>NC_090867.1:7472184-8724526 GCF_024217435.2 Syngnathus scovelli
TCGGGGCCAGCAACGTGTCTATTTACGTTAAGCGAACATTAGCTGATAACGTATTCCACGGAAAATGTCTAAAACGGCGTTTAAATTAAAAATATATTGAAACTATCTTGCACTTTGGACAAAATACACATTTTTGTGGCTCATTTGTTGAAGGTCACCCCTATGTAGGAGTCCGTTTGGTACAGTCCGCTGCAGGCGTCCTTTGGACCGTTTGGAGGCAACATCAGCAGAATCAAATCATTTAACATCTTTGACAGTTGTTTTCACAAAAAAATGAAGAATATATGCTTATGAATTTTATGACTCTTTCTACTATTGTAGCTTTTTGAGCCACGGATATTAGTAGTGACGTCTTCGTTTTTATCTGTATGACTGCATTAAACTGCCCCCTGGTGGCAAAGGCGTGCACATCAGAGGGAGCAGCACAATGAATTGACTTAGCTGATTGAAATGCGTTCACACATATTCCTGCATTTTACTCTACAGTGCAGCGGCGGGTGCTTTACAGTTGGCTGTGACATGCTGCAACGTGGGGCATAGGAGTGAGAAAATTTGAGGCAGCATGTTGACGTGGGGCGGGGGGGCTGCTGAGAAATCCCCTCTCCTCCAGGCGGCTCAGAGAGGGGATGGGGAGCTAGTGCGTGCGTCAGAAATCGCCTCCTCTTCCTCCATCCTTCCTCCTCTGCAGCCCAGTCAGCACTAGAGACCCCCCCCCCCTCCCCTCCACCTTGTGTCACGGCAAAGCCCCATCACACGTCACAATTTCACCAGCAGCACAGGCCTTCTTTTTCAAGTGGCTGCAAGATAAAATAAATTTGGATGGACAGAGAAGCCAACATTTGTAGCATGACTGTCCTTGTCAGAGACTCTGTAAAGGGGAAATGTGACAAATTCTCACAAGGGCATGATGAGGTCACAGTAGTACTCTAAAAGCAACCCCCCCCTCTCACATGACAAATAACTGCTTCTTTAAGTCTTTATTTTTAAACGGGGGGCTAGTGGAGAGAAGAAGCCCATCTAGGGTTAAGCCATAAGCACCTTATTGCAGGGGATACTGGAAAGCATGTTCTTCATGAGATGCACCAGACCAACACCCAAAGCAGCAGCTAAATATAGAAGCGCATGCGTGATTAGCAGAATCCTCAATGAAGAGTGGAGCCTTGGCAAGCCAGAGTCAACGACACTTATCGTAAAGTGGGAATTACGACGCCGCTTTATCATCCCGGATATTACATCTCACAGGATGCATTACGCAGCCACACCCACTGCAAATGAATTGGCTCTTAATAATCATTGTGTCTAATATAACAATGGGTAATGTTTCAATTGTGGTCATATTGATTTGTTAAAAAACACCCCACAGGAAGGCCGAAGTCCAAAATCCATATATCAACCTCGGAACTAAGAGGCAGGTGTTAAAACTTTAATATTTCTTACATAAATTCTTTTAATCAGTTAATTTCAATACTGTAGCTCAGACTCCCTCTAGTGGTGTGCCAAAGCATTGCTGAAATCATTTTTTAATCTGTGCATGGCTCAAATAATTGTATTAAATGTTGACTTCCTACTTTGTGTTAATGCCAAACCCAACACGTTACACAAATACAAATTCTATTTAAATGAATAAAAAAAAGGAATTACCAAAAAACTGCAAACTGTGTACATAATTTCCAGTTATGCAGTTCAGTCAGTAACTTCCCTATATAGACAACAAAAATAGAGGTGAGTAAATTCTTTCCCTGCACGTGCACATATCTATTTCCGTGGACTTACAGTACTATATTAACAATTTAAAAGCGTCATTAAGTTCATTAAAATTGTTGCGAATAAAACAAGACTATCTCACGGAAATAAAATTGCAGTACTAACTCAGAGAATGAGTTACGAGCGAGGCACACAAGCAGATACGGATTAAAGGTTTAAATTCCAGGTCAGCTGACCTTAAAAGGCATCTGGCATACTTCAGGGAGTGAAGGAAAGAAAGAAGACACTCGATTAAGTGCTGTATTATGACATGGAATTCACCTGTGACATTTTAATAGACATTTTATCCACACATATCAAAAATCAAAAAGGTTGCAGAAGTGAGACATTTTCACCAACACGCCTCGATTCACAAGGACGGAAAATCCAAACGGTAAGCGGAGGATAGTTAGCATTGCTTTCAAAACAAATAGACATTCATTAAATAAAAAAAAAAAAAAAAATGGCTTGCTTAGCTGTCAGTCTCTCGGCAGCTTTGGCATAATAAACAGTGCAAAACGGCAAGTCTCATCACAAGCACATAGCTCATACTAATCCACATTACTATGATATTTGAATCTGGTTCATCCCACATTTACAAAATACTTCACGGTTGCACATTATTTGAGAGAAAACACGACTAACACGGCCATTTTGTTTCGGGATCTGCCACAATCTTGGAAACATCACGACACCGAACGGACATTTAGATTCACTAATTTAATTGCTTCCGCTCAAGATGCATACAAATGTAGCACGGAAAAAAAAAAAAAAAAATCTCACATTTTGGACTTTAACAAATACAATCATGGATTGATATTATGAAGGACGGCTGAAGTTGAATTTGGAAAATCTCTGGACGTACGCTTTTATCCCCCTAGTCTCTGTTGTGGCTTTTATTTGCGAGTAGAGTAGAAGAAGTGTTTACTGTTACGGAAAAGTGGGCGTGGCATTATGTTGCCATGGTGTCCTGGAAGCCCCACGCTTCCAGCAGGGACACCTGGAAGCTCTCGGCGCACAGCGGCGGGTTGTCGAACGTCGTGCAGCGGCCGGTACGCCCGTGGTTGAGTTCCGAGTCGATGTAGAGAGCGTTGCCGTCGCCGCCACCTGGTCGGAGAACATATATCCGACTTTAAAAGAATCTGGCAAAACATATTTTTGGTTTTTGCCGTCTGCCACTCACCAACAATGATGGAGTCAAAATTCCCAGCCATGAACATGGACGTGTTCCTTGAGTTGAGGTTGAAATGGCGGGCGGACAGGAAAGGCGAAAGCTCGCCGAGCGCCTTCTCTGGCTGCTGCAAAGTATCGGCGTCAGAATTTTGGCTCTCGGAGGCCTCCGTGTCGTCGTGAACTTGATTCTTAACGGCGGAGGCTAACTCCGGGTGACGGATCACCACCCACTCGTAGCGCTCCATCTCTGGCTTGAGCTGGCGACAAACAATTTGGATTCAGTTAGGAATTGTCAGTGAGGATGTGTGTTGAAGAAAATTCATCCTGAGCTCAAATAAATAATAAAACTAATTCACAAATTAAATACAATAGCGCAGCATCAGCTAGGGGAGTATGTAAGCGTCACACGTTGACTCATGCTGGTGTCATGTGATGCCAGGATGAAGAAAAAGCAGATCAGGTTACAGCTGTTCCGGATCTACCCACGCTTGAACGTGTGTGCGCAAGATGGTGTGCACAGCGCTGACAGCCCGAACCGTGGTGAGTAAATAATTCACACAAAGGCTAAATATGAGCCTTTCTATTTTTAGAGCAATAAACTCCCGAATTGCAACAAACTGTTTCTTTTTTTTTTGTCCAACATGACTAAAAAATTGGCTCCTGAAATTGAGACGTTTTTTTTTTAGCAAATTGAAGCCAATGACGCCTAATTCAAGAGCGTCAAAAACGAATACACAGCACCCTCTGCTGGCCATAATGCAAAACTGCACTTAAAAACCAACAACTACAATTTAGACATACCACGCAAATAAAATGATTTGTGGCCACAAAATACTTTTCTTTTTTGCAAAGTGAAGAAAAACAGTTTGTGAAAAGAAGGAAATTCAACTAACCCTAAAGACGAAGCACTCCCCTGTGCCAAAGAAGCTCAGCTTGTTGCCTCCCCTCTTACGTTCTTCCCAGTCGGTAGACAGGAAGGCTCCGCACACCTGAGCCCAAAGACGTGACATCGTGATTCACTTCATCATGTTTAACATTTGTTTGGAAACTTCCTTACATCGCCGTCTGTGGTTCGGATAAGGAGCAGCGTGGGTTCGTAGCCTTCGCAATGCTCGTAAAATCTGCGAGAAGAAGTGACGGTTAACCTCTGGTTAAATGTACAAAAAACTCAGCGTACCTGTTAAGGCTGCAGCCGTGGGTGGAGGTGGTGAAAAGGAGCTGCGGTTGGCACAAGGCGAAGCGCTCGGGGATCCACGACCAGATGTCACGCATCTCCTTAGCGCTAACGATCTCCGAGGAGAAGGTGTCCGGGTTAAGCGCCAGCTGCACGTTCCTCCTGGTGATGCCGAGGGAAGCAAAACAAAGGAAGCGACGCTTGGTCATCCACTTGCAGTTCTCGTGAGCGCTTTATAAGTTAGCAACATATTAAGAAAGGAAGTGAATGTATGGAGATGGGAGACGACAGGTGAGAACCCACCTCAATCTGAACCAGAAGTGGCGGTGAGATGGAAAATGTATAGAACAAGGCAAAGAACAATTAAGGAGGAAACAAGGCCAGCATGCAAAACAAACAAACAGCTTGAAGCAAGCACACTTGACCTCTTCGTTTTACCTCTTCTGCTTGACAGTGATGCCTTTTTGCTGCAGGGACTTCTCATTGGTGAGCTGCAGCAAGGTGATCTCCTTGCGGCTCAGCAGCCGGATGGAGAAGGCCTTCTCCAGCAGCTTATCGGGCGTAACCACCGAAGCGATTCCTTGGACAAAAGCCTGAATGTCCGCCCTGACTTTGGCGGAATCCTGCTGGTCTGCCGTCCCCGCCGCAGCTCCCGCCTTGTGTTTCCGGTAGAACTTGAGTACCGCTATGGCTACGCGGTAGAGAATCTTGTAGCCCTCCACCAGATAGACGTCCAGGATCCGAACTATGTGGCTGAAGGGCAAGTCGCCCAGCACCCATCGCTGCCAGTCCGAGTAAACCTCCATAACATCCCGGGCCGTGGCGACGATGAGTTTATGCGCCGGCGCGCAGTACTTATTCGCCAGGTCCCCGAAAGTCATGCAGCCCGACTCGTAGGCCAGAAAGGTCTGGTCCAGGAGCCGCTTACCCGGCTCGTTGCAAGCCAGTATGCGGCTCACGTGCTCGAAACACTGAGCCTCGTCGGCGCTAAAGTGCAGAAGCAAAGAAGTGATGGCCGGCAGGGAGGGGCAGTGGGAAATGTCGGGAAACTGACCGGCCAGGCAGTTGATGATACGGTGGGCGGAGCCGACGGCGTCTGCTTTCAGGCAGTAACGCGGCACGGGGTTCTCGTCCACAAAGTCCGGCAGGGGGATATTGGTGGACGGCTTCTTGGCGGCCGCGCTTCCCATGAGGTCTCGATAGACTTCCGCGTCCGGCGTCACCGTGCGGCAGGGGATGCTTTTGATCAGCTGCTGGTACACCTGCGCCCGAAGTTTGTGATTCTTGGCCCAGTAACCCTGGCGAGCCATCTGCTTAAACTCTCTCAGGTCCTTGCAGTCCACCTTGGTGGGCCCACTGCTTTTCTCCAGATCCCCCATTTGGGTGAAGTCCACAAAGGTGCCATAGTCCTCTTCGGCCATGTTGGGAAACCGAGTGGGGTTCACGGAGGCTATGACTAAACGCCGCCTCCACACAGCTGATCACCGGCTTATTCTAGTGAGAGCCCCATGACTGTCGCTGCAAAGAAAATGGGGAGGGGGGGAAGAGAATTTGAGAGACAGCCTAATCCAATCGGGTTGCACAAAAATATCTGGGAAAATTAGATCAAGTGAATCTGCGCTGCAACTGGAATGCAGCTAAATTTATATTCGTTTTTATATTTTGCCCCAGAAACAAACATAAGGCTACAAAAAACTACACTAGATGTTAAAAACATTCACAAGCAGCATAAATAAATCTTGCAGTCTCCTGCAAATTAATGGAAAGAAGTGTCAACCACCTGGTTGCACCAACATGAAGCTGCAAAAATGCAATTAAAACATTTTAGGCAATAAAATCCAAACGCTCATATAATTAGGTAAGGTGCAATAAAAACGAAGCTGTCTCATTCATTCTTGTCAAGTTAGCCTTGTTAGCATGAGCTAGCAGCAAGCTGCTCCTGTCAAGCTGGCACAAACTACCAAAATTTGAAACGCATAAGCCTACGCCCTATGCATACACACAAACACACAAACCGTGCAAATATCCGCCGAGACACAAAATAACTTCGTAGAAATGTATCAGCTAACAGTTTAGCATCGGCTAGCAGAAATGTCACCTACAGCCACACGAATTTGCAGGGCGCTTTCAATGAAGAAACCGACTCGAGTGCATCTAAGCCCCGGTATCAGGAAGCAGCAGATAAGCGTCTTCAAGAGTTTGAGCGTGTTTCGGTGCAGAAAAATGCCGACATTACTCCTACCTGGATGCAGATGTCTTGAGACGTCAAGCGGAATTCATGAAGTCGCCTCGCGCATGCGCAGTTGCTCCTAAAAGCTACTTTGCTTCAGGGTCCATTTACAGTTGCACGAGAAGCTCAAGAGCTCTAATGGACTATTTATTTTTAGATATATTTACTCCACACTAAAGCTCTTCCACGCACCTTCCAAGACCAGAAGCAGTATTTTTTATCTAAGCTACTTGTTTACCTCCAGGCTGTCTAATTGGATGACAGTTGGACAGGAAGCGTCCTAATAAGGCAACAAAAGCTTCCTTTGTGCTCAGGTCAAAGTTACCACCAAGACTAACCAGCCAACACATGACACTTATTACTGATGATTCAATTGTGGAGAACCTCCGTGCAACTTGCAACAACTTGTGTCGCTCCATGACGTCATTCATTTTTTAATACTGTACTGCAACTCAGTGGATGGAAACATAATCCTTGTCAAACGGTAAATTTATGATTTTTAGATATTTGTGGGAAAATATCATGATTGTGCATGCGTGACGGCGAGCGAGACAGATGGGACCAAAGCCAGTAAGCCTTCATGGCCTAGCTTATGTAGGTTTATGCTTGTCAAATCTTTCCGCTCTCACTCATGGCATGATATCAACTAGGAGTGAACAAATATAAAACAACAACTATGGATGACTCAAAAGCATTGACATCTGAATAGATTTTGGATTTCCAGCAGTTGGTGCTTTCAGCCAATCAGAGTTCAGGATACTTACTACTGCTTAATTCTAAAAAGGGAAGGTGTGACATATGGGCCTGGAAGTAATGACCTTCTGTGTCTACTTTCTATTTGTGCTGGAAAGTGTCATTTGGAAAAATAAATAAACAGCAAACATACTTTTTGTGATTGGTGCTTGGAGCATCTTGTTATCATTTCACAGCCCAGACTTGAGTATGTTTCACAGTCCTGAAAGAAAACTCCGTCCCCCTATAGCGTGGGTTCCATTGTGTCCGTGAAAAGCCCCAGTGCTACAGTGGGTATTGTTTCCCTTAAAAAGGGGAGTCAGGTTACCACGGCAACCACAGGATGCCCACCCATGGGTCGCGAGACAGAGAAAGGGCGCTGCCAGAGAAGGATGTAAAGAGAGCGTCGGCAGACAAAAAAAGGACTTTCCAGACTTCATTTATTTTGCTTTTTTTTTTTTTTTTAAGTCTGTATGTTTTGCAAACAGGCCTGATGGAAGCCTGGCAGAGGGTAAGCCGATCTCAGGAGGTTTGGCGTGTGTGCATGTGGCTGGTCTATTATAACAAGTGTTGACATCTAGATCATGCTATTCACAATTTGCTGACTTGGCTTTTTTGGTTTTTATGGGCCTATTGAAATTTCTGCCAAACACACGAGGCTAGATTATTGGCCAGCCATGCATTTGCATAACATAAATATATAATTAATTGAAAATTTGATCTTGTCTAACACAATGATGTACAGTTCGATTCATCCTGTGTTTGGCAGTGAGGCCCGACAGCTGCATAAAAAGGAGGTCATGCGTGTTGCACTGCGGCCACGCAGGTAAGACTGAGCATCATCAGATTAATCCTCACAGTTTTCAAATGCAACAGATTTAGCTCAAATAACTGAATGACTTTATTTGCATATGACGTTGTAGACAATTTAGTTAATACATGTAATTTAATATAATAATATAATTCTTTAATAAAAATAAAATAATCATAATTATTTTATTTACCCTTTAGTCACTTAAAAGTGTACTTTGGGTGAAATCTGGGCGTTTTTAAAACAAAGAGAATCGATTAATTGCTGTATTTTGGTAAAACACCGCTCTCTTGTGGACACAAAGTATATTGCAGCTTGAATGAATGATTCCCAAACATTGCTTTCTTCTTATACAGTACTATATTTTGTAAGACTATTTATTCCAATAAAATAAATTAAAAAAGGCTGTTTTTGTATTTAAATATAATTGTATTTCCATACAAATCAATCTGTAAGATGATTTTATTGATCATATTCAAGATTCAGGATTGAAATGCTCATCTCACCTTGCGTTCTCTAGTGGTTGCCTGGTGCTCTGCCTTGGTGTGTCTGCCTTCACTTTGCTGCTGCAGACATTCTGGGTGCCTCTTGAAATGTCCGCACATGACCCTGCTGGGAGGTCTCCTGCTGACGACCCGGGTCAGCAAGGTCCTCGTTTTCGTAGGCTGGCCCTTCGCTTGGAAGCTCTTGGTACTCAGGTGCAGCGGCTGAGCAGAGAGCGAGATGCTACCATGACCTCAGAGGCTCTCCAGATGCTTCTACAGAGGTAATAATAATAATAATAAAATAAAAATAAAACCAATTTATTATTATTATTAGCTTTCGACAGGACCAGCAAGGCTTGGCCCGTTTGGTGGAGACGGAACTAAAGAGGGTTTCCCAGAAACTGGACCAATTCAATCATCATCGCTTGTCTCACGCAGTTGCGACACGTGAGAACCACGCATAACACTTTTTTAAAATTATAATGGATTAAAAAAAAATCTTCATCTTCCTAGTAGGGCACAAAGAGGAATGTATGGTGCCTGTAGATCCTGCCTATCCACTATGTGCTGAGAAAGTCGAGGTGACAAAGTGTTTTTTTCTCCAAAAAAAAGTGTATTTATCATTTTGATGGATTTCTCATTTATTTAAGTTCCTGCAAGCCAAATGGCAGTCAGACCCCTGCTACGCCTTTTACGGCGTGGATGGTACCACCTGCTCCATTCTGACTTACCTCAGTCAAATAGAAAACTTCTGCCCGCCTCAACCTGGACGGAACCACTCTTCACCTCCTTGGCATCAGAGAGCCCACAAAGACACAAAGAAGGTATCAGAATTTCAGTGAAGACTCCACTTGCTTGACATCCCTACACCATTTTGCTGCATTTCACGCAGGCAACGATAAGGACGACTATAAATTCACTCTATGAAGTCATCAGTAACAGCAGCGGCCCAGCACTTGGATTCATGCGCTCCAGAGTGGAAATGATGTCGGAATGCTGGAGACAGGCTGCCCTCAAGATGATGCAGCAGAACAAGACACATGCATCCCTCATGAGGGTTTGAACATGCTTGTCGTCACTGGTAGAGACAGGGGGGCGGAGCCACAACGTGTTTCTATTGACCTGTAGGTTCTGCTATACCCCGGTGCTCTCGCTGGACCTGCAGGCCAACATTTCCAAGCCACGGTGGACACAGGGGGTCCTCTTGGAGAGCTGGTCCAGTGGGCAGACCTTAGCGCCTGTTTGACTATCTTGGGTCACAATGTGATCCTCACCACCTCGCAGCATCACCTCCACAGGTGGGCAACCAAAACCTGGAAAGTAGAATTAGAACATTTGAAGCAACTGAGCATGTTTGGGGATGGTCCAGACTGATCGGTGCGGCTCCGGGCCGAGGCAGCTGTCCCATCAAGGGGCCCCTGACCTTTGACCTCATCTACACCGACTATCACGGTCTTGCTCACCTTCAAGGAGCCATGGGACTGGCTTTCCAGCATTACCAGTAAGTTTGTCCATTATTTGTAGGAGAGAAATTATTCTGAACGTATGCTTCTAAAATTGTACTACAGATGCCGCTTCAGGATCCTGGACTCGTTCGGCACCGAACCAGCCTTCAACTTGGCCAGTTACGCACGTGCCCATGGCTTTCAAACACTCTGGGGTAGCTGGGGCCTTCAACCTCTGCAGTACATGACGATGTTCCGTAAGTGTGTATTTTATGATTCCCTCAGAGACGTTCACGTATTCTCATGGTGAGAAATAATTGTTGAGGTGAAATCCACTGGTGGTCCAGACAGAACTTTCAGTGGAACACCTCGCCTTGTCACCTTTCCTGGCCCGTTGGCAGATGGAGACAAGCTGGATGTGCCGAGATGAGTCGCTTTTCGTCCCTCGGCCTGGAACGTGTTTATTTGCCCTGCCGAAGGAGAAGAGAGTGATAGATAGGTTTAAAGACTTTGGACAGATGGTTTATAAAAAAAGAAAAAAAAAGGGGGATAACTTTCTCTGTCTCACAGCCTGCGGGGCAAAAATACACATAGGGAATATATTATATTACATTACATTATATTTTAGAATGGTTTAAGCGTGTGCTTCAAACATTGACCGCAAGAGGGCGACAGAGCAATTCAAAACATCAATTCACCGTCAATTTCGCAGTGTAAAAATTCCTGGGTTTGAATCTGTTCTGTTTCTTCCTCCATTCAAATCAATATGTTTGATCACGCACTGGACATTCCATTAGGTCCATCTGCACAAATCAGATTTCTTTTTGTTTATAGCTCATACACCTGATAACTCCTTCCTGGGCTTTGTAAGCGAGGACGCGCAGAGAGGCCCGGAGTCGGACCTCAGCAGGAAAGAGAAGATTGCCGTCATCTACGGCAAACAAGAGTACATGTGGCAGGTAATGTAAACAGTAATTTTTTTAATTTTGCATGGAAAATCATGCTGTCTGGCTTCTTTTGTGAATATTTCAGGGGCTTTCAGAGTATGTAAAGGTAATCAGTGAAGAACTGGAGACTCACGCTACAGTTTACCAACCTTCTGGACATGTCTCCGCTTTGCCAAGCTATGTCAGAAATCACGGCCTGCTCTCTCAAAAGCAGTTCTTGAGACTTCTCCGCAGAGCCAAGGTCAGACAGCAGCCATTGAAGTCAACAGTTAGTGGAGAACATACTCACCCCCGCCCTGACAGGTTTTTGTAGGTCTCGGTTTCCCCTACGAGGGTCCGGCGCCCATCGAGGCCATCGCTCTGGGCTGCGTCTTCCTGCAGCCACGACTCGACCCGCCTCACTCCTCGGACAATAACGATTTCTACAAAGGCAAACCCACAAGTAGAAAGGTATGGGTTGGGATAAAATACAATCAATTAATTTGAATAAAAATAACTTTGAATTGCAGATCTCCTCCCAGCACCCGTACGCTGAAGAATTCATTGGTAGACCCCACGTGTGGACTGTGGATGTGACCAATGAGACGAGAGTACGGGAAGCGGTCCGAGAAATTCTACGTACAGAGGTAGCGCAAAATACTTTTCCTTTACGTGACATGAAATTAAATTACATTGAATTTGCAGGTGAAGCCTCTCGCTCCTCGAGAGTTCTCCTGTGAGGGAATGCTGGAACGGGTTCATCATTATATCACACAGCAGGTTACGTCTTATTCACCAAGCGGAAATGTTGACATATCATTAATCAGCCCCAATGTGATTTTCCAGAATTTCTGCACTCCATCAATCGTCACGTGGCCGCCGGAAAGCACGCTAAGGGTGCACATGGGTCCCCTCGGGCAGTCATGCGTCAGCGTGTGCGCCCGTGCCTCGCTGGTGTGCGAACCTTCTCAGTTTCACCGCCTCAACAACCCTGAAGTCTTTGCAAGGTTAAATTTGTTATGATTTTGTTGACCGATGGATTCGATTCGATTCGATTCGATTTGATTCGATTCGATTCGATCTTAATGTAATTTTGCAGGCTTGCGATCGATTGTTCCAGCCTGGCCCGGGACGTCGATCACATCTTGCCCGCTTACACCCCGTGGGGTCGGCACTGTCGCCTGCAGCAAGAGCCGCTATTGTTCAGCTGTGCCGGTTCGGACTCTTCTCACCGCCGCTTGTGTCCGTGCAGAACTTACCAACCTGGACAGGTTGCACTCAGTCCATAATCCACTATACGGCAATGTTTCAAATCCTTTACACATATTTAATTGTTTTTTTTGCTATCACTGCAGAATATTTGCTTAGTTGTGAAACTCCTCTTTGTTTTTGTTTTTATTTCTGTGTTATACTGCCCCTGGTGGCCATAGTGTGCAAACCAAAATAGTCTGCCTAAATTCATTAATTTAATGTAAAATATGAATAATGAATTTATTGCTTATTTGTTAAAAATAAAATACACCAGAAGAGGATTCGCCATCTCTTAATTACAGTGAAAGCTGAACTTCTGGATCACGCACAATTACAAATGAATCATTTGCATGGTTCTTTGATTCCTGGTGGGCTGTAAATGATGGGCCGGGGCCTCTTAGGAGATAGTTTGACAGCCTAAGTGATGAGGCTCATTATGGAAGTGAATCACGGATAACCTCTGGATGCCTTTGGGTGGTCACTGCCATATGAGCGTGATTATATTGTGTCATATGAAACGCCACTTCCCAACTGTCCTGGCTTTGTTTAACTTACAAGCCCCGCCCCCACCACACTGTTTGTCTTTCCGACACATATTCTGTCAGTCAAGGCCGTTGGTAGATTTTAAAATTGAAATGTGGCTCTGGAGCACAAATGTGAAGATGCCTTATGATAAGGTCCAAAATCCAGGTCGTAATAAACCCGGGTGATTAATTCTGGCCCGACACGTTGCAGCTGTGTTGGCCAAAGTGGCGTCAACAAATTTCGCTTTTTCAAACTGGAACCGACGAGAGATTTTTCCCGGAATTGACATTTATTGGCCAAAGGGGGAGAATCTTTTTCTGATGCGCTCCGGAATATATTGTCGCAGAAGGATGGAGCAAAACGATGATGTCATCATTGGGCTCTAAAGTGTAAACAATGGTGCTGATTACTTGTGGTCACTTTATGAATTATATTTAATTGTGCAACCAAAGGAGGAAATCAAATTTTTTTTAACTTGTGAAACTTTATATTAGCCATCTCGGAACGACCATGTTATCCAAGTGCCAGTTTCGTGCCACCTCGTCCATGTTGAAATAACCATTAGACGGTGTGAAAATAAGAGATGATTGATGGAGCCAGCCGAAAAGGAAACACCGAGTGAGGTCACGTGCTGACAGGCAGCGAGGAATGTTGACGCTCCAGGTTTGGAAATTTTACATACGGGACGGGAAGTTTTGAAGGAATGGATTTTGCTTTCACAAAGTCACACTTGGCAGCCAAGAAAAATGAAGGCTCTTCGACAGGATTGCCGGAAATTTCTTGAACTGTAAAAAAAAAATTGCTAATTCCTGCATAATTGCTTGACCCCCAATTTTTGTCTATATGGACTCATGGCAATGCTAAAAAAAATGACTGAACCAGAAAATGCTGATTCGGACAAAAGCCCAATCAGTGTGTTATTTCCGAAAAGGAGATAGCGAGGGAAGAGAGTATTTTAATCCCGTACATCTGCTCTCGTTAAAAAAGCTCTTCTTGACGTGCCAAGATTGTAATGAACAACTAAAACGCTCCTCGATGGAAGCCAATAAAATCTCCTTACTGCTTTCTCAAGATGGAGGCCATCATGAGGGAAAAGTCCAACTTGCCTCCCACGAAATCTTTTTGTCATCTTTCATCCCACACCTCGAAAGTGCCTTCATTTTCTGGAGCCTCATAAATCCATTCTTATTGTCCCATAAATGGCTCCTTTTGGGGTGGGATTTTTAGTGAGGATGGAGTGGCAATGGGCTGTGCGGCGGGGTGCCGCGGGGGGGCAGCGGCCCCCACCTTTTGATGTCTTCTCGCTGCAGGCACGCCTGCACATATGCGGCACGGTGCTTACGCCACACACGGCTAGCGCGTTAAAAGCTAGCAAACGGCATTTCTGCTTTCACTCAAGAGTCACAAGATGGCGAGCAGGGTGGTTGGCATTAAAGCGCCGCCGCCGCCGCCGCCGCTTCCTGTGATGTCATAAAAGCCGCCCGTGCAGGGGGTCCTTTAAAAGTCTTGTTCCCCCTCCCTCACGCCTGATCCTGACCTTTTAAAAAGTCAGGAATGAGGCCTTTTTTGTGGTATTAAATTGGAATAACAAGACCTGATGTTTTAATCTGGGTGGTCATGTGTTTTTTTTTCTTCATGTGGATTTTATTAACGCGTGATGTCACTTTGGAGTTGGATGACAACCTGAAGGAAAAGTTAGTCCAAGGTGGAGATTTTTTTTTTTTTTTTTAGGGGAAGATTGACTTCAATCTTTTGCTCCCGCTGGGCCAATTATTATCGGAGAAGATGAGGGAGATGATAGCGAAGCAGGCAGCTGGAGGCCGGTTACCACGGCGATGACAGCCTGCAGCCCAGGTGCACAGGTCCAGGAATGTTTGTGATGCTGCTATCTCCGCAGACAGATGAGGGAGCTACCGCAGGTGCGTCGAGGGCGGAAGGGGAGATCTACCACGATAAGGAGGCGGTTGCCACGGCAAAACATCACGGCGGCCATCTTGATTTTCCTCCAGGACTCCGCCCACGTTTTCTTTTCTTGCACCTGCGAGATCGCTACAAATGCCGCCTTCTTTTCTTCCATTCTCACCTGGGAACATTCCAAGCTAAAGCTCTTCCATCTTTGAGGCGGCATCACTCAGCACTTGGTGATAAGCGACACAAAGGGGGCCTTGCTGAAGCCGCGAGACCCCTAAGCGCTGCTGGGTGGAGCGAGAAGTGGAGAGTTCCTCCTCCCCCCTCCCTCTCCTCGTCCCCATTCCCAGGAGTCCTCCATCATTCCCGCTCGGCCGGATGATGACAACCCTGTCAGTGCGGATTAAGGGGGGAAAAGTGGCGGGCATCACCTGGGGCAACGATACAAGCTCCGCTATGACCATCTTGCCTCACTTGAAACCAATTTGGGGATTTGGAATCAAATGAGAAGATTGAATGAGCTTCCAACTTCTTGATGATCATCTGTCATCAAGTCACAATGAGCAAACATCTGTTTTATTACGTCGAGTGCGCCAAAGCACTACTTTGACATGACCCCACCAGACAAAAGTGCTACAATGTGTAAAATTGGTTAAATAGAAGAAAAATATTCCAAAATTCAGAATCTGTGAAGTCTTTTTTTTTTTTTCCCAGCAGCCATCCCATCCATCATATGGAAAGCATCAAGGCTCATTCCTTCTCTGATTCTAATTTACACTGACGATTCCCGAGCTTTTCTACGACTTGGTCAAATCTGGAAAATTCCTCTTCATCCGCTAAGAATCTGGAACGTGTCATCTCGACTTTTACAACATCCCGCTTTAACGACTCGCCGTATCGCCGTCTCTCTCGATAGAAGCTCTCCGGAGTTAATCGCCGCCGATGGAAACCTCCGAATGTGGCGCCGCCTCTTTGCTAACACGTGCTTTTCAAATTTGAGCGGCTCACGATGACATCACCGATGAGGCTCCGATGTTTGGGTCGAGGTCTGGTTGTAATTCGCAGGTCAAGGCTAAAAGCAAAAGAGCGAGGGGCCTTTTTTCCTTTCAACTTTTTTTTTTTTCCCAGTCACTTTATATTGCTATTCGATTCATGCAGCAAACAATTTGACTTGGATTTGAGAAGATTCAGATGGAGCACTGATGAATTGTGGGAGCGAGGCAAATAGGCCGGGGTTTGGGGGGTGGGTGGTTGGTTTTGGGTAGATGAACGGAATTGCGAGGCTGGCACGGAAATGTGTCTTGCTCTTTGGTGGGAGAAAAGGGACCTGGAATTGATTTCATGGAGGAGCGGGACACAGAAGGAAGACAAAGTGGGTGTGTTTGTTTGTGTGAGGATGAGACAGCGTCCGGTGTGGATTTAGTACAAGGGGGGCGGGGTCACACACAATGGATGAAAATATAGCACCAGCCAAATGGCACAAAGACTAAAATTTTCATCTAAATATTACATTTCGATATATATTAAGATTCCCAAACAAGTTCAGGTGTTGAGCTCCATCAAACAAAGCTAATAAATTCAATTAATTCATCAGGAGCCAAACAATGGAGTCTCCCGTGGACCACATCAAAGTTTGGATCATTACAATACCAGACCACCATTAAACTTACACACACACACACATGCTGGAGGGTACTTGAGCACCACCAAGGTAGTTTTGAGAATCCCTTTGCAACAAAGTTTTTTATGACATTCAAAAAGTGTCTCCGCAGTTCCTTCGCTGGCTCCTTTCCCTCCTCTTGGCATGAGCTGTCTGCCTTTTTCAAAGGCTTTTGTGTCCAGCTTTTCTTCTCCTTCATTTGGTTTCGCCCAAAAAAAAAACTTTTCCCATAGCACGGCTTTCTCACCACCACCACTAGGGGTTCTTCCATCTCCTTCCATACAGGTATCTTCTGTGAGAAGACTGAAGATAAACCATATTTTTTCCATTATTATTTTCAAAATAAAATGAGAAAAGTTGTGAGAAGAGATGAAAGGCAGCACGGGCAAACAACATGCGGCGTGTGGTCCTCGGTGGGGGCCGAGTGACGCCATTTGTTCCTCGCATGTGTTGCGGCGGTGTCCTCACCTCCGGCGAGCACATGTGCTTTCAATCCACCGTGCATGGATGCACTCTTTGGCTCCATCCGCATCTTCACCAAAAGTTTGTAACTCAAATTAACTTTCCCATAGAGATGAATGGGGATGCCATTAATCCGATCTTCTCCATTTAGAAGATGATTACTGTGCATGATACGTTCTCGGTCTGGTATCTGTGGGACGACATTTGCTTCTCATTGACTTCCACCTTCCTCAGTCTCGGGCCTCGCCTTGCACGGCATCTCCAGATTTTCCTGGTGGCAATTTTGAACTCGCACTCTCCCATTTCCCTCACACATATGCAATCTTGCACCTTTGGCCTTCAAGTTTTTTTTTTTTTCCACGTAAGAACTTAACCAAGCATCAAAGCGCTCGCAGCTGGGATCCAGAACCATGACCTGCGACCACAACTCTAAGGAGACTTCCTCTCCAGAGTCACATTAGAACTCTCGTCTAAAGCTGAGGGCTATAAATCTTCGATCAATAGAAAACGACCCTCGTAAATTTGGAATTCAATTCAAATTCATTTTCCGCAATCAATCCAACCTGATGTTAAACAACTCTGCGAAATTATCCATTGGTTTCCAAACGAGACGGGGCCGCTACTTCAAAGCGATCGATTACCTCAGCCAAGCATGCGTGAAATCACGAGACATCGTTTCGGAATTACGGCGGGCGCTGGCGACCTTTGACGAGCGAGGCCGTGTGCACGCACAGGCAGAACCAGACTCCGCCCCCTCCCCCGTTTGTGTAAGCCAAGACTCAAAGAGCAGGAATGAGGACGGAAAGAAGCGAGAACAACGTTGCGATGGCCGCCGTGGGCTGGAAACAATTTGACAAGAGGTGGGAGTGGAGGTAGGGATGAATTTAAAACAAATTCTTCCCAGCACAGCCATGTGGCCCGCTTGACCTGAGCTGCCCCCTCCACAAATTCACACCCTGCATATTTGTTGAAAAGCATTTGGCAATCATCATTTGGTGTGTTGCTGGCAATCGCACAATTTGGACAATGTGTGTGTGCACATTTCTAACCTGCTGTTGAGTGTTGTCATCTGTAATCACTGCCGTTCCAAAGCTGCAGGTGTCCCCGCCACCTTCTGTCCATAACTTCTTTTTCCCCTTTCAAGAAGGCTTGAATTACCACAAAGCCACATCGACATCCAAAAGATGCCAGGAATGCACGTATGCATCAAAGCGGGAACATTTAGACATTTTTCCCAAGTGAAATTAAACAATAGGAAAGGGAACGAGAGTCGAAAGGAATGCCTGCACCTGTTTGGGGACATTTGGGTGAAAATATTTTTCAAATAATGCATGCAAATCCAAAATTAACACGCACCACCACTCCTGGATTTTTTACGAGAGAACATGACACCGATATTTTCATTTCTGAGGTCGGAAAGGTAATATTTAAAAAAAATACATTTGATCAATAAACTCAAAGGTGGTGCACATCATGGCGAGGGTCCCTAAAAACACTGGAGGCCAAGAAGTGAAATCGAGCCTAATTCTCAGGAATGCCGCTTCCGTCTGGACACGTCGATACAAATAAAGTTTATTGTGATAGTGGCGCTTCAACCTGCAGGTCGGGTAATGAAAAGAAAACTGGCAGAGCTCCCGTTGGGAGAAAACAATAAGCTATATAAATGGCTGCCTATACGATAAATATGCAATCCTTGCTTACCTTTGATTATGATTTCCAACTTTTCGTGAGAACACCCAATCTGTAGAATGTAAACAAATTGAAATTACAATCGTGTTTCAGCACCGATATTGATAGTTAAAACAATCCACGGACGATTAGCTGAAACGAAATCATGCGCGGCAGATGGGATTGCAACACAAATATGCGATG
Source organism: Syngnathus scovelli (assembly GCF_024217435.2). Taxonomy (NCBI): domain Eukaryota; kingdom Metazoa; phylum Chordata; class Actinopteri; order Syngnathiformes; family Syngnathidae; genus Syngnathus; species Syngnathus scovelli. The sequence goes on from NC_090867.1 coordinate 7,490,582, forward strand.
TCATTTTTAAACATCAGGTTTTTTACAGCGTGCATGACCCTATAAAGCAGAGGGGAGGGGCGGGGGGGGGGGCATTCGGGACTGCGTGGGAGAAAAGCTGCAAGGTGGACACGCATGAGGAGAGGTGTCAAGATAAACAAAAAAAAAAAAGAGCGAGCCAGAGGAATCTTCTGGCGAGGAGATGGACGTGAGAAAGCGGCTGACGGGGGGATGTCCGAGGCTTTGCACGCATGTGGCAAAAAAACAGCCGTGGACCACTTTGGGGGCTGACAGGAAGACATCACATGCTGACTCGGGGGAACGTTCAACATCTCACCTCGGAGCACATTTGAAGTGTACACAGCTGTAACCTCCAGCAAATAAACATTTCAAGTGACCCACCCCTGCACAATTTCATAACTGTCAATTATTTGAGGCTTGCACGATAAATAAATATAAAATTAATAAATAAACTTGATCTCCTCCAGTGAAGCATAAATGAAGCTTCATGTCGGGCGACCTCGACATGACATCTTAACAGCCTTCTGTCTTTTTCACTTTTTTCAACCCCCCCCATCTCTGACTGTTTACAGAGACCACCGAGCTGTTAACAATTGCCATTTAGAAACAACTTGTACGCGCTTTCACTTTACGAGGACGCTGGGATTCATCAACGCCGGGCAGCAAGTATGCAAGTGAAGCAAACACCATTAATCAGACAAAAGGGCCCTTTTAGCCTTGTGACCCCTCCGTGGAATAAAACGAAACAAGGGCGGCGACTCCGAGCCACGTTGCACTTGGGGTCCTAGCACAACATTCCAAACGAAACCCAAAAAACAATGCTAACTATGTTATTGCGGCGAAATGACTCCGATATTTTTCTCGTTGCACAACAATCAAAATATTATTATAACGGGAAAACGCTATTATTTGATGTCCAACAGGTGGAACTCCAGAAGTGTCCATTGGGTGTCTTTTAAAAGTGAGGAAAACAAAAAGATTAACCATATGCACTTGTAAAAAAACGGTTTCAAACAACGTCATCCGAACATTACGATGGATATTAAATAGTCAAGGTCGTGGAGTCCAACTTCCCCAGATGTACAAAAGGTCTCAATGTTTTTTGCAGTCTGTCACTTTTGTGCAGAGGATAAAGAATATATACTTTTGGTCGGCGGCGTCATGCAGTACCGGTGCCGTCCACCGGGGAGGTCACAATTGTGCCATCCTGGCGCCGGGCTTGAAGCTTTGCTGCACAGGAAGCAGAAGCAGGAAGTTAGGTTTCCGCAGATTTTATTGCCGAGGTGCCAAGATGTGACATAGACTCTTTGGAATGTGTTAAAAAAAAAATGGCCAGTCCAAAACATTTATTGCTCAGTAGCTCTGCCATGGAGAGCAAAAATTTAGCAAGGTCCATAAAGCGGGTCTATACGTACCGGCGAGGTGTTCTCCGGCGAGTGGCACCTGTCATCCAAGCGTGCTTATTTGCTTTGATACGTGGATACGTCGGCCATATTTTGACAGGTGCGGGGGCTGTTGTTGAAGTAAGAAGCCCGAGTCGGGTTGACACAAGGCCCCGCTTGTCCGTAACCCCGCCCCCTCTTCCCCCCCCTGAGGGAAAGTGCTCCTCGGCTCCCTGAGGAAGCTTCGGAGAAGGCTTCGTTCTTCACAATGAGGAATTTGAAAATTGGAGTGCGTCAATAGTGTGATTATGAATTACCTCCAGAGGTTCTGGGATCATCACGTACGTTTTGTCTCCTCACACGACAGCTGCTTTCACTCACAGCGAAGACGTGCGGCCCAAAAAGCGAGATCCAGATCAGACCTTCAGCGCTGAATATTTATGATGCAGCCCTTACAAAGATTTCTTGCCACATTTTTTGCGGTTTAAAAAAGGAGGGGGGGGGGGAGTTATATGTGTGGTTAGACACACACACACAATTGAGCGTATGCTGGAAAAGGCGGTCGAACTTTAAAGCCGAGTGGTAATGAGGCTCCATTTAAAAGCCAACGAAGCTGCGCTGGCAGCTTATGAAAGCAAGTTCGGCGAGTGCTGGAAGAAGAATGTGGAGGCGTCTTTGGATACTTTTCCAAATCCTCAAAACAGCTTTTCCAAAAAGCAGCTCGGCAAAACCACGTGTAAAAAAAAAAACTGGCTAACACACACGAACAATTTTGAAGCCTCCTTTGGAATACTTGGCAATTTTTCAAAGTCTGGCCAATCTCGAACAATCTGCCCCCGTCACCGACTCCCGGATCCCACCGTAAAGTGGCGTCCATTAAGTTGAAATGTTGTCCGGTAATACAAGTTGGCACAACAACTCGATGGAAGACAGGATGTCCAAGACAGATGTGTTTGATGCTGAAGGTCTACAAACATCCAGGCACAATTTAGGGGGGGGTGATAAATGGTTCCTTTCCAGCTTAGAGGAGGATTTTGTTTGGATAGAAATTGGGAATTCAGACAACGAGGACCCTGAAGGTGACAGAGTGAAATACAAGGGGATTTAAAAACCCTTCCTGACTTTGATTGGAGGCCTCACCGTTTATTTACAGAACTCAAAGGAGCATTCCCAACCTGAATGGAAATTCGAATTTCCGCAGCTCGCTTTTACCGAGACGCATCATCAAACACGGCACACGGCTCATTAACTAATAATTTATTTTGTAGATGAAAAAGTCAGTGGTTCGTTGCCTCGAGGAAGACTCGGATATAGAAATGGGACATTCATCCAACAGAAAGAGGCGGGGCTTAGCTCAAGTGTCACATCTTTACGTCCCCCCCGAGTTATTTACATTAGGACGTTTGTCGTAGAAAACATTCTGTGATGTGGATATCACTTGTTTACACACACACACACACATGGATGTATTCTCACACACACCTGCAAGCGCAATAAAAAGTGGCGGCGAAAGCAACAAAGCAAACGGCTTCCATTAGGCCTCGTTAAACAACATGACGGCTAAAAAGGACGAGAAAACATCTGGATAGATCTTCACGTCATTGTTGGAAGGGGGCGGGGCATAGTTTGACGGACATTTGACGGGAAAGGAGTACAGTGCGCCACTGAGCGTATTTGGCAACCTTCAACTTCAGTTATCAAAGACACTCAATACATAACACGCAAAAATGGCTCCTGGGGGCGGGGGGGGGGGGGGGGGGGGGGAGTGATGGGGGGCTTGGCCGATACGCAGGAGAGGAGAGTCTTTTGGAAGAACGACAAGCCAAACATGCGGCCGCAGCCAAACAACTTTCAAGACATGCCTGTCAGCAAGATGGCCGCCGCGCCAGCTCGACGCAAACTTCAGATTCTTGTTTAGCTTATAGCGAGACATTGCGATGATGTCTTTCACAGAATGAGGAAAACCTGGAGAGCGACCAGACTTTTTTTTTTTCCTCCTCTCTTGACTTTCAGAGTCTCTTAATTAGGTTTAAAACTCCGACTGTGCTCATTTGGCAAAGGATGACAGGGGGAGATAACTTTTTTTTTTTTTTTGGATGCTGGCAATGGTTTGGTTCTGGAGCGGTGGGTGGGTTGGGGGGGCTTTGATGGACCAGCACAAACCACAAACATGCAAACATGACAAAACTTTGTAGGATTGAAACGCGATAGTCTCGTGTTCTAGTACGGTATGCCCTCCACGAACGTTCCAGCCTCGTTCATTCAGACTAAATAGTCAGCTCCGCTCGCTTCTGTCTGCCAGTCACATGACACTTTAGGCGTCCTTCAGAAACTGAGGGTCCAACCATGTGGCCTTCAGAAATGTCAACTTGAATAAGTCCAGTCTGATGGCAGTTGTGGAAAATTCCATAGATTTGATTAAAAAAAAGTTCCTCCTGATGTCGTATCCCCAAAAAAAAAAAAAAAGTTTGTGATTCCTTGGATTTCATTGTTGCAGTGGTTGGAAACGGAAGGTTCCAACGTTGTCAGCGAGGGCGGGAACTTCGTACCCTTAGCGGTCCCTTTTTAAGGCAAACCATTGGACGAGAAAGATGTGACAAATAAAAAATAAAAAGGAAAATAATTATACAATATACACAAAATGTGGTCCTCGGGTACATGCAGTCTTGGTCATGTCCCGTAATGGAAAAGGGGGCGGGGTTAAGGTTCCACGGCGCCGTCCAATCAGGCTTTGCCGCACTTGCCCTTCTTCTCTTTGCGCTGGAACTTCCTCAGTCGTCTCGTCCAAACGTCCCTCCACTGGATCACCAGGCTGTTTTTATCAGCCAGCAGCCCAGCACGTTCCGGGTTGGAGGTCCCGACCCCGGGCCCCGAGCCGGTCCCGCCGTCGCTACCGCCCATAACCAGGAAGCGTTTGCTCATTTGGATCTTGGGACACTTGCAGGCCAAATCCTTCATGTGCACCCACAGGATGTTGTCGCCTCGTTTTAAGGGCTCGCCGCGACTCTTGTACACGGACATGACGTTGACGGAAAACTTGGCCCAGTCGCCGACCGTCTCCATGTCCAGCACGTTCACTTGCACCGCTGAGGAGGACAAGTCTCGGGTGAGCGGTCTCGGTACGTACGTCACGTCATGAATTCCAAACTCACCATAATCCTTCTTGCAGTATTTCTTCATGTTGATCTTCAAGTTACCCTTCACCGGTTTGCAGTAAGACTCACAATCTATAAAACAAACATGGCGGCTGAAACACAACAGAGGACTCAAAGTGTTAACTTTTGACATGTTTTGGAGGTTGGGGAGAGAAAAAACAGAGCGAGGTGGAAGCGAGTGTGATGCCCGAGACCACACATTGGCCAGATCCATATTAACAACTCCGTCATCCTGCTCGTAAATCCGCAATGGAAATGTGCTCTTCCCTCAGAGTTTCACATTCTAAAAGCCCCGGAAAAAAAAAAAAAGACAATAATTCAATTTTAGACGGAGAGCCCTCAGGCAAGCCGGAGAGAACTCACATGGAAATGTTTGATAGTTATCAAAATTGAAATTGTGTGATGATGAAAAGAGAGAAGGGGGGGGGGTCATATGAAATATTGAAAACAGATGAGCGCTATCATCAGAAAAAATGTGGAACGGTTTTGAATTTGCATATTTGGAGTTGATGGAGTGACAACACTGGAAAACATTTCCCATGTTTGAAGTCCCGATGGAGACACGGGAAGCCGAGCGTGCTGCCTGCTTGGAATGTTAAGACTACCAAACACACAGAACTGGACCTGGTCCTTGTGGTCTCGCTACTTTCGCGAGGAAAAACCAGCCAGTCATGTCGGCTACCAAAGTAAATCAATCAAAAGCGGCTGCACACGAAAAGGGCGTTGGTTTTTTTTTTTTTTTTTGCAGTAAATGAAGGAGTTTAGGAAGGACAAGAAAGTCATAAAAACATCCAGGATGTTTGGCTGTGAGATTTTATAAGGCTCAGTGAGGGGAAAAAAGGAAGGAAGAGGGGCGAAAAAAAGTGCTTTAATAACTAAATTGGGGCGTTTAAAAAAAGAAATAAAAAATTGACAATTTATTATTTTTTATTATTAATTAAAATATATAAATATAATATATAAATAATATATATAAATATATATATAAATATATATATTTATATATTTTTTTCCTAGTCTCTGGATGAGAAAATAAAATCCTGCCAAATTGAAATGATTATTTTTTTTCTTTTCAGCTCATTATCATGAACGTGCGCATGGATTTCATTAAAGCGCCGCCAAATATGCTCGCATTCCTTCTCCGAGGTATTGGCGCTGAAACCTTGGCAGCGAGAAAACGGGCAAAAGCTCCTTTTCCCATGAGGAGTCACTTTTCACCTGGAAAAGCTCTTGCTAAAAAGAAAAAAAAAAATAATCGCCTAGTGACCCGGAAGAGCAGCCCAGTGAAAACACTTTTCTCTACATACGACAAGGACAAATTGCATGCTCCGCCCCCTTCTACACAAAAACCGACATTTTGGACAGTTCAAGTTTAAGGATGGAGAGAAAGACACGGATGACGTATTTTCGAGTGCCTGAGGAGAATCGCCGATGGAAATGTTTTCCCACGGGAGAGCCCGAATCAATTTCTTGCCAAAAAGTCTTTTCACGCCTCAAAACGTTTCCTTCCACTTTATCTAGCAATCACCTCGGCCTTGTCGTCGGAGCCGCGCTGATGCTTCGAGGTCGAGGAAACTTGGCCGAGGGCTTTGGGATTCCGAGACAAAAGGGGGAAAATCTCATCTGGGCCAAAGCACTTCAAAAAAGGGAGGCGCCCCATCCGCCATTAATATTTATTCCACACCTTCAAACTGGAGCCCAGAAATATGGGGGAAAAAAAAAAGAGATGTTTTTGTTCTTCTGGTGAACGGGGCGGGGTGTGAGTGAGCGTACACCAACCTGCTGGCTCTTCTGTGCTGCTAACCACAGCTGTGGGGTTCACCACGGGGATCTCTGGAACGCAAAAGTCCAACATTTAGTGCTAAAACATAAATGCTAGATTTGAGCGGCAGACACGACACATCTTTGAAGATCTTGGAAGGCATGTGCATGACAGCATAACAAAAAAAAACATCTTGTGAAGCTCAATGAAAGGATCCGTATTAATACTAATTGGCTGCTTAACAGCCTCGCCCCCTCCCCTCCCCACGAGGCCATATTGTCACACCCAAAGTTGCCATTAAGCCTAATAGAGCTAAATTTATGCACGCGCTTAGTTCCCTTTGGTGCCTGGGATGGTTCAGCGGCAATGAAATGGTCGGGGTCGGCCATCCATGACCGTTGCTTTTTTTTTGGACCATCTGCTCCGGAGCTGCAATGCGAGAGAAACAACACGGCGCCATGTGGCACCGCGTGGCGTGGCGCAGTGTGACGCTGCATCAGCAAAGGTCATTTTTTTTGAAAGAGCTCCATTTAGCTTTGAGCTAGCTAGAGCGTCCACTCACTGATGCAAGGGGCCACGGGTGATCGGCTCTGCTGGTAGCCCTTGGCGCAGCGGTTGCAGGTGCTGCCGGTGACGCCATCTTTGCAGGGGCACTGACCTGTGGTCTGGTTGCACGTCTTACCCGCTGCTCCGACGGGGTGGCAGTCGCAGGCTGAGAAGATGGTGCAGGAACAAGAACATGAGACAAAATTTATAGTCTTTGTCCACCGTGTTCGGTAAACAACCGGGCAAATATGAGCAGGTCGTAAGGGAAGAGGGAGGACGGAGGGGGGGGTGTTGATCTCTGCCCCCTCCCTTTCTCCTCAAAATGTTTTTTTTCTCCGAGGTTTTATGAGCAAGGCGGCTTGGGCCAGTTAAGAAGCAGTAAAAAGTCCTCAGATGTTGATGACTTTTCAAGCCTGCGTGACTGCAGCTGTGACACACGTCACCTTGGGATTTGTAGTCCTTTAAAACGTCCTTTTCTTCATCGACCTTCTGCAAATTGATGATTGTTATTTTTTTTTTCACGATATTTTTCATGGGTCCGTTCCCCGCCGCTCTCACGGGCGCTCATTTGCAGAGCAGGTCTGATTAGGAACAGACGCTCGCCCCCCCCTTTTGGAAACACCTGTATTTTATTGTCTTGAGACGTGACACTCAACATACTTTCACCTCTAACACATGGAGAAATCCAAATAGCACTTACCCTTGCAAGCCCGCCGATGAGTGATAGGTCGGGCCATGTCTCGGAAGAAGCCTTCCTTGCAGTAGTGGCAATGGCGGCCGGCCGTGTTGTGGCGGCAGTTCATGCAAACGCCTCCGCTCTTCCTTCCCGAAAGTTTGTACAACTCCATGTTGAAGCGGCATCGCCGAGCGTGGAGGTTGCAGTTACACGCTGCGGACGGACGACAAAGTTGTCAGAACATACACGGTACCTTTAAGATTTACTTTGACGCTGTGGTTTGGTAAGCGTTTACAACATGGCAGCTCCGAGCTTGGCGGCAGCTCTGCTTCCCATCCATCAAAATGATATTTGTAGCCTTCGTTTCTTCCTTTTGGTGATTTATAACTCCAACTTCCTTCAGTCCATCACTTATTAATCTCCGCAGCGAGACATGTTAATCCCGCGTCAATCTCACTGATGACCTATTAAAAGGAAACCGGGCTCACATAAAGAGATTTGAGCTTCCCGATGAGGTGAGCCAGGATATAACGGTTCAAGCTGGAGATCCGACTGGTTCACTGAGGTTGCCGAGACGATTACGAAACCAGAGTTTGATTTAGGAGCTAAAGTAGCGCAGAGGAATAATTGTTTTTGTTTTCTGGCAACCCGGACAGTTTGTGTATTTAAGCAGTAAATCTATTGTCATAACGTCAATGTTAAAATTAACAGACCGCATCCGCATTGAAACATGGCCGCCCTAAAAATGTGTTTTGATTCACGGCTGTTATTTTCAAGGTACAACGACTACATTTTGTCGCTACTGTGGCGAGAGCTGTACGTGATCCACATTTAAAAAAGGAAGCCTGTCACCGGGCCGGGGAAACGAGGCCGTGTTTTTCTCCTGGTTCCAGATCCTGGAAAAAAAAGGGGGTGGGAGGGGTCGTGCGTGTGGGGGGGGCACATTCCCAGACTGTTTCCCAATTCCATATGGTTACAGCCCAATTTGTTTGGAATTCAAAGGCTAATCAAATAGCATTTGAAATTTGACTAAAAAAAATGAGTCGAGGTGATCTTGACCACAAGTGTGAAATATTCCAAGGAAATTTCCAGGGCAGGCAGGATGCTGTTTCTGCCATCAAGCATCTCAAACACGTATCCAGCTGTGAGCATGTGGGACCATTAACACCTTGCAGTGGAACATGAAAGTGATGGATCACGTTTTGCATCGCGAGCGCAGCTGAAGAACCAAATTTCTGGCATCTTGTTGATTTACGGCCTCGCGGCAACTCAAAGTACCGAGCGGCAAATCTATTGTTTTGAGTGTGGAAAAAAATCATAAAGGAAAATTCCCTTTGCGTGTCGCCAAAACAGTTCGCGTGTTGTCAAGGAAATGGCAAAACAAAACAAGCTGCGGTTGGCAAACACCGCCGCGACAAATCATTTTTTTAGTACGTGAGACGAAAATAACCATAAGTCATTAAGATAAAGAGCAACAAATTGGAGGTAGTGTGTGACGACGGAATGACGGCTTCACGCAAGCGGGAGCCAGCGTCCTCCTCCTTCGCACATGTTTCTGACTTCCCCATCTCCAAAGACCTTTCAAACGTGCCAGGTAACATATTGACTCAAGAACAGCTCGGCGTTCCCCCCCAAATCGGCCTGTTGAATGAAAACCGATTTCAACAAATAAAATGCAAATATCGGTATAAATCAAATTCTAGTTTTCCTTCCAAATTTTGGATGCCCGTGCAACTCACCCCTCCCCTCAACTAATATTGGTCCTCAAAGAGTGGAGGGCCACGCTGACCGCCATCTTTCTCTTCTCGGGCTGACGTCCAGACACCGTGTGTTACTCTCGACATGGTGTGTGTGTGTGCTGAACAGCGTCTGGCTGCTCCAGCCACCTGCTCAGGACACCGGGAGGGAACACCCGGTTAATTACCTCCTTGTCGGATCCGTGGCATCGAGACAATGTGGTGAAACCCACAAAAAATATGATAAAAAAAACACAAAAAATGTGCTAATGACACTCTCGTACAATTTCATATACACACAAGAGTTCACGGAAGAGTTCCTGCACTCATGTTCTGGCTTAACAGCCACCAACAACAGCGGCCGGCGTGTCGGCTGGAAACCGCATCGTTCCGCAGTTAGCAGAGCCCGCGGGCTTGCAACAACATTGAAAAAAAAAGAGGCAAAATTTCCAACGACAAAAAAGCCCGGCTCTGATTTCAGCCGAAGGGGCTCCTTGATAGAAAAAGTCACTGGTGGGAAAGTCGGGGTTGATTGCTACCATGTGTGGGTGTGCGACTTGATCGAGCGGCGCATATTAACGCAATTAACGTGATTTCACCTCTTTATAATGACTTGATGGGAGAAGTGTCAATCAAACCCATTCAACCTTGGGATAAGCTGCAAAAAAAAAAAAAAAAATTCAAATGATGTGACGAGCCCTCGCTAGCTAGCCTCCGGCGACGCGGGAGTTCCGGGGAGTCGATTAGCAAAAGTAGGATAATGACACATAGGCGGCAGCGCTATCAAAGCGGCTTTTCTTTTCTAAAATTATAAAATCTCATCATGGTCTTTTATCCCATGTTGCCTTCAGGCGAAAGAACGCAGCTTTGAAAATTGCGCGTTCCATTTGAAGGGAATCCGACATCCTCGCGTTACAACCGATTAAAAACGACACGGACGTTTTCACTTTCATTTCACAAATCGTGAAAGTAGAACACAGACCGACCCCGGCTTGGCCTCGGCTGGTCGAGAAGCAATGAAGGGATGGAAGGGCTATTTTGAAATTCTAATCAGTATAAAAAAAAAAGCCATCTGCTCTATGTCAGAGGGGAGAAAAAAAATAACGACCTCTGGGTTTAACAAATGAAGAAAATTTCCTTCAACTAATTTATCCGACTGATGTGATTTAAAAGGATTCGGTTGAATGATTGACTAATAAAACACTGAGCGCCACACCCTCTACGGCGCTGCCAACCACAGCTCACCTGCAATCTTGAAAAATAAACCCACAGCTTGCAAATGAGCCGTGGCGTCGGTGCACTGTTGGATCTGGCTAAGCTAAGCTCCATTAGCGATGGATGATGCCTGCTTCTGGCCTCGGAGCATCCCCGAGCTGCACTTCCTGCGCTCCAAATGAGGAAGAGGGAAGGACTGGAAAATAATTTGCCGGTACCATAAATCATCTCGGACTGGTGTCACTTGACTCCACAAGAGGCCTCTCATCCGATACAGTCTCTTTGAGCAGACTTAATTTGAAAGTCAACAAACAGTATTTACATTCCGGCGCGGGGCACGCCAGCAAAAACAACAATACTCAATCACAAACGGCAAGCAAACACAAGAGTCGCATCTGTTTCCTCGTTCTGTCCCGCACCACTCGACAGATAAATCGCAGCGGGGTCGCCCTCGCCGACCTCCAGGACGGAGGTTTTTTTTAAAAATCCAAGATGGAGGCAGCAGATGGGCAGAAGAGCCTCCACTTGGGAGGCAAAAATCAAAACGTCTCCTGACATCCAACAACATGTCACCGTCAGCTTAAGTATGTCACCATTCTGCGTAAGGGTCACGACCCCACGCCCCTGCTCCCTTTCACTAAAAAGCGCCCTGAGGCCTCGCTTTGGGTTCCAGGAAGGAAGGTAAAGCGGCCAGTGAGCTTTCATTGGCGACATATACGTAAAGCGGGTGTAACATTTGGGAAAGAGCAAGGGGATATTTAAAAGAGGGCGGAAAAAGTGCTGAGGGATCTGCGTTGGGATATTGTTGCATAGTTGGCCTTTGGTTTTGTCACCCCTGGTCACCCTTAAGCAGATCTGGCATTTGCTAAATATGATCTCAGGCGAGCTCGCTGGGCAATTACAACACGTTAGAAAAATATACACTTTTGCCCGCCCTCCCTCCCTCCTCCCCGCCGAAAATTTCTGGCTTCATCAGCGAGGTGAAAACGGGGACAGCGCTTACTAATTCGCTGCCACGTTTTTCACGACAGGCCAAATTGAGCTGAATTCAATTTCACTGGATGTCTGTTGATTTAAAACAGGTGCGCAAATCTAATATGAAGCCAGACCGTCCAAAATGAAAATCGACGGAACTGCCTATACAATTACATTAGCAGCCGTTGGCACGTAAATAAGAATAACAATTTGACATGGCCCGTTCCCAGAGCGTAAACACGACTCGCTCGCATGACGACTCGGATGATTTAACCCCTCGCTGAGTGCCAGTGAGTTGAATAGTTGTCATCCGCTGTTTAGACATTTCCAGAAAACATGAGCGTTTCCCTGAAGAGGTGCACTTCATTTACACGCTTGATGGGAAACGCAGCCATTTCGAGTGCGGGCGGCTAGCAAAAAGATTCAACATTTTATTTTCGATTGTGCCTGTGGTCATTGGATATTTGGCCAGCGGTTGTCTTTATTCAATTTTGACAAGTCCGTGTCTAAGTGCTCGCTTAGTGCTCGATGGTATGGCTGACTATTTGTTTTGACTTTGGACCCAAAGAGAAGAAAAACAAAAAGTACTCACGCAGACATTCGTTGGCCTCGCGGGCACTGGCCCTCTGCCACGGCCGGTCGTAGTGAAAAGGTTTGCAGCGGTCGCATTCGGGCCCTTCCGTGTTGTGCTTGCAGTCGCACACCAGTTTGCCTTCCTTGTCTTTCAGGCAGCGTGCCCCATGGCCGTTGCACTTGCACCTCCCGCCCACTTGGAAGTCGCCCACCGCGTAGAAGTACGCAGGCAGGGTGGAGGGCGCCGCCGCCGCCGCGGGGTCTTCCTCCCGCCCGGCCGGTCCCGGCTCCCGTGACTGCTGGGGCCGAGTGAAAACCACGCGGATATCCGTGACGGTCACCCAGTCCTGGAGGACCGGGCTGTTGTCAAAGTCTTTGCCGGACGGCCGCCCGTCCAAGGTGCTGAAGGCGATGAGGCCTCCGGAGAGCGGGTAGAGGTCCGTGTGGCCGTCGCTACATAGAGCCTCTTGTTCGTTCTGCTTGGTGATGGCGGCTCTGTTGGGCCGGTTGTACACGCGCCGACATTGCGATGAGTAGAACTGGTAGGGTGTCCACGTTTTACCGTAGTCCATGCTCTTGTAGATGGCCAGCGACTCGGGTCTGGGGGAGCAGAACTGCAAGCTGACGTAGGTGATCTCAAACTTCTTGCCCAGGGAAAGCGTTAGCGTCACATTGTGAGGCGAGGTGTTGAGGTTCTCCGACTGCCAGCAGGTCAGGTTGTGAGCCGAGTTGAGATCGGTGAGGTAGGAAGGCGGGCGGGCGCGCCGGGGGTCGGCGGCGTCGCAGATCTGGCACGTTCGCACCGACGGCCGTTCGTCTCCGCGCTCCACCACGCTGCACGAGCGGGACGGCGGGCGCCCGCACACGCTGGACACCGCCACCTCCTTGCCAAAAGCGGCGTTGATAAACTCGGGGATGCAACGGCGGGCCGCGCCAGCGTCGTCGTAGCAAGGGTCCGCGGGGGTCTGCTGTCCGGCGAAGGGGTTGTTGGTGCCGTGCGACGCCGCCGAGCCCGCCAGGAGGCTCAAGCATAGCAAGTACGTCCAGGCTTCCCTCATTCTGCTCCGAGGGCCCGGCTCCCGACCACCGCACGCGTCTCGGGAAGCAAATAGATGCGAGTCGAGCGGAGAAGCTGCGCCGGTAAACACCAGAGCGAGACTGCGTGCGGACGTGTCCGACTTCTCGCTAAAAATCTCCCGAGCCGGCCTTAATTGCGGCCCGGAGGAAGGAGACTGTCGGTGCTCGGTGACCCTTGGCGCGAGGCCCTTCCTGCGGGAGACAGATACAAACACGGAGGTCAGTGTCAAACTCATATTGTTACCACAAAAGGAAATCACCAAAAAGGGGCACTCAGTCAAGCGGGGACCTCTGCCAAGGCTGAGCAATCACGTCCGTCTGAAAAATCCCGACATTAAAAAAATATACACTTCTTGACAGACAGGCCATTTAAAGAAATGGAAGCCTCCAAAATGGCCGACTCTTCCTGTTCTTCCGCCGGTGTCAAAAGCAGCCGAGCTTTGTGGTCATGCTCGGGTAGCATGGCATCCCATAATCCCTGGTAATGGTGTGGTGCGACGGACCAGAAATGTGGTCTCTGTGTTTGAAGAAGTGAAACCGCCAAAGAGAAACTCTCATCAAAGACGGTAAAAATTCCGACATTCCCCGATGAGTCAATTCATGCTTGGTACCTGGGTGACATTGTTTCTACAATGCTTGGCTAGACAAGAAGCCTCTTGGTTCCAAAGAAGGGGTTCGGGGTGAGAAAGCCATTTGAGGAGGGGGGGGGGGGGGGGGGGATACGGCCTGGGGCTTTTCCTCGCCTAATCCCCCTTTTCCTTCCCTGGGTGTCAAATCGAGAGGTGCCTCATTTGAAAAGTGACAGCTGAAGGCAACCGCATCCCTCTTTGTGTGCTATTTATTAAATTACAATGAATGGCAGCCAGCCGCTCCCGCTCGGGCTCCCCTTCATACAACGCCATCCATCCCTCTTCATCTGAGAGAGAAGAACAAAAGGTGGCCTCTGTATCCACTTCAGTCAAGCGCGGCGGAAAGCAGACAGATGGGAGTTAAAGGCCAGTCGCAAAGACAAAAGTTTGCTTCTTCTTACGTGTGAAGGGCTCCGAGGGATTGCAACCCTTCAAAAACTAAACAAAAAAAAAAAACTGGCAAATGGGAGCACTCATCTGCACTCCAACTATTTGGCCTCTTCTCAAGTGGTGCTAAAAGGAACCCCTCCCGCCCACTTGTTTTCTAGTGTTGGACAAAAATGTCAAGAAAAGTAAGACAACGTGATAAACGGAAGAGGAGATTAACGGAGGAAGGTGAGTAGGGCATAAAAATATGAGATGGATGGAGACAGATTAAGGTGGACGACTGCGACGGTGCGTGTCAGTGCCTGGAATGACTAAATATGGGAGAGCTGTGGGTGGGTGGGTGGTTCAACCGAGTGGGAACAGTGACAACACACGAGAGGAGCCGCCAGCTTTTTTTTTTTTCCCTTCTACCTCATGACTTATCATAATGAGAAACAAGTTTCATGTGAAGATGGGAGGACGACGGGGTGGTCTTGTGGTTTTCAGCTTCTCCCCCTCCTCGTCATCGGGAGATCATCCCACGTTGATTCGCTTCTCTTTCAAGCATGGGCGCCTTAGTCGGAGTTCACCGATTAGGAAAACACAAGTCGCTGAGAGGCTTTATTTGGCTTGGGTGGATAGTGGCGGGTAGAGGGGGGGGGGACAGCTGAGCCGCTTTGTATCCCAAGTGGGAGCCTTTCACGCTGGTCGGGTAGCCCCTCTCTAAGACGGGGAGCGGAGGGAGGTCTTCTATCGGGTGACAGTGAGAGGGGGCCCGATGTGGTACCCTGCTGTCCCCCTCCAGCACGGTAATCCCTGGTGGGGTTATTAGCAGCTTTCCACAACTACTGAAGATTTTTTTGTCAATATTGCTGACACATTGCCAATTCTGACGGATAGACTAGTTTATTTTGAGTCTGTTCGACAATGGGCGAAATCCAAAAATGTAACACACACAGAGTAAATAAAGATGTCGACGTGAGTCAACATGACTGACAGGACTCAGGTAACAGAGGTCAGTGGCCTGCTCGATGACGGCCATCTTCACGGTGGTGACGACAATTCCCGTGTGTGTGTTTGGGAGGGGGGGGCAGGAAGGGGTCAACTTTCCCAGTTGAGGGCGTCATTAGTAGAAGGATCACCGACAAATTCTCATGTCTCGGAGAAGGTTCAAGGTGTAGAACGAGGTCAAGGGAGCTCTCAGACAAAATTGCCGATGTCGTTTTCTGCGAGGTCAATGTTTTGGTCATGGCAGAGGAGGAAAAGTTTGAGGTATGACGCAAGACCCGAGGGTTAAACGGGGTTAATTGGCCACGACGATACAAAACAGTCAAGCACGGGGAAAGCCCGACACATTTTCAAAACATTCCAAACACCACCGCTGAGAAATATGACAGACCACACACACACACACACACACCTGGAGAAAACGTGCATGCAGGCCAAGCGGGACGCGGGGGACGGGCAGGACCGAGCATGCCGATATTTGCTCCTGGACCGTCTTCTCGTTGCCAGACACATCTGGAGTGTCACGCCGACGGACAGCAGGTATTTGAACGCTTACAGGCGAGGGGAGCACACACACACACACACACACACTTCAATGGAACTTAGAGAATGAGTGACACAATGAGCAAAATCTGCAGAGTGTTGCCTCGGATTATCTCGCACACATCATGCGACTGCCTCTTCTGATGGTGGACCTGATGAAAATAATCACCGACGATTCCCGATTGCGTGGAGTGACTCCGACGCTTAGCGGTGAGAAGTAGGTCAAGTGGCTGACACTGTTTCGAGGGGGCAATAGGGGCATACTTTAAGGCCATTCAAGCAGTTAAGATAACAAGTGCCGGACGGGACTGTCGCTTTCAGCTCCAGACTTGTTTGAGAGCAGGCTGTGTGCGCTTTCAAGGGGGCGGAGCTTAACATTGGAGCATGTTTGATATTCGGGGAAGTCAGCACAGAAAACACCGAAGAGGCCAAAATTGGATTGGAACTAAAATATGTCCTAAATTAAAAAAAAATGTGTCAAGGGTAGAAATGAATGACATCATCGATGACATCACAGAACTAAAATTTAATAGTTTTGAGTGCAATTTTGAATGACTCACAATTTGCACGTACATTTTGACTTCTTATATAATATTTCAAAAAATATTTGATGCAATCACTAAAATTGAGGTGAAAAGATGAATTAATTACAGAACATCCTCCATAATAATTTGAATGACATAAGATGCTAACTTCATCAAACTTACTTTTTTTTTAGATTTGATGTCTAATGCAACGTTACTTTAACTTTTCAGAAGGGAGGAGGGGTGCACGCTGAGGAAATATTGGAAGTGACACACGCATGTTGAAGGACGAAGGCGGCCGAGAGGCGCGCCGCTTGCTTTGGCACGCATGCACACTTGGCTCACAATCGCCCCTTCAGCTTCCACCTCCTCTTGCACACTTATTTCTGCCCAATTCCAGAGTGGCACCTGTCTGTGAACGAGCGTGCACGAGCTAACGGCAGCTTCATTTAAAAAAAAAAAAATCACGTAACCTGTCATTGCCCAACACATGCTTGTTGAAATAATAATCATATCCAACTCACCTTATTGAATCCAAATTAGCCTTTAAATAGCGTAAAAAAAAAAAGCCACTAAATCCCACAAGTGAAAATGTGGACCACCTCTCTCTCATGCGTGCCTGGACTCAAGTGAGAAGCGAGCAGTCGTCCATATGTTGTAAAGCGAGCCCGGGCTGAGGCTACTCCCCGTTCAAATCAAACACACATTTTCCCAAAGTGTGTGCGGGAGAAGAGGGGGGGGGCGACGCGTGTGTGCGTGTGTGTGCAAAGAGGAGGGGAACCAAATATTCCAATTACACTCTTAATGTGTTTTCTCCTTGTTGGACTTGATTTTGCACAAATTAAAACATTGCCAAGAAACCACAAAGCAACCACAAGCCAAAACCAAAGTGACTATTTTCTCATACATTTGATTAGTGTGTGTGAAATACACAATGTGGATTGTTCTCTAAAATCTCTCTAAGCTGATCAACATTCCTTTTGAATCTACTGTACCATTCGAAATAAAGTTAAGGGGTCAGAGGTCACCTGACTCTGACACGCTAATCGATATTAATTTGTTTCAGTGAAAGGTCCCATATGACTCAAATAATCGTTGAATGTGATTTGTGAGTGGCAGAAATAACATTTGCTCCATTGAGAGAAAAAGAAAACAGCTTTGAAAGACACAAAGAGACGCAGCGGTTTCTCCATGGTAATCAATTCTTCAATTAACTGTGAGAAAGGTCAACGTGAGCGTCACAAAAGGAACAAAAAGAAACACTTACGGCGTCCTAGGGAGTTTTTGCACGGTGTAGTCCAAGATGGGGACACTTTGCAGTGGACACAAGACAATCAATGCCAGCTTGTTTTTTTTTTTTTTTTTTTTTTTTGGAAATCTTCATCTCTGGCACCTCCTGTTGGCAGAGGCAGGGAGTAATGAGTTACATTTTTGGCTAGCGTTTTTCTTTCTAAAATATGCTTGTCTGATATTTACGTAAGATTTAAATAATTAAAATCAAAAGTTAGTTACGAGTTATTCTTCTTAGATTTTGCCCCATTGCTGAGCTTAAAACTCTTAGGAACTGATCTACAATGGTGAATGGACGCTCTCTGGTGGCCACGTTTTTTTTTCCCCCCTTTTTGTTTTTTTTAACTTTATTGAAGCAAAATATACAAATTAAAGATAATGATCATTTGTAGAAAGAAATAAACATTGAATCCAGAAAATAGCCAATGTGACAATAAACAAATACAAAAAAAGAATTAGAAAGAGAAAAAAAATTAAAATAAACTTTCCTATTAAATCATAACAGAGAAAAAAATAAATAAATTAACTTTCCTATCAGTATAAAACAGTTTTTATTTGAACTTGATAGGAGTTTGAAAAATTGAGAAGCAGCAACCTGGAAAATGATAATAATAAAAAAAAATTGCATATTCATGAGCAGGACTGACTTAAAAATCTGATGAACCACAATAAAACAAAACAGTCTGTGTAGATTCTCAGTCTTGGTCCCAGGACTTATCTCATGACCTTTTTGTAGCTCCGCCCACAAGCGTGTCTTCAGCGCCGCCGTCAGAAGTCTTAGCATCGCATTCCGACCGCCGACAAAAACGTTTGTTGCGTCTCGGCTCTTGGTTGAGGCCGGCCTCCTCTCTCGATCTCTTCCTGGATGGTCCGGGCGAAGGCTCCGCCTCTACTTCCACTTCAGCGAAACACGAGACAAAGTCGCTTTCCTCGGAAGCCTCTTCTTCTTCAACCAAGGTTCCGATGTCGTGCGATCCCGACTTCTTGTCTGTCTTGGCTTCTTGCTTCTTTTTCTCCGATCCCGTCGGCGGAGGGTCGTCTTCATCGACATCGATGCCGGCGCTCTCTGAAAAGTTGTAGTCAAACTCGTGCCACCATCGGAAAGCTTCTTCGTCGATTTCCTCAACTTTGGATCTGACGTTCGGCATGTTCGGCATGGTTGGCAACGGGTGTTCGTCTACTTGCTCCAAAATCTGGTTGGCGCTAACTAGCAACTCATTTTCATTGGCCGCATCCTCCGCGTGATGATCGTCCCCGTCTTGGAGATTCCCATCGTTGACAATATCGTCGTTATCGGCGACGTGTTCTTGGGTGACATCGTAGTCGCAAATGATCAAATCTTCTTCCGGTAAGCCATGGATTTCAAAGATGATTTCTTCAAAGATATTACCGCATGAAAATGGCCACACTTGCCAAATGAAGCGGATCCACGCGTACTGGTCCCGCGAATTGACAAAACGATAACGTTCGTTATCTTCGAGGATCAGATCGATATCGCCGTCTTCGTTTTGAGCGGCGCCGATATCGTGCTCGCTGTCGCTCTCCTCGCCGACGGCATCCTCGTCGTCTTCGATATTAACGTCCTCGTCGATGTCCTCGAGATTGGCTTCCTCTTCGTTGTCGTTCGGGGGTTGCCTCGGCGCCGCCTCGATGATGAAGGAAATTTCTTCGCTGCGCAAGGAAATGCAAAATCGGCGCAATCTTAAATTGGGTTCCCCCCTTCCCAAGTCCAGCGGAATTCGGTAGCCTGCAACATGTTCAAGGTGTATTATTGCCACGGTCACTAAGCAGTCCAAACTTTATCAGTTTTACCTAAACGGCAAAACAAATCTCAAGTACCAGAGCGCCGTCCATCTCCCCGTCCTTCCATCTCATCCAAAGGAATCCTAAGAAAAACCAAAAATATATTCAATAAAATCCTCCGGATCATCCTTCGTGTCACCATCGACTTACCTTAACTTCGGGGAACTGGTCTGTAAAATACCAGTTGGTGACCAGAAAGATTTTCTTTGCAGATTTTAGTCGGTATCATGCTGATGGAAATGTCGTGGCAGTCTCAATGTGAAATTGACGCTTCGTTTCTAGAACCACGTTTGAGTCTGTGTCATAGAACGTGAAGTAAAAAAGCACTTCACGTCATCACACAAGATGACATCATTGCCATGATGTCATCACGATGTCACGCTCGTGCCGGTGCACACAAATGACAAAAGACAGATTTGTAAATTGTCAGATCTATTTCAGATCACAATAACAGGATGACAAAAATGGTCAAGATGGCCGCCAAAGCGACAAATATCGATAGTCAGCCACCAAAACTTCAAAAGATTTGTTTTGCTGCCCGAGTTCGATTTATCGTTTCTCGTCCATGTCAAAATCCGATCGTCCATTCTCCGTCAAGGTCTCGTGAGATTGAATTGGCGGCGGGTGATCTTCAAGATCTTGCTCAGATGCTTGGGAAGTTGTTTCTTCCTGGAATTTGACGCATTTACTTTGAGAAACATGGCTGCTTAAACTTAGTAAAGCTAGGTTGTCCCGTAGACTTAGTTTTAGAGGCGGAGCTTCCAAAGCGTTGGAGTCGGTGCTATCGGAACTTTCGCCGTAGCTTTTTTCGACTTGCGGCAACATCTCCACGGATGGTTGATCTTGTTCCTCAGCGGCAAATTCTTCAGGAACATATTTGACGCAGCGAGATGAACTACATTTGCGTCTTAAGTCGTCCTGCCACCTTAATCGTTTCTTCTCTTTGCTATCATGGGAATTCAAATCTTCGTTCGATTCATTCCGTTCTGCTTCAGACTCATCTCCGTCGGAATTGCCATCATCCCCGAAGCGGAAACGTTTGCTGATTCTGCTTTTGGCTTGTTCTTGGTCGTCATCGCCGCAACGCTTCCTCGACGTTCCCGGCAGAGAGACTCCCTCCGTGTCTTCCCAATCGGTACCGCTGTCCGAGCTGTTATCGCAAAATTCGTGCCACCAACGCTTCTCGTTTATCATCTCCAAGTAGCTCCTGGCCTCGTTTCCAGAGATCCGTCTGGACGGTCCGGGTTGCGGGTCTTCATCGGAAGACCCATCTTCTTTCTCAACGGTACAACTAGTTCTGATACCTTGAGAAACCTCAGAGTCAGGCATTTCAGAAAAGCCATTGAAGAGTTCTAAGGTTGACTCTTCAACATCTAAATTACCGGCTGGAGTGTTTTCTTCAGGATCGTCTTGGTCGGAGATGTTATTGTCACATCCGTGACACCATTGGCAACACATGCCGCTTCCTCTTTCAGTTTCTGAAGTCCTGAACGGAGGTAGCACCGACTCGTGCTGGATCTCTTGTTCGTTAAAGTCTTTCAACCTCTCCTCAGCATCAGAAACTTCTCCAGCCGGATCGCTGTTGCTGACGCTTGCAGCTTTGGCGGCAAATTCCCCCGAAGGTTTTGATTCCATATCTCCGTTTTCATCTTGGGAATCCAAGCTTTGGTTCGATTCACAAAGGAGAGGATTTACTTCGTAAAAATCAAAGTCTGGGCTACTGTCAGAACTTTTCTGATGGAACTCGTGCCACCACGGGTAAGGCCTCTTACGCCTCGTTCCGTTTTCATCTCCGTCGTCATCTTCGGATCTCTGCCAAGATGGTCCCGGTCGGGGTTCTGTGTTGGCTTCGTCCAAATCAGTGTCGCTATCCGAGGTGGACGCTCTCCTCGGATTCTCGATGCTTCTAATCTCATCATCGTCGTCGTCCTCGTTTGTAGAATGGCCCCTGGATTGCTCGGACGATCGTTCGACCGCTTCCATCCTCTGATTGACTTCCATGTGAAGCTCAGCTTGATTGTCCTCCACATTCCCATGATTGATATGAATCGGATTATTATTCTGATGATTGTCTTCCAGATCCCATTGCTCGGGCCCGTTTACAAAAATGATCTCTTGATTGACAATAAAATCCAAGATGGCGATGAACTCCATGTTAGGTTCGTCGTTTGGTGGACGCACACCTCTTGGTAACGGCAAACGGATACCTGCAATATTAACGTTAGCGATTAGCATGATAGTTCATATGACATGAAAAATAAAAGAACTTACTATTTGGACCATTGTGCCATCCATCGCCTTGTCCATCCATTTTACCTGAAAGTCAGTCAGATGAAAAAATGGCAGCATTTGAACGATGCCCGATGTGAACGCTTACCTGTGTTCAGGAACTCGGCGAAAAAAGTAGCAGCAATATTTGAATCCTGATCATGCTGACCCGAACTGAACGAATAATACCAAACAATCCAGAGAACGTCTCATTGTCGGGTCCGAGTAAAGACATACACTTCAAATGTTAAAGCGGGGCAGATAAAAACTGCTCCGTCGAAGTTGTGACTTTGTGTCATGGCAACACGTCTACGAATTGACGTGCTTGGACCAAAGCGTTTGATGACACGCTACGCCATTACATCATTGTGATGTCATCATCACAATGATCTATCGGTTGTGATGTCATTTTCAATCAGTAGCCAAAGACAAAGTATAGAAATCTAAACTTGTGATATACAATGAGGCACTCTAATCTCACTTTGCTTTCTGACAATCAGCCAAAAATTGGCATTTTATTATTTGGGTGGTGTACAAAAAAAAAAAAACATGCACTGCACATGTCACTATGAGCGTCCATCACCATGATGAATTTTATTCTATTCTCAGAATCAGTTCATCACGCCGTTATTTCCTTCCTCTTTCCTCAGCGGGTCCTCCTCCAAGCCTTGCTCCCAGAAAGCGTCTCCTTCCTTGGAGACCCTCCCCCCCTCGGCCAAGACGATGATGCCCGAGCCGTGCGCCAGATGGCCGCTGAGGCTCATGAGGTACACGTTGGCCTGCGTTTGTAGCACCCGAGGTGCTTCCACCTCATTGACGTCCTGCTCGGCGCTGCCGTCAGAACTGTTGCCGTCAAACTCGTCCCACCAACGGAAGCTTCCGCTGGCTTCCTCCCCGTCGCCGTCCGCCCCGTCGTCCTTCGAGACGTTCCTGGACGATTCAAGCTGAAGGTCATCTTCTGCGCTTCGAGTGACCCCGATCTCCACCTCGGCCCCGACGGCCGCCTCCAACTGATTATTGTCGTCAACGATAATGTCAATGTTCTCATCGTTTTCGCTGACGTTCATGTCGACGTCATTGTCCGGCCACGGCTCGCTCTCGTTCACGAAGACGATCTCCTGATTCACGATAAAATCGAGTATGACGATGTACTCCATGTCGGGGTCATCGTTGGGTGGGCGGTTTCCTATAAGCAACGGAATATGGTAACCTGAAATTCATTGAGACATAGATGATGCTGCTGTTAAAATGGAAATTAAATTAAATTGGAATTAGTTTGACCCAAATTGAGGTGAAATCAACTTACTACTCGGTCCATTGTGCCATCCATCCCCTTGTCCTTCCATTTTGTCTAAAAAGAAAATCAATAAAGTTGACTTGAGTAGATAATAAATCTGAAATTTAATGTATGTTTTAGAATTTTGAAAAATTAAAAAAAAAAAAAAAAATCAGTGCATATCAATAAAAATCAGGACAAAAATGAGCAAAATTAATATTTGATATCAACAAGCCCTGCCCCATGACATCAAATTTGTCGACGTACCTTATCCGAGTACCTGCTTTGAAAAACTGTAGTTCATACGCAAGGAGAAACATTCAGGTGACTAAAAAAAAATTTGGAGGTGAAGTTTTGGAATAAAAAAAACAAAAAGAAAAGAAAACAGAAAAGCAAAAATAACATGCTGGACCTTTCAGTTAAAAGGAAAATAAATCAGTGCACTCACTGCATGTAGTAAAACAATCGGAGGCTTTAATGCTCTGTGTCATCGTCACATCTTTGTTACCCTTCGTCCAAATGCTTTGAACAAAGCAAATTATGTCATCAACACGTGACCATTAACGAATATGGATGATGTCGCTCTCACTGCACATACCATAAAAGAAAAAAATACAATTTCAATCTCAGGTACTTTCCTTAGATCAGGAAAATCTGGATTTAGATATAAATCATAATCTTCCACCAGTGCATCATCAAAATGTGCATGTTCAAGACATGTATAATCAATTACCTATTCGGCTATTCGATTAATCGACATTTTTAAAAAAATTAACGCCGTAGCGTAAACGTAGCCCAGCTGACGTCACGCTGTTCCTTTGGAACGACCGGCTCAACGGCGCCTCTGCTGGTTGCCCTCGGGCAGTGCACTTCATTTTTTTTTTCCCCTCAACTTCCTCGAGGCGCCTTCAAGTAATGGGCGTAATTCTCCACGATGGCTTTCGAGACGATCATCCCTACCGTGAATTATTTCTCACTGTCTCTCGTTTGTTGCTCTCGTTTGTCTCTCGACCGGTTTGAGGCCGACGACGCAGGTCGAGAATTTTGTCGACCGTCGTCAGAGGCGTCGCTGTCAGAGGCGTCGCCGTGTCGAAAACGTTTCTGGTTTCTTCCCGCTTCGGATAAAAGTCCTCCGTCTCCTCGCGGCCTCTTCCTCGACGACTCAAGTGGGAGTTCCTCGTCCGGGTCGCTCGAACGGAAGTCCTCATCTTCCGATTTGGATAGAAAGTTTTTCTTACACGTTTTCTTTCCCTTTCTGTCGTCTTGCGAATCCAAATCGTCGCTTGACTGTAGCTTGTTTGCGCAAGATTGGAGGTAGTCCTCTTCTTCGTGGAGGTTGTCCGATAAGCTGTCCGAGTTGGAATCATCCCACCACTGGAATTGTTTGCCCCCGCTGGTTTCGTCGTTGTCCTCGACGGATCGTTCCTTGGACGGTCCCGGTAGAGGATCGTCCAACTCCGGGTAGATGACAGGAATGGAAATGTCCCTCTCTTCGTTGACGACGTTGGCAATGATAGCGCAGCTTTCGATATTTTCGTTGTCGTGTTCGAGGTCTTCGAAGCCTTCGTCGTTATTACAGTCGTTGTCGCAGTCGTCGATACCGTCGTCGTTACTCCGGTCGTCGTTACTCCGGTCGTCGTCTTCGTCTTCGATATCGTGGACGTTCTCGAAGCCGTCGTCCTCGTCCTCGTCGATATTCTGCTCGTCGTCGATGTTCTCCTCGTTGGCTTCGCCGTTGTGTTCTTCGTTGTTGTCGATCTCGTCAAAGTCGTCGTTGTTGACCAAACGCAACTCGAGGAAAATGTCGTCAAACACGTCGCCGTGTTGCAGCGGCCTGACGCGGATCCGGAAGAGGAGCACGGCGTTCTCGTCGTTGAGGTGCATGTCGTTGATGTGGTTGTCGGCGTGGTATTCCGGATGCACCCCGTGGCCGTTGTCCTCCATGTCGCCGTCGTTGTCTTCCACGTCGGCATCGCCGTCGCTCTCCTCCGTCTCCTCATCCTCCTCGTCTTCGATATTCTCCTCGTGTTCCTCGATATTCTCCTCCTGATCGATGTCCTCGATGTTCTCGCCGTCTTCGATACGTTCCTCGTCGTCGTCGTTATCCTCGATGTTTTCCTCCTCGTCGTTGTTTTCCGTGTTGCCGTCGTTAAAGTCGTTATCGGGCGGCCTGATCATGGCGTGGATGGAAAAGATGATCTCCTGATTTAAAATGAAAACCCTCAGGCCGAGGGTTTCCATGTTGCGCGCTCCGTTCCCAATCGGCAGCGGAATTCGGTAGCCTGCAACACAGTTGACGCGATGATGCTAACATCAGCATAGAATCAAACCGAAATTGTTTCAACCTGAACGGACGCAATTGGTGAAATCAAATGTCAAGTACTTACAATTTGGACCATTGTGCCGGCCGTCCCCTTGTCCTTCCATTTTGTCTAAAATAACATCAGAAAACTGTTTAGTGGATTAAAAAAACATTTTTCTGCACATAACCGGTGCAGCAAAGGATTCAAAACTTTATTTAACATAAAAAGCTGACATAAGCGAAAAAAAATTTAAGCGCACATTTTTGGGTTTAAAAAATACGGTAAAAAGTTTTTTACACATTTCTTTTTACAATGGATATCGTTTGTTTTCATAGCAAAGGCTTTCTAAAGAATAAAACAGAATGTAAAGAAATTTTGGCCCTGCACATCCCAGACAATGACATCATCGTGCAATCGGTCATCATAGGCGTGTTTGCAATTCAACAAGTATGAAGTCACACATTGGGATTTACTCACCTTCAATTTGGGGAAACGGCGTGAAAAACTGCAGTTCAATAAGCCGTTCGGCGATAACATAGAGGCTTCTTTTGCAGCTTCTGCGGCATTTTAGTCCTTGTCATGCTGATGTGGAGCCAACGGCTTGCACGCTTTGGGATTAAGACAAAAAGTCCACGCTGTCGTTTCCCATAAAGACAAACTTTGGGCATCAGTCATGGCAGGTGCTCGGGGGCGGGGAAGCCCAGCAAGGATGTGCTAATACCAGCGGCGGCTTTATTACTCTGTGACATCATCGCATCTTGCCATCAAATTGCTTTGAACAAAACACTTCATGACATTTGCATAATTAAATGTATGAGTGTGATGTCATCACATTTAAAGTTGGGCCGGAGCACATTGGACATGTTTTCGGCAAACGTGGGTGTTTTTCTTCTGCAGACATTTTTGCTCCAATTCTGGTATTGTAATAATACAAGTGGCACTATTGAGGTTTTCTTTTAATATTATTTAATTATACAATAATTTATTTATATTCTATATGTATTTATTCATATTATATATTGATTTATATTACATATATACTATATTTATCTATTTATATATTTCTATTTATTATTTGCCACTAAATGGCACCATTGAGGTTTTCTATTCTTAATATTATTTAATTATACAATAATTTATTTATATTATATATGTATTTTCTATTTATTATTTGCCACTAGATGGCAGTGTTGTTTTAGTTTGCCAAGTTGGCTCCATTCAGTGAGTGTAAATATGAACTGCAAGAAAATAAATGGCTGATTTATGGAGACTTTATTTAGCACTAAACACCTATTGGAATTGGGATTTAGTTTTCTGAAGCGGCTTTTTGTCATGAGATTCTCAATCAGAGGCTAATAACTGCTAGCGTTTGATTTGGATTTAATTTTCTGACAGCTTGGAGAGCGGCCTTGTGTTTTCTGCCAAGTCTCGAGTATCTTGCGGGGAAAAGCTTTTCTTTGTCATAGCGAGTGGTAATCTTTCATCATTTCCGCCTCTTTCCCGTCAATATCGTTTGCATAAGCTGCTAATTAGAATGCAACACAAAACCACTCCTCCTATGTCACTTAAGAATAAGCTTAATGAGTGTTTTTTTGCAAAATCAGCTTTTTTTTTTTTGGGCTTTATGCTTCATCTCGAAACATTCCGTTGATTTTCCCATGGGGGTCAACTGGAACCCCAATTTTTCCCCATTCAGGGCTTTGCAACAAACACTTGAACATGCCCCCAAAACCTTGCGAGCCATCTCCGCGCATTCCCTAATTGGCGGTTCTTCTTTCCGAGAGCGATTAGGTGTTGTGAGGAGTGCGAGGCGCCTCGATTCAGTCCATCTCCAATGCCGGAGGGGACAAAAGAGGTACCCACTTCTCCCGTGGAAGCCAGGGGGTGGGGGGGGGAGTTGACACCAATAAATCCCCCCTTTTTGCAACTTCCTCTCCCGTGTGTTGGGGTTATGTCAGGAATTTCCTGGGTCCCATTGTGCTCTGTTTTTGGTAAGCCATCACCGAGCATTCTCTGGAGCTTGCACGTCCGTAACCTCGAGGCTGCGTCCCTCGGCTAAAGTTGTTAGCATGTTTCGGCGTGTTTTGTAGCATTTGTAGCACTTGTTTTCAAAATAATGGGGTTGTTTGATACTACTTTTTACTGGACCGATATTAAATACCGATACCACTAGTATTTTTGATACATAATGAATGTTTTTAAAAAGGGCGGCTCGGTGGCGCACTGGGTAGCACGTCCGCCTCACAGTTAGGAGGGTGCGGGTTCGATTCCACCTCCGGCCCTCCCTGTGTGGAGTTTGCATGTTCTCCCCGGGCCCGCGTGGGTTTTCTCCGGGCACTCCGGTTTCCTCCCACATTCCAAAAACATGCTTGGTAGGCCGATTGAAGACTCCAAATTGTCCCTAGGTGTGAGTGTGAGTGCGATTGGTTGTCTGTCTCTGTGTGCCCTGCGATTGGCTGGCAACCAGTTCAGGGTGTCCCCTGCCTACTGCCCGATGACGGCTGGGATAGGCTCCAGCACGCCCGCGACCCCCGTGGGGACTAAGCGGTTCAGAAAATGGATGGATGGATGGATGTTTTTAAAAAGGCCACCATCTAGTGGTCCACAGAGGTATTACACCAAATATAAACGAGTTGGACTATATTAGGCTATTAAATTTTGTAATATAAAAAAACAATAGCTGGACTCTACAGCTGATTTATTGATTTTTTTTCGATGTAACACTGAAGGGATGAGATGTTTTTTTTTTTTTATGGGTTTCTCGTTCTGCACCACCAGTGTCAAGGAATGTCACAATGACAAATGTCAGGGTTCCTCTTGTCACCTTTAAAGGAATCATGTATCCATTCACCGCCAACCCTGAGTGCACTTCCACTCTCGCCCTTTGACCTTTGCTGTATTTACGGAGCCACCGGGGCCATTATTTCCAATCGCATTTTGACATGACGTGGCATCATTAAAAGCGTCTCCAAATAGCATAAGCTTGATTTGTTGTGCTGATGTATGTCGTGCGCAGAACTCGCCGGGTTGTACACATGTTACGAAGCGAGGCGCCATTGCGGCCTAAAAACTATTAGGCTCTGTAAATACACACTGTGGCGAAAGTAAACATTCTCAGCATGCCATCTAGACGCACAGAGGGGTACTCGGAGACAGCCACTGGACAAACTGCGAGGGGGAGGTGGCGTCGAGAAGATGGATATTGAAAATGGATGGTCCAATTAGAGGGCGAATTCCAGTATGTATATTCAAACGGGGATGTTTAAGTGGAGTGGCCAATTAAGAAGATTAAAGACAACATCCTTATGAGGACCAAGAAGCAAATTATTATGATTGAATATATTTATGCTCCTTTCAAGCGTTTATGTGAACAAGACTGAGTTTAATCCCGATTTTTTTTTTTTTTAGCTATGTAAGCGACACCGCTGCAGTTGAAAAAACAATTTGAGTAATAGAGTAACAAATGAGTATTTACTTCTGACACATGATCTTAAAGGAAAATGCTGACAGTGACAAAACACACCCATTGATGTGAATTCGAGCCCCTTGTTGCGTCGCCACGGCAACAGAGCGAAGCATGTAGTTTTCTCTGACGTGTTTCACGCCAAGCCGTATATTATATAAAATAATCTATAATATTTTTAATATAATACAATATTTTATATATTTTTTTAAATTATTAATATATTTTTTACAGTGAGATTTATATTTTCCCAATATGTGATGTATATTATTATTTTTTTTATACTGCTTTTGCATTGTCAGCAATGTGAGCTTCCGGAAGTGCCCTAAATTGGCCGCATTGTGCTCTTCAGCCACTAAAGAATGTGTTGCACGCTCCAGTGAGCTGCCACACTTTGCCACATGTAATAAATGATCTCCTAAACTAAGTGTCAACCAGAGTCAGGGAAACCAAGACAGAGTGTCGAACGTACTCACGGCTCTTTGCGGCATCGCGCGCATTTCCTGCCCGCCTGCTTCATTGTCCAAAGCCCCGCTCGACCAGGAGGAGGGGGGTTGGATTTCCATCGCTTGTTATTTCCACCGCGGTCACCTGTTGTGCGGCGCGTGTTGATGTCATGCCTCCGTGTTGATGTCATGGCATGTCATGAATCCTCGTGCCCACTGAGACTGAAGTCCAGGTCAAGTCATGGATGTGATGGATGTGTTGAGATCACGCTGGGCTCCTGATCCTGGCTCAGCATCAAAGAACTGGGAAGAAACACAAAGAGGAGCCTTTTAGAAGACTCACAAAAGAACCGAACAATCTCTGTTCTGGACGCTCACCAGGGAGAGTTTAACGGCTTTGTAAGAAAACCACAAAGTGCGTCCCGATACTTTTGTCCGTGATGAAATTAGGGGACTCTGCTTGCTTACTGGCTCTCGTAAGTGCTCACTAATATTTGACACATACACAGTAGATGATACCCAACATTCCGTCAGACCGCTAACTCGTGTGTGTAGTGTGTGTGTCTCCCACCCACCAACCCCCTTCAGTGCTCCATCTAATACCCTGTCATCATCAATAACCTCAACTCTGCTGACTCACTGCCTTTTACCACCACGGGGTTTGGGCCTTAGTTACAGCCTTGCAGCCTCGTCTCCGTCTGTCTGCGTGTTTTTTGCATGTGTGCTTTTTGAAATGGGATTCACCAATATCAATTTTTTTCCAGATCAACTTGAGTACTCGCCGATACAGATGGGATGAAAATGTTGACTTTTTATCAAAAAGTATGAACAAAATAATCTTACATTTTATATTCCACTGCTTCAATGTAGCTTGCAACACAAGAAACCCCAGTTATATAAGGCTGACCACTAGGGGGCACCATGCAAAAGGAGTACATACAATAGAGATGGACAAAAACGGTGGCTCTTATGTTGCAAGAAAGTATTTGTCATGGAGAGGTCTCGGCGTGTAGTATCGGATCATTTTTACGACTTTATATTTGCAGGCGCACTCGGCTGTGACCTTTGGCCTTGACGGTGCAGACCAAATGTCTGCTAAGCGTCCGTCATTCCATCCCGACCACGTTTCAGCGTTTATCGCGATGGGCTCTCGACAACGCATTTACGTCGTTACTTTCCAATGAGCGTTTAAGCTTCAGTGAATGGTGTGAAGTAGTAAATTAGGCCACGTCGGCATGTTTCCACCGAGTGAAGACAGGGCTCTCTTAACAGTGGCTCATTTGAGGATTGGATACGTCCTCGGCTGTGACGAATAGCATTTAACACATTTAACTGGAGGAGCTTTTCTATTTTTTTTCTCCTCCCAATGAGTGTTATCGTCAGATTCTGCAAGTGTGCCTAATATTTTGGTAAAAATGTGCACAGTAATAGATGAAGTGGTTGTGCAGGTGTAGCCAAGTTGACTTGAGTTTCTTAAGTGACACCGGATTCTCGCCGGCTCTTCTCAGACGCCCACACTGGTGCCGAGGTTGCGAAGGGACAGGCAGCCAGGGGGTCTTCTTGTGTCTAAAAGGTGCGCACCTCCAGTTGGCTGCAGCCAGGGCGGCGTATTGCCTTTCACACGCTTCTAAAATACTCTCCGGGCAGAGGCTGAAAGGGTTACTGTTTCCCAAAGTGCTTCATTCTGCGCAGTCGAGAGGGGGCGGCTGAGTGGCGCCGTCGAGTCAGAGACGCACATTCGAAAAAACCCCGAGACATCATCAAGAAAGAAGCTGACAGTAAGGAAAGCAGCTCCCCCCTCCTCACTTTTTTTTTGAAACTGGCACGCTGCCGTCCCTCGTCCCAGCCTCCTCTGCTTCCCAAATCCCTTCAATGGCTCCCTGTCACAATGACTGGGCGGCAAGTGTCAAATGGATCCCGCAAATGCGCATTTTACGCACACAACTGGCGCATAGGGTACCTCGAAGCTTTTCTGAGTCACGCGTCTATTTAAAGGCACCGTTGCGCCGCTTACTCACACTGACTCATTTGATTGGCTTGATCGCTTTCATGTTTGAAGGGTAATAAAAAATACAAAAAAAAAGTTGAGCAATGTTTCATGGGTTTTGTTTTTTCTTTTCCCCTGCCCTCCTCTCCCCTCCCTCTCCCCTCTCCGTGCAGGGTGGTCAGACTAGAATAGGCGCCGGTCTCCAAATACCTCAGTGGAACTTGTGTGCGGCGTCCAGAGCCTGCAGACAGACACCGTTTGACGTCTGCATCATATTTGAGCCATTATGTTAACACCTCTGCAGCACGGACATAAGGAGGGGGGGGGGGGGGGGGGGGCATTCACCCCCCCCCCTGCTCACTTCAACCCCTCCCTCCGGTTGAAACAAATGCATGCCAGTTCTACTTGTGGTAGTCGAGCTATGCGCATCACGCAGTAATAAATCACAAACTTTCTGCACTCACTGTGGCCGTGGAGGGTCTGGCAGACCCCCCTCCCGCCCCTCCCGCCCCTCCCTTCCCCCGACATACACTATAAGCACATGCATGATGAAAACATCGACTTTATTGCTAGAAACGTGACCATAACATGTACACTTGGATGCTGTTTTCAGTTGTTTATTATTTTTTTTTTATTGTGTGGCTTTTTTTTTTTTTTTTAATAATTCAAGTAGACATCTCTCATAATTTTTTTCCGGTATATTCTGCTATTCTCTGTCCTTATGTTCTATACTCACAATCGTTAAAATAAATAAAACATACAGATTTGTTTTCTACAATACTATGTATTCCCAAAAGAAAAAAAAGCTGAGTTCACGCCTTTATATATAATCTTTAACCTCAACTTCAGTTTTTTTTTTGTTTTTTTTTTACAACTTAATTAATATTGATATTAATATTATACAAAAAAAAAACTCTAGGCAGCATTGCAGTGAAATAACAGTCAGTTGAAAACAAAATAAGGAGAAAGTTCGCCTCTTGGAGAGGTGTAGCATATGCATCATCAATGTCTCTTAGGGGGACAAAAAAAAAAAAGAAAAAAAAGCTCTTCCATATGAAGTGCTTCTGTCCCCGCCCCCCCTTCCAGCCAAAACGTCTCCGGGCTGACAATAAAATATGGTCCTGGTTCAATTCGAAAAAAAAAAAAAAAATAGCTGCATTCCTCTTGGTATTTCACTTTTAAAATGCTATATAAAAAAATAGATTTGCTATGGTGCCCACCTCCGTCGAGAGTTAACAGTGCAATAGAAAGCAGTCCACTCCGCACGCGCCCGGGATCAGCACGAACACTTGCACTCGGAGATGATGGGGTACTGCACCTGTATCCACGTGCAGTATTTCTGTCTTAAGAAACCTTGGCAGTACCACCTCAGGAATATCTTGTTGATGGACTTGACAGGTTTGCAAGACATCCCCTCCGGGAAGGAACAGGAACGCTCCGAGAAGCAGTTGCCCTCCTTGATGTAGCGTGGCCAGAACCTCACGCCCAAATCCTTCCAGGTGTACACCACGGGACAGTGCGTGTAGGTCCACAGCCACTGCAGGAATTTCCTGCGCGCCTTCTTGCCCACCTTGACACGCTTCCCGTAGGGGGTCTCGCCCAGCTCCAGCTTCTTGATCTCGTTGGGCATGGGACCCTGAAGCTTGACGTCGGGCGCCGAGTGGTTACCGAGCGCCGGCGCGGCGACGGACATGAAGTTGGGGTCGAAGTGGCTGCCCAGCTTTTTCCTCAGAGTCCTCTCGGACAAGTCCTGTTCCCGGGGGTCGTAATCCGGGTCGGGGTCCTCCTTGAGGTCGGGGACGGGCAGGTGGTCGCTAGGGGATGGACGGAGGCGAAGGTAGTGCTGGCACACTCCGACGTGGACGCACAGCAGCATGTAGAGGAGCAGCGGAGGGTGAGAACTGCCCATGGTTCCTCTTGGGACTTTTGTATTTTTTCTTTTTTTTTTTTTTCCACGCACAGCAAAATGACACCTACTTCAGAGGGGCCGCCTGACGCTTCATATATTTAACAAGTTCACCCACGGGCGACACTTTAAATAGACCACTTGACGGTCTGCCGGTGAGCGCGTCAGCCTCAAATGAATAACAAAAAGGTGTTTGGATGTCTTCGCCCGGATTCACTTCGGGCTCCTCTGGGTTGTCATGGTTACCACCGGGACGACTTGAAGCCGCGGCGAAACAGTCACTGGATGACGGAGCTGCATGGAAACAGCTGCTTCCAAAAAGGTGCGCGGCAGTATTTACGCACCGACGTGCCCTCGCGGGACACGCTCCGCGCACTTGGAAAAAAAATAAATAAAAAAGGACAAGTTGTAGTATTCCAGCCGGAGTCTCACGTCAAAAGCCCATTTCGCTCCAAACAGCTCACTCTTATTATTCCACGTAATAAGCCGGCGAAAAAAAAAAAAAGAGTTCCCTTTCAATGTGTTCAAAGCTCCTTCTCATGCATGGCGAGAGTTCCCAAAATGTGGAAAGGCTGCGAGCAAAATCCTGCTTCTCCTTCTGCTCCGGTGGCTGCCACAGAAGCTCCCCCACTTGAGTGGCGAGTGCGCGAGTATGCAGGAGAGAGAGAGAGAGCGAGCGAGAGAGAGAGAGAGAGAAAGAGAGAGTTGGCACCCCTTCTTCTGAGCCGAAGCACGCAGCGTGCGCGGGTGAGCGTGTCTGTAAGCTAGCGGGTGCTCAGTCCCAAGTTAAATATCCCCCTCCGACGTTACAAAGTGTCAGAGGGGCCTGCCCACCCCGGGCCACTCTCACTGATTGACAGTGCCCCCTTTGGACCACCCCCACCCGCGCCGAGCCCTCCCCTCGCAACGTGGAAAATGTCAGCCACAATCACAGAACCCGACTGGGTCCTAACCGACGCGGCGCGCTTTTTCATGGGATTGATTCGAGCTTGGCTTTCAAGTCTCGTCGCGAGATGCACGCGCTAATAGTTTCAATACGCTGTCTATATGCCGAATGGATGGGAAACGTTTAAGGAGAGGAGGAAGAGGGCGGAGGGGGGGGCATCGCATTCCACCTTTGTTCATCAGGATTTGGGTCTACACAGGAATTGGCCCCGTTGAACTTAGGGGTCACAAAATAGGCGCGTAATTAAGGGCTATAAATGGCCAGGGATAACCAAACGGAACTTTTCCCATGCTAAGCACTCATTGTGGCCCATGCGAGGCTAATATGAATATAAAAGAAACGCTTTGCAACTATAGTCATTTTTTGCATTTTTTTGGATGGTCTGACAACCCCCCCCCCTTCCTCCAATTAGTGAGTCCCCCCCTTTTGGGTTGGTCACTAGAGGGCGTTCATCTAGCAGAGTGTGAATGGCCGGATGCTCTGTATGGGGTGCTTTCAATACACGGGGCTGCAACTCAATTAAATGAGACTGTAAAAAAACACAACTTGTATTTTTTTTAGGGGTGGGGGGGCTAGAAGAGAAATTAAATTGTTTTTAAGCAATATTTAAGTTATAGAGGAAATTCCTGCTCACCCCTCCCTGGATGTGTCTTGGTGATCCATGGTGGCAGGGTAGACGACTCAGTGGGCAGCGGGGACAGTCGGGCTGAGCCGGTTACTGTAGGACGGTCGGTGTCCATTGTCTTCCCTCCACGGGTTTTAGGATGTCCGCGGAGCGAGCGAGCCCACCCCATGGGGGTCAGCGGCACTCGCCCTCCCCTCGGTAAAACTGAGCGGAGGAGAGAGGTGTGCGCTGTGGAGAATCCCAGCACTGCAAAAAAAAAAAAAGTTTTTTTTTCTGCCACAAAATGAAATTGCAATTTGAGGGGCACAGGCCTGAATTTAATTTGAATATTTAATTTGAGCGGGCATCATCTCTCCTGCACACCTGGCGATTGACCCTCGCATACACATTAAAAAATGCTTGCTTGTTTTTCTAACCGACTCGCTGGGTGGCGTTCGATTTGGACTAGATTGGGTTACTTTTCCCTTTCGGTTGGGTTAATTATTTTGACCCAACAGATTGGGTTTTAAATTATTTTGGGGCTAGCCAGTGGAATCTGGCCTAACGTGTGGAGCTTCGGGAGAGAAGGTGACGAAAAGGAGGAGGAGGGGGGGGCGGCGCTGGTGCCGAATGGCAGTTTACTGTGGAATGGCTAATTAAATAAGACCATAAAAGGAGCCCGGTTCGCTTTAACGAAGCCCGCCGACCTCTGGCGAGCGGGGCCGGGCTGTCGGTAGGCAAGTGAGGGGGGGGGGGACGGGAGGTCGGCGGGTTAGGTTCGCCGAAAATTGGGCTTGTATAACAAGAGGACTTAGCTCTTTGGTTTTGCAGTGATTGTTCACGCTCCCTTAGGTCTCAATAGGGCGCATGGTGAGGCTGCGTTGGAGGGGGCGGAGTGGAGGAGGATGGAGTGGGGGGGCAGCCCTTAGGCACAGATAGGACCCCCCTTCTCCCCTTTGGCTGTGAATGCTATACACACATGACACATACACAAACACACACTAACACCCCTATGGCTCCATACAAAGGGCTCTAGCCAAGGTCCAGGCAGGAGCTTATCCAGCACGGGGGCACAGCAAGGGGCAGGCCTGGCCAGACTGGCTGGCTATGCCCACTGGGGATTGGTAGAATGGCACAGGGGGGTGGGAGGGACACTGACAGCTTGAAGAAGGAGCGAAAAAAAAACAAAAAACGTCATCCTTTGAGGCAATGCCAGATGAGAAGATAAGTAATTTAAGTGGAAAATAGTTCAAGCGGCCTTTAAATCACGTCAGCGGCACAAGTAAATACTTTCGAGGATTTTTGGTGCGATCAGTTGACAAATGCAAGCAAATTTTGGATGCAGAAAATTTGGATGCACAAATAAATGTCTTTCCATATCGTTGCCTGTCAATATTGCTTTGGTCATGTTCTCCAGTCCTTCTCCAGTTCTTTTCTCTCTCCCCCGTTTTGGTCTCAGAGCGTTAACCCAAAGCAGATGGTTCGGGTAGCGTGTCAAAAATCTGTCTTCCGTTAACGCTACTTTTGAAGCCCTTTCTACATTTTTGTCTCTCCCCTAAAAAAAAAAAAAAAATGATCGCTAAGTTATTTATTTTTTTGCAAAATGGCCAGTAAACAGCATCAAAGTATTTCTCGCTTTTACGATGACAAGCGGGCGATTAAAACTCTTGTCCAAGTCAGCGAGAGACTTGCGCCAGCCTGATGTAATCCTCTCCAAAGCGTGGCATGCTTTGTTTAGTTTCCATGCTGTTGTGATGGAGAAAATGTCGAGTTGCGATTCCCAGTAATCGCGTCGTAGACGCCTTGTCGATTTTTTATTTTGGATTTGAGATTTCACGCGCAATCAATCACGTTGCACGAGCCAATAAAAAAAGAAAACAACACACCCTGACTCCTCCTACTATTATTTCGACCGGCAACTCCGAACTGGTGTGACCTCATGCCATTCCATTACTCACATCTCCAAAGAAAAAAAAAGAAAAAAAAAACCATGCCATGTTCTTTCTTTTTACTCATCATGTTCCCCAAGGAGCGATGAGGGTGGAATTAAATTGATCACCGCCTTCCGGAAAAAAATGGTGCATTCCGAAACGGCGGGAGGGCGTTCCCGCTGGTCTTGCCTATGGCAGGATGACATCATTGGCCCGTTGCCCGATTCCCATCGTTCACAATGGAGTCACTGTTGCCGTCTCCGCGGTGGCACAACAGCCGAGAGGGGACGAGCGGGCAAGACGGAGATAGAAAGCAACAAGGGGGGGGGGGGAGGGAGGGGGGTAGTGGAAGAATGTTACCAACGTTTCTCGTCGACTCACCTTTGCGGGAACATTCCGAGATCTCGTGAAAGTCATCAGGTGATCAGTTAACCTGAGCATAAAAAAAAATACAATTCATTAAAATGCAGCCTGGCAAATGATGAAGGCAAGCGAGGTGAAACCCGACCACAAGGCATTCCGTGCGACCGCTAAGCCATCGTGCCGCCGCCGCCGCCGCCGCCGCCGCGAGCCCTCGTGTCTAAACGAAGCCGCTGACCACGACAGATGTTGCATGTGCGTTCTGTTGAGTCTGGAGCCAAGACACTTGGTAGACCGGCACTGGCTAACAAAAACAAAGCCAAGGAAAGTTGGTTCTGTTTAAAGCCGGGCGGCCGCTTGAACCACTTTAAAGACCGTCCTGAAAAATCCAGAAAGTATTTGTACTTTGGCCCTCCCGACTGCGAAGTACGCAGGAGGCCGAGACGGCGACGGCTTGCCAAGGTGCCAGGGAGAACTGGGACGTCTCTGGCAAATGTCTCGCCGACATGTGAGCGCGCACCGCCGCCCGGGGGTTGCCTCGACGCTTGGGAACCAAACGGGACGGGGCGGCGGTCCGACAACGGGCCGAGTGTGCGCCGATAGATAGTTTGTCTAAGGGATGTAGCAGATGTTGACTCGTACTGGTTTGCTAATCGGGAGCCGCGAGCCCCCGGAGCCGTCAGCAAACACCAGCGTCTGCCTTTCTTTCCCCCCCGGGGAGGGGGGGGCGGAGGATGCAGGATGAG
Organism: Syngnathus scovelli; assembly: GCF_024217435.2. Lineage (NCBI taxonomy): Eukaryota > Metazoa > Chordata > Actinopteri > Syngnathiformes > Syngnathidae > Syngnathus > Syngnathus scovelli. Next base: position 7,528,078 of record NC_090867.1, read on the forward strand.
GTACGCTGATGTCATGAGAAATTGGACTGGCTTAAGGGCACTAAGTCAGGAAATGTTAAAAAAAAATCAAAAATAATTCAAAAATATATATAAATTGAATTAAAAAAATAAATAAAATAATAAATGATGATAGAATAAAGCCTCCCTCAGACTTCAAGCTGCTTATGTCTTTTTTTTTTTGAATGGGAACGGCCAATTGATCAAATGTGACCTCATCAATCGCTCAAGTACGGAAGGGGACACAAAAGAGAACCTATGCGGCTTCAGACACCAGTCAGCATCCACGGGGCAGCAGACAGAGGCCGTTAAACGCATTCACACTCCAATAACTTTCACAAGTCCCGGACAGAAAGCGAGACTGAGCGCGAGAGAGAGAAGTCGATCAACAAGGAGCTATTGATAGCCGACATCGAGAAGGCAAACAGAATCACAATTGTGGTTTGTGCCAATAACCTTGTTGACCTTATTTAACCTTGGATTCGGCCGGCCGGGGAGCTCCGAGAACAAGCGTGACCATTCACAAAAGAAAATTGGGAAATCCATGAATATAACTATTGACATCTCGTCATTTCAATAACATTCGTTCCAATGACCGACCATCAATCCAAAGTCGGGCCGCGGACGGTCTGAAGGGCGCTCGGCCATTCGGGCCGCAGACCTGCGATGAAATATTTGCCTTTTTTATTAATCAAAACCACAATCGTTCCTTAAGCTGAGCCAAGTTTTTTTTTTATTTATTTACCCGAAGCACAGCCTCACTAATCGTTTATTTTGCCTTCCCTTAAATGCACTTTTTCTGATTTTTTTCCGCCGCGTTCTGGCTGCGGAAACATGTCAACATAACACTGATGTACAGTTTGCACATGTGAAATGAGCATTATGTTCCGACGGGCTTAGAAATAGTCACGTTGAACCACTGAAGTGTCTACGATATCCAAGTATGAACTTTTTCTAAATACAAATGTAAAAAAACATTTTGTAATTCCCACTGCAGATCTGGTGCAATTTCAATAAATATTTTCATATTTTTAAATTTTTTTAATAGCCTCTTATTTACTTAATATCAATTTAAAACATCTGAAATAAAATCCAAAAATATTTTAACCTGACCCAAAAATAATAAAAATAAATTTGATAACACTAAGAAAAAATAGAGGCGCTCTTACTTAATTACTGTAATTTCAATAAATGTTTTCATATATTTTTTTTAATAGCCTCTTATTTAATCAACTTAAAAGATCTGAAATAAAATCAAAAATATTTTAACCTGACCCAAAAATAATAAAAATAAATTTGATAACACTAACAAAAAATAGAGGCGCTCTTACAGAGGTGTCTGAGATAACGAGGATGTTATTTATGGTGAGAAGTCCAAACGTGTGGTCAGATTGAAAGACATAAAGACACACTTGAAAAACCTCAGTCTGTCTAGTAACAGTGTGTGTGTGTGTGTGTGTGTGTGTGTGGTGTAATTACAGCCAGGTTCCTGGTGTGGAGCCCAGTACAAGTATCGTCAGTCTGTCTGTGGCATGCGGCGGTGCTGCCGACCTTCTCCCTCTCTCCTCTCCTCCCTTCTTCATTCCTCCTGCCATAGGTTCTAATGGCACGGCTGGCACCTTTCCAGACGATTTCCCCCGTGCGTGCATCTGCTGTTTACGAGCGACGTTAAAATGAGTCCTTCTCAATGCTCTGAGGAGATCATAACATTAAAAAAAACACCGTGTGTGCGCGTTGAAATTAGTGATCCTGCTGGCTCCAGATGCTGTTTACCTGTCTTGTTTACCGGGCCATCCCAGGGCTAAGTCTCAATGTGTGTTTCCATGGGGGGGGCACACACAAGTTGAAAATTTTCTAATAAAATTTAAAAAACAAATGCATACTCACCCTGGATAAGGAGTGATGGACGAGGAGTGTTTTGTCATCAACAAAATTTGTTGTCGGGTCTGAAAATGACTGGCAGAGATGAATCTCTCTATCTGGCAGGTAAACACGCTGTGTGTGCGAGCGTATAAGCCCCCCCGCCGCCGCTTACTGCATCCAGGGGGATTTATTTGACCCCTTATTGCCAGCGGTGAGCCTGCGGTGGAGATGAAAGCATGCCTTCCCAGTGTGGCCCCAGTTTCTATAGCTATGGACACAGCCTCACACTGCTCGGGGACAATAGCGGGGGCCCTGCCACTCGCCCCCCTCTCCCCCTTTTTTGCCAGAGTCCCCCTTGGCTCCCCCATCCCATCCGTCACCGCAATCATATTTTCAAAACAATAACACAGCCAGGGGAGGGGGGGGAGTGTGTGTTTGAACTGGCGCTATGTGTTGTTATTTTTAGGCACGCGTTTATTTGGGGCCGGGTGTGAACATGCTTGTTTAACTTGTGTCAGGCTGGCGGTGGGCTCCTACAGTCACTTGTGAAGCAACTGTTTGCGTGCACATTTTTTTTTTCGATGTGTGTGTGAGCCAGGCCTTTGATGGCGTGGCCGGAGCGTGCCTAATGTGACTGCTCGCCGGGGTGGGGTGACACGGGGCGCTGCGGCGTGGATGAAGGCGTTGAGCTTCTTGCCCTGGTACCGTCTACCCACGAGGTCCAAGGCTCCCCCTGCAAACTTGAAAGGAATAAAAGGAATCCCCGCCCCCCTGACGCCAAGCCCTCCTCTCCCCCCCCCTAACATGTTTTCACAAGACATGACATCATCTCGGGTGCAGTTTTCAAAAGCGTCCGTTGCGGAATGTGGCCTTCCTCCGTTTTGCTCCCGTTCTGCAAACCGTCCAAACTCGTTCATTGTTAGGCCAGCAAAAAAAAGTCTTTGAAAGAACTTTGACCCTAAGCCGTGCCAAACAGAAAATAACCGATGCTGCAAAATAAATGAGTCCATCTACCTGAAGGGGGCGGAGCTACACGTGATGATGCCTGGACAGAAAACGGAGGAATGAGAAGACAAAAGATCACGTGACATTATTTACGCAGACACGTTGAGGATGAAACACAAACCAGATCAGGTTACACGGGAGGTCTTTGCTTTATGACACACTGGACCTGCAAGGTTTCATCCTTGTGATGCAAGACCAGGTTCCAGAACAACTTTTGACTGCACGCACCTTCATGACAGCGCTGATGCTGAAGAGCAGTCAAAGTCAAGTCCACGGATATCTACACACACTTCCACACACACATTCTTTTTTTCCTCGTTTAATGGGCCGTCCCCGTTTGCCAACTGTTCCTTTGAGGGGGCCAGTGCGTCGGGTTGTCGGAGCCGGGATTTGGGAGGGAGGGTCGGTGCCGCTGGATCAGACAGATGGAGGGGGGGGTCCGGCTCCATTCAGTTAGCTCTATGAGAACAACAGAGCCCCACTTCAAACAACAAACCACGCAACCTGCTGGCCCCGTCGTCTGCGAACGCACACAAAAGGCATACGCAGACACCCACATGGCGCAACACATGCCACCGCTCATGTGCTTTCGTTACAACCTGCGTCCATTTCATTAAGGGCGTCTTAAATGTTAAAAGAGGGGGGGGGGGGGGATTCCAACAGCGGCCAAGCTACGGCGGCACAAAATAAACTTGTCACCGTCGTTGACGTCGCATCTGCGGCTCATCTGCTCGCTTGACGCACAGTGGGACATAAAAACGCAGGCTCCACCGTGCCCCCCCCAACCCCTCTTTCCCTGGGACCCGCACCCAAGACCCCCCCCCCCCCCCTTCTTGAATTCACTGGCACTTCCAGAAAGCTCGGAGGCGCCAGCGGAGCGGGGCTCATCTCTTGGGAACAATGAGGCCAGATCTTCATAAAAACTTCAAAAAGGCCTCGCCAAGTGTTTTATAGGTGCTTTAAAGGTTTATGGGCCCTGGGGAGGGAGCGAGGGAGGCTAGAGAAATGAGTGATGCCGCAGCAGTGGCAGCCTTCACTTTTCCCACCCACTGCATACACACACACCCACACACACGCACGCCATCACTCACGTACAAATATGCCTCGCAAATCTGCCAGTAAGTACCAGGCTGGAATCAGACGGCGGTAGGCAGGATGGAGTGAGCTTAGCTTTAGGGGCGGGGTTGCATTTGGGAGCGAAACAGGTGAGCCGTCCCTTTCTTCGGGCCTCCAAATTCCAACGTTGGTAAATCGACGGCTTTTAGCGGATCTGTGCTGGGGAACACATGGAGAACTTTGCCACTGTGTAAAGTGATCATCTACTGAGGGCACTGCAGAAGAAAATCGGGAAGGTCACATAAAATAACCCAAATTGGGTCAAAAATGGGTTCTTCATTTGTACACTACGCCAAAACTTCAATTGATACTGCCTGATTTGTGATGAGTCACCGAGCTGAGCGTGCATGAATGACACGATTGACTTTTTTTTTTTTTCAGGAAAGTTTGCTTTATAGCTACTCCGATATATGCCAGCCGGTTATATTTAGCTCGGGTCCTTCGGGAGTCAGAAGGTTTAAAATTAGGAGGTGCCAGAATTCCAGTACAATTCTTAAGTTACTGTCAATAAACAGCTAAGGGCTGCTCTTAAAGGAGCAGTGTGTTGGTGTGTGTGTGAGATAAGCTGTCTTTGCGTTGATGCAAGACAAATGTGTAAATCTGCCTCATGCTACACATCATCAAGATGTGTGTGTGTTTTTGTGCACATTAGTGTCTGCAGGATCTGTTGACAGGGAAGCATGCAACATTTTATTTGCTCAGGAGCTGAGAAAACATGCGGCGCTGTGATGTGAGCCTGCTGAAAGCAAGCTGGCCAGCCGAGCGGCTCCGGCTTGTCGTCGACGGCAACGCGCGTGCTGCAATCGGAAGGAACCAAAACGCTCGCAGGAACCGCGTGTCCTCATCGAGGTCATGGACGAGCTGCAGTTTAGCACGGCGGAAATTGGCCGAAAGGTGAGCAGCACCCAGGACTGGTCGCGTGTTGTCAAAAATCAACTGTCACGTGGATATCCAAAGGACTGGTCGCCGGTCAAGGTCAGGGCAAACAGACTGGTCAACAAGTTCGGACACACAATGGAGTGGTCGCCAGTCACACAAAGAAATGGAATGGTCGCCGGTTCGTGACAAGTGGAGACAAATGATTGGTCGCCAGACAATGTGATGATGGCACAAAGAAATGGACTGATTGGCAGTCAAGAAATCACACGTGTCGTTTCCCAAAAAGGAAGCCACAAGTGAGCGGGATTGTTGTCATCTTCATTTATTGTTCAATAAAAATAGATTTTAGCAAAAAAGTGACGTAATGTCTCCTTCATCCTTGTAAACACGAGGCGAGCAAACACATTTACGGGACGGGACGCTCCTCGGCTGCGCGCCGTCTTTCTTTTACGTACGATACATTCAACACCTGCTCGGCTGGCTCCATTTGCATTGTTTTTTTTTTTTTTTTTTTTTGCAATTGGCTCTCATTTAATAAAAAATAAAAACAACACTTAAAACAACAAAAGAAGCTAAGCGCTAACACATGAAAAGAAGCCGACGTTAAAAGCAAATAAAGTCTTTTTTTCCAACATACAGTAGAAGCACAAGAGCACACTTTTAGTAAACTTTGTAAACACTTTCCTCACGTGAGCGTCGTCATGGTAACCTCCTCCAGCTGCTACGCTAATTTTGCGATACCGCCGAGCATGAAAAAAAAAGCCTGTTACGTCCCGAAAAATTGCTTGTAAACACGGAATGTGAAAAATGTCAAAGCCACAAAGGTTTTTTTTTTTTTTTTTTCTTAAACTTATTGTCGCCTCTCTAAAAAGAAAAGCACCTTTCAAGTCCTTTGGTGGGGGTAAGGTTGCATTGTGGGAAATATCAAAACGGCAAAACACTGAACTGGTCCACTTTTTATCACGGCAGGACACCATTTCAAAAGATGCGCTCGGCACAATTGTTGGAAGATGCTTCGTTGTTCGTGGAAAAAAAAAACAAAAAGTATTGCTTGTTGTTTTGAAACTGCAAATCCGCTGGTTTGAGGTTTTTTTTTTTTCCTTTCAAGATCCGACATTGGAGCTACAGGGTGTCGTCGTCAAAAATTTTCAATTGAGAGTTTTCCTATTTGATCATTTGAAATAAAAACATCACACGGTAGTGGCTCGGCCGTGTTTGAGTGCGAGTGGCGAGTAGGCCTTAATGCGCACGCACAACTTACCCCTCAGCCAGGGGTTCTGCAGCTCCAAAGGGCAGAAGTCATCCTGCAGCCACTTTTCTCGCTCGTCCACCACCAACACCAGGCCAAAGTGCTTCAACTGCTCGGGGCCGTAGTAGGCGTTCTCCTCCGGATTGCCGCCGCCGCCGGCGAGCATTTGCCGCGACACCAAGTTCATCTCTTGCACAACCAGTTGGACCATCTCGCCCGCCGACGTGCAAGGAGTCACGCAAAGCTAGCAAATAGATGAATGAATAAATGAAATAAAATAAACAAAATAAAATAAAAAGCATTACCTTGACACTGGTCTCCTTGGGAAGTCCCGTGCGGTACTGTGGGTACACTCTGAGTGTGGCGTGGGAGCCTTTCCGGTGGGCCGCCGGGCGGGGGGTGGAAAGCTGCTGGGTGCCGCTGTCCTCCGATAGCGTCCGAGCGGGCGGGCGCTGCTGCGAGCCGCGTTCGGCCGAACAACAGCGGTCCACCGACGAGGGCCTGTGCCAACGTTGCTGCGGCGAGGTGGCCGGCGAAGAAGCGTGCCGGGAGTACGAGTGGTGATTGGCGGACGTGGCCGAGGGGAACTCCAGGCTGCTGGTGCGCACGCAGAAAGCCTGCCGCTTCTCCGTGATGTGTAACAGCTCAATTTGCCGACTTGGCAGGATGAAGTCGCTGTCAAAAAGTTCCGGCGGCCCCCGCCGCCGCTCGCCCCCGCAGCAGACTCCCCCTCCGCACCTCCCCAGCTCCCGGCCTCGCTGCTGCTCCGAGGCCTGCAGGACGTCGGGCGTGGAGTCCCTCAGGGCTCCGTTCCCTCCCCCTTGTCCGCCTCTGCTGACTCCCGAGCCGCTGCCGTCGCTGCGGAGGAAGCCGCGGGGCTCCAGGGGCGCCGAGGTGGAGAGCGGGGACGGGGGCAGAAGGTCCAGCTCCCGGGGGCTCTGAGCCCGACTGGAGTCGTAGTCACTGTCTGTAGTGAGGAAGACCTCGGAGGACCCCTCCTCATCCGACAGGCCTGCAAAGTCTGAAGAGTAGAAAGTTAGAATTGTTTACTCGGGACTCGAGAAAGACGAACGTCAGACCTGAGTGCTTGCGGCAAGGTTCCGGTGAAGGCGAGGGGGAGGGCATGAAGTCGGGCTGGGAGGAGATAGAGGTGGGCTTGTCAGGCATCACTTCCTTGGAGAAATCGATTAAGCCGCTGATGGAGATGCCTCCCGCGGGCTGTTTGTAGCGGGCGTACTGCAAGGCCTCCATGATCCACCTGGCGTCACGCCACACCTCCTCCATTTGCTGGCGGAATAAACCAAACATTAGCCACTTGAGTCCTAGGTAAGGAGCTTCGGTTATCTCCTGCACCTGAACGTGTTCCTGAAGCTGCTGATGCTTTTTTTTGGCAGCGGTGAGCTCTTCTTCCGAGAAAGCCTCCCTCAGGGCCTGCTGGGACATGAGCGACTCCAGCTCCAACATGGCCGACGCCCGGCAGTACTGGCCGATGAAACCGGGGTAATAGACGTTAAAGTGGACTGGGCGGGGAAGGGGAGAAGAGGAGACAGTCAACGAAACAAGTCCATCGCAGTGGATCAAATTTTTTTTTTTTGTACGCTCACCCAATTCAAAAATCTGCAGGGGCAGCATGAGGAAGCCGGAGCGGGGCGAGTAGGGATTGTTCTGACCGGGAGCTGTACACACTTCGTCGCAAGGAGGGAGCAGAAGAAGGAAGGACACCTTGTCCCCAAACTCCAACACTTCCTGGGTGTAGATCCGGAAATCTTGTGCCTGGAAACAGACCAACAGGTTTTTAGAATCAAGTTTTGCAGATTCAAATCTGTCCTGAAACGTGGTTTGACTCTAACCTGATTGCCGGGGACATTGATGTGGGCGACCAGATCCTTGATGGCGCTCCTCAGATCATCCAGGAGTGGCCGCGGGCCGCTTTGCACGCCGGTCTCCATCTCCATCGGCTCCTCCAGAAACCCGAGAGCCCGCAGCCATTGCCACTCCTCTCTGAAGCAACACACGGAGATTCTTGAACCTCCCCGACTCCATATTGCCAATCAACGACAAACGGATCCCAACCTGGAGACGTTATTGTTGTCTCGTATCTTGGTGTGACAGAGCACGTTGGGGAGCTTCTGAGGCACCAGCACTCTGATCTGCTCCACGGAGGTGCAAAGCTTCAAATAGCCCAAGTACAAACCAGGAGACAAAACCTTTCTGCTCCGACGGTGATAAGCAAGCTTCTCCTGTGGACACAATTCTTATTGTCATCTGAAATTATATGGGAACCACAAGCCCGAATCTAATGGAGACGTACGTGCAACGTGATGAGGAGCATGTCCAGAGCGGTGGGTTCCTCAGGCGAGGAAACGGACTTGCGTTGAAGCTGCAGTTTGCAAAGTTGCATCCAACGCACGCCGTCTAGGTTAGGAGAAGCATTCATGTCCTTCAGGAGCACCAGCAAGGCGTTGCCGTGCTTGTCCTTGATGGGCTCGAAATAAACTTGACCCAGATCTTGCGTTCCCAGCATGCCCTGAGAAGACACGTCAGAAAGGCGTCGTTGGTGGATTTGATTTTTTTTTTTCGGAGCGCCCGAGGGCCTACCTGGAGATGAGAGACGGCTTGGAGCATCTTGAGTCGCGTCTGAAGGGTGCACGAACAAGACGACTGCGTTGGACTGAGACCTTGCTGCAACCAGGGGATCTCCTCCCACAAGTAGGACACCTTTGAAACGGGGAACGTATCATCAGTGGTGAGCATCAGATGGATTTTAGGATGGTGTGTACCTTTGTGAACCAAAGGAAATCCTGCATTAGGGAGCTGGGGTAGGAATCCTCGACCTCCACGATGGGGATTTGGTCCTCGGGGGTCACTAAGATACTGTCATCTCTGTAGAAGATGGACGTCAGATAAAGTCCTCTGGAAAGAAAAATGACAATTTTTATTCGTGGACAGTTTTTTGTACAATCCGCCAAGCTCATTTACCTTTTGAGACTTTTAACAAACTTGGTGTTGGGTTGAAAGAGATGACGGAGACTTTTGGAGACGGAATGTTTTCGGCCTTGCGCTGGAGCTTTGCACTGTTCTGTGAGGACGACAAGAATGAATCAATGATGTGTGTGTGTTTTTTTTTTTTTTTTAAAACTGCTGACAAATTGTAGCCATTACTCTGACTGGCTGCCACATCTCCTCCGGTGACAGGCTGTTACCTAATTGACAACAAACCTGACACGTTCAACAACACGCTGGAAAAGAAGTGGAATGTTTTTTGACATTTGCTACGCTCCGGTGGCACGGCACCATTTGACAGCCAGCGGCAGACTATGGGCCTTGAGGGAACCACTAGCTCTCAACTCCCAGAGGGACACTAACTGCATGTGTGTGCGCGCGTGTGTTTACCTGCGCATACTTAAGCCGCCGGGAGCCTGGCACGTCTTGAGCTACGGCCGTACGAGCGGAGCCAAGGAGCCCTAGTGGTTTGTGTGTGCGTGTCTGTGTGCGTCTTAACCCTTCGCCGCTCACTGACAGGGAGGTCAGTTAAGTCTGTGGGGACGTGTTTATTTTTAGTGGGCCTTCCAGGGGTTGGAGGCGAGAGAGGGAGGTGTGTGCGTGCGGGTTTGTGTGGGCGCCTGTTGGTGAGATAACGCACCTCCCAACTCATTAGACACCCGCCGCTGATTTCCCCCCCCCCCCCCCTCCCAGGTGATCACCCCTCCCCCCTCCCCCACGGGCCACTTAGAGTCAATAAATCCCCTCATTCAGGAGAACTAATTTTCCCTTCAGGTGAACGCGACGAGGTGGAGTAAAAACACCCCCCCCTTCTCTCCATCGCTCCCCCGTCGATTCCCGGGCCTCGCGAGCTCGCCGCCGAGCCGCTTCAGTCGGCGCTTGACACTGAGTAAGACAGACAAGTCGGGCTGACTGCTGGGGTGCCAGTGTTAGTCAAGGCCTCTTTCACAGTTTAATTAATTGTGTTTGGACAAGGGGGGCCAGGGCGGGAGCGGCTTGAATATTTGTGTCTGTTCCTGTACATGTCTATCTTTACGTATATGTATGGACTGTACTGTAGGCGGGAACGCGCCTGCTCCTGCGTGCGTGAGCCCGCTGTAATTTATGCCCGACTCCAGCCTAGCGCTCGTCTCGAACAAGAATAACAAACATGACCCGGGGACACGGCACCTCAGCTACCGTGGCTGAACTTTGGGGAGCTCAATCAGCCCCGTCGTCTGAAGAACGGCCCGGGCGCTCAATACCGACTATTATACCGAGTCGCGCTCCACAGTGGACAATAGTAAGTGTGTTCGGGAGAGAAAGAGAGCCGGACGAGCCCGTCAATGCTAAATGCGTAAAAGAGTCAGTGTGGACAGCTTTTGACACTTATGGGAGCAGCTTACAGCCGCCAGTGTTTGGCCGTGTAAACAGTTTGGAGTGCGCGAGAAGCCGATCTGCACTTTGTCACCGAGGGAGGTATTCGCCGAGGGGGGAGAGGAAGGGCCTGAGTCATGGAAAGATTTGAATTTTGTGCATCTATCAAGGAATGAGTAAAAATACTTATTGTTGGGGGGGGGGGGGGGATTGATGATGTCACGCTGCCTCCATCGACGCTCGGGAGTCGCCTCCGCGTCGCAGGTGGAGTATATTTACAGCTCTCGTGTTTTAAGTCGCTTCTTGTTAAATCTAATGCCGTCGTAAAGCCCCGAGGCGGATTAAAAATCACACGCTCATCCATAGTTGATTGGTTTTAAAAGGGCTGCGGTTTCAAGTATGTAAATCACGGCGGCTATCGAGTGACTGCCGAGTCTTTTCGCAGCCAATAAATCAATCTCGAGGGTTTATTATATATACCGTGGCAGACGCAGCTCTGATGGGCATCTTTTATTTGGGCAAGCAGCTGGTCCAGAACCTCCTTCTGGCCTCTCTGCCGGGGAGCACGGCCGTCGACGTCCCTCCAACCTGCGGAAGGTAGAGCGGGACATCAGTGAAAGTAACCCAAACCAGCAAATCACCTTTTTTTTTTTTGTCCCGGGTGAAACAATACATTAGGCGTGTCACGTTATCGCAAACCTTTTCCATTATGATTTAACGTCTGTATACGCTTTCAAGCATGACTTACCGAGGTCTAAAGAGGACATGTCGAACACAGCGCGAGCTCTTTGAACTGTCACATGAGTTATTAAGGCCTATCGGGTGTTACATTCAGTCTTTGTCTTGTCACAAAACTTCCCACTGCCCGAAGGACAAAACTGTCACTATGACAGATGGGCATTTTTTGTTCCAAATGCTAACATGACACTGCTTAGAACAGCCTGCAAGTGTGTGTGTCCATGTACTCTCTTCAATATGCTCCGAAAAGAGAGAATGCGAAGGGACGGAGCGGAAAGAATACACTCACTATCAAGTTTTCCATTTTTGGATTCCAGTCAGATTTCACGGGGAAATATTCCGTGGGAAATTGGATCGTCCCGAAACGATGCTCTGTTTGTTTATTTGCTGCCTCACATTTAGGTGTCGTATATAAAAAAAACAAAGCATAAATATATATATATAGTTGTAGAACACTCGTTGCACACATGCAGATACACACACACACACACACATGCCGGCACCACGGCTGGAACATAACACAGCACACGTTCCCTCCCAAAGCAATAAAAACACAAGTAGTAAAAGGACATTTAGGAATGCATCAATGAAAAGTCTGTATGTCCCATTAAAAGAATACTGAAAATCTATTCACTATCTCGGCCTGCATTGGAAATCACACAGACGCGCTCTTTCTCCCCCCCCCGCCCTCACAGAAAGTGATCCTGCATCCCTCGCTCGCTCCCTGAAGGATGTGTCAGCGATAAACCCACCTTCTCGGACCATCACGCACCACCCTCACCCCAACTCCCGCTCGCGGAGCCCCCCGGAGGGCGAGCGGGTCCGAAACACGGTGAGCTCTATTCCCGGAAAGGTGCCTGTCCAGACAGGACAAGCGGGCCCTTTAATGGGCGTCCGCGGCCCGGTATAAGGCCCCCACTGTTGGGGCCGCGCCGCGCGCTACGGCACAGACATGCAAATATTTCCAGTGGTAGGCCCAAATGGAAAACACAAACACGCTACATCGAAATTAGCTCGGAGCACGGGAGGAAGGTGGACAGTTGGGAAAAATAAAATGGAAAAGCCCACTCTCTCGGAGAAGAGATGATGAGGACAAATGTGTCCCCCAGATGTGCGGGTAAATTGCCGATCGGGCAAAAAGCGCTGCCAGCGCCGGCCGGCCGGCTACCCTCAACACCTCAGCTGTCGCCATTAACTTCTGGACTAAACCCGGCCGCGGGGACTACGATTACACTCGCTGACGTCTGCGGCGGGGGTCCCGCCGAAGGTCCAGCTGTCAGCCCGGGCGATGATGTCAAAGCGACGTAAGGCGTGACGCTGGATGGCGCGATAAGATCAGTGACTCAGCTGTTTTTAACGTGTGGGAAAGCTGTGACGCGTGTACTCATCGGAGGTGGCGAAATTACTCATGTGAAGTCTTTGAAGGGGAAACATTTTTTGGGGTGACCTCACGCTGATTAATATTGTGTTCTTCTGTCGGATGGAGACTTACTGGACGGCGTAGCGCAGGCGGGGGTTGAAGCGAGCGCCGGCCCCCAGCCCTTCATATTGTAGGCTGACACCTGGGCGTAATAAGGGGTCCCCTGGAAGGACAAAAGTTGGGTAAGGTCACACAATACACAAAAAAAGAACATTTCAACTGGATGACGTGTATCTGTGTGCCGACAGCAGGCCTCTGTCCTTCCCTTTCTCAGCCAGATCAATCACAGAGCCGCCGCCACTTCCTGACCTCGCCTTGACCCCTGTCATGTGACAGGAGCGAGCTTCGGGGGCTGGCAGCGGGGTTCTCGGGAGGAGAAAGAAGCTCTCTCTCTCTCTCTCTCTCTCCCACAAACAAACGGACGGGATTGTCCATTAGTCCACATGGGCCAGACATAAATCAGATGGCAGTCAACCAAGCTGCTCTTTTTAGCATGTTGGTGGCACTTTGGCAACTGTTGCTTCTCAGTGGTCGCAAGCCATTTGGAACACTAGCAAACTGGGCTTTGCCCAATTGTGTGTGTGTGTGTGTGTGTGTTTTGTGCCAGGTCATAAGTCTTCGGTTGACCGGTGGCTACTTGAGTGGGCCGTTTGATGCGGGTAATAAAGAACTTCGGGGATGTTGTTTGTGTGTAAATAATGTGGGATAATAGCCCCTAAATTTCTAGCTTTGGCACCAGCAGCTGGAGGAGTGGGATCTTGCTAGTTGTTTTTTTTTTTTTTTTTTGGGGGGCCACATATTAAACCAGACTGTCTTGCAGTTGTTTGACAGAATCCAAGCCTTGATTTTTTTAAAACAGCAGGGGGCTTAAAATTGAACCCTGTGGAACACCATACGAGTACGCCAGAGTGGGTAAACACAAAAAATGGCAACCCGGTCAACCATACAGGCAATAATAATAATATTCCATTTTGATTCCTAATAGTACAGAATCCCATGTACAACTTACAGAGGTGAGTCCAGTGATGTTATACTGCAGCACATTGGTGTCCTCCACCACCGCCTCTCCGAGCACAGAGCCGAAGGAAGGCGTGGAACTCCAGCTCACTGCAAACATCCACAATCAGAATCTCGGCTGTTGACTACTACTGTATTTTGTGGTTAGTGGGGGGTGGGGGGGGGGTCGGGGTTGCATTCGTCAAACACTTGGCAGCTTCTCAGACAACACTGTGACGTCGGCTCGATCCGGCACAGCGCCTGACCTTTGTATTTGGTAACCACAGCCGAGTTGACGCATTGGGGTTCCTGGAAATCAAGCGTTAGACTGGTGTTGCTGCTGACAGACAAGCGTGCTGCGCTAGGAGCGTCTGGAGGTTCTAAGCGGAGAAACAAAATCAAGTTAGCCAGACGCGCCGATGAGATCTTCCGCTACACGTGTTTGAATGGAGCCGGTTTGGCCGCAACGATCGCTTTAATGGCATCATTCGCTCGCTTGCACAACGCCGTGCTTGCTCTCGTGTGAAATTGGAGCAATTGCGTTCGCAGTGACGCTCCGAGATGGAGATTTGTCTGAACACATCGATTGGACATGCGGAGAATATATATATTTTTATTTATTAGGATATATGTTAAATCAAATGAGCGGTTGGAGAGGAAAAAAAAAAAAAAAATCACTTTTAAAGCGTAGATTGGTTTAGCTTTAGGGGCGTGTGTGCGTGTGAGTGTCTGTTTTTGCGGGGTGGGCGTCTCCCCAGCCTCTAAATGTCTCATGAAGTGCCTATAAAAAATCAACACACGACGCATATGCACATACACACACACACACACACACACGGCATCCTAGTGTGGAAGTCATTAAGTGGGCCCAGACAAAATAGCTCACTTGCGTGCTCGAAACCCGTCTGCATGCGTCTGAAGAGCCGTAGCCGCCATTCCCAGGCCTTGAGTTGCCGTTCCCGCTCCGACCCCTCCCGTTCTCCGGGACCGACGCTGCCCACTTGGGTCTGAAGCTCGGAAACACGTTGCTCGGCCTCCTGCACCAAGGTGGCCAGATGGACCGCTCGGCCTTCCGAGCTCACAACTGCAAAAAAAAATAAAAATTCCACATAAATTCTTGTTTTGTAAGAATGTTTTTTTCCCATAAAGCTGACTCGGACGAAAAAAACAAACTCGGTTAACCGCCAGAAAACCCGAAACACTCATCAATGAATGAAACAATAAAACAGAACTGTGGGAAATTCTGTGAAGTCATTTTGCAGGCAACATTTTTTTTTTGCCCCGATAAATATTTTAACCGAGCTTTCCCCTCGTCGGGGGATGACAACATCCGCGAGGTTGTGAAAAGCGAGAGCGGTGGGCGACAATTGCTCTTCTCGGGGGCGAAACAAAATGGTGGGAGCATACATTGAAGTTGCCGCTTCCATTTTTTTTTCCAGTGGTGGAACATTTTGATCTATTTAAATCATCAACCGCAGCGCCAAAGAGCCTCCACGAGAGGAATGTTTGGTCTCCGAGGGGGCTACGGCTTGACGAAGACAATGTGAACGCTCACCGCCGTTGATTTCACCCCAAATGAACCGAAACAAAACAGCAATATAGGAGCTGCGACACTTAACACTTTTCTTCCTCGAACGGACTCCATTTTGATTCCATTGCAATCAACGCAGAATTACAGTATTAGTCTGAGGGAAAGACAATAGCGTATTGTCCTCCTTTCGCCGGCCCCTCCCTCACTCGCCGAGTGTTTAGGACTGCTGTGAGTCTGTGTTTAGTCTGTGTGGCCTGCGTTTGTTCACAGTGGATTCCACTGTTGAGCGTTAGATTCCACTGTTGACAGTAAGTTTAAAGCTCTGTGTCAAAACGTCCATCTGGCTATTTGATTGCGCCGCCCTCTTTGGTGTCTCCTCGCTGGTCGACGGCTCGGTCGGAGCTTTGATTGCCCCAACGCGCACACACTTTGACTCGCTAATGCAACAGCTGAGGTTGAAGGTCGAGGTTCAAGCTAGGACTTACTTAGGCTCCAAAATCCTAATTTGGAAATTTGCTGGAAATAGCTGCCGGTGGGTGCAGAAAGTTCCGAGACGTCCGATACAAATCTAGGGAAGTGTGTGTCGAGTCGAACAGGCCGATCATGAACAAAAGAACGGAGTGGCGGATTATGCGGGTGACTACGCAAACACTACAGCGTGATTAGCGCCACGCCATCGTTTCCAATCTAGCACAACGCAAAGTGTGGCAAACACAAACGCACTCGACCGTGCAAACAGACACACGCACAACCGCATATTTACAAACAAACACGACACACAGACGACCGCACGAGTGACACACAGGGTGGAGTTAACGAACAGGACTTTTTTGCTTCGAGCTATTTGGGAGAATCGGCGTCGTGCGTCCTTGGCGAAAACAAATCAATCGCCGCGATTTGCTGTGTCGTGACCAAAGTGTAGCACGGTTGCTATAGCGACACTCCCCCAGTCAAGGTTTGTATGGATTCAGCGCTAAGCGCCGTATATGTGAACTTTTCCAGCGTGTTCCTCGACTCACAGTGGGGGCTTTCTTTGGCGCCAGCGCGAAGCAACACCTTGGCCATGGGCACGTTGTTGGTCATGATGGCGATGTCGAGGGGCAGGAGGCCTTCGCTGTTTGGCGTGTTGAGGTCCAGCTCTTCCAAGCTGTACTGGGAGAGCAGAAGCTGCACCAAGTCCAACTCCTGATGCTCCACGGCTTCGAAAAGAGCTTCGTTGCTCTGGAACTGTGACACAGAGACAGTTTGTGGAGCGTTCAAGAGCGCTGAGTCGTCAATTCACACACCCACAGTGTTTAAAGCTGCAAAAGTCACCGGCGTGTCATGTTAGTACCTTCTTACCAGTCTATTTTTAGACAACAAGGTCGCGGTGATTATTTTTTCGACTTACGACGGCGGTTTTGCGCAGCCTCTCTTTGTCTCCTCCCCGTCCCGACGGCGCGCTGTCTTCCAAGGCAGAGGGGTTGGTGCTCACGCGGAACTTTCCAGACAAGTTGCGGTAGAGGCGGCGAGCCGCGCTTGGCGACGACAAGCTGGCTGACTTGCGGGCCGGGGTCGGCTGGTGGGCCTGGTCCCCCCTCATGGGTTGAGTCATCTTGCTCGAATCAGCCCTGCGAGGACCAAGAATGAATCATTTGAAAAAAAGTATTGGAGGTGAATGAAAAATTTTATTTTGTGATTCATATTCGAGCTGACACCCACTTCAGTGTCACCTCTCGTGCGTTTCAAACAGATAAGCATCTTCTCGCGTCTCGGCGGCGGCCGCCGCTATGACGAACGTCTGCTCAGTGGTGTCGGCACGCACTCAGCTGCTGAAGGAAATGTCAGCAGGAGCCTCCAGGCGACAGTGACACACTACGCGATAGGTCCCGCCATCCCGAGCGGGGTGGGGGAGATAAATGAAGCCCTCAAGTGGGAACTTTCAACAGCTTCCTCTCCTTGCCGGCTCTCATTCATCTCCCCCTCCCACCTCGGACCGAGCGTCTCACGTTTCACATCTTCATCGGCATTCGATTAATCTGTTCCGGCGATTGTAAGAGTGTGTGTAAATGACGTGTACGACGTGTCGCGCATCTTTTAAACAGAAAGAGCTCCGATTCAAAATGTCAGTCAAGTGGAGAACATCAGTAGGGAAAAAATACATTTATTCAGAATTTTTTTTATTTATTATTTATATTTCCGCTCCGGATGTGCACGACAGCTGACAGCGGCCCCGAGCCTTTGCAACAGGTCCGTTTTCACGGGGGCCGATACACCTAAAATACCCCCCCCCCCCCCCGCCATCCCTTCCCGCTCTGTCCCATCCATCTCCACTCCCTCCAGTAATAGACGCCTTATTTTAGACATCCTCGTGTTCCCGGCCGAGCCGAGCCGAACCTATTCCGGTGTTCCAGATAAAGCGTGGCAGGTATTTGGAATAATTTTTCCATGGGCCTGGCCCGGAAGATAAAACGAGATATATTTGTAACGCGTGTGCCGGTATCCCATTTCAAAGAGAAAGCCGGTCGGAATTCGGCCCCGGGCTTATTGTTATTTGCCTGAGATGGAACAGATGACTTTTTTTTTTTTTTTTCGTCGGCGGGACGGTGCCCCATCACTCTCCGACGACAAGTTTTTCAAAATCAAAACAGCGCTCGTCAAGCTTTGCTTTTTCGCTGCAGTTTCCATCAATCACGCTTTGACACGGTGGAATTTTGAATTTATATTTTTCTAAATGCTATTAAAAATGTTGACGTTTTTCCCCCAAGTGTTTGGCGAAGGTCTCGCGAGGGTGGCTTGAACGTTGCTTAAATGTTTATATATACATTAGCGATGGCTTATTCCTCATTTTTCTGATTGAATTACACGATGGTGTTTGCTAAAATTATCCGTGGCTCCGACTTTCCGCCGGTCGAGTGCGCTGCACTTATTTTCATTCCCGGTGAAGAATGGAAAGATTACAAATAAAGATTAGTCCAAACGAGCGAGCCCGAAAGGCAACGCGTTGCACTGGAACGACCGAGTCAACTGAAAACAGGCTGGCGGGGGTGAGGGGGCGAGGGGGGGGGGGGAGACAGTGAGAGGACAACGTTGCAAAACACACACACACACATGCTGAGAGAGTACGCTGGCCGCTCTAAATGTGGCTTGTAGAAGGAAATTCTGAAATCCGAGTCTTGGCACCAGACAGACTGGAAGCAGGCAGGCTTCTGGACACAGAGCGCGCACACACACACAAATACACACACAGAGAGCGAGAACGAGAGAGCACGGTGGGATGGAGGCCTTTATTACTCGATTCGTTTAGGCGTCCGCTCTGTTTGGCTCTTATCAGCTTATAGGCGACGTGAGGCCAAGCTAACGCGGTGACCTACGGCATCTCGCTCGCTCCGTCGGCATGGCAACACAACAAACTTTTTTTTTTTTGCTGGATATTAAAAACGCAGGCATGTGTGCACCAAAGACACACACACATGTGAAGTTTCACTTAATGCGCCGGCCAGCCAAGACAATCAGAACGACTCCAACGTCTCGGGTCGCGTTTATACGAACGCCGTTTTATGGAGCGATGTATCAGGTGCGTGTTTGGGTTTCAGCGTTGCGTTTCACTTCATCCCCCGAAGGTGTCTTTACGTGCGGACGACTTCCCCACATGTGACCCCGGGAGGTCACGTACCTGACCGGAGACATTTAAAACGAAATCGCAGATACGCAGCCCTGTTTTTTGTTTTCAACGAACAATTCAGCGCGGTAAAACTTTTCCCGCCGTTTTTTGGCCGGAGCGGCGCATCTGTTGCCGGTCACGGTTATTAAAAGGGTAACACAACCTTGTAGGTATTAACTCATACATGACTCGCTTTGAAGTGTGAGCCGTGTGCATAATTGGAGAGCCGGAACAAACTGCGAAAGACGGGCGAGAGCGAAGGCTGGGGCCAAAGGCCGCGTCGCGATGTTTATCTCTTTGCGCCTCTTTTTCCTATCGCTCTTTTTATCTTGTCCTCGCTCAATTTTTTTTTTTTTTTTTCCCGGCTCGAGTAGCAGAGGGCGGTCAGTTGTATGTTTAACCTTTGAGGTGGGCCTGCTGTGCTGAGCAAGGCTTGCCACCTGTTGGCTCCATGTGTGTGTGTGTAAGAAGAGGTAAATCTCTTAATTTTGATGAGCAGAGACAGCGGAGTCGCCACGGGGATGCGGCCGTGGCTCACCGCTGATGTGAAAAGGGGGGGGCGGGGCATGTCGCGAGTACACAAACGGGAGAGGCTCGGTGACACCGCGTCTCCCACGGGCGATTGAAGGCCCCAGCCTGGGTGGCTCCAGGCCTCAGTGTGAGCGTATGTATCACTCCAAAGGGGTCCCCCCCGCCTGGGCCGCCATATGCCACCCAGCCAGCGGCGGACGAGAAAAGGGGCGGGGAGGTGACCCTTGGCCGCCGACCCGAGCCACCAGTTGGCCCGTTCTCTCAGTCACACGCCGGACGGGCGCCATGTTTAAAGTCCCACGGCTGTTTATCTGGGAGAGTGATGAAGGGTGGCGGTCGGGTGGGGCGCTTGGTTCGCATTTTGCAACTGTCTGTGGTGCTGAAGTGGTCAAATGCTCTGTTGAAGATTTATATCGCGTAAAATACATTCCCAGCTTTTCTGCATCCATAAAGCCGTCTTCCTTATTCTATTAATAACAATAACTCTGCCGTTATTTTTTTACGATAGCGTATGGCCACAGGCGGAAACGTCAACGAGCCACTAAATATATCGTCAAGCGGTCGAGCCTGCTTTACTGCCGAGGTCTGTCCGTTTTATAGATATCAGAATAAACGTTTTCTCGCAACATAACTAAGCGTTTAAGTGCTGATCGCTCAATCGTCCCTTATTTATGATGTCACCAAAACAAAAACTCTCGTAAAATCGCAATCCAAAAAAATATATAAAAACACGAGGACCTCACACCGCATGTATACTCGAACGCACGTACACTTAACATCGCCACGGACCACACATAGATTCCCGACATGGACCACACAGCGAGGCCCGTAAGGTGGACAAACCAAAGACCTCCTAAGACCCGCCAGCGGGTCCTTACGTGACTTTTGGCTTACCAATCCACGCTAAGAGAGCGTCGCCTGTAGGAATGCGCTCGTTCCGACGCGCTCTTCTCGGTTTTGGCCGGACGTTCTTTGAGGGAGAGACGATGGGTAAACTTGGAGATTCCAGACTCCGACCTTGTAAAAGAAGAAAAAGACAAAAAAAGTCATTTTCTACTTCTTCTCAGTCTATTACAAACAAGAAAACAAAGCAATAAAAGTTCATTATTGATAACTCCCCACCGCAAATTGGTGTAAAGTACTAAAACACATTGGAACGGCAAATTATTCAATCAATGTGAAATATTATCGTCTTTTTGAAATATATTTCCTCTAAAGTTACGAAATACTGCAACAAAGCCAAAGCTCCCGGAGGACACATGAGGTTGCAGGGAGAGTTGGAGACTGTGGCTTGTATTTTCCAAATCGTTTATACGAGGGAGGGGGGGGAGGTCACAAATACATGTTAATCTACTCGAGATTTTTGCCAATGTTCCAGTTTGACTTTAAGCAGAAAGTAATACGGGTAAAGTAAACAAATATTCCCTCTTGGCCATGAGGGGGCAGTATAATACATTGACACGAACAAAGAAGAGTTTCACAACTACTGTAAATCGAGGATAAAGAATGCCAAAGAGCTCTTGATGTGCTTTTTTTTTTTTTTTTTCTTTTCTCCGCCGTCCAAGATTTTAAACTCGATCCTTCTGGGAATATACTTCACACTGGCACCTGTTTGTGTATGAAGAAATTTGCGAAGGGCAGCTTTCTCATTGAAATGACCTCATAGGCGGGCTTATCTGTTTGAACAACCCCTCCAGAACTCACTGCTTCCTTTCTCACTCCCACAGCCCCCCCCCGCGCCCCCCTCGACTGACCCTGTGCCAACGTCTCCAAAGACTTGGTCGACCTCAAAGACAAGGAGGCATATTTTCCAGCATGACTCACATAAACGAGGTGTGGGATTTTCATCAGATGGCAAAAGAACCCCTAATTGGTGGTATTAAGTCTGGACTCCTCCTTCAAGGGCTTTTTTTTCGAAATTCAATTAGTACCGCTGGCTTTTCCAATGCCAGCTACTGCCATCCACGCTAATGCCCCTTGACATCGACAGTGGTTTAAAAAAACACAAATTAAAAAGAAGAGCGATTAGTTTGTCTCGTCGATGGTTATCGTTAATACTCGTCTTGGCTTACAGTCGTGTTTGGCCGCCGACCAACGCTTGCATTAAGAGCGCTGGGAAGACTTCAAACGTTGCAGATCAAGCACATGACAATCGGATGAGGACTTCGACGGCGGCGGAATATGCGGCGGACATAAACGAGGGTGCGGGGGAATCCCTTTGAGGGAACATGTGAAGCAGGTGGGGGGGGTTCGGACCTGGCACCGGTCCAAGCAGCTGTCCCGGGCCAACGTCCCTGACAGCAAGCTAATGATGCAATCGCCTTGGAGGAGGAGAAAGCACCAGTCCAGTACTTTGTGGCAAATTGAAAATGAGCCCGATTGTTTAAATTAGGAGTGTTGGAAGGAGTGATCCGTTGAAAACATGCATGATTCAGATAGATAGTTGCAAGTATCTGAAAAGCAAAACTCCCAACAGACATTGGAGACCACTTCCAAGGTCATCCACCCACTTCTCGGCCTCTGTTATTTTGCAAAGGCAGCAATTAAAGCTGAGCTTCCTCTCCCGCCACACAAAGGACTTTGACCAAGCTTTAAACCCACTAAGCCAGTTTCCTTGAGAATGTGCGGCATTTGAGAAAAAAAAAAAAAAAAAAAATACCAATGTTGAGTTGATTCATATTATCAGGGGACACCATTATAAATTATCGAGGCAGACAAATAGCTGACCTCGTTTCAGCAATTATGGCCAGTGGCTGCGGACCTAAAACAACACGTTTGGAAAGGAGGAATAACAAAAGCTTTATTGCCAATATGTCTGGAACGGGCCAAAAAAGAATGGAGGCGCCCATCGGTAGAACTGTTAAACGCAAATGCGAGCGAGCACGCTCGCGCGCACGTACGAAAACAACGTTCAATTCAGCGACGTGAGCCTCAATACGTTTCATTAGGCCAACAAAAAAGTCTTTCAGTGGTCCAATCATAAAAGAAGCTATGAACGCCAGGACTCAAAGAAAGCCTTGTTTTCCATACGCCGTCCAAAAACAAAATGGCCGACGTGACGGAGCTCTAAATTCATAATAATAAAGCTGATAAACACAACAAATGATCAGAAACGGTAGCTCGGAGAGTTGGAGAAGGGGAAAAAAAAAACCTTAGCGTTCCACTCGGCTATGCTTAGGTGGCTCCAGATAATAACCTGGATGCAATTTGGAGGGAAAATGGCGGAGAGTCATAACAGTTATTACAGCGGTGAGAACCCCCTGCCGAACAAGTCTATAATATCGGCAACAATGAATACTTAGTATCCAAAATCAACTCACAATATTTCCAAGAAGCAGCCCCTCATGCCATCACGTTGTAACGACAGCCAATCGGATGGCGGGACGACCGCAAAAATCTCCAGCTGGGCCTCCGCTCATAAAAAAACGTTCACTCCCGTTTCGTGTTTAGAGTTTACGAACCTCTTGTCGCAATTTGCAACATTTTGAGGTCGTTGGTGGAATTTGACGCGAGTCTCTCTGGATCCGGTATTATGATTGCGGCCTTGAGAAGAGAAACACGCGGGGCACCCCCGCGCTAGCCCCGTCCAGCCACAATTGAGGACGGCGTCAAGATTCCAATCAGAGCCGAGCCAGCAGACTGTGGGGAAGAAGCCTACGTGTTTTGCATTTCATGTGAGCTCCAAAGAACTTTTGGTGCACGTCATTTATCTTTCTGCAAAACTACGGCTAGGAACACACTGGTTTATGATTAAATATTATGGATTATGGATGTCATAACATCGTCCTCAGATAGTCAGCCAACAGCAGAGGCCTCAGTCCTGCTGAGTTTGCGTCATTTTCTACCGCCGATTAACCCGCAACGAAAAAAAAAAAATCGATTCCATTTGCCGATACGATAACACAAATGGGACTCACTTCTTGTGATGATTCTCCTTGCGATCCACCGAGCCCAGACTCTGAAAAGAAGAACAAAATGAAACGTTAGAAGCGGAAGATTTTGCTTCTCTCAAATTGCTGAATCGCGAATCAACCGAGGAACTAGTCGCGTCCACGTTCCGACTCGTGAAAATTCATGACGTCTCCCTACGTTCTGGACTTTTATTACGGTGCTAAAATGTAAGAAGCAATTACACGGCTAATGAAGCTGTCTCCGATTATTTTTTTTCTCCCAAGCCTATTTTGCACTGAAGATGTTTCAAAATAATAGGGACGGCTTGCTAGCACATATAGTAACACAAACACACACACCTCTGTGGATAAACGCATATTTTCCCCCTGCTGTCACCATCTTGTGGAGCTTTATAGGTCTCGGATGGGACACACGCTGAGGCAGACACACACACACCTACATGTTGACACACACACACACACAAGTGGCTTGAGGCTAAAGCCACTTTTGGAGCAAAATTCCTTCACCCCTTGGGATTTTTATCATGCCACAGCGCTGTGATCCATGACAAGTCCCGTCACCGAGCGACGAAGCAGTGCCAAGATGGCCGCAACCTTCATTTAAGCAGGAAGTGATGTAACGGGGGAGAAAGACAAATCGATATTGGAACGTTTCAATCCGCTCTAATTGTGTCACTTGAGTCTCGGCTCCATCAACTAAGTCCCGTGCTTAGTTACGGTTACTAAGGTATTTTCTTAGACGAGCAAACATTTTAAACAAAACGAAAATTCATACACGTTCAGCATTGTTTCAAAAGCGTCCATGCATGAGATTAGCACAATAGCATTTGGACTGCTAAGTGGCTTCAAATTCTTGTGCCATGTGACTTGTGCAATTGTTCTCCATTTGAAAGGCAGCTGGATTCTCTTCTCAAAGTTTTTTTTTTTTTTTTTTTTAATGCAGAACGCTGAACAACACTGTAAAAAAATCAATACAATGTGACCATGACAATTAAATCCTAACATGGTGATTTGTATCCGTGGCACGTGCCGGGTCACAACCACTTACTGAATGCATAATTGAGCAAATTCAAACATTGAAGATGCTGAAAAAAATAAAAATATTAAAGAACAATTCAATTGAATACACCGGATATCGAGATTACTATATAGTAGTCACTTACCTTATTAGGGCATCTCAATTAGTGATGACACAATCATCAATTAGCCTCCCCCTAACCCCAAAGCTCAGTTACATAAATTCAATTTGTTTCCACGTGAGCAGGAAGCGAAACACAATTGTCGTTGTGAAATGCGAGTGCTGCCTGGAAGCCAAATGCATGCAAAGTATGAGCTGCTTATGCAAATTCTGCCTCGCTCCGCCGCAAATAAAATCCTTAAGCGCTCACTGGGAAACCGTTGACTGAATACCTTCACGCTGCCTCCGTTATTAACGTACCTGTTGAGTCTCCTCGCCGTTCAGCCCCCCCCCCCTTCGAAAAGCGCTCTCGATGCGGTTCCGTCGCCGCCTCTAATTGCCGTTCACCTGCTCACCCTCTTCAGCCCCGAGCCGAGCGGTCGCGTTTTCTTCTTCTTCCTAGCGCTTTTTTTTTTTTTTTTTTTTTTGGGGGGGGAAAAGCTCGCTTCGATGGCGGCTGCAACCGCCACTGACTTGTTGTACTTTAATTGTGGTTGCTAGGCGATAAGCTTCTACCAATTCTGCAGAGTGAAAACAGGGGGAGGACATGAGTGAGAGGATGGGGAGGGGGGGGGGGGGAGCGGAGTGAGAGAATAGGTGGTGCTGAGGGAAGGAGGGTTGGAGGACATGCTCATTATAGATACATTGCTGGAGGAAATGGATGGAGGTGGGTGGGTGGGGTGTTCCGGTGGGATGAAGAAGTTGTGAAGATTCCGGGATGCGCTCTTTATTTTTAACCTGCAGCTTTAAACTGGATTAACCACACAAACACGTCGGTGTTGCGCAATCGATAGATCAATACGATAAATCCGCCTTTCAAGTGGCTTATAACGACCATGACATTGAAACCCAATCGGATGGTTCCGAGTGTCTGACATCACACCCGGATCAATTTGGGATCAATTCTTGACCTTTTTAGCTTTGCTAGCGTACGTTTTCTATATCTGTACGTTCGACGGTCGGCGTGCTGGATGAGTCACGCGTTCCCGTGGTGGGCGCGCATACGCAGAAGAAGGAAAGAAAAACGGAGCCACCTTATTGTCCGTTGAGTGAGCGCCGGGGGATCATTAGTCATAGTTGGCGGAAATGTCAAACACGCCGGCGGGCGCTGCTGTGAAACACGACGCAGGAGACACCGTTTTTTTTTAACATTTCTTGATGCAAACTTCGCTTTGATCAACAGCGGCGAGCCAGCACGACGTGGTTTGGAAAGAAGATGCAAAGAAAAACAAAGTTAAAAGAGACAATGGAACAAAAAGCGGCTGTCGGCAAAATTTCGAACCCCTGAAATACTTTTCGGGCATCCACGGCTTTTATCGTGTCGGCTTCTACTCAGCCTTAACGTCTCCTTTGGGATGAATAAAGTGTCTGAAAAAAAAAAAAGTCACCGCTGAGCTAAAATAGTCCAAAAATAACAACAAGGTGTTTGAGAGTTTATGCAAGAGGTCAAATAATTTATGTTTTATGGAACGCAAAGCGTAGTACGCGCCGTAAACGCACAATTCAAACAAACCCCGAAGACGGCGAGGAGGTGAGACACTGACTTCTTTCTTTTGATTTCACTTCATCCATTTTTTCTTTAAAAAGCCGTCACGGTCAAACATCGGAAACGACACGTCGATTGTTCGGATCTTAAGTTTGCGTCGACTGACAGGTTGCTCTGTCGACCAGACCCGAAACCCGTTCCATAAATCAACAGAGCGGCGAGAGATGCATAGTCAGCTATAAATCACCGCGGCGGAGCCACCTACAATCACACTAATGGCTCTGGAAGACGTGCTGTCATCCAAGCCATGATGTCACCGAGTCTGTGGCTGTTGATGTTGGTGGTGGGCCTGGGGAGGGGGCGGGGGGGTCCGCATATGTATGTGCCTGCGGTGTGTGGGAGGCGGGCCCGTCTGTTTATGTGGCTTTGCGCGGGGTGGCCGCCACGCGTGTGCGTATTCGCCGGGCCGTCGCTATACACTTTTGGGCATTTACGCTGGACGTCGAAAAAAGTTACGACGCCAGATTTATACGCTTGCGGTCAGGCCCCGGGCTTACAATGGGCGTGGGATTCCTTCGAAGAGAATCGCGCCGGCGGTTAGCACGAGTCTGCCACGTTTCCAACACTTGTTGATATAAATAACAGGGGACTCTGCGAAACGGGACACCCATTAATGTCTCGGCGGCTGATAATTGCCCATTAGATCTTGGAAGAACGACGGATTGAGAGATAACTCAACGCCAGCTCAAGCCCAAGGCAACTTGTAATCGTAAAAAAGTCACGATGTGAAAGGAAAAGAAGGAGGGGGGGGGGGGGGGGGGGTTGCGTGTTTGGAATCCGTTAAGACGGGCTGGCGGTGCCCGCTATCATCGGCAGCCAAGTTCTTGGAATCGCAACAAAGGAAATGATGGAAGGCTCAAATCGGTGCCTAAAGTGGCAGTTTAGGGGGGGGGGGGCAAGTTGTGATCCATATCAAGTGAGCTTTGCACCCAAAATCACAGAAAAAGTCAGACTTTTAATTTTAGGGCATGGGACAAAAAAAAAAATATATATCTAAAAAAAAAAACAAAAATAAAACTCAAATCGAACATAAAAAAAAATATAACATAAAATAAATATTAAACTAAATGTCAACTGTCAACTAGAATTCTCACGAGTCTGAATCCTAGAAAGTCACTTTAAAAAAAAAAAAATAATCCTCAGTTAATGAGCGAGTAAGAGGTCACATTATAGTAATTAGAAAATTGAATGATATTATTATTATTATTAGCAAAGAACATGGCAAGACAGCTCATGTGGTTGCAGTTAAAGGCTCGCCGGGCGGTGACATCACTCTTCTTAATCAGTGTTTTGCTCTGATGTGCGCCAATACGTCGAGATCTCTGCATGCCGACGGCCACGGCGCTATTTATTTTCCCTCATTAGTATTAAATGGCCCATCCAAACATTAGCCGTGGCCCCTGCTTTTAATCAGGGAGAGATCAGCCTCTGCAAAGTCTCTTAAGCCCAGCGCGGATGTAGCGAGACGTCGATACTAGACGACAATTTTTTTTGTTTGTATTTTTAGTTTTATTTTTTTCTTTTTTATTCAGTTTTTTTTGGTATTTTTTAGTTTTTTTTATGTATTTTTAATTTGAGAGTTTTTTTTGTATTTTTTATTTTTTTTGGGCTTGGCTTGTTTAAAAAATATGCACTGGCTCGGGTTATAATGATAATGATGATATTGATAATAATGACAGTTTGGTCTGGCCCGCTTGCTTTTTTCAACACTTGAATGTTTTATGACTTTTCCGAGCCAGACGGAGCCATCCAACTGGCGTATCATTTCGCACTCGATGAGTTCCACTCAAAGCTCCCAAGTTTTGTGTTATTCCAGATTTCGAGTGCAACTGCCCGCGGCGACATTGAAGGGGTCAAACATGGATCAATTTGAAATCCAATTGTCTGGACTTTGACGAAAAAAACTATTTTTGTTTTTCCACACAAGCCGATTCATTCACCGAGAACACATCCCGCCTGTCGCAAGTCATTGCAAGCAGGTGCCCCGTTTACTGCTTAATTACACAATCATTATTTTTAGAAAATTCCCCCCCAAAAAATACGCACATAGGCACCAAACAAGCATGGCAGCCGTGCAAACATCTGCCGCTGACGAATATGTTATGCTGCAACTTTCATTAGCTTCCATTACAATCCTCCACTCGACTTGGCACGGGCGGACAAAAAGTACTTGTGTGGCCTTTCCATAGGTTTAGATAAGTAGTGGGGAAAAAAAACACACGCTCAGACACACACTAAACAAAACAAACATAATCAAAAAGGTCAGGTTTTCACCCCCCCCCCCTCCCTCCTCTAATAAAATGTGGCAAGGTTGAAATATTTGTGTAGGCTTCCACAAAATAAATAGCAAGTCTATACAATGTCCTCATGGGTATAGAAAAGTCAACAAGTGCGTCTAAGTGTGACCTACATGATACACTGGCTTCACAGTGACTCTAATGAGAAATGCGAGGAGAGGGGAGGGGAGGGGCTGAGGAGAATCGAATAAAATCCGATTTCAACGCAGATGACATCACCGCCGCAGCGAGGATCTGACTATTTTTTTTTCTCATTCCGCGCACGAGGCCGTCGTTCAGACAACCGGGGAGAGCCGATTCGAAAGACGAACTAAGGAGAGCCGATTCGATTCGAAAGGCGAACTGATTCGTTTGGCTTGATGTCATCGCCGCATTAATTTCATAGCCAGGGGGAAAATATTGTCTCTGAAAGCACCTCGGAATGACGCTCTGGCTTGAAATCAGGTGTGCGGGCGGCGAGGTCACGGTAAAAGTTGCTGATACGCGTTGGGTGGTACGGCGTCGCTCGGGAATGCGTGTGTGTCTTCTGTCCTGGATCCCGAAGGTGATTTATTCAATTTTAATCTGCCGTGTTTGCTTTGGAGCATGATATGTATTTGGTCATGAGACATTAATAGAGTAAAAGACATGTTGAAAAATGAGCTTGAAAAATGTGTGAGTCCTCGCCGTGTGCGCACGCGCGTGTGTGTGTGTGTCCTCGATGTGTGTGTGTGTGTGCGCTGCGAGTGTCTTGAGGCCCATGCTGTCACTCAGCCCAGCTCGCAGGGTGGTCCAAACACTGAGCCCTCTTTACTCGCTCACACATAGAACACACACACGCACAGACACACACACATGCACACACAAACAAACAAACACTCACTAGTGTACATGTAATGACATACATAACAAAGTATACATAAATACATGACCATATATATGACCGTAATGAAGCAATCAAATAACCTCAACGCTTGCCCCTCTTCCTGTCCCAAACCAGACACCTAAATATACGTAGCGCCACAGGCTCCATCGCACAGCATCGGGCGCAACACAGCCAGCCTTTCATGGCTCGGGCTCTCGAAAAAAAAAAAACGAGAGCGTCCGTGAGCAACGTCAATTAGCAATTTTCTCCAACGGGATAAGTGGAATTAGCGTAGTGGGAATTTGAACTGGCTGACTAATAATGTTATTGGAAGCGCTAATAAAGCGGGACGGATTCGGAATGTGATTTTTTTTTTTTTTTGGGATATTGACTCATTTGAAAGATGCCTCGACGTTATGACTCCACGGTGGACGGCAATTTGAAAAATCTCCAGTATTAACCTCCCCTAACCCCACTTAGGACTACAAAGCACGTTGGCAGCGCTGTAATTACTAACAGGAGCAGAACGCGAGGCAAGGAAAGGAAAAACCAACGCTTGATCACGCGGCGGGGCCCCGAGCGAGCCGCGCCAAAAGCGAGCGCCGCCGCAGGAATGCGCCGCCATGGTGAGCTGTTTGTTAACATGTCAAGAGCTGACGGTTCTTGTAAGCCGTTACCGATCGGGACGAAAAGCTTTCATGTCGGCTAGGCGGAGTCTTCATGTAAAGAAAAGTGCGCCAAACCATTAATTAAGCGTTTAATGTTCATCTCCAGACAACAAGCCGCAATGTCGTTATTTATAATATGACGTATCTGGATTATCACAGGGGGGGGGGAGGCGGGGCTAATCTTTCCTACATCTCCTGCAGTTCTTCTTGTTGTCTCTTCTTCCCGCCATGAAGCTCACATTTAAAAAAGACAAATATTCCGCATCAGCGCC
Source organism: Syngnathus scovelli (assembly GCF_024217435.2). Lineage (NCBI taxonomy): Eukaryota > Metazoa > Chordata > Actinopteri > Syngnathiformes > Syngnathidae > Syngnathus > Syngnathus scovelli. The sequence continues at coordinate 7,558,120 of NC_090867.1, forward strand.
GGCGTCGGCCGCGAAACGCTCGTAAAGCGAATGATAACACGGACGTCATCTGGCGAGCGAGCGTTTGGAGGTGCTAAAAAAAGCACTTTTTTAATTGCTTCGTTCACTCTCTCCTTGGATGTAACGTCGGAGGCGCCATTGTGTGCCTGTGGCCTGTTTATAAGGATAACTGATTCACCCACTGCGGTTTGGCTTGGGGGACTGAGTAATAGCGGGAGGAGGAGAGAGGAGGGGGGGGGGGATATGAATGAATTTACAAACCGCCTTCTAACCGTTGATTTCTCCCATCATCTTCTCTACATGTTCCTTAAACGTCTCCAGTCACACTTTTCCACTGCTGTGTGTGTATATTTGTGTAAAGCCAGAGGGGCAAGCCAACGTCGGCCGGCCGGGGGCTCATTTTTGTGGGTCATCCAATGTGTATCCCGACAGCTCCGAGGCGTCTCGGGGGCCGGCGCTATTCCCTCACTCGAGGGTCTCTCCAAAAAGGCTTTGCAATGAGCCGTTGCTTCGTCATCTCAGCGCGCTACGAGACAGAAACCAGCGCCGGGTTTTAAGTGCGTCTGCTTATTTGGAGCCTATAGTGAAAACTGAGGGCGGGGGGGAGAGGGAGGGGGGGGGGGGGGGGGGGGGGGGTTGGTATCCAAAACTGGAATGAACATCTAAATTGAGTTTCATGGCTGGGTAAGTGATGGGAACTCTTGGACTAAATTGTAACAGTATCTCTCCAAAAAATGTCAAGGTTAAAATTGTCCGCCCGCCTGGCTTGGCTGCGGACGGCCGTGTTCTCCAGTCTCGCTCATGCGTGCTGGCTGCGGTTGCCATGGAGACCCGCAATATTACCTCGTCCGGGAGAAGGTCTTTTTATTAAAACAGTAAACTAAATGGAACACGCTAACTCGAAAAAAAAATGAGCACGGCGATCTATGTTTAAATATTGGGCAAGATCGTACTACTTTTTTTTTTTTCTTTTTTAAGATGCATGACCTCATTTTATTTATTTATTTTTCTTTCCAGGAAAGGCAGCCAAGGATTTGACTTAACGACGCTAGAGTAATGAGCTATTAAAGATCGTTTTTTTGTGTTCGACTTCAGGCACGGAGAACAAAGATTCACATTTTTTGGCCGCTCGACGCATTTGATCGTCGGAGGCCGTTTGAATTTTTCGCTGACATAAGAGGGGAGAAAAAAAATGAAAAATATTGGAAGAGAGTATGACGGTGCACGGAGACATCATCTGCTTTCAACTACGGACAAAAGTATCCGGACGCTGACACCCAATCTCGCCGATGACCTTCGGTGACATCACAACGCCTCGCAGAAAACAAAAGACCCCCCCACCCCTCCCCTCGCTAATTCATATTCCCCCTTTTACCACCTCTCTGATTTACAGTGTTTGTGTGTCCAGAGATATCCGTGAACTGCCGACTATTCTGGCTATGTCCGACGCGGCATCCCGTTCCCCCCCCCCCCTTGGCACCTCTCGGCGTTCTCCGATACCTCACAAAATACGGTAACGGCGTCAAGTCCGAGATTTGTCTTAGGGAAGTGATAACAGGGCCGAATTAATTGCGAGCGAGCGAAATTGAGCTTTGCGTTAGATCATCGCTCCCCCTCTTTCTTCCCGAAACAAAGTTTTAATGCAAGACATACGCTTTTATACTCCTAAGATCGTAAATGACTCCGAGCGGTAGTCGCGCGAGCGCCGTAAATCTTGACGCCGGCGAGCCAAAGAGAGAGAGAGAGAGAGAGAGGAAGCGCTTTGAGTGAGAGAGAGAGAGAGAGTGACGGGCCTTGGAGATTGTGTGTTCCCCCATCACATGCCTTCCCTTCCAAGGCATTTGGAAGAAGAAATACCACAGCACAGTCTGTGCAGCGCTACAGCTCTTGTAAATAATCCCAGTCTGGGCGCCACCTCAGAATCCCGAGGCTGGTCTCCTGCCCGATGGGTGCCATGTCGGTTGGGAGTGGGCTGAGAAAGGAAAGACTGAAGTCAGGGAAGGGAGGGGAGGGGTTGGGGGGTGGCCTGCAATGTGCTCTTGCATCATCACTTGAGCGAGCGGAGGAAGCCGAGGATCGGCATCGAGGTTGACCTTTGGTGGGATTAAAGGGGCGCTTCCCCAAAAGTGTCTTGTCGTATTTTTTCCACGCTACGGGAAATGCGTGATGTTCGGAACAAGTGAAGAAACTCCCCTCCCCATTACATAGGATGCGAGCGCTGTCACTTGCTCGTGTCTGGTTCATAAATTCCAAAATAGGGAATGTTTATGGGCTAGACAAGGGTCTAATTGAGTACGGCGAGGAGGTCCCGCTTACGACAGGTCTGGTGCAGTTGAGAAGCAGACAGAAAGAGCAGGCCGCAGCCAAATGGTGTAAAAAAAAAAAAAAGGGAGACGCTGATCACGTCTGGCCTTGTGCAGCTACTGGAGGTCATTAGAGGGGCGGAGGGAGGGCGAGACGATATTCCTTCTCGCGTCCAGAATATCGAAAACAATGAAACATTGACGTCTTAGCTGCGTGCTGAAACTTCACATTGCATTCTTGAGCTAAACCTTTGGCATTTGGACTTGAGTGGCTTATGAAAACCGGGAGCCAAAAGTCAGATGGCCGCGCTACGATGGAAAGATCCAATGTAGGTCAACATTGCATAACCGGCGCTGCAACGCAAACGGTATTTGGTGAAAACATCCCCCCGACCCAAATGAGGACAGTCCGAAAATCTTTCCCTTGGACCAGGGAGAAGAACTCAAACTGGCTGTGATTGTTCACAGCAGTTTGTCAGCCTCTAGTGGCCACCTGGAAAAGGATCAAGCCCTGAGTTTTATGAACGATATCGTCTGGAGACGATTGATGATAATCTGTCGCCTCCCACGTTGATTCATACGTGGAGCCATCCGTCTTGCTCAGTCACGCCTCCTTGTGTTTCACATTTGCGCGTCCCGGTCCCCGCTGGGTCCCCGTCCATCTGTCAGCGCTATCTCGGAGGGTGACGGTGCGTACGAGACCCCCCGGGGAGAGACATCAAACGCGGCTATTTGCTATTTGCGCGGCTCCATCTGTCCACGCGTGATTTCGCCTCGGGCGTCGCCAAGGGACGGCCTTCCCGCCAATGACGACCTCGGAATAAACACCGGGTGAGGTAAGGCGGGCAGGAGAACCGAATCGCCGTCCGTGCGGCCGTGGCTAGCCGGCATCAGCGCAAATTGTACTTGCATACCAAAAGCATGCCGGACTCATTCTCTACTCCAGCTCTCAGCACCGGCTAAAACCCGCGGCCAACACGCAGAGCCCTGGCTGATCCCCGCTGCCGACTCGGGCCTCCACGCGCATGACAGATGCCTCGGCTGCTGCGGTGCAGGCATTCGGAGCATCTCCTCCACCACCAAAGGCATATTTCGGGGGATTGGGGCCCGTCGCAGGAACCCAGAGCGTCCGCCGGCCTTAGGCGGCTCGCGGATAAAAAAGCATCCCAAATTGAATCAATAACCACCAGCCGCCGACTAATCCCGGCTCAACCCTCGAGCAAACCGCAAGTCCAGCCCTACATCTTTTTATAACCGCGCCCCCCGCCGTGCTCAGGTGAGGCCATTTGGGCGCTTGGATATTCAGAGCAAAGGGGAAGCAAAGGGCACGGGTCCAGGTAATCCTCGCGCAGACAGCCCATCTTTGGGCCGCACGGCGACAGGCAGCCGGAGAAAAGTGAACAGCTGATGTGGGTCAAGCCCAGCCACAGCACGCCAGACGGGATAAAGAGATATAAGCCCCCAACCGCCCAATACTCCGCCTTTACCCACCTCGCCGACCCGTGTCGTCCCACAAAAAAAAACCTTTCATCTTCGAACCCGGCGGGTGCAAAAGCAAACTTTCCACTTAGGCTCTCCCGGGGCAGGGCATTGCGGGATTTAGAGAGGGAGACTTCCGCGCCCCGAGACCGCTGCCGGCTTAGCGGCAAAACAGAAGGTTGTGCAAGTTTGACATGCAAATCCTGCCCGAGGAGCACTAAACTCAAGGCCACGTATAAAAGTCAGAGCAAATCTCGAAAGAGGAGGCTTCCACGGTGAGATAACGCAGAGCTTCAAAGTCATAACGGACTGTACGGGGCAGCCGGACAGTAAATCAAGCAGAGACTTCAAAGCTTGCCACGAGGGGCTCAGATATGAAGACGCAAGAGCATCTTCTGGCCCGGGACCAAGACAAAGGAGGGTACAGTAGTGAACCACGGCAGCCAAGGGAGACTTCATTAGTGAGGTCAGCGCCCCGGGGTACTTAGCGTAACACTGGAGGCCTATGCCGAGGTGGATATTGCATCTTTGCGATAACATCTCCCTACATAGGAGGGGGGGCGGCATCGCGGCATAAAGACCCCTGTTTTCGGCAAGTTTGAAATAAGGCTTTGTTCCCCCCCAAGGCCTCTGCTCACTTGCCCCCCCACCAACAGCAGCAGCAACACCAGCTCCACCTCCTCCGACTCCTTCCTCTTGGGTGGGCCGGAGACTTTCCAAAAAACTGAGCAACTTGTGTCTGGGGGGAAAGACAACCCCCCCACTCTCCCCCATCTACATCCCACACGGTTCCTTCTGCACATTTGCAGGCACGTGCGGGTTCTGTCAGTGGCATCCGCTGGCTTTCGGCCACTTCATTGTGGAGCGCTGGATAAGGGATGTGAAGCTCAATGACAGCTGGGGAGTGGAGGTGGGGAGGGGGGGACATATCTCAGTGGGATGACTTGCCCCTGGTCAAAGAGACCTCGGGGACACCTAAAGGAGCTCCAGACAACCACGGTACCTGAATGTAACAGTGGTTGGGTCTGTCAAGGTCTTCTGGCAGGATCGACATTATAAATATCCTGATGGGTTGCCAGGTAGGATAGACACGCGAGCCCCCAATTTATACCCCCATCAGCTGCTGGATTTATGGGACACTTAAAGCGGATCAATCATTTTCCATTCCCAGGTCTCGACACCTCTCATCGTCACGCTTTTGAACCTGCAGTCGAGGGGGGGGGGTGCACCTGTGTTGCAGAAAGTCCACATATGCTTTTAATGTGGCTTTCACACATAGCCAAAGGTGGGGAAGTCACGAAGAACTTTTATTTTCGCGACGACTCTTTACGTTCAAAAAAAATAATAGACGCGGTCACTTTGGAGCGCCTTGTCGATCGCTGCGAGTGCACGCAATGTTGCCGCTTAGCCGCGCGGTCAACTAGCGGCCCGCGGCGCTTTTCATGTTCATTACCGCTTGTTTTATAGTGGAATATTTAAGTCTCCGGGCCTTGGCACGGCTGTGGCTATAGTTAGAGAACAAAGGGGAGTGAAAAGGGAGGGGGGGGGGTCGGGAGGGTGTGGCATGCCGTAAGTGTTGTGCGCGCACTTCATGGAAAGCTAGGGGGGGGGGGGGGCAGACGGAGCTAAATTCAACTCATTCCTGTATTAATGGGAGCTTATGTGCCATTCCACCTTAGTGAAGAGGGCATTAGCCAGGGTGAGATCCACCTCAAAATATCTCCTCTCTCTGGTCTCTCTTTGATTCTTGCGTTGTGTACTCGTGGCTTTGGCACGGGTCCGATTCGGCTTTGATGGGAGCCGGTTAAGTCGGCGGGGTGGAAATTGCACGGCGTGAGCTCGAGTACGATGAAGGGCTGCGCGCGAGATAACGCTTAAGCCTTCGCTTCTGGAAGAAACCCAGTCGTGAAGATAAGACTTGACTTTGAAGCGAAAAAAAAAAAAAGGTTCTAAGAAATTAACCGAGGTCATTGTAATCTTAATAGAAGGAATGAGATTGCTTCGTTACGTAAAGCGAGCAGACGGCTTGACTGGGGAGACTCGACGGAAAATAACGAGAATTAGCTAGATTTGTTTTCTGCTAACTTTTATGGATATGTGAACGCTAATGGAGGAACAACACATGTAGACAGACAATAAAAGAATAGTCATATATTCTTTATCCTCTGCAAGGAACATTGCAGCCACATATATTTATCAATTTTAGAGGGGACGTTCATTATTTGAAACATTTTACGATATGGGGGTTGATGGCTATTTTCCTCCCCGGATACAAACGAGCGTTGGGAAAGACATTCATTGTGCAATGTGTGTGTGTGTGTGTGTGTGTGGGCATGTATGCGTGTCAGCATGCGCGCTGTGCGGTGGAACGAGGCGAGCAGTTATTAGTTGGCAGGGATAATTGGGCTCTATGTAGGTGGCATGACCTTGCTGTCTACAACAGGAAGGCCCAGAGCTGAGCGCGACCTCCACCGCTGACCTTACAAATGCAATACAGTGACCTTTCACCCCAGCCACATTAAAGAGAGACAGTGTTGTCTTTCTGCAGTCAGTCAGCCAATTAGGGGACGGGGCCCAAAAGAATCTTGCTCCTATTCTGCTTGCTCACTCATTTGCCGTTGTATCTCATTAAATCGTGACATGAATGTGCTTTTGAGGGGAGGGGAAATTCCGATTCGCTCCCTCGTGCTCCTCCACCTGTCACGTGTCGACATTTTTGTTATTGTTTAGTTGGGCGGACGATTTTGTCAATTGATTGAATTTGTCTTGTGTAAAAAAAAAAACCTCGTGGAAAAAGTGATTGGATTACGATTAATCGAGCGACTGCCAAGCTCGAATGGACGCAGGTATCTGCTAAATAGTCTGATCTTTTATAAAAGCCCCGAGAAAAAAAAATTAGATAAGAGTGAAAGGGAGTGTGTTAAAGCGTGTTCTTTGATGCCAAAGTGCGTTTGATTCGGGTCGCTCGTGCGGCGGGTTTGAAAAGCGATCTAATGAGGGCACATGTGGGTGTGTGTGTTTCGCACTATGCCATGGCGTCTAAGTAATGACAGGTGTGTGTGTCCACAATGTGTACATATGTGTTTGTTGAGTCATTAGCGCTGCTTTAAAGGCTTGGAAAATGTGCAATAAAGCAGAGCTATGTAAAAACTCATCAAGGGGGGGGGGGGGGGGGGGGGGCTGTTTGGCAGCCAATCCATCATGGAGACGCCTGCAATTCCAAAGGCGGAAGAAAAAAAAATATTTTAGATTTTTTTTTTTGGGAGTATTTTTTATAGCTAACTTCTAAAAGCATGACTTTTTTTTTTAAGCTATGGGGCGACTACGTTCTGCCCACCCCCGGCCCGGCCCAGACGGCGTAACGATGGACATTCACAAGCAGATTGCGCCGCTGTTTTCTATTTAAGCCTCTGTATGACCCTTGACAACTAAACACCGTTGTCTCCCGAAGATCAGGAAAAAGGGGGGGGCGAGATAAGCGGCATAAAAAGGATGTTGAAAGGCAAACAAGTGGCTTTGACAAAAGATGGCAGACATCAAGAAATGGCTTGCGTGCACGCTGCGGGCAATGCCCAATTGTTTCAGCCTAATTTAATGGGATCAAACCAAGAGCGCAGGCCGCAGACGCAACGGCGGCAATCTGCTGGGAAATCTCCCGTCTGATTGCCTGACGTCCCCGCAGTCAGTCGCCACGGCGACGGACGGGACACAGAGAGGGAGGGGGGGCGCAGCAATGCTAAACAATGTGCGCGTCTGTTCCGGGAGTGTCAATCCGTTAGCCCGTCGGACGGGTGACTCGAGTCACATGGGTCGGATTTAAGTCGTAAACTAGCGGTTGGGAATCAGCCAAAAATATTTGAAAGTCGACGAAATCTTCGCTGTCATTTCACAATTCCACCTGTTGCCGAAGCAAATTTATGAATATGAGTAGTCGGTATATTATCCGACATGATTATTACTCTGCAGGAATCCAGGTCATTCCAACTGTACGCAGGGGCGAAGGAGCCGAACCTCTTCAGGCAGTCGCTGTTTGTTGCTAAATGAAGGCGAGCATTCTTTGGTTTCCCAGGGAGCTGGGTGCCTGCCAGTCCCCCGGCCACTGAGTGCCATTTTATTAAGAACAAAATGGAGCCCCTATGAAAGGAGCCTCGCACTGAGCCTGCACAGGTCTCACTGAACTGCGCCTCGGCATAAACAAACAGCACCTTAAAGAGACAGGCCTGGCTGAAAAACGAGGAACGCAGGGAGGCGGACGGCGACGTCTTTCGCCGTGCCAGCCGCCATTGTTCGCCGGTGATGCTGAGCGATGCTTGGATCGACCAGAATGGGAATCGGTGGAGCGCGGGACCTCCGGGTTTTGGCAGCCGATCTGCATAATCCAATTCAATTGTGTCATTATGTCGGATCAAAAGTATGTTTTTGTTGCGGGAAAACACACTCGCTCTTTACAATTAGTCACACTAACGCCAGACGCAAACACGCTCGGGAGCCGAGCCAACATCTGTCTTTGATATCAGCGAACCTAAGCCCACCAACGCCACCGACGGCGTCTCGCGTACGTATTAAGTCTTCGGCGTCCAGTCAGACGCTTTGGCGGGCCGCGCTCCATCTTTCCATCCGGGTCCGGCGAGCGCGTCTTGGTTTCTGAGAATGCCGGCGCATACCGCCGCGCGATGTGTGTTGACACAGACATGTGAGAACAGTGCGAGTGGCTGCCGCGCTCCAAAGTGAAAGCCGCAGCCTCCAAACCACATCAGAGGGCGGCGTGGGAGACGGAATGACAAGGCCGGGAACCAGCCGGCGTCTGCCGGCAGCCACACACGCAGTCGGGCTTACGCCTTCGCGGGGTTTCCTGCACGTTTGAATTTTCAAAATGACTTTTCTTTTCCAGGCGCTAACAAAAACAAATACACGGCGAGTAGTTAACGTCTGCTAGCTCAATGCTAACACGGAACGGGGAACGCCATAGACGGGCTTTTAAATTCAAATACCTGCATTTATCACCCGTGCCCCTACTGACACGCCGCGTCACGCCATCCCCTTCACACACACACACATTTAACACCCGGCGTCATCGCACCGCAAGTCTTATTTGGCGGTCATCCCGTCGGCCAAGGATGCCGTCTGCAGATGTTTGTGTTTGCGTACTTTCTCACACACCGGCGCTGACTGAGCACGGCGGCAAAAAAAAAAAAAAAAAGATTTGTTGAAGCTTTTCTATGTGGTCCCGCTGTCACTCAACAGCATGCGGGGGGATGAATGAACGTGAAAATATTTGTGTGGATTTATTTACTTATTTACTTTGGGCAGGGTGTGGGGGTGTGGGGGGGGGGGGGATAAAAGGCGCATTACTTCATAGTTTATTCTACGACTCACTTGAGTTGATCATGGGACAAATACAGTGAGCGCCATTGTGTGTTTGATGCGCCGCTATCCGTCATCCGAACGCTGAAGCCGGCGGAACGCCAATCACGGGAATTCTCACGCATGCCGACGTGCCCGAGAAAGGGAGCACAAGTGTAGGTCAGCCATGGGTGAGCGAAAGCTACAAGTGCTGTTTTTACTTGTGGTGGACACACATCAATTTCAAGGAAATTGCTCGCCCCATTATTGGAAAGTGTTACCGGAATGTCAATTAAGGGGGGAAGTTTTTAACCTCGCACCGCACAAATAAACAGTCTACCCCCCCTCCCTCTTATTAAAGGCAGTGTCAGCGCAGACAGAGAGTCTGGAGGGGGGCCGAAGGGGAGGCCGAGCCGGGACGGAGGACGGGAGGCCCGGGAAAAGGGAGACGAGGGGACAGGAGATTTGCTGCTCTCAAAGAAAATGCTTTTGGCCCTCCTTTTGTGCCTGAGGGCCCGGGACCCTGAGAACCGCTCCATCGCCAGTCAGTCGGGTTCGGGCCCACTTGAGGATAACCCCGGGGATCTGCTGGACAACTGCAGATTGAGTCAGGTCAATGGAGGGGAGATAGAGGAGGAAATGCACGTTACGCCGATGGTGGCTGATAGTGGAGGAGGAATTTGGGGGAGGGGAGCGCGGGGGCAAGAAGGGAGGGGGGGGAGAGAAATCAATAGTGTTTGTTTTGTACTGGCTTACTTGGGAAAACACGGCAGGCGCTAAAGAAAATAAATGAGTGGGAGGAAGGCGGAGTGATTGCAATCAAACACTTATCAAATCAAAATGGAAGATCTTTGGAAAAGGAAAAGCAAACACAGACTGGTTGGAACCGAGTAGGTCACATCATCAATCTCACCGCGCTTCTTCAGAGTCAAAGGTGTCCGAAGCTTGTGGACTTTTCAAAACCGGTAGCCGCGAAAAGAATGTGCAAAGAGAGCGAAAAAGGGCTTCTGCAACTTGGCCACCAGGAGGCAGTGTAATCCAGACAGAAACAAAGAAGAGCTTCACAACTACTATAATTCATCAGTCATTTTTTTTCCAGAGGATAAAGAATACATGTTTTTCAATATGGCACCACGTGGATGCTAATCATTAGCCAGTCTATGACATTTTACATTGTTTGCTAGCATGATGCTAAAGCCTCTAAGATAGCTCCTCGGCCATACGTCATCCAGAAGTGGGCGCTGAAGTTCAAACAGGTATCTTTGTACCTGTTGAACAGAGGCTGTGATTTACCGAAGTCAAATTCCTTGTTTGGCACGCTCAAACATGGCGAATAAAAAACTCTTGAATCTTGAATCTTGAATCTTCTGGAGCCGACAGACCGAGCCTCTAAAACGGGACAGAGTGTGCTCAAGTGGCTCCGCGGGGTCTAAGTCAGCGAGCTCGTAGGCATGCCAAATGCCCTCGCATAGCCCGTGTGTCGGCCTCTGTTTGGAAAAGGGCTTGCCGAGAGCCCCCTTCATCAAAAGCCACCAACAGCTGCCGAGAGGCCGCATGTTCCACAAAGCGTGCTGGGGCACACGTTTCACTCTTTATGGGGGGGCGCTATTTCAGACGAGAGGAATTGAACCCAAAATACTAATTGAGTTCTTTCAAGAATCAATTCAAGTCGTTTTTGAATCGATGAATAATCGTCTTTGTGAATCCATATCGATATCAATCCAAAATATTTTTTTTTCCGGAATGGTCCAGCCCTACCGCATACACAGAAGCGTATAAGTCAAAGCAATTGGGCAGCAATCCTGCTGAGCCACCAGTTCACAACCCCGACCGTCAAACCCAAATCTCAGCAGGGGACGAATGCTGAGCGCAGAAAAATAAAATCACTACTTTTCTTTCATTTTCTTTCCCCCCCTCTTGTTTTTAAGTCTCGCAAAGTGGCCAACAGTGCGGCTTCTCCCTCGCATGCTCTCGGCTTCTTTTTTTTTTTCTTCTCCTCGTTTCTGTGCATTCCGGTAAAAGTCAGGCAGATAATGAATGTCGGTCGGCCATTCGCCGACGAACTTTGACTCCGATGGGGGGGGCCGTGTTAGTCACCTCAGGATGAATGAGTCACCAGAGAAAGACCATTCAGGTAACACTTTTCACACATACACACACAGGCACTCACATAGTCTCCTTTTTGATGGCGTTATACTGCCACGGTGTGGCCACTCAGAAAATTGAAGCTATTCATGCCTCCTATAATTCTATCTATATTAAGTCATAAATACTAATTGACTAATACAATTTATATTTATATATTTTATGATAAATCTTTACATTATTATTATTCATTTATTTTCTCTCTTTTTTCAATCGAGGTTGTCAAGCTTATCTTCCTTGCAGTGGATGACGATAAGCCAAATGCAAATTTGAAAATCCGCACGACACCGCGTTGGATTTGCGAACTCGATAATTGGCGAACGTTGTTCTCATGCGCTGAATTGAGCTCATCAAATTTATTTGGGAGTCGATTCTGGCGTGGATGCCAGCCAATATTGTTCTTCATTCTATTTAGGATGTTTGACTGAATTAATGGATGCAATCAAAAGTGTGCTCTCAACCACGGGGAACAATGACAGCCCACGTCGCGCTGACGTCAGCGAGGTGGGGGCAATCGGGGGCCGCTGATGTTTATATATTATTAAGTTAAAAACAAGGCTCCTTTGAGTTGGGGAGGGGGGTTGTTATCTCACAATAAAAGGAAATGATTCGCTGTGCCTTGTAGTGATGACCCAAGATCCCAAATTGCCTCCTCTGGTTGGGTTTTGTATAGAAACGGCATGAGTCATCGGGAAAAGTGGCGTCACAGCGTGCGAGGCTGCACAACAACCATGACGGAGGCTTTTTTTTTTTTTGGTGAGTTTAAAAAAACAATCAACAGCCGCGACACCGGCAAGTGTGACACACACACGGCTCAAGGGAGGGGGGGGGGGGGGGGGGTAATTAACCGCCTCTCATCCGCTCCATTTTCCAATTAACCGCACCCCGGTACACAATTCTATGTTTCGACTTAATTACGTGCCACCGCATTAGTCCTCGTTGTCGATTTCGCCGAGTGTGCGTTTCGACATTAGCGCTGCTTAAGGCTGCCGGCTTTCCTCAACTCGATTTTTGTTTCCATTTTCAAGAAGGGGGAAAGCGCCATAAAGGACGGCAAGAAATATTCCCCTTGTGGTCACAAAAGATTGATTTTTTTTTTTTTTTTTTAAAAAGGGGGAAGCAATGAACAATAGTCTCACCCCAAAACAACCGCAGCTCGTAAGATCAGCCGCCATGGCACCAAACTAATAAAATCCCGTCTGCTGATGAGCTCCTTCAATTTGTTTCTCGCCGTGGGGTCCGTCTTTAAATCGCGGTGAAGCCGAGTATTAATCTCCGATATGAAAGTAATCCTTTGCATGTGAAGACGGAAATATTTTGCGGCTATAAAGACGCCGCACCGAGTTGGCGCTACGCTCGGGTCCAATTCCACCTGTGACACCGGAGAGCCAATTACAAAGCTCACGCTGCTAATGGAGGTCTTGGGTTACCTGATCGGGTGACTGAAAGTCGTCAATGTTTAATGCCAATCGTGTACTTGAAGTCTAAATGTTGTCCGTGTTATTATTTTTAGGGCTATTATTGCAAGATGGGTTTCGAAATAGAAGAGGGAACTCACAAATTTGCGTTTCAGCTTGGCCTTGCCGCCGCGGGCGGGCTTGTCCTCCACCGGAGCCCCCGAGCTGTCGTCGCAGTTCATGTCCAGGTGGTTGTCGGCCGAGATGCTTTTACGGAGGTAAGCGGCGCGAGCCCGGAAGTGAGAAAAGGGCGAGCGGGAGCGAGGTCTGGCTTCCCCTCGCTCGGGCTCGTCTTCAGCTTCCATGTCATCCTCCAAGCGCCACAGTTCGCCTTTGAAGAAAAAAAAAAAAAAAAAAGGAGAGTCATGCATAATTCACGGCGAGAAATGGCCCCGCTTTTTTTGCAATGTCGTCACTTTTGGATTTGCGGCAAAGGGGCTCTCCGGAAAATATTTTGTCATTAAAGATTAACAATGCCGCAATCCCCTGCTATTCGTCGGCGTAGGGAACGAAACCTGCCGCTGCGTCGGCACACGCATTAAAACCAAAAACAACAACAACAAAAAAAAAATTTGAGTACCAACCGAAAGATAATGAGCAACAAGGGGAGACAGAAGCGCGGCAGCATGCATTACGGTCAATGGCAGAGGTTGCTAGGCAACAAGGGGCCACGTTAAGTCTCTCGATTTTGATATTTGCAACGGAGCGGCAGCAGCAGGAGCAGCACAGTGGGGGGGGGGGGGAAGAACACTGATAGCTCGGGGCCATAAAATACAAGTAGAAAATATATTAATAATAATACAGGACGATGGTGTTCCACAGGGTTCAATTTTGGCACCCCTGCTCTTTTCATGGTGCTGTACTTGCTCATTGCAGTTATTGCGCTTACCTTCAGGTGGCAGCGTGCAGGCTTTTGGGCTGCTGGCAGTGGGTGGGTTCTTTCTGCGGGGCGGACTTCCTCCGATGAGATCCGAGTGATGGACTCTGGACACATGCGGGGACTGGGGGATGCTGGGAAGGGTGCGGGACTTGGCCAGGATGGGTCTCTGCAACTTCCTTTCCAGCGACCTAGTTGGGGAATATAAAATATATCAGTGTTGTTTGGATTATAAATAACTATAAATAAATCAAAAATTGCTTCTTTCAGGTCATCCACCCAAGTCCGGAGTGGCTCGGTTGTTTTTCCAACAGAATGATTAGCAAGCATGTTGGAAAACACACCCCCACCCACGCACACACACAAGCGGGTTTACTGTTAAGGAGCAACAAGAGAGCAGTTGTACAGATCAATCGTGAAATTACTTCCACCTCAGCATAATCAAGTCGGAGGCCATTTAGGAAACCAAGCAGCAGAAATTGCTTTTCTTTTATGGCGGTTGACGCCACAACCTCCCCCGGTGGGACGCCAATCAATAAGCACCAGCGCACCAACGCAAAATGCTTTTCACGCTACGACGCAGTCGGATAATCTCAATATGATTGGTGGGACGTGACGTGTGTGTGTGTAAAATACATCATTTGGTGTTTTGAAAAATATTTACTACTTGTTGCATTCCTTACTAGTCCAAATAATGGAGATTAAATTCAAGGAGGCTAATCTCACATATTCCACTAAGGATAAAAAAAATATATCAACAGACATAAGACTAGCGAGAAAAGAGACTTAAGTGAATTAGTAGAGAATGAAATGCTTGAGTGTGCCTTGAGAGGAAACTCGTCAACATTAATCATCAGCGCGAATGAGTCTGCAAGAGTAGCGGCCGTGTCTCTCGAGGTCAAGTCTCCGATATTGACTGGAACATTCCAGCCCGCTCAATTCTCTCGGACGTTTAGCGCAAGATGTATTTTCCCTCTTCGGCCGAACTGACGTCAGCGTCTCCAAGTGGCGACATGTGCCTAATGTCAGTAAGGTAATTGTACACACACACATGAACACACACACATGGAAACATAAAGCCATGGCGTTGTAAACACCCCAAACGACACATCATGACGGCCCCGCCTGCAGGCAATTTGGATTCTCGCTCATGCAACAAACCTGTTGCTAAGCGACAAAACAAGGGGAAAGGAAAGGGAACGAGGGGGGGGGTGGGGGGTGGGGGGGGCTCTTAAGTTGTCAGTATATAAAGTCTCGTCATTTTATAGGGCAATTAAGAGCTTCTCAATTGCTGGCACAACTTTGTTGATGTTGATGAGGACGTTTAGCTAGTTGTGTTTAGCATTAGCATTACACCAACGGTTGTTTGAAATACACAAGAGGGATTTTTCGCTTGACTTTGACAGTTGATGTCAAGAATGAAGGCTTTTCATCACTTTTGCTTTTTGAAGCCGCGTGTTTTTTTTTTACCGAGGCCACTTTCTTGTGGTTTTCTTCTCTCCGGGTTTTATCTCGCTTGGCACTTGGCTGACGGCGAAGAGGCTTTCAAAGACTTTGCTTCAAATGGCCTCTCTCGATGTGCTTTTGCTCACGCGTGATGAGGTTTAAGTCGCGGCGCGAGTTGA
Organism: Syngnathus scovelli; assembly: GCF_024217435.2. Lineage (NCBI taxonomy): Eukaryota > Metazoa > Chordata > Actinopteri > Syngnathiformes > Syngnathidae > Syngnathus > Syngnathus scovelli. Next base: position 7,573,349 of record NC_090867.1, read on the forward strand.
AAATCTGGAAAAAAATAGCTGCCGTCTGAGCTTTGAACCGTTTATTGTATCTGTGAGTATGGGCAATCTAGACTCGCCGCTGTCCATGGTGCTGAATTTAGCTTCCACTAAAAATATACATAGCCTGGCCAAATAGAGTGCATTTTTATTTACTTCTGGCTGGAAATGACACGGCGTGATAGTCTGAGCGCTATCTTACGGCAAGACTTGCCCTTTTTTTTCATGAAGCGAACCGCTCAAGGTTGGCCGACTGACATTATTCTAAAAATAGCATCGAGAGCTTTACAAAATGGATCATTTCCTGTTTTGACAGTTTCCAAATTGGAAATTAAAGAGCTGCTTTGAGCAGATGAGTAAAACGTGCACGCTCGGCCCTTTTGATTAAACATCGCTTATGATTCATTATGCATTCAACAACTTGTCTGTATTTATTACGGGGAGCACTTAGTGCCTTTATACTGCCAAGGCCACGAGTATTTTCCTTTTTAAGGTGCAAATGAGCTCGTCCGCCTCTTTTGTTCATTCAACTATGTTGATAAGACTAAAAATAACCCTGAAGGTGTTCTGAAAAGACATCATTAACAACCAAGAGCCTCTTCAAAGAGAATAAAAAATCAGAGCGCTAGCTTCAATTCGGAATGGCTCCTCGGCCTTTTTTTTTTTACCATTGACAGAAAAGGCCAATTTGAACAGCGGGGAGAAGATACAGTCGGCGCGTGGGACAACATGTGTGACAGCTTGGAGCGAATGTACTCGGAAAGGCTCCTCTATTTTTATCGAGAGAAAAAAAAAAAAAAAACATCCGTGGGAAGAATCCATAGTAGTCGGCAGCAGCCGGCGGCGCGGATGACAGCACACATCCAACGCACCTCCACACTTACATAACACAAAGCTCGCTTTCACGCGTGAACACACACATACACACACACGTGTGTGTGCACACAGGTGTGGACCTTTTCGAACCACAAAGTCAGAGTTATACATCTCAGCATGACACAGCAATTATGCAATACAAGATGCCCCAAGATGAATTTAGTCGCTCTATGATCGGCCATTACTCATAATTAGTTTTTTTTATTTATGGTTTGCATTTAAATGACAGAAAATAAGTTTTATGGTCATTAGAGAGCATGCATCATTTATTAGCACAAAATAAATTTTATGAGGAATGAGTCCATTTTTTGGGAGACGCTGTATATTGGAAAAAAAAAATTAATTACAACCCAGAGACATATCGAATCGGAGGGATGGACACTCCTAATATTTTTTTCCCCCCTTCTAGGCACTAAAAAAAACTTTGCATTGACTATAAAAACATCAACGTCAATCGTGATAAGAGATTTTGCATGACGGTTAGCAAATATGCCTCGCAGTACTGAGGTTCAGGGTTTGAATCCAGTCTTAGATCATAAAGAATGCATGGAAAGCTTAACGGGTTACCTGGCCTCTGCCACCGTGCAGCAGTAGCTGCCGCTCCGCCGCGAGCTCCTGCCGACCCGCAGCTCCTCTCGAGATTTGCGCCGATTAAAGTATTCAGTGAGTTTCCCGAAAGTCGCCATGGTTCCTTTCTAACGCTTAGGAGGGGGGGTGGGGTTAGGGAGGGGTGGGTTCTGGTCCTGTTCGGCGCAGCTGCTTCACCAACCTGTGGCGTCTGGACTCACTCGGACCCGGATGCTGCGGCACGGCTCGGTACGGGCTGCGAGTTTGAGTCTCCCCCTTGCGCCATCGGCCTCTTATGCGAAGCACTCAACGTGCGGAAAAACGAGGGAAAAAAATAAAAAAATAAAAAGAGCAAACCTCCCTCCCTCAGGTTTGCAACTGCGCACACAGCCAGTCTCTCAAAATAGTAACGCTTGTAAGTGCCTTCCAATCGACATGGCAGGAGCCGTCGGCTGCTCCCCCCCCCGCCGCCCCCCCCACCCCTGAGGAGACAAATCCAGACAGGAGGGAGGTGACGGATCAGCGGCGGTCCTCTCGTGTGTCGGAATAAAGCCGAGCTGCTTCGCCGCTTGTCCGCAAGCCCCATCTAACCCTCCCCGCCCCACCTCTCTCCCTCTCTTGTTTTTCTTGTCTGAGATTCTTTCACAGCTCTTGATGAGCACACGCGCCGCCTCAACCAATCAGCAAAGCGTAAGCGCCGTCTCACGCGACAGATTCTGCACCACGCCGCCGGTGAAACCTCCCACCCCAAATCCATATGCAAGGCCTAGCGAAATTAATTAAGTGCGCCTTGTAGTCCAAAAAAAACATTTATATATGTGTGATGACGCCAAAGCACTAAGTGGCGAGCGGAACGGGGGGGGGGAGGAGGGATCCGACCAATTAGTGTCCATGCGTCACTTTGAGTCGGGGGACACAAGTCTCATTGTTGTCCTTCACAATGTCATTATCCTGCTGTCTCATTTATTCCACCTCGACTCACCTTCAATTTTCTTCTCACAGCATCAGAGCGCTTTAGAAATGATCCAATTTAGAGGCTTCAATCAAAATATAAAGTTCATTGAGGAAAAAAAAAAGTAGTCTCATTTGCCCAACCTCGATTCAGATGCTTTGGTTGACGAGCCCTATCGGAGTTTTCTGCAAGAGTCGATCTTATCGATTCTCTTCTCCCTCCGCAGATTCATTACCTGCGTCTCTTGACGTGATTTGCTCCAGCTCACCCCCATCTGGTCATCCGTCTTGGAGGTAAAGCTGCCTGATTATATAGCCAGCATTGTGGAAGAAAGATGGACGAGGGACTTTGAGATTAAAAGGAAGATTCAGTCGCTGAGGGCGATTCGAACGCCCAATTAAAACGTGCATCAGGTGGACCTTTTTTAATCTGTCGTGGGAATCCATTATGGTGATTTATCGTAATGAATGAGATTGCTGAAAGCAGCCATTCATAATTTTTTTTTTTTTGTCTGGACTGCATTTGTCTTTCTAAAATGATCGGGCCTGATGAATTAATCATGCGAGACTATTTGGCATCACTGAGCCCAAAACTTGGCTTAAGACTGTCTTAATTCATCCACCTAAACTTGGAACGAGCGCATTAGGATAAACACGGGCAACGCCTCTTTGAGCTGACAAAAAAAATGTCACAGCGATATCGTAAATAACGACGAGCGCTTCTTCGCTGCGCAAAGTGATCGCTTCCGAACTCCGAGGCGCTTGCTGACATCGCACAAACGCTCGGCCGCTCCCTGAACGTGACAACCGTGCTGGATGTCAATACCCGGCCGTTTGGGAAATCTCGGGTAATGTCACGTTGACGGAATTTGTTGTTGTCGCCTTTTACGGGAGGTAATAACAACATGCCGGACGCATTTAGCCCACGGCCGCGCTTGCATTTCGCCTCGGGCGGATTGTGATCAAACTGCAAACACGAGCTCATTCATAATGTAACGGCGGTCTGGCCGAGATGCGGCTTGCGTATTTGTTTGGTTTATCGGTGCTGACGGCAGACTTGCTCTTCCTCCGCCGCCTTTCTTTGATTTGTAGCGCAGCTCGACCCCCTCGAGACGCACGTTTATGTTTCGTTCGTGCGCAGTGCGAAAGTTGCGGCGTGCGATTTAATGCAGGTGCCATCAATTTATTGTATTGTTTATTTATTTACTGTATTTTATTTCTGTACAATGCGTGAAAACATTGAATGACATCATGAGAGCATTTTGATATATGCGGTGTTGCCAGTTAGCTTGAAAAAAGTCAGTTACTGACTGATTGATTTTAAAAGTATTGTAACTAAATTAGAATGCAAGTTACTTTTAACAGATCCATCCATCCATCCATTTTCTGAACCGCTTAGTCCCCACGGGGGTCGCGGGCGTGCTGGAGCCTATCCCAGCCGTCATCGGGCAGTAGGCGGGGGACACCCTGAACCGGTTGCCAGCCAATCGCAGGGCACACAGAGACAAACAACCATTCGCACTCGCACTCACACCTAGGGACAATTTGGAGTGATCAATCGGCCTACCAAGCATGTTTTTGGGATGTGGGAGGAAACCGGAGTGCCCGGAGAAAACCCACGCGGGCTCGGGGAGAACATGCAAACTCCGCACAGGGAGGGCCGGAGGTGGAATCGAACCCGCACCCTCCTAACTGTGAGGCGGACGTGCTACCCAGTGCGCCACCGAGCCGCCTCTTTTAACAGATTTCTTGCTTAATATAAAAAAACCTTTTTTTTACTTAGACTACTTTTTTTTTTTGCTTTTAATTGACAAATCAAAAATACTGACATTTACATCTTGAAAATCCTCATCTTTGTTTATGTGCCCAGCGGCGAGGATTAATTAGGAAGGAACAAAACGTCACGTCAAGTAAATCAACCACATGATGGGCAAATGACGGCGATCAGCTGGACATTTGCAAAACAGAAACAGTGGTAGGCTTCCATCAAACGAGTGCGTGGGAGGGAGACAAGTCTCCTCTTCGACTAGGCCATTTAGTCACCAATAGATAAAAATGAATTGGAATGTCGCCCTCTAGCGGATTTGTGTTGCCAATTCACCAAAAACTCCACACAGCAATATGTGATGCCCTGACCTCATCCAATTAACAGAAAGGCCGATTTGAAGTGTGAAATAATTGTTCAGATTGGAAACTATCGTGATTAAATCATTTTTGAAAAATTGTTTGCTCTTTAAAACGACACAAACTGAGAGTGGGGCACACAGAGAGCAGAAAGTAAATTGCTCCAATGAAGGGAAGGCAAGTGGGCACCTGTCTTGAGTGTGCATGCCTGGGTATATGTGAATGCACATGCATGGGTGAGGTAGGGTTATAGCCCCCCCCATGCCCCCCACCCCTTGTTCTTTTCTCCCATTTTGGTGACTCATCGATGAATCAGCGCTTGCGCAAGTCAAGAACCGAGCTGTCACTTCATTGTTCGGCCCAACGAGGCCACAGGTTGGAGGCGTGATGTCACCGTAAAAAGAAAGAGAATCTTGTGTTGACATAATTAGACAATGCGTCAGGTGGGGGCGAGCTGGAGTCCAAATACTTTAAATGACGTGTATGACTGTAAGTACTGTACGAACTAATATAATAAAATATTAGCTAAAATATGAGCTATGCGGTTAATAAAGATTTTTTTCTTTTTTTTTTTACCATGTTGGAACTTCTGGGTAAGAAGCTTCTTATCCCTATTCCCGAAAGCTCAACTGCAGTACCGGTTAGCCACCAGAAGAGGGTGCTAATACACTTGAAAACCTGTCTTTTGGAGTTTAAACACCTTTTATAGTTGGATACAGACTAAAAATGTTTTTACATATAGCACCACCGTAATATTCATGAACACAAAGAAATAAATCTGCTTTTTGAGGGTTATATTCAAGGTGAGTATAATATTTGAGTGTGTTATCTTTAAAAAAAATGACAATATGATTCATGATATTGGCTTGTAGCTCACCAATGCGCTTATTTTTACAATTTATATTATAGTCCTGAGCCAACGCTGTTAAATCTAAGTCCATTCATTCCCAATGGCATTAGCTAGACTGCCATTGAACCACTCTATTTCAATAAAAATTATTCTCCTGTCCCGGTGCCATTTGGGAGCTAAAGAATGGGCAACAACAGGTCCAGGAAACCCCGAAATAGAGTCAGGAAGTGCATTTAGTAAAGCGCAATGAAGAAAAACTATACTTGCAAGCAAATAAAGACTTATTACTTACTCAATGAGTTGCTCCATTGCAGCAACTCGGGGCGACGGCGTCTCCCCAGGTTTGTGATGGTATCTTTTCCAGTTTGAAATTTGGGATTATCACCTAAGAAAAATAAAAAGAACTAATTAGCATTTTTTGCAAAAGAATGGTGTTTACCATGAGAGACAAAATGGAAACGTTACACTCCCAGATCATGAAAGTCAAGTCGTGCAAGAAAAAGTGATGAGTGAACACAACGTGTTTTACAGTTTGTGTTGGCAACAGGAGAGGATGCTGATGAAAAGCATGGCAACGCTCCACCGAGCTGTCATCTCCGAGCGTGCGTACTTGTGAAAACTTCCCTTGCACAAGAGTACAAACCAGTGCCATAACAATGAGTCACCCACTTCCAATGAATCACATGCAGACGATTGATATGCTTCATACGTGATTGTGGGCTGCAAAATCCTCAGATTTTTTTTTTTGCCTATTTAATTTAATTTCAGTAACTCTTTGTTACGTCCCAGAAGTGGACAATAGTGTGGCTCACTCTCCATTGTGGAAGTCATGTCATTTCCACATGAGTGCCTGCTATAAAACAGCAAAGGGCCGACTGAAAGCATCCCTTTCCTGGACATGGCTGGGTCACAAAGTGTCTCATATAAACACAGGACACACCTTAGTCCAACACATTGCACATATTGGAACCCCCCCCCCTTGTACTGCAGTCATTCTTTTTACCCCTTTTTCCGTTTTGACAGGAAAATGGACCAAAACGTTCTGTGCACGTTTTTTCAATTCGAAAGCACGTTTGTAAAAGTTGTTTAAAGTAGAAGGAGAGATGTTGGAAGGCAGAAGTTGGCGTCTTTTGTGTACCCCCCAACGTGCTCGGTTTCCCTTAGCATTGTCATGACAACAGTGTGTACGTAAGCGCACAAAAGTTTGCCAAGTTGAGGTTAGTTTAAAAGAAAGTCTGGAGCTTTGTTGGGAGAAGTATTGACTTCGCGACAAAATAAAAACAAAGCGCTCTAACCCCCCCCCCCCCCCCTAAAAAAAAAAGGTGTATTGACATTCGTACCTTACTTCATGCTGGGGCGGAGTTTCATTCGCTTTTAACAGCTGCTTTAAAATAAGAACTCGTCCAGTTTTCAGGAGTTTTGGAGAAATTTAAACGAGTTTTCTTCACCGGCGTGGTAAAGACGCCGAGAGCCGTAAACATACGCAACATGTGGGGTCGTCCGGTGAGATTCTCCGCCCAAAATTGTGCTCGTTTCTAAGGGAGGATGCTTTGCCCCGCCCGCTTCACTTGAACCTACGACATAAATCACGCCAACCCCAGCGGGTGCATGATTTGCATCTGCTGATTGATGGCTATTTAATTATACCAGGGTGCAAAACTATTTCTAAAACTAGTTTTCTTCTACCTAGAAGACAAAATATACACAACTCCGAGTCAATTATGAAGAGTGATCGCAGAATGGACAATTATCCTAATGAGACGTTTAAGGTCCTCCAAGGGATCTTTAGGGAATTTACTAATCCTTTGAACTGCATGGTTCAAACAACACGGGTAACACCAGTATTAAGAGATAATCCACATTTACAGAATAGTTCACATGCTAAATTACTCTTTATCCTAATTACATCCAAATGTCACCAGGGAGGGTTAAAAATAAAAAGACAGACTCTGGGAAATCAAGTTGTTTTGTGACATAACAATTACAAAAGCTATTTAATATATTTTACTCTACACTGATTGATTTAATGAAATAATAAAATGCCTTGGAGCAGTGATTCCGGGCTATGTGTACCACTCGCAGCAAGTCCAGTGCTGATGTTCGAATAGTGGTAATACTAATAATAATACTTTTCTGTCAAACATGTGGTGAATTTTTATTTTATTTTATTTTATTTTATTTTATTTTATTTTATTTTATTTTATTTTATTTTATTTTATTTTATTTTATTTTATTTTATTTTATTTTATTTTAATTTTTTTAAGCATGTGCTTCAAAAATATACCACAAGAGGGCGACAACGCAATTCAAAACATCCGCCCACTGTCAATTCACAGGGTTACGCAGTCCATTGCATTAAGTATTTTTGCCCCGCAGACTGGGCTGCCCAAGTCAAGTCCTCAAGCGCTCCTTATCCAGTCTGTTTTAAGATCTGCTGACGACCGGACACGACAGCCCTGCTTTAAATCGTACCCGGATATTGTAGTGCATTGAACACGGGAAATGTAGTTCTCTTTTTTTGTATTCTTGATACAAATTTACGTACGCTCACTTCAGCTTCGTATGTTAATTGTCCTGTGCTACGCATTTTCTGTACACTCATCTTGTATATATTGCGTAATGATTCCGCTACCTTCTGATGCTGCTGGAGGTAAACCTACGCTTCTCATCACTTCCCTCTGCTACCTGTCGGGCTGTAAACATCGTCCGCATTTGTCCCAAATGTCTTCGGCGTGTTCGGGGAGCAGAGAACGTACAGCCCACGCAGGAAAAGTTCCTTTTTTCTGCAGCACAACTTAACCTCTCGATGGATGTGAAAAGTTAGCGCCGCGACGACAAAGACGAAGGACTCATCTGCCCTTCGCTTGGACTTGAGGTGAGCATTGCAAACGTTTGAATGGACTCATGGTGGTCAACTTCATTCCGATCTTCTGTACGGCTTCGATGCAAACGTACCGTCTTTGTTTACAAGGTCCTCCAGTAGTCAGCTGGCTATGCTGTCAAGCTAATGTTGATGTCACTCTTGCACGATTCCTGGGCGACCACTTTGTCCACGATTAAGCGATTATGTGACTTTAATTCCAAATGCATTTTAAATCGTGCACTTTCTAAGAAGGTTGGGTTTAAAATGACTTGCTGCTATGCTTTTTATAACTCGTTTGCAGCTTGCATGACAGGGGCAAAGGTCACACCATACCTGTGTTTGTTTCCATCGTACCTGAGCTCGTTTACTTTAATGCAATACTGAATGTTAACGTAAAAATGTTGCATTAGTGTTTTTGGAGGAGTGTCATTTGGTCTTTTGGGAGCCCAAGGCGAACCAAGTCAAGTTTTATGTTCACTTCCACGCAAGGTAGGTGGAGAAAATATTTAAGTAGCTCCAGTTGCTACTAAAATCCATCTTGAGTAATAATTAGAGCTTTTTAATTAATTATACAATCAAATTTGATAAAAATTGCAATGCTGCTTCATTTTATGGAGACCACCGATACCAGCATCCGATACTCCTTGCCAGTAGTTGGCGCTATAGTTCAGTTTGACAAAATTGACCTTTTGTCTAGTCTTGCAACACTGAATATTTTGGCACATGTGCATCTGAGCCTGAGAAAAGTTCTCCAGCAGGTGCTCTTTGCCTCCTTTTTTCCAAGCGGTAGCCTAAAATGTAGCGTGAAATCAGCCTCCATCCTCTCCATGCCTGAGGAATACAAACTGAAATCCAACCTCTCTGTCTCCGCCCGTGAAAGCCGGGCAGCTGGCGTATCCACGGTGACAGGCGGCCCTCGGACAGGTGCAACGCGGACAAAGAGTTACAGTTAACAGTTTTTATTACATTAGCTCTCTCGCTGAGTTGTGCCCGACGGAATTAAACGCATGATTAGGGAAGGATGAGGAAGCCACAAAGAGCTTTTAGAAGTTCCATTTTGACCTCAACTTTTTTTTTTTTACATCAAGTAATTTAAAAGAAATTAACTTCATTGTGTGGCACTTTCACATTTTGCATTCTGCACAATATGAAGATCTGCATTGTTTTACGTGTCAAAGCAGGGAAGAGCGGATTTACCAGATTTACCAGCTTGAGTGCAAACAAGTCATTTAATGACGGAGTAGACTATGACCAACACGCCCCTTTTTTTTTTTTTTTTTTTTCACTGAAACCAAGCCAGAGTTCCCGTCAAGCGATTACAAATCAACAGTTCATTTCTTAACCTATATGAGGATGTGCCAGCAAATACGTGAGTCATGCTAACTTCTCGTTTTCTAATGTGTGTGAACTGTGGTCTCTTCCGGGTGAACAATGAATCCAGTGAAGGAACCGAAGATTTGCAATGAGGTCAACAAAGTGATATGAAGTGGAAGAGGGAGGCGAGAGGGAAAGTTTGAAGGCTTATCTCAGTAATGTGAGGGGACAGCTGGGTGCTGATGAGCTGTTTGGTTGCCACCATCTTCTTCTTAACCCTTTGCTTGGAGAAATACTCAGGGTGATTCTTCTCGATTGACAGTCGATTTTAAAACTAGCTTTCTTTGCGCTCGTTTGTGCATTTTTGGGCTTTCTCAAACACCAGCTGAGATTTTATGGCACATTGTGGACCTGGAGACAGTTTCTCAGAGTGGTATGTTTCTACTTGAATTGTTTTTATTTATTTTTATTATTTAAGTGCTTTTCCCCCCCTTAACAATGACTCAAAGCTCATAGTTGAGGTTTATCTCAATCTCTCTGCCTGCTTGCTTCGCTCTGTGCCGGTGGGGAGACTGCGCATGCGCACTGCTGACTCTCCAGTAATCCGCTGTTTTGGAGGCGATCGCATCCGCGTCCCCTGCGCTCTCTGGGAATTCAATCATGCACCGCGATGTATTGAAGCGGACGACGACGACGCGGGATTTTTAACGGGACCCACCCCAATGGAACCTTTTGAAACACGCGTGGGGTGAAAGGGGGTGAAAAAAGCCCTCGTGTTGCGTTCAGGGAGAGGACAGAAAAACCGAGCGAGGATGTCTGCTGGTGGAAAGACATCAGCGGTCGCATGTGCAGCCAGTAAAAGCTTCTACTGGGAAATAAGATCCTGTGGGAGATATTTGAATATTTAAGTCCTCGCGGGTGCGTTCTGGACGTTTTCTTCGGGATGCGTGTCGACGCCTGGGGGATGCTTTTTTTAAAAATGATACGATCACTAATTGGTTAATTCTGCAAAGTGTGTGTCTGTGTGTTTATAGTGACTAATGCTCATGTAACAGCAAACTGATCAGCTGACGTGATCTGGTATTTGCATTCTGTTTTCTGACTCGTTTTATAATCGTCCACATCTTTTGCATGTGTTCCGAAATGCACTTTTGCCGCTTAATCGGCACAGAAAACATCCTAGCCTGGAATTTATATTGTTGAAATAGTTTTTGCAAGAATCTCTTTGAGTTTTCGAATCTTTGGTTCCACTTGGGTGGAGGTCCGAAATACCTTCAGCGTGGGAAAACATTTCCCATTAGGATTAAGCCCACAGCTTTGGTCCAGCTGTTTAGCCAGAGCACATATCTGAAAGATGAGATTCTGGAAAATTTGCATGCTTGTAGTTTTGCCCTCCCCGGAAAATGCAGCACATTGATTTGTCTCTTACTGGATGTAACTCAAGATCCTCGCCGTTATTGATTGTTTACAACCGTCTGCAATGTCCACGGCCCGGATGAACCCGGAGATAATTCCGAGAGGCACTGACTGTGAAAGCGGCGTATTTCTCTAAGACCGGGACCAAGCATGAACCTGCACGGACTGGTGAGGCATGTCCGATGGTATGCGGGAGGAATGAAGAAGCGGCGCTGTGGAGGGAAGCCAAAAATCAAAGACAATTACAAGGCATCGCTCTGGCAAATTCTCCAACGGACTCATCCAGGTGTCTAAGAACTTCCACAAAGCCTCGCAACGGATACCGGAAACTTCTCAAAGTGCTTCCGAGCAGCCCTTTCCTCTCCGACCCGTCGTCACTATCGCCGCGGCGATGGGCAGCTCGGCCTCGTCCCTCACCGCGGAGACGGAGTCGGATCACGGTTTCCGCGGCAACCCCTACCCGTCGTCGCCCCCGGTGGGCTGGCTCAGGACTAGTCACAGCAGCCCAGTATGGGGCACCACCTTCATCACACGCCAGCAGCAGCAAGCGTCTCCACGGCCTCACCGAGAACGCAGGTAAGGGCCGTGGAACGTTTGGACCCACTAGACACCAGGAGGTTCCAGGAGAACCGATCGGGAGGTGTCCCAGCTTCTTCGGTCCCGAGAATTAGGTGACCTGGATCGACTCAGATCAGTTCTCATGTTATTTTTCTATCTTGGCCTGCAAATCTGGCTGATCTGGATTTGTAAACCAAAATCCCCGCCCTCCCCCTTGGCCTCCACAAGCACAGCTGCACTTTATGGACTGTTTTGGCAGCGTCCAAGGGCTCTCCCTGAGGTGATTGATCCGAGTGTTTTTCAAAAAGTCACCCTAGGGAAATTGAGTCAGTAGTTTGATGTTAAGCACTTTTTGACTAGTTTTTAAATCTTAAAATGACTTTTGAACGCCCCCTTTAGGAATATGTTGGAGTATTTCCAGTTGAGCTTGATCTTTTCTAGGTCGCAATCAAATAGAGCGAGAACATATCGAGCGAGTTGTTGCCGAGTCACTCGGAGCGTCACATCCCCTTTGCCGGTTATTGATCTTCCCAGAACCCGATCACCAACAATGGATTCCATTATTTATTCAGCACGGGTCGCCTGGTTAGGCTTTCATCATTCTTAAGTTCCTCTCCATTTAACGCTGACTGCCGTGCAAAAATGATTTTGCTTCTGATAAAGAATATTTACAGCATTTCAGTCGCCATGATTGCTAATGACTCGGGGAACAAAAGTCACTTTTTTTTCCTCTTCATATCGGCAATTCCGGTGACAGTTCTTTTTCGGCGTGATGGATGATTGCGTTTATCGCTCCTCGACTCCACGGGCTTTCCTTTCCCTTTTAATTGGATTAAAACTGTCCAGAGCTGGTCTGGAGCACCAAGGCCCACGTCTGAATTAATTTGGTATCCCCCCCCTCCCTGGTTGGAAGCCGATGGGTTCAGATCCTAAAGCTCCACATGGTGATATATATTATTTTTTTTGCCACAGTGCACTAAAAGCAAGTCACAGTTTTCCCCTCTTTGTAAATATTCAAATCTCCCAAGCTGTCTCCACGGCTGCTTTGCAAAAAAAAAAAAAAAAATGTGCATGAGTCATGAAATATTCACTGAGGGCAGTGCTCGAGGTCGGGACTTCTTTCCGTTTGCCCCTTCTCCGAGCGAGATTTCAAATACACTCCTTGCGGGCCAAACGGATAAAATCCTGTTAATCGTAAGACCTTGCGCATCAAATATTTCCGCTCGTAGCCTAGCATATCAAACATGTGACGCTAAGTCGAATTGATAACGCACATCGGTTAATCGGTAAACATTAATTGGAATCGATCGATGGTAGCAATGCACGTCGGACATGATAAATAGCTCCGAGCGTCGTATTGATTCCGTTACGCAATTAACACGCGGGGGGCCTTGAGCAAGACGCAAAAGGATTTAAAAATCGTGCCACTTACGAGTTGGACTGTCAATGTGACTCACCTAACGGCAGGCTGTGGGTTGCGTAACATCTCCCAAAGTGCTGACTCACGAGATTAAACTGAAGTCCGATTCCCAGAATGTTAGATTTCAATGAAAACACAATCCCACATCTTTGTCATTTTCATTCACTGCTAACCCAGTTAATAACAATGGCGCCGAATGTGTGATGTCCAAACATCAATTTTCACCATGCTGCTCCATTTTGTGTTGGATTAATAAAGTAGAAAGCTTCTTTGAGGAGCAGGCCAGGCCAGACCTCCCCCCCACCACCAGGCTCTCGGGCTCGGAGCCAAGTTTGGAAAGGCAGTGCTAATGACTATCGCACAAAGGCCAAATGTCTCGCGGAGAAGCCGGCGAGACTCGGCTCACTTGATCTCACTTCAGTATGCAGAGTGAATCCAAGTAGCGAGCGACCACCATTGTCTTCCATCTATTTGGAGTCTGGACTGTGATCTTCCAGGGGGGGGGTCATCTATGATTTATTCTGACTGGAAAACCTCATCGCAAAAAAAAAAAAGATTGTTATTCCGAAGGTGGAGTTGTGTGCCTCTCTCTCATTTTTTTTTTTTTTGCTTCACTGTAAGATGTTGGCCGTCTGCCCAGGCGGATCTGCGACACTGAGGAGCTGAAGTGGGCACTTTTAGAGCAGCTTGACTGAACAGGGCCAAGGAGAAAAGGTGCGAGCGTGGGGGGTCCCGAGTGCTCAATACAGAAAGTCGTTTTTTTTTTTTTAAAGTACTCTCTTGGGACCCCAAGCAATATTGTGACATTTTATTAAGTTAGGTGTAATGAGGTAATTAAATATGAAAAATCCTCCGGAGAATGATTTTGAAAATCCTGCAGACAGTGATAATAAATTTTACATCCCTTAGTCTCCCAATGACATGCAAAGCAATTGATTTGACAAAGTTGCCATGTGGCTGACAACACGACTTTGCTTTCTGGGCGTGGATGAAAGAGCCTGACAGTTGCGGAGATGGCCCACGGCGTGGGGGGGGGGGGGGGGGGGTGATGAGCTGTCATCAAAACATGAGGCGCTGACGTGTGGCTCCTTGCAGACAGACAGGATGGAATTCAAAACCACGTCAACATATGATTACCATAAAAAAATTTGCAAAAGTTAAAGCAACAGTCGTTTTCTCTCTTTGCTTGTTTATTTACGATCAATGAAAACGTTTTTTTTTTTCCTCCTCTTTCCCCCAGGCGAACCGCTTTAGGTCGGAGTGCTGACATCAGCCTCGGAGAATAAATACTCGGCTAATGGCTCCTGACATAATGTACTGGAACTACTTGGACCATACTTTGATTGTCCTCGGGCAAAAAAAAAAAAAAAAAGGCTGAGGGTGCACTCCAACCTCAGCACAAAAAAAAAAAAAAAAGCATGTGACTGTCTGCAAATAGATTCCAATTCTTCTTTTAGAGTTGAAAATGACTCATGCATTTATCCCTGGAGCGCGGTATTAGAATAATCTGATGGAGAGTTGTCTGATAATTATTTTTTTTTTTACCTCTCCTCCATCTTGAGCTGCATTGACTCTAATCATGCGGCCATTGTGTCTGGATTTACTGTCCTCGCTGCTCTCTGGAAAGAGATTTAATTTTGACTCCCCTGAACGAGGCAATCTTTCCCTCTCGCACTCCATTTCCCGTCCTCATGTGGTCTCAAGTGTTTTTTTTTTTTGTCTTTTGCAGCCACTCTCACTCTCCCGGCTCCATGGCAGCCGCAGTGCGAGGCAGCGAGTGGTCATGCGGACGCTGCACCTTCTTAAATGTGGGCGGAGCACCTCGCTGTTCCATCTGTGAGGCGCCTCGCCAGAAACCTGACCTGAATCAGATCCTTCGCCTGAGCAGTAGCGAGGAGCAGCAGCGTTGGGCTTGCCCTCGCTGTACCCTCAACAACCCTCAGGGATCCAAAGCCTGCTCCGTCTGCGGCTTCGGACCGTCGGCCACCACGTCGGCGCCGGCCGTCACCACCGTCGCCGCCACCTCAAACGGTCTCCCCCCTGCTCCTACCACCGACCCCCCGCCTATCGTCACGCCCGCGGTGCTTGCAGAACCCCAGGTCCCGCTGAAGGAGGACATGAGACGCTCGGAGAGCAACGGGGAAGTCGGCGGCGGCGTGGAGAAGCAGCACAAGTCGGGCTGGGCTTGCCCTCGCTGCACGCTTCACAACACGCCGGTTGCGCTGTCCTGCTCGGCCTGCGGCGGACCCAGGAAACTGTCCTTACCCAAAATCCCCCCCGAGGCTTTGGTGGTACCAGAGGTTCGCACTCCCGTTCTAGGTTTTCCCGTGGCCTCGGCGGGGCCCGCTCCTCTGGTCATCGATCTAACTGATGACTCTCCTCCGGCTCCCCCCTGTGAACCTCAAGAACCTCCCCACGTCCCGTCGTCCGCGTTCACGGCTTTCACCTCCCTCCAGAACAACCCGGTGCCGCGAAGTAGACGAGAGGTGCCTCCGACAGGGCGACCCCCAAACCAAGGCACCAACACCCCCAGTCCCACCTCTCCCCCAAGTGCGTGCGTACCCCCCCAGTCCGGCCCCCAGAGACCCGCCAAACCCAAACACGCCCAACCCCAGGAGCCCTCATACCCCTGTAAGCGCCTCAGTATCTTAGAAGAAGAAGACCCCCAAAAGAATCACCAGGTCGGAGCCCCTACCTGGAAGTGCCCGGGTTGCTCCTTAGTGAACCCAGGCGGCTCGTCCAAATGTGAATCCTGCCGATCGTCGCGGGCCGGCGCCGACTTAATCGATTTAGGTTGCGAGACCGTACGCTTCACCCCGGCTAGCCCGTCCAGTCCGGACTTTAGCACTTGGGCCTGCTCCAAGTGCACCCTGCGTAACCCCACGGGTGCTCCAAAGTGCTCCGCCTGTGGATCGTCCAAGCTGCACGGCTTTCAGGAGCAGCAGGCGGCTCTTCTTCGCTGCTGCGCGCAATGCGGCCAGGTCCCCTCCGGACCCGGAACGACGTGCTCCTGCACCCCCAACCCTCCATCTTCCTCCATGGCTCATAAAACACGCAAACACGGCCGAGGTTATCCTTCCTCGTCGGGCCTTCACGAGAGGCCCGGCCAGTGGAGCTGCCCGGCGTGTACTCTCCTCAACGACGTTAAGTCCAAGAACTGCGCGGCGTGCCACACGCCCCAGCAGTACCTCACCCTTCGCAAGGTGATCAAACCTCTGAAAAGGAGAGAGAGCATGCACGTGGAAGCCCGTCGGCGAAACGACGAGGGCGAAGCCAAGGAGCTGTGGGAGAACATTGTCAGCTTCTGCCGAGAGGTAAGAAAATATATCCAACACCTAAGTGTGATGTTGCGAAATCTGCCTCCGTGCGTGATTCCCAAAAACAGATTGTCAACGCCACCTCTGATATTTGGCTGCAAGCTAACCAGTCTGCCAGTTTGGCGTCTGCGGCGGAGGTTTTCGTAAATACTCATCGGCACCTCCATCCATAAAACGTCTAAGCTCATTGGAAGGGTTATGCATAAAGCGCCGAACGAGTGGCGACCTTGGACGATGATGACGCCGGTGACTCTTGTCTGCTCACTAATGCCGGCATCAAGGCAACTGAATTGAATTATGAGCCGAGGCTGGAGAGCAATCCATTTTCTTTACCGGGAGCTAGCGCCGGGGCGCTCCCCCCCCCCTCCCAACCCCGGCTCACTTCTCACACCACAAATAGGAAACCAGAGTGGTGTGTGTCGCCGGACAAAAGGGTTTTAGATGAACAGATAGTGTGTCGGGTTGGGTATCGTGTTCCGTGTAGCGAGACCGTGAGCGGAGATCGTTAGAAAAAAAAAAATTGGGCCTTTGAGCTAGTTTAGCTTTAGAGTGCCTCGTCGTCCAAGATGGGAAGAAGCCTCTGACTTTATCCTTCCCCCGTGTCCTTTCTCCCAATCAGAACACGGTGAACTTTGTGGACGACAGTTTCCCGCCGGGACCACGATCGGTCGGCTTCCCCGAGGGCGACAGCGTCCAGCAGCGAATCAAAAAGTGGCTCCGCCCCCACGAGATCAAATGCAGCAACACGAAAGACCGAGGCGTCAAGTGGTCCGTTTTCCGCACCCCCCGACCTTCCGACATCCTACAAGGGCTGCTGGGAAACTGCTGGTAAGCTGTCAGAACGCATCACTAGCTAGTTAGGACGTTCCTCGGGCTTCGGCACTTTGAGGTCAAGATCGGTGAAGTGATGTTTCATCACACACAAAAAAAAAAAAAAAAAGTCTTAGCGTGATTTAAAAAAAAAATGAAATAAATAATAAAATCAACCACACCCTTATTTAAATTAAATAATTTTTGAAAAAATAAAATAAAAATAGTAATAATTAAATAAAAAGATAAAATCAATCACGCCCTTATTCACCTTCTTAAATGAAATAAATTATTTTAGCAGCATTCCGGAGGGGGGGGGGGGGGGCATCAGCCATTTTGCTCTGTTAAATAAATCGTAAAAGACAAAAGAGACTGGAATCGATCGCCTTGTTTTTCTTTCACAAAACATTTCACCAGCACTGAAATTCAGCCTTGAAGATGGAGCGGAGAGCGATGGCAACTAACACAAAGAGACGATGAAACAATAATATGCTGTCAGAAAGAGAAGAGAAGAGGAAAAAAAAAATAAAAGAGATACCCGTGGAAAGACGTACAAATGTACCTGGCGGGAAGATAATTCACCAAAGTTTGGACATGTGCTTTATCTTCCTGTCCTTGTTTTGCGCCCTTTGGAGGCGCACACACATTTTTCACAAAGTCAAGTCCCTCGCAAAGTTGCACACAGCTTATCAAAAATAACCCTCCCTGGAGCCAAATTTTTCCGGATATAACCCAAATTTGTTATCCACACAACCTAATAAACCAGCCGACAAAAGTGGAGCAGAGTTTTTTTTTTCTCCAGGTTCCTCAGCGCTCTGGCCGTGTTGGCCGAGCGTCCCGAGTTGGTGGAGAGGGTGATGATCACCAGGACGATTTGCACGGAAGGCGCCTACCAAGTCCGCCTGTGCAAAGACGGCACGTGGACGACGGTGCTGGTGGACGACATGTTGCCCTGTGACGAATACGGGTACCTCCTCTTCTCCCAGGTTCGTCGACGTGCGACACATTGTCCCCCCAAAAATGGTGTGTAACGATTTTGCGGGTGTTTTTAGGCCCAGAGGAAGCAGCTGTGGGTGGCGCTGATCGAGAAGGCGTTAGCCAAACTCCACGGGTCCTACTTCGCCTTGCAGGCGGGGCGCGCCATCGAGGGCTTGGCCACGTTGACCGGAGCTCCTTGCGATTCTCTCATGCTGCAGGTCAGCTCCACCAACCCGCGGGAGGAGCCCATCGATACCGACCTGATCTGGGCCAAGATGCTCAGCTCCAAGGAAGCAGGGTAAAATGAGACATTATTGCCGCTTTGATTTGCTTTCAAAGCAACAGCAGATAAATAAGTGGAGCCCTCAAAAGTGGCTCGGTGATCTGAAGCCAGCCTGGCGCCCATCTGTCAGACGAGCTGCGGTACGTTTTAATAAATCAAAGCCGACCAGCCGGGTCTGTCATGAGAGTTGGGTTCATCAACAAAATGGCGTCTTTTTTTTTTTTTAGTGCTTCATTCAGCTTTTTTTTTTGTCACCTAGGTTTCTCATGGGCGCCTCGTGCGGAGGAGGCAACATGAAGGTCGACGACGCCGTCTACGAGTCTCTGGGTCTGCGGCCTCGCCACGCCTACTCCATTTTAGATGTCCGAGATGTGCAAGGATACAGGTAGGCTCCTTCTAGTCCAAATTTATTTTTTATAAAAGAATCATACATTAGCTTTTGAACATTAAAAGTCTGTAATATCGACTTGACCTACATTTGACGTGTGAATTATTTATCATGACATCTTTGAATTGTGTTCAAACGGATCTTTTTGTGAATGCGAGCGTCACGAGTCGAGGGAAAGGATGGAGGGATGGGAATGGAGAGCAGGTGCACCTTTTACTGCAGCAGTGGGGTCCTTTTGATCAGCTGATGGATGACTGGGGGGGGGGGGGGTGTAGAGTAATGAAACACAATGCCGGCCGGATTATACCGACCTGTGAGAGTAAGTCGAGAGTAGCTTTAAAAAAAAAAAAAAAAGGAGACTCAGATGTTATTTACTCAATTGCAGGTTGCTCCGACTCCGCAACCCGTGGGGTCGCTTCTCGTGGAACGGCAGCTGGTCGGACGAGTGGACGGACTGGCCGCAGCATCTCCGTCACGAGTTAATGGCGCACGGGAGCAGCGAGGGCGTCTTCTGGATGGAGTACACGGATTTCATCAAGTAAGAGCTCCACTCTGCAAATGTCATCCGAGTACACACGGTGATGGATGCGTGTGTCATGTGACCTCGGTGGCTTTTAGTCACCATCTGCTTTTTTGGCACCAGATTGTTGTTAACATGCACAAAATGGCCTCTTTCCAGATGTGCGCTACAAGGATGTTTTTTAATCAACACTCGGCTTTTGCTAATGTTTCCAACAAGGTCATAAAAAAAAAAAAATCTGTGCACTGCACTGCGTCATACCGAAGCCCGTGTTTGTTATTCATGGAGCTCCTGTCTCGAAAAATACAAGTCGCAATAAGTCCGGGAGGAACCGAGGCAGCTGTCCTGTTTGAACAACTCCACCTGAAAAATGTGTTTGGCCCAGAGGACCCCATCTGTCTTTTCGCCTGATTTCCCTCTGACACGTAATCTCTCCGCTTTCCCACCCGAACCAGCAGCCTGCCTGGACTGAAACAATAAGGGGAGGGGCGAGTGATGAAAGACAACTCAATCACTCTTGATGCCCCCGTATGGACTTTAAAGAACAATGTCTTCTCGCCCTGCAGGTACTTTGACTCGGTGGATATTTGTAAGATTCACTCGGACTGGCAGGAAGTGCGGCTTCAGGGATGCTTCCCCAGCAAGGCCAGCGGGCCCGTGAGCGTCATGGCACTCACTGTGTTGGAAAGGACGGCGCTGGAGTTTGCTCTCTTCCAGGAGGGAAGCAGGTAAACATGGATGAAGATAAAAAATATTACAGGCTGTTCACGAGGACCCTTTTTGTCGTCAGGCGCTCGGACACGGCCGACAGCCACCTGCTGGATTTGTGCATCATGGTGTTCCGGGCCTCCTTTGGGAGCAGCAACAAGCTGACCCTGGGTCGCCTGCTGGCCCACAGCAAGCGAGCGGTGAAAAAGTTTGTCGGCTGCGACGTCATGCTGGAGCCCGGGGAGTACGCCGTGGTCTGCTGCGCCTTTAACCACTGGCAGATGAACGTGAGCGGGTCGGGAGGACCACCCACGCCCGGTAAGTCTGACAAATAATCGGCCGTTATGGACACAACCTGACGTCCGTCCCTCGACTTCAGTGTCCAGTCCAACCAGCGGAGATCAGCGTCGGCCCAGTCAGGACTTCCCCGGCTACATCCTGGCCATCTACAGCTCCAGACAGGTGATGGTGGAGCAGGTGGAAGCGGCCGCCACCACGCTGGCCGACGCCATCATCCTCCTGACGGAAAACAAAGGCGAAAGACACGAGGTGCTCGTCTATGTCCACATTCAATATCGGGACGTGCGCAGGAAGAGGAACGCTTTTGTCTTTTCAGGGCCGCGAGGGCATGACGTGCTACTATTTAACGCACGGCTGGGCGGGGCTTATCGTGGTGGTGGAAAACCGTCACCCCAAGTACTACCTCCACGTCTCCTGCGACTGCACGGATAGCTTCAACGTGGTGTCCACGCGCGGCAGCCTCAAGACCATCGACAGCGTGCCGCCTTTACACCGGTATGTGCTTTTTTTTTTTTTTAGGGTGGGAATTTTGGAAAACCTTTCTCCGTCTCCCCCTGCAGGCAAGTTCTGGTAGTGCTCTCCCAGCTAGAAGGAAACGCCGGCTTCTCCATCACGCACCGCCTGGCTCACCGCAAAGCCGCCCAGGCCTCGCTGGGCGACTGGACTCCCACCAAAGCCACCCACAGCCCCCAGCTCACCCCGGACATCGACGGCCTCCACCGACCCAGGCCGCTATGACCACCGTCCCCCACTTGGCGGACTTCTCCGAGCGACGGTCAGACCACTGGAACGCTGGGCGAAAAAAAGACTCCCGCGCGTCTGAATGTATTGGTCAACACTGAAGTTTTCTTCTGGCCCCTCAGGATGAACGAGGGCGGAGTCGCTCGGCTCTCAAGCCTGGCGGGCCGCTTTCAAGTGTCAAATATGTGTGCGGTACAAGCGCTGTATGCCGATGTAACTACTGAGCCATTTGCAGGACTTCTTCCCTCCATTTTCCGCCCAAAACAACCAGATGGGGGGCGAGGGGGCGGAGCTAAGGGACATTTACTGTATCTCATCCAATATGGTACCAATTGAGCCAAATTTCTTTTTTTTTTTCTTTCAACCATCCAGGTACATTTTATCCGTATAATTTTATGCTGCATGTTTTAGAAACGTTCACGCTCTGTGTCTCTCTAACTCAGGACCAAACGTGTGTCATGTTGGTGACCCCGCCCCCTCCCATCTTAATTGATTCACTTTTTGAGTGTTTGATTCATTGTTTTTTTTTTTGCCATTTTCCTTCCAGCCATCGTTTTATCTTTCAAAACACCTTGTAAATGTTTCTGTGATGTAAAGCGGCTGTAAATATGCCCCCCCCCCCCCCCCCAAAGGAACATTCATTTGTACGATGACCACATATTTGCACTGAGCAGCCGTGCAATTTAATTTATTCGGCTCAACTTATCGAACGAGTTGGAATGTGATGGAGCGAGGCCGCAGTGAATCACTTCTTTTTTTTCTGTCTCATTGTCACTTGGGTTCTTGCTGGTGTCCCTCAGCACCCCCCCACCTACCCTTTTTTAATCCATGTTTCAGTAGCGCCTCCTGCTGGTAGTTGCAAGAAGCTACAGCTACGGACAACACCCCCGTCCTTTTTAAAAACTGTACAGGTGCAACCCACAAGATGTGTTGTGTTAAAAATAATAATCAACTAAATACATTTTAAATAAGTAGTTAAACCAACAAACAAGAACTTAACGCTGACAAAGGTTATAGAATATTTTATCAATAATTTTCGAGGGTCGGGCTGTGAATATGTGTATAAATATGTATGTTTTAATATTTCAATCTCAGGTTCCAGTGGACCAAATAAAAGTTCTTTTTTTAAATTACGCACCGGACTTTTTGTTGATGCATGACCCCCCCCCCCCCCCCCCCCCCCCCGCCCCTCCTTACTTTGTCCTATCCTTTAAAAAAAAAAAGCTCCCTCCCACCTTGCCCACCCTCCCTCCCGTCATCATCTGCACTCCCACTTTAGACCCCCACATGTGATGATGACACCCCGCACGAGGAGCTGTCAATCACCACAATCCTGAACTAAAGAGAAAGCAAGACCTTGGGACGGAATCGAGAGATATTTTTTCAATCATGGCATCCCAAATCCCGGCGCTCCCCCAGTCCTACACGCCAAGCTCCGACAGCGTCTTCTCGGACCAGTCCGGGTTCTACTCCCTGGACTCCAACGTGGCGGGTCTCTCCAAGGTGATCCTAAACAAGCTCAACATGAACGACTACGGACAATACAGG
The DNA here is from genome assembly GCF_024217435.2 of Syngnathus scovelli. Classification (NCBI taxonomy): domain Eukaryota; kingdom Metazoa; phylum Chordata; class Actinopteri; order Syngnathiformes; family Syngnathidae; genus Syngnathus; species Syngnathus scovelli. Next base: position 7,595,878 of record NC_090867.1, read on the forward strand.
TAGATTTTATCCTCCCCTTTTTTTTTCTGGATTCAATCAATTTTATTGGAATTTTAGGGCTGCCTTGGAAGGTAAAAGCAAAGGAATAGCATTCCGTAACCACAAGGAAATGTTCCAGAAGATGGAGGAGACCTTCAAATTCTGCACCGGCTGCAGCAAACTTCCACAAGATGTCGGAGAAGGCAACACGCTGAAGCGTTGTGTCAAGTAAGTCCAATCTTCAATAAAATTTGCCTTTAAGGGGCGTGGCCTAATGAGTGACATCACAAGCTGAACACTATTTGGCATATTCTTTAACTTTGACACCATGGTGAATCATATTTGGAAGATGCCCAAGTGTAAATATAACTCAGACCTTCTGACTGAATCATCTCCATGGAACTCAGCAGCCCATAAAAGCTCACTTACTGAGATCTCTTGTGTCATAATATACTTTGCGGCCTACTTTTTATGACAATGATAATGCGCTAATCCGACAGCATCAAATTTATTTACAAGATAGATTTGCGCAATATGCATATTGATTGTATTTTTTTTAAAGGATTCTTTTTTTAACGTTTTACCGCGTCGTGATCTTTTTCCCCCGTTGGGAATTTGCCACCTGTTGCTAATTAGTAAAGCTCTCCCAACTGCATTGCTCTTAACACACACACATACACACACACACTATAAATTCTCAGCTGCTCCTGCCTCTCTCCGCGGTCATTATTTCGAGCCGATGTTTAATACTGATTCGCCGACATGCGATGAAACTTCATCGTGAGAACATTTCTGACCTTTCAGATGTTTGAACGTCTACTACTGCTCCAAGGATTGTCAAGTCAAGAACTGGCCTCAGCATAAAAATGTCTGCAAGACGTTACGTCTGGTGGCCATCGACAGGCTGGTGGAGTGGCTGATGTTCACTGGTGAGGCAAGAAACCACTTCATCCAGTCCAAAAAAAAAAGTCCTGCCTCCACACAGGAGACCTTCCCGTTCCGTCCGAGAAGTGGTCCAAGTCAGCTGCAGAGGTGAAGACCTGGCAGGACTGGCTGGCACTGCAGGAGGACCAACTCACGCCACGTCTGGACGCCGTCCTGACTTGTGCCAACATGGCGTCCCTTTGGATGAACGTCAGCAGGCCCAGGCCGGATGACGGCGACCTGCGGGAGTCGGTGTGGCGCCTTCAGAGCGAGTTCCTCTCTCGTGTCCTCACAGTGGGCTCGGCCGTGCGGCGCTACGGGCTGGACCCTCACGCAAAACCGCTTACCATCCACATCGCCGGGGCATCCTTTAACGAGACTATGGGGGCCAGACTGACGGACTACGACGAGCTCAACAACATGTTCCCGGGGCACCTAGGCATTGAGGTGGTCATGGTGGGACCGGAAGTGGTTGCAAGCCCCATCATGAGGCCCCCTCTCACGGCCTTTGGGCCCAGGAAGAGGGTCTACATCAGCGCCTACAAGGGCCTCTACCATCAGTTCTGGGAGGACGTGATCGAGAAGAAGGAAGCAGCCAAACCAGACCTGGTCGTCGGATTTCATCCTGGTAGGTTAACTCGCTATTCAATTAAAAAAATTAAACTGTTTGCCCTTGGCCACATGAGGGCAGTATAACACGGATACGGTTCATAAAATTTCTGTCATTCTTTGCAGAGGATAAAGAATATATCTCAACATAGATGCTATTTAGCTTTAGTATTAAGCTAGCTGAGTTAAACGCATTCATTTGTTCAGCTGCCCGTATTTCGTGCATAGTTTTGACCACTCAATCTCAGCTGACATCCACCAATAACTTAAAACCGTATCGATCAAGGATGTGGGCGTCGAAGCCAGCTCAGGGACAGATAAGCAGGGGTGGATTTAACGTATTTGATTTCCACGGATGGCTCAGAGCCCAGGGACCCGGTTGAAGGGCGAGCTATTCATACGACACGCGGCCGAATAAATCAGCGCCAGGGCTAAAGTGACAACTGGCGGCTAATGTGAGGATGACGGATTATCCGGCAGGTTGAAGACAGATTTTGGCTCTCGTTTGTCAACAGGCGAGTATCAGGAGGTCACTGTGGATTTGCAACTGCTATGCAGGAATCAAGCCTCGCATCTGTCATTATTTTGGTCCTCTTCTTCTTGAGCTAATTAGACATCTCTTGCAGGTTTCCACGCCAACCAGGGTCTGGTGGAGGGTTGGCTCCCCACCCTCCTGCTGCTCCGAGACTACAACATCCCCTCCTACTTCACAGTATACAGGTCAGTCATCTGGAGTAAATTATAATCGTTTGAATTGATAGGACGAATCATTTTCATGTTGGCTCCAACAGCGATATGGAGCTCAAGTACTCACTGCAGATCCTCCTGGAGTTGGAGATGGACATCAGGGAGAGCGGAGCCAATCCGTTTTCATCGCAGAAGCCAGAGCAGGTTCTGGCTTGCCCCAATAAACCTGCAGTGTACTGTAACTCGCACTACATCGCTTTCCAAGGATTGATGCCAAGGGAAGACTTTAACGAGGACAACTAAAGGATTACGCGAATTAGCTTCTTTTCCAGAGATTTTTTTTCTTCTCACATTTTTGCATTATGAATAGTCAAGTGCCTCCACTTGCAATACACATTTTGTTTTTCCAGGCACAGTTTATATTTTCCCATGTTCCTGTATTTAAATGTGGTGTTAATGTTGCAATTTTGCATAATCCTAGTGTTTTTTATTTAACAAATTAAATGAAATTATGACCCATCTCAACAGAAATGAAGTTTATTTGGAGTAATTATGCTCGAAACGACACTGCCCTCTTGCGGTCACAACTTGTAAGTACGCACTCGTCTATTCAAAGACTTCCAAACTTTTAAAATATCCCTCAAAATGAACCATACAATAATGAGCGTGGATATAAATGATTTTATTTGTAATTTGTTGTTTGATATAACCCTTGTGTGACGTCATTTTCCAGCGTATTGGAGCATGTGTAGAGATGAATGTCAAACATTCAGAGGAGATGGATGACAGCAGGTGTTTGAAAGTTCTCCTCCAAGGCGTCGGAAGCGTGCAAGAAGGAAAAGCTTCGTGACCAACTTCACGGAAAAAAAAGCTTCAAAATGACAGAAAGTGCCAGGTATGACTTCATAGACATTCAATTCGATTTTTTAAAATGTCATGTATATAAATAGAAGTCTTGACCAAATGCATTTTCAAGAGTAGACCTGCAAGCTGGCCAGTTTTTTTTTTCCTCTTTAATAATACTTTTTAAATTTTTTGCTGTCTGTATTTCTATCAAATCTGCTGCTCTTCTAACCATATTTTCATTAATTTACCTTTCTGAGTTGTTAAGGCACTGCTTAAATGTCATGTGCTTGAATCTAAAAATAGCTAATGCTAGTGGGTAATAAAAATGGCTAACACATTTTGTATCCAGAATGGCCCCACAGACTGTGAAGTCCATGGCTTTCCATTCCCAAAAGGAGATGTTTGAGAAAATGGAGGAGTCTTTTAAAGTGTGCGCGCAATGTGAGAAGAGCTCAGAACATCTGGCGAACCCTCAAAACCTAAAACGCTGTTCCAGGTAACCAAAAGAAAAAATCGAAAGACTCCATTTTGATTGTTATTCTATGAAGGATGGTTCTTTGCAGATGTTTGAATGTTTATTACTGCTGCAAGGAGTGTCAAAAGGGCGACTGGCTCATTCATAAGAAGTTCTGCTCACAGTTACGTCTGGCTGCCATCGACAGAGTGGTGGAATGGCTTGTGTTCAAAGGTGGGCACGTAAGATGAGTTGTTTGTGACCCATGAATGAATGAATGAATGACCCAACAGGAGATCTTCCCTTCCCAACCGACAATTGGACAAAACCCGAGTCCGAGATAAAGAACTGGGATGACTGGCTCGCCATGCAGGGTGATCTTACTTCTCGCCTCCATCCCATTATGAACGGAGAGAACATGAAAGCCTTATGGGGCGACGCAGGTAGACCTCGACCTGAGGAGGAAGACCTGAAGCAGTCCCTGTGGAGGGTCTGCAGCGAGTTCTTCTCCAGGCCTCTCACCATCGCCTGGGGGATGAGGCTGTTCGGCTTGAACCCTCATTCCAAACCTCTCACCATCCACATGGTGGGAGTCGGCCAGAACGAGACTCTAGGAGCAAACTTGACAGACTATGACGAGCTCAACAAGATGTTCCCCGGACACCAGGGGATAGAAATTGTTATGGTGGGACCGGACCTGATAGAAGGGCCCGTCGTGAGGCCTCCACTCAGAGCCTTTGGACCAAAGCAGAGGGTCTACATCAGTGCCTACAAAGGCCTCTACCATAACTTCTGGGAGGAAATGGTGGAGAAAGAGGAAGCAGCCAAGCCCGACTTGGTGGTTGGGTTTCATCCTGGTGAGAAGTCCTAACTAGCTACTCCCCTCTGTTCACTACCATCAAACAGTTTTTTCTTTTTTCAGGATTTGACGCCAGTCAGGATTTGGAGCAAGGTTGGCTTCCAACACTTCTACTTCTGAGGGATTATGAGATTTCCTCTATGTTCACAGCTCTGAGGTGAGCATTTGTAATGCTAGTCCCCCAAGTTATCTTCATGACATGCGAGGCCCGCTAACACTTCTGGCTTCATCCACAGTGAGGCAGAAATGACCTACTCGCTGCAGATCCTGCTGGAATTGGAGATGCACTTGAAAGGAAGTGGAGCCAACCCCTTTGCTTCACTCAAACCAGAAGTGGTTGGCCCATGTCCCAACAAGCCACCCGTTTACTGGAACTCGCACTACTTTTGTTTTCGAGGTCTACTAGAGACTGCTCAGTTTGAGGAACCAGATGAGGCCTAAGGGCCTCAGCTCCGTCTGTCGTTCCGTACGATTAACTTAAACAAATTGAGTATTATTGATTGTCTTTGTCTGTTGTACAAAAACATGAAATTCTTTAGTTGTAACTAATTCACTGTTTGATTGATTAAATCATTAATTGATTGACAAATAGTTACAAATAATAGACCACCATGATGACCTGCTTTCAAATATATACTAAAAATAATTAATTATATTCCCTAAATTATATTAAATACACCATCTAATATTTTGGTGCAGCGGAGCTTTTTGCATTCGACTGAATAAAAAAATAAAATGGAAAACGTGGAGGACCGAATGAAGACTAGTGTTAGTTTCTAGACGGATTTATTTTATTGTGGCCCCCTGTTAGCGCTGATTCTGTGGTTGGTGACAACTATATTTCAATACGATGTGACGACACAAATAATCAATAAAACTCATAGGTTTTATATGGCAAATGCTGTTCCAAAGCAATTCGATAATTTGTTAAATTTTATAATCGATGTGACACGTCAACAAAGCAAGCACTTGTTTCCTGGGGAAGGTAAACGCTATAGTACACACCGGAAGTAGTTGTCATTATTTACTCTAGATTCGTGCAGCAGTATGAGCGAGCTCTTAAGTGTTTTTTATTTCTGTAATATTTTTTAACGTTTTAAATTAACTCTGGAGGAAGCCGTTGCTTTGTTGGAACTATATTTGGTTGTAATGATAATCTCATTCTCCTGGGCTATTTATTTTATATTCGTGTCGAAACCGCTGTTCGGCAAAAACTAGCTCACCGGCGTTAGCCATGGCTCGATGACATTTAGCACTTTGACGTCGTGAATAAATCCAGAGGCTGCAGATGGATTTCTCAAAGTTCCTGGACGACGACTTTGACGTGAAAGACTGGGTGAATGGCGCCTTTAAAGTGGTGCAGAAGGATGCACCGGGGAAGGCGGATACACACGCTGCGACGCTGGTCATGAAGCTGCAGCTTTTTATCCAGGAAGTAAACAATGCAATTGAGGGTCGGTATAGCAATTTACTTTCTTTCTTGTTGTTGGCGATCAGAAAGTTGTGCAGACGTGCAGACATTGCCTAACAAACATATCTTTAGATGAACCTGCTTTTCTTGTTTGTAGAAAGCAGCAACCAGGCGCTGCAGAACATGCCCAGAGTCCTGCGAGATGTGGACGCATTGAAGCAGGAAGCTACTTTCCTCAAGGAGCAAATGGTTCTGGTCAAAGAAGACATCAAGAAGTTTGAGCAGGACACAGTCCAGTCCATGCAGGTGTGTTTATATACAAAATAGCTACTCTGACTTTCAGTTTAAATACATAAATTAAAGATGTATGTAAGTGTTTTGGGATTATAATTTGTGACAAAAATCTACGTCCAGGTCCTGGTGGAGATCGACCAAGTGAAGAGTCGCATGCAGCTGGCAGCGGAGGCGCTACAGGAGGCTGATAAATGGAGCACACTCAGTGTGGACATAGAGGAGACCTTCAAATCACAGGTATAATAAATCACTAGCATGTGTGTTTTTTTTCCCCCCCAGAGACCATCAACCATGTCTTTCAGGATCTCTTAGCCATCTCATCCAAGCTAACCAGCATGCAGAACAGCCTGGCGATGCTGGTGGACACGCCCGACTACTCTGAAAAGTGTGTCCATCTAGAGGCTCTTAAAAACAGACTGGAGGCTCTGGCCAGCCCTCAAATAGTGGGGGCATTTAATTCCATGTCTGTAGGTAAGCTAATGAAACCATTGTTACCGATTCCAACTTTATTTGATTTTTTTTTTTTTACTTAGCTTTATTGGCCTCTTTGCCTTTCTGTGCAGATCAAGCCAAACTGTTTGTTAAAGTCTTCTCGGAGATCGACAGGATGCCGCAGCTCCTTGCATACTACTATAAGTGTCATAAAGTGAGTAAACAAAGATGTTTTTTTTGTTTAAGCAAAAGCCCCACCGCAATCAGTGGGTGTTTAGCTGTTTTTTGTAATATACTTCTTGACCACAAGAGGGCAGTATAATACATACAACCATATTGGTGTTATTTTTTTCTGCAGAGAAAATTTGTTTTGTTGGATTCTATTATTTAAAGGTTTATAATTAGCAACAATATTGTGCATTTGCAATAAGCTAAGGGACTTGGTTTGTTTTGAACATGGAATTATCTTCTTTTAAATGTTTTTATGTGTGAGTTTTTAGTGTATACAAACAGATGTGCCTTCCCTACTGCAGGGCCAGATCGTGAATATGTGGCAGGATCTCTCTCAGAGCGAGCTGAGCCTGAATCAGCAGTTGTCGGAATTCTATGACACTTTGTTGTCCACTCGGCACGCTCAGCTCCAGTGGTGCAGCCAGGTAATTTTTATTTACTATTCGTAATTGCTATGAAATTGGGAGAATGCTGTTCAGAACCGCTATTTAAAATGGAACTGATTGATTTTTAGTGAGCCATTGCATTGTCATGACCTCCAGGTGTTCAAGAACCCTCACGAGGTGGTGACGGTGCTGCTCATCCAGACTCTGGGCGCCATGGTGCCCTCCATCCCCATGTGCCTAAGCACAGCCATGGATCGGGCAGCTCAGGATGAGCGTCTCGACACCCTGCTGGAGCTCAACCACACCACGCTCACCTTCGGCCGCAACTTGGAAGCCGCCATGACACCACACCTCGGTTTGTACTGAGAAGAAAGAAAACTATGCATGCTAATTGTAATCGCCTCCGCTGTGTTGCTAGGTGAGAACAACCTCCTGAAGGTGACGGAGCTCGTGTGCGCCCTCTACGACCCTTACAAGCCTTACCAGTTGCAGTATGGAGAGCTGGAGGAAAATCATCTCCTCATTCAAATCAGCGCCGTCCCATTGGTGAGATATAATGAAGTTTATCATGAATGCAACTTTTCCTTTCATCATCTTCTCCATCCTCAGGAACACGGGGAGATCATCGATTGCGTGGAGGAGCTGAAGCACTCGGTGGGGAAGATGTTCGGCCTGGCGAGCGGCGCCGTGGACCGCTGTGTGAAACTGACCGACGGGCTCGGCGTGTGCGGCCTCCTCAAGGCTCTTAAAGCGCTTTTCACCAAGTAAATATTCAAAATGTTTTTTGCTTTCCATTTGAAATTTATCCCGCACCCATCGTCAACATTGTGTTTTCTCCCACAGGTACGTGTCCGACTTCTCGACGACACTGCAGTCAATCAGGAAGAAGTGCAAACTGGAGGACACGCCTACTTCTTCTGCTTTCCAGGAGGACTGGACCTCATTCCAGAACTCAGTCAGGTTTGGGATGTTTAGTCAATGCAGTAACGCCACTGATTTCCTACCAAAACTTTCAATATTGTCATTTTGCAGGATTATTGCCACATGTGGCGAGTTATTAAGACAATGCGGCGCCTTTGAACAGCAGTTGTCAAACAAGTAAGTCATGAAAAACTAATTCTCAGTGTAAGATGGCTCCCTCTAGTGGCAAATAAAGAACAGTCCCCAATCCGGTCATGACTCAACCATTCCCATAGGATCATGGGCACGGCAGGCAAGTACCTGTCGGAGTCGTACAGCCCTCGCAGCCTGGCGGGCATCCAGGAAGCCAGTGGTGGCGAGAGGAAGGGCGCCACCAAAAACCCCTGGCAGGACTACAACTACCTCCAGAGGGGCAGCGTGGCTGAGTATAACAGTCTCATGGAGGTGCTCTACTTGTTGAAGGTGCGTCATATTAGATTGCGATGGATGACGTGGAAACTTGTACTAATAATCGAGTTTGTGTTGCAGGAGAAAGGCGCCGGCAACTCCAATCTCCTCGCCGAGCCCAGAGCGGCGCTGACCCGACTCAACCAGCAAGCCCATCAGCTGGCTTTTGACTCGGTCTTTTTGCAAATCAAACACCAGCTGAGCCCCGTCGCCAAGATGGAGGTCGGCTTCACCTGTGCGCCTTTGCATTTATCATTATTTGTTGAAATTGTTTTTTTATGTCCAGAGTCAGGAGTCGGCGGGTTTAGGAGAGAACTTCACCGAGGACCTGCCCACGTTCAGCCTGTCACCACAAGAGTACATCACAAATGTTAGTTTTTTTTTTATTTAGGTTACAGAGGTTCCTCAACCTCATTTTTGATCCATTTCGTGTTGATACACATGTGGCACTGTTCTTCTCTTCTAGATAGGTCAGTACCTGATGTCTCTCCCGCTCCACTTGGAACCTTTTGTGACGCAAGAGGATCCAGCGCTGGAGTTAGCCTTGCACGCTGGGAAGTTGCCTTTTCCTCCAGAGCAAGGTCACTCATCTCCTCCACGTCGTTTTAGTCTCTGAGGTGCGTTTGTTTCACCTGATGACTCGCCGATTCCCCCAGGTGATGACCTTCCCGAATTGGACAACACGGCTGACTATTGGCTCGGCTCCATCGCTCGGGCCACCATGCAGACGTACTGCGAGGCCATTCTACTCATCCCCCGTCTGAGCGCACATTCCACCAAGCAGCTGGCCACGGATATCGGTAAACAAGGCTGTGCAAATAAATGTTGTTTACAAATTATTTACCAATGCCCACAAGGGGGCGCCAAAACGGTCACAAACTATTCCTGTGCTCCTCAGACTACTTGAGCAACGTGATGGATGCACTGGGCCTGCAGCCTTCTCGCACCCTTCAGCAGATCGTCACCCTGTTGAGGGCCAAGCCGGACGACTACAGACAAACCGCCAAACAGTTGCCTCGGCGACTGGTGGCGACCATCGCCGCCCTCCGCTCCATTGATCACTAAAAAAAAACAAAACACTCTTTTTGTTTCACACTTCTGTTTGCAACTACACCGCTCTGTCCACTTTGGTATACCAATGCAGGGTTTGAAATTATTCTACGTTACCTATTTCTGCCTCTCGGCTTTACTTTCATTTTTTGCAATACCACCTTATCAAATCAGGGTACACCTAAGAGCATTTAACATCCATTGCATCAATTTATTAATTATATATTTTGCCAGTTCTATTTTTGGTAATCAACTATTTACTGAGCTTAATATTCTTATCGTTCTTTTTCATTGTCCGCCATTCAAGTAAAATTATATAGCATCTTTTAAAGTATGTAAATGTGTATATAAAACATTTACACAGCATAATTCTTTTGTCTTGGTGAGACGTTTCTATTGTGATGACATTGAGGTATATTACTTAGGATCTTCATTTTTCTTTTGGCGTCAGTGCCAGTATTTAGGCAGATTTTAGGTTTTGGGCCAATCAGATTGCTGCTCTTGTGTTGCCATGGTTACCTAATCCACTCAGCGTCTTCAAAATATACTCATGTAATTTAATCTATGTTAGGAATGGGAGTTTAACCAAACTAGTCACAATTTTCCCATCCTTTGATAAGAGCAATCTAAATCAATTTACGCATATTAATAATTAAGTGAGCTTCTCTGGTGCATATGATGTATTTTGATATTTTAAGATTCTGAATTGCCCCACAATTTGCGTTTTTGAGTATTATCAGTTTGTTTTGTTAATTTTATCTGAGGATAAATAATATTTTCAGTGGGGGAAGCAGTGAATAGTGATTGCTGCTTCTCATGCTGACCGTGGAGACTGACGGAGTGCATGCATCATCCGGCATCATCATCCAGCATCCACCTGCTCCCCTCCAACATGGACCAGTGTTCGCCTGCGACGTCATCCGTCCCCGCCCTGCCCGCCTGCCTGCAGTATCGCTGCCTAGAGGATGGACACGGTACACGGCCTTGCCACCGAGCCTTGTCCCGACCGGGAATTAATGGACTCCGAATACCGACCCGAGTGACACCCTAGCCCCCTCCCTCCCAAAACTTCCATCAGGGTGGAGGAGGAGGCCCGACTTGGAAGAAGGAGATGCGGGAGGGAGCGGCGCGCTTTGGAGCTCCGGTTGCCGGGTACCGACGATGATGACTACCGCGGAGGAGCTTTAGGGAAGACAAAAAAACAAAATTGGAGCGGTATTTGAGGATTCGGCGCTGACGTGACGCCGTGGGATGCCTTTTCGACCGGAGGGAGCCGCGCGTCGTTAAATAAAAGATGAGGAACCACCCCGACACGCCAATCTGAGGGTCCATGACATGAGCCGACGTGTCGTGTTCTCGTAGCCGCTGCTGGAGATGCTATGCGCGTGCGAGAGGCGCCCCCGGTCCGAGCGGTTCTTCTTCTCCTCCACCTCCAGCCACCACACGGTGTTTGTGTTTACGCAAGCCGTCTGTCTGCTTTCACAACTACCAGGCCTGTAAGTGGGACATGCCCGGGCCCTGTGGACAACACGGCCGAGTAATGTCGCGCGTGGGTGCCAGCCAAGAGCTGTAAAAAAAAAAAAGGATTTAAAGTGTTTCTTCGTTTTTCTGTAAACATCCAGCCATTTTGTTTTGACCTCATTAAGTGTGCTAAAGCTGCAGAGGCTACATAATAGCAAAATAACAACAACAAAATATACATTTCATATTTTTCTATCTATTGTAGTTTTGTTGTTGTTGTTTATGACATGCATGCGTAACAATGTTGTTTTTGGAAAGTGGGACGAAGCTGGAGAAAGCTCACCTAAACTCTACTGGGAGAACATGCAAACTCCACACGGAAAGCCCGTAGCCCGGATTCAAACCTGGAACCTCAGAACTGTGAGGCAGACGTTCTAACCTCTCGTCCAGCACTTCCCCGAAGAGCAGCCACCATGTCTAAAGTGGTCACTAACAAGGAGAAGAAATCCTTCAGCAAGAAGCTGTTCCGGAGGAGCTCGGTCCGCTCGGTGGGCAGTTTCATGAACAGAGTTCTCCGGACTCTCTCCACTTTGTCTCATTTTAGTACGGACGAGCAGGCGGCCCGCGACGACAAGGATGACGCCTCGTTGATCCCCACCACCACAGGTGGATCGCTCCAGTCGGACGACAGCGACTGCGGGGGGTTCCCCTTCGGCGACAAGGTTCCGGGCGTGGCCGGGCTGAAGAACCACGGCAACACCTGCTTCATGAACGCCATCCTGCAGTGCCTAAGCAACACCGAGCTCTTTGCAGAGTACCTGGCCCTGGAGCAGTTCCGGGGCGAAGTGGGAGGTGCAGGACCCGAGGCCGGCGGTGGCTCAGATTCCAAGGCGACTAAGTCCAACGGGGTCCTGGTGCAGAAGAAGTCCAGCCAGCAGCAGCGGGAGGAATCCGGGGAGGTGACCGAGCAGCTGTCCGGCCTGGTTCGAGCGCTGTGGACCTTTGAGTACACGCCCCAACACAGCAGAGATTTTAAGGTAGACTGTATTGACACTCATATAAATTAGAAATATAGATTTAAAAAAAAAAAAAATCTAGGTGAGGTGAGATGAAGCTCAAAAGGAACTTAATTACTTTTTTCGTAACAAGCAACCCTTTTTCATCTCGTCTCCTGACAAATTCCTAACGCCCTTGTCACATTGTCTTCTGCTCTTCTATTTTCATCTTTTCAATTTACATAAAGGGGAGACGAGAAGAAGCGAGGACTTTGTAGCGTCTGCTTAAAAGCGCTCCTATTTCGGGCTGGTTTTTTTTTCACTCTTTGCTTGGTTGTCAGCCAGAGTATGAACCGTGTTGACGGCTTTTAGATGTTTTTCTTGTTCGAGCGACAGCCTCAAAAAGCGTACTATGACTGAGCGGAGTCAGAATGAGATTTAATGGTGCAAAGGCAAAATATACATCCATCCATCCATCCATCCATCCATCCATCCATCCATCCATCCATCCATCCATCCATCCATCCATCCATCCATCCATCCATCCATCCATCCATCCATCCATCCAATAATAACTGTGCTCTCCCCCCGCTGCAGAACGTGGTGTCAAAGAGCGCCCTTCAGTTCAAGGGCAACTCCCAACACGACGCCCAGGAATTCCTCCTGTGGCTGCTGGATCGAGTTCACGAGGACCTCAACAACATCATCCGTCCTGACGTCAGGCCCCCCAGGACGGTAAACAGCAAAAATCGACGACATTACACTTTCTCTTCATTTTCCCATGTGGCCATTTTTGTCTTTGCAGCCTCCAGCGGAGAACGAAAACACTCCAGGAGAATCTGCCCTTCCGGTGCCTGGCTCTTTTGTGCAAGAGCTTTTCCAGGCACAATACAGGTAAAGTGTTTGCAGCTTTTATTGACGCACAAACATTGACCGTAGTGACACAATTTAAGTTTGTTTACGTTTCTGCTTCCAGATCCTCCCTGACTTGCCCTCACTGCCAGAAACAGAGCAACACCTTCGATCCTTTTCTCTGCATCTCACTGCCAATCCCTGTACCTCACACGCGGTGAGTTCAAATCTATCCATAAATACATTCTCGCTTATTTATTTATTTTTTTGGGGTCATGCAGGCCCTTGTACGTGACGGTGGTGTACCAGGGCAAGTGCTCCCACTGTATGAGGGTCGGGGTGGCCGTGCCTCTATCGGGCACCGTGTCCAGGCTCAGACAAGCCGTGGCCCAGGAGACTAAAATCCCGGCGCAGCAGGTACATCTCATGGCACACTCGTGGTTGGGAAAGACCATCTGAGCACCCCCCCCCTCCCCTCACAGATCGTCCTCACCGAGATGTACTACGATGGCTTCCATCGCTCCTTCTGCGATGACGACGACGACCTGGAGATCATTCAGGAGAGCGATTCTATTTTTGCCTTCGAGACCCCCGAGCTCTTCAGGCCCGATCAGATCCGCTCCAAGCGAGCCGGTACGACGAGCCCGTTATCGCCCCCGATACCGATCCCCGATTTTTAATTCATTTGACTGCAATACAGGGAGTCCACATGCCAATCTCAACCAGAACAACTTGAAATTCGGCACGGATAACAATCGGTTGTCCCCGCAAATCCAGGAGCCCGGCACGCCGCCTCTCAGCCCCAATAAGAACACGGGGCAGGACGAGAAGGTGGTGCTGTTGGTGTGCAACCGAGCCTGCGCCGGTCAGCAAGGACGCAGGTACGTCCAGAGGGATCTTTGAGTCATTTATGAAAAGCAAATACTGCTTCAAAAAAATTGATTCACAAGACTGTTTCGGGGATTCAGGTTTGGGAATCCTTTTATTCTCTACCTGGAGCGTACTGTCACATGGGATGTACTCCAGAAGGAAATTCTGGAGAAGATGCGTCATCTCCTGCGCCCGGGCGCCGTCGTGCAGGTACGTCCCGTGAAAGCAATTAGGTCACTCCTTGAATGTGATTCCATTTTGGTGTTCTACATTCCGGCAGGTGGGGCCCTTCACGTTACGTGTGGTGGGCGTCGTCGGGATCACATATCTCCTGCCTCAGGAAGAGCAACCACTATGCCATCCTTCTGTGGAGAGGTAAGCCCGGTTACCACCACTAGAGGGAGCCCTGCTCCTTCTGTTCATTACATAACGCCATTCCGGGTTTTTTTTTTTTTTTATCCAGAGCTTACAAGTCCTGCGGCCCGGGTGGGCCACCTCACGTCAAAATTGTTGTGGAATGGGACAAGGAGACAAAAGATTAGTAAGTAAAATTTAGTTGGAGTGATATCTTGCACATCTTCACCAAATCTGTCATCTACTTCCAGTCTGTTTAAAAGAACAGAAGACGAATACATCCCTGATGCTGAGAGCGTTCGTCAAGTGAAGGAGCAGCACTTGCAGCCTCAGAGCTGCTCGCTAGCTCAGTGCTTCCAGCTCTACACCAAAGAGGAGCAGGTGGGCTCACGTCATCAACGAGTCCAAGACGTGAGATTTGAACGGCTCTTATTTGTCCATTTCAGCTGGCTCCTGATGACGCCTGGCGCTGTCCACACTGTAAGCAGCTTCAGCAAGGCAGCATCAAGCTCAGTTTGTGGACGCTGCCCGACATCCTCATTCTTCACCTCAAACGCTTTCGACAGGTAGCGAGAGATTTTCGGAAATACCCGAGCGGGAACAAAAAGATTCATTTTTTTTGGTCTCATATAGGACGGGGATCGCCGCATGAAAATGCAGAACATGGTCAAGTTCCCGCTAACGGGTATGGACATGGCGCCGCATATGGTGAAGAGGAGCCAGAGTAGCTGGAGTCTACCCTCGCACTGGTCGCCATGGAGACGGCCTTACGGCTTGGGTCGGGATCCCGAGGATTATCTTTACGATCTGTACGCCATCTGCAACCATCACGGGACCATGCAGGGAGGACATTACACAGGTACCAGATCCAGCTGAAAAAAAAAACACCTATTTTTTATTTATTTATACATTTGGATTTATTTATTCATATATTTGGATTTATTTATTTATTTATTTATTTATTTATTTATTTATTTATTTATTTGGATTTATTTATTCTGTAGCTCAGTGCAAGAACTCCATTGACGGGCAGTGGTATTGCTTCGACGATAGCGACGTTCATCCGATATCAGAAGAGGACGTCTGCAAGCAGACAGCTTACATTTTGTTTTATCAGAGAAGGGCCACCATCCCGTCTTGGTCTGCCAACAGTTCCGTGGGAGGTAATTTAGTTTATTTTTCTTCTCAATGTCACGCCATGGAATAAATGTAACAATCGTTTTCAGGATCCACCAGTTCTTCCCTGTGTGAGCATTGGATCGGTCGTCTGATGGGAAGCCGTCCACCGAGCCAAGCCTCGTCGGGTTCCTCCAGACGAACCTCGCTGGCCTCCCTTTCGGAATCGGCCGAGTTTGCCGGGGAACGGAGCGAGGATGACGGTAAGCCTGTAAATTCCTCCATGCAAGGTGAGCGATTTCCTCCATGCAAGGTGAGCGATTTATTTATTCTCGAATGAATCATTCTGGTGTGCAGGCCTATCGAGCCGCCCCGTGGTGAGAGGCATGCAAAGGCAGACCTTCTCCTCCAGAACGTCCATCGCCAGTCCGCTCGTACTCAGTGAGAACGGCCAGAAGCCTTCCTGGTGCTCTGCTAAACTTCAACTCCGTTCGAACTCCCCCTCCCGCTTCTCCCTGGAATCCCACTCCTCTTCCCCGACGCTCGAAATGATAGGGGAGGTAGTCGATACCAATCTGTCGACGTCCTGCTTCAACGGTTCGCCAAAGCTCGGGGGTAAGTCCGCTCTCGCGGCGTCGGATCACAATCCCGCCAGTAAGCGGCTGATAGAACAGCTTCACCCCAAAGCTGCGTCGCAAGCCGAGGCGAGGAGCTCCTCGCAGGCCGGGGATAACAACAATCTCGTCAGCGGCGCCGAACAAATCAGTCCTCGACACGGGACCGCCGACAAGGAACAGAAACAAAGAAGTTTGACCACAGGTGGCAAACGCAGCTCGGCAAAAACTGGAGTGGAAAGCGAAAGGAGCCCGAAGAAGCGTCCAGCCGCTTCCTCGACGTCATCCAGCTCGTTGTCTCCGGCGTCGCCTGCTGTCGTTAAGTCGCCGGCTCGAGCGCAGTCGAACGTTGCCGCGTCCAATCCGAAGGACAAAACCGATGGACCACCCAAAGTCAGTAGAGCCGGATCCTCCAGAACGGCGACGCCTTCCAAAAGAGGTCCAGCCCAAACTCAAGAGGGGTTGCATCCTGACTCCGCCCTACAGAGGCGGAGCGCTTCCCCGGGAAGTTCGCACCCTCAGAGAAGGACGGCCCCCAAAGGAGGCGGAGATAAAAGCTCCGCCTCAGGAAGGACTAAAGGAGCTGACAGGAGCGCCAGCCGGGATTCTTCACGCACCAATGCCGTGTCAGAGAAGAAGATTAGCAACGGGGGTCCCTCGTCCAGGTCCGGTGCCGCTAGTCGAGCCGAGGGCAGGCCGGGTCGAGCCTTGGAGAACAGGACGGTGGCCCGAAGCTCAAGCAGTAGCTCCTCCATGGCTAGTCTGCGATCCTCCAGTGTCGTCCCCCCGTCGGTCGCCGTGTCCTCAAAAGCCCTTCGAAGGAACAGTAAGACCGAGGAAAAAGCGTTGTCCTTCTTCAAAACTGCCCTGCGGCCCAAAGATACCCGCAAGTCATCAGATGGCGGGAAAGCCACAGACCCCAAAGGAAGTCTGGAAGAAGGTGGCGGAGATGCAGCCACCAGGAAAGCCCAAAACGCGGCTTCGGAAGGCGCCGCGGCTAAGGACAAGGAATCATCCAAAAGTTCCGCTGCGGCCAAACATTCCCTCCTGCCCTCCTCTAAATCCAAACTCTCGGAAGCCACCAACCAGGCTTCTTCTGCAAAAGAACCTGCAAAGAAAGAACCTGTGAAAAAAACCATGGCGTCCAGGAAAATCCCCATCAACTCCACTCAGTCAAGCCAGAGGTCCAAATAAAAACTATCATCTCCTTTTCTCGTGCAGCTCCAAATGGACATTTTTAGCCTTTGAGCGGTTTCCAGCTGCCATTCCGGACACATCTCGTCCACTTTTTTTGTCCTCGACTTATTTAGGAATGGGTTTTACCAAAGCACTTTGTATGGTCGTGATGATCTCCAGGAACTGTACTGTACTGTACATACATAAGCATGGGTCGCTCATTTAGCCAAAACGATTGCCTGGTCGTGTCCGTTAGCTTAGCCGGCCGCTCTTTTAAGTTTCAAATTCAAAACACCGGCGAACAATACTCCAACTTTTTTTGGACGATCGAGTCAGTTTGTCTTTTCCGGACTCTGAAACAATTTCCCAAAACCTTTAGCTCACCAATTCCGGAGAGCCAAATGTCAATAACAGTGCCTCAGATCAGATAATCATAGTATTTAATCTAAATGATATAACTGCAAGTGTTGGTAAATTTATAAATATTTATGAATATGTCATTTCAAATAACACGCACCTATGTAACCTTAATCACTGTTTACATACACTCAATGTCGTTATCGTGCGAGGAGTATTTTTTTTTTTTTTAGGAGACGATGCGAGCATGTTCTTCAATGTACGTGTTTATTTACCTGTAAAAACACATCTTTTACTTGTGGCGCCCACTTGTGGCCTCGGGGCTCTCTGACTGCCACGCCGTCTCGGAACATTCCTCTGTAAAGAACACAGGGTGTATAAAGGCCATACCCACGCACACAACACAACACAACACAACACGGCCATTCAATCTGCTTGCACAATCGAATGAGATCGGATTTTGTGTATCATGTTAGCAGGTGTTGCTAATATTTTGGGAGCTAAAATTGGCTAAAAGTAAAAACTGAAATGGATTTTTTTTTAAAAATTGCACCATGAGTAACGCTGAATCAGCTTTTTTTTGTACATGGGTAACCTATTCTCCTAATTGCGATAATCAATTAATCGACAATTCATTGATTATCAAAGTAATCGACAAAATTTTAATAATCGGGTTGCCGTTTCTCCTAATTGCAATTAATCTGCAATTCACTGATTAAAATAAATAATTTTAATAATTACAGTTTCTCCCAATTGCGATTAATCGACAATTCATAGATTATCAAAGTCATCGACAACTATTAGGTCATTTTTTTTTGCGCCAAATTTAAATTTTAAACACTCGAGCTTCTTTTTGCATCGGGTCTCATTGGCTTGTGCAGGTCTACCTAATCTAGTGCCCCCCCCCTTCGTCCGCCAGTACATGTACATAGCGCCTGCGAGCTTGGCGATCATCCACACAGATGGCGGCTCATGTGAAAATCGTTGCATGATGACTTGCTTGTGCATGCACTCAACTATGCAAGCAGCCTCTCGCTCACGGCCTCCGCTGAGTTTGACGACGTACAGCTCTTGGATTGTGTACATAGTATTTCTTAGTGTTCTATTTTTCCAAAAAAAAAACGAAAAAAAAGAAGAAGCCAGCATCAGAGAGCATGTGAAGGCATTCTTTATCGACGCTTTGTTTGCACAATTACATTTTTGTATGAATGTTAACCAACTGCTCATTTAATCTGCTCAGAAGTAAAACGACTCACTTGAAAATTGTGTTCATTTTCTTCTTTATATGGGAAAGAAATACCCATGGTGTCCGCTGGGGGGCGCTCCGCATTTTCCTGCAAATGCCACTTGACGGAAATACTTGCAATATTTAATTTGTCCCTGAACTGGTTACACGAATTATGAAGACGTATGGTTACGTCGAATATCCTCCCATCGGTGAGCCCGACGCGTTATTAAACTACAGCGCTGTCATTTATTTAAGATGTGATTCAATTGTACTTTTATTAGTTTGGCCCCAGGCTGGCAGCCTTTAACCCCGCCTCTTTTTTCATTCCCTCTCTTGTAATTTTCCATAACCGTCATCAATTTCACCGACTGCTTTCTCACCTTCTCTTCTCGCTTTCTTTTCGATCCATCTCCTGGGCAAGTGATAAAAAATTTAAAAAAGACTGGCAGTGACACGAACCGTCCTCTCCAGACAGCCGACGTTTTCTTTTTTGTTTTACTGCTGCAGAAATTGCTGGAATTAAAATGCTTGTCAAGAATTAAAAAAAAAAAACACGCAGACTGCAATCTGGCAAGAGTCCGACTTTTCTGCTACCATCAATAATCGTCTTCGGTTTGTCTGCCGTCCAAGCGAAGCTCATTAGCGAGGCCTCATCGGAGGAATCTGAAAGTTTGATCGGATTTCAAGCGTGACATCAGCCTTGTTGACTTGTGAACTCGTGGAATTAGTTTGCACGTCGAGCGGCCTTTTGGCTTGGTTGAGAATTGTGCAATCTCGCCGTATTGATCGGAGCAATTGAATCAAATTCGATCCTTACTGATGTCTCTTTGTCGCAGGATTGAAAATGACGACCGCCATCATCTTTGTGATTAGCTTTGAGACTTTTTGCATTCCAGAACTCACCAAAAAAAAAAAAAAAAAATGCATTTCATGTCCCTTTTTCCCAACATAGCCCAAATCCAAGATATAATTGCGTTTTCAGTACGCCATCTTTTTTCTTGAACCACCATAAAAGTCCAAAACAGATTAAATAATTCACTTGTTTCGGGAACGAGCCCGTCAATTATTTCTCCCTCTCGCTCGAGTCCAACGATGCAATACTTTAGTTCCCTTTTAATTGGAGATGAAAAATCCAGTAAGCCTTGAGTGCGGGCGGCAAGAGAGCAGCTTTTTAGTCCATGCAATATACATGACGTGTCAGGCGGGACATCCACGACTGAATTACATAAACCCGAGCAGATGTACGGAGCGTCTCGGAAAAAACAAGTTGAACCTTGGAGAAAGATTGAGAAAACATTCAGAAATTGCAGGATGCATATTTAAATATATATATTTTTTTTTTCCTCCTCACAACCAGCCAGGTGGTTGTCGAGCAGACGGCTACGTCAGCCAACGTGCGAGGCCGCAATCATTGGCATCTACGCGTCTGGACCGACATCACAGGAATATTAAAAAAGATGCCGGCATGTCAATCATCACCTCCAATGTGTGCTTTCTCTCTCTCTTTCTCTCTCTCTCTCTCTCGCTCGCTCGATCTCCTTTTGGCTGCCAGCCGTGGCACCTCCTTGTATCTTCTATCATTAGAGGCACTGAGATGGAAGCTGCACGGGAAAGGAAGGCGAACACTTTGATGTAGTGCGCTTTCACGAAGGCAAATAACACACTTTGATTTTTTTTTTTTTTAAAGCCGTCTTCACCCAAACATTTTTTGCACGCACATCCTGTCAAAAACGCCCCGACTTGCCACCCAGCTTTAAATTTTGCAGGCTTTTTTTGGCACGTGCCGTGCCGCGCGTTGACAAAAGTTCCTCCGTCTTCAGAGAGGAAGACGAATCCGTGTCTGTCCTGTTTGATTTTCTCGGGGAGATAAATGAGTATTTGGAGAAACATAAAAGCTAATGAATTCATAAACGCCGTGATGAGCGCAGCTGTCTTCAGCATCTGATGTGCAATCTGAGAGAAGGTGCCTCGGGTGTCTGGACCATCCTCCACTCTCTTTGTTTGTACATGTGTGTGTGATTTGGGTGAGGATGCTCATGAGAACAAACAACAATCAGGTCGCTATGATTTTCACTGCATGGTGGGCCCAATTCGAGAAAGTAGCGGCCCCAATGTGGCCCGCGGGCCTCAGATTGCTCACCCATCCAAACTCCAGCGATCCGAAATAGCAATTTTTGCCTCTCTTTTCGTGATGTCTGTCTTTTCCTCAGTGATACGGTGTTGAAAGCTGCCTCACCCCCCCCATCAAGATCTTAACGCGCCAGCTCAGGTGCGGCGGGTCTACGGTCCGGGGGGCTGCTGACACATCAGACACGTTTTGATTCGCCGTGGATGTGAGGCTCATCCCGAGGCAGCCTTGAGATGAGCCTTGTTATCCTCCTCGGCGAGAGGCGAGGCGCGCATCCTAATTAGCACGCGTCTCCTGGCCAGAGCTCCATCGACACGCTCATCAGCTTCGCCAGGCCGACTTGGTGAGTGAAACAAACGGCCGGTCGAGCTGGACGGACGGACAACCTTTTCAAACCTGCGACCTCAGATTTGCAATTTCCACATCCGAAAGTTTTGCTGCCTCCCCTGACAAAAAGATGACCTGACTTTAACTTGGCCAGCCTCATTTCTTCTGCTCTTTGCTTTCCTCACCATAAGCTCATTAGAGCGCATCACCTCCACACACCAACTCGGTGGCCTCCCCACAGACTTCGCTTCAGACTGCAAATACTTGTAAGAACACGTATCATTATGTACTCGCGACCGCGACGCCGAGTTGTCAGTGCTTGGTTTTAATTTGGCTCCAAAGCCACCAGCGATTTAGACCGCCGGGACATCCTGTCGGCATACCAAACGATTCGGAGGACCGAGCAGGGTTCACCGACAAATGTCAGCCGAGGAGCCTCGTTTTTCATCTTGCATCCAGAATAAAGGACGTGTTTTAAGTAGCACACCTTAAATGGAGCATGCATGTGAAATGCAAGGCCATGGTAACACTTGTTAAAGAATCACTAAAAAAAAAAAAAAAAAAAAGAACAACTCTTTTGGTTTTTTTGCAAAGCTCATTAAAAGTCAGCGAGTAGCTAGTAGGTCGAGATGAAGTACATCTGGCTGACATTTGTGTGACTTTTAAACACTTCCAACTTTGTCTTCAGACTGTCAATGAATTAATTTGTGTGGGGTTTTTTTTGGTGGGGGGCGCTTTGACATGTTTTGTTCAAAATGTATTGATTTGAAAAAAACAACATTTTTTTCTGCAATGTATTTTCACAGTGCTTAAAATAATAACTTCTTCTTTCGGCTGCTCCCAAGATGCTCGACAAAATAGCATCTATTTTGGCTTGATTTTTTTTTTTTTATATATAAGCAAGGATATGATTTTTGCATCATCACCAAATATTTATTAAACTAGCTCATTAGCCAAGGTGCAAATAGCTACCAAGCTACCAAGGCAAAGAGGTTCCGACATTTGCATAGGCTGCCTCCTGCGGGAGTTTAGATTGGAAAAGTAAGCAAAGCCTGTGTGTGTGCGCTCGTGTGTGTGTGTGAGATTTGACCCGCAAGCAATCTC
The DNA here is from genome assembly GCF_024217435.2 of Syngnathus scovelli. Taxonomy (NCBI): domain Eukaryota; kingdom Metazoa; phylum Chordata; class Actinopteri; order Syngnathiformes; family Syngnathidae; genus Syngnathus; species Syngnathus scovelli. Next base: position 7,617,990 of record NC_090867.1, read on the forward strand.
AGGAGGGCCTTGCGCTGGGAGAGTCTAATCAGACTCTGGCGGCCGCTTGTTCCCCGGGATTGCTCCTTGCCGGCCCTCAGGCCTAATTAGAACCCATGTGCACCATCCTCCCAAGTGCTCGCGGTGACGTCTGGTGCTCACCTGTGTGTGAGTGTGTGTAGATGTGCTGGAAATGAGCCGCTGGTGTGTAAGATTTGACGGCGGCAGGTGGGGGGGGGGCATCAGAGGTCGCGGAGACATACACCTGGAGGTCACAGGACTAAAAAAAAAAGTGGAGGTTTCCAAGCAAGAGGTCCATTTAAATGTTAGTACAAAAAAAATGATTTATTTTAATTAATTTATTTAAATAGTTTTTTTTTTAATAGAGCTGGAGCCTACTTGTTTATTACGGTGCATTTTTTTTCTTTATTTGTTTATTTAAAGGGAAGTAGAAGACAGGAAGTAAGAAAGCAACAGGAAGTGGGGAAGAAAATACAGGAGACACTTTTGAGGCATGAAAGAAAGGAAAAAGTTTCAAGATGACCTGATGTGACTCTTTTGTGGATTACTCTTGGGCAAAACTTTGGTTTTACCAATTTTGGATTACTTGGACTCTGCTGCCTGAGCCAAGCTTGGAATCGTTCACCCAGAAAAGCTAAGTTGTGCATCTTTTTCTTTTTTCTCAAGCACAGTGAAACCAAAAGTTTCCTCAGTAACTTGTACGTGGCGGCCATTTTGACACAAGCTGATGAACTTTTTGCAAATGCTGAAATGACACCAAAGCGTAGAAGAATACTGACCACATTTTGGAGGTTACAATTTAATTCCAGGATTGCCAGGTTTCAGAAGAATGATTTTCCATATCTACTCCCACTTAAAATCATGACCCACCATCTCGTAGAACTTGACGTTGTAGGGTCTGTAGAAGTCCCGTAGCTGTTCGATGGCGTCTCGGTCGATCTGGACGTGGGTCCTGCCCTTGGACTTGCCCAAGCAGCGAGGGGAGCCGCTGCTCTCCGGTTTCTTGAGGCACGGGAAGCCTTTGGTGCGGTTGAAGTAGAAGTGCTTGTCCGTCACGATGCGCTTGAGCCCCAGGAAGTCCTGCACCCGAGCCAGCTCGCCCGCCGGGTCGGTGATGAGCCGCTCGCCGCTGACAAAGTGGATCTGAGCTAGAGGGAAGTAGCGCAGCCAGTTCTCCAGGTGGAGGGCGTACAGCCCGATGCGAATGGCGTTCCATGACGCGTCCACCAAGCCCAAAGTCTGGTTCCGGAAGGCCAGTTCCTGGAAGCTCGGCAAGTCAGGGGTTTTGGATAAAGTCTGGGTGTAATCCGAGATGGCTCGGGTGACGGGGTCGCGTACCACCACGATGAGTTTGGTGTCTCGGGACATGGCGGCGATCCTGTGCGGCGTCTCTTTCGTCACAAAGTAGCTCGGCGTTTTCTCCATGGTGAGCTGCCCTTCAAGAGTCCTTGGCATTGAAGCTCTGAAGAAAATCCCAAAAAAGCAAGAGGAGGACTTTTTGTTTACTTCAATTATTTATTTCAAGCGCTTTCTTTTGACGTGCTAAGCGACTCGAGGACACAATGTCCTCTCCGTATGAAAAATGGCAATATTTTAGTGAATTACTTTTAACTCAAGTACAGACTTGTTTGCCAGAGATCTGTACTTCTTAAGCAAAACTTTTCCCGGCACTGATTAAGACTTCAAATCCTCAGCTTAGAAGCTCCTTCTGGCCATAAACTCAGTTTCTCACTGCAAATGAAGTGCACTAGCCCGTCACTGGAGAATTGTGTCGCACACAGCTCGATGGCGTAGCACGCTTCCAGAGCAATAAATCACCATGAAGGCACGCGAAACGCATCTGGAAAGCAGGTGACGAAGCTCGCTTCCTTACAAGTCGACAAAGTGGAGCACCGTAGTCTCCATGTTTGCAGCTATTGATCTCAAATGGGTGAGAAATGTTAGTCGAATCCATTTGGAGAAAAAAAAAAATCACATTATGACTGAAAACAGGCAGGCTAACTTCCCGCTAACAACCCAGGCTAATCACACAAAGCTTGTCTATCTGTCAAGATGTATCACTTCAACATACTTCCTTGACCTCTGTGCTCAAGGGTCACATTTTTTTTACTTTAATAGCTTACTGTCACAACAGCCCAAAAACAAAAATTCAATGTTTTTGCCCAGCTGTGATTTTAAAAAATCGCTAAAAGTCCTGAGGGTTGTTAGCATTTGTAAACTTTCAGCTATCTTTAGCTTCACCTTTTTACTTGCGAGGTCGATAAATGTCTGTCCAGCTCCACAGTTTGACCTTTCCTCATCAGACGCAAACGTATGTTTATGAAGGTCTCCCAAACCTCTCAAGTCTGAGCTAGCGTTTGACCTTTTATGGCAGCTGACAATCACACCGCCAAAAGAGCCCAATTATTGTCATCGGCTCGACGGCAAATCATTAACGAGAACGAATGTGCGATATGATTTCAATCTGAAACGTTGTACACCTCCAAAATAACTCTTACGTGGACTCGTTATAGATCGTGTGGGTTCGCCTCATAAAATGTCTGACAGGTTTTCGCCAAACCAAGCTATTTAATGAGGCCACACTTTGTTAAAAGGCCTTCATGTCGCAGTTAGGAATCAATAATCAACACATTCCCCAACTTCTTTGCGGAGGAAAGGGGAAAGTACAAGTTGGCTGACGATGGCTGACAAGTGGTTTAATTAACAGAAATAGTGGCAGGACTTTCAGCTCAGCTTCTCCTTTTTAAAAAAAAAAAAAGAAAAAACGACTCAGTCGCTTGCTCACATGTTGGAAAAATCAATCTTACCTTTATTTTATTGCACTTTTTATCTTGGGAGGGAAACTGACTATATTTTCTTACATAAAGTAGCGATTCCAGTATGATGTGAGAGCTCATTATCGGAAAATAATCCACAGAATTGGTCCTTAAATATTTATTTAACCTAAATAATTAATTTTTAATCAGCTATCCATACTAATGACAGGTAAAACGATTAAATATTCTTCCACAGGAATGCGTATCTATTTTTATATATGTGTGAATTTATTTATATATTTATCCGTCCATTTTCTGTACCGCTTAAATATATGCACATATAGACACAGAAATATATTTTTAGATGCTTTTTCCAATATAGTGTCCCTTAAATAAGGCAACAAAACCATTATATACGCCATCTTAAATATTTAGTATAATCAATATATCATTATATATATTTTTTTCTGTGACCTTACCTGTACCACTCGAACCCTCTGTCATAATGCCTGTCAAAGAAGTGCGTCTCGGTCCCCGCAGCTCTCACGTCCGGGTGGATCCGTATAAACTCCAGAACTGCCCTGGTTCCTCCTTTTTTCACGCCAACTATGATGGCATTGGGCAACTTTTTATTGCCGAACTTTGGGTGGCCCATAGGCGGGCTGGGCGTGTCGCTCCTGGCGTGAAGCGCAATTGAGGGCGGCCCCTCGGCTGCTTTCACCCTGGATGCCTCCACGGCAGACGGGGGTGGAGACGCGCAGCTTCCATCGGCTGGTAGCCGCCGATTGCAGCTCGGTGCCGGATCCCCCGAGACGGGCGGCATGAGGGGGTCTGCGTGGAATAAGGTGCAGTAAGCCACGTAGGAAAGGAGCAGGGACAACAAGCATACGGATGTTTTTGTAAGCCGGCGATTGAAGACGAGCGCGCATGCCATCTCTCCATGGATACCAACAGTACATTTTTTTTTAATTAACCGTGCCTATTGTCTCCAAAGATTTAAAAATATTGCATTCCAGCTCTTCTGATGCGCATCCAAAAACTTCCCATGTTGGGGTGTGGGAAAAAAGCCTCCTCTGAGTGCCCGGTTCTCGCAGCCATGGTCATGACGCACCGGGAGGGAAGAGGCGCGCGGTCTGACAACTTCGTCTGGCTCCGTGCACACACTCTAGCTATAAAAAAAAAAAAAAAAAAGTCAGTGACGTCGCAGCATCTTTGCATTAAACACGCGGTGGGCTCTCACTCAGACTTGACTCACTCCTCAGCAAGCGCCGAGTAGACACTCCAACAGAATATTTTCTGCATCAATTCAGCCCAGTGCAAAAATATCAATCGCAATTAGGACTTGTCCATTCATGACAGCATATCATAGCAATCCATACATGCCCTGCCGCCTTGTGGCTGTATGCAGCAATTACAACAGCACAATCTGTTGAGACACTCCTAAGACTAAAATAATTATCTAACCACATTGCTTGAGAGGAGACAAAAAAGCAAAATACTAATCGCTGCAATGTTAACCTCAACGATGTTATTTCGAGCCGTTGCCGAAGTCAGCTAATATTTAACTCGACTCAGTTTGTGCAAACCGCTGAATAAAACAGCCGAATTCCGTTGACAGACACTAATTCCGTGACAGTGTTTTGCTTTTGGGCAAGGGCACTGGTCAGGTCATCCCTCTTCGTTCTCTGACGAGCGGACTGACAACCCCCGGAGGGCGGAAACGCCAAGATAAAAACTCCTAGCACACGGGGAGGAGTCGAGGTGTCACCGCACTGCTCCCGAGGGCGCCTGCGCCCAATCTCGGAGGCCTCTGATTAAAGAATGATTTATAGGGGCCAGTCGGAGGCCCCCCCTCAGCAATCCGTCTCGTGAATGAGATTTTTCCTCACAAGAGGGCGGGTAAATCAAAGCTCGGTGCGAGTAAGTACACGGCGCTACGATAGGAGTCTGTGATTAAATGTTATAATCACCTCTGCTGAGTGTGCAGCTTGTGTTTTCTGCTTGTTTATTTTTTTTTTATCAGGGACAGGGATGCTTTAAATCAGTTTATCCTGAGTTCAATTCGCAGGGCATATGGCTTATTTTCAGCTATCACAGACTGCACAGTCCCAGTGGCGGTTTTATGTGGCAGGGCTGTAAGCACTTAGGTAGGCTACATAGTCTGACTCCTCTGCAGGACTAGTCGGGACAGTTAAATACAATAATATTATATAAAATGGCATAAAAGAAAATATTTTAAAAATAACCTTTATTTTTTTATTATTGTTATTATTATTTATTTATTATTATATTATTGTTAAAATAGTTTTTAAACATGTTTTATTTTAGTTATAATGGTTTAAGCATGTACTTCAGACCTAAACCACGAGGGGGCGACAGAGCAATTGAAAACCTCCGCTAACCCTCAAATTGGAGGGTTTCGGTTCAGTGACTTACGTGGATGTGTATTTTTGCCCCGCAGCATGGCTCTTAAAATAATGATTATATATTATATTATATTATATTATATTATATTATATATTATATTATATTATATTATATTATATTATATTATATTATATTATATATTTGGTTAAAACCCCATCCTACGATTAAAGTCTCCTCTATTTGTTTTTTAACTTTCTGTTCTTTTCAAAATAATTTGATTTCTTTCCTCTGTGTGTTTTTCCTTTATCTCCCATTTGTCTGGTGGAAAAATTCCCCAAAGCCAATTTTTCTCGCGGCCCACTGTGCCAAGGGCTCAGCTCGTTTGTCAGCACTAAGTGTGGCCTGAGGTGGGGTAGATAGGGGATTTTTAGTGTCACCACTCTGATACAGATGATGCTCGCAGATTGATGAGCGATGGCTTCTTAGCAGAAATCATTCACGCCCACCCCATAAAGCCAACACCCTCCAAGCTCTTTTATCGAGTGCCGCTCTTTTTATTGAGTGCCGCTCTTGGGCACGTAAATGGACCCAAGGGGACCACCACGCTGCATAAAGTGCATCTATTATCTATTGGTGCAACCCTCTTGCAGGTGTAGTGATGTTTATCATATAAGAGACAATAGTCATCATTTGTGCTCATCTAAATCACTCAAATTTACTTGTGGTTAGAATATTGATTTTAATTTCTCCTAATCTGATATCTTTGGTGGGACCGGAAGTTAGGAGAAATTAGAATTAGGTGGATGAAGGGGGCCGTGGAAAGATTTGGCCAAAGCTAAAACTGCTACAACAGCACCATCTACCGGTGAGACATGGATAACACAATTTTGTGTGAAAATACTGACGAAATGTATTTGCTGGCTGGCCAATTTTGAGATTTAATATTCTGCCTTTATAAAACTAGTGTTTTAAAACGATTGCCGACATTTTAATTCGGTATTTATTACCTGAATCGACTAAATAGACTGCCATGTCATAACAGCTGAGGCAGAAAGATGAAATATAAATATGCTACAGAAGCATGATCTATGAAATGCATCTAACTCCTGTGGGATTTTTTTTCCGAATCATATGCTGATCTCTATAATGTGTATATAATGCCCTAACTGGATTCTGCTGACTCTGGAGATTTGCATCAGGCCTCCAGAATCCTTTTGGGAGACGGACATTGAGTTATCATTGTGGCCGTGACCTTTACTGCGCTCCATTATTAGATATTCACATATTATTTTATAATATTATGATAGCTTAAATCTGCCACGCTTGATCAAATGACTGTAATTTCACCTTGGAATGATACTAAAAGATATTGAGCGATATAAAATGAGGTTGAATGAGAGTGGTGAAAATGTGGAATGATTTTGAATATTAGAATTTCAGCATTCATACATTAAAAAACAACATAGTGGCTTGAAAGTGATTGCAACTCTCATGTTTGACCACAGGAAGGCAGTGAAGGATCAAAATGTTTAAAAGGCCGCTAGCAAAGCCCTCAACATTGTCAATACTGAAATGCTGCTATATATTTCGAAATTCCAAAATGAACTGTTGTAATAGACCTCACGTATGCAATTCAATGCAGTTCTTGCAATAATAATAATGATGCGTTTGGTGTATGAAAGTACACACACATACACACACACATACACACTCAAAGTGAGTTCTCCTCTCCCAGACAGGAAATGATGTCAGCCCTCCGTCTCCAAGGAGATGGAGGCAGTTGCTAAGATACTGTGACACCGGGGTTTTTCCTCACTGTTGTCTCTCATCCTCCCGTATATTGCCACCACAAAATAGATACTTTTTCTCCCCCCACATTGGCGAGGGGATTGGAGTTGACGGACATGCGTACGGGCACCCTCCACCCCTCCCCCTCCATCCCTCCAAAACGCGCTTCACAGTGTGAGCCGCACCTCCGCGGTGCTATCAGCATGCCACATATGTCTCAGCGCGCTAGCATGTCTCTGCCAAATCCTCGTCGCCCTCCCTTTCCCGTTCCCCCCCCCCCCCCCCCCCGTGGCTCCCGACACGGCGCTAAGTTGAAGCGCTTTAGTTTGCATCGGAAAAGTGTCGCGCGTTTGTCCTCTGCATGCAGGGATGACAATCCCCTCCTCTGTGCTTTTCCTGTATCGATGACACGCAAGCAATACGCTCGCGATGTTTATTTATGGCGAACAAATGCATGGTCCTGTCCTCTTCTCCTCATACAGATGCTCAAGGGTGCCATATATGCAAGAGGGGGGGGGGGGGGGGGGGGAGGGAGGGGTTATGGGGGGTATCAAATTCAGTGTGCAATGACACAGTGAGGACACGGAGTGGAAAGCAAGGGGGTGGGGGAAGGAGGGGAGGGCCGGGCCGGGGACTTGGCAGGGGCGGCGTGGAGTCATTTTAAATGGCGTGGCGGCCGGGGGGTGGGTGGGATGCTGGAGGGAGGGAGCTTGGAAGGCAAAAAGATGTACAGGGAGGAGAGCCGAGCGCTGAAAGGCGGCCAGGTCGGGACGCGGGCCGGATTGTGCGCTGAGATTTCAGCTGGGGGGTGGGGGGGTACAAGGGAAAGGAGGAATATCCTCTGCACCGCTGTGTGACTGGAAATTTAATAGAGAGAGAGGGGGGATGGGTAGACGAGAGGAGGAGGGGGGGGGCGAAAAGGCACAGAGACCTCATTGCTGTGCGGCTTTCAGCAAAAAAAAAAAAAAAAAAAGCCAGCGCTGGTGAACAATGCTCACTACGGCATTCACAGGGAGGGGAAGTGCAAAAGGGAGGAGGGAGCGAGCGGAGGGTGCATATCTTGGGGGTCTTTGCTGAAGCATAACCGGTCTTCTGCGTCCTTTGACCTTTTAGTGCCGGCTGGGACGGAGGGAAGACGGGCTAACTTGGAGATGACAGTCAGGAGGGCAGTCAAAGCATAAGAACTGATGAGCGGAGACACTAAATGTGTAGGGGCCAATTCAACACACGCACACACATAATGCTTTCTGCACTGTCTGCACAACAGAAATCGCTTTAAGTGATTTGAATCTAAGAGGCCGGATTAAGTCCATATCGACTAGGGGAAAAAAAGTCTACCCCTAACTAAATGTTTTTTTTTTTTCTGAGGAAACCAATATCTATATGTTGCTTTACTTTAATTGTTAATAAATAAAGAAGTAAAAATAAAGTAGCTCACACAATGTTGCTTAGTCATGATATTTAGAGGTGGAGGTCACTACAATTTAACTTCTGCAAAAATCAAGTTATTTCCAAAGCAGTCAATCAGTAGTTACTTTCTAATCGAGTCAATTTGCCCACCGCAACTTGTCCTGATACTGAGTCATGACTAAAATATGTGTCAGCATCCTGCTTTCTCTTTTACAAGATAACTCATGCGGATGAATTGCTTGAATGGCTCCATGACTGCAGGTGTAGCCATGAGAAGCGCATCTTTGCTGCTCTTAGTGGGATTCAGAGAGGGAGACATGCGAAATGTGCGTAAAGACGCGGGCGCAAAAAAAAAAAAAACCTTGTGCGCAGCCTGCATGCGCGCCTTCTCCAAGGATGAACGGACGCGCGCATGCAACGTCGTCCTCCTTCAATTCAATGTGATCATTCTAACATCATCGTCTCCCAGTGGCCTTTCAACTGAAGCTTTTTTTTTTTCCTCCCCCCCTCTCTCCCTTTCAAGCCTCCTTCAATTGTTTGTCACGCGTGCCTGTCGGCGTGGATTGGTGTAAGCGGCCGTCATCACCAGCAGCACCTCCGCTGCCGCCGCCGCCGCCGTGCAGACCCCCGCGTTGCGTTGGCGCTGCGGAATAGCCGACAAGACGAACAAGAAGAGGGCAGCTCTCAGCCCGGGAGACAAGCCAATCCATTTTGGAGAAAGGGGGTGAGGGGGGGTGGGGGGGAAGACAGACGAGCGAGCGAGCGCTGATGAGGATGTTGAAGGGAAAACATCGACGTTAGACTCCGCAACGCCGAGGTAAGTGCATGTTTGTGCAGGTGTGTACGTTTAAAGCCAAGGATGAAATGGCCGGCGCGTTGTGCACGCTGACATCCCGACGAAGAAGATTATCAGGTGGCAAATTGTGCAGAAGCTGCGGAGATGCATGACAATTTAGCCGGGATGAATAATTTAGACGCGCAAAAGGAAAATCAAAAAAAGCAAATGTATTATGTAAGCACATTTCATTGCCTTTAAAGAAACGGCCGAGGGAGGTGGGGTAGGGTGGGGGGGTTGTGGGTGCAGTTGTCATTAAGCGGGTGCAAGCCATTTTGTAATGCAGCATGTGCAGAATTAGGCCTATTCAGAATTTCAATTGCGTTCTGGAGGAAGGTGCGCCGTATATGGTGAGTGCAGCTGCAAAGATGAATAAGGCCATTCTGTTCGATTGTGGTCCGTATCGAAAGGGAGAGTGCTGTGATTGAATCGTTAAGAAAAAAAAAATCCTTATCGTTTTGATTGTGATGATCGCCATGAAGCTGCATTTCTGCCTCCCCTGATTCCCACGTCCTGAATCAATCTAGTGTTGTCATAGTTACAGTAGATGATGTTGGCCCCGATGCACCTGTGTCGCTTTGTGTTCCATGCACACCATCATCTCATCGGGGCCTTGTGATACCCCCCCCCCCTTCACCAAAAACAACTCACACCACTTTTTTTTTTTTTTTTTCTTCCTCCGGCCTCTTCATAAACCTTAACGACTGTGTTGTGGAAAGGCTTGATACAATCACAATGTGATTGGTTTGTAGCAATTGGTCAGCAGCTTGCAGCTAATTTGTCTTTTCACGACTGAGCGCTCTCTCAGGCCTGATCGAATAATCAATACCGACATTGTTGCAATCTGCTCTCAACACCAAAGAGCAACAAAGATAAAAAAAAAAAAGAAGAGAGCGTGAGAGAAAGCGAGAGAGAGAGAGAAATACACCTTTGAGAATTTTCTTCAACGGGAGGGAGAAAAATAAATAAAACGCAGGCGTGTTAGCAATGTCATGATTCAACCATTACCCCCCCCCCCCTCCCTCTGGAAAAAAAACGAGTTGAGTATTCTATTAGCTGAAGAGCATCTCATGAGATATAACTCGTCTCATATGGTGGAGCGATTGAGGGTGGCATGTCAAGGCAACAGGCTTTCAGTGTCAAGGTCTCTCTCTCTCTCTCTCTCTCTCTCTCTCTCTCTCTCCACACAGTGAAAGGTTTGTTACCTTGTGTGGTCCTCAACATGTGAATAATGTGTTTTTGCTCCCCCAAGGCTGTGGAAAGAAACCACACACCTACCAAAGCCGCTTAAATATCCCTCGTGTGTGGTAGTGCATTGAAGGAAGAAATAATCGACTTTTTTTTTTTGGCCTAAAGGAAAAATGCGTTTTCACCATTTTAGCTGCATTGCAAAAAGGCCGATTTAGAACCCTAATAGAATAGAACCACAAAAAAAAAAAAAAATGCTGGGTTGTTTTTCCTGAACCACCTGATTGGGTTAGTTCGAGTGAATTATTTCAACTCATCACATCGGGTTGTGTAATCGGAAAATGACTCAACCTGCTGGGTCGAATCGTCAACCTCGTTAACCATTTGACCCAATTTGGGTTCTCTATGACCCGGAGTGCACTGTATGAATGCTTTCACTGTTTAATTGCGTTAATGAGAAATGAATCTCAGTTTTTTCGACTCAACCTTTTATTAGCTGTTGATTGGGCCGAAGCCGCCATTTTGAATCAAGCTGTCATGAGTCTCCAAAAACAAAAAAAGGGCAACGGCACACAGGCGTCGCTCTATTTGTGTATCTGTTGTTGACAACAGTTGGTGTGATTCTATACAATGTGTGCCTGGATGAGGGTGTGTGAGAAAATCTGTGGGATGTGCAGAACATTTGAGAAAAAAAAAAAAAAGTCTATTTTTAGCAAACACATTCCCTCATGAATTTCTTTAATAGCTGCTATAACAGTTTTCGGCTCAGTTTTTTTTTTTTTTTGCCACCCCTCCTAGACTGATGATGATGACCTTGTAGATATTATGATCTTCCAATTTGAATTCTTTTTGCTCTCTGGCAAGCACCCTTTTGCAATCTAAACGCGGACATAAATATAGAAATAAATATTCCATTACATTTAAGTGCAGTGGAGCTTGTTATGTCTTTTGAGTGGCAAGCGTTCATCAAGCGCCGCTAAATATAATAACGTGGAATGGGGCGCTGGACAGTAAAAACACAAGATGGTGAGTGAGCAGGTTGCCACAGCAACCGTGTTTCTAGGAGCCCATGCGTCGTCGCTGCATCGGAGAGGAGACGCAAACCGCCGCCATCGGAGCGAAAACCCGCCGTTTGCTCAAGAGTGAAATTTATCATGTAGATTTGCACAAGGACGCCGACCGTCGAGTCGTCATCTCTCGAAAACATTTGCTCTTATCACTGCCAGGGAAATAACCCGAGCAATTCTAAATTTAGTGAGTCTGCTTGCAGGCATTTCTGGTTGCCCTCAGAAAAAAAAAAAAAAAAAAAGTGCGCGACAGGCTCTCAAGCAAGGCTCTAATTGTGTGTCGCACACAGCGCATGCGGTCGATAATAATTCTAATTTAATTTAGGGTCTCATTTGTTAACAGGTTAATAATATTGCGTTTTTTCTTTTCCTTAATGATGTCTGCGTGATCTTAAATGAAGATTTGTTTTGGGGAGTCCATCTCAAGATGACAACATTAAGTTGAACGTCAAGAAAATGGCAGCTCAGCGTCTAATTGCGCCACAATTGGAAAGACTTCACAAATTGAAGTCTGACCTTGCTTGTCTCCAGCAACAGGACGTTGTAATATTTTCATAATTAAATTCCATCCTGGGCATCCTTGCATGAATGTGTTAGGCTAATATCTCAAAGCTGGCGCACTGTGCATGACTTGACCTCCTTTCTTTCTTTTTCTCCTTTCCTCTCGTCTACCCCATCCCCACCCCAGCCCCTCCTTCCACAGTGAGAAGAAACAAACAACCTCTGCGGAGAAGACCAAATTGCTCCCAAATATAATTTTCTACTAATAATTGTCATGGGAACAAAAAAGGGACATGCTCTCTTAAAATGACATGCAAGGAAGATCAAGGTGCTTGGTAGTCATAGAAGCGTGAGCAAAGTAAAATCTATTAAAGATAGAGTCTCTTTAATATAACATTACACCCGTCTTTCTAAATTATTGAGCAGTCGACTTGAAGGAGAAAAACAGCATAAGAGCATAAAATATGGACATAAAAATAAGCACTTAAAGTCCCCCTGTTAGGAGGTAATTTATAACATCATACGGCAGTAGGGGTGGGTCATGACTCAGTTGCCATGCGTGTTGTCATGGTGACCAGACCCTGCACCCCTTCCCCCCTCCTCTGGTTGGTCCACCTTTTGTTGTGGTTCCACAACCATGGACCTCAGCTGACAGAAGCGGCACCCCCCTGCCCGGTCCCCTGTAGCTGCTCCAATCAGGCCAGCCGCGTCATCTGCACCAGGAAGACCCTAGACCAAGTCCCGGACCGTATTTCCGAAAACACCAGATACCTCAATCTCCAGGAGAACACAATTCAGGTGAGCGCCACGTCACGTCGGGAGTTGTCGCGTGTTTTTGGACGGGGTGCTACAAACGTGTGGCCGTGTTTCCGTTTCCAGGTGATCAGGTCTGACACCTTCAAACATCTGCGGCATCTGGAAATCCTCCAGCTCTCCAAGAATCACATCCGGCAGATCGAGGTGGGAGCGTTCAATGGGCTGCCGAACCTCAACACGCTGGAGCTGTTCGACAACCGTCTCACCGTGGTACCGTCGCAGGCCTTTGAGTACCTCAGCAAGCTAAGGGAACTATGGCTACGGAACAACCCCATCGAGACGCTGGCGGCCTTCGCCTTTCACCGCGTTCCCTCTTTACGCCGTCTCGATCTCGGGGAACTCAGGAAACTGAATTTCATCTCCGAGGCCGCCTTTGAAGGTCTGGTCAACTTGCGTTTCTTGAACCTCGGCATGTGCGGCTTGAAGGACATCCCCAACCTCACCCCGCTCGTACGACTGGAGGAGCTGGAGTTGTCGGGCAACCAGTTGGGGATCGTCCGGCCGGGATCCTTCCAGGGTCTGGTGTCTCTACGAAAGCTGTGGCTCATGCACTCCAAGGTGTCGGTGATTGAGCGCAACACTTTTGATGATCTGAAAAACTTGGAGGAGCTCAACCTGTCCCACAATTCGCTTCATTCGCTGCCTCATGACCTCTTCACGCCTTTGCATCAGTTGGAGAGGGTCCACCTCAATCACAACCCGTGGTCGTGCACCTGTGAGATTCTGTGGCTCAGCTGGTGGCTCAAAGAAACGGTTCCCAGCAACACCACGTGTTGCGCCCGATGTCACGCACCGCCGGGCCTGAAGGGCAAGTACATCGGCGAACTGGATCAGAGCCATTTCATCTGTTACGCCCCGGTCATCGTGGAACCGCCCACCGACCTCAACGTCACCGAGGGCATGGCCGCCGAGCTCAAGTGCCGCACGGGAACCTCCATGACCTCCGTCAACTGGCTCACGCCCAACGGCACCCTAATGACCCACGGATCGTACCGCGTCAGGATCTCGGTGCTCCACGACGGAACGCTCAACTTCACCAACGTGACCGTGCAGGACACCGGGCAGTACACTTGCATGGTGACCAACTCGGCGGGGAACACCACCGCCACCGCCGTGCTCAACGTCTCCGCGTCGGATCCCAGCAACAGCTACAGCTACTTCACCACCGTCACTGTGGAGACAGTCGAGACGGTGGGAGGCGGGGACGATAAGAACTCGGCGAGGCAGTACATCAACGAGACCTTCATAGATTTCCCTAACCCTACTGTTGAACGAGGGGTCTTAGACGGCATCACTATAACCCCTTCTCTCTCTTCGCTTTCCTCGCTGTCCCCGCGGGCAAACAGAGCCACGGAGAACGCCGTGACCGTGTCCATAATTGACGTAACTAACATTCCCGGCCTGGACGATGTCATGAAAACCACCAAGATTATCATCGGTTGCTTTGTGGCCATTACGTTTATGGCGGCCGTCATGTTGGTGGTCTTCTATAAGCTCCGCAAGCAACACCAGCTGCACAAGCACCACGGCCCGGCCAGAGCCATCGAAATCGTCAACGTGGAAGACGAAATCGGAGCCGGCGCCGGAAGCGGTATCTCGGGCGGGTCCACCATGAACGCCGGCGGCGGAGAAGGAACCCTGAGGATACATCATCCCGAAATCGTCAACCTACCCAACATCGGCCGTTCGGATACGTTGAACCACTACTACAAGACCCATCATTTCAACAACAACGTGATGGGTCTTAGTATCGGGCCCGACGGAATGGGATCGGGAGGAATGCACAAGAACCAGCAAGGCCAGGAAATCCCCATCTCCTGTACGCCCGTCCCCATCTCCACAGCCAATCTGCTCATGTCCTCGGGAAACGGCACCAACACCAACCCGAGTTCAATGTCGCCGCCTCTGCCCATGTCTCTCCCCATGCCCACCATGGGCCTACACGGATCGATTAAAGGTTTCATGGGCCAGAACCAGAATCCCCAAATGGAGCCGCTTCTCTTCAAGGGGAACTCAAAGGAAAATGTCCAGGAGACTCAGATTTAAAAGCGCCGGTGGGACAGAGAGGGGATTCATGTTGGGTTTATGCTCGGAATGATGAGACACTAGAGTGCTTTGACTTTACGTCGGGAGACGGGATAGACGGGACGCGGCGGCGGCGGCGGCGGCGGTGACACACAAACACAAAGACTCGTCCGTGACGGTGCGCCCAGCCACAGTGGGCCACTTGTGTCTGTCGTAACGCTCACGGCCAAGGAGATCAAGGAATGGACATTGCTACGATGTAAATCTGTGCCAAAGCAAATGTTTTTTTTTTTTTGCATTTTCTCCAAACTGTCTTGTCAAAGGGAAAAAAAAACGAAAAAAAAAAACAAGTCTTTGGAAGTAATCGGGCCCTAAATCATTGTTGGCCCGGAGAGATGGAAGACATGCACACTAGTACTTACCACGCTGAAGATGGCAGAGATTACGGAGATATGAAATCCGAGAGACATTTTTCTTCTCAAAAAGAAGCCACATTTGCTCTGAAGTGACTCAATAGACTCTCCCCCCCACCCCGCCCCCCTCCCTGAGGTGACAATAACGTAGGCATACGTAGATGGACAAAAAGGTACAGTGCAGTACAACCTACTGTGAAAACTCCACAAATTATATAAATATATTTTCATTTAAATATGTATCATTGCAAACTCGGACGCAGAGATATTTTGGGGGTGGATGTATATTCGGGTAGAGTTTGTTTCTATGTGACTAACGAGCGGGGTCGGAGGTCGGGGAGGTTGGTTATGATACATGTTTTCAGTTTGGCTACTTCTCAGAGAACATAAGGGCTCAATTGCAACACTCATTGTGAATCTTTGAATTGGCTTCAAGTCTATTTAGGTTGTAGTACAGTAAACGGCGATCTCTGTTTGACCAACTTCTGTCTGTTGCTTCAGTAGTACCCATTACGATTTTTTGTGTTCCGAGGGTGTATTATGTATTTTGTAACAGCCGGCTACTTGGTATTTGAATCGTATCAATTCTTACAATGCCATCATGTTCCAACTAATGTTTCACAAACAGGACGCGGTATTCCCATGCAAAAACATGTGCGGCTAAAAATAAAAGTGTTGACTTCTATGTGTTATTTCAAGCAGATCCGTAGCCAGGAATTTGATATGACCTCCTCGCTCATGGTGACTATAATCATGCCATAAACGCCGTCGTTAATGACGTTTCGACATCTCTCCGCCGCAGCAGCAGCAGCAGCAATCCGGACGGGATCCAACATCCCACCGAGGATGAGTAGAATGAATGGAAATGTACAGTATATCAATAATAACAATGTCTGGTTGTATGACAATTGTAAGAACTGCATTTTTACAGTGTAACTTTCATATGTTCGATGCCATTTGCGCTTCTCGCGTTTCAACTATGTATTTCTTTATTTTTGTTAGTTTGATATAATGTGTACAGTTGTCTAGCCATGTATCATTATGTGTGAAATAAATGAATCATATATTGGATTGTGACGGCTCAATATGGCAACCGAGATAGCGAAACGTGAGGAGTTCTGTGCTGAACCAGGGGTGGACGTATGGGTTGTGGTTCCGCCATTAGTCACCGTGCTAATGAAAGGTGTCATCTGAGCTATTAACATGTTCAGACAGGCGATTAGTCACTCTCCTATAGCAGATGCTACAAAAGGAGTGTTTTCATGAAAACTGGAGGAAGGTGGCATTTATTTTTGGAGCCCTTGTATGACATTTGTTTCGGTGAGGTGTTAATTTAGATTTTTTGGGGGGTATAATGTTTGTTGCAATTGAGCACAGGCTGGATGTGTGATTATTAATTCATATTACGTTTGTGGAATATGAATTCACCGCTCTGAGGTTGATGAAAATGGATGGACTTTTCTGATTAATTCATATTCCACAAACGCAATATTAATCTGAATACCGTGTTTGAATTAGTGGGGGCACAGAACGTATTGGAAAGAACATTTTTGACTTGACTTTCTCTTTAATGGATTAAAATTTGATCAAATTCGCTTCAGTGCTCATATATCTGGTTCACTACTTTGTCCCTTTAAAGTGATAATAAAAAACTTGTAAATTTCACACATCACAGAGTATTGTTTACAATTTTGCCAAATTTTAATATTAGTTTGATTTGTGGGCGTGTCTGCTCAATTTGACGTAACCACGCCCTGTTTAGCTGTCAATCAAATTCCACAACGCTTTCGAATATAACATCTATATTTAAAATTTGAAAAAATATATTTTTAAAGCCTCCACTGGTTGCAATGTATATTAAAGCATTGTTGTCAAATAACTTTTCGCGTCTTGTCCAAGAGCTATTGGCGTTAGCCACCTGCTAGCTTGCGAGCTAACAAATTCCCGGGTTGGGCTACGTCATCACCTCGCCAAGTGCTGTCGGTATGTCTGTGTACAAAAAGACACTTAAATTTTAATATTTATTTTATTTAAGTAATTTATTTGCACATCGTTTAGTCTCTGTTTCACGCTACATGACAGATATGTGAGCACATTTATTCTATTTATTTATTTAGACGTCATTTAGCGTGTGGCTCACACCGCATGAGAAATAATTGAACAAAAGAACTTTCCACACGTTAGCTACTCATAATGCTTTGCTTCCCATCATGTTACAATATCATAAATAATGTAAAATACATAATATGTGGCTGTTCTGTAAATTCAGGGAATATGTATAGTCGGTGTGTAAGCATTGTTAGCTTTCTAGCTAATTAGGTCCACTCCAGTACACAGCTGGGGGAGAAATGGGTCGAGAAGAACCTTGAGCATTTTTGAATTCTCTTTATAAGGTCTTAAAAAATTAATTATAGTATGTTTATATATTTCAAACAAGACCACAAACACAATCTAATTTCTTTGTTACCCATAGGTTATTTTTATAAACTGTTATTTCTCTTTAAACTGATATTTCTCTTCCATTTTAAGGCATGCTTTTACTGAATGGCACAAAATGCACACAAAGAAGTTGCAGAGGCTGTGTCAAGTCTTATTTTGTTCTCGCAGGTCCGTATCGATTACACAACATTGACAACTAGTCATAGTCGAGGTAATAATACGAGCTGGGCGTCGAGCGAAAACCCACAAGACTCTGTTCTCTGTTATTAAAGGAACGTCAGAACGCCTTCCATGTCAACAAACAGCAGCTCATCCTGTTCGACGCTTAACAGTGGATCTGTTACGCTTCGCCCCGCAGTATAATCTCACAAGTGGAGCAATCGATCAAGTGAGTCAAGTTGTCTCAAACACGGCCAGGCTTCTTCTCAGACTGGCTGTTTTTGATCGTGCATCCCATTAAAACGCTGATGTATATCGCGGTTAATGCCCCTCCCCGACAGTTGCATCCAGCAAAACAAGGATGAACACACCGAGAATATAAATGAAGACTAAAGACAGAACATATGGCCGCTCCCTTGATGTGATCCGTTTGGAGGCCCAGTCGTCGGATTTCAAAGAGCATATGAGATAACGTCTCATGTGTGAGCGAGCGGTCGGTCTCTGCACGGTCGCCATGGTGCCGATGTTCCAACCTGAATGTTACCGTGGAGATTTGTGCGCTTTGCCTGATGGGAGCTTGCCTTATTCCCGCTGAAATGTGATGATGTCGAAAGAATTCGGAACAACTTCGAAATGATTTAATGTGTGATTTATTTTATTTACAAGGCCCTCTTATAATGAAATACGTTATCACAGTGCATACATTCATAGGGTAGTCTTGAAGCTCGGTAATTTAATTTTATAAGCTGCTGGAAAGATCTATGGTTGTTAAAATTGTATGAGCGTTTTTGAATGAAACTCAACAGGTGAGATTGTAGAAAGTTGTCCCTCACTGTATATAATGGCTTCAGTTGCAGTTCTCGTCTGTGTGTTCCATCAGATGATTACAGAGACTTCTGGATCATACCAAGACGAACGACCTTAAAGATATGGACTGATGTCGATGACCGGAATAACAAAACAGGAAATGGAATGACCTTTTTGCTCCCTGAAAGGTAGAAAACCGTGTTTCATAATATGAGAAATATCATCAATGGCTGTCTCTTTGCATCTGTGTTCATTTTATCACAAGGTTTCACAATGTCATAAAACGTTACTAAACAGCACTGCTGTAAAAAGAATGTAAACGAATTAAAAAGGACACAACAGGCAGTTATTGCTAACAAGCTTGAATCAGTAAAGAACTTTACAGAACTTTTTATTGCGAATCCTCAAAATGGCCCTGCCGCCATTTTGGGAAAAGCTCTTTTAACAGAAATTCATCATCAAAAGCTTTGTGGGTCGTATATCTTATGAATACACACACGATGAGGTAAAATGACATTCCATAATATTTCATTTTATTAAATCAAACAGTAATGTTGCACTGCATTACCTAAATGACCATTGTGCTGTTCTTTTTAGGCTTCCTGCCTCAGATATCTGGTGGCCTGAATAAGACAGACTGTTCAGTGAGCCGTCTCAGCTCCTCTCAGCTCATCGGTGCGGCACTAATGTGAGTCATTCTTCACAGAGGATAAAGAACATATTACCGTGAGTACCATTATTTGGTTATCATTAAGATAGAATGGCTCAAAACTAAGCTATGTTGCAGAATTGTGCCCAATTTGCCCAAGTGCTGCTTATTGTGAATTGAGTTCACTTCTAGCATACAGCCCCCCCCCTCAATAAATGCCCCTAAAGATCTCTTCACACATATTTACTGTGTGTTTTTTATGCTTCAGAAGTTGCTGTGTAGTTAGTCTATTTGTTTTTGACAATTAACACACATAAGTGCTACTTTTGGATAAACAGTACAAATGTAGCGCTTTTACAGCAAATCTTGCTAGGCTGAGGTGCCAGCTGGCTAGTAAACAGAAAGTGTGAAGAGATTTGCACAACCACAAAATATCTGTTGGTATAATAAAAGGATGCTGGTTTCTCCAAAATGTTTGGCCGTTCGACTGATTAAAACCCTAATTATAGACTTGTTGGCTAATACGCTAACGGCGTGATTGGAAATCAGCAAATTCGATACGATGACTCATTTTGGGATAT
The DNA here is from genome assembly GCF_024217435.2 of Syngnathus scovelli. Taxonomy (NCBI): domain Eukaryota; kingdom Metazoa; phylum Chordata; class Actinopteri; order Syngnathiformes; family Syngnathidae; genus Syngnathus; species Syngnathus scovelli. Next base: position 7,637,791 of record NC_090867.1, read on the forward strand.
GCGATAAGGTGAAATTGGTACAGAAATGTGTGTACTCACTATCACAGCTTAAAGACTATATTTCCCCTTCAAATTCAATAACTAACGTCCCAGCTGCAGGCTTCTCGAGGGAATCCCCGGGCCCCCGTGGCCCGTCGACAGGCTGCACGGTCTGCGGGGAACCTGACACAACATCAACTCCGCCGCGAAGCCGAGGTGTCAGTCTGCGCTCGCGTCGGGAGCCATGAAAAATGCCAAAGCCGCTCGTTCCTTCACACCTCACGGGCGGCGAAATAAGCGCAGGGCGGACATATTTGATGTGCTTGCGTGGGCTGAAGCAAGAGCAAAACATCAAATGGGGGGAGAAAAAAGACAAATATTCCAGTTTATGCGAGGATGGAGCCCTGATTTGACTTAATTAGGTGGATGGAAGACAGTCATTTAAGATGAATCACTTGCTTTTGAAACGATTGCGTGGACGTAAACACTTCATTAGGGCTCACCTTTGCGTCAGATCGCCAACGACAATTCTGCCTTCACAAAGATATAAGGGGAAATCGTTAAAAGCGACATGAATCTGGGTCACGGGACCAATAGGAAACTTAGTTTTCTTTTTTTTCCCCCCTTGTTTGTAAGATTACAAAAAAGATGGACAGTTAGACAATGCAAGGTATAGAAAGACAGACCGATACGTTTCCATCTAAATAACTCTGCGCGGCGGCTTCAGAGATACATCCAGTGGCCACGCCGCTCGAGTGGACATGCGTCACTATCTATCCAGTGCGTGTCACAAGATTTCACAAGCCCGCAGAGTTTCTCGCCACCTCCGGGGGATGAAACAATCAGCCTGACCAACAAGGCATGTAACCTACGGGGAGCGAGAAAGAGGGGGGGGCTGATTGATTGCGCAAGCACACAAATGTTGCGGATGCGTGTACACGTAGAATGGTTACAACTTGACTTGAAAAAAATTGACTGACAATTTGTCATCCGGTTTTAGTATTTTTTTTTAATTTTTAATTTTCCGGGAGTTTTATATTATGTTTTTATACGTTGTATCACTTGTCCTCTAACGCCTTTATCCTCCGTCGTCTACGTGATGAAGTGACAGCGATTACTCTCCCATGAATATTTAGTTTGCAGCAAACACAGCGAGCAGACACCTCGGAGTAATTACCGCAGGAATGTACAGTGTGTAGCAAAATGTTCCCCAGTGGATACACGCCCACACACACACACACACTCGGGCTCAGTACGGATGCGGTTATTAGATTACACTTACTTGATTATTGATTTACCATAACGTCTGATGGAGGCGATGTCTTTACTCTGTATTCTCCCGATGCTTTTGGCTTTTATCGGCGCTGCGCATTATGTCGGAACATTTACTTAGCCCCCGTCGTGCCCCGGGAGTACGCTAGGTTTTTACACGGCTTATAAGAGCTTGGCATTTGGGGTAATTTGTTTGCTTTCCTGCTAATTAAATGAGGAATTTAAAAGCCCTCTCATGTATCTTGGGTCAATATGAAGCTGGAGATGGCAAACAGTTAGCTTAGCGTTGTTATTATGCTGCTTGTATAGGCGCAGAAGTTACATCAAATCATGTTACCTAAATTGAAAACATTTTTTTTATCGTATCAATTGTGAGGAGAAGGAAGCATTAATAGAATATTTATTTTTATTTTTTACTAATTCTAATTTACAACTTCCACTGTTAAACCTAATATTGGAAATCCACAGGAAAGCAAGCATAGGGGAAAAAGAAGCGGAAGAAAGTCCACACTCCTCGCTTTCCCATCCCGTCCTGTCGCTGCCATCTTGCCAATTCTCCTTCTGTCCTAAAGAAGGACATTTAAGTCCCGTGGGGCAGAGGAATATTGACGTGGAGAGATGAGTTATTGATTGTCGGGGAGAGGACAAGCGAGACAGTTGACATGCAGCAGACTGCTCCACGTAGCAAACAGCATAAAAGCATCGGGCACTAATGACGGCGTATTAGATATGATCTGCATCTATCGAGTTTTGCTCCAACACGTGTACGGCGACAGAGGAAGGTGCTCGTCCCCTCTACGGCGCAGTGATGCGTCTTTACATGATGCAACGCTGCTTTCTTCTCAGGCCTTGTACTGTACGTGTGTGTCTGTGTGTGCGTAGCGATAATACAAATGTGTCCCATCCTGATCGAATGGGATGATGACATTGATGCGAAATAGCTTTGGCCTTCCCTTGGCTGCAATATGGTTCCCACAGAGATGCATCATTGTCTTGTCTCATGAAACACTTTGACATTGCTTTGCGATGATTGAACGCATGCGACGGACACGCGTGCACAGCTTTGCATTTGTATATGATGACATTTGAAACCCCCCCGCCCCAAAAAAAAAAAACTTCCAGCGCAATATTTGAGCACGCAAATATATTCCCACAGGCTATTATGCAAATCTGGAAGCTGCGCATTATGCGATGCGACTCGAGAGTGGAGTTCACCATTGCGTTAGAATTAGCATTGTTCACACATCCGCTCATCTTTAGGCCTCTTTCTGCACTCCCCCTCCCCACCCTCTCCCCGCGTCCTCTTCTTCCCGTTCTCGCTGCGGTGTTGCTATAGCAACAGAGAAATGTGGGAATACCGCCGTCCTTCAGAGTGCAGGCGATGGAGAGAAGTAAGGAGCAGTTGAGGATGCTTGTGAGGGAAGTGCTGTCATTAAAAAAAACAACCAAATTATAAACATTGCCCCCTCCCAATATGAATAAGTCGTAGATGAGGGCAGGTGGGTGTCACAATCTCCCAGATGGATAACAGGAGTCTGTGTGCGGCGGCCATGTCTACGGTATCACGCTGGGCCCTCCGCGCCATTTATCCGACGATACATGTGTTCTGGACGTCTCCATTTGTAGTGAGGCTGCAGTTTCCATGACAACGTCCAGACTAAAATAGCAGCACATTCTCCTGCCCCTCTCTCTCTCTCCCTCGCTCTCTTGGCTCACGGTGCGCCGATAACGGTCCATCCCAGATTTTCGAAGCACCTTATATCAGGATGAGCCGTCCCGTGCACGCTTTCCATATTCATTCACCGTATAGAGTCGAGCGCACGTAACCCCCTCCCCCGCGCCGCCATCCCGCTATCGTAACTCCGCCCACCCCCTATCGCCGCAACACGTCCCGTCAACATGCATTAAATCCGTCGTTGCCACGGCGACGCGCTTGAAAATGGCCGCTATAATTTCCAGCAAAGGCAAAAACACTAGAGCCCAGTCGGATGGGAGTGTGCGTGGATTTATTTTTCTTTTGAGTGACAGGCAGTGTTATAAGTGACCCTTCCGTGAACCGCTGGGTATCGAACGCCACCGTTTCATACTGTGTTTGTTTTTGTGTGTGTGTGGGCCACATATGGTGATGCTGCTTCTCTTTTCAAGACTAATTAGTAGGACATGTGATAATATAACAGCAGTTATAAGCACATGAGATTATCATTATTGCGACAAAAATACTTCAAGAGTTCGTACATGCCGTTTAGTCAGTCGACCAATCAAATGACAAAATGAATCATGTGACAGGATTGTAGCATTGTTTCCACGGTAACCGTGACTCACATGTCTGGGCTCAGGTTACTATTCAGTGTTGTGTACAATGTTTCTATTTCCCCGCACTGGCTGAAAAGAAAATTTGCTTTCAGACAAACACTTAAAGATACAAGCACGCTGAAATAATTACAGTTGGAAATTTGCCGTCAAACAAAACCCCAATTACGTTTTGAGCATTTGAGAGAAAAGAGATCATTGGGATTTGTTTGCTAAGTAATGTTTGCCTGGATTTTCTTTTGTGTCTTTCTCCATTCATGAAAAACCAAAGACTCGCTCGGCTGCGTTTCTTTGTTTTCCATTCTTCGTCGGATGAAAGCGGGACAAACGGGATCTCGTCTGCTTTGAGAACAACTACGTTCGACTGACTGGGCCACGCTACATAATAGATCGTATCTTATCAAGCAAGATGTCAGATCGCCGTCTTCACACTCAATAATCCCGTTGTATCCCAGAAAGCTGCTTTGATACTAACACATACTTACATGTGCGCCAAGTCGGGGAAAACACTCCGGGCTGTGTAATTCCCAGGCCAAACCCACAGCAGATGACATAGCACATTATAATGAGTGTTTATGGCCTTGGGAGAGTGTGTGCGTGTGTGTGTGTGTGTGTGTTAATCCATGTAGCCAGGTGGCAGCGTCCTCCCCGTGTTATGCTTACTATAAATTGAAGACTGCGGCGTTAAAGTGGCATCATCCAGCATGATCATCTCCTTAAGATCCCAAGCTGAGTCAAAAATGTCCGCCAGGCCGAGCTGTCATGTCACCGCGGGATGGGAAATTGGCCCAGACAGTGATTTGGAGTGTGCTCGGAGATGAAGTACATTGGTGTGCGCACAGAGAGGAGGTCAAGTCGGAGGGACTATAAAAGCCGGCTCCCCTTTTTTTTTTTTTTACTGGAACATGCACTTAATGCCAATGAAGATTTGAGATGTGCCGCAGTGCCTCCTCAAATGATTAAAAGGAGCAAATATGTGAGGTAGACGCGTGGTTCTTGCGTTCAGACATCGCCGAGGAATATCTGATGTGGAATGAAAATGATCTGGTAAACCTCATAAAGGATAAAAAAAAATGTAAAATAGGATTGAACGCATATGAAGCTTATGGCGTCTTCTTATCTGGTATCGTGTTTCTGACGTGATGCTACGCTAGCGCTGATTACACTGTACTTTAGCGTTATTATGTTTGCACATTGTATGTGACAAAGGATTACTGTGAGCCCAAACTCAACCGCCGTATCTCTCGCAGACACCACAGCTTTTGCGCGTAAACCTCTTTGCTAGCGCGACGGGAAAATAGTGATTCGGGAGTTAAAAAAAAATACATTTAGGGGCTTTTCTTTTAAGGCAACTTAACTTACGCTGCTCCATTTGCGGTGAGTGATCCAAACCCGACCCTGTCCAGTCAAAGTCGTGTGTTGTGACCCCCCCCTCCTCTTAAAAGTGACTCGTTGTTACCCAATCACGGTTATTTGTGTCACGATGACTTGTCACTGACTCAATGCACTCCCAAAGTGTCCAAGATGGCAGCGTTCTATTTCTGACCGCCGTCTCGGGGGTGGCTTTGACTCCCCGTGGAGTCGCCGTGCGGAATCAGCCAGAAAATACCACCGTATTTGTTCCACGTGACCTGTTTTGTGTGACGTTTCAGGTGGGCGCGCCGAGGCCATCGATCGAGTCATGCGGATCCTCACGGGGGGTGCAAGTGTTTGCTCAACCCTTCGGGCAGCTCACCGAGGTCCACGACTCACTCGTTCTGCAATTCAATCCGTAATTTACCAGAAAAAGGTCTCCAACCTAGAAAGACGACGCATACGTAACGCTGCTAAATAGTCTGGAGAAGACGCCGAAGGCCCCTCAGTGACCCCGGCAAGTTAATGAACACGAATTACCGCTGCCTTGGCCTTGTAATGAGCCACAAGATGGGAGGAAAGGCTGCCCCCGGGCGCCACGCAGAGTCCACTTGGCAGCATGCATGTTGCTTCTGTGTGCCCGCGAGGTCCGCACGCTAACTCGTTACGAGATGATTTCTCCTTCCTCCCTCCCTGACCCACTCGTTGTCATCCGTTTCTCCCCCCCCCCCTCCCTCCCCGTCCATCCTGTCGTCGCCCTCCTCTCACCCGCCCTTAATAATACGCAATTACCGGCAAAAAATAACAACTCTCCTTAGCACCTGTCACAGCCGATTTGTCTCCGGGCTCCCCGTCAACGTCTGCGTCGTCTTGAAATTTGACAAAGTGTAAGGGAGAGATAGGAAAAAAAAAAGAAGCCTTCTCAGCATCACGGAAACATCAAATCTTATCAAAGGGGTTTAGCGCACGTACGAAAAAGTGACAACGTGTGACAGGGTGCTAGATAGACCAACGAAGGCTGATGTGGCAGGAGATCACAAGACACATCTTGAACAATACGCTCGCTGCTCCGCTGAGCATTTATTTGCCGTCTTTTGTGGAATAAATAAGAAAGTGAATAATGTGCATTAATGCAAATGTAGCCCTGCTGGCTCTCTCGAGTCTATTTACATTTTCTATAAAAAGACAGAGACAAACTAGGGTGCGCTCCATTTGGAACAAGACAATGGGAGCAATTTATTAGCAGCGTAAGCATCGCAAGTATGGAAGTCTCAATATATTTCAGAGGTGGGAATCGGTTTGGAAGTTAAACAAATGAGGGACGGCACTAAAAGGTTCCTTGAGAAGTCAAAACTGTCCAAGATTTTGGCCGCTGATGAGCGAGACCTTGGAGAGAGAGTTTTACCATCAGGTAAGATTCGTCCTTAATAGAATTTATCATAAGTCCGCCTCGGGCTCTGAACTTTTTAGCTCAATTTGTGTTTAATTTGCCACATCATTTACTGTGAGTCATGGGCCTGTCAGCTTGTGAAAACGTTCTTTTCTAAGCTTGCTTTTATCCGTTCTGAATGATATAATCAGCTATGTGGAGAGGAGGCCTCCCCTCACCATCTCCTCTGCTTCCTTCTGATTTGAAAATGAACTGACATTTATTTAAAAAGGCCCAACGTAGTACTCTCTGCACTTTTGCATATATGGTGCTAGCTTGACTTACAAGTGGCTTAACTTGAGTTGCTCACTTGTGAGTTTTTTTTGTTTTGTTTTGGGTTAAAAATGTGTCAACATACTTGAAATGATCAGCACCTCCAGCGAACGTGTTAGTTTTCTTTCAATGTGTCCTCTCTGTGATATATTTTTTTTTTCCCAGCCGCGGTGACTCCAGCGCTGCAATTTCTCGCACATGCTCCGAGATGCTAATTAACGATAGGATTGTATTAGATTCACAATTACAATGAAAAGCTTTTAATTAAACGGAGTCCCATGTGCTGCCTATTAAAGAACCTGACCATCTTCCTGCGTTGAATATTTAACACCCTCTGCTGGAAGCATAATACCTGGGATGTTAGTTACAGGAAGCACAAGGTTAAACTAACAACAATTTGTATAAGCTCCGCCCCAAAGAAAAAAAAAAGTTAATTAAAATATTTCAAAGTGTTTAATCAAGATTTATTTTCTGTCACTTTGCAGAGCCGGAAAAAAGTGCAGAGCAGGAACGGTCACTCCCTAACTGCCTTCACAAGCTGTCTGGGAAGAAAATGTAGTGGGTCCAAGACGCTGCCAAGGTGCACACCCACACACACTGCCATTTTAAAAGAGTTTTCTTTCTTACTTGCACCACTTCGGCACCACTTCGGCGTGAATAGGACAAAATATTCAACTGATAATTAAATAGTTATGAAATGGGTGGATTCCAGGCCAGGTTGAACACTCTCATTCACACGTGCAAAAATGAGCATCTGTTATCTTCAGAGCGGGTCTAAAAATAGCCGGGACGCTCGAAACAAAGAATCGTAGCCGTTTGTAACTCTCCAACCCACACAAGAGCTTCCCCTCTTACGCTGCGAATCATGTCGTGTAATGTGATTACTAGCGGAACCGCGGATGTTAATGCGCTTGTGTGCGGAGGAGCCACAACTTGACCCTCCCACGCTGGGCCACCAAAGACGCTATGGATACCCTGAAGAAAAAGAAAAAGAAAAAAAAAGCTGGTCATGCACAGCAGTCTGATTCACAACGGGAAAGGGATAAGTTGGGCGTATATTTTCTTCTGACGTCAAATGGAAATTTTGAGACATTTCCGCACCAAAGTAGTCCTTTTAGGTCTCATCAAGTGATTATATGATTGCCGCGCAGGCTTTTGTTTAGTTCGGATTCAAGGTCAAGTTCCCCCAGAAGCACGTTAGCACTTCCGCGCGATTACAAGAGAAGACGCTCAGTGAGGTCAAGCAGATTGCATTAGCGTGTGTGAAAATCAATTTGCTTTGTTGACACTTTATTAATACGCCATCTTGAAGAATTTCGAGTATCACTCAAAAATGTATATTACATTCATCTTTTTGTAGCATTATTTAAAGATGATGACTTTTTTAGGCTAAATAGACTCTAAATATGAATTCACCATGTGTCCAAGTGTCAGCCATCTTGAATTTCACCACGGCCGAATTCCGAGTGTCCCCTCACCTCCTCCTTCCGCTGTGTTCGGATGACTGGACTCGCCCGTTGGCCGAGCCGGACGTATACAGTGGCCCGCTCCCGCCGTACGCTGCCTGTCAGCTCTCGGACTCGAAGCTGGGGTCTGACGGGTGATGACTTGCGTCCGTAGCCTGGCGTCATGCTCTTGTCTCCTTGCGTGTTTAATTACAGCACGCCATGTGGCACTAATGGGCCCCAATGCAATTTGAGTAATTACGTTAGACTTGAGCGACAGCGATTAAATACAGCGGACCCTTGCAAAACAATCCATTATAGTAGACTCGGGCCTTTGATTTGTTCTGACTGACTTTTAATAGATTTCACATAAGAAATAATAGGGACGGAATTAATCAGGCGGCACGGCGCTTCAGCGAAATGCACATCGGCGTCACGACCCAAAAATACAGCTCCCGGGGAGGATAAGAAGCGGTTGAAATATATGACCCCATTTGGAAATCTCTCCATGACCTTTACCGGATCGATACGCGGGTGCCGCCGCAGTTCTTGCAATGGCGGGAGGCCTCCTTGCAGTGGCGCCGTTGCTCACGGCAGTATTTTCTCGGCTGTGAACGAGACGAGAGCTTTATGCTCCAGTGAAGCGTCGTAAGGTTCACTCTTGGGTTTTTTTTTTGCACTCAAAGTTAGAAGACAGAAATAGGACCTAAAGTCTTGACAAAATGTATTAGTATGACCTAATTACAGCCTCTTTCCAAAACAAATGGAATCGTTTGCAAATTAAGGACAACCAAATCCAACACACACCAATAATTTCTGTTTATTTGTTTTTTTTTCATGACAATCTCTGACGTTCTCTGTTCAGAGTAGGCGTTACTCTTCTTTTTCCTAATCCTGTTGTGGATCCACGGCAGCTGTTGGAAGGCAGGGCAGATGATTGGCATTTGTCCAAAAAATATGTTTAAAAAAAACCCATAAATCTGCATCCGCAACCACATTAGCGATAGCATTGGCAGCTAACAAGATGAGGCCAGCTGTTATTGATATGCTCCCCCACCACGCTCGGAAATCATTACTGGGGTGTAACTACGGGTGGCGTGTAAATAGATTAGACCCGACTTAACGGATATGTCTTGAGTTAAGCATGTTTGCATTTCTGCTTCTTTGTTTTCTTTAGATATCTGATCAAGTCGTGAGTTCTCGCGGCATCTCTACCAACCTCGAATGTCCAGCTTGCACTCCACTTCATCTTTGCCCAGCTCGTTGATGGCCACACAGGTGTATTTGCCTCCGTCAAAGGGGCTCGGCTTGCGAATGTTGAGGGTGACCACGCCTTGGTAGTTCTGCATCAAGTACTTGGGGTCTTCACCAAGGATCATCTTGTTCTTCATCCATACGATCTTGGGCTGAGGAACAAAATCACGGGATGAGATGTTATCCATTCCCACCAAAGCTATTGTCTGACTTGGACTCCACAGATTGACGGGCGATACCTTAGGGAAGCCTCTGACGGCACAGCTGATGGCAGTGGTATACCCGGCCACCACAGTTCTGTCCACAAGCGGCTGAGTGAACTTCGGCACGCAGGACATATCCATCTCCTGGTAGGGGTTTTGTTTCAGCTGCAGACCTACGATACGTGGCGAAAGAAGAATTATAACGGAAACTATTTCAATCACAGTAACGTTCGCACCTGTCTTGGCGATGGTGGCCGTGTTCTTGCTTTGACGAGGCTCCTCGCTCAGGCCGCACAAGTTTTCGCTGTAGACGCGGAACATGTACTCGTTGCCCATAATGAGGTCGGACGCCGTGCAGTGGGTCCGTTTGTTGTGCTCATAAATAGTGAACCATTCCTAAGAAAGACAATATGATCATCATCAGTCACCTTCCCTTCCTTTTCCTGTCTTTTCCTGTCTTTGTCTCACCTTAGTCTTCATGTCGGCCTTCTGGATGGTGTATCCGGTGATCTCACAGTTCCCGTCATCGGTGGGGGGGTCCCACTCCAGAGCGGCGTTGAATCCCCACACGTCGGACACCCGCACGTTTAAAGGTGGCCCCGGCTTTTCTAATTGGATCGACGTAACGCAATCGATGTTTCCGCAACCCCGGGGACACGAAGAACGGGTACTTACCAACAACTCTGAGTTGGAAACTGGCCCTGTCCTCCATGTTCTCGATCTTTAGAACCAGCTCGTATGTTCCGGAGTGCTCTCGCTCTGCCGAACGGATGAAGAGGATGGTGTCCACGTTGGAGGTACGTACATTGATGATTTTTGGGTCAATGGGTTGCCCATCCTTAAACCAGTTCGCGACGGGACGTGGTTTCCCCTGTGAGAAAATGACACGTGATGAATCTTCATTCTTATATCTGATTGTTTTTTTTTGTCTGACCTGGAAGGGGATGGTCAGGTTGATCTTTTCTCCCACTTTACGGATGTACTTTGTCCTCAGGTGCCGAGGTAGGCGGATTTTCGGACGCTCTAATGAAGGTAAAGCCATTGAAAAGTCCATCCCATAAACAAACCACATTGACGTTTAAACCTTAAAGTCGATTAACCGGCAGAATCGGCTAGTTGACTCAACTCCTCCGACTCACCCATGATTTCACGGATCGTGACGGGCTCTGACATGATGGCGGGAGCACTGCGCCCTGCAATGTTCACTGCCACCACCCTGAAGTTAATCTTCTCCCCAACAGGTAGGCCACGGACCACGTAGCTCTGTTTTTCACACAGGTCTGTGTTGGCTACCACCCATTCAGTATCTGTGGGCGGAAACAATAACAAATCAATACTGTATTTGATCTTCATCAAGAATCAGCTGGCTGCGACAGAGAACCAGACCTCCATCTTTGCAGTATTCAATAACGTAGCCATCCAGGCCCGCGGCTCCGATTCTCTCCGGGGCCAGCCACTTCAGGGAGCACGTGGTGTCCGTCACGTCGTTCACCGACAGACGGGTCGGCTCGCTCGTCGGGGCTGAGCGTCATGGAAAAAGAAAGAGCCGGCGGTTCGGAGAGGAAGAAAAGAAACAGGGCGGCCGCGAGGCTTACCCATAGGCATGAAGGGCTTGGAGGTGAGACTCGGCTGGGACATGCCGATACTGTTGACGGCAAACACCCTCATCTCGTACAGGACGCCTTCAATCATCTTCTTGGCCTCGTACGTGGTCGATTCGTACACGTCAAAGTTGAGCTTTGTCCATCTGGAAGAACCGTGCTTCTTTCTCTCCATCAGATAGCCTGAATGAAGACAAACATTGAGACAAGGACGGAACATCTGTGCGTGTTCCACGTCTTCATTCTTTACCCTTGAGTGCTGCACCGCCATCAAATTTAGGAGCCTCCCAGATGATGGTGGCGCAATCTTCTCCCACTGTTGTGCACTTGACATGCTCGGGAGCATCGGGCACATCTGGAATTCAAACACAGTGCAGGTATGCGACAAATTGCTTCATTTGGAATGTTCATTTGAACAAATATCTCATTGACTTACCTATTATCTTGATATTCAGCACAGCCTTGTCTTGCCCGGCCGGGTTGGTAACAACGATGGTGTAGCTGCCCTCGTCCTCCCTCTCTGCGCCCTCAATGATGAAGCAACTCAAGTCCTTCCTGCTCTCCACTCTGACTCGTCCGGAATCCTCCGTGATTGGCTAACATACAGGAAATGGCACCTTTTAACAGGTACGTATTATTCATCAAGTATTTCTCAAGTATTGATATGAATATGAGATTACCCCCATTGAGTCCGGTGCTAGTCTCCGAGGGAGAAGAGTGGAAATACCATTTGTAAGGGAAGACGCAAGGCTCATGTTTGTCCCAAAGCTATTTCAGAGCAGCTAACTAGAGAAGCTCGAGGGCAGATCAACTTTTGTGTTTTACGACAACCGAATTTACTAGCGCTGACCGCCGGCAGCTTCTGTTACATTACCGTGTAAGCATTGCGAGAATCAGATGTACGGCTAATAGTCTTGCGGTACATAGGAAATGTAAATCGAAATAATAACGATATTGGACACAATCAGTAAGTCCGCTTCAGTGCGTACATGCCAAACATGTCAACAGGGCAGGGATATAAAACTTATTTTGGTCGCGGGCCACATTCTAGTCATGGTTTCCAAGAAACACGAAGCAGCCTGTGATGCAGTGGGCCCAATGAAGACGTGACGCATCCTTACCTGGTCTCCTTTGGACCAGAGCACCTTGGGTGCTGGTTCTCCAGTGATCTCCACGTCCAGTCTCAGCTTGTTGCCAGCCACCAAAATGATGCTGTTTTGGGACACCATGTTTCCGGTGGTGTCCAGATGGATCTTTGGAGGATCTGTTTGGACCAATTAAATGCATAAGAATCATAAAAAGCTTTTACTTTGACAAAGGAGGAGAGGTAAGAAAAGTTTATTTACCCTGCCTGGGCACATAGTCGATCTTGATTTCTGTATCGGGAGAGAAAAAGAGAAGCTTTAATGCTGTCTGCTCATGATGAATGTATCCCCATCACCTCGCTAATGTTTCTGTTTCCCTCACCCAGGAAGTTGAGTTTGGCCGAAAGTGACAGAGCGTATCCATCAGGAACGAAAGTGTAGTCTCCGGCATCCCCCGGCTTCACGTCGTCAATGATCAGACGATGAAACCTGAAACAAGCAGGAGAGACGTGCGGATGGAAGGACAATTAATTAAGGTGTGTGGGTTGTTTTTTTTCCCCTCTCTCACATCTTTACTCTCATGTATACCTTCCGACGTGTGTCATTTTGATGCGTTCGCTGGGCATCACTTCCACTCCATCTTTGTACCACTTGCCGGTGACCTTTTCATCAGACACCTCACACTTGAACAAAGCCTGGTCGGTCGCCTTCACCGTCAAATCAGCAATGTCCTGCAACACTTCCAGTTTTTTTTCTGGGCACATTGGGAAGCACAAGGAAAATATTTATCCCCAGTCAAATCCAGTCCAACCATTCCTATAATACCTTCCACCTCCAGCTCTCCTTTGGTATGGCCCCCGTTTGTCCAAGCATGGTACATTCCGATGTCCTCCAATGTCGCTTCCTGGATGATGAACGTGTGCTTCTTCCCGTCTTTCTTAAAGCGATACTTTGTGGATGCCGCGTCCTTTACAATTTCCTCATCCCCATAGAACCTGGAAGAAAATAATAATTCGATTGTGCTGCTCCTTCATTATTTTGACAGTAAATTTTTCGAGCCCATAATCAGATGTCGTAAAAAAAAAAATTAAACTTAACCAATACTGTCGTTATACTGACCACATGACGTGGGCGCCCTCCTCTGACACCTCAATCTCAAACTCCACTCTCTCCCCTACCACCACGTGGTAGTCATCCATAAGCTTGGTGATGGTCACAGGTGGTTCTGGGTGCATACAGTAGCAAATTTAGAATCCTCAAAGTATCAGGATTATCGTATTTTATAGCGTCGCCACACGACCAAAAAAGTGAACGTACCTTTGACGAAAACCTCAGTGAAACTCTTGTCTTCGCCCACCACACACTCGTACGCAGCATCATCAGCCAGGGTGGTCTTGTTGATGGTGAGCGTTCGGATGTTTCCATTTGTCTCCATCAAGTACCTTGAAAATAACCCGAGAAAAGCCGGTCCGTTTATTTACCAACGAATATACGAGTGAATGATTTGTGGTTAACATGTTGTGCCATAGAAATATATTGAAATTAAATGATAGAATTATATCGTATTGAATTATATTGGGAGCCAATGATAAACATCGATTTTAACATTTTTTATAGTGTGTATTTCTCTATGATTACAGGTCTTATTTTATCAGTATTAGCCTACTTAAGGGATAAATGTCTTGCCTGTGTGACTTACTATGCCCTCCGGGAGCCTTCTTACGATGGCCTAAAAATAAAATGTGTGGATGGCAGCATCGGTGGAAAGTTTGACTTTGCGGCGTCGATAATTTTAGCTGCGCATTTTTTTTTTTTTTTTTTTTTAAACACTGCCCATCAGTCGAGCTCTGCGGCTAATTTACAATCTCATTTTGCTGTCCGTCTCTCCGAGTATATTTTTCCCGCTGGAAGTTGAACGCAATCTAAAAAGAAATGGCACTAATAAAAAGCCGTGCATGATGATTGAGTATGTTGGTGCTTTTATGTATGTACTTGGCAGATGGTTTGATCTCTTGGCCGTTCTTCAACCATTTGACCTGCACGTTGGGATCCATCACCTCACATTTGAGGATGATTCTTTTGCCTTTGTCCACGGTGTAGCAAGATTCCATTTTGGTCAGGAAAGCTGGGAAGATGGAGATGATGGGGAAATCACTTGTCTTGTTTCTCTTCTGGATGTCTTTGGTCTCATTGTGCCTACTTCAGATGCTCTTGGAGTGTCTATTCACCCTCCACCTGACTCACCCTCGCTGTGCTTGGGCTCCACCCTCATCTTTTTCAGACGTTTCAGCATGCCCCTCAGGTCGGTAATGCCGTACTTGAAAGCGATTTTCTCATATTCGCTCGGGTGGGCGCTCTTCAGCAATTCCCATACGTCGACCTCCTCCTCCACCTTTTCAGGTCTCTTCCTGTCAATCATGGGAAATAGTTCCATTTTAATGAAACAATGACACCGAGTGTGAAGATGTGCTTCCAAAGATGTTCTCACTTCTTGGCAGCTTTGAGAAGAGCACTGAAATCCAGATCACCCTCATCTTCGCCGGCATCCCTGCGTGGAAGGAAAACACAGTGAGCATAGGATTCGTGTCACATGACTTGATTTCGACTTGGGTCACCAATTTTTGAGACTTGGAACAGCTATTAATTACCATAATGTCAGAATCATGCCTCGTGGGGACTCAATTTGACTGACTTCATTTTTGTAATTGCTAACGAAGACAGTTTGGAGTTCCAGGCCTTCACTCGTCACCCTTTTTTAGAGAGAAATGCACTTACGCTCTCTTGAAGGTAGACAAAATGTCCACCTGCTGGTCTTGCTGGGAGGCTGAAATGAGAGAAGTTGCCGAGACGGCACATTAGGGCCGGATCAAACCAGAACATCAGTCGACGTGGAATGCGCAGCAGCCTCGAATTTCACCCACCCTCCACGGCGATCTCAAAGCTGGAGCTGTCGCATTTGTCTTTGGCTGTCACTTCGCACCTGTAGCCACCGGCGTCTCCGGCGACCACTTTGTTGACCGTCATTTCAAAAGTGTAGATCTTTTACGGGAAAACAAACACAAGATGGAAAAGATCTATCGTCTTTGGACGATTGAAATTTCAGTCGCACCTTTGTCTCCCTGTCGTAGGTTTCTTTGAACTGCATGTGTTTCCCAGCCTTGCTGCTCAAATCCATCCACTTTCCCTTCAGCCATTTCATCATGGGTTTCTTTACCAAGGCGCTCGAGTCGACCTTGGCAATGAGGATCAAATCCGTTCCTGTCATCAGCAAACACCAGTCAGTAGTGTCAACACTTTTTACAGTGTGTTCTATCCAGCTCACCTGCAATAGCGGTCACATGATCTGGCGGCTTCTCCACGAAGAGCCCAGTGAGCTCTGTCACCTCTGAAATAAAAGTACAGAGATTTCATTATTTTTGATATGATCACGTCTGCTCTCTATGGAAACAGAAGACAACACTAACAATGACCAAACTGCGCAGCAACACCAAGTCGTTTTTTTAGTGACGTAAAAAAACGATGAAATACGTATGTTCGTCTTACAAACAGTCAGGATTAACAAAACTTTTGAAAATAAACAACTCACACATCTCATAAGCGCACATGAGTAAAATTCCGACAACAACAAATGAATATTAAAAATATATATATATACATTTAACATGTAGATGGAACCTGTGCAACATAAAATGTTGGATGCAGACGCTTAAAAAAAAAAAAAAAAAAAAAACATTTACATGCACTGAAAAATTCCAAGCTTACCGCCCCCTACAGCCTTCACGTTAGCTGGGAGAGAAACAATTTGCAGTTATACCAGCGCTAAGAGTAAGTGTGAAATTTTGAGTGAATGGACCACACAGTGACAGCCCCCCCCCCACACAAAAAAAAAAAAAGAAAAAAAGATGTAGGTAATCATGGCTGTTACGAACACAAAGGAATCAAGCGGGTTCATTTGGGATAAAACATTTTATTTGAAATAATCTTGAATACTTCTGCAAGACTGAGGATGTCGGAAAGCAAGCATTCAATTGTTTTCATTGTGAATCGCTTCCACGCCATTGGGAATGTTTTAATTGAAGCTTAAAGAAGTTGGCAGTTGGTTCCTGCTTCATTAGCCAAACTGCGCTTGCGAATATAACCTCAACCCACATACTTAAACTTTAACCCCGTGGGACAGGCTTTAAACAACCTCGGTATGTACCATCGACCAACTGTCTACCCTACGGGAACAGACGCACTGGTGCAATTACTTCTATGGAGATCAAACAAACATAGCATAAGATGAGAAATCCTCCTACGTGGAGTGACACAAGAACATCGAGCGACATTTAGTAAATCTTTTTGAAGCTATCTCAAAGTTGACGTCACACTTTTTCCCGACCGGATCTCACTATACTATAACAAAAACACTTTTGAAGCATTCCGTAAAGGTTCTCCGTCCCAAAGCAGGATAAGGTTCCCCACTAAGCGACAAATCCCACTTCTTGGGTTTCACTTGTAAAACCTGAACTGAATATATCTCGCAGCTTGTCTGCAACGCACGGTAGCAACTTTACTTTATGTATCATCTTCTTAGCCTGTTGAAATGTGAAATGACGCCAGGCCTCCTAGCAGCAGCTGTTAGTTTGGCCGCAGTGCGTGTTACAGCATTGCTACTTTAATCTCAGTCCTGACAGAAGTATTAAGAGTTTTCAAATGAATAAATACCCAAAAGTCATACTATCTAGTATCTAAATTGTAGAGTAGAGCCGGCTTAAAGTATAATCAGGCTAAGCACCTGCATAGGGTCCCACAACCACTTCAGGGCCCTCCAAGACTCAATTAACAATTATTATGGAATATCGAGTTTGAGCAGCATCCCACAAGTGTCCACTTCACGGCTGCATTTAAGGGGAATGAAAAGAGCCACTATGACTGGCTCTGATTGAAGTCGACTGCGACCACTCCCACAACGGCGCAGCACTCCCTCGCCCAGATATGCTGGCCTGTGATTGCTTGCGAAATTACAAATTATACTTGTAATAGGCAAATATGATATTCAGTATCTCAATTAGTGCTTTATCACATAAAATAAAATTTTGCCCGGGGCCCCATGGAGGTGCGGGCCGGCTCTGACTATAACTACCAAAGGAGAAATAATAACGTTAAAAAAAACGATCATCTCCGTTACACCAACGAGCCTTCTTTTTCTTACCATCCCAGTCGGAGTCAGAATCTGCTGCAGACAAAGCGAGACGCAAGATTAAACCGAACAAAGCGAAGAGGAAGCAAAAGCACAAATTGTCGTACAACGCTTGACGTACACGCACACAAGCTTGTTTCATGCTCCATCGCAACTAACATCTGTGGATGAAAAGATGCAAAATGCCTAATTATCTTGCAAACAAAGTGCATATGACAAAAAAAAAAATGGCAATAGGCACTCTTTGGGACATTTCATTAGGCACACCTGTACCCTGTAATAAGAAAACTCAATGCGACATTGAGAGGTAGCCAATTTTTTTATCGTTGTGGCGACTTACTAATATTCAAGAAATCTCAGTAGTAGACCAAAGCGGAGTCACGTCTGCGGGGGGTACGTCTATAGACCTTTAGCATATTGTGCAATCGTCTACTGTATGTGACCAGAATTTTAAAAAAAAGTTCCAAGAAAGTGTGTCAATATTCTTTTCCTGGAAGGTGCCGAGCATTAGCTTCCTGCTTTGGTGCTGCTGTGTAAACAAAGATCATCGTTAACTAGAAACAACCTGCTCCACAAAAAGATGTGCTTATTAATAAGCAAGTAATTCCCAGCAATTAATAAAAACAGTGAGATAATAGCAAAAAAAAAAACACAAAGATGTTTTAACGGTCGTCTCGGCTTCATTCCGCTATATTGCAAACATGCTAAAAAAAAATGCTAAGCTAATACAGCATATTGGGATAATAACTACAATCGTGCAAGCTAAGAAATGCAAACGTGCGGGAAAAAAATTTGTCGCTGTATTATCCCCTTCAGTGGCAAAGGAAGTGGTTGACCTTTGCCTTATCCTCTTCACTCTGTAATTTACTCAACATATCATCGGCATTATTCAAATAATTACCGTGGCGGATTAGCTCAAATGCTTTTCGAACACTCAGTGCATTTCAAACATGAATACCACTTATTCATGTTTTACAGAAAAAAAAAAAAAAAGGCCCTCACCCTCTTCGGCTGGCTCCTGCGGGGCTAAAGTTAGCAGATTTTTTTTTTTGTAGTGATCGAAATGCCAAGCAATGTGGAAAACACAAGTTAAGAGGTTTCAACAGCTGAGCAAATACAGTTCAAAGAGGAACACACACACAAAATAAATAGTACATCTCGCCAAGGATCACACGAGGCTTAGCAACATTTGTGTCAGCGGGTCCTCTGTGTGCTACTTCCGTGTTATCATTCTTATTAAGTATTTAAAGTCTGACAGAATAGAAGGGACAAAACGACAAGCTGGCAAATAAACAACATCGGCGGCAGTCAATTAATGCGGTCAGAGGCCACCAGAGGCGGCTCGCGGCCCAACGCCGCAGAGGTGACAAAAGTGAAAATGTGCCGACTATAATCGAGTGAGGACGTGATAATGAAAGGCGCACAAAAAGGTCAGAAGGTAAACGGAGGCATGCGGCTGACTTACCGGGCACATCCGCTTTCGCTGCAGGAGGAGAAAAAAAGGCGGCATATGATTAGAATGCAGCGTTTATGCTTCCTAATGCCATAAAATTACCACAAGACAACTCTGCAAATCATTTTTATTCGCTTTTATATACAGTCAACCAACTCTATTTATAGATCGGGGACCAAGTTAGTTTTTTTAGAGAAGGCTATGGCTTGATTAAATAAAATTCATGATGGCGCCACAGCAATATTTTTATATTAGACATGGCTTTGGCCTCAGCCCAAAAAAAAAAAAGATAATAGAGGTCCAAAGTGACAACAATAATGACATCAGTATCGAGTCAGCACATAAACAGATCTCAGAAGCAAACCAACTTTTATCCGAAATTCAAACCAAGTCAACACGCGTGTTGAAATATTAAATATTATCCAACCGGCTTGTAATCGGTTATGCTAACACAGATCTGATTACATTCCGTCCACCGTGGAAGAACCAATACGATCCTAAATAGGATCCGTCGGTTTCATAAGGTGACAGATGTTCCTATCTTGTCTTAAATAATATTCGACGTGACACTGACAAGTCGTACGCTCGTAAATCTAACGGACATTCTATAAAATGTTCACCTTTTATAACGTCTTAACCTGTGACACGAACCTAAACAACGGCTCATCGTTCCATGACGGGCACGACAGGCGAGGCTCAAGTTAGCTGGAAATGGAAACGCATCAAATACCAAACTCCCCTCTGAGGGGTCAGTGCGGCAGCCCGTAAAGGTCAGCGCCGGTGTCTCATGACTTCCCAAAAGACAAGCCGTGCGTATTTTTTTTGGGAGCGTTTCCTTAAATAGCCGCACAAGTTTGACCTCGCTCTGGCATAAATTTACGCCATTGCGGTCGCAAAGATGCGCAGCTGCTCGTCACGCCGATGTTCGGAATGTTCTCCTTTGGGGGAATCCCCTGATTCTGTTGCGTTTATGTCCGAATTAACAAAAAAATCTGTTAGCATGAAGCTAAAACTTTGTTGTTGTTGTTTTGAATACACATTTTATGTTTAGTAAATTTCAGTTTGAAGCCTATTTTTGAAAATGCCTTTGCTATCTGACAAACAAGCAAGCATCGATGTTGTTGCCACGGCAACAATGTTGGGCCAGTCGGGAAACTAGCATGTGATGCTAATACACAAACATTTAGCCGATTGAATCTTACGTTTGCTAGTCATTTAGATGTTTTGTTTTTTACAGACCAGACAATATTATTCATTTTTTAAACGAAACATAATGCTCCTATTTGAAATCATTATTACTAAAACAAAAATTATTTTAATCTTTTGTCCTCATTTGATGAACTGACTTTACTCGCAGCGTATCGCAGTGTGTTGAGTGTAATGGGACCTGCTGGTAGTTGACGGAAATTATTAAATAGGAGTTAATTGCCTTTCTATTTATGCCTCGTTTTGAAGTACGGCCAATTTAAGGCTCAGCTGCGGGCGACGCTTTGTGGACTAAACAAATGAAGGCGCTAATGCAATTTGACATTGTGGGGCTTAATGTGAGAAAATGAATTTCACTTAAAATGATCTTCTTAATCATCTAAATATAGATTTGCATCCAACGCTGGGTTTAGTGGGCCAAGCGTTTCACTTCTCATATATGTTCTGCTCGCTTAAGTGTAACGGTAATTTGGTGTGCTTTGATGACATTTCATATGTATGCATTTCTGATCCCAGAGCGACATAATTATTTAAAGAGAGCTAAATCCGAGGCGCGTCGAGCATGATGGGAACCTTCCGAGTCGAGAATGATATTTTACATCCTGATTTATCTCGGCCGTGAGCGTGCAAGTGTTACACTAGCTAACACGCTGGCGTGTGTGAAACTCTATCAACTTAAGAGGATGGCGAGGGAAGGGGGGGGGCGAAAAGGTCACGGGTTACTGAGGATTATTTTTGGCTGCGCCTCGAGGGTCGGAGCTGGCTGCAAAAGGAAGGAAGCGTGATGGGGCATTTAAAAAAAAAAGTGAAACGTGATACCATTCTCATACTAATCTTGAGAACTAATCGTTTGCTTTAATATCACATTTGGTGCATATGTTCCAAATCAAACATTCGCCGATGATCCTTCGAGACCTTGGCAATCGAACCTGGGTGGGTGGCGCAGATGTCCGAGCAACTAAATTCAAACGCACTTGGCTGTATATGATTAGGATATAGTTATATTTCGGGGCTAATTATTAAAGAAAAAAAAGTATCAAGATGACAGAAAAGTCCAGTGGGAAATAATGTGCAAAGTCCATTATGTTCCCAATCATAGCAGAGAGGATGTGGAGGGATTAGATGTGGAAGTGGGGGAGGGAGGGGTGGGGGGGGGGGGGGTCTCAACAGTGTTAACACAACCTTGGCCTGTAAAACTAGAATCATCCCACATGACAATTTCTCATATTGGATGATTTAGAGCCTCTTTGGTTCAAAACGCAGATAACAGAAAATCTTCCTTTACACACTTAACTGTAATATCCAAAAATTTGTCCCCCAAAAAATTCAATCCAATTTCCGCTCGGATTCAATATCTCCATCATCTTTAGTAAATACCATGAAGTGATACCAGTGATGTCAAATCAGAAGAATTAAACATGGCTGGTATCAGAGTCAGATCGTTAGCTTTGCATACTGCAAAGCTAAATAAATATGTATGATTAGTACCGTTGCAGTCATTAGTCTGCAAGATCTCCAGTAAAAGATCATTTTAT
Organism: Syngnathus scovelli; assembly: GCF_024217435.2. Classification (NCBI taxonomy): domain Eukaryota; kingdom Metazoa; phylum Chordata; class Actinopteri; order Syngnathiformes; family Syngnathidae; genus Syngnathus; species Syngnathus scovelli. The sequence goes on from NC_090867.1 coordinate 7,659,371, forward strand.
ACTGCTCTCAATACAGTTTAAAGTGGAACGATTTGATTCGATGCACCCGCAAATGAAAATCCATCACGTATTCCCATAACATAAATATGAATCAACGCTCAGCAACACAACAGACATGACTTCACTACCACTAAACATCATCCATGAGTAACTCGCGTTTGTATTTGCTGATCCATAAAATCCCTCGCAGAAATTTATCTCGATAATCAGCAATAAAAATCGACCCGTTTTGGGACCCGAGCCCAAGTTTTGGGAAGCCTAATTCATTCTATGACAGCACTACAGTTTTTGCTACCAAGCCACTTAAACGTCCTTTTGGAAGTTAATGTGATTGTGCTGACTTCCCCCAAAAAAAAAAAATCACAGCAATATTTGAAGTTAACAACTTTCCAAAACGCATCTCAAACAGCCAAAATGGAAGCAAATATTTTTGCACACGGGCGTACCTGCAGGGACCGTCTTAGTCGGCATGGTTTATTCCCGTGTCTTCTCTTTGCTGCCGGAAGACTGGTGGCGGGCGGCTAGCTTATTCCTTTTTATTTGTCTCCCCTCACGCTGTTATTCAAAGCTCTCGTGGCACTCGAGTCACCCACACCCCCACGCTGTAAGTGAGAAGCAAGGAGCAAGGAGGCGGGCGGCACCCTAAAGACAGAGCGTAGGAAAGGTGCGCTCAAAAAAGGAGGGGGGGGGGGGGCTTCAGTAAACTCCTCAAATCTGTTCAAACCAAAAGTTCTGGACTTAATTGTACCCTAGTCCATTTTGACCCAAATTGGTCTATCTCTGGGAAGGGTCAGAGGTCAGGAATTTTAGGAGGTGGGAGCTTTGTTTTTGATATCCGAAATTTAAGTATGTACAGTATATCCAGGAGCCGACATTTTATTGTTCCATAGTCAACGGTAAAGATACAAGTTATCGCCCTCGCTGGATTTTACTGTTTTCCATGAGGAGATTCGCCCAAGCAAGGCGTTGAGGGGCCTTATTGACACGCCGCAATAAATTGCCGCGCTTTACGGCCTGCTTACAAAACCGCGCCATCATCTGATAAGGATGTTGAATTGGAGGACGGATATAAATATCCGTGGACTTTTACAGATAGCAAATGTAAGAGGCAGACGAAGATAATTTGTAGCCAAGTGCAGCATTTTGTTTTGCCCGCAGTGACAATAATCTAGTCTATATTTTTGACCTTGTTTTCATAGCTTGGATTGCCACAGTGTTGGCAATCTTAGCCTTGTTTTGGCATTGAGCCATATTCAAATACGGTTGAGGGAATTTAATATATCAATGTGATCATATTAATAATAAATTTCCATTCCCTAACTTATTTCATTATCTGCCTTTTTATAATGTATGAAAGCCCAAAACTTCCACAAATTAAAAAATCTTGTACAGAAATAATAAATAGCATATTTATCATTATTTCTATATTTGTTTGATTGTTGAAAAAAATATTTATTTACTTAATTTCAATATTTGTGTCATTATTTCAGCATGTTTTGTGGTCCTGCAGACGGGTAACTTAAAAAGAGAGAGCTCCATAATTTATTATCTGACACGATGCTGCCCTCTTGTGGTCGGGTCTATTTGTTACATGACCTTCATGGGGTCCTCGGCTTACGATGGAGATGCGTTCCAGGGTTGACGACGTAAACCAAATCATCATTAGTCATCATTACGGTATATATTGATATGATAATGCAGAATAATTTGTTTTATTGGCGTACAACACAAATAATGTACATTACTACAAAAAAGAAATCAAAACCACAACAAATATTTTACACAAATAGCTTATTGATCAATAGAAATATGTAAATACAACTGACACTAATCTGGAATCTATTTGAATTCATTAGATATGCATTCATCTGGAAAAAATATATATAGATATTTAAATAGATATTAAATGTGCTTACACAAACAGCAGCTTCTTGGTGAATGCAAATGGCCACATACAAGGTCGAAGGTCATTCCTTCAAAGTGAGAGTGCATGAGGACTGTTGTCCAACCCAGAACCCAGGCATCATCCTCCCCTTGAAGGAGCTTTTAAACCGCCGTAGGAGTCTCACCTCCCGCTTGCCCTCGGCCTCCTCAACGGCGTAAAAGTTGACCACCCCTGCCGGCTGGTCCAGGTACACGCCGATGGTGCTGTACTGGGGGACGTCCCAGATTTGGTTGTCGATGCCGTCGAACCACACCTGGTAGTGGGATCCCCCCCAGCCCAGACCCCAGGACTGTTCGTTCTCGCCCAGACCGCAGGGTCCGTCCCGTCCCCTCCGCCCGGCACCTTCGTAGGTGACCCCGGCCACCACCCAACCCGTATACTTGATCTCCCAGTAAGCTCGGAAGCCCAAGATTCCTTCTTTGCAAAGAACCTTCAAAAAAATGTAAAACAATGAATTTGAAGTTATAGAAGAAATGTTTTATCTTGTCAAATACTTCAAACCAACCTGAGGTGTATATTCATATCGCTCCGGCCTGTCCAGTACCGGACAAGTGACATCATCAGTCATTCGGAACACTCTGGAGCCTCCGTCTGTTATCCACAGCATCTTATTGGCTGTTTTATCATCCAGCGAAAGTTTCATCCAGTCTGTCAAACGTGAGAAGAAACATCCCAAATTAAAAGGACACTTTTAAAAGCAAGTCTTCCATCCTTACATTTAAGGAGCTCGGCTCGGCAGGTTGGTTCTGGGATGTTTGGGTCATAGTCAGGAATTTTATCTGAAAAATAAAAACATAATGGTGCTTATAAGAAAAAGAAGAAATCAATCAATTGTATTTTATTTACAACTCACCTTGAAGAGCAGCCACATTTTTTGACCCCTTCCTTATTTTCTCTATTAAAAACACACAGTACATTTGATTATCCCAGCGGCATTATGAATGACACCGATTGTGCTCCCTTTACCAGGTCTGCAGGCTGCGTGCAGGATTCTCGTACTGGGCGTGCTGGTCGGCATCTTGTTGGATAACGACCCTCACGTCTGTCAGCGGCGTTCTGCCTGGATCGCCCAATGTACCATCTTATATACACAGCGGACAACACACCCTCCCTTTGGTAGGATCATCACGTCAACGCCGGTGAGTACCCTCTACATTGGTTTGAAATCACAGTCTTATACTATACGTGACCCCTAGAGGGCGTAATAGTGACGTTTCCACAAAATGCATTTTGGTTGATTGTCTAAATATATTTCATATCATTTCACCTTCACACAAAAAAAATTGTACTGCTGCTAGAAAATGGACGGGACAGATGATTTGAATAGAAATGCAAACCGATTTACCTTATGTCTCATTGAATGGCATTGACTTTATGGGATATTATCGCTTCCCAAATCCTGACCTTCACTGTCCCGAGCAGCAAGAACGCAGGTCAAAGCATTTGATCCCGGATCACGTCATCTGTCAGCGGAGCTTCGAAAAGCGCGTGTGTGTTTTTTTTTTTTGATCGGCCTATAAAAGGAATAAAGCCACGCATGCTTTGCCCGCTGTCAAAACATTCCAGTGAGCTGGCCCAGATTTATATGTCATGTTTCGCATGCTGCTCTCGTGTGAGCATCCAAAGCGGGGCGGGCTCGCCATAACTGCCAACGGGCCAAAGTTGTAAAGGGTCGGCCAACGCAACTTAAAGAGGAGCGTTTACGACCGCTCGCGTGTTTCTTGGCTAACGCCACTCGTGCGTGACATGAAAGTGATAAATGGCTGACGCATCTATACTGCGTGACCTGCATCCATGTCAGTATTTAGGTTATGTATATTTACCCCACTGGCGCTGAGGCTTAAAAAATTCCCCCCACCACCATTTTTTTTTAAAAATATTTCCTGTGTTTATAATTTTATCTACTTGAGTTGGATTAATTTAACATATGATAGGCTCCATCAAGCCCGCAACACACGCGAGCAAACATTTGGTTGTGTTTTCTTGTTTTGTTGTTGTACTTGGGCGCTATCTCACAAGTCATCACCCCCCCCCTTCCTTGACTTAGTGCCAGGGTATTTTGGCCCGGCACAACGGGATGTCCTCGCATCCAAGCGTCGGTGTTTCCGTTTTAAGAAAACCACGTTAAAACCCCGATCCGGTTACGCGCCTGGGTATGGTTGCCAATTCTGATCTCACATTATAAGCCGGCAGCGGCGAGCGTGACCGGGGTCGCCTCTGTGGCGCGTTCAAGGTATATAAGAGCTGTCACTCAGCGGAGAGCAAAGCCACTCTCAGGATGCCTACCACTGACACAATCATGGCAGACACCTGGAGGTCAGACAATGGTGAGCCGGATTTTTGTCTTTTAGCACAGCTTGAATCAAAGACTTGTTTTTCCGCTGGCTGATTTCATGCTTGTCATTGTCACCACTCCCTAACGCTTACCCTGACTGGCGTACGCTGGAAGGATTTTGCAACTAAAGAAAAATACACAACATAACATTAGGTTTGGCTATTATTGCTATTATAATATTATGTGGTAATTCTTTTCAAGGGACGTGTTTCAAAATTTTCAATGCGTTTTAATGAATTATCATTTGTGTGGCGTGAAACTGCATAATAGCTTAAACTTGTAAATATATCGAAAGTGACTCTCAGTATACGTTAATATATACGTTCATCTGAACGGTCGGCAAAATATTTCAGTTGCCAAATAGATGACGTGTAATAGTTTTGTAGTCGCCCAAGGAGGCGCTCGCCGTGTGCGGTTCACGCGAGGACAACTTCAAGTTATTGCCATCACTTTGACAGCAAACAGGTGTCTTGACAGATAAATATCAGCTCGCACATGCTTTCGGCGAAGCGATAAATTCAAAGATAACAAGACAGTTAATCGTCATCATCATCATTAGGAGTTGTATTTATTTTTCCCGGAATCACGGCTCTGAGCTGGTGTGAACGTCGCGACGCTTTGTATCGGATGGCGTGGCTGGAGCTGGGAAATAAATTGCCAATGTTGACATCTTAATTCAGTCAGGATTAATTGTCCCCACTTGATCTCCATCCTGAATTTGAAAAACACGGCCTGCAAATATTATTAGCACCCAACTCCTTACGTAACATTGGATAAATCTTATCATCAATGTCATCAAGCATAATATGATCCCTTTTGATATTTAATTATGGGATTAACACTTGCAGTCCTTGGAATAGTTTACAATCCTTCATTTGTTTTTGTCCATGGATAAAAATCATTCCGATTACATTTTGACCATCAGTCAAAAAATACCTCAACGACGGCGTAAGATAATTGCCGGCAGCCGTCGAAATTCATTATGTTGTTGTGTTGTGACAGAGACAGATGGCGTTTTGTAAGCATACATTGGCTCGCCTTCCGCCATCTGTCAAGATATTAAATCAGAAGACTGTTTGAGCCAAGTCCATTGACCTTAAAGCAACTCCGAGGCAAAGTTGTATCTTCAAATAGCCCGGTGGTGCCTGGCAACCCTTTGGCTGGTACGCTGCCGTTGCCATGACAACCACGCCAGTTATTTAAATATCGGTGGAAGCGGGAAGGGCAGTTTGTCACTTTTATGTGAGCAAAATAACATTTCCATCGCTTTGCTAACTAACATTTTGAAGTGACTAACCAAAAAAAAACAAAAAAAGATTTAAATATAGTGATATTCACCAAATCTGTAACATCCCTTCTCAGAAAAGAACCCAGCCTATGACCCCGATATGCCTGAGCCAAAGAGCAGAGCGGATCTAATCAAACGTAGGGATTTTTTTTTTGTTCTTCAAATAATCAAAAGTGTTTATTTATTACCTGACAAAAAAAAGTATCTTTCTGTACCTGTCAGACTGGATAAACCTTTCCTTCGATCCGCGGACGGCCAACAAGGTGCTGTGGGTATCGCAGGGGGGGGCTAAGGTGTCTCGCATAACCGATGACGTCACGTGTCCCGTCTTGGAAGGACCGCAGAGATTTGAGTACATGCCCCAGGTACTTGGCCCAAAACAGCTCAAATATCACCACCTTGTGGATTCCAGTGCCACAAAGCGGATTTGACATGATTCTAAAACACAGGCAGCAGACTTTGAATGTTCTGTCAACTCCGTTCCAAAAGGTGCTTTGCAAAGAGGCCATCCAGGGCGTACGGGCCTACTACGAGGTGCTGTGTTCCGGCTGGGTTGTGGTCGGAATAGCCAGCGAACGTGCCGGCAGGAGGAACAAAGACGGCTCCTGCGGCCTCGGGGACAACGAAGACTCCTGGTGTCTGGGCTGGAGCGGGTCCAGTTATCACGCCTGGCACGACGGTCATATATCGGAAATCCGAGACGTTCCCAAGTCTTCCGTATTAGGCGTGTACATCGACCACCCTGCCGGTATCCTCAATTTCTACGCCGTGCAGGAGGGTGACGACGGTACGGTGGGGCAGGAGGTGACTCTCCTGCAGCAGATCAAGAGTCCTTTTTATGATAAAATGATACCAGGTGTCTGGTTGGGGATACGTTCGGACTGCGATATACGACAACGCGACTAACTATCCTACGATACGTTTTAGATAGTAAGCAGCTGTGCAGTAAAAAGCTCCGTGTTTTTTTGAAGAAAAAAAAAAAAAGTTAACTAATGGCCTGGTTCAGAACATAATTAAAGATTTGATTGTGTATCATGTTTGACTATTATGCTCATTAAAACAATCCACAGTCCGCTAGCCCTGCCTGTGTTTCCAATTTAGGAAATATAGCCAAGCTGCAGCATGATCAAAGATCTCGATCCATCTGAAGTCTTAATTTAGTGGCTCCTCTTGTTGACAGCACTTTGTCACATGGAAAATTGTTAGCACGTCACGTGGCTTCACTTATATCCCGACTGTATGTATGTCAGTCAAGTGACTCCGATGGCCCTTGACCCCCTGTGGAGAAGACGCTCCACTGACCTCAGCGTCTGGTTTTGAGACTCCCCTTGGGCCCCTCCCCAAGTTATATGATAATGCATTATTAGCAATGACCTTATACAGACAGGAGACTTGAACCACTTTGTACAGTTTGTAAACGGCGCCCTCTGCTGGACATTTAATTTGCCTACAGTTGAGGGTTAAATAAAACATTGAACAAGTTTATCATTACGGTGTTCGGCTGCACTAGCATTTATCTCGCGGCCTTTGTGTTTCTTTTAAAGTTTTATTTTGAATGATAATAGACTTCAACCAGAAGTGGCAATTGTTTGGTATTCACCAAAATTCTCCTCGAGATGACATTTCAACAAAACAGTAGCTCACAATAAAGAACTGACCAGCTGTGATTTTTTTTCCTCCCCATAAATTCCTCTGTCACAAGCCCACGCTCAGCAAAAGACAAGAACGTTTGTAGCTGGGCATGCCAGAAGGGATGAAGAAGCCCAAGAAGGGGTAAAAGGAGGAAGACGCTGACAGTGCGTCCAGAGCGAGAAGAGATGTGCAGACGCTGATCAGGTAGAACACAAAGCCAGGGAGATCGGACATTCGGCTTACGTCGTGTCTTTTTTTCAGAAAGTGGACCAGCTCAAAGTGAGGACATCTCCCAAGTGACACAATTAGTCAGGTATGGCATATTTATTTATTATTTTGATCTCAAGTAGTCAGAATTGAACCAATTAAGTGATCTTGGCTAATTCCACCTTGTTTGGAAATGGGTGAATTCAACCAAATTTAACTTTATAACATTTTCCGAATAGAATCGTTTTCGATGCTTCATTTATTTGTAAATGTCGGCAACGTGTGGGTGGAGGACATGCAAATGTTTCCAAGTCCACAAAGCTCACTCTGTGCGGCGCGCACACTTTGACGTTTGTCCTCTCCTCCATCGTCGCCATCATCATCTCCCTTTTGCATTTCAAGTCTTCTTGACCCTCTCCTCCTCCCTCATTATGGAGAATTTGTTGCAAAACTTCAACAATAACACCCTCAGAAATGATTCGCATCTCTTTGACTTGACAAAGACGCGATTGTTGGGAATTATTTCGTCCGTGACTGACTTGAAAGGAGCTTGTGGTTGGCGATCAGCTGCTGTTGCACAGATTTTTTTTATCCTTTTCAAACAGGGTCAAAAGTTCGGGAATAAATCCATCCTAATCTACACTCCCTTTAAATACAGATAAATATTCTTAATAATAAAAAAAAAAGCTGATGCTCATGTTTCTTGAAATTAGCCAGAAAATAATAAATTTGTATTATTATTAGCATCATGATCATAATGGCCCTCAGAAGAAAAACTTTTAATATGAAATAATTGAATAAGAATATTAGTATGAATAACTGTGGTTACAAATTATATTTGTATAATATTTCACTCCTCGGCCGTCCTCATTCCTCAAATTTGGGACGCATATTCCTCGCCGCCCCATTCCTTAGACGTTGCCAGACTCACACACACACACACACACACTCCCAGTCACCCGGGCCATGCAGCTGTCACCTGTCACTTCCGTGGGCATATCGTGGAGATGCTAGCTGGCCCAGAATAGAATAAGTTGGAGAATGTAACTGCAAGTGGGCGAGGGCGACTGCAAGTCAGAATGAACGGCGGCAGGAAGGACAAGTCGTAAGGCGGCTTCGGGGTGTTTAGCGTGGGAACGCGTCAACGTTGCGGTAAGGCCTCGTGCTTAAGCCGGCAACCATGAATACTTGATTCGACTCTTTTCAAAGTAATGAATGATTTAAAAAAAAATCAAGGCTGGAGTTGATTTTATGAATGTACGCTTAGTAATTTTTCATGAAATGTCTGCAGGATGGATGAGCACGACCGAGTAAGCCAAGCATCCAGCGTGGCTACCATCTCCTACTTTCCTGTCAGACGGGTGGGTTTCAATCCATTACGCTTTTTTGTTGTATTTTAAAATGTGACGCCATCATCACACTGTCCAGGAAAGCGATGGCAAGCTGCAAGCATTTGGAAAAAGGTGTCAAGCCGTCAAGAGAGACCCCAACTCCCCCGTGGTCATCAGAGGATGGCTCAACAAAAAAGTTTGTGTTTTAAATCAGCTCAAAGTAAAATAACATGATAGCATTCATCTTGGACTTTACAGGACAGCAGCGGATTGAAATTATGGAAGAGAAGGTGGTTCGTCCTCTCCGACTATTGTTTGTTCTACTACAAAGGTAAACATTTGTTATCAGCGGCAGACGTTCTCGACGATGAATCGCACTCGCTTTTGTTTACTTTTTTTTTTTGTTGCCAACCAGACAGCAGAGAAGAACCCGTGCTGGGCAGCATTCCGCTACCCAGCTACAAGATCTTATTCTGCACGCCGCGAGAATGCAAGAACAGGAAGTTCACCTTCAAGGTAACTTTTATTTTATTTAATTAATTTATTTATTTAATCAAAATGTCTGTCTAAATGCTAACCCAGGTGGTGCACCAGGGAATGCGCTCTTATTACTTCAGCGCTGACACTCAGGAGGACATGCTGGGTTGGGTCCGAGCTCTCAGTCAATCTGCTACCATGGAAACGGAGGGCCCCATGCAAAGGTACAGAGGGACGCTCTGACAAAACATTAAGCAGAATGTCATCTTCATCATAATCTTTGTAGGCGCTGCTCAAGCTACCAAGATTTCACTCAGATAGGCGGCAGCACGGAGTCGGTGATGGACCTCCCGAAGTCCCCCTCGGACGAGGAGGCTTGTCCAAAACCGAGACACGTCAGCAGAACTTTCAGCGAGCCCAGTCATCTGAGCGGGGGAAGGATCGTGACGTCAAACCCGGAGGCGAGAGGCGGGAGGAGCGCTCGTCAGAGGAACTCGAGGTTGTCGCAAAACGTCAAGCGAAACTTGAATACGGTCCCAATTGAATCGTTTTTTTGCATAGCCCTTCAGCGCGAACTCCGAGTCCGTGGGGTCCAAACCGGGAGACGGATTCCTTCCCTTTCATCCCGGCCACCAGGAGTCATCGTGGGTCTCGCTCTCACACACCGGCGGGAAGGGCGGACATTCGACCTCAGGGTGACTCGGTGTCGGTGCCCGACACGCTCTACTACGCACCCGCCTCACCCAAGACAGAATTCCGATCCGCTCCTCCCACGCCGGTCCCCGAGCGGTGGCAGAACATCAGCAAGGTTCGGCGACATCATATTTGGATTTCACAAGCGTTTGAATATTTATGACATTTTTGTTTGTAGCCTGCACCTGTTTATGGATCCGTGCATCACGCTGGGCGAAGACCTTTAGGAAAGGTGATGAGGACACACGAGCCGTCTTTTCGTGTTTTATGATTGATCTCCATGTGGCTTCTTTCTTTAGAGCTACTCGGCGGGGATCCACGCAGACTCGCTGCCCCCTTTGCCGCCCTCGTCTCGGGCCGCACATGCGCATCACCCCCCTCACCGCGGCCATTTATCTGTCAGTACATTTGACGTCACCTCCCAGACTTTGTGATGTCATAAATTCAATTCCTTTTCTCATATACATTTTTGCAAGATTATTATATAATCTCAAGTGTTGCTGTTCTTGCAGCCTCCAAAATCTGAGCCAACACAAATCCGACCTCTGGAAAGTGATGCTGACGTAAGTATGTGTATATCCTTCTGGGCTCGGATCTTTTTCTTTTTTTTTTTATTATTGTTATTTCTTTTCAGGCTGTGTTGACAAGGTTGTGTGGGTGTGACAAGCTTCTGCAGTCTTTGTCCGTCGAACTCGCTCAACTCCAAATGGACAAGGTCGCTAGTTGCTAATATGAGATGATAAAAATATGTTTTTGACGGTGAGTTTTCCCTTTACAGGATAGCGTCCAGTGTGCGTTGGAGGTGTTGCGGTTGCAACTGGAGGACTGGAGCAGCCGGGGACCCGGTTCCCATGAAGAGGTCCTGACCCAGAAGGTTATGCTGCTGGAAGAACTGGTCACAATCCGAGCCAGAATGTGTGACGTGTCATTGGTATGCAAAAAAAAAAAAAAAAAGTTGAGACCAAGAACGCAGGGTTGGAACAATAATGTCACCTCTGGTTTCTCTTTGCTTGTCTTTTAGGAAATGGAGGTTGTGTGGAATCAGTACGAGAGAATGGAAAGTGAACTTTGCGTTTTTCGTTCGCACCTGCAGCACGTTTGCAACTTTGGGATGCCGCAGGTATGTTTGCATTTACAACCACCTCATATTTTTTTTTATTATGTTCTTGTTTTCCGTTCCTTGCTCCCAGGAGCAGTCTCAGGCCCAGAGAGAGCTCTGGATGATGGAGGACATTCTCGCGGGGTTAAAGGTGAACAGGGAGCATTTCCGCTTCCTGCTTGGATTCCGCAAACACCACAGTTAGTATCGGTCCCTCTGTTATTTTATCTACGATTTAGATTTGTCTTTTTGCGCTAACTTGACGTGGTAACTTTGACTCAGTGTTTGAGTCCTCGGGTCCGCATCCCGGATCTCCTGGTTCTGCCACCGAGATCCCTCACGTGCCACCGGTAAGGCCTTAGTGTTTCATTCTGGGCTATATTTCGCTTTTCCTCGCTATTTGACGTCCTCACATTTCATCCCATGTCTGAATCCCAGCAGCAGAATGTGGAACAAGAGCCACCAATGCGCCCGCCTTTACCCCAGGAGCTACTGGAAAGCAAGAGCCAGGACCTCGGCTGGCCAGAGTCCTCACATGACGTGAGGAAAAAGCATTTAAGAAGCAAATTTGCCCGTTTTTATTTTGATGGCTGCGTCTTTCAGGGGATCTACGCCGACGATCCCATTCACGGACGAGGCAAGAATCCAGCCGACCGCCTACGTGTAAAAGCACACAAGGATGCATCTGGTTTGAAAACGATTTTATTATTTATTTTATTCATTTTCCTGCTTCTTGTGTCACAATTTGTCATCATTTTTCTCTCTCCCTAGCATCTCAGGCAACATCAACCAAGGTTGGACTCCTCATATTTTCCACTGTGCTGCTTTATTTTGGCTAATGTGCTCCCAAACACATGTCCAAATATAGAAACACTCCAAAAGTCTTTGTTATCGCAGCCAATTGGAAATTCTTTGATTCTATCATCTCCCCTGCAATTAGGGCATGTTGCATTACTCGTGTTGGCCGGCAGAGGGAGCACAGGAGCTGAGTGGCGCCACCTCCTCCCCCTCCCTTCCTCTCAGGCCCCTTCTGGCACCTATCATACTTTGCTCACATACATATGCACACATGGGTACATTCACATGGGCACAAGCACATGCTCACATGTGAAGATCTGCACAATTCTAAGTCGCCCGCGTCGCCTTTAGAAGATGAAGATGAGCGAGGAGGAGCAGATGGAGAGGATGAAGAGGAACCAGGAGAGGATGACTAATAGGAAGAAACCTCCCGTACCCTCCGCAGCTGCCAAGACCCAAAGTTCAGAAACACAAGAGGAGGTTTGTAGGCTGATCAAAAAACAAAAATCGGATTTCATACCTGTGTACACTCACCGGACGTTCTATTAGGTACGCCTGTGCATTCTAACCAATGTCTGTTTAGTCTCCTTCTCAGGCCCCCTTCCCTTTAAGGGTGTCACGTGTGGTTACCGCCATGCTGCCGTCTTCCCTGGTGGCCCGGCGGGTTTCCGTGGAGGATCCCCCGTTAGAGGTCCAAGCCCCGCTGACCGAGCAGCTATACCCGACAGAGCAGGGTAATAAATCCGAGCCGACAAAGCCCCAGCAGCATCTTGTCACCAAGACAAGCCGGCCCGCATCCGGGAGCTCTGAGATGGAGTCAGACGTGAGCAGAGCTGTTTCTGCAAAAACATCAAGTTCCGATTCTCGTGAGCCGTCGGAAGCTCCCCGAGATGGTCACAGTGCAGAAATGAAGGTGATTTGATTCCATCACTAGATTTAAAAAAAAAAAAGACAACACAGATGACTCAGTGTAAACGCTCGAACAGGCTGTTGATGGGCCCTCTGACGTGGACCCTGGCCTCAGTATGAGTCCTGAGCAACGTGAGGCCAAACTCAGGCGTGTGGAACGTATACGCCAGCAAATCATACAAAGGTGCCGTGTCTTATATAAAACAAAACAGAAAAGTTTAAGGCTAGCTACCACTAGATTTTCTAAAGAACTACAAAATAAAAATTATCTGATGTATTTTTTTTAGTGCCATTACACCAGTCAAGCATGAGGGACGTCTCCATGACTCATCAGGAAAGCAAAAAGCAACATCAGGTACTTACCGCAGTTCACATTTTTGCTCTTTTAATGAATTCGTTTTGCAGGTTCTCCGTACTCAGGATTCCCAAAACTTACACGCCCCCTTCAATCACACATTTCTATTCCTTAGATCAGGAATCTAACTGCCAGGCAAAGACGTTCCGAAGTTCTTTGACTTGCGTTCCTCCACGTTCTCCCGCCCCTGGTGCGACAACCCAAGTTGAGAACAGACAAAAGCAACTTGTTGACAATGCAAAGAGAGACATCAAGTTCGGGAGCAGAACGCAGCACAAAAGTTACAATCGCACCAAAATCAAACGCCCGCCGTCGCCCCATCACGTCACGTCCACGACGCTCTGTCAGAAAGACACAGGCGAGGACGGTCGCCAACCAGATGCTACCGAAGATGTCGACGGGGATCATCCGTCTTCCGACTTGAGATCCAAGTGGTTCCTCTCCACCATCCACCGTCTTGAATTTGCACCACTGTGCGACCCTGACCTTGACATCAGCGCTGAGGAGAAAGCCCGCAAGGAGGACCAGCCCGAGGACGCCAGCGACTCCACCACCATGTCTTCCGCAGTTAGCCAGAGCTTGGAGAAAATGAAAGAAAACCACTCGCTCTTCTATAAGATCGCTTGCGATATCAGCTTCTCGGATACCGACATCACCAAGAATGAGGGGAACTCCCCGGAGGAGCTCGTCATCACCGAAGGCGAGCTCGGGAGCGCATCCGATCAGGGCGGCAAGGACGCCGAAGCCAACCAACCGGTAGTCCAAAATGGCGGGACCAAAGAGTCTGAAGAACGAAATTTGGGCCTCAACCAGAATAACTTGAAGACTCCATCCAGCAATGGAAAGCGTGTCGGTCGGACCGCCTCTTTCCAAAAAGCAAAAGTAACCGTTTTCAGGACCAGTTTGTAAATCAAATCATCTTATTTCCTGTCAAAAATATCTGTTGGACCATGAGAAGATAACACTTCTAACCTCAAACAATGGATGGATATCATTGTTGTATCTTAAACATCCTCATTAATAAAGATGCCGTGCACTACATGGAAAAGCCCCCCCCACCCCCACCCCTGATTCATTTGCACATTATATCTTTTATTTTTTTTTCCAAAGGACGTCCCCTGTTGCTGCTCCCTAAAAAGACCTGACGCAGAATTTAGATGGAGCCCCTCTGAAGAAAAAAAAAAAAAAAAAAGAACCCTTTGCTTTGTCACTTTAAATCCTTGCCGAGTCTTAGTCGATGACATCATTGTCTGCGAGCACATTACATCATCCCTTCCCAGGCTTGCTCTCTTAAAGACAGCACCACCTTCTGTTTACGCAGCTGCACACCTAAAGTCACACAGAAATGATCACAACATCAGCATATTGAGAGCAGGCCCGAGGTTATTATTAGATTCTATGCATGTGCCCAGATTTTCATTTTGGAACATTGCAAAGCTAAAAAAAAAATCTGTTATAATGATATGCAAATAAGAAATGCTGACTGTAATCAAAGTTCTATTCAAGTTCGACTGGATATTATGATGTGCCCGCCCCCCCCCTCCCCACACCCTTCCCCCTTGGCCGCCATAGTGTTTTAATGGGGTTGTGCACAGGGCACCGCACTGCAATGCATTAGTCTGTTTGCAAATAAAATGTCTGTCACTCATTTTGCGCCCCCCCCACCCCACCTCCTTCCATCGGCGTGCGCGTGATTGGCCCACGCGTGCACGCGCATAAATCACAGGGATGCGGAGAATGCTGAGAGAATGTTTCTTTAAGACCCATTACCTTCCAATCCCACCGAGAGGGGGGGGTCCGTGCTAAGGTGGTGTAACGTCACTCTCCCTCCCTTGCTCCTCTTCCTCGTCGTCGTTTACATGTGAAAAAAAAAAAAAAAAAGGGGAGGGGGGATACACACATTAGGAAGAGTGGGGCTTTTCTCGGATCCGGATGAGGGGCGCCGACCCACGCAAAAAATGGACCCGAGGACTATTTAACGGCAAAGCAACACCGCGACGGATATGGTAAGGATGCAAGTTTGCAGCGAGAGAGAAAACAATGGATGCACGCAAAAATGCATAGCGTGTGTGTACGTGTGTGTGCTGTCACCAAATCACAAGTGTGCGGTGTGTGCACCGCCAGTCAAAGCTACTTAAATGATAAGCAACTAATATCAAATAATTGTCATCAGAGCGGACCTTGCTTGGAAGCCTTTGCAGCGTTACAGGCTTGAATTATTAGCTATATTTAAAATATGAATTGGGCCTTTGCTTTAAAAAATAATGCATTGGACATTTTTATGCATTTTTTTTTTTAGCACCGTGACGTGAGCTCCGCATGATGCACGCCATGCATGCATGCGTGGTTTTATCGTGATGTTTGCCATAAAAGGTTCGTTTAACACCCCCCCTCACCCCCCCCCTCCCTCGCGCGCGCACATTGGTTGTTTTACTAGAAGAATGCATTCGAGGGCTTCCTCATCTATGCAGCCAACGATGGAGATCATTGTCATCTCGTCATTCTTGTGCATGTACATGCTTGTGTATTCTCGCGAGGGGGGGGGGGGGGATAGGCGTGTTTGGTTCGGTTCCGGGTGTTTTCATCCCCGCAAAGCAGCTGCCGACAGTCACTTATCGATTCCAATGATGCGTTTCTTCACCCGCGCTTGGGGGGGGGGGGGGTCGTGCAGTTCAATGGTATTAGAAGTGGACCGAATGAGGTTCCTTACTAGTTCTTGGGCTTTTACTTTGGAGGCAGGGAAGACCCCCACTCCCCTCCTTATGTTTACTCAGCACCAATGTCTTCATTCTGGATGTGAGTGATTATAACATGGCTCTTTTGTGTCTTCTAGGAAAACTAGGGTTGAGGTCAGGGCTTTTCCAAGCAGTCCTTTATGGACATTGCTTTTTACATTGTGCTCTGGCCATGCCAGGACAGAAAAAAATGGCCTTCCCATCGAGTTGGAAGCCGAGTTGTCCTAACTGCTAGTGTCTGTGTATCTCTTCAATCATCCAGGTCAAGGTAAGCCGCAAATTTCGAAGACAGTTTGACTTTTGTTGTCTCCAGATTTTTGTCTGTACAGCATCTCAGAGTAGGTCCATCTGTTGTTTGTTTTGCAACAACTCCCAATTCAAAATGTCTGGTGTCCACCTCCCAGGCAAGAATAAAGTGCATTTTAAATAAATGCAAGCAAGTGCAAGCTCTGTTTTGCATCAGCGAGCCATCCATCAACAGACTTTGTTTACTGGGGCACACGGTGAAGATGCCAAGTGCTGTTAGCCAGCGCAACAGCACGAGAAGCTAATTCGTGGATGGATGGATGGATGGATGGATGGATGGATGGATGGATGGATGGATGGATGGATGGATGGATGGATGGATGGATGGATGGATGGATGGATGGATGGATTTCCTTGTTCTTCTGGATGAGACAGTGAAGACTAAGGAGAAAAAAAAAATAACTGTGCACTCTATTAATGTGCAATCCATTGCATTTTTGGCCACGGGTTTGCACAGTGACACAGAGGGCCGTAATCAGCGTGAAAGGAAAGTCCAGATCGGAGCAATATGCAGTACTGTAAGTCACAACAGCAAACGCTGATTAAAAGAAGATAAGTGGAGCGCGATCGCATTTTCAAAGCCCTTACGTCAGATTTTTTTTTTTTTCATTTCTTGTCAAGAGGAAAATGGGAAGATCGATACCGTTGTAATGTCTTGCCACAGTATGAGGCTGCGGGTTAGCTTAGCTTAGCACAGAGAAGTAGAGAGGAAGTGCATGCCGTCTGTATGTTGTAACCCGCTGTAAGAAATGTCTGACTTTTTCTTGTTGTTTTGCAGCCATTGCACTATGTTGTGAGAAGTGCTACCTTGTGGATACAGTCAAGGAGCTTCCTCAAGCTCAATATTTCTCCACTGACTCTCCCCCATTACTGCCCTCTGCTCGTCTCAGCCACCCACGGAATGATTTCCCCGTAGAAATAGTTCCAAAGCATTCAGAGACGTGCAGGTTTGAGGCCTAAATAGAAAAAAAAGAAGAAAATATGCCCACTAAAGGGATTATATTTCTCCAGAAATGTAAAGTTTTGCATTTTGAGCATCATATCTTATAAAACCCAAGATTTTTTTTTTTTTTGCACACCTCCTGTAGTTGACTCACACTCTCCGGTCTCATGATGATGTGTGAGGTGATGCCCACCATTTCTGAGGATGGGCGAAGCGGCACGACCGGGGGCGCCTCCCCCCCGGCCGGACCCGGGGTGGGAGGCCCGGGCGGTGCCATGGGAGCTGGAGGAGCAGGAGGGGGCTTTAGCGGGAGGGATATCCGAAGCGGGGGAGACGAAGGAGGCAGCACGGGCAACCTGGAGTCTCTGATGGTTAACATGCTGACGGAGAGGGAGAGGCTGCTGGAGAACCTGAGGGAGACGCAGGAGAGCCTGGGGACGGCCCAGCTCCGCCTACGAGAGCTCAGCCACGAGAAGGAGTCTCTTCAACGACAACTCTCCATCGCTCTGCCACAGGTACGACGTGCGGTCACAACATTAGGTACACTGTGAGGCGCCGCCATGTCCTATCACTGTCGAGTGGGGGATGAGTACTCGGCTGTCAAGTGAGCTCATACGAGCCTTCGCCGGTGACAGTTCGAGCAGCACGCTAACTAATCCTCCATTGCAACCTCGCTAATGTTTGAAAGTCCCTCACTGATTTTGTGTAATCAGGTCTTGGCGAGAAATATTGCTGGAAGATATTTGCAAAATGGTGGAAGCCCAATTTAAATGAATAGTTGATAGGAATCCCCCTTAGAGGATCTGCTGATTAATAATGAGCGTTATTTGAGTTTTTTTTTTCTTCCTCTGGCTAGGAAGAACAGCTTTAGTGTTTTCCTTCAGGATCAATCCCCACTTCTGTGTGTGAGGCGTTTACGGCTTTATGAATGTTTTCATTTTTTAGTGCCTCCTAATTTATCATAAACTGCGAATGTTGGAGTTCACGTTTAAAAAAAAAAAAAGAGATAGCAAGTGATGGAAAAAGACAAAAAAGAACAAGGAGGGCCAACTGAGAAGCTGAGCGTCATCCAAAGCAGTCCCAAACTGTGTCGCCATCTGCGGCCACCTCTCTTTGGCTCCTTTCTCTTCTCTCATTGAGCCGCCGCTTTGGTCTAGCTTTCCACTAACTAAAAACATTGCATATCACACATAATGCGGCCTTGGATTTTTTTTTTTTTTTGGAGACTCGATCAGAATGAAATACATTGCTGATGCACAAGTTTGCTGCGTGAGAAGACACGGTGTCCTCAGTGGTGTAGAATGACACATCGACACTGTGTTCGGCGGGTTTCTATTTGGGGGGGGGGTCTCTCGTGCATTCCAGTAGGGCCATTGTGTAACCTTATGATGTAATGCATCCATGTGTTTCACAAGGCAAGTGACGGAAAATGTGTCAATTTATGTTTTTACATCACAGCTTCGTTTCCATTGTGCAGCTTATGTTTTGTGTAACTGTATCGGAATTATATTTTTGTTTGGCCCGGGTTGTTGTCATCCCCCTAAAACACACATCCGACGTGCCGTTTAGATGGTTTGTTTAGTTCCCCCCCACCCTGAATGCATCTCTTGTGTTCGCCAGGAGTTTGCCGTGTTGACGAAAGAGCTCAACGTTTGCCGGGAGCAGCTTCTGGAGAGAGAGGAGGAGATTTCTGAGCTCAAGGCGGAGAGAAACAACACTCGCGTGAGATGTTTAGCAGCCATTTTGCCCATAACACTAAAAGTAGTTGGGTCAATTTTGACCCAATTTTTGAGGTTCAATAAATTTTTCCACGCCGACAGTTGCTGCTGGAGCACCTGGAATGCCTGGTGTCCCGTCACGAACGCAGTCTGAGGATGACGGTGGTCAAGAGGCAAGCCCAGTCGCCAGCGGGGGTCTCCAGTGAGGTGGAAGTCCTCAAGGCCCTCAAGTCTCTCTTTGAGCACCACAAGGCTCTGGATGAGAAGGTGGCTCAAAACGCCTTGATACTCGTGGTTGCACTACTTTCACTGTTTAAAAATAGTCATAATAATAGTAATAAAAATATTAATAATAAAAATAATAAAATATTCATTATAATAATAATTTAAATAAATTAATTAATTAATAATAATAATTCTTGCAGGTTCGAGAGCGTCTCCGAGTGGCCCTGGAGAGGGTGTCCATGTTGGAGGATCAACTAGCAGCGTCTTCTCAAGAGGTAAACTCATATCACTCCGCCTCCCGAGCTCATCTCGATTTCCCCGAGGTCAACTAATGTTGACCAGTTGCTCTGTCTCCTTCTTTCTAGGTAATCTCTTTACGAGACCAAATTAAAAGGCGTCAACAAGGGGTGGACGGCGGGAAAGATGTAAGGGAGGGTTTTATGGATCTCGGTTCCAGTTGTTTTGTTTCTGTTTACGTGTTAGCGACCAGTAGTTAGATGGGTATCTGGAGTGTGATTTGGACTTCTTGTCAAATCTGCCGTTCCTCTAACCTTCCTCACTCCCGCTTTTGTTGTTGTCGCCACCTCAGCGACTCCCCAACGGCCCCGCCTCTGGCCTGGAGGACAGCGAGCTGGAAAGACAGCGGGAAGTGGAAATAGAGCGTCAGAGAGCCGAACTCTCGCAGCTAAAAGAGAGGCTGGCCCTCATGTGCCGGCAGGTGAGTGAGTGGCTGCTACTCAAAATTCATACTCAATGATTTAACAATAAAATGACGACAATGTTCAGCATTTGTAATGAATCATAAAAAGCTTATTTGTAATGAATCACCGCGACTATTTATTTACACTCACTGCCGAGGGAGCGAACACTGACTCACCTCGGTCGTCCTGCCTGTGTCCGTTTGTGGCATCTCGTCAGGTTGGCGAAATTGAGGAACAGCTTGCGGCCGCCAGGAGGGAGGTGACAAAGTCGGAGGAGGCCAATCAGAAGCTCCAACGGGAAGTCAAAGAGGTCTAAGCTCCTTTCACACCGGAAATAAAATGTCCTTTTCATTCACAATAAAAAAAAATATGAATGACATCTGCTTTTTTAGGCCCTTTGCCAAAGGGAGGACATGGAGGAAAGAATTACGACACTGGAACGCAGGTAACCTTTCAGCCACTGACAAGAATCGGCGTCCCAATACTTACGTCCAGATCATGCGGTTTCATCATCCGGTGTTGTGCGCAGGTACCTAAGCGCTCAAAGGGAGGCCACGTCCCTCCACGACATCAAGGACAAGCTGGAAAACGAGCTAGCCAGCAAGGAGTCCCTCCATCGGCAGAGCGAGGAGAAGAACCGCCAACTGCAAGAGCGTCTGGACGAAGCCAAGCAGAAGCTCCAGCAAACCCTGCAAAGAGCCGAGACGCTGCCGGAGATCGAAGCGCAGCTAGCGCAGAGAGTCGCCGCGCTCAATAAGGTACTTTGAAACTACGCTTGGATATTTTCTCATCGCTTTCGGTGACAAACGATTTTCTTTTAGGCGGAAGAGCGCCACGGTAATTTTGAGGAGCGACTACGGCAAATGGAAGCTCAACTAGAAGAGAAGAACCAAGAGCTGCAGAGAGTACACATCACGCCGCTTCTTTCGTTACGGACCATTTCTCCGCGTCCGGTAACACGAAATTTATGCTTGCTCCAATCAGGCGAGGCAGAGGGAAAAAATGAACGACGAACACAACAAACGTCTCTCGGATACCGTCGACAAACTTCTGTCTGAGTCCAACGAGAGACTTCAGCTGCATCTTAAAGAGAGGATGGCAGCGCTGGAAGAAAAAGTAACCTTTGCAATTTTATAAAGTACCTATTTTTTTATTCACTGCACTCCCCCCCCCCCCCATTAGAATGCTCTCTCGGAGGAACTGGCCAATATGAAGAAAATCCAGGATGACCTTCTTGCTAATAAGGTACTCAAGCCGTCACGTGGAAGGTGTTTTCCTAATCCCAAACAGCCTTTCAAGATTTCCCGCTGAGAAAAACAAGGTGATATCCGCGACATTCTACTCTGTATTCCAGGAGCAGCTCCTTGCTGAGCTGGAACGGATCCAACTGGAGCTGGACCAGCTGAGGGGCAGGCCTGGCTCATCTTATTCCAGGTTTGTCATAATGAAGCACAAAAAAAAAAGTGATTTATGCCACACGCAGTCGCTAGCGGATAATGAAAGTATGCTAGCTGGAATAACAAGCTGGTTGTGGGTGTCTCCGTAGGGCGGGCAGCGTGAGCTCCCTTCCGTCCACCTTGTTTCGAAGATCCCTTCCGGGGAGCGCCTCGGAGCTGAGGTACCCCCAGGGCGGGGGCTCGCTCCCGGCCGGCTACAGCAGCTCCTCCGGCGCCGTGGTGGTCAGGCGGACTCACCGCGGCCGCTGGGGGCAAGCTCGGGACGACTGTAACAAGGTTCGAGATGAGCTCATCTGGACAAATCCGTTGTTCTTCACGCTCCTCACTCCATTGTCTCCTTCCAGTATGGGGAATGGGACGCCGGTAGCATGATGGGTCCGGGTTTCGAAGGCCCGGAGGGAGTCTGCTCCGACGACGACGACGACAGGGAGACTCTGTTTGGGTCAGAGCTGTTATCGCCGAGCGGGCAGACGGATGTACAGACTTTAGCCATTATGCTACAGGAGCAACTGGAGGCCATCAACAAGGAGATTAAGTATGCGGCTTTAATTGCTCTTAAGGGGAATGATTGGAAACGCCGCTCGTAATTGCTCTCGCCCGTTGTTGTCGCAGGCTCATCCAGGAGGAAAAGGAGAACACAGAGTTGAGGGCGGAGGAGATAGAGAGTCGGGTTAGCAGCGTGGCACTGGACACGTCCTCCATTCCGCCTTCCTCGCTCGGAGGACGGGACAGTGTCGGCCGGGGATACATGACCCCCTCCATCACCTCCTCGACATTAGCGTCTCCTTCACCTCCGAGCTCTGGCCATTCCACCCCCCGCCTACCACATTCTCCCGCCAGGGAGACTGAGCGACTGGTACAACGCTTGCTCAATCACATTTTTACTTTTTTTTTTTTTTTTTTAATGGAATGAACTCTTCCCCAACGCAGAACAGCAAAGATGGCGAGGAATGCCGAGCGCTAGCCTTGATCGACTCCAACCCTCCCGCTGTCCCTCGAGCCCTGCGACTAGACCGGATGACACACACACACCCAGGAGCCGGTCTGGATGATCACAGGGAATTTCGCAGGTAAGGAATTTGGACTGTGAGATCATTCAGGAGGTCCGCAAAACAAAAATAGATATATTTGGCATATTTCAGTGGGGGCCAGTGCCCCAACAGCCCCCCTCTATCTCCGCTACTGTCTGCGATGGTGACCTCCCAGGAAACAAAATGTAACAGTTTAGTCCTTTGTGGTGTGTTTTAGTCTCTCTGCTGATGGGGCCATCACCGCCAGCCAGGATTCCCTCCACAAAGCCAGCAAAAAGAAAAGCATCAAGTCCTCCATCGGGCGTCTTTTTGGGAAAAAGGAAAAGGGGAGGATCGGTGCTCCTGGACGCGAGTCTACCTCTTTGGGTGCGTATCTTCAGTGAGAGCATTTTCTTTTGCGTCGGACTGAACTTTATATCTGGGAACAATCCAGCCTCAACACCGTCTGATGACTTGGGCCCGGCAGACCCATTGGGTCTGGCTAAACTCGGGACAGGAACTGTCGAAAAAGACCGGCGAAGTAAAAAGAAGTGAGTCTTGTTCCCCCCCCCACCACTCATCTTTTAAAATTCCCATAAGATTTTGATTTTCATTTCTACTCCCTCGCCAGACACGACCTGCTCGAGGAGGCTTGTCGTCAAGGTTTACCCTTCGCCTCGTGGGACGGTCCGACGGTCGTCACGTGGCTTGAGGTATATTTTTTTCGTGTCACTGGATAGTTTGTTTGGCCTACAAAACCTTTATGCCATTCACGCAGTTATGGGTGGGAATGCCGGCATGGTACGTGGCGGCGTGCCGCGCCAACGTGAAGAGCGGCGCCATCATGGCCAACCTCTCCGATACGGAGATCCAGAGAGAGATCGGCATAAGCAACCCGCTGCACAGGCTCAAACTCCGCCTGGCCATCCAGGAAATGGTTTCCCTCACCAGCCCGTCGGCGCCGGCGAGCACACGCTCGGTAAGACTCGGACGAACCCGACATCGGTCTTTTCGAGAGACTCATTTTGCATTTTGAATGGTGACAGTCGACCAGTAATATTTGGATGACGCACGCTGAGATGGAGTCACTCGCCGCCGCCACTAAGCCAGTAAGAATTTAATTTCTTTTTTATCACGTTACGGGCCCTCCAGAACCAGATTTGAACAGCCCTGTCATTCTATAAAAATATCTTTTGCCGTTTCATCAACGTGACATTTTGTTTTCTTTTTCTTTGTCTTTTATTAGGACCCTTACTGCTCCCTTAAAATCTGTGCAGTTGCCATTTCCGCCCCCCCCCTGACTAATTGTCACTAACAAAAACATTTCCTTCTTCTGTCTTCCTTCCCCTTTCAAATGCTTTTCACCATACACCAATGCACACTTTTCCTCCTTGTGCACCTTTTCTCTTTCACTATTTACCCACGTCAAACCGCAAGGAGCAGAAAGAGTTCAGCTGGGATCAGGTGAGCCGTTACTACCAACGTGATAATTTCTGTGAAACGTCCCGAGATATTATTATCCACGGGTCCCATCTACAGATCCTGGCTTACGGAGATATGAACCACGAGTGGGTGGGGAACGAGTGGCTGCCTAGTTTAGGTTTACCCCAGTACCGCTCCTACTTCATGGAGTCCTTGGTGGACGCCCGAATGCTCGATCACCTCACCAAGAAAGAGTTGAGGGGCCAGCTGAAGATGGTGGACAGCTTCCACAGGTGAACGACGGGTGACTTTTTCCATCTCCCCATGATTCTTCCCGCTGTGTCCTTCAACCTTTCTGAATTCCCGTAGGGTGAGTCTTCATTACGGCATCATGTGCTTGAAGCGCTTGAACTATGACAGGAAGGAGCTGGAGAGGAGGAGGGAGGATAGTCAGCATCAGAACCAAGGTGATGACCAATTTCTCGGTTTTTGTACACCACGTGGCTTCATTCCAACGTGTGTCTACTCAGATGTGATGGTGTGGTCCAACGAGCGGGTGATGTGTTGGGTGCAGTCCATCGGGCTCAAAGAGTTTGCAGATAACCTGTTAGAAAGCGGAGTTCACGGAGCTCTGCTGGCTCTGGACGACACCTTCGACTACACCGACTTGGCCCTTCTTCTGCAGATACCCAATCAGAACACGCAGGTCCCCAAAAATAACATTAAAAAAGAGACACGGGTTCTTCTTCCAGTGCCTTACTGGTGAGCTCATCTTCTCGGTTTGCAGGCAAGGCAGATCTTGGAAAAGGAGTACAATGCTCTCATCTCCATGGGAACGGAGAGGAGGCCCGATGAGGTAGTGGTGGAAGAAAGGTCAAACAGTGGCTGTTACGCCTGATGACCGAAATTGTCTTCCCCAGGACGGCACCAAAACATTCACACGGTCGCCTTCGTGGAGAAAGATGTTCCGGGAGAAAGACCTCCGAGGCGTCACCTCCGACTCTTCGGAAACGTTACCGGCCAACTTCCGTGCCTCTGCGATCTCGACACCTTCTGTCACCCTGAGGAAAGTCCAGAGTGAAGGTACGTGGGGGGGCATCAGTGTTTCAACTTGTCGATAAATTGTTGAGAAATAACAACGACCTTCTCACCATTAGTGAACTCGGGTCAAAGGGGAGAGTCGGCGTCAGTAAGAACATATTCCTGCTAAGATAAAAGCACATCAGGTGAGCTTACTTTTGTGGTCTTTTGACATCACCGATCAAAACTCATACCGGTATGTTCTCCTTCCTTCAACCGCCGTCCGGACCTGAGGAAGAAGACACAACCGGAGCCCGGGAAGTGACATTGGAGTTAGACATCTGAAAAGAATCAAAGACTCTGAGTACATGAGGTCAGATGATATTATAATGAATGGATGCCTTTTGAATCATCTCTCTGTCTTTATCTCTCAATCCATTGTTGTGGCATGATGCTGTTTGATTCTGTAGAAAGTGACCAACGCCTATTGTGAATTTAACTTTTGTTTTTGGAGTGTGCAATGGCAATACTGACACATTGAATTTATAGTTTTGCGAGGGGGAAATCGGCTCCTGTTCAGAACGATGCTTTGGACGACAATTGGATAAATGATTACCGACTTTTAGCGACATCCCACTTCAGGATGGTTTTTGGTGGTAAGCCATAAAATATACGCCAGAGGCACAAATGTGAACAGAAGCAAAGTCCTTGCGTCGAAAGGGAAAAATACGAGATTTGTGTTCATATGCATGCCGAAATGAAACATTTTCGAGTGAACGTCTGTCATCTAATGATGTGGAAGCTTGGGTATATAAGAAGTTTGTAAAAGGTATGTGTTTTATTTTTATCATTTTTTATGACAATTGCTATTGTATGTATGTACAGTATGTATGCGTGTAAACTATATGTTCATTTCATACTTTGTTTGAAGATGGATGTTACTTTCAGTTTAGCTTAAGACTAAAAAAAAAGATCTTTTCAAATTACGAACAGTCAAGATATGCTACTCGTTTGTGTACATTTTGGAAAAACAGATTGTCTTATGGGTTAAGTTGATATTAATGAAGAGTAGTGATGATAATTGAATATATTATGACAACAATAATGATGATGATTGTAAAAGCTGTAATAGAAAAAAAACAAAAAACAATCTGTATGATGCTTCTGAAAGTTGTTTTTCCCAATCGGATTTTGTTATTTGAAAGTTGGGGTAGTGCAGAGTGTGTACCAAGTGAGAACCCCAACGTCACTTTTGTTTCTGTGGTGACGGAAGATAGGAAACCAGCGGCTTCAATCCTGCAAAACAGTGGAGAACACTGACATCTAGAGGCGTGACAGCGTAATTGCAGAATTAACGGAAGCGCTCCAGTTGAGCGTCTTCAACGCCATTTCCCGTGGGATAGGATATTTATTGATTTAGTCAGCAAAGAAACAAATATTCGTGACGATTCACATTTTATTGGACGCAAAGTTAGTACATGGGCAGAATGGGTCTTAAAACAGTCTCTCAAACTTTGGTAACTGTGGAACAACGTCATGTGGTCATTGTAACGTGATAAAATTTTAACGAGAAAGTAACGTCACCAAGTGGTCACTCTTCTTTCCCGGACGTGGGTTTCATATTAAACAATTCACAAACAACTCAAGAGCGACAGATCTTGAAGAACCAAATAAAAACATTTTGATTAGAAATAATGTTATAGTTTTTCATGCATGCCTTAAGAAATATATGAATGAAAGATGTCACTAAAGTAGGAATCCATCTAAGCAGAGTGAAAAAGAATTTGTCCATATCAGGTTGTTTGTCAACAGGTTGATGTCAAAGAAAGTCGTGAAAGAGTGACATGATTTTATTTGGAAGGTCAAACCGAAAAAGGTCATTAGGATTGGCGAACGTCACATCCGACATGCAGGTGATTCCAATTGGAGTCGCAAAGGACCTCCGCCGACCGACTGACCGGGTGCGTTGGCTTTACCGCGGGTAAGTGTGCACACGAGCAAACATTTGCATTTTGTTGCAGTTTATCACTCAACAAAACAACGTTAACATCTTTCAAACTCGTTCATTGTCAAGTCGCATCAACAGAAATATGCGCAACTTTCGGTGTATTTCAAAATAAATTTCCGCTTTGCTTCCGAACGACAAATGACTGTTTGCTTTCTTACATAGAAAACATTTCTTAACATAAAATATACATGAAATAAATCAGTTTTAAGTACACAAACAATTTTGAGGGCAGAACAGGGTCTGTCAAGTATTTCCATAGTCGTTGTAGACATAATTGATAATCAAACTGATGTTGGGTTCTTCTCTTGCATTGCATCTATCAAATCAAACACCATTTATTATATTTAAACTGTCGAGTAACAAACCTCAGCTGTTCCGCTCCCCATTTGACTAAATCAGGCGCACTCAAAAGTAGTTATGTTATTTTACCAGTAGATGTCACTCTTGCCATTATTATGACTGTCATCTGCGTTTGATTCGCACGACACCATCTAGCGACTCGGTACCGTAAGCAGCAGTGGGGGGCAAAAAAATCAAATCAGACAAGCGTGCAAAATATTCTAAACGTGCTTGGCCCAAAAAAAAAACGAGTGGTGGTTGTGCACTATTAATGACGCGGTGGGCGGGGGGGGTTACCGATGACGTGAAAATGCTGCAGCATCTCTCCACCTCGTCCGTCAAGCAGCTCCCGGCTGTTGCTTCCCTCCTCCCTTTTTTACCAACTCCAGCAGGCAAGGGGCGGAGTCGAGACCTCACCACCATCACGCACACACACTGACATCTTGCATCCCGCACTCGCCGCACGCTCACCGTCAAGCATCTCGCCCGAGCAGGAAAGCTCAGCCGTGTCGTCCCGCCTCAGGATGGATGCACTCATGAAGGGCTTCTCCATGGCCAAGGAGGGGGTGGTGGCTGCCGCTGAGAAGACCAAAGCCGGCATGGAGGAGGCTGCGGCCAAGACCAAGGAAGGGGTGATGTATGTCGGTAAGACAACGTCAATAGTGCTGCAGAGGCCGGTTAACATCTCGCTTGCAGGATTTGACGAGCTAAAAGGAGATTTTCTGTTAAACCAATGGTGAGAATTAGATTAGCAATAACGTCCTTGGACTATTGAGTCACCTCTCAAGGTTACATGGAGGCTTTCTTGGCCTTCTCTTGAAGGAGGGGGGGCACACAAGTGCGGGTTACAACGTTAAGATGAGGGAGAAAGGCACTGCGTCACCTCATCCATGTGTCGCTTGCGTGCCGCTCCGATGACTTATCACTTTCCACTCGGCCCCTCTCCCACTGTAAAAAAAAAAAACAGATGGGGGTGGGGTGGGGCGGCGGGGATTACATGCAAAATGCACCAATTATATGCCTAGAACAGTCAATCCGCATGCTTTGATGCTCGTCTTTCGGCAATGCCACACGAACACGCGAGCGGAGGAAAAAGAAGCGGTATCGTTGCGTCGATTTGCGGGAGTGTGTACGATGCAGCAGTGTGGGTCCGCGGGCGGGCAGAAGGCCGGCGGCGCATGTGGCGAGGGGCTGCTTCGTGAATCCGTTTATTTAGAAAGTGGATTGGTTGAAACTTTGTCTTTGCTTCTCTTGGTCAGGTAACAAGACAAAGGAAGGCGTTGTGTCGTCAGTAAACACCGGTAGGTACATTCACACGTGACGGAAGCTTTTTAAGAGCTGGCCTCAAATAAAGTCTCCCTCACAGTGGCCAACAGGACCGTGGACCAGGCCAACATCGTGGCGGACACGGCCGTCAGCGGCGCCAACGAGGTGTCGCAGGCGGCCACGGAGGGCGTAGAGAACATTGCCGCGTCAACCGGCGTTTTGAATCAGGTGGGTTACCATGGTGACCGCATCGTTGATCTCCGCTATTTCTCTCCAAGCTGTTTGCATCTGTAAAATGGCCTCACCTGAGCTTTTCTGTTCCCCCCTCAGGGAGAATACGGAGGGATGGAACAAGGCGGCGAAGGCGGAGAGGTAAGATGAAATATGGAACTACATTTTTCTTATCAATTCAGATATTTGAGCTGAATGACTCAGATTACTTTGCTTGACTGTCGAATCTCTCTTCTATCAGGGTTATTAGTTCCTGTCAGGGCCTGCTCTCCAGCGGCCCCTCGCTCCCTCCCTCCCTCCCCTTCTTCGCCCTCGGCCTCGCTCGACGGGAGTCCAGGTGTTTGGTTGTTTTTTTTTCTTTCATTTTATTTATGCATTTCTTTGAGACTTTCACCGGAACCAAACCCGTGCGGGTGGAACTCTTCCGGAAGCAGCATCCCCCCTCGCCTCCCATGTCGTCCCCATTACGCGCCCTGATCCTGGAAACAAAACGAGACACACATGCATGAGACACACACACACACATACACGCACACACACACACACACTTTAATTGGCAATAAATAAATACGAAAAGAAAAGGCTTTTAAATGAGCAATAAAGAATACGTCACCGTAAGACTTTTTTTTTTTTTTTTGTGCACTTACCTCGTTGCATGGCACCATCACGGAGGAAGCTTTAATGATGAAGTTGTTCGGCAGCATTTTCACACCAAGTGGGTGTCAGCGGTAACAAGTGTGTGTTCTTCCAAGGCCAGACATGAGACGACTGCATGATGCCTTATTAAGCAAACTGACACACACGCATACAAATAAACACAGTTTAAGTTGGCATCATTGCTGATTTTATAAAGTGTAAAAGTGAAATAAATTTTTGTTGTTGATGTTGGAAACCACTTTTTGGTGGGTGTCTGCCTTTGTTATGAGGTGTAATTTATTATACTACACAAGATGTAAATGGCTATATGAAACACTAATTATACAAGAGATTACAATCATACTTAGTTTTACAAATAAACAGAGTTCACAAGCGTCATTTAATTTATTTTTGCTAAAGGTTGTAGTTGGTATTTCAGTTCTGCGTCCGGTTTTCCCGGAAATAGAATTTTGTCGCCCCTTCTGTCAGTGAACTTCCCAAATGATAAACCTTAAATGTTAGCCAATCACCAGCGACATCAATATTTCCTTCAGCCAATAATAATCCTTGTTAGTGTCATGTGGTCGAGCAATGCGGAAATAAGCTTAGGCTCTACAATGTCTTTGCATGCTTTTGTTTGTCTCTGTGGATTTAACATTTTTTTTCGATTTCACTTGGTAAGACTCGTGCCTAATAGTTTCCTTGACAATATAAAATAGTGTTTCATTAATGAGTTCATCAGTAATCTTGTCGCCCGACGGTACGTTTAACATGCTAGTTACGTGAAGTGCGTAATCGTGCAGGTGCAAAAGTGTTTTATTCCTTGTTTTTATTTTTTTGGGCATGAAAACAAACATTTGACATTTGGTTAACTGCTTTATATGACAATATGTATGTGTTTTACGTTGTGTAAAATGTGTTGGTGTCCCCCCCAAATAAAGAGCAAGTAGTCAAATACACATTCTTGACACGTGCAAAAAATGCATAAAGTTATTAGGTACACTTGAAAATGATGGTGTGATGTCACAGATCAACCAGCCAATCAGGAGGTGGGGATGAGGGCGGTGTCCCACTTTTCACTTTCAGTTAAGCTTTGGCCATGATCTTTCCCTAATAAACTGGCCTGTTATTAGAGACACTTAAAAATGACGGTGTACCTAATGGACGGTGTCCAAGTGACGTCACAGATCAAACAGCCAATCAGAAAGTGGGGGTGTGACTCCCTCGTTAAGTGCAGGTGCGTGAAAAGTTTTAGCTTCTTTCACGTTCCAAAGGAGCTAAAAGTTTTCACGCACCTGCACTTAACGAGGGTCACTTGGAAAACATGTTGGAACGCGGCCCTGAGGACTAGAGCTTGACACCTGTGACCTTTGACCATGATATTTCCCTAATAAAGTGGCCCGTTAAGTACACTTGAAAATGGCGGTGTACTTAATGGAGTGTCCAAGTGACGTCACAGATCAAACAGCCAATCAGAAAGTGGGGGTGTGACTCCCTCGTTAAGTGCAGGTGCGGGAAAACTTTTAGCTTCTTTCACGTTCCAAAAGAGCTAAAAGTTTTCACGCACCTGCACTTAACGAGGGTCACTTGGAAAACATGTTGGAATGCGGCCCTGAGGACTAGAGCTTGACACCTGTGACCTTTGACCATGATATTTCCCTAATAAAGTGGCCTGTTATTAAGTACACTTGAAAATGGCGGTGTACCTAATGGAGTGTCCAAGTGACGTCACAGATCAAACAGCCAATCAGAAAGTGGGGGTGTGACTCCCTCGTTAAGTGCAGGTGCGGGAAAACTTTTAGCTTCTTTCACGTTCCAAAAGAGCTAAAAGTTTTCACGCACCTGCACTTAACGAGGGTCACTTGGAAAACATGTTGGAACGCGGCCCTGAGGACTAGAGCTTGACACCTGTGACCTTTGACCATGATATTTCCCTAATAAAGTGGCCTGTTATTAGGTGCACTTGAAAATGGTGGTGTACCTAATGGAGTGTCCAAGTGACGTCACAGATCAAACAGCCAATCAGAAAGTGGGGGTGTGACTCCCTCGTTAAGTGCAGGTGCGGGAAAACTTTTAGCTTCTTTCACGTTCCAAAGGAGCTAAAAGTTTTCACGCACCTGCACTTAACGAGGGTCACTTGGAAAACATGTTGGAACGCGGCCCCGAGGTACACTTGAAAATGGCGGTGTACCTAATGGAGTGTCCCTCGTTAAGTGCAGGTGCGTGAAAACTTTTAGCTCCTTTGGAACGTGAAAGAAGCTAAAAGTTTTCCCGCACCTGCACTTAACGAGGGAGCCACACCCCCACTTTCTGATTGGCTGTTTGATTTGTGACTTCACTTGGACACTCCATTAGGTACACCGCCATTTTCAAGTGCACCTAATAACAGGCCACTTTATTAGGGAAATATCATGGTCAAAGGTCACAGGTGTCAAGCTCTAGGCCTCAGGGCCGCGTTCCAACATGTTTTCCAAGTGACCCTCGTTAAGTGCAGGTGCGTGAAAACTTTTAGCTCCTTTGGAACGTGAAAGAAGCTAAAAGTTTTCACGCACCTGCACTTAACGAGTGAGCCACACCCCCACTTTCTGATTGGCTGTTTGATCTGTGACTTCACTTGGACACTCCATTAGGTACACCGCCATTTTCAAGTGCACCTAATAACAGGCCACTTTATTAGGGAAATATCATGGTCAAAGGTCACAGGTGTCAAGCTCTAGTCCTCAGGGCCGCGTGCCAACATGTTTTCCAAGTGACCCTCGTTAAGTGCAGGTGCGTGAAAACTTTTAGCTCTTTTGGAACGTGAAAGAAGCTAAAAGTTTTTCCGCACCTGCACTTAACGAGGGAGTCACACCCCCACTTTCTGATTGGCTGTTTGATCTGTGACGTCACTTGGACACTCCATTAGGTACACCGCCATTTTCAAGTGTACTTAATAACAGGCCACTTTATTAGGGAAATATCATGGTCAAAGGTCACAGGTGTCAAGCTCTAGTCCTCAGGGCCGCATTCCAACATGTTTTCCAAGTGACCCTCGTTAAGTGCAGGTGCGTGAAAACTTTTAGCTCCTTTGGAACGTGAAAGAAGCTAAAAGTTTTCCCGCACCTGCACTTAACGAGGGAGTCACACCCCCACTTTCTGATTGGCTGTTTGATCTGTGACGTCACTTGGACACTCCCTTAGGTACACCGCCATTTTCAAGTGTACTTAATAACGGGCCACTTTATTAGGGAAATATCATGGTCAAAGGTCACAGGTGTCAAGCTCTTTAAAAACACATACTGTCATATAAAGCAGTTAATCAAATGTCTGCTTTTTATGTTTTAATTGGCGAATATAAAAACAAGGAATAAAACACCAGACAAGTTTTAAATGTTTATTTAAAAAAAAATAATAAAAGTACATTTTGAACCAGCAATGTAATGTGAAATTGCAGTAGATATATTGGATAATATTAAGGCGTATATATGCATACACGTTATTTAAAACTACTATCAGTGTTATAAAATGAAGATTACCCAAAGAGAAGCATAATCTCCTCGTTGATGCATAACGGCGCATCCCTTCATGCAATAAAGTTAGCCGTTGGCTTGGAGAAAACGTGCATAAAAGAAGTGTTTCAGTGAGTGGTTTTCTTTCTTTCCTAGGCAAATCGTAAATCGACATTCTGGCTTACATATTTCACGCTCGGAGACGCAACACATTCCCTCACTGATCCGCTCTCGCGATGAACTGGAAATGCAAATCACAACTCGTTCGTAAACAGAAAGCGACGTCTTTCTTCTTCGTTTCGTTTTACGGCGAGATGGCACCAGCTTCAATGCGCATTACCGACACCTACTGGTTGAAGTCATAAGAACCCAGCAGCCGGCCACAGGCTCAGAGCCGGGAGGCAGGAGCGTCCGGTGGTTGTTAGCTAGCTGGCTAACGTAGCTTGGTCGTCCAAGGGGTGCAAACAGCTAGGTGAAAGCGGAGCTGCGGGGTGGACGGAAGGCAACACGAGAAAAATAGAAGAGACGGGTGCACTGAAAACGGGAAAACGAAAAACAAGTAACGGACACGGTCCGGGACAGAAGCGGCAGGCAACAGATCTGACGCCAGCGTTGCTCTAACCCGGAAGAGTGTGGGGAGGAGCTTAGTGGACGCTAGTTGAGGGGTGCAGTGCGGCCGGTGGCCGCTGGGGTCATCCAGGCAAGAGGGCGTGATCCTCGTTGTCTCAGTACCCCTGCACGAATCCAGATTGGCAGCTACACGCTTCTGTAATTTTACATGACAACATAAACACAAACAATTCAAAGTATCCTATAATGCACAACAGTCACCTACCATGGTGTATATATTTTTTTAATTGTATTCTACTATGTAACAAATCCACGAATATTCATCCAATTAAAATTCAAGTAACAAGACAAACTTTGCTGTCATCATGGTGAATGTTAACTTACAACTTTATGGGCACGATCATTTACAAAGTCAAGAAATTGTCAGTGGATGTGTATATAGCGAATAAACTGCTAAAATGTATATTAAGAAAAAATAGTGTTACCTTTCTCCAGCTCGTTGACCTGTTTGAAAAGAGGAATTTGTCGAAATGCCAGAACTATTAAAAGGATGAATGGTTGACTGGATACTTTTCACATTCATTAATAATTCATCACAATCATAATAAACACAATCTCCTTTTTCAAAGCATTAAAATAAATTAAAAACAACAACACATCCACCACATAACAATTAAATGCCAACCAGGGCTTTAAAGGTCAAATAAATAACATCTGTCTCAAAAATTAAGAAACATAATAATAAATCCTGGGGCGGAACAAAGCTTTGAAAAAGAAGAAACTGTGACAACTAAATCCCTTCCTGTTAAATTATTATCTGCTCAAAATTATGAGCCCTTGAAAATGAAGTTCTACTTAACAAGATTAGCTACCACTGCTATTCAATCTTTGGACCGGGACAGCTACAAATACAGCAAGAAATATTTCATTAATTCACATTATTAAAGGCTGGTAGTTCTTTTGTCTAGTCTTAACATCTGTAAAGACAAAATGATCAATATTACCTTCAATCGATAAAAATTGTGTTCCTTTTAGAAATTGGAATGTGACTTAATGCCAACTCCCCACAACAAGATATTGACAGAGATGACATTGCATGTCTTCAATGACGTTATTTAGTGTTATTATATTGTAGTGTAGTTTTCTTGTGTCTACTAAAAAGAACATTTAGGAAAGAAAAGCATTGTAAAATATGAAAACCCTGTACATCCAAAAGGGTAAAATGGCCCCAAATAGGTTTAAAAGTCAAACATTATAATGAACATACTGTCATCAGAATTAGTTCAAACTGAAGAAGAAAAACCTCTTTTAAAAAAAAAAAAAAAAAACCCAAGGAAAATAGAAAATTTGGGCACTGGCCTCAAACTTTTCAACTGGGCTGAAATCTAAAGAAATCAATAGGATGATCTTTGTTTTGACCGTCCAATCAGATTCAAGCCTCTTGAAACCAACTTTAAAAATGTACAAAAAAAAAAAGCAAATGTGCAAAATGCTGTTTAAAGACCTCGGTGCCGCATTAGACCTGACTTATTACTTTGTATCTATTTTTAAATCTTCCTCATTATAATGTTTTTAAACAGATCACATGAGCACACGAGTACAAAATTAGCAAACACATAAATAAAGAAGTAGTGCGACATTTTGACAAAGAGTCAACTTGTCAGTAACTGAAAAATGTGATTCATTTAAAGGAGTGAGTGACCACCTCAAAAGCTGACATCTGTGTTTCATGCCCTGCTTCATCTTTAAATGTACTTTTTTTTTCCCGACGTTACTACGCAAAATATCCTCTTACAGTACAGTACGCAGACACAGTAAGACAGAAAGTAAACAAGCCAGCTCGTCTCTCTTGTCTCTAAACCTTTCTGTTTCGTCACACGAGCACGCCCGCCATCGCCCCGATTCATCTCCGAACGTCCTGGCCACGAAGCCGCCGCCGACGACGTGTGAGCTCTGTTGCGTGCTCCTTCAAGCAAGCAAGAAAATGGGCCACAAAGATGTCATGGCAATCTCCATCATTTGTGGACCTTCCAGTTCTGAAGGATGTGAAGCTTCCACGCCGCCAGGCTAAAGGAGTTGGCGGCAAAGACGTTGGGTCTTTGCTGCCATCTTGTGGACGTGGGAGACGAGGCCTGCAGGCGACACCCCGAGCTTGTGTACCCTTGTAAAAAAAAAGTGAGAGTTGTTGATGTCATATAAAGCTCGCTTTGAGTGTTGGGCAAAATCGGTCAGGGTTAAATGGCCATCCCGACGAACATAACGTTAACACACGGCACGATACTCGGTGCAAGTTAAGGTTGTTAGACGACAATTCGGTTGGTCCGATTACCTCTGCATCAACTCGCCATGCACGGAGCAGAGTGCGATGCGAGGCTCACTCGTGCAGCTCGGTGAGCGCCACGCAGCATGCAGCCCTCTCGTCCTTACTGTGGACGGCGCCGTCCACCGTGATGGCGCCCGTCGCCAGGCCGCGGTTGCGGCTCGTCAACTTCTTCAGCTCGCTGGCGAACGACTTCTTCTTGTCCTCGCGTGCCACCTGCGTAGAGAAGAATGTCATTTTTGATGGTCGGTAGAGGGTTCCGCAAATCATGGTACTACCTGCTCTTTCAGCTTGAGAATGAACTTTCCGGCACCCCTCCAGTGACTCTGAGCATGATAGACGCACTCCTGATCCAGAAGCACGCGCTGGACAGGCTTGGCGGCGCACGACTTCTTGGAGCCGGTGTCTTTGGTCACCTCCTCCATGAGGACGTAGTCGCTGGGGTTGGGGTTGGAAAGGATGCTGCACGAGTATTTGGCCTTTGACAGAGTCTGTGAGGAGAGGAGGGGGCATGTTTAGAACATTCCAGAACATTCTGGAAAGCGAAACTCGGTGTTCTCCTCCAAACCTGCTGTATGATGTCCTTCGCGGAGCTGTAGCGCGGAGCCTTGATGACGGTATGAGGCTGCTCCGGGGACACCTCGTGCACCTGGACAAAGAACACGTCCTCCTCTACGCCGACTTCTCCTCCTCGTCCTCCTCCGCCGCCGCCACCACCAGCGATGACAACCTCCTCCTCGCCCTCTGCTACCGCCGTCTTCTCGTTTAGATTCTAACACCATCAGAACCAACAGTTGAAAACAACCGGTTTGCCTAATTTGTTTAAAATGTGAAGCAACTCAGATTTTCTTTTCTGGAGTTGTGGAATAAAAAAAAAAAAACACTCATCTATATTGTATTTATCTTCAATATCCACTGGCTGTAATGACAAATTGGCCACCACAAGAGAGAGCTAGACTCATACCTCCTCTCTGGTCTGGAGACAGATTCTCCCCACAAAGCCATCCTCAACATCCCAGCTGGAGACCACCTGCACCAGCGTCTCGTCGGGCGCGAGAGGGCGGCGCTGAGAGCAGCGTTTGGTCTCGCTGCGCTCTTTGGACAGGGGAAGCTTTTCCTCACTCAGGAAGTAGTCGGCCGGGCTCCCCACAGAGGTCACGATCTGAATATTTGAAAAGATCTGTCAGGTGTGAACATCTCAA
Organism: Syngnathus scovelli; assembly: GCF_024217435.2. NCBI lineage: Eukaryota > Metazoa > Chordata > Actinopteri > Syngnathiformes > Syngnathidae > Syngnathus > Syngnathus scovelli. The sequence continues at coordinate 7,696,037 of NC_090867.1, forward strand.
ACCATTTATTTACTCTTACCGACCGTGTCTAATAGTTGTTTGCTCGTCGTGTGCTCCGTGATGGAGAACACTGTGAAAGGTTCTGGTCCAGGATCTCCGTGTACTGTCACTCTGTGCTGTGGTGACGCATTCTTCTCCTCGGGGTTGAACAGCTCACTCGACGGTCTCCCCTGGGATGAAGGACACGTGCCCGTTGGACCTTCTTCAACTCTTTTACTGTAGATGAACAAACTGGACACTTCCATGGGCTCGTTATGTTGCGTTCTCAGCTGCACGTGTCTGTAACCTGAAACACGCAAATGACGGTCAGATGAAGTCACGTGAGGTGGTCCCGCACAATCCCAACCTGCTTTGAGAGCCTTGAGGGGCAGCGTCCTCTGCGCGGTGGTCTGCGAGCTGTTGTTCTCCACCACGGCCAAGCGCAGGAAGCACAGCTCCTCAAAGTGCACGCTGAAGTGGAAGCGCTCGCTCCACATGGGGTTGAGCGTGTTGCGGTGGATGGGCTTGGTGCGAAAGTGGCAACTGTCCACCGGCGCGCCCAGGACGTCCACCTCTACGCAGGGGCTGCCGGAGCCGTTGGCCGGACACACGTTCTGACCGGACACGATCTGGAATTTCATTTGGCCAACTCTTACAAATTCCTGACATTCAAAGACGCTCATTGAGAAGCTTTACGAGGCTCTGGTCCTGCTCACTATTGTACCAAAGACATCCTGTTTACTTTCATGGTTGTCAAAAGATGAAATTTACAGGTGACCCTCATCATCAAGTTGTCCAAACATATTCAAATGGAGGAATTTAAAAGGTGCTTGAAATTCCTGCCCCATGAAAACAAACACAACTCACAGTGAGGGAATAGACGGCCGGGTTGCTCCTCTCCACGTCTCTCTCCATGGGACAGAACTGCTGGGAGAGAGGAGAGCTTCGGTCCCAAAGCACGGCCGGCTTCAGGACGTACCCGCAGCCGCCGTTGGCTTCGAACAGCGCCGTGTTCAAATGCATGGGCAGATCTGCGGACAAAAAGAAAATGGCTTTTAGCTGCTGACATTCGTCGTATTATTATTTTTTTTTTGCTGACCGTCCGTTTGGTAGTTGAGTGCCACCAGCTGGATGCCGTGCAGCCAGAAGAGGAGCGGGTTGGGGTTGGCCGAGTCGATGCGGGTGGCGGCCGGGTAGGTCCGGAGAAGCTGGCACGCCGTGTGCTGGATGAGCTTCTGCGAGTAGCGCCGGCACAGGCGCTTGGCGGCGTTCTCGTTGACCGAGGAGATGTGGTAGCACTTGGGCGTACGGATGATGGCGCTCAGCGACGTCGACGTGTTGAGGGCCGGTGGCGTCTGCTGCTGCTCGTCCCAGCTCAGACGTTCGGCGCCGCCTACGGGAAAAGAACGTTTATTGAGTCACGTTGGCAAAATGTCAGGACCAAACAAAATGTCACAGTACTTTTCCCGGTCGCGCGGCTCTGCGCCGAGACCTCCCCAGTTGGGCCGGAGCGAGCCGGCGCCGTGCCAAATATGGACTTCCTGCTTTTGCCGCGGTCCTTCCCCCTGCCTGAGTCGGACGGAGACAGCGTGGACAAGCCTGTGTGGGGTCCCGCAAATCAGTAAGATCATGCAGAAATACTTGTCTCGCCTATTTATAATATAGAATGAGATGGGGGGGAAAAAATGAGAGCAAAGATCTGAGAATGGGAAAATTCCAGGGAGGTCTGCTCACCTGGGAATTTGACAGCCTGGCAGTAGATGACAAGGTCCGACAGCTCCTGAGCGATTTGCCGACTCTCCTTCTTGTTCTGAGGCAGGTAGAACTCCTCGCCCAGCTCCATGTCAAACACCTGCGGGCGGGTTGAACATTAGCAAAACCGTTCTTTTGGTCGGCAGGGTGTCCCGCTGCTGCTTAAGTGCTCTGACCTTTCCTTTACTCTGAGTGCCGCTGTCGGCCTTCTTCACACGCTTGGGCGCTTCGTCCGCAGGTTGCTGCTCCTCCTTGTCTACCGAGCTTTTGCCTTCAGATTTTTCCTCCAGGAGGTTATCTGTCAACACATTTTTTTTCCACCTCTGATCTAGGAAATCCAATCTTTCATTTCATTCCACTGCACAGATTTTGCCCGTTCTGTTTGAAAAGGACATCGACGGGAGAATTGAAGCAAAACCAGGATTTCCTGTATTTAGCCATCTGGTAGAGGGTCATTTTATCCACTGGGGCTTCCCTCAGCTAACATGTTAAGGAAGTGAAATTTAGCTCGTGTCAATCGACTGTTGCCTTCAGCTCAGGATGCAACGTGGCCACACTATCAGGAGTAATTGTCATGAAATTCTCCAAAGATGGGAAAGCACTAAGGAGGGGGGGGTTAATGCTGAGAGTGGGATAGGGTAGTTTCCCCTGGCCCGTTATTTGGCGTGGGGGCAGCGGAGGGCCTGAGAAACCAGATGGTTCTGTTTTGTTTCCCTGACGAGGCGAGGTCACAGACAAAAACAGTGCGCAGAGGGTAGCAAGAAGGGAGGTGATGTGTTTGTGGAAAAAGAAGAAAGCATCCAGACAATGTAACTCTTAAAAGTGACTGACTGGGAAGAAAAAAAAAAAAAAAGGAAAAGGCTTTTTTATTTGTCCCTATATTGAGTTGTAAGTTGTATGCCAGTTTTTTTTTTTTGAATGGAGGCAGGCAAACACACACGGCACAAATCTTCAATCATAATGACAGCGTGACAGCCATAATGGATGCATGTAAAAAAAAAAAAAAAAGTTTCTCGAATCAATCACTGAAATGGATTCTATGTATACGGTCAATGGGAGCATGAAAGCGCAAGACAGGTTTACCTTCCAGCCCATAGGAGGCGGTAGAAGCATTGAGGACATCGGCTAAGAGGAGAAGAGGTCAAATCAAGGGACAGCGAGGAAGTTAAAGGGGAAAAAAAAAAATGACACGGGATAAATGAAGGAGTGCAAAACCATAAAGGACACAAAGTGAGACGAGGGGTCGCGTGACGGAAGGTAGAACCATCGCTTACCGTCCGATAAGGACTCGTAATCGTAGTCGTAGTCGTCTTCATCCTCGTCTTCTTCCTCGTTGGCGTGGCTTGCGGGCGAGGCGCTCCCCCCCGGTGATCCGTTGCTGGCTTGGGCCTGCAAGTTGGCCAGCTGGTGAGCCTGCAAAAAGAACGAGAAAGTTGACGAAGGTGTGCCGACAGCCTTGGAAATGAACGCATGCGTCACCTTCTGCTTCAAAATGTCCACAGGTGCCTGGTGAGCTTTGAGCTTCTTGTTTTTCAGCACGACCCTCCCGCGAAGCTGCAGCGGCGACGGCAGGTGAGGGTCGTCGCCAAAGTCGCCCTCGAAGAGGAAGCGCGTCACCAGACGTTCCCCGAACACCGTCTAGAAATTGGAACGTGAAAAATAAATTGCAGAAGGAAGAAAAAGAAATTATTTTTTTTCTTCACGGCCGTACCTTAAAGATGTCGGCCATCTTGCGTTGCTGCGGAAGAGAGCAGTGGTTCTCTATGGACAGGATGACCGGCATGTCCGAGTTGACAAATGCCGAGCGGTTGATTGCTTCCACCACATCCTGAGGAACCGCAGGAGAACTTGATCGGATCAAATGATTCTGGAATATGACATCACATTAGCTTATTACCTTAAAAGGTATTTTGGTGGTGAGCGTGTGTCCGTGATAGATGACCGGCATGCCGTCATCGCCGTCCCAACAGTCCAGTTCCACGCTTCTGCAGCCTTGAAGCAGCACCTTCCAGAGTAGACATGAACACAACTGGTTCCAAATCTCCTTCCATCAAATCTGGATGAACATTTGGCCCAAATATCTATCCAAAAAAAACCAAATGCTCTACTGACCTGACTGTAAAGCTCAACGGAGGACTCTCCTTTGAGCTGGTGTCCGGTCAGGTAGGTGTTGTGAGAAGACTCGATGTAGTAGTAGGACAGAGGGTACTGCAGCTCCTCGGGCTTCATCTGGGATTCGTCGTTACGGCAGGCAAAGTTCTCCTTGTCCATGAGGTACCTGGTAGAGATGTGAGCGTAAGAATTGCTCCCGGGCCCCGAGAGTCTTTGCTCCGAGCCTACCTGGCGAAACCTTCGAATGACATCCAGCCCATCAGCCTCATGTTTGATGACGGCTCAAATGTCTGGAACGCAAATCGCTTCGTCAGCATGGATCCATCTCCATTTTTACTTCTGTCTGAGGTTCACCTGTATAATGCTGAGGATCTCGTCGTAGCTCAGATGCTCCCTCTGACAGTTGACCAGGAAGTCATTGAGCTGAGGGATGCCTAAGCCCAAGACGCCCAGCGACACGTTCTCCACGCCCGTCCCGTTGGTCACGATGCTGGCGGCAGCGATAGCGTCCGAGATCTGCTTCTGGTTGTCGGACAGTTGCTGCTTGGTCCGGATGAACAGGTTGAGGTCGGAGCCGTTCCGAGTCAGAAGGTCTACAGACGGGTAGGGAAGGTTATTAGGACAGCGTGGAGGTTAGAGCAGCCTCTAACGTTCCTCTAATGTTCCGTCTCAGTACCCAGCTCCGGTTGTAGGCCCACCACCCTGTCGTCTATCTTCAGGCTGGTGTAGAGAGGAGTCGACTCGGAACGACCGCAAGGCACGGCGAATGTGTCGAAAAGCTCCTTCAGGTCCTTTCTGCTCCGGATACTGGCACCCAAAAAAAAAAAAAAACATGATTATGAATTCCAAAATGATGTCGTAAAAATCCAAACATCTACCTGAAAGACTTGAAGAGTTCCACAAACTCCACGAAGCTCATGGTACTGTCAGAGATCATGAGGTTCTGGAAGCCTTTGAAGCAGCCTTTGGCCCGACCGTGCCAAGACCTGCTGCTCCACGCCCTGCTCGCCAAAAACACAATCACTTACGTGCGACGTGAAATGGACCTTCTGTATGCCAAACGTACCCCGGCTGCGCCTTGGCGGGCCCCGAGAGGACCGGAGAGGATTGCGGCCGGGACTGGTTGGAACTGTTCATACTGGAGGAGGAGGAAGAGGAGGAGGAAGAGGCAAGCGATCCAGGACTTCCTTTGGCGGTCAAGGAGAAGGGTCCGGGGAAGTCATCTGTCGAGGTTGGAAATAAGATTTAAAATGCCCTCAAATGACTTGCCTGTAAATAAAAGATGGAAAGGTCACCTGGATCTTCTTGGTCTAAGCCGTCCAACTCTGTTCCATTCCGACATAATCCGTCTTTACAACTGCGTGTCTTCCTGGAAACCATCTCGTCGTCGGTGGCATCCCCGCTGTCTCCCTGCGTCCCGATCGACAAGCCGTCAATAAAGAGCCACAAACCTTCAAGACGAGAGGAGAACCGACCCGAACGAGGGCTTTCTTCTTCTTCTTGGCCTTCTCGTTGATTCCCAGAGGAGAGCTTTTGGGAGCCCCGGACTTCTCCCCTCCACTGGCGGCCATGTTCCACCTGCGTCCACCGAAAAGCTCGATGGCTTGGGCCAGCGTAGGACCTTCATATCGACCTTCCTCCTGGTGAAGGAGACGACAAAAGTCAAGGCGCCCAAACTGATGACTCCGCTTGGATCCCATTTGGGCCTGGTACCTGATACAGACTGACATACTGCCGTCTGAGCCACTGCAGGCGCTGGTCCGGAAACTTCTTCAGCTTCCTGCTTGCGTTCACCAATTCTGACAGACCCTTGTAAAGCATTTGGGCCGTGTGGTCGGGGGCCACAAAGTGCAGCAGTCTAATGGAGAAAAAGAAAAAAAATTACATTTTATTTATTTTTATTGAATTTGTAGGAAAAAAAAACGACAAAGAAAACAAAATATACATAAACCCGAACGTACAGTACGATAGCAAATGAGGTCTTGACCTGTTGTCGGTGGTGTTGAGGCCGTAGAGGAGGCTGAGGGCGTTCTCCTCCACGCTCATCTGGCTCAGTTTGTTCTGCAAACAAACCGTGTGGACATCCACTCCCTGGTGTCCCAGGAAGACAGCCTGGAAGCGTATACAGGCACAACATTACAAAACCAAAAACTGCAAGTCACAAAAGAGTAGATTTCCAAAAGACCAACCTTCACCACCATGAGGTCCAGCAGACCTTCTGCCAGCCCTGCCGCCACACTCTGTCCCAGTCCCGGTGGTTGCTCCGTGGGAGAGACTCCTCCATTCGGAGGCTTCCCTGCCATACATAATAATAACAATAACAACAGTAACAATAATAATAATAATATTAAATAATCACCCCAAGTGAGCGTGGTGTTGTCAGGCTGGAGTCTGAGCAAGCAGCGGGCCGTCAGGTGGCTGTCCTGGTCGTAGTGGATGACGGTGGCGCCCTGCAGTAGGAACTGATGGACATCTGGTTGCAGGGACAACACGTACCTTAAAAAAAAAAGATTCAATTGTGTGTCATCTCCGCTATGCAAATGTTTGGACTCGAGAGATATTTTCTGGACTGATAACTTTGTTTCCTTTTCTAAACGGAGCTGGTGTCTCACCAAGGAATGAGCTCAGTGCCATGACAAAACGCTCTGTTTGTCTTCTCCGTGCCCTGGAATTCCATCTCGTTGGCCGAGGGCTCCGTTGACAAGTCGCCTTCCGAATCCGACAGGTCGCCCACGGTAAACCTGACAAAACAAAAATGATTTGGAATGACAAACAGGCTAAGATAAAAAAAAAATAATGGAGACGGACGGAGATGTTGACGGCATCAAAATGCAACGTGCTAAACTCAACCAATAAAATCAGACCATGCTGATGTTAGCATGAACCAAAGTTTAACAAACCACTTACGAGACAACTTTTGATTCTTGTGGCCTCCTAAATGATTGGGAACTGTAGATGTTTAGGGAGTAAAAAAAAAAAAAGATTGAGAGGAACGCGTCAAAAATAGTCTTCATAACACAGGAACAGAAATAAAACTCCTTCGCACTAACATAAACATCAAGTGCAAGTCAAAGAAGATAAAGCAGGTTTGCTTTGCACAAACACCGCAGGCCACACGAGAGAATCGTGTCCAGATTCCAGCCGGTGTCATCGCTTGCGTGCCGCCGCTGCCGTGAAAAGGAGCAGAACTTCCTGCCCTGACGGGAAACTTTCATTCTCTTTCACACCGAAACCTTTTCTCATCATGGCCACATTTGAAGAGCAACCTGGAGTCACTCAAATACTGACTGATAGCGGCAGCGGTCCCTGACGGAGTTGTTTCTGGAAGCTGGGCCAGAAGAAGGAGGACTGGTGCAGGCCTCGTCGGGATCCTCCGCCTCCAAACTGCGATTGCATGACCTGCGCGGGAAAGCGAGTTAGATGGCCGCTAACAAGAGTGACATCGGATGTGCGAGCCACCTAATAATCTGCAGGATGTTGCTGACGGTGGCTTCTTTCTCCGGCACGTGAAGTCCGTCCGCGCCCATGCGGGACAGGAACTTGTGCTGGCCGCTGTAGTCGGAGACAAACTGGGAAGGACGCAGAGAAGATGGGACGGTGAAACCGAATGTTCGGGCGGGATGCTTAACGCGTACCTCGATGGAGTCCTCGGGCGTGTTGTCCTCGGGCGTTTGAAGACGGATGATGCTCGCTGTTCCGTCTAATGCGTCGCTGAGCTCCTTCAGGAACACCCCGCAGAACGGGACCACCTTTGTTTGTTTGCAGGGAAAACATTTGCAGGGCTCAGATAACACTAGTCAACACCAAACCAGAAAATCAGGTGAGGGAGGGGGGGGGGGGGGGTTGCCTTTGGAGTGGTTTCAAAACAACAGACTTTTACTTATTGAGCAGCTTCTCACTTTGCATCCTGGGATATTGAGCGCTCTGGTGACCACCTTCTTATACTCCGAGGAGGTCTCGTGCTGCGCCATGGCGTCCTTCAGGCTTCTCATGGTCTCGATGTCCGACTGGTCCATGAACTGCCACATCTTCAGCACCTTGCGGGATCTGGAAGGGGTGAAGATTTATTTTCAGGTACCACTTTTGAGATGTGCGTTGCGGCTAACCTGAGTCCGGCCAGAAATTCCATCACGCCGTTGTAGTTGCCCATGTTCCAGCAGCACTTGGCCACGTGGACCAGATAGGAGAACACGTCCCGCTTTTCCTCCATGGAGCTGGCCGTCAGAACCAGCCAGGTGACCCAGGAACTCACCTGTGAGCAGGTACAACATGGCTACAACAAACGTATGCAGCAAATATTTTGTCGCTCAACCAAACAATTGCAGTCATTAAGAAAAAATCTTTAGGGGGAAAATTGAGACCATTTTTGGACCGTGTCAACGAGTATAAACACACACTTGGACCTGATCCAAATCAAACTGCGACATGTTATGTGCACATATTTCATGTTGCTTTAATTTTCCATTATCTACGACACGCAAAAAATAAAAATAAACACCCGAGGCTTGCTCAAGTCCAGAGAGAGAAGGCTTTATGGGGCCCGCTCAGTTCCGGCAAATGAAAACACGATGACATCATCATCTGACTAAGCTCAGGAAGTCCCAAATGACAGCACGCGGCGGCGTGCGTCTCATCTCACTCGGCGAGCTCGCCAATGTATGCGCCCGCCCCGACACGCACGCGGAGGGAGCTATCTGTTACCCGCTTATGTAATAAGCCCGCCCTGGTCTCACTTCAAAGGGTCCAAATTGAAGAGACACATGGAAATATGCAAACACACACACACACATTTGTTCTCGAGGTGTTTCCACGGGCAATTCAGATTTTTTGGTGGCGCCTACTTTCGTCCTTCTCCAAAGTGTCCTCTTGAACTTGCTTGATTGACTCAGGCCAATCTCTGTCAACAGCTAGCTAGTGTTACTCTCGCCATTTCAACTCCTTTGACCAACTGCGACACCCTTTTTTTTTTTTGCAGGTATCTCCTCTCCATATGGTGAAAGGGAAGCGCGCCCACATGGCGTGAATGAGATCGAATTAAGCGGGGATAAGTAATACGGGGCAGGAGATCCAATGAGTGACTCTTTCTTCACGCACACACATTTCTGACCTCATTGAAGCGGGCCACCAGGTCCTCCACAGCGTTACTGCGCTGCGCCGTCTGGGTGGGCATGTTGGGGGCCGACAGCGAGGCCTTGAGGTTGGGGTGCCGCCTGCTTTGACTTTCGGGGCTGCTGAGCTCTCGCGTCAGAAAGCGCAGGTAGTCCAAGGGGAACACCTGCGACCACAACCATGATGACCGTCAGATATGTGCTTGGTTTATTTTTTATCTTGTCCCACCCGCTGGTAGAGCTGCTGCTCCTGCTCGGTGAGGATGCAGGCGATCTCCTCGGGGAACTGCACCAGGTGCCGGAGGTCGGCCAGCTCCTTGCTGATGCCGCTCACGTTGGCGGGAAGTGTGCCGCTCCCGCCGCTCCCGCCGCCGCTGGTCATGCTGTTGGCCAGCTGACGCTCTGCGGATTTCACAGCAGGAGACGCAAGATAAGACCAGATTGGGACATTCAGGAAAAAAAGCTCATCTACTTGCTTAGTTGTTTGATTTGGAAAACAAGAGGCTGGCCTCAAAGGAGAGAAATGAATTTCCAATGACCCATCATTCATTTATTCCTTCTTGGATAATCGACATCCTCGGCCAAGACGGCGACAAAACGCTTTCGAGAGGCTCGGCGCAAAGGATGAAACGCACCAATACATATCATTTGCCCGTACTCCTTACGCCTAATGAATACAAATGCAAGTCGACGTGCATTTATTCAAAAGGGCACCCTTGACCTTTGCGGACGGCCGGGAAGTGCGAGCCCTCCCGCTGTGAAGAATAAACGTGATGTTTATGCATGGTGTGCACACGTGCATTCAAATGGGCGCATGTCCAAATCTGAACATCCTACTTGGTGACGCGCTCATGGAAGAAAACGGCATGCTGGATTTATCAAGAAACGTTTCTGCAACAGAGACTCCGCACCCTTCGCTTTTTTTATTTTATTTTAATCCATGGGTATGTATAAACATATATACTGTATCTATATTTACTAAGACACGAACATGAAGTTGGAGGACAGAAATATTGGGACACCTGGCTTTTAAACCACAGCCCAAATCTTGATGGTTGATTAATGTTGCAAGTGTTTTTTTCCATACAGCGTATTAAAACTAAATAGCGTCCACTCGCTATCAACTAACTCATATTAAAGTGCCATTAAGTGATGATAATCAATGCGGCAGGAAATGAAGAACCTTGAGAGAGCTCTTGTCTTGATGGCTGCGCGCATCATAACTTATTCATACCGAGCGAAAAGGAGCGAAACCTTGAACGAGAACTCGTCGCAATCAACTGCAGCAACAAAAATAAATAAATTAAAAAACTCCCTCAAGGATCATCAGGTGGACGCATGGAAGAAATTTGCATTTTCCCAGAAAGAGTCACCCTCGTCCCACCTCGGCTACTGGGAAAGGTCTTTTTATAACAGCTAGTTCCTCGCTTCTCGTGTCGATGTGTCAAAGTCTAGCGTCTAAGTCCTCGGAAGACGACACATGAAAGGGGTCCACTTGCACACACGCACATTCGACACATTGTAAACGGCGCTATAAGAGGACACGTCTGCGTTCTTATACACTCAATTTTAAACACACAATAAGCAAAATTGAAAAAGTATAAACTCAACTACAAGTGGAAAACACTCTTAAACTGCAAAGTACGTTGTTGCATCCTTGAGGCCGCAACAAAAGCGTGACCTTGTGGGTCGAAACGGCCCTCGATGTTTGCGACGCACGACACAAACCGTGCAAATGACAAGACTAAAAAAAAAAAGATTTACGATGCGAATCCGTTCCAGCTTTGTGAAGCCCCTGTATCGGTGTCAACACGTGCCGGAGAAGACCCCGGTGAGCGCGTCTCTACTTACTGAACAGCTTGAGGTCCGTTCTATTTGAGTGCTTCATGCCTGCCCAGTGCAGCTGACCACTCCGCCGCCGCCGCCGCCGCTGCCACCGATGCGAGGTGCACCCGCCGCGCACACTGAAGCCGGCGCTCCGGTTTCATCTCCTCCTCCCTCTCTCTCGCTCTCTCTCTCTCTCTCTCTCTCCCCACCTCGCCCGCCCCTTCCCCTCGACAGTAAACACTCTTAACATGTTCTTTTGCTTGACTACATTCAGTCCCCCTCTCTCAGTCCCCCCCCCCCTTGCATAGTTCACAGCCATGTGCGAGAGTTCCACCAAGCAGGCAACCAATCGTGCCGCGCTGGGACTAACAATCATGGCAACAGGGACCTTGGGTGCGAAACACACTAAAACATTTTTGCTTTTATGAAGAAAAATAACACACTGCATTGTTGCAATATCAAATTTACATAAGAATATAGATTTTTTTTTTTTACTTCAATTTGACAGAAATTGTGCTGCTCCTGGTCGTGATGTTAATGCCAAAGCATTTTTTTCCCTCTATATTTTGATTTTAACCACGTTGGACTAATTTGTACAAGGGGAAAGACGTCACAAACTAGTTACTATTACAATACAACAGAAAAAGCGTTCACATGTATATTTTTAGCAATTGAATGGCGGCGTAAACAATACGCAATCCTCGAGACTTCCCTCCACGGTGACGTCGGCTGTCAGTGGCTCTTAGATACAATGTAGGACGACGACAGAAAAAGGGGCGAGGAAGAAAAGTAAATTGAAACGAGGGCGATATTGAGCCGGGCGGGACGGGACGGCGGCCCGACCGACTTCCTTTTCAGCGCCGCGGCAAATTGTGTTACCAAGGAAATGAGGCTCCCATTTCTATTTCGCGGGGACACGGTGAAATCTGGGCGGGGATCAAGTCATTTTGGGGGGCTGTCGATCAGTTCTCAGAAAATCGAATACTGCATTTGAATAGTCCCAGGACAGCGTTATTATTACAAAAAGGACCGGCCGATTTAAAATAATCACGGCGCTCCCAACTGAGAATTTTATTGATTCCGAACGTCCGCTTCGACTCGGTTCGTCACGTGAAGACGCGCCGACCCCCGGCGGTGATTAATAGCTCAAGGTCTGTTCCTCCCGAGCACGAACGGGACGCTCCGTTTGAAGGTGGGCAATAAGACGGGGAACCCTTACCATACATGGTAACGAGCAAATTGATGCAGCGTCCAAAAAGTTGAGTTCAAAACATCTCTTATTACACCCACTAATGACTTTAACCTTACAAACTTAAGTCCTCATCGTGGCATCTTAGAATAAAAGGCAGCCGTCGGCGGGGCTTTTATCCGTCGGATAAGAGCGCAACCTCGGAGCCGGCCAAACATCTTCTGTGTCGAGCTTAAGAGCCGTCACGTTTGAAAGATGGGGAGGCTCGGCTTACATTCGGGTCATACGTAACATTGTTGCAGAGAAGCTGCGTGGCCGGCGAGCAGCTGGGCGCTTACTCATACGGTCATTTGACTTTTAGGATTACGTGCGGACGGGAGTAGACAAAAAAAAAAAAAAACGAACGCATCTATAGCCTGACGACATCCCGGAACCAGCGACGATTAATTTGCATTGGACGGACACCCACCTTTCAGCACGCCGTGGCTGCCGTTGGGGGACTGGCCGAGGGGGCAGGGCGAGGCCGAGCGGGCGCCGAGCGCGGCCGTGGCTTCCAAAAGGGCTCCGCTCAGCAGGGAACAAACAGATGTCCTCTGAGTGCACGCCAGATAAAACCTAGATAGAGAAAAAAAAATGAGGAACTAAGAAAGGTGAGTCATTCAAAATGGGAGTTCTCCCTCATAAGTGCGCAGTTACAGGGAACGGGAGGATTCAGAAAATATATTTGCTTCGCCTGCCAGAAAAACAAAGAGTATAAAGTCCGTTTTAGTCAGCTTGATCATTTTGAGCAGGAATCTCAGACAGGTTGAAACATTTTCCTTGTGCTCTGGTTTGATACACAATGTGTGATTCTCTTTGTTTTCCGTTCGATTCGGTAGCGTACCTCAAGCGGGAGTGGCATTTAACGACTTCAAACGTTCGTACCGCTTGCCAAACGAGATTCTTGGCAGCGTGCGGCAAAAAAAAAAAAAAAAAAACATCAGAAGGACAACTGGCTGGAATTGAAACGTACAAACCTGGGTGGGTAAGAAGATCCCCGGCTGGGATCAGGACGGGTGATCCGAGCCGGTCCGGGTGGACGCCCGCTGACAGGGGGCAGCGGCCAGAAAGAAATTGTGAAGCTGATGCATTCAGTGGCGGGCGTCAGCAGGAGCTTCTTGGCAGGGTGAGTCAGGTTAAGTGCAGCAGCATCTTGAACAGTGTGTGCTACCTGGAGAGCAAAAGAAAAGGATGATGGAGGGAAAAGTGGCAAGGAGAATGGATGAAAAAGATAACAAGCAGAACATTGCGGACCATCCATTTGGGGCAATTTTGTGCTATCCACTACTTGACCTATTTGGTGAGCAAAAAAGTCAAGATGGCTGCCCACGACAAAACATGTCCCAATACTCTCACCCTGGCCAAATTAAGAGTCCAACTCTTTCGGCCAGTATTAAACAAACATAATAGGTCCAACTAGAGGGATGGGTTTCCTGCTCGCATGATCAGATCTGGACCATCCCGGGGGGGAAATGGGAGCTACCAGGATGCACGTTTGCAGAGGGCGGGCGGGCGGGCGAGCGCCACTTAACTCAGCCACAATGAGTCCAATATGTCTGTCACATCACAAAAAGCAGCTTCCATTAGGATATTCTCTGAATGAGAACATGACCAGACTTTTTAGTGCCAACTAGGCAGACATAAAGTCCGCGAGAGGAACAATGCATTTTTGTCCACATTGAAGATAAGGCTCGAAGCAAAACATTGTGCATCGCCCACATGCTTTTCTTAGCGACTGTGCTTTTCGGCTTGAAAACTTTCGATTGACAAACTCGGCCGACACTTTCAAACTTTCATTCCACGTCGATGAACTGACTGCAAGCTCAAACGGTTAGCTCGGCCGAGGACAACTCAATGACAGACGAACCCAAACGTAACGGGGTCAAAGTGATGACTCAAGAGTTGCTGCCGGTAGGCCAGGCCACACCCCTGAAACACAGACCGACCAATCACAGCACAGTATTGCGTGAGATGTTTCAAAACAGATTTAGACTTGATTTCTGCCGCATTCTCACTTTTCCACCTCAGCCTGGACAGGATTACGTGTCTGAGGGAGGAGAGGCCGACAACAAAGTAGACTGCGGCGAAGCTTGTTGCTGCCTCTGACTGACGGACACCCGGCAGCTGCCTTTGCACGCACGCACACACGCATTCTTGTCACAAGAGCGACACACGGACCTGCTTCCCATCAAAATGTTCGGCCTCTGCTTACTGTAATGAGATTAAAGTCTACCAGAAACACAAAGTTAACACAAGCATGACAAGACTTGGCCACCTGGGGGCAGTATAATATACATTTTGTTGTTGTTTCTTTGCAGAGGATAAAGAATATATGCTAGTGAGGGTGTCATGGCGCTCATTTGCGTCTCTTAAAGGGTTAGAACACCAACACCGATGCTATAGCTAAGTTTTTCTTAGCATTCAGCTAAGTGAACATTCCAAAGCTATGTGGTCGCTTTACATACAGACACTTCTCGCCAGTTCAGCCCTGTGGCTCAAGTTACTCCGAGTAATGGTTTGAGTCCAGTGAAAGTAAATTAGAGGCCACTAGTGGCAGCTGCTCCCCAATTTAGAGTTGTGATGAAGAATACATTTCCTGCTAAACACCTTCATAAGCGTGAGGGATATTAAAAAAACAAAAGGTAGCTAATTGATAAAGCCATGGGTGAATCTCAAAGACGCCGATTCGAACGACTAGTCCCAAATCCAGCGATAAAAAGTAATTAGCAGGCTACGTTACATTTTCCATTAAGATGTATTAGCGATCCATCGGGTTCGATTCTCTGCCCCGCAACAGCCATTTTGGGAAGGGGATTAGCAGAGGGCACAGTTATGCCGACCCAAACAACTTGAAGCTGGAATGCGCACATGCCAAGATGAGCGCATACAAACGTCGACGTGCACCTCGCAGGTGACGCGCTGACTTGACGACACATTTCCGCCGCTCTCCCATGACTCTCCCACCGTTCAAAGGAGCTGCATCGCTTCTCCTGAGAGCTACTTTTAGCCGACTCATGAAAGCCAGGGTGAAGGTTAGCCCGAGCCTGGCGGGAGAGGGGTCGCCATTAAAAGATCTCTGTTATTCTGCTCAGTGGTCTCAGAGCTGAGGTCAGCTCAGAGACGTCAGCCGTGACCTTTTGCTTCTCACGGGAGGCCGTGTACTATACAGTTTGTACATACGATCGTTCAGGGAAAAAAAAAAAAAAACACAGTTCAATCAGAGGCAAGATAGTCGTGGCAACGCTGAAGGAAGCCTGGCTTTGAATCAATAGCGCTTTATCGCGTTCAAAAGGCGAGCCGGTATGTTCAGCAGCTTTGGTATTTGACGAAGCAGACGCTTTTAAGCCCACCTGCCCCCGGACTGCGTGCAAAAGTGGGTTAAGAGACAGAAAGCGGAACACGTGTACCCAAACAAGCGGCGCAGACATAGCAGGGAAAATGCATCGCGTGCGCCGCAATCATTTTGAGCATTTTTCTTTTGTGTGTGTGTGTGTCTTCACAAGGTAATGTTTGCTCGCCGCAGACAGAGTCTGGATTTTCTCAATTATGTTCTACGGTTGTGAGGAAAAAAAGTGAAAGGCTACAAAACGGAATAATCCAAATGCTAAATAACCTTTGGCTTTCTTATTCCTCGTGCTGAGTCATCATTTAAGAAGAATATGAAGAGGTTGGGGGGGGAAAAAATTATGGTTGGTTCCTGGATGGAGGTGGATGTGTGCTGGGCCTTGATTCATAATGCTCTGCTGAATTTCACGCAAGCTTGCTTGAGTGGAGTAAAGCCAACCCCCGGAGCGCCTCCTCGCACCTTTTTCCTATGTACATAGCGGCCTGTGCGTCTGGGGACACGCGCTGAGAGCATCGGTAAACAACACAAAACTGTCACAGTACGCTTAGTTTGGGAGAGAGAAGATAAAAAAAAGCTTCGGAGAGAAACTGGGTACATTATTAAGGTTGAGGGGGGGAAAAAAAAAAGCTCGTTGTAGGCGATGAGGTCAGCGTACTGAGATTGCTTGAAAAATGATCTTCATAAAGTTAACCCAATCAGCGTCTCGGATTTCAAGGACAATCGTGCGCTTGATGGATCTCGCGTGTTCCTCTCATCCCCCGGAAGGAGGAAAAAAAAAACTGTTGAGCTTTAACAGGGAAAGGCGAGGTACACTTAGATGAATAACAAGGATTAAATCATTACAAAACAATTATCTGGATGTTCTTCCGTGATGCATGCAAAAAAAAAAAAGTTCTATACGTTGCGCATCATCTTCACTTCACAGCAGACTCACATTCGACCTTTACGCTTAACAAACCAGCGAGAATACCGAGCGCGATAGACACTGGCAAAATTTCAGAATGATAAGATAAAAAAAAAAAGCTGCAACTTACAGTTCCGATTTTTGCCGTTCAAATCCCTCCTTGCCTGAGAAACGTCAAAGAGTGAAAGTACATCTGAAGGACGGAAAAAGCGCAAGACTGATGAAGAAAGGGTGGGAGTGCGTGCTCCCTACATCAACATAGCTTGCGAAAAGAGAGCGAGCAAAGAGCGAGCGAGCGAGAGAGAGAGAGAGGAGGGAAGCAAATAAATGTGAGGGACAAAACAAGGAGAGAAAAAAAAAAAAAAAAAAAAGGGGCCTGATATCTGTGCCTAGGGGAACCCCCATATTAGGTTATAATGCAACAGGCCGGCGAGATGCTATCGCCAAACACATAGCTGGAGGGGGGAGACGCTGGAGCTATACGTCCTATTTTCATCCATCCATCCTCCTCCACGGCGTGTAAACAAAATGGATCTGCTCGCAAAGATTCTTCCAAAATGTGTGATATTGATATGGATTATTCTAAAAGCGTGCTCAGTGGCTAATCAAGTGCAAACATTAGCATCAAAGATGCGCTGAGGACAATGCAAACAGCTGGCGAGCGCCTCAGTCCTCGCTTTGCATATCTTTGATCAACGTTAGCGTGCTAATGAGGCTACGTATTTATCGTCAAGTGTGCAACGCTGATTGCTTGCACACAATACAAAGTCTACGATTGGTGGGAATCTGCTGGCAAAGGAGAGCGCAGCAACGTTGCCCTCTAGTGGCTGACTAAGAACAGATTCCTATTTTCTGTGCACTACTGAGTTAATCCACAAGGTGGCGCCAAAAGACTCCTTTCCATTTGTCACTTTGCTCTCATTCCATTATGCAAGCGGAGCCGAACCGTGACGTCACAGTTTGTTTCAATTGGGGTTAAACCTGAATCCGCTGAGCTTTCGGGTCAACAAAGGGGCCGGACCTATTTTTACATCAATTGTACGATTCATCGAGTCCGCCTCAAAATAGCACGGAACACAACAACTACATGTGTTTATTTAATCCACTTTGGGGTGGGCCTTGATAATCCAAATTGAGCTGAATCCGTTTAAAGTGCTATCACGTCACGCGTAGTCCGTTATTGCCGTACACGCGACTTGGCTTTACGTGTCAATTAGCTTGCCAAAATAATAAAAGCCGTCAAGATCACACCTACAACCTGCATATTTTCTTTCCGTGAGACGTGAAGGGCCTGAGCTAGCATGCGCACATAATGAAATGGGGAAAAACACGCCCAGATGCAGTTTTGACACGCGAGTGTCATCCCGAGAGTTTCAGCAAAAACAAACATCGCCTAGCAACAGTTGACGGCAGTGTTGCCTGAAGATACCGCAGAATTCAGCGTTTAGTAGACATCGGACAAAATGAGAGTGTTTTGCACACAAAAACTGGAACCCCATCATCACACACACATACGCTAATCTCTCCGGCTAAGCTCCAACACGCAGCTGAACAAGAAAGTGGCCTACTCGGCACATTCCTTTGTTGTGGAACAACACAGCGAGAGAATAAAGGAATGATAATGGTCACGGGGTATGTCCTAACTTGCAATTTCATGCGGAGGTTTTTGCATACTTGTTTGCTAACTAACAAAATACAAATCCCTAACAGAGGTAAAAAAAAATAAAAATCCAACAACTAGAAATATCTTCATTTTTGGGATACACAAAAGCAAGTCATCTCCACATTGTAAAACTATGCAGAGGTCCACTGTGCTCATACTGATAAGCTCCTCAATGATATCTTCCCACCAGACAGGAAATGATGCATTCTGTTAGCTCGCTTGGATTTTTATGCAGCTCCACAACGGCATTCCAACAAATCACAAATCTCCGTTTCGGCCTTCGTCTCTATCTGCACGCTCCAAAACACGCTGACATGAGTAGCCCGTGAGAAAGCGCATTTTTCCACCTCTTATTTACTTTCCCACGACGCGGATGGACGGCAACATTATGGATGAAACGGCCTGGCCCGAGGAGTAAACACGAGTCCCTTTGGGGATACGCTCTGCATCTCTGACCGTCCACTTACCGCTTTGGTTCGAGATTGGACGGTGTTGTCGTTGCTACAAAGAGAAAAAGACGCTTCTGCTCGGAAAGCCTGTCTGTGCCAGGTGTGCGTGTCTTTGACTTCCTCTTTGTCTGCTGAACTTCCCTGGCACTTATCAGAAAAGCTGGACGGGCGACCATTTTCTTTTAAGAGTGCTTCAAATCTATTTGTGACAGTTGAGATGTTTAAAAATACTTTTACTTTAGCACTTCCTATCCTCTCAAAGTGTTTGACTTTGCTGCTACTTTTTCCACCTCTCAAATATAATTTTCTCGCACGGGTTTGAATGCGGCTCTACTCAAATTCCACCCTCATATAATCCTGTAGTCTTTGGCTCGCGTTGTAGCAATAAACATGTGGGGGGGCTGCGGGATAGCCCAGGGAAAAAAAAAAAGACTTTGCACAGGAAGGCGGTGTACTAAAACGTGAGTGAAATCGAATCACTTGAAATACTTTTTGATATCAATCTTCTATTTCTTTTTATCAAATGATACAACTGCATGAGCTCTCTGCTCATTGTGACTCACCCAAGTAGCTCGGGGTGGACGAGGGGGGGAGGGGGGGGGTGCCGGCGTGTCTCACTTATTTGACTGCGACGCCGTTGAAGCCTCGTTAAAACACGCGGCTGGCCGAGACAGTGACATGCTTTGTTGTGGGAGCAGTCTGGCGTGTGTACCAACGAAGCCGCAAAATTTGAATGCTATACCTCCATAGAACAACAAAGTTGAACTAAATGGCTTAAAACAAAAAAAGACACGCGAGCACAGTTTGTGACCTCCAACATTGAAGTTGTCAAGCATTCTCATTTTTTGCCTTGCTTTCAGTTTTTGCGGCTTTTTCCATCTTGCCAACTCTGCTCAGTGCATTTAACGCGCGAGCACTCACACACACACACACACACACAGGAGGACAGAGGGTGCAGTCATTGGGCCTGTCAGTAATATGGCGAGCAGAACTAACCGGAGAATAAATCACTTTTCCGAAGCCTGAACAAAGAGCCTGTGTGTGTGTGTTGCTCTATTAACACACTTGGAGAAAACATTATTCATCTGTAATGCTTCGCAGGCTTCAAATTTCAAGCCAAATAGGAGAAATTTTCAAAACACGCTAAGGAGGGGGGGAGGGGGGGGGGGGCAACCGAGCTTACCTTGTGCATCTTGGCCCAGACGAAGTTCAACACTCGTTGGCAGACTTTGATGTCTTCTGCCGTCGCACTATGCCTCGGGGCCGGCAGAAAATCTTTCTTGCTGGGTCGCCAGAGGACCTCCTCCGAGATGCGGCCCGACGGCAGGGTCCGCACGATGGCTCTGGTTCCGGTGCACACCGACTTGGTCATCTTCCGGAAAGACAAATGATGCTCAGTAATAGGTTGAATCAAGGCCTGGTTTGTCGACACGCGTCAGTACCTTCTGATTATTCTTGAAGAATCGTCTCACCAGGACCGTGGAACGTTCCCTACGGTTCCTGACAAACTCGGAGTCATCCAGTAGATCTTCTTCATCGCTGCTGCTGCTGCTGCCCCCGCCGCAGCTACTTCCCCTCGTCCCTTGCGAGGACACCCTCTCGTTGCTGGTGGATTGGAAAAATCTCTCCAGGGAGTGAGTCTTCCTGTCCAGCCGCTCCAAGCTGGAGAAGCCTTTGAGCGGGCGATGGTGAACGTGCCCGTTGCGTCGCAGCTGCCGGTGAGCGGGCAGGGGGGAGCCGCAGGGGGACGACACCGAGGAATTGGGTTCACTGGAGGGGCTGCATAGAGAGGAGCAGCGTGGTGATGTCTGGAAAACATTCAACACATAGGCCCGTTTACATTCAAGTCGGAGTTGACCCTTCCACAGCTTTCCTACCGTGTGGAGATCCAGCGTTGCTAGGGGAAGGCTGGAGCGGCGGGTATGTTGCCAATAGACGCGAGCGAGCAAGGGGCTGGCGCTCAAGCAGGTCGGGGGACGCTTGCAGGAGCAAGGACCTGCGCTTAGCTTGGAGGTGATTGCTTCTATACTTTTGCCAACCGGTTGCTCTGGGTACAGCTTTAGCTCAAGAGAGTCCAAGATGGCCTCGTCGTCATGGTCGGCGGACAACTTCCTGTAATAAAGGAGAGCGGGGCTACTCCGCTGCTTTGGTAGCCACGACTGCTCCGGGCGCTGACGGCTTTCCTGGCTGTCGTTTGAGCGTCTGCTTTCTCTGCCCGACGGAGGTGTAGCGTGCGGGTTCGAGACCATCTGGTTCTCTTCGGTGGCCATCGCCGACAGGTCGCCTAGCTTGTTTTCGGAGGCTGCAAAATACAATTTGGTGCACGTCAGCTTGCATTCAGTCGGCTGAGATGTTTCCTTTGGTCCACAATGCAAACACAAGTCTATTCCCAGACGGTGTGTTAAGCAAGCAGTGCCATTGCAATTATTGACTCCATAAAGCAGCAAAAGGAAATGAGCTCTGCAGAGGAAATGAACTCTGCAGGTTTATGAACGGGAGGACGCTCGTGTTTGCCCATCTCCAAATAAGCTCTTCATAAAAAGTGATTGAGCAAATATCTCGTGAATGACTTTCAGAAAACTTACACAGATGAGCAGATGGATCCAAGTATGATCGGAAGGCGCCAAAGTCTCCCTTTACATTTGTCAGTGTGGAAACAGAAGCTTATGGAGCTGCACAAAGCGCCTGCAACCCAGAGGTGATCTGGGAATTTCCTTGGAAGCAGGAACGGCTCACGGTTGCAGTTTACGAGGCCAAATGTGAGCTAGGTCCCGGCATGTCGTGGCAGGCCCTGAGGGAGAAACAAAAGGAGCATGAAAATCCCCAGTTATCAATCACTACAATATTGCTAGTGAAAGCTAGTTGACATTTACAACTTTTTTTTGTCAGCACCATTGTGTTTTGAGCCTTGTTACAAAAAAAAAAAAAAAGCCTTATCTACAGAAAGGGAACTCAGGAGCCATTGTAACCAAAACAAGTGAAAGAAAATACACATGAAATCTGTAAAAACAAAAAAAACAGAATAATTTACTCAACAAGTAGATGTACCGTATTTCCCGGATATAAGTCGCTCCAGGGTACAAAGTGCATCAGCCATAAAATGCATAATAAAGAAGAAAAATACATATGAGCGCCCTCTTGCGGTTTAAAGTTAAAATAACATGTAAAATAATATAATACTATACTCAACAAGCAGGCTAGCTAAAGGGTTATGCAATTTAAAAAAAAAAAAAAAAAAGTTCCGTTAACTGCCAGTCAACTCCATAGTGTCATTCACGAAGCAATGAACGTTGATTCAAATCAAAAAGATAAATGACTGATAAAGGCGCGTGGGAGGATATGAACTATGACACCCATGTTGTAACGTACTTGACTTAGTTTCTTCCTGTTCTCATCATTATCTGGACTAT
Organism: Syngnathus scovelli; assembly: GCF_024217435.2. Classification (NCBI taxonomy): domain Eukaryota; kingdom Metazoa; phylum Chordata; class Actinopteri; order Syngnathiformes; family Syngnathidae; genus Syngnathus; species Syngnathus scovelli. The sequence goes on from NC_090867.1 coordinate 7,717,815, forward strand.
GATCCAACAATTTGATGTCAAACAACAATAGTCACTCACTGAGATTCTCAAAGTGACCTGATAACGTCGGATGATTCACGCAAGCTTAAGGTCACCGAAACCAATTCACAATAAGAATTTTGGATTGAGAATGGCGAGCGTAGGTTGTGGGAGTGTTTTTTTGCCTTCGGCGACACTTCCAGTTAACCAATCAACCCACAACGGTTGGAATTTTGCTCTCATGACACTGACGAGAAGCTTCTCACTCAGTTTTTTTTTTGCTATCAGCTACACACTGAGCCAAAGCAAACAAAGCGAACGATTCTGCTGGGTAAAATCTCAGCCTGGAGCCCAAGCGGACACACAAAAACACACAAAATCAGGTCACATGAAGTGACAGGTGCACTGAGCAAGAAACTTGTCCATCCATTCTGCTTAATGGCACAGAGGAACATCAATTGCTGGGCCCACACACAGTAGAGGGAACCATTGTTGGAGAAATTACATTTGCTAACAATGTTCAACAGCTGTGGCCTGACCATTTGAAGTTGTGATCACACCCAATAACCTCACTGATGCAATGTGATGAGTTCAAATCTAAAAAAAAAAAAGGGGGGGTGCTTGGAAACACTCCCAAATCATTGTTCCCCTCTACAAGAGCTCATAAAAGCCTTTTTTTTTTCCCCTCCCGTGTTCGTTCATGTGCATCATTTCCCCAATTCATCCAAATGATGACTCACTATGCTGAGATTCGCCCCGACCTTGCATCCTGCACGGGAGGTGAGACCCAAAAAGAGGAGAACTGTACAAATGGGGGGTCATATAAGGGAGGGGCAGGATTCCACATGTCTATTGTGTTGCGGGGGACTCAAGAAAAAGGCTTGGGGGTGACAAAAGAGACAAAAACAGAGCTGGGTCAAGAAAAGAGGGCCTCGTTCCTGAACACTGCTTTGTGTCACTGCACCAAAAAAAAAAAAAGATGAATGATAATAATAAAACAATGGCAGCAGAGGCGAAGGCGAGATGAAACCGCAAGCTGTAATGTGCAGCAGGTTGCTTTCAATGTCAACACCGAGCACAAGCAACTTTTCATGCGGCACATATGGCTTTGATTAGAGGGCAGCAAGAAAGTCGTCAGTGGAAAGAGAGTGAGAGAGGCGCTATGTGCGTGAACGCAAAAAAGGACTGCAAATGATGTGTTTACATGTTTGCAAGTGTGGAGTCAAATATGACTCATGATGAACACCACTGGGGTTCGCATATTTGAAGAAGCATATTTTAAAGTCCAAGCAAATTTCACGTGTCAACACAACTGCAGCCATGATGCAAAACAACCCACAACATTGTTGACCTGCACAAATTCACCATGCATGCAGTTGAACATTTGCAATGTAAAAAAAGAATAGTCCCATTTTATTCAAATTCCCCTCGGCTAAACTTCAAAATGTGCTCTTAAGTAAATTGTAGCTAAAAACACATTTCACGACATGACTTCACCTTTCCAAGCGGTTGATGTCAACAAACATTTGACGTGGACACGCGTCTTAACTATAGCGTCAATGGAGTGCAACTAAACAAACATTTTCGGAAAGTGAAGCAACGTGTCCGGCAAAAGTTTATGAACGTCGAAGGTTAAACTTACCGAAATTTTATCGAGCTCGGATGCAGGAAAGTTTGGGTCAGGTGCTGAAGTGTCCGGCGAGTGAGCGTAGTGAAAGCAAAGGTTGATTGAACAGTTTGTGTTCGCGGATGCCTTCAGGGACACCTCGGAAATCTCTGGTGCGCAATTGACGCGGTGGCTTCGTGAATATCTGAAAGCAAAACAAATCTATAGACATTGCTTATTGTGATTATTATGATTATTATCTATTTATTTATCTAGTATTATATAATTTTAATGCGATTTTATTTCAAGTAATTACTTTTGTTCCTTCATTTATAATATGGACGCAGTATATTATTATATAAAAAAATTTGCAAAATACGATTTTCCTTGCGATCTTCAACCGTATGCTAGAACATGTACGTGAACGCAGCGTTTCTGTAGTTACTGAACTATGGACAGGAAGACAATAAGTGAGTCTGGTCTAATTGTGCCTGTGTCACCCGTTTGGAATGTCTGGCAAATGTAATTTAGCAACTCACTATTGCCAGATGTCCATTTTATGCTATATATTAGGTGGCAATTACACTATTGACCTTGTCACTTGGGGTTTGTGCTAATTGGTAGCACTGTATCCAGTCTACAGTCTGTTTGCAAGTTTTATTATTAATTCTTCTGAACTGACTGAATACGCCACACATGAATGAGCGCACGAGTGCTTTCAACAATTTTGGAAAACTGAGGGATTATTTTCCCTCCCTTTCACGCTGATGGGAAGCATGATGCCATGCTGCAGGAATGTGTAATCCCCCTAAAAAAAAAAAAAAAGAACATTAAAGTCCAGCAGCACTCCCGGCCACCAAGTGTGTGTGTGTGTGCATACATTCTTTGGGATTCCCCCACTTTTTGGACAAAGGCAGGTATTTTTTTCCTCTCCATCTGTCTTTATTCTACACTAAAAATGAGCTCAGATTAGAATGATTTAAAAAAGAAAAAGATGGAATAGAAATTTTACCCTGCACAAGTATCATTGAAAGGTACAGAAATTGTTGGATTGGACCAAATTATTAAGTTAAAGTAACGTGTGTAGTTAGCGGTTGTGGGATTTATGACGCTACAGAACACGATATTGTCTTCAGACGCAACACTGCCGCCATCTCCTGGTCAGAAATGGAAATGCTGCCAGGGTGAAATGATGATACCTAATGACTGTCGCCGTCTCCTGGTCAGTAGGGGAAATGCTGTCAGAGTCTCGTATTTTTGTTTTAGAAATAAAATTTGACAAATTAACTTCTATTTACGCTTTCTAGACAACAAATGAGAAAATCAAACTTTATTTCGCTTTTGGTATGATATTAAAATTAAATAATGAGCCGTTTTTCTATATTTAAGAACTGCTTTGTCACTAACTTTTTTTTTTTACCCCCACTTATCTGAACTGGAATATTTGATAAAAGTCTCTATTCAGGGAGCAGTGTTAATGTAATATAAAGGGAGAATAAACAAAGAAGTTTGCACACGCACACACATGATAACAATGCATCCAAGGGGGGTATTATCCTCTCACCGGCCTCGTTGGTATTTTTTTTTTCTTCGTCTTTTTACCCTTTGTAACCTTTTGGAGGCTTTAGTGTTGGGCAAGGGTTTGTGTTTCATCATTTTTTTTTTTTTTATCTGTAAAAACCAAACCATAGCCAAACACATCAGGTATAAATGAATAAGATCATTGGTACTTTATTACTGAACCATGTCGGAAATAGAATCCATTGATATGTAGAAATGGATAGAATGTCAAAAATGACAGAAATAAATAGAAGTGAAAGCACAACTTCTAACTTCTTTTTTTTAAAGCTTTTAGCAAATTTAGTTCTTACAGCATTTCAGTCTATAATTCTTCCAAGGGGCTTTTATGAACCTTCAGTGCAAGTATTGGAACACAACTATTAGTTTAACATTCAATATTTGGGCTAGCTAAACGTCTTGCTTGGTCACGTGCCCCGATATTTGTTATTTATTTTTTGCCCAAAGCTGCTTCTTGCAGCCAAGGCACATTTCTAGTTCAAATATGAAGTTACAGTACATTGCTATTCACATATTAACATGTTTTGGTAGAGGGAATTAATTAATTCAAGCAATCCCTGAGAGAACCCTACTTCACGTAAACCGAGAAATGTAACAAAAAGCTCCATACCTGCTTAAAATAAAAGGTTTAAGGTGTTGGAATTCAATTGTTAGCAATTCTGATTGTGTGGAATTGAATCGACTGAAACAAAAACACCATCCTGAGCTTAAGTGCTAAAACTGCTGGTGCGCATCATCATGCTGGGTTTCTTCACGTCTTTTTTAAGACTATTTTTGAGGAGGGGGGGGGGCACAGTGCAAGTGGTCCTCATGCTGGCTTTGTTGATTTCATTTAGGCTCGACTTTGTTAATGCGAGCGAGCTAAGGCCGTTCTTAATCAAATCAGCATTTTTTGTATTGCACGTAATAAGACAAAAAAGGTGCACGTTTAGCCTTCTTACTTGACGGTGGGGCTCCACTGCTGTAGGTTTGCTTCGTAACAAATAAAGCACAGAAGAAACAGAGAGCGCTAGCGGATGAAAGTGAAAAACAATGAATAGCAATGATACCTAATGACTGGCATTCAGCTCTTGCGTGAGTTGATGTACCACTTCCTCAACGCCACGCCGCTGGTGCTCAACACGATGCACAGGGCCCCGCCGAGGCTCCACCAGCTGGGCGCCTGGCCCAAGAAGACGAACTGGAAGAAGAAAGCCAGCACCACGTCCATCGTCCTGGTCAGGGCCACGGGGCCGGCCTCCTCTCGCTGCAGCGCTTTGGTCAGGAAGCTTTGGCCGGCGATGCCCAGCACGGCGATCAACATCAGCAGCCAGCGGTCTTGGCCGCAGAAGGGCAGCTTCCATTCGCCCAAGATGCTGACGGTGATGACGCACTCGATGAAACCGATGACGGCGTAATACCACACCGAGAGGTAGTAATGGACGCTCTTTCCGATCTTGCGGAGAACAACCATGGTACACGCGGCTCCAATTGCACCTGCGGAAACAGGATTTTTTTTTTTTCCTCGATAAGAGATTTCATTCACGATTTAAGAAGCCATTTTTTTTTGTAACCTGCAAAAGCCGCGATCGTTCCCTTGATGTGGTTTGTGTAGTTTCCCTCGATTCCCTGGATATGTTCTCCGAAGAGAAACGGCGGCCGGGCGATGAGGATGACCCCGGTCAAGGTGAAGACGGTGAACACGCAATCCCAGATAGTACACTTCTCCTTCAGGAAGACCCAAGCCAGCAGCGAAGTGAAGACGGGATTACTGTTTCCAAGCAAAACATATTCACCGAATGACCCAAATCTCACGTGTTTTCATCTCACCTGAACATGATGACGGTGGCATCGGCCAGAGGCATCTGCTGCACAGCGTAGAAGAGCAGGATCATGGCGTTGGAGCCCAGGAAGCCTCGCAGCATTAGATACGGGCGTTTATTCCGGGGACCCAGGAAGCCTGTCCTGCAGGAACACAGATATGAGGGTGACGGATGAATGGAAAACAAGATGGATGACAAGGGGAGGGGAGGGGGGGGATGGCTGACCAGACGGTGATGCTCGTAAATTACATTTTGGGGACGGGAGATGACACAAGGATGGATGCATGGGCTGAAAAGTGGTCCAGATGTAATTTTGTTGGGGTGGATTCATGGGTGAAAAAAAATAAAATAAAAAAAAATGATAGATGGACGGAAATGTCGGTGAGTCTTCATCTATTTTAAACCATCATTCAATCAATAAAACCTTTTGATTATATAAAAAGATTTTTTTGTGAGATACCATAAATATACCATCGGCCTGATAATATTCATTCATTGCTGCTATAAAAGTGAGTGATTGCATGGATAATGGAACATTTACCTATATTTATATTTGATCACCACAAATATAAATGCTGGGGAAAAATAGCGTATTATTGCATCCATATACTGTATTAACATACAGTAAATGTTCTTCCCCTTTTCGGAGCTGAATAATCCTTTTATCTCACACAAGATAAACTTGATTTTCCAGTTTCCCAATCAGGCTTACTTGTGGTAAATAAGTAAGGGCGCGATGAAGAGCATCTGGAAGAAGCAGCGGATGCCGCTGATCTCGATAGCGTGCACTCCCTGGATGGTCTTCACCAAGAGGGAGATGATGGAAAAGAAGACTGTGGACAGAAAGGCATAAAACAAACCAATACCGGGGCATCTCTTAGGTTTCTCTGTGGAAAGAAAACAAGAAAAGGGAGAGTTAAGGTTTGTCTAACTTTCAAAAACATCTCAGTAGATTAAATTTCCACTGTTTTTGTGATCCGACAGCGTGACGTCTATTTTCAATCCCTTATATCAAATTACTTGTTCTAACCTTTATTCTGAAAAAAGGCCCAATTGTTCAGGTGAGGGCGGTAGCAATTACAGGCGTCAATGCTTTTAATAGTATCCAATTGCAATTTCCTTGTACAGTTCCAAAAAGAACTTCAAAACTTGTTTTCGACGAGTCACATCGGTCACGTGACATGCGTACCGTTATCGCTGGGGCGTGACGTCACGCCATAGTAAACCAATAAATTACAAGATGTCATTGAGTCATAATGAAACTGTTCTTAAGAAACACGTTAAATAGAATTAAGGTACACACGGGGGAAAAAAAAAAAAAGTAAAATTCAAGTCTACCTTGGCTTGCGTCCTGGCCAGTGGATGCTGCCTTCCGTGTGACGTGCGACTCCGGCCAAGTGAGCGTTTCGCTCTCGCCGCTGTCCGGCAACTTAGAAGCGGCCGTGTCCTCCTCGGCATCCCCGTCGAGGTCGCGCCACGCTCGGAAGTGGATCTCCTCCTTGGACGGCTCACTGTCGCTGCAACAACGGCCGTCTTCGCTGCTGCTATGTTCGCCATGACTGGCAACTTTATGGAACGCGACCGTTACGTGGTCGGCCGCTGCAAAATCGCTCTCCGGTGGGCAGTGCTCGCGGTCAGCCATACTAAGATGTGAGCACCGGGCGGCAGCATACCTCGGCACGGCGACTGCCCGGCTCTTGGTTCCCCAGAAGTGACTGGAAAGGCTAAGTTAATAACTAACCTTGCATTGCCCGGACGCGGCCGCCAATTCTCATGCAGTGCCGACTTTGGGCACAGGAGGGCAGTCATATAGACACCCCCCCCCCCTTACATACACACACTTTGACGGACGTTCACGCCCCCTGTATTATGGTGAGGAGAGTCACGTTTGCAACCATCACTTGACGTGCATGACTTTTATTAAGCCTATTAAACGACATAATAAACTCATTCTTTGTCACAACGTGCATCCCTTGATTCAGAGGTGGAAAAACAAGTCACACTGTACAAAGCTACTGTTGATTTTACAATTCAATTTTGACTAGAGATGCCTCATAAAATGTCTCTAAAATATGAGTTTCTTTGAATGTAAATAAGTTGGATCGAGCTTAAAGAAAGGACCTAATTTTTCATTTTAATGACATTTTACTGTCTAACATCACGTGAAAAATTAAGACTAATTCTATTTAAAAAATAAAACACTGTGGTCATTTCTACCTACAAAAGCTGTATCGTATAAATTACTTTTTACAGTATCATAAAAAAGGAGGGAAAAATGTTGTCAGTATTTTTTTTTTTTTTTAGAATTCCCACTAATAGAGAGGACTGTGTGAAAGCACGGCTACCGGTACTGCAAATACAAACAATGCTTTTGTCAATGAGGGCAAAAAAGGGGCAAGAGTGCAGTGAAAGGGAAAGAGGTGGGTGACACAGTGGGACGCTTCTAGTGAGTCATTCATCCGAAAAGCGACACTGCGAGTGTCCGCATCGAGTCTTGCGTAAGCGATGGCCGCAGAGAAGAGCTAAGCGGATTCTTCTTTCCGTGCTCTGTAAGTGGCGGGTGGTGAGCGGAGCGCGATGAATGTCATTGTCACTATGGAGCGTGTTTGCTAAATTTAAGCCCGGTCCCAGTCGGGCCATGTTCTCTTCTTCATACTTGTGCTATCCAAATGTCAGATAAACGATGACGGCCAATTTAATTGCTAAGATCGATCATGAGATGCTCGTATATCTGAGACTTCCCCTTAAAGCTGGACGCGATCAGGAAGTCTCGCCCGTCGACTGATACCAGAGAAAAACCTCGCGGCGCCTGGATGCTCACCTCCTGGGACGGGACGAACTGACCTCGCTTGGCGTCCCACAGGTAGACCTGCGTCAGCGAATAATCGCTGCCCAGGATGGCGTACTGCCAGTTGCCGATGGAGACGGGTTGGAAAACCATAGAACCGCGGGAGGGGAACGTCTGGACCTCCTTGAACATGGCGCCGTCCCAACGCATCACCTTGGAGTCCCCGATGAATCTCGTCAAGCATATGAACAGCTCACCTTTGCAAAAGGACAAAGGTTCAAAAGAGCCTCGAGGTAATTACAGGCAGGCTGGCAAGCTCTTACTTTTGACCCGGAAGTGTTGGACGGATAGGACGTCCTCCATGTCCGGTAAGTCGGTCCTGCGCTCAAACCTCTTCTGGCTCCTGTTCCACTGATAAATGACCGGCCTCTGGGAGCTGCTGGACAAGATCAGGTGGGCTTTGTTGGAGATCTCCAAGTACTCCACGTCCGTATCTCGGTACCACGGGTGGAGGGATTGGTGGGAGTAGAATCCGTTGCCGTTCCATTTGTATATCGTCGTGGAGCCGGCCTAGGAGAGCGTCACGTGTTTGAAATGCTGAAACCACGAGAGAATGAAATAAGACAAAACGGGAAACCTTGGAGCTATCCGCGATGACAAAGAACGACTCCCCGTCGATGACGAAGGTCTCGATGTCGTTAGGTTTGCGGATTTTCAGAATGTCGATGTCCTGGATCTTGATGAATTTGCTGGCGGAAATGTCCCGTTTGTAAATATGGGAGCCGCCAAATAGCTGCGCCACAATGACAAAAAGATGGTTGCGGATGGCCAAGGGCTTGCAGACCACAGTGGAAGTGCCTGGAAATGACGAAGAACCGTTAGCGCCTCGCTCGCGCTTTCGCGGCCCATCTTACTTACTTTCAATGGTGTCAAAGCTTCTGAAGATCATCTCGACGTGATCCCATTCCAGGAAGCTGCACGTCCCGGCAAACGGTTGCGCAAACACAACGTACTGATCTTTACCAAGGGTGAAGGCCTCCACGGAAATGGACTCAAACTTCAGCGACTGATAGGCGGCAAATTCTGCAAAGAACACAAACGCTCAGTCTTGACACGCAACCGGGATGTAACTTTGTCTTTTGATACCGGACGTGATGCAGTCGAAGGAATGCGGCAGCAGGTCGTTGATCTTCTTGCCCTGGTGGATGGGCGGCCCGCTACAGTGGATCTGGTCCAGCGTGGCGTTGGTGTGGTGCATCCACTCCACCAGCCATTTGAGTTTGCAATCGCACGACAGGTTGTTGCCTCGCAGATCCCTTCGTGAGTGATTATTTTTATTTGATGATTATTTTCATTTTCGCCTGACTGAAAAATACTCACACTTTAGTCAAAGCATCCATTCCTTTGAAGACATCCTTCGGCAGCGTCTCAAGGTTGTTGTAAGCCAGACTCCTTCAAAAGAAACAATTATAAGTGAAGGTCCGTTTGGTCTCGAAGTGGAATAAAAGGAAGCTTATAGAACCAAAATTCTGATTCATTCGAGAGGGCTGCATTATTTATTTGGAACTCGGTGTTCCGAGGGAAGAACTTTTGCATGGCTGCACTCTCTAAACGCGTGATGACAGAACAGAAGGAGGGGGAGATCTCTAACTGCATCCGTCAGACGACTGTAGCTTTACCAAAACCATAATGGCCCCCAAACTTGTGCAACTATATATCTTGGGTCTTTTTTTTAAGGACTTGCTTCTTCTTTACCCCTTACTAATTGTGGTTGCCTAGCAACCTTTGAGCGGTCTTCCAGGAAGTCACTTACGCAGCCCGGAGGAACATCACATCCTGAATTAGTTTGTTGTGGTTTGAAACAATTCATGTTTCATTAGCCCAAGTCTTCGCACTGTAAATCCTCTCAGAATGACTCGTGAGAAAACCTCCGAAAAAAGAGGTACGTCGCGGGGTTATTTTTAGTCTCGACCTGCAGGTCACAGGCTCGCCACACTATCTTTGCACAAGTGAACATGCCGTTGAGGAAACCGATATGTGTCAGAAATTGTACTGCGATGTGTCGCTTTAAACGGCGGCTTGGCTTGAGCGTTGTTAAAATGATGTATACGCTAACTAGTATTTTTGGAAAAGCCACATGCAACCTAATCCAAAAGCAAGCAATACTCACAGATGAATCAATGATTTGAGGCCCCGGAATGCAAAGGGGGAGATAGTTGCAATCTTGTTATTTTCAATGAATCTGGAAAAGATATTATATTGTCAATATCTGCAACAACATAAAAAAAAAACAAAAAACTTACAGATATTCAAGATGTGGCAGACCGCCGAAGGCGTCGTCATCGATGAAATCAAAGGAATTAGCTGTGAACAATCTGTGAAGACAAAATATACACGAGAGGGAATCAAGACAATGACTCATTTGGCTCATCATCGTTCGACTTGCGTGGAAGCAATCAACTGGCATGGCGTCCCACGTGGTTCTCATTATTTATGAATGATCTCAACTTCACACATGGCGCTGTGTTTCTCACACAAGTTGCAGAGAGTACCAGGTCTCCACTCAGGGTGAGGTTCTTACAATTTGCCCAAATGCATTTTTAAGCCTTTTTTTTGTTTTTTTTTGTTCAAAGATACATTTTCAAATAATATTAAATGGTGTGTATTATTTATACAAATGCATGTTATGGAAATAGTAAAGATGGACTCACAGGAGTTGCAGGGCAGGTGTATGCACAAAGCTTCCTGCTGTGATTTCAGTGAATCCAGACTTGACAAAAGACCTCAACGACAAATATATTCAGAATCAATATTTCAGCAAGCACACGAATCAGCAAACCAACCACGACTTACAAGGAGAGCACGTCCGAAGGGAAGGCGTGCGGCACGGATCGGACGTTCTCGCACAGGGCGTTATCTTTGGTGCAAGTACATCCGGCGGGACATCGGGGCTGCTTGGCTCTCCGTCCCGCTGCCAGAAGCGAGTACGCAGCGAGCACCCAAAGCGCGAGCGTCCAGCCTCTCACTCTTCTGCTCGAGGATGCCATTCTCTCTTGTCCCGCGTGAGACTCGCAACCATGCAACTTCTCCTGGTGGGAAAAAAAAACTAAATCAGAGAAAGTCTGCTGTTTTTGTGCAAAGCTTATAGATCCGAGGCAGCGGTCCAGGATGCAGGACTCCAAATGGGCACAGAAAACAGGACCCAGATTGATGTCACCCTGCTAAATAGCATCCCCCCACCCCACCTCCTGCCTCTCTTTCTCTCCTGGCTCACTCCTCAAAATGTTGTCTGCTTCTTATTAGTCTGCTGAATACAAAGAAGTTGGACCCCATTACTGGGGAGCAAGACAAATTAGGAGGGGGGTGGAAGGGGGCCTCCCTCGCTGTCTTATCAGCCACCCCAGCTTTTATTGTCATTATTTACACACGCTTCTAAAGGCTCTTCGCGGCTATTTGGGAGGCTATTCATTCACGGGGCTCTAAGCAAATGCACCTGCCTCAGTGAAATGATGACCCCCTTTTTTTCTTGCACGCTTTGCTATGGTAATAAGATACAGCAAATATTATTTGGCTGCACCAGAGACATTTTAATAGGCAAACCCCCCAAATTAATGGCATTGTTGTCTAGCTGCTATGAAAAATAGGCAAAATATATCAGATTGATTTTTCTTTCTTTCACTCTCTCGGTCTCTCTCTTTTTTTTAAGGAGAGACATAAGCTATTGCATTATTGATAAAAATGTCTCAACAGTAATCACTGCCCGTTGTGTACATGTCCCACATTGGTCCCTTTGTTCTGTGCGGGTGGAAAACATGACACAAAACACAAGACTTCTTTCTTCACCACCTTGACAAACGGACGACTTGAAACTTTTCACGCATAATAGCCTCTTTATATTCCAACTCAGAATTTAAACGAGGTCATGGACCCCTTCTGTGCAGAATTCTCGAATTAAACCACCCATTCATTAGATAACATTATCAGCCGCGTTTCAGTATTCTATCAATTTATTATAATTTCATTTTATTCTTTTTTTAATAATACATCAACATTATGTCTTTATACAAGGAACTGTTACATTTTCAAACACAATGGAGTGAGTTTAAATATTGACCTACTTCAGACGTCATCAATGTGCGCGTTCGCTTATGCATACGTCATTTTCCAGCGACGCTTTTTTGTAAACATTGCCGAGGAGCGTTTTCGATGGATAATCTCGTCAAAGTACGTATTATTTTGATGTCATTTGTTAATATTCAATGCAACAATTCATTTAGTTTAAGAATCGACGACGTATTAACGCGAGGCGATTATCGGTACATTGCATCGTTAATGCATAGCTAAGTTATTGAATTCATATAGATAGTTTGCCGTGGAGCAAATCGTACATGCCCTGCACAGTATAATTAATAATAAGATCTTTGTGCATTGCAAGGTGCACGCTGGCGGCACCAACTACGACTCGGATTTCAGTGACGACGAGAAACAAGGAGAGACCTCCGAGAGCAGGCTTAAAAGGTAAGATATGAGGCTATAACATGCAATATCCTGGTTAAATTCACCTCTTCAGGGTATTGTTGCAAAGGAAAGCAAAGTTTATATTTTTTTTTCTAATGGTAGGAAACATGAAGAGGAAATTTTACAGAAGCCTTTCCAGAAAGGTCGACACGCTCAGGTGGCTCACCGCAATTTTCATTCCAATGAAGTGGACAGGTATGTATCCCATATATTTTAAATTCCTTGAATGTACTTTAGTTGAAATCTCCTCCTCACCTGTCGGATGGCAAATCTGTGTTTTTGTTTTGCAGAGAGGAAGCCAGGAACAGAAGAGCCCACTTGATCTCACTGACTGCTGTATCCTGCATTGAATTGACCTTTAACGTATACAAAATAAATGTCGAGATTAACATCCTTAACCGGCTGCCTCCAGTTTGAGAGACATAAGAAGTTTGTCGGCGACTACATCCTTTTCTATGGAGGACATATGGCCGACTTCAAACGCTCCACGTACGCATTTTGTTTCCACTTAAGACAAAGCAGACCCTGATTATCCCCACTTAAACATTTTCCTCCCTTCAGCGCAAATGACAAAACCGACTCAGACGTTGTACGGGAGAATCATCGTTTCCTCTGGCGGGATGAGGATGAAGAGGACATGACCTGGTAATGCTTCTGCATTTTCTCTGGACAGTTTGTGGTTTCTAACCTGCCTCTGGTATTTTTGTGTCCCAGGGAGAAAGAACTGGCGAAGAAATATTACGACAAGCTGTTTAAGGAATACTGCATAGCCGATCTGAGTCGGTACAAGGAAAACAAGGTAAATTATTATTATTTTTTGTACAGCTAAAGGATGTCACACTGTTATCTTGACAATTGTCTACATAATAAAAACTACCCTAGAATGACTTCACTGGACTGTTGTCATGGTAGCGGCAACTGAGATGGTCTCAGTTTTGTGAAACTCAAAGTGCACTTGTAAAAGGTTTCACACAAAGGCCTTTCATTACACAGAATTACACCTCATTTTTTTATTCATTAATCTATTACACAAGTTGCAAATGGGGATGGAGAGTGAAAGTCAAAGTTAATTCACACCAATCGTACTGTTCCTCACACATAATGTCGTCATCCGATTAAATGTTCTATTTTGTCAGCGGGGCCGGCTGACATGACTCCCATTCTAACATTAATACTTAATTTGCCGTATCGCGGTGAGGATGGGCTCGGCGGAGCGTGAGCCAAGGAAAGAAGCCATTACACTTCGGCTCGGATCCATTTAACAATAAAAGAACCAACGAAATGGCGTTTTATTTTCACGCCGGCCTTGGCAGAAGTCTGCAGCGGCCGAAATGCCCTTCCGATTATCGCTGCTCTGATGTAGATGGAAACCGGCACGACATTGTAAGTGGTGCTTTGAAAAGCATCACGTGAAGTGACTTTTTCTATTTATTTCTCTTTCCAAAGTTTGGATTCCGCTGGCGAACGGAGAGCGAGGTTGTCTCGGGCAAAGGTAAGCAAAGTGCACTTTTTGAAAGAACGAATTATGCTTAAATACAGGTGAAAAAAACACTTGGAATATAAATAAAAAAGTTCATAAATGTACTTACAGTAAGCGCTGGTTCCCAGTTGAAGAGGCTCTTGGCAATCTACTACAATTTTAGCTAAAACAACAAAAAACAGTTTAATAAAAAGCAAACATTTCCTCCCCAAAATTATTTTCAATACTAACCTGCCAATGAAGATCTCAACCGTCACCACAAGATGGCGACAGAGACGAGCTGGTGGGCAGCAGTCTGGTTCTTTGCTCAATCCCCACTTGAGATGTGTCACTAGACTTTGGCCTCCATTTTGACAAAATGGCATCGCCAAGCCTTTCAGATGTCTGACCTTTTCTGGTAAAGCTTTTCAAATGCGAGACCTTTTCCTCTTCTACCCTTAACCTTTAACAACGGGGGTCTTCTCAGTTCATCTGCTGCCTTCCGGGTTTGCTTTGCCACCAAGCGGGCCTCGGATGATACAGAAATTTTACAACCTTTGCCTTTCGTGCATTTTTACCTGCGACTTTTTCTCATTTGCAAAGCGTTGACATCGACACAACCTCGACACACACACGCGAAGTGCGTCTTGAGATAGCTGACTTAAACCAATATATTGTTCCAGATTAAGTCTGTGTAATCCCGCTCGGTCACATTTCAAACCCGACCGAAGCGAGCCGTCGTGTCTTCCTCACGCCGATTCCGCCAGGAGCACTTTCATAAACGCAGTAGCTAAATCAATACTAATCAAATTATTCAAGGTAAAGGTGGAGGAGGTTGTCTTGAGTATGATGATGATTCATCGATTAGTCACCACTGGAAAACTTGCTTTCACTTTTATGATTATCGCTCACTTGGGGGGGCTTAGGAGAGTGCTGGCCTTTTTCGACAGGGTCGTGGTGTGATTATGAGATGAAGAGGAGTCGTGGCATCATGTATGACGTCATCCTCACCTCTCTTCTGCTCTTTTTTTCCCCCCATGCTTTGTCTGTTCCAGGAAGAGGGTAATCAGAAAATCATTAATTTTTTTTTAGAATGGAAACTGACATTTTTAACGGCAGACCTTTCAAAAACGTAGGGATCGGTCGTGTGCCTTTCCAAAAGGGCTTCACGGCAGCCGCCCAAATGTCTCGGCACGTCCCATACGTGAACTCCTGCAGCAGATGTAGCATGATGTGAAGGAATGCAGAAAAACAAAATGTACTCTTACCATTTGTCTTTTGGCGCGCTGTCAGTTGGAAGGTAGCTGAGGCAAGTTTATTATATATATTTTTTTTCGTGGTGATTTATCTATCCCGCAGCACACACTCTGTTACTGAAAAAGAAATTGTTCATTTCAGAAAATGTTTTGGCCTCTATAACACGAGGAAAAAGAAATATTCCATCCTGTATGTTTTGCTAACTCAAGACGAGATGAGCTTTTAGTCTTCAGTGTGTGCCAAGGAGACAACTTGAATAATTTAAATGAAAACACACTGCTGCGTTTCCGTAATTGACATCGGAGGTTGGGGGGGTGCAAAAACAAGTCAAATGATGTCGGACACGAGGTGATTACACAGGACGTGTTTTGACAGGGAAGGACTTTAGCTTGTCGGCTTTCTTGTTGAACAGCTGGAAGTGCTTGTAGCTGCGCCCGTCTGAAAATATCCGTAAAGATACCTGCGCTTGACCTTGACTTTGAATCCCCCCCCCTCATGAAGGGGCCTCAGTTTGGTTCCGTCCACCCCGGCCGACGCTAATATCCCTCCTGTGTTTTTAACGTCAAGCGCCCTTTGCTCCGCACTGTCAGCCGCTCTCCGCGGAATAAATAAACGTTACGACACCGAGCCAGCGTTGCACCTCGGCTCGGCAGCCCGCCGGCCTCCTTGTCAGAGGCAAAGCAAACAAACACACAGAAAAAAAAAAAAACAGGCAGCTTCATCTTAACCTCTCGCTTGCAAGTCGGGGTGAAGATTATCGAGGCGGTGGTTGACGAGCGCTGTTAATGACCTGACCCGTTTAAATGGCTCGCGCGATGTACTTTTTTTTTTTTACTTTTGCTGGATTGTCTCCTCATGAGGTTGCCTGGCAACAGGGTGGGGGGAAAAAGAAGAGCCCTGCAAATAGAGCAAACAAGCTGCAAAATGCTCATTAGCAAGCCAGGGAGGATCTGGTAGCCGTATTTTATTGGACTCTTTGTCGTCGGACCAAAGGCTACACCGGCGACACACGAGCCAATCGCCGCGACTCGCTTTGAACGTCGGCAGGCTCGCGTAATGAACGCCGCGTAGTTCTCGATTCACCTTCTCAGACGTGTAACTCTAAATCCACTTTACGGGGTCGTCAAAGTCGACTACAAAGGCTGACATTGAAATGAATAGAATGAAAAATTCCATAAAAAATAATTACAAATAAAAGTTCAAATTGACTGTCTGCATTTTCAGCGGAATCTTTTTGTTCCCTACGCTGCCGGTATTTATTTTCAATGTCAACACATAATAGCAGTGTAACGGCGCCACATGGCTGGAGAATAAAAGCAAACTATCCGACTACAAATAACTTTTCAATTATTTTTGAATTCGCCTTGAAATGTTAATTCGGGTTACAAGCAGACCACAATGTTGACTTTGTGAAGACCATCAAACTTTGCTAAGTGCTCCTTCATCTGACTCTTTGTTTGACATCTCATGCTAAAGTCCTCCAGACATGTGATAACGAGCTTCTGCCGCTCGCTAACGACCGCCGCCTCGCTGTCAATCACGCGCACGTCAAAGAGCGTCAGCGATGCTCGCCCGGGGTCACGACCTCACCGAGTCGATTGTTAATCACGCGGCCATCTGCCTCTCGGTGCGCCCGCCTTGATCTGTGCCCGCCGAGCGGCAGGGTTTAGGAGCTGTTGACGTAAGAGGGGCAGGAGTTTCCTCACTTAACGGGTTTACTCAGACACATCAGTGCTTTGAAGCACGTGAGGGTGATTCATTGTGGCAAACATACACATCGACTTATCGACAAAAACGATTTTTTTTCAATGGACTCACCGCCAGCTCTCTTTTCTTGGTCATCTGTGGCCTGACAAAAAATATAAAAAATCACTTTTGAAGCAGCTAAAATTTATTGTGTGCCTCACGCAGTGATTTATTTTGTTGGGGTGTATAACTAAGACAAAAAGTAGTGTCATCACAAAGCACCAGAGTCTGCAGGGCTTTTTTTTTTTGTTTTTTAAATGGCCCCTTAAATCAGCATGTGAGGACAAAGCCCGTCCCGCTCGCGGGCGAAAGTGTTGCCCTCCCGCTGTCCCGGGGTTAGGAGCATCGTTAACTCTCGTGCCAAGTTGGGACCCGTGTGACGCACTCTCACCTGCTGTTGCAATCTGGAGGAAACCCGAGCTGATCTTAAGCTCGTCTAAGGATCACAGGAGGGCCAGGCGGATGATGATGATGAGGAGGAAAGGGCAATGAGAGCACGTTTAGGAGGAGGGTGGAGATGGATGGAGGCAGTCATGGAGAACACCAGGCAATGGACTTTGCTAGCAAAACAACTCCATTTCTCAGCTAACCTTCAGGGAAAAAAATTACACAATATATCAGGACAGCCTGCTCTTTTTTATTATTGAAATGAAGTTTTTGAAGGAACTTCTCAAATAAATCAAAAGTGATGCTTATGTTGTGGTAGTTGCATTTGAAAGAACATCCCAGTCCTGCTAGTTATTTTGTCTGTTATTGAGGAGTTCCACAGGACTTAGTCCTTTGCCCACTTCTTCTCCCACACATTTCTTTGTATTGCATGAACAGCTCAAACAAAGACTAGCTCAGTGTTTGTGGTCTTCTAGGTCAGTTCCAGTGTGGGAACAAACGCTGTGAGACGCAGGAAGGCCTGAAAAGCTGGGAGGTGAATTTTGCCTACGTGGAACACGGCGACAAGAGGAACGCGTTGGTCAAACTGCGTAAGTATAGCTGTGTGGGTTGCCGTCTCCTGTGGTTCATGTTCAAGAGGCAGCTCATAATAATCCTCCTTCAGGTATCATAGCGCAGAAAATCCTGTTAGAATAATTACAGTAATTGGAGGGGCTCACCAGCGCCAGACATCTCGGCCGCGCACCAAATGAAACAAGCTTGCTGACAATTTTTTAATAAGCTCATTTGTCAACATTGGTCAAAACCAAATTTGATTAGCAACTATATGAATGAAAACCTACCCCTCATTTTGTACTCAATTTATAATTAGGAATCCTTCAAAATGTATTTGTTTTAAGAAGCTTGCCGTTTTTGGAATAAAAATGTTTTTTTTTTCCCTCTTGCAATATTACACTTTCATCTTATAATGAAAATAAATCCCTTCTAAGTATTAAATGTCAATTTGTCTTCTAGGACTTTGCCCGGAATGTTCTTTCAAACTCAACTACCACCACAAGTAAGCATGGAGACATTCTTCAATATTCTACAAATTATCTGACTTTTTTTTTTTTCCCCCTTTGTAGACGCAAGGAGGTGAAAGCCAAAAAGACGGCGAGGAAGGTACAAGAGGAGAACCAGGAGCCGTCTCGGAAGAAGAAAAAGACAAAGAAGCACAAACGGAAGCAGAGGGGTAACAACCCAGCCCTATAAATTTTGCACACTCCATTTTGTCACCCAAGCGACTCCCCGCTGATTGAGACGTACTCTCTTGTCTCCTCGCAGATCGATCCACCTCCCCCAGCAGCACGGAGGAGTCGCGGGGCAAAGGTAAACACACTGCCGAGCGTATACGGGCCGGCATTTGTCATCTCTGACAGACAATGTGATACGCCTCACTCGCGGGCCTTCGGGCAAACTAGTCCAAAATGAAAACAGCCTGCAAACAAGCCCTTTCTGGAAAACAGAAGCCATTAGCCCGCAGGCATGACTGCTTTTTCCCTCAGCTGTCTCGCTTATGTTTACATATAATACTCCTGTTCATCATCTCAATTCCAATTCCAGATTCTGAAGCAGAGGATGAGCCAGAGCGTCAGTCCGAGTCGGACCACTGGCGAGGACCCGCCCCGGCAGTGGAGGAAAAGTCAAGGTGAGGGATTAGCGTTGACGTTAAAACGACCCCTGCTAAGCCAGCGTAATGCAATCACACAAAAGTGTAGCCTGCATAACGTATTTAAATACCTTCTTGACCTTCTCCTGACTCGCTCCTCTTTTGTCATATCAATTTGGATGCATTTTGTCCTTTCAGGGAGGAAGAGTTTGATGACTACTTTGAAGACTTGTTCCTCTAAACGCCTGCCTCTGGACGTTTGTGTTTTCGAGAAATAAACTCGATGTCATCTACGTTTTCCGTCTCGTCGTTATCTGTACTCTTTTTTTTCTCATTAAATTAACTTTTTAAAATATGTTGACTTATTTAGATTTTCTGAATGGGAGCATTTCCTCCACTTTCATTTTTCTTTCACTATATCTTCGAACAACGCTTTACGGGATGTCGAACACGGCCAGACAGTGTCGAATCGGGCGAGGGATCAGAAGCAATCCGCTGATCCTCTTTCCTGCCAGGCTCATCCAGCTTTGGAGCCTCTAAGATCCCTGCACGATATGCGACCTAAGAAGGAACGTTTGTTTCTTTCTGCTTAAGCCACGATGGGTGGACTCGGGTGTGGGGGGGCTACCTCAATGCGTCACCGTGCGTGCGATGAAGCGACACCTACAACTGCATGCAGCTGTTTTATTTCTCTTGACAAGTATACATACATACAGTGAGAGGTCATTTCATATGGAAAGATTCCTAATAGGATGGGGACGTGAGGGTGGTGAGGTCATTTTGGGAGGATGCCTCTGTGGTGGAAGGGAAGGAGGGGGGGGGGGGGGGGGGGGGGGGGGGGGAGTTCCAGGGAGTTGTGAATCTCCTTGATTGGATTAGGGACCTTTGATTAACACCTCATTGATTAGAAGTGAAAACATTGTGTAAGAAGAGGAAGAGGAGCATTTAGGGAAAGTGCAGAGCGACACAGTTCCGAGATCCAGGCAGAGGTTGCGAAATCGGACTTGGACCTGATCAATAACACAACACGTGTCACATTATCAACACGACATATTGATAAGGCTTGGCTAGTCATGCAATCAGACCTCCTACGGGATTCCCACTATCTTTTCTTACACAGTAAATGCAAAAAAGTGCTTTTTACAGCTCTCAAATCCATTTCATGCCTGGGTTATTTCTAGACTTTCTTTTTTTTTTTTTTGGGAGTACTATGTCATCCGCTATGTAGTTTCCACGTGAAATCGTGCAAGTCAAGCATACGAGACATTTTTTTGCCGTTTGAATTCATATCACATCATCACAGATAAAGGGTGACATGGTGTGGAAAGTCAGACTTTTTTTTTCCCGCGCCCCAACTACCAACTACCAGCTAATTGGCTAGCAGGATCATGTCCATGGATGGCGTCCGAAAAAGTAAAAGCAGTTTCCCCCTGAGAAAAATGATTCCATGGTCCCATTTGTCTTTAAAGTCCTCCCATTGTTCATCATGGTTTTTAGATTCTTGCCTCCTTGGGATGCTAATCCAGGTGGAATTAGGTGAGACTAAAAAAGTGGTCTAGACCAGAACAGGAAAAACTATTTGTATAGATCCAATCAGAAGGCTGAACCAGTCCAGCTGTAGTCCGTATCCGAAAGTTGTGACGAGGAATTTAGCAGATTGTGCACGTTTTTGACTTCCCGTCACCGCCACCAGCTAGGCAACAAAAAGCAAGAATGTTACGCAATAATATTTTTTTTAATTCTACATTGAGGAGATTCAAATAGATAATTTGACTAGACTTGGTTTTTTTTTGTGTGTGTAATTCTATTTATTTTCTAATATTTTTTTTAATTGCTTAACCAATAAAATCTTTTTTTTGTATTACATAAAAGAGTCTTTTGATTTGTTTTAGATTTTTTTTTTTTTTTTGAAAGAGGGTTGGCACTACCTTTCCGGGCTTCCTCATCCTCTAGTCTCTTCTTCTCATCCTCGATGGCCTTCATCTTGGCGTTGTACACCTCGGCTTGCTCGTTCCAGTGGGCGCGGTTGTTGTTGAGCCCGTCAAACATGGGCGTGATCTCCTTGTGGAAGCGGGCAAACTCCTAAGAACACAGACGGAGAAGGTGCGTTTTATGTTTTGAACATCTTTTTATTGCCGCCACAAATATTGTGCACACAAAATGCTAATGACTCATTTGAAGGAGGATGACTCAAAAGACATTTAACGAGGAAGAATACCAACGATGGCAAACAAGCTCCAAAAACCTATCATCGATTATTGCCTCCATGTTATGTTTAAATTCCAAAATGGGGGGCAGCGACGAGCTTCCCCACCAAGTCGTTATGCAAATAGCTTTTCTGCTTTCCATCACGGCCTTATCGCGACGCGGCGCCAACGCCGCTAATGAACTCATTACCTTGTACACAAACGAGCACACAAAGTCAATGAAACCGCACTGCATCTTGGGGAGCTGCTCGGCGCAGTTCCTGTCCATCATGGGCTGGAAATCAAACAGACACACAAAAAGAGCAATTTTTAGTTGAGAGAGATAAAAAAAAAAAAAAAAAAAGACGGGAAAATTGGGCCGTTACAATGGGTTGCTGGTCTAACACCGATCTCTCCAAATCTCCCTGTTCCCAGAATTCCGCGGCGACCATCAGCGCCACCTGCAAACACACGAGAGTGACACGTAAAAAATATCTACGCTATACTATATAGCGGCCACCCACCTTGCTCTGCACCTCCCACGGTTTGGTGATGGCTGACAAATCACAGCCTGTCATCATCATGGCCCTTGAGGGGATTGAGGAAAAACAAAATGAATCCACCAGTCGTCACCAACAGACATGAAATCTCCCTTACATGACAATCTCCTTCCTGGTGGGGTTGTTGGATATAAAAGCCGTGGCCTCTTTTTCATCCGTCATTGGCTCGGTGGCGTTGACGATGTTTTGGAACATGGTTCTCTTCCTAACGGAGGCGCACAGATGGAAAATGGTTATCCAGAGCCAGAGCACAAATTAGTAGCAAATCAATTCTGCCCAGCAACAATTTGTTTTATTTTGTGTTTTTTTTTTTCTTCTGCATTGTGTGCAGTTAGCAGGTCATGTCGTCTGCCTAGCAACAAGTAAGTGTCAATAGATGTATGGCGACGCACTTGAAGTAAAGCGCCAAATCGGTCGCGATGATGCAGACGTCAAACAAGTGCTGAACTGTTTCAAATTGGCGCTTCTGAAGATTGCAGAAGATGTTCAAACTCTGCAAAAAAAAAAAAAAATCATTAATGGAAGGAACGAATGAAGCACTGTTATCAGACGCGCCTCGTACCTCCTCGCCCATGAGGGTCTTGCTGTACTCTAAGTGGTGCCTCTCCATGATGGATGAGCCGTGAAGCTTAGCCAGAGGAGATGCGCTCCTGCGTGATGAAGAGCGAGGTAATCAGCGACTCACAAACACAAACGTGGCAATGTGTTTGGACTTACTTGGTCTGGTAGAGATTGTTTGTGCCTCTGTGGTCGATATCGTGGCAGAAAGCGGCAGCCACCATGGCGAAGGCATCCAGGTCCGAGTAGTACCTCCTCAGCTTCCCTGTCTGCAAAAAAAAAAAATGACAATACATTTTCAAGTCTCTATGCTGATTTAGCGACAGGCAGAAAAAATGGCTACCTGGAGCAAGCAGAACATGGTGTGGCCCACGTTGAAGCCGTGCCGCCAGTTGTGGTAGGTGATGGCGCGGTAGCCCTTCCGAACCGTGTACATCCAGCGGGTCAGCGTCTAGAGGGAGGACACAAAATCGACGTGAACTTCCCGACTCCTTCCCTCGCCTCACAAAGGAAGACGGATGATTGATTTCCATCTCTGCTTTGTGTTGGAGAATTCGCTCAGAGAAAGGACACGGTTGACCTCTGATCCCACGAGCGAATACCCAAACGTGAATCTGTGGATTGAGCTCACCTCGGCGGGGACTTTGAACTTCTCCACCACCCCGAGTTCAAAGAATATGCGAATGCCGGCCTTGATGAGGTCGAACTCGGAGACGGGGAAGTCGCTGAAGCCGAACGAGTACAAGTTCTCGCCGTTGACGTTGTCGGCCGCCGGGCACGTCGTCCTCTGCGGGACGAAAGGAAGTCTTATTTGTTTGTTTGGCCATTAAAACAAAATGCAGTCCTACCAATAGCTTGTACATCTCCTTCTGGTCGCAGTCCTCGGGCTCACTATCAAACTTCTCTTTGGTGTTCTGGATGTCGAGGGGGAAAGAAACGACTCGATGAAAACAATGAAACGTTCGGGCCCGATTATTTACGGCGGAGTTCTGACCAGGATGGACTGCAGCTCAGCGGTGGTGCACTTGCTCTGGTACATGAGCATCTCCTGGGCGATGTCTTTCCTGTACTCCATGTGGTTGAGTCGGTCGTAGGTGTCGCAGTTGAGCACGGACCAGCCGAGGAACTGGGTCAGTGCCTGCGGAGCGCCGGGGTTGTCAAAAATGAGCAAAGAGCAAAAAGTTTTTGACAAAGCCTCAGAGCAAAAACAAAGATGAAGGAAGCGGATGTGAGGGAGCTCCTGCACCAGGGAACGAGGACCGACTGAAGTATCGCTAACTCATCTAATTACTACCTCATTAATTTAACTCATTACCAAAATGAGTGGCGAATTTGTTTGGATACGTTTCCTTCCCACTGATAAAGGGAGACGCTGATGTGCAATTTCGATTCACGCAGACCTTTTGCTGATGTGTTCATTGAGATTAAATTAATGAGATTTAAACGATACAATGGCGCCTGGTAATATGACAACAAATGAAAAAACCCCAAAATGTTTTGTTAGCATTTTAGCTTTCAATGGGACCCGATTTGAAATGGAGAAAATGTCTACATGAGAACTCGAAAATCTGAACGCCCCACCTCTGTGATCTGCTCGTCGTATTCGTCGAAGGGCTTGCCGTCTTTTCTGTTGAAGAAAGTGGCGATGCCCACGATTTCTTCTTTCTTATTGACGATGGGCAGAGACAGCACGTTCTTGATGACGAAACCCGTCTCGTCCACGGCCTCTTTCTGCGAGGGAGAGGGGACGGTTGATACAAGTATCGACGGCTGGTATCGGCCTGATACGAGAACTGATGTCAGTACTCGCCCGATCTCTTCCTAGCACGCACCTGAAAAGTGAAGAAGTCATCTGCGGCCACGTTCATCATGTTGCAAATCTGCAAAAAACAAAAAAGTATGAGAATTTTTGTCCAATGATGGATCCGCTTTAAACTGAATCATTGTTTGTGTGTGTGGGACCCACAAAGCCGTTCTCCGCCACGTAGCTGGGTAGTCCGCTAACCAAAGCCCAATGATCTGCAGGAGGACCGCTGAAAGAAACAAAGAGCCGCTTTGAAGAACAACTCACACACGTTGAGACGACGTGTATCATTTTGGGAGAATTGATTATGAAATGAAAACCAATTGGCCTGGGGGTAAAATGTGTCAAATCCTTTTGTCAGTTCTAGCAAAGCAGGAGCCGTTTCAGCTCAGAACTTTTAATGTCTGACGGACTAATGCGAGCAATTAATGAATGTTCCGACTCGGCGCTACGGGGTGCTAATCCACCTTGGGACTGTTTGGCCTTGGAGGAGGTCAGCGGCACAAAATTGATGGATTGTATTGTGCCGCTGCCGTGTGCAATTATGTGGACTGAGTTTGATTCCACTCACGGTATGACTTTAATTTCCTCCTTGCCCTCCAGGAGGTAGTCGATGATCTTGTAAAATATGACCTCCTGCGTTGGAAGGAAGCAAATGTAAGAGGAAAAAAAGGGGAGCAATAAAAGCCACCTAGAGAAGATTTTGGTACCCTTCCGTCTGGCGTTTTGGGGCCTTTGTACGGTTCCACGTCTCCCAGTTTCACCGGCCACTCGTCGTAGAATTCCTAATCAAAGCCAGAAGTTGGAGCTTAGAATCAGACGTCAACACGAGGTGTCTCAGCTAGTCCAACCAACCTTCTCTTTGGTCATGTCCAGGAGGCCCACCGAGTATCTTTCGCAGTTCAGGTAAATCCTGACGGTGTAGAGAGCTTTGTGGAACTGTCGCTCGATGTCGGTCAATTCTTCAAAAACTTTGCTAGCTGACCACAGCAGCACCTAAAAGCGGAGGCAGAAAATATTGTGGTTTGCGCTCGAGCCATGGGTTTGTTTTGTGACGCTTACCTGACTCCTCCTGGACTCCACGTTGAACATGTAGGTGGTGTGATGCTGCAGGGCGATGACGTGAGCGAAGGTCATGTACTTGTGGAAGAGCTGAGGAGCACAGATTAGAGGCGTTGGATTAGAGCCACAAAAAAATTTTTTTTGCAGTATTTGGCAGTACCGCTTCATCCTCGGGTGTAAATTGAGCCGCTCCGATCTTGTTGAGCGCCGTGACCACCCCGAGGCACTCTTTGTCGGCCATGAGGGGATACGTGAGCAAACACTTGGTCTTGTAGCCCGTCTGCTTGTCCACAAAGTCGCAGAATTTTTTATTCTGGAAGACGACAAGAAGATTTGACATCCATTTAATCCCACGCGCTTTAATTAAGGACGTCACACAATAGCGCCGCTGCCGAGACCACATCGATCAATTTTGATATTTCTCCGGCAAAATGAAACACATCTTGCCGGCTTTCATAAATAAACGCCTTGTCGGTAATAAAACTCGACGACAGTCAACACCGAACGACGAGCGAGGAATTAATCACGCCTTTTAATTACTTTTTAGCAGAAATCAGTGCTCCTCCTGATTGCATAATATCCTTTGAGTGATGATGAAGTATGAAGCAGTTAAAAAGTTCTCCAATGCTTCGTATTTCATTCTTGACAAATTGAGGCTTCACCTTCTATATACTTTGTTTAAATAAATTAAACGGCGCAGGGACGCTTTTGGACCCGAGCTTCCTTTTTATAGCCCCGTTTAAGAGCATTAGCGAGACAAATGCAAATGGACAGCCGGCAAAAAAAAACTGTGTGGTCTCCTTCTCACCTGGGAAACATCAGGAACGCTTTGGGGCTTTTTGGAAGTGGCGGTAAAGCCCACGATGCCCATCTCCAGCGGGAACACGATCTCGGTTTGGGGGTGCACCAAGTTGGTCTCGTATTTGGACGTCGGGGTGACGTCGAAGAGACACGTAGCCAGCTCGGGTATCCCGTTCCTGGACCTGCACTGATAATAGCTGACCCTGTCGGCCTGCAGGATGAGGGCCACCCGCTGCAGCACCTTGTGCAGAGATTCCTCCACCCCGCCTTGCATCTGCATGGCCTGCACCAGCTCAAAGATGATAGCGGCCTCCTGCACCGCGTTGACATCCTTGAAGGAGGCCATGTCCTTCACTTGGAGGGTGGAGGAGAAGGCGGCCGTGAGGGCTTCCGCCCGCACCTTCTTATCGAAATACTCTTTGGCATACTGGGGGTTGTTGTCCAGATATTTCTCCACGCTGTCCTTATCTGCCATTCTTACAACTTTTTCAAAATTGAAGCATCAAGCTGAGGAAAAAAAAAGTCCTACAGGGGCGAGCGCATCCTCCTTCGCGGCGCGAACGGGAATCACTGACGCTGCCCGGGGACGTACCGCGGCTTAGAGGCTGAAAGGATCAAAGTGGCCGCTAATTAATGTGACGTCATGACATTAAAAGCCCTGCGCTAAGCGTCCTTAACCCCGGCAAATCCCACCACTGATCATTTTATATCCTGTGTGCAGCAGGAGAGTGACTTCAGGTGTGTTGCGGCTACACAAAGGTCTTTCCCACAACACAATCGAAATTCCGAGTCGGAGTGGCCACTTGCGACCTGCGGCGAGAATTAAAAAAAATCTCGGGTTGGGGAAAATATTTGGATGTGATATTGCTTATCGAGAACCTGGTCAGAGAATTTGGAGTCAAACTTGACATATCTCGTTGATCCTACCCGGGGAACCCTTTTCTGATCAGCTAACGAGCTTTAGTTAAAAATATCGACGGGTAAGCTTGTACGTAAACGCTGAGGGGTTCTCCGAGTGTACGCCTCGAAAAAATACCATGGCGTCTCGAACGGCTCAATATTTGTGTATTTTTTTTTTTATATATTGAACTCTTGTTGTGAGTTTTCCTGAGGCTGACAATACGAGACAAAAAAAAAACACTGAGGTTGCACAATGGTGAGAAAAAAAATCCAACCTGAGGAATTCAGACCTTGGAGAATATTCACTAAGCTGTCAAATATCTTGAGTTATGCACCGCTTTGTTTTTTTTCCCCCCTACTTAAATTTTATCATGCAAAAACACTGTCCAGCTTGCTCCTAATTATACGTTAAAGACTTGTCGCCCAAAGGTAATGTTTGCAAAGTTCTCCAGAGTAGAACTCCCTAAAGGTCACATCGAGGCCCGCAACTCATTTCAGCCAACGCGGAATAACTACGTCGTTTTGTTCCGCCTCATCATTTGTCTTAAGTTACTTTCTCTTTTACTTATATAACAGCAGGGGAATGTTAATTATTGTTTAAAACATTGCCTCTGCACTTACAGGTTTAATGATGCACGGCGTACATATTGTACTTCTCGCACTGTTCACTGGGCTTGGCAATTGGCAAAACTTCTTCCTAATGAAGACTCATCACAGAAGTCTCCGTCCTCAAAGTTTAAATTGGCCAATTAATAGGACTCGGGGCGTCTGAGACCTAAACAAAGATGGCCGGCTATTATTAACCGCCCCCGTGGTGCGTCTGCTTAGCTGCCTGGCAAGACGACTGGCGTCTCTCTCTCTCTCTCTCTCGCTCTTTATTTGTTTTCTAGATGGAGATTAAGGTGAGCTTAGCCTGGGGGAGAGCTCCACAAGGTATGGGGGCGGAGGGGAGGAATGCTGCAAGTAAAGTAGATGTATAGGTGACAGGGGGGGTGTTAAATACACAAAAGATGCACCGCAATCCTTTTGTGCGGATCATTTGTGGCTTCTTTTAAATCTGGAACTTGTATCATTTTACTCAATTATTTGAAATAAAAATAAAATAAATATATCAATAAAAATAATATATTTAAAAATATATTTAGATATAAATCATATATATTTAAAAATATATTTTTATCTAAATATATATTTATGTGTCAAAAAGCTCTACCACGCAAAGCACAGTTAACGCCCTAAAAGATGGTCGGGGGGGATTTACAGCCAAGTTGATAAATTGGATTGCATAAGCTCGTCCTCCCGATGAAAAGTATATATCACCTCCCGAGCCGACGCTGATGATTGTGAAATGTAGCGCTTGCCTTTGGAGGCCTTCCAGCAGCTATTCATTTGACAGAAAATCGGCAAGGGGCCCTCGGGTTACGCAGGCTGCAGATGTCGTTTTTTTTTTTTTCCCCCCTGTTCTTATTTAAGAGTCAGATGAGATTGCAAAACATTGTTTATGCAAGATGAGCGAGGACTTATACAACCGTTTAAATCTGTCCGTGTTGAATAACTGAGCAAATCAAAAACACATTGTTTTTAAAACCTGCTCCAAAAGGGTGATTCAATATTGAGGGTTCTGAAAACGTGCCGGCTTGATGCCGCTGGTTGTTTTCATAAGATGAGAAGAAAAACTACATCTGGCAAAAAAGTTAACTGAGGCGTGCAGCCGTCATGTCAATTTTGGTCCAATGGAAGGCGGGTCGAGGGGTGGTTCAGGTCTCCGGGAGTTGTTACGCAACTGCGGCTGACAGTATAAAAGCCCCTCGGCACGACCCCGTCAGTGGGAGCTGACTTCTTCTCTTTGCTAACAAGGTTGGTATTGATCACATCTCTGCGTTCTTGTCTTAACTGGACCCTGGATGCAAATGATTGACACTTTTGAAATGACGCAATTACTGAAATGTCACAAAGCTAAATGGTCTTCCATTCTTCGGGCCTCCGCACAGAACCAGAATGCTGTGGTACGTGGTGTGCCTGTGTTTCCTGACCCTGGCCTGGGCGCAGGACTGCCAGGTGGCCAACATTCAGGTCGTTCAGAATTTCGACAGGAACCGGGTGAGTTTTCCAAAAAAAAAAATTCTTAGTTGTGTCCCGGACTAAGTCCAGGTTGGTCTTTTGCCCAAAGTACGCAGGAAAGTGGTACGCCGTGGCAAAGAAGGACCCGGAAGGTTTGTTCCTCATCGACAACATCGAGGCCGAGTTTATCGTGGCAGAGGACGGCACCATGACCGCCAACGCAAAAGGCAGGGTTATCATTCTCAAGTGAGTTGACCTATCTTAAGCTTTGTCGCCACGACAACGTCCAACGTGTCTTTGTTGGCATCCTAGCAATTGGGAGATGTGCGCCGAAATGCTCGCCTCCTTCGAGGAAACTCCCCAACCTGCGAAATTCAGGATGAAGTATTGGGGAGTGGCAGCCTACCTCCAGACTGGAAGTAAGTCTTGGGACCTGGACTAGGAAATCATTCCAAAGCCAACGTGTGATTTGAATGTGTACTTTCATTTCCGTGAAACCCGATGCCAGAACGATTATTCAATCAAAGAGCTGATAAGGAGACCCAATCAAAGCGGGTCTACCCACTCACGGTCGGACTATCAGATTCAATTTTGGGACTTTTGGACTTTAACGTCGACCCCTACTCGGGTCAGGGTTATCCCAACCGCCAGCAACTTACCTACAATGACGCGAGTTATTGACTTCAACCACTACCGACTAATCATTCACGAAAAACATCTCGCTCGCTTCCAAGCCTGACGCCGGTTCTTTGCCTTTCAGATGACGACCACTGGGTCATCGACACGGACTACGACAACTACGCCATCCACTATTCCTGCAGATTGGTGGGTGAGGACGGCACTTGTCTGGACAGCTACTCTTTCATATTCTCCAGACACATCACGGGCCTGAGGCCACAGGACCAACAAGCGGTCACCCTGAAGAAGATGGAGCTGTGCCTGCTGGGCAAGTACAGACGCGTCATGCACACGGGTAAGTCGACTGGGCGCGTCTCTTCTGGGGTGGCTTTTAAACATTCAGCGTGTCTGAGAATCTCTTCTGTCTTTGCTCTGCAGGCTTCTGCTACGGCAGCAGTTGATCTATTCCCACTCAGGGACTTTCTTACTGAAGCACCCGCGAGAGGGATTGAGCACCCCCCACCACCACCCTCAACGTGGAGTGTTTAAACAGAAGACAGCCTTTTTTTTTTTTCAAAACAAAGCAGGAAATGTCACAAGTGCGGCGTTTACTGAAACCCGATGTTCCCAGATGTCTTTAAATATTACCTTCTGTTGCTTCTTCTCATCATGTATACATGGCATCAGCCGGGAACTACTTACGAGAAAGCCAATGTTACAAAATGTCTTCATATATAATAATATACAGTTTGTGTTTGATGTGAGGCTGAGCTCTCAGCAGGAGCGCACCTCTGGAGGAGTCTACCTGCCATGTTTACAAGAAGAAAAAAGGCTTCAAAAATCACTGGCAATACTTTTGTCTCCTTGTGCACTAATAGACCTCGTTAATAACACGGATAAATTAAGTCACGGGCTCGGTATCGTAACGGCACGATGATTTTATTCGACGTGCTTGATAGAGTTTTGTGAAATAAATCATTCATACTGTCGGCTCATTCACTTTTTATTGTGCTGAAATATTTATTTAAGTTGCAAGGTGCAAATAAGAAATTCATGCCTTCGCCTTTGGACCCGATTGAAAAGTTTGCGTTTGAATCTTTCATTGCGGCGAGCGGCTCGACTCGACTCGACGGAGTCGGTGCCAGCTACTCGGTAATTGGACAAAGCATAGCGGGTCACTATGGAAACGGGTCAGAGAAAAACAACCAACTCGCAAGGTTTAAATATAATTGGAAGGAGTGTATTTTTATCAGAGAATCCACAGAGATCTTATCAAGTTGCCTTACACCATTATTATACAATACGAGAAATGAATACAATTACATGTAATAAACCCAACAAAATGAGAAAAAAAAGATTTTAAAAAAGTCACACTGCCGAGGGGGCAGAAACCGAGACGCCTTTCTCTTGTCCGAGCTAACTAATCTGCAGCCTTAAATAGTTCAGCGTGAGGAATTAACTCAATGCAATCTTGCCGCAGTCTCGAGGGGCTGCAGGCAGACATGTAAAGTCAAGGTGGAGATTGAGAAAGCCGGATGAAAAATAAAAACGGCAAAATGCTAGAAGGCTGCAATGTCACCACCTGGCTGCTTGAGAAAAATGAGCTATTCAAATTTCACACTCTTAAAAAAAATAAATTCAACTCTGGTGTTGCACCTGCTGAACAACACAGCTATTTAAAAACGACTGCAGGCAGGTATTGCAATAATACTTGCCAAAATATGTTTTGTTCCATGATGATACGAAAAGATATCCATAATTGCGCATTGCTTCGAAAGCTTCCATCTCTCGATGGTTTAAAAAAGAATAAAATATGATTATAACTTCAAAAAGTAGCTCACTGGAAAACCACCCCAAAAAATAAATATGAGAAAACGCAAGTACAAGTCACTAAGAGCTTTGACCCCCCCCAAACCCGCCCTGGATAAAAATCAAGCATGGAGAAAAATTTGACCTCACAGGTGTCAGCACATCAGGCCAAGCAGAAGTCGATGTGGGCCAGAAGCTCCCGGTGGCGGCTGGTGGGGTAGTGAGCCCGGCAGCGGGGGCACTCCAGGAAGCTCTCATCCAGAAGACCGCCCGCTTTGGACGGCGAGCGCGGCTCGTCCAGGCTGAGGCGCTGCACGTCCAGACGATCGTAAGAGCTGGGCTCCGAGAAACGGCTGTTGGGCTGCTTCTGCAAGGGCAACGAGACGTTCAACAGCCGGAAAAGATGCGTCAAGTTGTATTCAAATGGTAAAGGTCACGGCCTGAAAAGATACTTACAGACGACTCCAGTTTGGTGATCTGATCGCGGGCCTTGCGGAGCTCCTTGAGGACTTTGTGAAGCTGATGCTGAACGCTCTGACGGTCCAGTTTCTCGTTCTCAAAATCTTTGACGGAGAGCTGGATCTTCGAGGCGGAACAGATGAGAAGCCTTCGTAACCGTCGGCTAAAAAATGCCAACCGAAATGTACCGAGAAGATGTTGCCTCCATAGTTTTTGGGGTGTTGATAGCTTCCTCCAAAGACAAGTGGACACGTTTTCTTTGGAAACAAATTCTGAACCGCTTCCTGGTCCCCTGATCCACAGAAGTCAACTGACAAACCGTTGACTCCGGAAAACAGCGTTGCGTTGACCTTTCACCCCCAAAATGTTTGTGTTGGAGTTGTACCATAAAACAAAATGTTAATTTTTTTTTTTTTGGTGAGGCTGCGGGATGTGGCCGCAACTGCTCCCCAAGGAAAAAAAAATAAACTCGCAAGTCACGCTTTCTTTGCCACGTGTGGATTGTTTACAACACGATGGAACCAAGGACAGCTCATTATTATTATTTTTTTTCATGATATGATGTAGTACTGTCAAGTCGTTTAACAAATATTGTCTCTTTTTAAAAATTCTCTTCAATTATGTAGTTATTATTTTACTACAATTATTATTTTAAACAACTCAGAATTGCACTCATTGCCATCAGAAAAAAAATATCTTTGTGTGTTTATTTTATCTGATATTTTGCATCTTTTTTTAATCATATTTGTTATTTTTAGAGTGAATTGTGATGGCCAAACATGTCCGACTAAATAAAAACCAATAGTGTGCCTTCATAAATGTCTCAGTTTGTTGCAGTGTCACCTGCTGCTCCAGCGCCGCGATCCTCCTTTGCTCCTCATTTTGGCTCAGCAGAGACTTTTGCAGCAGGTTGACCTGTCAAGTTGAGATGTTTTAATATTATGCCGATTTGTGAGTTTCAAATGGCTCGCTTATGCGAGTATTAAATTACTTGGAGCAGAAGTTCGGCAGATCTCTTCCGCTCCTCCTCCAGTCTGAGGTCCAGGCTCTCCATTTCGGCTCTCATCCTGTCCGCGCGCTCCGAGGACACCTGTCTCTCCTCAGAAACGGCAGACCTGCGTGGAACAACAAATACACCGATGATGTCACAATCTCTGATGGCGTTACGAAAAGGTGCTCTGTAGCATGCACTGAAAAACGTCTTTGAGTTTTGCTTCTACCTGCTGCTGAGCCGCTCCGTCTGCATCTGCAGCCTGGCGTCCTCAAGCTCTTTGGCCCTCTCTTTGTATTTCCTCTGCAGGGACGACAGCTCATCACATTTGTGGTCGTAGCGCCTCTGCAGCGCGCCCATCTCCTCCTGCAGCTGGGCAAGGCGCTCGGTTTGACGCTGCAGCTCGGCGTGACTTTTGACGCCCTGTGTGGCCCCGCCAGAAGTTGTTAGGATGAGCTGCACATATTAAAAAAACAACACCAACAATGTGCACCTGCTCCTTCTGCGTGAGCAGCTCCTGCTGGGTTCTGGCCAGCTCATCTTTCTGTTGGTCCAGTTGTTTCTGCGAGGCCAATAAGGACTGCTCGTAGCGGCTCTTGAGTTGCGCTTCCTTTTCCGAGCATTCGGAAATAGCCTCCGGCGTGGCACCAGTAGAAGTCGAGTCCTGCTGCTTGGCCTGGCTCAGCTGTTGCTCCAGCTCGTGCGTGCGAGCGAGGACCGACTGGACGAAGACCTCCCGCTGCTGGTCGTACACCAGCCACTGCTGGTTTTTCTCCAGGGCCTGGCGGAGACACTTGAGGGTTGGACTTTGGAGCACATCACTCGTCACTAATTTGGGGGTACTCACATCTCGCAGCTGATCCTGTACCAAGGAGGAAGCCTGTCCATTCTGAAACCACAAAGAAAATAAAAGATATTTATTTAGGTACCATGTCTATTTCCCTTTTATGTGCAACACAATTTAAATGGACTATTTTTTGTTTATATTATGGCACTGTTAATGTTTGAAATGGACATACAGTGGCTTACTATATTATATGTGGTCTGTATTTGCAATCATGCTTTTTTCTACTTTTTGTGAAGTTTGAAAATGTTTGTCTCCTTACTTTTATTTTTTTTAATTAAGTTTTTCTCCGAAGGCGGTGTTGTGCTATTTAAATCAGTCAAGAAAGCACAAACTTTTTGACTATTTATATCCAGACAAAAACAAAAAATCAAAATAAAAAAAAATTCAAAGAGAACACAACAAAGCATAGACACGAAAGGGGTTTTGGTGTGGCTTCCCGCTGGGCTGCAGCAATGTTGATGTTTTGACACACATACTTGCAAGGCTGAACAGGGCAAACAGTCCCACCTAGTGGTCAGAGCTATAAGTGCTGTTGACAATATTCCTCATTTCTATTGACAAATATCCTACAAGTTCGTTTTCTGTACTAACTGTCAAATTACGAACTACTTTTTTTTCTAAAACTTATTGCTATTCAGTCTGACAAAGAATAAATAATCATTGGCCACTGTTACATAGAAAATAATACATTTTATTTACATACTGCAACTATTATTTACAGTATGTAAGGGTATTAAAAATGTCTTGGGTGATTTAGCAGTCTTTCATGAATATTCACCCGCATGAGGGAATGAATAAACCGACAGTTCAATTTTATTTGTATTTTTTTTAGAACCAGTGAGCATAATTAAGATATCAATTCCCCGCTGGCTGAACCACTGCCTGATTAGTCATCAAAATTGAATTTGTTTTAATCTAAACTAATTTTCATGTAATTAACCGAAAAAGACTATAAGCGGAAAAAACATTCAGATAACCCCAAAAACGATTCTTAATATTGTTGAATGATCAACATACCGCCGCTTGCATCTCCAGAGATTGACAGCGGGCGGAAACCGTGGCCAGGTTGTTCTTCAGGTTCTCCGTTTCCTGAGACAGAGTCTGCACGTGTAGGTCCCTCTGCTCGACATCTTTGCGTCGCTGGTCCAGCTGGGACTGCAGCGCCGCCACCACCTACAGCATATTTCACAGAAGCCATCAAAGATCTGTTGTATTGGGCTACAATTATACAAAAAGGCATTGTACAAGAAATAAAAAGTCATGCCTCTCCCCCTTTCGCTGCCAGCTGCTGCCTCACAGTTTCCAACTCTTGTTCCTTGACGAGCAACTGTTGATTGTTCCTCTCGCGAAGGGTCTCCAGCGAAACAATCCTCTGCAAGACAGCAACACGCCAGGGAGATTGAAGCAGTCAATCATAGCAGACCACTGAGTGAAACTTGCTGATTGCTCAGACGTCCCCCGCACGTCCTGTCCTCACTTCCAACAGCTTGCTTTTGTCCGCGTCAGGCGACTTGATGTGTCGCTTGGCCAACTCGTCAATCTTCCTCCTGAGATGTGCGTTCTCCTTCTTGACTCGCTCCATCTCCGCCTCGGTTTTGGAAGGAGAGCTGCTGGATTTGAAGCCCAGTTTGGCGACAATGCTGTCCTTTGCCCCCTTTGATGTCATGGTGGCTCAGGAATTGAGAGGATATGTGGTTTGTTCAGTCTTCACACACTCTGACTGAATTTAAAGCAGACTATTAATATCACAAAGGCTCTGTTTGACAGTAATTAAGCTAGCAGATATATTTAAGACAACACTATATTTTTAAAAATGTCTTTAGCTTGTAAAAATTAATTTAAAGCATCTTCTCACTCACTTATTTGGTCATTAAACATCCAGCAAGTGCTGTATTGCTATTTTATTTATTTCAAAAGCAAAATAAACATGTTAGCCAAAACTAAGCATTAGTGGGACGCCCTGATGAGGCGGAGAGACACCTGGCATTAGACGACACCCTAACGTTTCGTTTGTAATGTAATACTAATAAAACGCTCACTTTGCACCTAAAAAATAATAATATAGCAATCACTGCCTTCATTGAGAAAAAAATAACACAAATAAACTCACGGAAGAGTAGAAGAGTTCGTTGGTATCTTTGTTTGGCACTTCCTCAAACGACTTGCGCTTCCTGTAGTTTGAATCAGAGCGCCGTAACGCCACTTCCGCAAGGACGGTAGGGTGCGCTTGTTTTGTCATTCAAAATGACGCCGCCCGGTGCTGCCGATGAAGAAAACATCGGTTCTGCATTTCATATGACCATATTTCATTTCAAATATTTGGAAACGTCTGTCGAATAATGTGATTTGTTCTCAAATTGTAACATTTACGTCTAAATTAGCTCTAATAATGTCAAACACTGTTGCGAGTCAACTGAAACGGGCTGACGGGTACATCTAATGAAGCGCGCACACGTTAGGGACTATTTCCTGCCTTTTTTTAAATTATCATTATTATTGTCACGTATGAAATAACAATTATTGCTTTTCTCATAATGAAATGCAAAATTCAAACGGGAACAAAATATTATTAAATCAAATGCAATATATCAAAAATAAAATTAACTCGGGCTTTTCACATAACTTGTATTTGTCAATTATACAAACGAGATATTTTTTTTCTACGATGAATCAAAACAATAAGCTTTCTGTAAACAGAAAAAGAAACATTATCAGCCTTGTAGCCTTTGCAATAGATTGCAGGACACTGCAAAGGAGGAGAACAACACAGGACTATTTTTCTCCCTTTAATTTAGATCGTCTATTTTTGATGAATTTGTGGGAGGAAACAATCTGTGCAAAGCATTCCAATAATGCTTGAACTTAAAATTGCAAAAGTTGACTTTTGCATCCTATGGAAGGGAAAGTAAATCATGAATGCTAAAATAATGCATGCAAGTGGGGTGATGTTGGCACTTGGGGGATGCAGATCAATTCCAATGTAAAGATTTTTTTTTTTTTAACCCCCACTGAAACAGCAGCCTGAGGAAAACATACAAGGCAGCGGCAGGTTTGCAGCCTCATTAAGAATAAGTTGCATCCACAATATTCATTACAGCGCATGGAAGAAGGCATATCTGTCGAACAAATCATCATTATCCACCTGTGAGGGATGCATCATTTCCGTGGAGTTCATAGTAAAACAAAAAGCCAGCCTAAGCAGTATAAAGGCAGAATATATATCAACAGAGCCGGCTCACTTCTCTGAGGTGGAAAAGAGTCATTCTGGTTCAGAGAATTTTTACTTTCAATTTCAGTGTATTTCCTCTTTTGCGCTTCACTGTTCTGGGATTCAGATTTCACGGCATCGCCTTGGTTTTCAAAGCTACACTCCAAAAGACGCAATAGATTTTGTTTTTCCACATCGAATGATTCACCTTATTTCACCCACTGCGGGCTGTGGAATTGAACACACCAAAAAAAAAAAACTCTTGATTTATTGATGCACGCTTTGTTTGTGTTGCTTTGCGGTATTTTTGTTTTTGAACAAGGCAATCTTGCCATAGTTAGCAGCATTGCTGAAGGCGTAATGCAAATGTGATAGTGTTTTAAAAATAAGTTAGCCCCCATCAAATGTTAAATGGTGAAAACGATTCCCTTTCACGTAGAGCTGATTAAAAGTACAGCAGCGACACAAC
This sequence comes from Syngnathus scovelli, assembly GCF_024217435.2. Classification (NCBI taxonomy): domain Eukaryota; kingdom Metazoa; phylum Chordata; class Actinopteri; order Syngnathiformes; family Syngnathidae; genus Syngnathus; species Syngnathus scovelli. The sequence goes on from NC_090867.1 coordinate 7,754,916, forward strand.
AGCACGACAAGTCACACGTCACCGCTCTGAATTTAGAAGGCAACCTGTAAAAGTGACTAGAAACCAACGAGACGGGATGACATTCTGGGGATTTTTTTTTTTTATTTTCACCATCTGTTTCTTGGTGATTCACGAACTTGGCAGAATCGGAGCCTCCTAACGAAAGCTGGCGGCTAATGTGTGTGTGTGCGTTGTCTTGGCTGGTGAATTAATCTCATGGTGAGTTGTATCAGCATCATCGCCGAAAACGGCTCCACCGCTTGGCCTTGTTCCCATCATGGTTGACCTTTGGACGCCCACTAGCAATTTTTAGTCTGGCGGCTTGGCGATGGGGTCATGTCCTTAAAAAAAAAAAAAAAAAACTCCCAAAGATTTCCAAACTGTGGCAAATATTTGCAATAAAAATAAAAACAGTCGCCATCTTTTGCTAAGTTGCTAATCGTGGCTAATCGTGCTGCCTCCTCTTGATCTCGAACGGAACAAAACAATATAGACAGCACTCCATCCACCCGCGAGACATGTTTACACGCAAATTTTTTATTCGCTAACCTTCAGTGCAGCAAATGAAGCGCACTTTATGTAGTGTCTCAGCAGGTACTAGGCCGCTGTAGTAAAACAAAAGTCTTAACACAATCATAACCTTGTCAACCTCTGACACGTTTCAGATTGATTTTTGCCACGGATCCGAATGTTGCAGATGATTACGTGCCGTCCTCAGACACAAAGAGCGAGCGATACTTTGCGGCAGTAAATCACTGACGCGGTCTTCTCTGCATGACCGAGCAACCAAATCGGATCTTTACTTTTTATGACTCGGTACCGGCGACGGTCATAGCTGGCGGCGGCTGGGCCCATTCCCCTTATGAAAGCAATATCTCAGGAGCAGCTGAGAGGGGATTTCATTACATCTGGCACAAACTTCCACTTAGACCCCCCATCCAAAGGTCACTGCCACTCTGATATCAAAATACAGATTTTTTTTTTTTTTACCATAATTCCAAATGGAGCATAATGTCAGCACATGAACCTACTGTATATACTCCATTGCTTCAAAATTGGCAGTTGGAATGATCTATTTTCGTGTTCTTTGTTGTGGCATGAAAGAACGGGGAGGAAAATGGAAGCTTTTGTACTACTCATTTGTTTATTGACGACAAAGAGGAAAGATGTGGCCTTGATTATGCGGCACAATAATGAGAGTGTCTTTCTGATTGGTCCTCCTACGTGCTTTGCTGACACACTTTGCACATCATTAAATGTTTACGATGGCAAATCGTCAACTTTTAATGCGGGGGGTGGGTTGTAAAGGAGAAAGCGGCGTGGTTAGGTTTACAGCACTGATGTTATCTTATTATAAAAAAGTACAAAACTATTAAGGCCTGCAAAGTTTGCTCAATGGCAGCCATGTTTCACTCGTTCTGACTGCAGTTAAAATCTTCACAGATAGCTAACATATTTAAATTTTCCACTTATAGCGCCACCACCTGGTCAATTATATTTGAATAAAAAAAAAAGCATGCACATAACAATCATATGTTATTCAGTGGTACTTTGACTTCATTCCGTGACTCTGCTTGTAACTCAAAACATGAAATGAATGGTAATGACTCAATCCGTTCCCGCGTGGCCCAAAATAAAAAACTTCTGAACAATAATGATCACATTACATTGGTATTGTTTCTTTTCCATAAAGCGGAAACACTTTCCACCTGTTTATTCCCCAAACCGCAACGCTTGCTAGGAAATCTCCCCTCATTACACAGCTGAATTGATCGTTCCGTGTAGAAATGTCACCAGCGGGGGCGTTATACACGCCTCCCGAGAAGTGAGATTTAATCGCTCGCTCAAATCATTCTGCTGCGTCGCTGCTTGCGACTTTGCTTTTAACAGCACAATTATCTTACAAGTCTCTAATCTGCTACTTTAAAAGTTCTCACACGGTTTAAACGGCCCAAAATCTACCATGCGTAAGAAAAGCCGGTTAAGAGAGAACCTTGACTTTTTGGGCTCTAAACATTTTCACTGCTTATTTTAACCCAAAAAGTATTCACAGGGCATCACTTGAGATTTTAAATCATTTAAAATAGCACATAAGCTAGCCCTCATTCACTTAGCTGGCTAGCACCACGGACAGCGGCAAAGTAGCACATAAGCTAGCCCTCATTCGCTTAGCTGGCTAGCACCATGGACAGCGACGGGCACCAACGTAGCTTGCTATCATCAACATACCAATATTTTAGAGATATTACAAGTACACCGGTGCAATAAATTAAAATTGTATCCGTTTGATGACCACTTTTGTACCTTTAATAATATTCAATCATCCCCCCCCCCCCAAAATTATATTGGAAAGAAGCCACGTGACAAGTGTGATAAAACACCACATTCATATTTGCGCCGCGCAAACGGCAGTAAGCACAAAACCGACTTTCACCGTTATCACACTTGAGTGATCCTAAGAGCTTTGAAAATAGTCATAAATGCGTATGAAGCCCCCGTGCGGCACCTCATCCAGACGGGTTGTCACAGCTCGGAGTTGAAAACCGCTAAACTTTATTTGAATCTTTCGCGCAATAAACCTGACATCCAATTCCGCCACCGGGATTTGATCTGGGCGCAACAAAGATGGAATTGACCGTTTATAGCAAAAGCTTTTGATTTATCTCGACTCTCTCGGAGGCTTTTAAAGAAGAAAATTAGTCCCTGGGGAAAACGTGGCGTTCCAGCAAACACTAAAAAATTCTACATGAAACCTTTGTGGAGCCAGCCATGCCAAAAGATGAGCTCATAAAACGGGACTTGGGTTACACAGCGCATGAAGGTAATATTCATTGCAAACAGTGTAAAAATAAAAAAAACACAAGGGGGTGGGGGGGAGTGACCTGTTATTTACCAAGTAAAGTATTTATTTGGGCGTTAAAAATTCAAAAATTGGGTGGGCATCTTCACACGATCCTTTATTGACTTTCACTACACTTCAAAATAGCTTCAAGGAATATATCTTTCTCCACAGGTGAAGCGCACTTGACGGGGAGCAGACAATGTCATTAAAAACACATCGCCCCTGCCTAAGGGGGGTACCCAAGCAGGAATATTAACGTCCCGAGACCCGCCGCATAAAAGTGACAAGGACGTTTGGCTTCATGCGGAAACAAGGTGGGATGAAAATAGAATAAATTGGCCAGGCTGCCGTTTGTAACTCAAAATAGCTTTACAAAGCTTCATGTGTTCGGCTCCATCTTTTGCATTTAAATATCTGTCACTAAAAGGATGACGTCACTGCCGTATCGTTTGACCAATTTTTTTTTTGGTAAGCTCACCTGAGCCCCTCCGCCGAACCGACTGATTCGCTTTGACACTGACGTGTCGGACTACGATTTAAAGAGACAACGCCTCAGGTGTTATGAGAGCTCGGGTCAATTTGGAGGTCTTCTTTTATTTACCGGGGTAGCAGCTGCCACGTAAACTTCCAAGTATCCTAAACGTAGGACACCTTCCATCATGCGTGTAACATGACCGAGGTTCTTCTAAGCCACTCGTGTTGCTCTGTGGAGACTTACTTGACCACCTTTTACACTGAAAGCCATCCATTTGTCTTCACTAATATGCCAACAAGTCTATTGATCTGTCCGGAGAGGAGAGAATTGATTGAAAGCGTTCTTTTACTACTGCGTGAAGGCTTCCAGTGCACACAAGCAAAACCAAAACAATAAAAGGTCATCTAACTACCGAGTGCTTTCATTGCATCCCAGGCTTTTAGTCGTGTCCAATGTTAAATCATTGCAAAAGCGCATTTTTCAAATAATCAAATCCAATCAAACGCTAATCGAAGGCTATCGTGCTGTGTGAAATATTGCCCAGCTTTGAAATGCTAATTGGAATGTTCTCACGCGGATGAAAGACTACATGTCGATATTAAAATTTATGCACATATCTAAAATTTAAATAACTCCAATAAAATAGGTCGCTCAAGGTACTGACTATGAATAAAATATTCCGAATTGATTTTCCTTTACTTTCTGGATTGTCGTTTCCATCAGTTAAACATCAACCGTTGAAAAAGAAAAACAGAACGGGACCAACAAGGGATCCCTGAGGTACTCCGCAAGGGGGCTATTGTCGATTTATGTATTCCACCTTCTTCTCTAGTGCAATTCAATTATAACCGACTCACCTAATTAACTGCATTTCTGCTTAGCGTGACAGGAAAGCCACAAGCTAAAAGCCGTAAGCAAAAGAGCTACATTATTTATCGTTAAGCTTTTAGTTGCCTCGAGTGACATCCCGTGAAAATTGTTGACTTTGCATAACTCCTGGGACAAACCAAACATCTGTGGCACTTTTCCCAAACCAGTAAACATACTTAAATCAGCGGGATCAGACAAGACCCAAATTTTGCTCCGTCTGAACACACTCGCCCTGTTTTTGAACTCTGACGACTATCAAAGTGTGACAGCTCGCGCATAGGGAATGTCAGATTATAACCAAGACGAAAAGAGCCCGCGTGAGGTCGTGATGGAATCTGTCTCGCTTGGCGTCCCCCCGGAGGACAGCGAGGGGCGGGGGGGGGTATTGACCCGGCAATCCTTGGCAATCATAGCAGTCACGGGGTCAACGCGTCTTGCGGGAGAGCCTTGTCACTGTCACTCATGCTTTTGGCACTTCATTTGTCACCAAGACCGAGGAGGGGCGTTTGGAGACATCACGAGTCTTACAGCAAGTCTTCAGACCATCTGGCGAGGGAGGGGAACCACGCCGTCCCCAACTACATTAGCATTCCGCTCACGTCGAGCGCCGGACACTGATATGAAGGGAAGTCGACAGCCGCCCGGTTTGTCGAACCTGCTGTTTCATGTGACAAGAATTGGAGTCTATTGTTTCTTCTTCTGGCATCTTCTCTGAATTTTTAAATGTAATTTGGCCCATTCATCCAGAACGAGGAGGTTTGGTTGGTTCTGCTCCATCATGAAAGAGGACTCGAGATGACCAAGGTCTTAATGAACACTATTATCTTGGTCTTTATTTTGTCACAATTGTATGTCAAATATATATACGTCTATGTGACATATATTAGATGACATATACTGTTTCATTTCATTTCTTTACAATAGAGAAACAACATAGAGACACACTATTTTGGTTTCTAGGTAGAAGCTCCCTTTAAATAGTTTTCTTTTCTTTTCCACTTGAGCTCCCACTCGCAGTTTCTTGTCCTGTTATGAGTTTATCCACAATGTGTGCTTGTTTGGGTCAATATTTTTTTTTTTTTTTTTTTTGGGGTCCTTCGTCCTTTGCAGTTCATCGAAGGGCCTCCGATATCGGCGGCCGCACAGATGGTCCCGAAGGTATCGGCTCCGACTTCTTCTGAAACTTTGCAAAGTTAATCCAATCAACTCAAATTTCCCATTCCTCTGCAGATGGCCGAGGGACCGTTTGAGTTCTCCACGGCGGCGTAACCTTGGCCCGCCATCTTGAAACCCCGGATTCCAGTGCCTGTTTGCTCTCTGGCAGAAGAGCGGCTACTTTGTCCAGTCTCGCCTTCAACGGCACCCCGAGTCGGCAAAGTCTTCGTGGAAGGACTAGAAAGGTTTTGGGGATCGAGTCGTGCGGTCGTTACAACGGAGGGCGTTTGAGGGCGAACACTAATGGGCGCGGCGCTCGGAGAGGAAGGGCCGGCGGCGGGGACCAGACACCCCCCTGGGTTCTGCGTATCCAAACGCTTTCCCTCAAGGTCGCTCGCCTGCAGCGAGGGGATGATGGGAACGGAACGGGTGCGCGGCGAGGACGGAGGGAAGCAGCTTCCTTTATCCAGACGAGTGCAAGGCACCTCGGTCCATCCCCTTCTCCCGGCAAAGTGAGATGTCCCGCCGAGCAGGGCGCCGACCTTTCCCCTGCTGGCATCACACCTTGAGGCGGGAGAGAATGAAACGGGAAATAGAGAGAAAGTCATTGCCATGGCGACCTTTACACATATTTCACGTGGAAAGTACGTCAAAATTCTGAAATCCGCCCGCCGTCTTCCTTCTTGTTTGTAGTCAATCTAATTGAATTACGTCTCCCCTCGGTATTAGAAGGGGGAAACGCAAGCTGGAGGTAAATCCGGCAAAAAAGCAAAACACGTCTAAAAATAAACCCCGTTGCAAAAGTTGCCTTCAGTTGTCCTTATCTGTGGCGGGTAAATATGTTTTGATGCCGGATAATAAAAGTGACAAGACTCAGCGGGGGATTTGTTGTCTCCAAATGGGAAAATATGGAGGGGCACTTCCCGACTTTCTGCTCAACCCTGTTTTTACACCCCCCCTCTCATTTTTATCCTCCTCTTTTGCTGCACTATCGTCACAATCTCCCCTCACTTTACCTCCCACTACTCCTATCCAGAGATGAGACGGCGTATCCATGGCAACTGCGAAGAAGGGAGGAGTGGGGTGAGGAGTTGGGGAGGGTTAGGGGGGGTGTCTGCTCTGAAGCTTGGTGTTGTATTGCTGCTCAGTCCAGAAATAGGTCACTTGAACCTGCTAGAGGGACATCTGGAACTGCATCGATGGCTAATTGGATTGAAATGTGTTCAACTTACTAGTTGGCTTCAATCGCTCGTGGCTCATTTGCTTTTCCGTGAGAAGACATATCTACTCATCGGTCTTAAATTAATAATTTTTTTGGGGGGGAGAGAGGGGGGGGGGGTGTTTGGTCCATGAAATTTGAAGCGGTGGAAAAAGTAAGGCTGAATCTCTGGAGTATTTGTGGAAATGGCATCAGAAGTACAGCAGAACATGACGGCGAGTGTCTGCTGAGTGACTGATGAGAGCACATTTCACACTCATTCTCTTTCAAAATGGAGACAAAAGCCCTGACCTCAATTGGGGATACGCCGATGCTGGAATGGTTTTGACAAGCTTTGTTGAAGGGGAAAAAAAAAAAAAAAAAAATAGGTCATATAAAGAGTTTGGGAAGTTGCCGTGATGTTCAATCAGAGGCGCCTCGCTAATAGGAGCGTCGCCGGGGACGCCGCCGCTCGCTTTAATGATCAAGTTGTCTGACAGCGAACCAACTCGCTTTCGGAGTGACGGCCCGACAAGCAGCTCGAGTCAAGGGTGTCAAGTTTTTCTCACTGGCATCTTCTGAGTTATATTTTTTGGTGGTTTAGCTGAAATTTGGGAAATACTCCTCGAGAAGGTCAAGTGTACCTCCTGAAGGACTCAGAGTGGCCGGGGCGCTCCTCCCGCAGGTGCTTGTAGATGTGAGAAGATGCGTCCGCCAGATTGGACCGCAGCTTCAGCTTTCCTCTGGAAATGGGCGGCGTCCTGAAATGATTGGTCTCCTTGCGTCGTAGCGCCGGGCTGAGCGAGAGGGAACTGCTCCTGGAAGGACAGAAAAGAGGAAACGTCGGCGTGGGTGGATGAATTTCGGGGATTTAACGTAATAAGCCGCGCGGCCGTACCGATTCAATAATCCCTTGTAAAATCTTTATCTCATCCTTGTTTGGATTGACCTTTCGGCTAAACGGAAGCGGGAGGAATTTACAATGTTCGTTAAAAACGTGGCAGGGATATGATAATTACGGGAAACAGATGTCATTCGTCAGTTCCACTTTTTTTTACATTTTGTGCCCGAGGAGCGAGGAGAAAGAAAGGAGGGAAGCTGAGGGAGGCTCATAAAAGTGCCGTCCGTGGCTTTGCAGGTGTTCGGGCGGCCATAAATCAACACGGCGGGCATGCTGCCGATGGCACCGCGGGAAAAGTCAAAGAAGAAGGTCAGAAGAAGAACAAAAAAAAAAATCACAATAAGTGTGAAGAATTTCTGAAGGGAGAAAATAGACTTTCACCACATAAAAAAAAATCTGTCATGGGTGGTCAATCCTAAAAGTTATAATTGAAGAAATCACAGTGTCCGAAGAAAAACAACCAATCCAAGAGGGAAGGCTGATGAGATGTCAATCAAACGCAGATTTAAACGGTGCGTTCCAAAAATAATATAGTTCAACCGAGTTGTTTGACGATGACATCTTTTTCCTCACGATTGTTTTTTATTTTTTATTTTGCATGAATCAGATGCCAGATTTTGCTAAAACAAGATGTCCCCTGGGATCCAAAACTCTCGATTCATCAAGAGCTGCTTTGTTTTCGTTGAACGGCGCTAGCAGCGTGTTAACACGTTCTCCTCGCCGTCGTTCGCTCAGCTTGATATTTGGCGCCGAGGATATTGAAGTCGATGCGCAAAAAAGTTTGGAGCGAGCACATTTCCCGCAGTTTTGAAGCCTAATAAAAATAGAATAAAATAAAAATCGACCTCAGCTGCAGCTGTTCAGCCATTTTTGATTGTGGATTGTGTTTTATCACTCTTGTTATTGTTGCAGACACCTCAGGAAGTCGAGATAATAAAAAAAAAGGAAAGGCTAGATTCCAAAACAAGCATCCTGATGTGACCCGCTTGCAAGTCCAATTAATCCAACGCCAACGGATCGCTCGTTTTACGTATTTTATTGAACTGAACCCGAGCCAAGCGCGAAGTTGCCAATAAATATATTTCTACTTTCACTTCATTGATTAAGCCCTCACGAGTTCTTCATAATTCAATTATGACATTCAAATGTTCAAAGCGGCCGGCCGACCCGGCTTCAAGTGACGAGCGGCGCCATCATTACGCATCGATTGGCAAAAGCGTTACGTGCGTCAAACTTTGCGAGGCGAGTCGCTCGGGAGCCCGGCGAAGTGCTTTTATTCGCCGCGTATCACTCTTATGAAACGATTGATCGAGGCGCTCATTGATCTGCCTGGATACGAGTCCGAGGAACAAAAGAGATGAGCCCGATTGTTGCTCTTGTACACCTGCTCCCGTAAAAGAAGACTTGTTTTGTTCCTTTCCTTTGTTTATTACCTCAGTAACTACGCGGCGCCTTTTTTTTTCTTTCAATTTCATACACAGGAGCAATTCGGCCGGAAAATGAATGCGAGGATCCGCAAATAGCGCCTTCGGGCATTTTGTCTACGGCGGATCGGGGAGACGTCAATTGGCTGGAAAGCTTTATTTGGAATAACACTGCAACGGCGGTGCTGCTATATTACAATTATGGATGGATCTAGCGTGGAGGGAGCAACACGTTTTAAAGCGACCACACTATCTTCAAGCTCGCTGTCACGTCGGGTTTTAAATTTTTTTTTATATTGCTTTCTCTCCATGGCGTGCATGCACTCGGGGTCAACAATGAGGCGCTCTAAACTTTAGAGTTTAGAGGTGGCACCACAAATCCCCCATTCACACACTTTTATTTTGATATATTACTTTAAATTTTTTTTTTTATATCTATTTTTACATCGCTTTCTCTCATGCACTTGTGGCCGACAACGAGGCGCTCTAAAGCATGAGCAAATCACTTAGTATGGAGCGGGTACGCTTTGGGTCATCCCGACAGCTTTTTATGAGGCTTTTTATCCGGGATGGCTCACAGCGTGCCGCGTTTTCTCGGGTCAATAGTCGAAAACATCTCCAAATCATCCATCAGAGTCTAATTCGACTCCGCCTCGTCCGACTCCGACAAGCGGAAACAAATGATTGACTGTCCGCCGCCCCGGTTGAAACACCTGCGTGGCATGGCGATGCCCCCCATCCCCCCCCCCCCCCCCCTCAGGAATTTGTTGCTTGTCAGCCGTGGACCCGCAATCAGCCGCCACATCCTGCGTGTCCTTGCTCTATCACGCCCAAAGCTGCACTCATCGCACCGACTTTAAATAAACGCGCGGCGTTTTATGCACCGTCTTGTCTTATTTGCATCCCATTACGTGGCAGATTTACGGCCGTCTTTGCGGCGCTGCCCATAATTAGGACACGAGCCATACATCAAGCGGGAAGCAGACATTTACCGTCACTCATTTCTGGGGATTTGCCAGCAGCGAGTACGAGCGAGCCGCCCGCCCGCCCGCCCGCCCGCGGGACGACGAGCGAGTTGCGTCGCTTGCCTGACATGAATGTCATTACGCGCCAGAGTGAGTTGGCAGACGTTTGGCGAAGGAAAAAAAAGGAGTCAAATAAAAACACAAACACTTTTCCGTTGACTTCCCAGACGAGGAGGTTATTGTTGCACGCGCCAGCCGCATCACGCTCCCCCTTGTCCCGCTAGCTATGTTTACAAAGCACAAGCACCTCCGAGATCACTCACAGCCAAGATGAGACATTTTGCTCAATATTTTTTCCGATGAAGCAGGGCGAGGACTGGCAAATGAAAAACAAAAAAAACCTTGAACGCCGCATCCACTCGACAAAGACAAAGCGGGATCCATTTCACATGTGAAAATTACCCAGCACACAGTGCGGCATCCGTCACAATTGCACACATCATGGCTTTTGTGTCGAAAGGTCAGCAACATATTGCGGCTTGATTGCTTTCCTCGTGTGAGCGATGCGCTGCCGTTTTCACCTGAAGCGTTTTCCTTTGCACCGCGCCCTGACGAGAACTCGCGGCGAGGCCGTGGACGCCCCGGGGTCGGCAGCGCCGTCGTGGGTGCCGCAGGCCTGCGAAGAGACACATGACGTGAGCGTGTGGATTGTGACTGGGGTTAACGTCTGAGATGACCTTCAGAGGAACAGCTGCTAAATCATCGTGACCAACCGCCGCCTCGACAATACCGCCGTGTCCTTGTCGTGCTCGGCAATCTCGAAGATTCGTGCCGCCTTCAAGCTTATTTCAAGTTCGCTACCCTACTTCCATTTTCCAGAAGAATACAGGATAAAAAAATGACAAGAATCATCTCGTCATTACCTCACTCACCTCCAGTTAATATCTTTGACGTCTATCCGAGTTCAAAATCGCCAAAGTAGATTTCGTGGCTTAGGAATTCAATTACACTTATGAACTGTAGAGGGAGCCCCGGAGCACTAAAAATCCAATTATCTCTCAATGTCGATTATATTCATACAGCTCCATTTTTAGCAGCGGTCCACATAAAAACATGCTGCAAGTGATGTAAGACGGCGCAGTGAAAGAGCTCGGGGGTAAATACATAATATGGGACGAGAGCCCAGTATCAGCGCACTCCGTAAGGTTTACGTCCCCCGTCAGCGCTCTCGCTCGTATTCCCCCGTGCTCGGGCGCGGTCTTTAATTACGCTTTACATTTAAAAGCTCAGATTAGAAGGGGACGCTTTGTGCACGGGGCAGCACACTGGCCCTCGCAGACAACAATTAATCCCACGTAAGATTACGTTAATGGCTACCCCCCCCCGTCCCGCTGTTGGTCTTATCACAATGAGCAACATTATCTGTCAACAATTCCGGGGAAACACCCGCAGGAGCACCCTGGTGAAAATCAGGAGATAATTTTGTTATTCCGCTAACGGGAGGGAATTCCCGCTTTGACCTTTTATTGTTCTTGGATGTCTATCAGCATGTCCCTCGACGTCAATGTTTTGGTTTTCATATTATAAATTTAAATAAATACATAAAATAAAAATTAATTTTGACTTGTAATGGGAATATTAAGGATTTAATTTAAAAATTTAAATAAAATAAAATAAATAAACATTTTGGGCCTGCAATGGCGGGAAGAAAAACCTTTCCAAATTGTTCAGCCCTAGTCAGAAGTGGCGTCTCCAAATTCCGCTAACTTGTCAGGGGGACGACAAGGGGAGCACCCATCCGTGCATTTTCTGGCGCTTATCCTGTTCAGGGTCACGGGTGAACTGGAGCTGATCCCAGCTGAACGCTGGAGAATGGCAGTCTCCACGCCGGATTGGTCACCAGTCAATCGCATCGGGAAACAGACACGGAGAGGGAAGAGAGCCCGACCCGACCGCTCCATCACCGCTGACTCGAGTCGAAGAGTCAAACGGCGAGGCTCCGTTCGGACAAAAAGGAAGACGTTGCAAGGTGCAACCACTTTGCTAACTTGTTTGTTTGTGGCCGTGTTTTACGACTCTTTTAAAAGCCTTGACAATACAAGACAACAGGAGGACACAGGAGCCCAATAAAAAGCTATAGAAAACATTCAGCCTTACATTAATCCTCGCCTTCTTTATGGGCCCTGTTTGGATTCTTAAATAAACAGCAGTAGGATCATTAAGAACTGCGCACAGCGACACACTTTTTGGCACCGCCTGGTATCTCGGCGTTATTGCGTAATCGCGCACCTGCATGTAGATTTGCATAAACTGTTGGCGGCATGACCTGTCAAGCTGCACGATGCCGCCGTGTCATTAATTATGGAGATACAAGCCTGTCGCTGTCACTTACTAAACAAGACGGCAATTAGATTCAGCCTCTCTAAAGCCTTCAGAAGAAGTTTGAGAGGTTCCAGAACGGAGCCCTGTGGAACACCTTTTAATGAGACACTTGAAGACAATAGAAACCAGAAACCCAACCCAGGACCTTGATTTGGAACTATAGGTGACATATTTTAGAGGTTCCAGAACGCAGCCCTGCGGAACACCATCAAAAAATCTCCCGGGTTCTTCCGACCTCTGTTTTTTTTTCCAGTCCATTAGTCAGCACCACATTAACATTATGCTGATGGGAGTTTAATTTCCTCGGTGACCTCATTTGACACCTGTCGCTGGCACATAATTTTGACATCAGCTCGGCAATCTCATTCCAACAGATCTGAATTTGCGCTCATCTCCCCCTCCTTCCATTCTCAGTGGCAACAAAGGCTGCTTAGTGAGTGAAATTTCCTTTCCACTTTCATTTGCCATCCTTTGAACAAATCATTTCAAATATGACCCCCCTCGGCTGTGCAATTCAACGGGCTATGTAGAGGGACAATATGCGCTGCAGAGAAACAATGTTTTGAAATTGTGTTCAAAAAAAAATAACAGCAACAGCAGGCGTTTTTCCAAGATGGCCGCAAGCCACGGTGCGGTGGCTGGCTAATCTTACCTCGGACTCTGCAGATCATTCCTTCTCCCGGGTGCTTAAGGCCATTGAACTAACTTAAGCTTCCCTCACACCGCTGTTTTTATGTTTGTGTCATCCCGTTCTCCTTGGCATCCTACGAGGTCTTAAAGAAATGCGGGGGAAAAAAAGAGCTTTAAAGTGCCGGGATTGGTTTTGGTGTCAAACTTTTACGGACAGCGGTTTCCGAAATTGTTTTGAGAAGGAGAAATTGTAACCTGCCAAGATGTACGTTGAACATTTTAACACTTCTCAGCTGTCAACTGTCATTTTAAATGACGGTCCAAAAAAAAAGGCTTTTAAGAGTCTGCAAAGTAAGTTTCTGTGGGCGGGGCTCGCTTTCGGGGTGTTTGTTTCAGAGGTAGACATTGGTAAATTATTGAAGAGCCTCGGTAAGAGCTCCACTCTGCGAGGTACTTACGCAAAAGAGATGCAACAAACCTGCATTGAACTCGAAAAAACTACGAGTTCTCCAGCGACTTTATTGCTTATTAAAAGCAGATGAATGTTTCGGCCTGCCGAAACCTCCCTGCAGCCTTTTCAGCCATTTCAAATATGAGCAAGGGTGATGATTAAATAGAAGAAGCGGCCATTCCTCGCGCAAACAACAAGCCCTGTATTTAGACTCACTAATGTATTTTGCACATTGCAGTTACATGAGAGAAATAAGGTAGCACATGCAGGACCGGCAATAAAAGCCACGGTCAGTAGACTAGAGATTTTATTTATTCATTCATTCATTCATTCATTCATTCATTCATTCATTCATTCATTCATTCATTCATTCATTCATTCATTCATTCATTCATTCATTCATTCATCCATCCATCCATCCATCCATCCATCCATGTATTTATTTGTTTGTTTGTTTGTTCGTTCGGTCATTCGTTCGTTCGTCCGTTCGTCCGTCCGTTCCTTTATTTATGTATTCATTTATTTATTTATTTTTAATCATTATTTTTTTTATTATGTTTTGAGGCTATATGGATAATATGAGGGTTAAAAAAAAAAAAAAGGAAGGTCACGGGGATCGGCTTGAAATGTCCCGGTGTCGTGTTCTTCCTGGCGTTAATAATTAAATTCCGTATCTTCATCTACTTTCATCCTCGCAAGAGTCACTTCTGTCTTGTTCTTGTCTTAGTGCGCATTATGCTTTTTAGCATTTACAAGCAAGGGATACATTATTCAGATGAAGGCACCAGCTAAATGCCATTTATGCAATAATGATAGTTTCAAGCAAGCAATATTTCCTTCTAAATTGATACCGTAGAGTTCTAAAGAGTCTTGAACTTGCCTTGTGGAGCGTGTACTGTGTTCTGAAGGCAGATTTAGACATCAGACCCGAGGCGTTGATACCGCAGTCCCGCAAGCTGCGACTTTCGGAGAAATGAGCCTGGAGTTTTTGTCGGTGTCTCCTGCAAGTCAAAAAAATGGAAGCCATATCAGAAAAGAATGTTACTTCGCCATTCTCATTGAAATAAAAATCAACCAAAGCAACAAATAATATTTTATGAAGAAAACGTCTGAATTGCACTTCCCTTTGGATTCAACTTTGATCAAATTAAATATTAACAGATTCCTAAAACTTTGGAATGAAATGTTAATTTGCCATTAATAGTTCATCTTAAAAAACATGGGGGGCTGCTAAACTCTCAGCGCTGCATACTAATTACTTCCTGACTAAAAGGCATGAAAACGAGATGGTATTGTTTGACAAAAAGTTTCCAAACTTTTCAATGAAAATAATAATCAGGGATTAGATTTTCAAGCGAAACTGAAGCCGAGCAAATTGATTCGGGCCGCGTGCTGGGTCGCGCCGCAGTACAGCAAAGCAAACCCGATTCTTATTTATCAAGACACATTCAATTAAGACAATTTATAAGCGGCATTAACTCCTTCCCCCTTACAGACCGCTCTTAATTCTCTTTGTCTGCATTCCTTTTCCTTTCTGCTTCTCTGCATGTGAGTAATTGAGGTTGGCAGGCTGATTCAGCAGCCATTCACAAAATCTTTTCATTTCCAATCAATTCCCTCCAGTGAAAAGATTAAAAATTTCCCACCATTATACCGCCCTCATTAACCGTTACGGAAAATATTTTGCTGCAAAATAAATAGGAATAAATAAATAAATAAATATTTGATATAATTAATATATTTGATATATAAATAGAAATAAATCAATATAAAGTGATTTTGCTATCATTTATTCATAATAAATAAATATGAATAAATAAATAAATAAAAATAAATATTTGATATAATTAATATATTTGATATATAAATAGAAATAAATAAATATAAGGTGATTTTGCTATAATTTATTTATAATAAATAAATATGAGTAAATAAATAAATAAATAAATAAATATTTGATATAATTAATATATTTGATATATAGAAATAAATCAATATAAAGTGATTTTGCTATAATTTATTCATAATAAATAAATATGAATAAATAAAAATAAATATTTGATATAATTAATATATTTGATATATAAATAGAAATAAATCAATATAAAGTGATTTTGTTATAATGTATTTATAATAAATAAATATGAATAAATAAATAAATAAAAATAAATATTTGATATAATTAATATATTTGATATATAAATAGAAATAAATCAATATAAAGTGATTTTGCTCCAAGAGCCTTTTGCATCCTCAATTATTTGCAAAGTCATGGAACTTACTTGTTGTGCCGGTAGAGAGCCATGCACGCCACTCCGAGAAGACACATCCCCGAGGCGATGCTGAAGATGGACAACACTTGCCTCTGGTAGGTGTCACCGCTTTCTGCGTGGGGGGGAAATTACAGGCCATTAAATATCGCCAATTGACACACAGGCTACCAACAAATTTGAAGGGAGGAATTCCTACAAAGCACGCACTCGGCATTAGCATGACGCTACCGACGGAGCTTTCAGGAAATGTCATTGTACGAGATGTGCTAACCGATGTGAGATAATTGAGGCGACGGGGAACTTGCAAATGCCGCCGGAGCCTTTTGTCAAGAATGCTGCACATCAGCCGCCGAGGCTTAAGGTCATGAACGGTTGGGACAAGTGGCAGTTTGATCCCGGCAGAGATAGAAGAGACTGCGCGAGAGTCTTTTTTTTTTAAACACTTCTTTTACGGCTCTGACATGTCACCTGTGGCGGACGACGAGGCACTCTAGAGACTACGCGGGAGTGGACTTGAAGATTAGTCTGCTGTCTTTTAACTCTATCAAAATAAAGTTGGAAGAATCCCACCTCAAATTGGAATCTCGGTAAAAGTTACCGCAGCCTGACCTCGCTTGGCACGTCTGCGGTTTTTGAGGCTGTCAACAGAGAGCGGTCCCGGGAGGTCTTTTCCTCATCTGTGCATGTCCGCTTACGTTTTTATCAAGCCGTCGCAACGGTTGTTTGGGAGCACGCGCGCAGCGGGGTTGAGTGCTTCCTGTGGTCACAATCTTGTGAGCGCAGCAGGCGTTGACTTGCACTTTACTTTCAAGACGTGTGCTCTGTTGTGGGCGAGCCAGTGTCAAGAAGTGTCAGCCCTGTCGCCGTCAACTAAATCACCTCTCGAGAAGTCTCGGTTGAAACGAGATGACAGAAGAAAAAAAAAAAACAACAACTAAGTGACGAAGGAACCACGCTAGCAATTCTTCCGGTTGAGGACTCTGTTCCCTCTGGACAAAGAGCAGCGTGCTCTTATTACGGCAAAAAATTTGAGTAATTGTTTGAAAAGATTTGTTATCCACACGGCGGGCAATAATGTCAGCCCATTCCCATGGTGCGTTCAATTGCATTTCGTATTCCAAACACTTGTTTAGCTCACAAACAAGACCCGCTGTTTTTTTTAACCCCGTTGCTCCGACGCCACGACAAAGAAGCAACATACACCTAATTCCTAGCTGCCGTGTTTCCATGGCGACCGGCCCACATTCATTTTTTTTTTTCTTCCCAAGGTGAGGTTGTTGATGTACTATGGATGTTTTTTTTTTTTTTTTTTTTCGTTGCCTTACCCATAAACTCAATTCCGAGTTCATCTGCTGTTGGATCGGAGGCCAGATGGAAGCGTTGGGGGGAGAGAAAAAAAAGTCAAAATTCACCTTCAGACAAGCTTTGAATGCAAACAGGATTAAAGTCATGAAAATAAAAGTTTGCAAAATGACACATTTATGTCACGATTACTGCTGCTGTCTTTTTTTTCCCTTTTCCTCCCCCTATTGATTTTAGCTGCAGGCTTTGCGGTAATTGTACCCACTCTGTCTCCCAGCGTCGCTTCCCGATACTCGCTAGCTGGTAGCTTCGAGACACGTCCTATCTCATGTACACCCGGGCGCACACACACACGTCTCACACACTTTGACATACGCCCTCGGACAGCTAAGTCGAATCCCAGCGCTGCGGGGACTGATAAAAAAGCAGCACTCGTGTTCTTCTCCGTTGCGACAGTGCCCTTTTTTCATGTCACTGTAATGTAATCGCATTTAAATTAAAATGAAAGCCCTCAGCGGTAATTGCTTTTCTGACAGAGGTGGGCCCGTTCGGAAATAGAAAAGACGGCTTGCCGTGCCGCTGACAGATTATTTGCTGCTTTTGGAAGTCACCCCCCCCCTCCCCCTAAAAAAAAACCCGATGGATTTAGATTGCAGAAGTCATCAATGGGTTACTATGGCAATTAAAAAAATGTATTTCCCAATTGCTTGGTAAACATACAATCATTTAAAGGCATCCGAAAAGTGCTCGCCAGCACAAAGTGTTTGTTTTGGTCGCGAATGAACGAGTCTCCGGGGGTAAGTTGAAAGGCGGTGAGAGCGAGCGGCCATTTTTTTTTTTAGACCACGCCGTCCTCATCATTTTTATTTTATTTTTGGGAACACAATGAACAGCAAGTCCACTTGCAGATTTATCTCCAGCTCCCCTCAAGGATTAATAAACAAATGTCAAGCTTTATTTCACGCTCCATCTGATTCATCGTCGGGGGTTCGGCGTTGTGAATGATTAAAAGCCATCAATTACAGCGGCCGGACGTTATGATTTCAGGTTGGTCAGAAGGTTCAATTTAGAGCTGCAAACGTCCATTCGAGGCTTTCTTTCTCCTCTTGGCAACGCTCCGGGAATCCCTCAAACGGCAGAATAACCGTGTTAGATACTTTCGGCCTGATTAGGAGCTGCGGGGAGGAGACAATGACAGGATGAATCCAATCACAACAATTGAAAATGGATCAATTGAGGGTTCGGATGCGCCATCTTGTTTCTTGCACTTTACATCTCGGCCTCCGACCGCAAGATGTCTTACCGAGGTGACTCCCCGGCGGGGGGGTTCCTCGGTTCCCGTCTTTGTGCCTCGCCGAAGATGCTCACTTACGGCGAGTCGATAGCCAGACAAAGGAGGAGCAAGTGTGATTGGAAGGCGCGATGAAGGATTGATTCGGCGAGAAGTTTTTACTTGACTCCTCGCCTCGGGGATTGGGGGGAGGGAGGGGCGGAGTCAACCAACAAGCTTGTTTAGGTCGACACAATGAATTCCGTGAGTGCTTGTTCCACTTGTAGCTGCTATTAGCGTGTGTGTGTGTGTGTGTTTGTGTGTGTTGGGACTTGATTTGGCTTTGGAAAGCAGGATAATCCTCCGATCCATGGGTAATCTGGGTAAATTCAGATGACTTTGTATCAACAGAGACATAAAATAGGCTGTCTTTTAAATCTTCCTGGCCACATTTCATCTGAGCTGCTGGTAAAAGAATGGGACGATTCAAAGCTGTTGCACGGCTGCATTATTTTTTTTTTTTCAGCTCGGAAATCATTCCGGGCTTTTAAATTACAGACAGGGCTGCAAATGACTCCAATATTGTTCATTTGTGCCTGATTAAAGTGGTCAACATTTTAGGGAGAGTACACAAGTGCCCGTATATTAAAAAAAAAAAAAAAAAAAAAAAGAATCAGCCCTTTTCTGGAGCCAGAAAATAGAAAAAGCAAAAATAAAATAAAAATGATTAGATCTCTGGAGCCGGTACAATAGAAAAAGCAGAAAAAAAAAGAAAAGAAGAGCTCATGCTCTTCTGCAGCCAGTGCGTGGTGTCAAAAAAAATGAATTAAAAAAATAAAATAAAAATAAAAAAGAGCTCCTGCAGTGAAAAGTCAGCGCCATGAGGGAGGTATAAAGCACACAATGCTTTGTGACACTGACTTGCGACCCCATTAAGGGAGTCTCACGGGGCCTGCTGGTATCAAACACACGAGGAATTAAGCTCTCAGTGCAGAGTCGCATAAAAACAGTGCACATTCTCAACACGGCGGGCTCGAGGGAGAGACCTTGTACCTCTGACTCCCGCTTTTATTCACTTTTTAAGCGCAACTGTTGCATGAAATGCGAAAAAGCTCAAGGATGAGTGCAAAGGACGTGGAGACCACAAAAAAAAGAAAAAAAGACGCAGGAGGTTTTTACATGCGGGCGATATAAAGTAATAAAGAAAAAAGAGCCCTCGTGATGCACATTTTGACTGGAGGTGACCCCCCCGATGTGGGAAGGGACAGCTGGAAGGGCTAAAAAACCGTCGACGGGGAGCAATTACGAATGACCGTCATTCAAGTCGCCGGGGTCAAACTGTCAAGTGGAAGCGAAGGTGCTAGCTAAAAAATATTCCGATTTTCCTTTCATTTTATTTTGACTTGATTTATTTTATCCGATGCCAATTGGCTGGAATAGGCCGGTGATTATTATTGTTTGCTTTCTTTTCCTGTATTTGGATTTATTTAAAAACATTTATGGTCGAGATGAACCAGTTTCTGTTTTGGTTGATGGCTTTAATAACTCCGGCATCCATCTGTATGCCCATCTGTTGGGATTACACAAAAACTGGAGAGCTGATCCTCCTCACACACACACACGCACACATTTTTAAACCTAACTCAATTTCCCGTCCAATATTTGTCATGCTGCTTGGACAAACACTGACTATGTAATTGAGAAGATGAGATTTAAATACACTAGAATGGCGTTTAGTAAAGAATTGAAAGAATCAAAAAGAGGACATACTTGGGTCGGACAAGATGGCGTCCGTTTTGGGGACGAACTGGTCACAGCGGAGACCGTGGTAGCCTTCCTTACACCTGCGGGATACAGAAAGAAAGAAATCGGGATTACAAAAAAAAACAAGATGGAGAACATGACTGACAGGAAAGTGCAAAAAACAACCCCCAACATAGTCTTGGCAAAATGTCCGCCAGTCAGAAATCAAAATGTCACTTGTCAGCTATTGAAAAAAATTAAACCGGAGAAGCTCTTTTGAACGTTTTGCATCGATCAATCATTTCCAAAAGGGGCTCGGTAGCCATTCATGAAAAAATACGAGATTGACATTTCCCCAAACATCACAAAGTTGCGTGAACGGACTTTTCTATAGATGCTTCACTAGATGTTCTTTCCAACATCTGACTCGGAAGCGGCTTCACCATCTTGCCACCTTTGTACACGCTAAGCCTTGTCAGCCACGCGGCCCAACCTCGCCTGTCTTGATCATCTCGACCCGTATCATCTCCGCCAGCTCGTTTCTCGCCGGCTCTCTGGCATGTCGTGATAGCGCGCACACACAAACATATCCCGGCTGGATGAAAAATGATGCTGAAAGAAGTTCGAAATCTTTGCAGGGCTCCTGGGGAAAGCAGCTGACAACTCGGTCTTGTGAATTTGTGTGTGTCTGTGAGATTCACTTCAGATTACACACAGTCACGCCATCCATTGTTCCCGCTCCCGTTAGAACGAGACCTTCCTTGGACCGAAATCCGTCGAAACGAGAAAAGGACGTTTTGGGTGGTGTGTTCGCAAAAAAAAAAAAAGGAGAACAAAAGCAGATTTTGGTGTGAACAGCCTGACTGAGTCATATGACGACCCAGCTGCTTTTAACACATGTTCAAGATGGCGGGGCGAGCTACACCTCCCAGTCTGGAGGACGATGAGCGTCACCTCATCGCTAATCGGTGTTAATTAGCACGGAGGAAAAAAAAAAACAGGTTGGCGGGGAAGATGTGAGAGCCTGGTGACTTTTGTAACTTTTATGATTCTTTAAAAATGTTTTCCAGACAAGCTCAATATACGACCGAGTGATATTTAAGAATGAATCACCTTTTTATCGAGGGGAGGCGTGATAAAATATGTAATTGTTCTTGAAGATTGGATGACGACTGTACACACGTTCGAATTGGTGCCGCCGCCATCTCGTTCACGTTCAAAGGTGTTTGCACAAAGCGTGATAATGAACACACCATTATCACACTCTTTTAATGAGCTCACTTTCTTAATCAGTTAATCACTTTTTGGCAGCAGGCGTTCCGACAGGCCCGGTTGAAAAATTCGTTTGACTCGTCGCCACGATTCGTAAGGCTCCGCTTGAGCGGACGTTACGCTTCGTTTCTGCAACTTGACCATGCATGCTGGAGAAAAATAAATAAATAAATATGAATACGTCTTTTTACCTCTTTATTTATTATTATTATTTTATTTTTATAATTCATCATTCTTTTTTATTCTTTTTTTCCACCCACTGCATATTTTATTTGTATTTTTTTGCCTTGACAGCTGCATCATTTCGTTTTGACCTCCTGCTAAAAAATTTTCATTTCTCTCTAACTGTGAACATCTCTCGCAGCATCACGGGACAAGCATCCCTTCCATTTTGGAATCGAATCGTCCAGACTGGTGCTCTGTCCACGCGGTGACATTTGCAAGCGCCATCTGGAAGGACAAACCCTTCCACAAATGGACAATCAAATGTCAAAGCCTAAATCAGCATCAAATGGTAACTTGGCAACCATGTTCAAGAGTGGGGGGGGGGGGGGGGGGTGTCTCCCTCCGCCTCCCAAAACTCATTAAAGCCCAGGCGGATGACGAAGTCCCAGCTTGTTTGCGCACCAGCGGGGCTTCCAATCATAGTGGCGGCGGCGTATTACCAAGTAGCCGGCGCCGCCGAGCTGCTCTAACAGGTGGCGCCGTTTCAAAGCACAGAAGATAAGAGGGGGGGTGGACATACTCAAGCTAGGTGGGGGGAGGTGTATTACTCTTCAACTTCAGACATTTTATTTTTAACCTCGCTGGATGACTACTGCACAACGCCGTAAAGGGGAAGGGAAAAAAAATCAATAGTGTTTGAAGAGAATATGTCTTTAAGCTTTGCACTTGAAGTGTAAAACGAGCGCCCCCCTCCCACCCCCCCCCCACCTCGCCTTGCAGGTTAAATATTTAAGTGTGGAACTACTACAACAGCAGAAGTGTGCCCCACTAACCGCTTTCCCTAACTTTTATTGTGGCGAGGCTTTCATCATCTTACGGCAGACGACGAGGCACTCTAAAGCGCCTGTCAGCTAGCCAACTGCGTATTGGCTGTGAAACATAAAAACTACATTTTTACGTTTTAAAACGTGTCTTGTCAGGGGAAGCCACCGCTGAGTTAAATAATTCACCTGCCGGAAACGCCGGCGACATCGGTACCGACGTACGGTACAAAGCTCTCCGACGCTCGCTCGCGTGTTACACGGAAAAAACATTAGTGGCGAGCGACAGCGTGCATTTGCTGCACATGCGTTCAAATATTCACGAACACGGTTTCACTCTGTCGTCGGTTTCTTCTTGTTGACTAATGGCGAAATATTCTTTTTTTTTTTTTTTTAAACCAGGTGGTAAAATAAATGTCTCGATTGTTGTCTTTGCCAGAAAGGGCAGCTGACACGATGATACGATAATCACGCTGGTTTCCTCCTCGGCGCTCTTGACTAGCACTTGACATGGAGTACATTTAAATACAGTTATTAAGCCTCTTTGAAAAAGCACGAGTGTCGAGTCTTGTGCATTGCTTGTCAATCTTGATTTTCTTTTAATTCATTGCCAGTTCATATCTATATAGTGCTGGTTAATGGGGTCTTTAATTTTCCGAATCTTGTTTGACTGACTCGTATTGGGCTTTACATCAGACCCACAATATCACATGATTCGACAGAGCGGCTTCAAAGACTTGAAGTTGGCTTCAATTTTTGTCTACAGGCCCACCCGCCGCTCAGCACGGCAGCGGAGCTTTTTTTGAAAAACGATTTGACTGTAAAATGGAGAGGACGGCCACGCCGTCTTTTTAGGAGCTCTCTTTCCGTTGATGTCCGCTTTTTTTACAACGCTGCTCAATCACCGCGACGTTTGCTTAGGCACATTTGACGATCTGGAATTGCGATTCGTCGTGGAGTAAATGACAAATCGTGACCATTTCCTGCGGTCAAGCTCTGCGTGAAGTTGGAGGCGGAGCTTGACCGCCTGTTATTAGCCGGACTGGTTTTCTGGACAGTGGCTCTGTATCAGCTTTCAAAGATGGATGATGCTCGCCGAGAACTACTCACACATTTAATAAGGCGCACCAATATATGTGTGTGTGTGTGTGTATCGGTCGCAATTGGTCAACTTGCAGTCACACCGCGGGGGATTGCAAGATGATGTAATTAATCGAGTTTTAAGGTGAATACTTTTTAGGGGAGTTCAAGTTAGATCTGGAGGTAATGGACGACACGTGACTCCGATGGCTTTTCCGAAGAGTGCACTAGTACTACTTAGACTTGCCGGCGCTTCTGCGTTCGCGGCGCCATCCATCATGCTGTCATAAGCGAGCGGCCTTGAATAGATGGCCGCCTTCCTCGTGGCCTGCAGGGAGGCAGCACAAAGACACCTAAGCGGACCGACGCTTAACAGCGACATGTGACGGGACAATTACGGCGGGCGAGAAGCAAATTGATAGCAAGGTGTGACAAATCGGACTAAAACTACAAAACTTGGAGGGGGGGGGTAAAAAACAAAACGCCCTCCAAAATGATTAAAAGGATGGATTTTACATTTGGAGATGAAAAATGAGGCAGCGGAGCAAATTTATAGTCTGGATGCTAATTGGAAGAGGAGGGAAAAAAAATGTGTCTCAGCAGATGCCAAGCATATGGATTGTCTGAGCGAAAACGTATTTTTACTCCACGCTTTGTAAATAGCGGCCGTATTTGATCAGTTACCGATTCCGAGCCAAGTGAAACATTTTTTAAACGCGCCAGACAGCTTTGTATTGCTATTGATCACGCTCTAATTCTCTTCTCTTCATTTTGTTGCTATCGCTAAAGAGATTGGCCCCTGAGGCACGGCCCGGCCCGTCCGAGAACGCAAACCATCAAATTTAGCTTTAAGGGCTCCCGAAATGAAAGCGGGATACTCGGAAGTCCATCGTCGCCGCTGCCGCCGCGGCTCATCTTCCGAGCGAGGTGCTGCGCTTGATGCTAATTACTTTTCTTAACGCTCGGCTGATTAGCTTCGCCTGCAGCTGGAAGATCGTCGCGTGTTTGCGAGCGAGCGAGCGAACGCCGAGGATCCTAATCACTTGTGTTGCCGCTGAAATAACAACGCGTCTGCAAAAGCTATTTAATTGCAGCCGGTAAACAATCAGGCTTTATGAAGATGAAGAATGAGGGAAAGGAACAAAAACGCAAAGTTGCCGTTGCAGCCAGGAATGACAATGAGCTAGTTTTTGTTCCAATATCCCTATTTCTTAGTATCTGTTGCTGTAATACATTTAAAACAAATCTCTTTAAGGGGGGTCTGGAGCCCCCTGAAAAATGGGCTAGGAGCGGCCATGGCTGGAACGTAAAAGCGTTAAAGTGCAAGCTGGACGGCGTTTCTTAATTAAAGCCAGCGATAAGTCCCACCTAAAGAGCATCACTTTAAATTACACGCACACGCAAAGGTTCCAATCTCAATAACTCTTAGATTCGATTATGCCGCATTGCTATGCTCGTTCACAGTCGAGTCTGATAATCAGTTCATGAACAGATTTTATTTCAGTAAAAAAAAAAGGCCCAGTGTCGGAAAAAATGATGCGAGCATTACAGAAAACGACTATAAGATTATTTTCACATAACGAGAAAAGATGCAAGGACACATCCGGGTAAAGTGATGGATTGATGGCCGGCGATGTTTGCCAGACAAATTCCCAGTTTTCAAGGACGAGGTGACGACGCTACAGTAGTTGACGTGATTGATTGCGGCGGCCGCTGTAAAAGGTGCACCATCATTCATTTTACATGAGAACCTTTAAATGACTCCACGCATGCATAATGCATTCAAAGCTTTTAGTATCTATTTTATAGGTTAAAGTTCTTGTAAAATAACGCTTTATTGATTGTAAGGCTTTAGGTTCAAATCCCTCAATTTGGGTCGGCCTGAATAAATGTTTACCAAACAACACAAGTCCGCTTGGAATTTTGTCCAACGAGTAAGTTCAAATGTTTTGCATTAGCTTTCCATCTCAATTCAAATCGCTGGTCTCGAAAGACCGAAGTGCATTTAGTAAGCGATTGGCGGCAAATTAGCAAGCTAACATTTTTGGAGCCGCTAATGATTGGATCGGAAAACTCGTTATCCCTTTGGCTCGCGTTGGAAAGCGAGGGACCACGGCGCGGGAAAGTAGATTACATCTCGTTTTAGCTGCCGGGCGATGATTAGCGGGTTAAGCTAGCTTGGAGTCATGCAAGGGAAAAACAAAACGTTTTCTCCAGCGAACTTTCTAGCGGCATTAGGTTAAAGGTCATTTGGTCATTACGGTTCCCAGCAATCAGCTATTTCGGGAAAACACCTCAATAAATCCTCGAATCATCTTCAAAAATGATGCCCTTGAAATGTTGAATCAATAGACTTATTGATCAGCAATGTTTCCCTTCATGCGTTCTGGAAAATGCCTGATAAGAGGTTAACATTTAATTAGAGAAAAAAAAGTCATGTGTTACCATGGCAACATGCTTGCTGTTATTTTTCCTCACCCTGCTCCGACCAAACAATAGCACATCCATTTTTTTTTTTTCATGTTGGTCACCTCAATGTGAGGAGGGCGTTCCCGCTCGCTCTTATCAGCACAAAACCACATCCACTCATCCGAGCCAAAAAGCGACCCCAGAGTCCTTTCCGACCTCCTGATGAATGATCTGACGGCCTTTTTTGTCTGCGAGACACCCAAAAAGAAAAATGAGCTACTAAAGTACGTCGTTTGGCTGATGAATATAAGACAGAAATCGAATTTGTGACTCTGTTGGAACGACTTTTTGATTCATTGCCAAATGAAAGCGTTTTCCACAGCAATATCATTCGGACCGCACGCAAAGTCGCGATTCATCGTCAGGTTAGGCGGACCTTAATGTGACCTGCGGGTAAACAATGAAAAAGATTCACTCCGTTCAAAGATTTGACTCATTTGTCATCACGAGGTGCTGATTGGAGGAGGCTTTAAATGATTATTTAAGTTTGTGACAAAGCGAGAGACGTGTGCAAAAGTTTGATCGGCTTACTCCTGATATTTCAGGTGCGGGATCTGTCACGTTCAGATACAAAAAGGCCGGCGGCACATTTGCTGCCGTGGGATAACGAGTGAGGCTAAAGACTTGCCGCCGACATGAAATAACGGCGGTAATTCAGCACAGCGTGCCAGAATATTCCTCTTATCGGTGGGATTCCAAACGCTTGCAGGGGCGGGCTAATGCGAACTTTGAGTGCAGCGGCTCCCTGGCGGCGTATTGGATTCGCAGAAATGTTGAAAGCGTCGGGGTTCTTACCAAACTTCTTGATGGCTTTTTACAAGAAAAATGGCTCTCGGTAATCCCTGAAAAGACCTAATCAAAATTTGGACTGCTGCCGTTCTTGTTAATTTTTCCTAAGGTGTATCTGAAATGATCTTTTTTTTTTTTTCCTGCAAGAGAAAACAAATTTCAACGCATCGTTGCCATTTGCACAAGGGAAATATGAAATTGACTGAATCGGATTGAATCTGACGAGTCGCTTACAAACGACGCCAACCGGGCTGACCTCGATTAACAAATAAAACTAGCGCGCTCGTTAGCATGAATGTTTCATGAATGCCAATGAGATTGTAAAGTTTCTCGCACTTGAGCTCTAAAAAATCCGACGATTGAACGCAATCCAAACTGGAAGCTTGACCGGCATCCCGAAACTGTTCGGGGGTTTCAATTACACATCACAATTAAATTATTCTCCGAGAGCCAGCGGAATGAGTGACAATCCGATGGAAGTCTGTCAGGCATCAGCGTGTCGTCTCGGGACGGCGTCACACTTAGCGGCTATAGATTTTCCCGTCTCTTTTCAATGCGGCAGGAAATTCAGTCGCGCTTTAATAGCTCCTCGGAGCAGATTAATACGATAGGCATCTGGGCTTCCTGTCCTAAATGCAGCAAAGTGACAACCTCGCTGCAGCCCTGATTGTGACAAGGGAGAAAAGCTGCCCGCTCAAGGAAACACACACACACACACACACACACATCAAGTGTCTTCTCTGACATGGCACACTATGGAGACAAAGAGCCCACCGAGGAAGCTCACTGGGGATAAGGATAATTAGGATGACTGGCTGGTGATTTTCATTTTATTTTTGTGCTCGGTGTCACAGTGGGATTCGTCAGCTCGACACAAATAAATTCCAATTCGCTATTTCCTTTTATATTGTATATTTCGGGATTGTTGCTGGTGAAACCAATCTTTTTGATTGGGTTGTTGTTTTTTTTAAATACAATTGAGGCGGGAATTATAAGTGGTTTCATTTGTGTTTGGTCACTGAATGTATTCTAAATAGCAAAACTAAGAAATATATTTGTAGAAAATCTGTAAATGATCTGATTGGCAATTAGGCGACGAATCTTTAGACGTCAATCAATGTCGATTAATAGGCTTTTTCGCGATTCATCGGCTACCGTATTTTCCGGACTATAAGGCGCACTTCAAATGGTTTCATTTTCTCCAAAATCAGCATTGTGCCTTGTAATCTGGTTTCTTACATCATTATAAATGCGTTAGCCTTGGATCTCTACAATGACTACAGATTGAAGTACCTCGAGAGAGAGAGAGAAAAAAAAAAAAATCACAGCAAGATGGGTACAAAAAAAAAATGGAGAGCAGTGAAATAATGAGCTTGCTTGAAAATTGCCAAAAAGCTCCAAGCAGCCGACGGCGCTGCCGAGTAATGAGCCCGACTGGGTTCCCACGTTTGACATCACACTGTCAATTCAAGGGGGTTACTTATATTACCCCCCGCCCCCTCAAAAACACACAAAATGGCTGCTTTAAATAAATCATTTGCTGTAAACATGACTGCTTTTGGGGGTGAAAGGAAGCGTGACAAAGGTTTAACAAGTTCCAATAAATTGGGACGTTGAAATTTCCCTGCAGCCTATAGCCATGGAAACAGAGCATGTGTGTGTGTGTCTGTGTGTGTGTGTGTGTGTACAGAAGGGGAGTGAAAGATCCACTGCATGGCGGCAGATAAGAGACTGGCTGACAAGGTGGGAGTGAAGGTGGGTTGTGCGCCGAATAAATGGAGTCTGCTCTTAAATACGGCGTCTGCTTTCCAAATCGCGGAAGCTCGTTCGTTCACGTGGAGGCTGGCTTTTTTTTTTTTTTGTCTGAGCGCTTTTTCATTCCCGTTCTTTTCAAACTCGGGGGTGACTAATCCGCCGAGGCCGCGTGTCCATCATGGTCGCTCTCTGTTTAATTTCGAGGCAAGAAAGAAATATTTTGTCTGGCTTTGCGTTGATATTTGCCTCGGCTCAACTTTGCTTTTAACGGAAAAAAAAAAAAAAAGGGAAGTTAAGCGAACGGATCGATGGTCCAATTACTGTCGCTGACACGCAAATCCATAAACCGGGTTCTGGAAGACTGTGTCCGAATCCATCCGAGCCCTGTCTCTAACTTGGATGACAAACAGAGCGAGACGGCAGAGCGTCACCGTCAAACATCTGCTGCGCTGACGTGCGAAGGGACGTTGAAATGCCGCCAAGCGCCGAATTTTGTTATTCCAGGAAGTGGAGAAGGACACGCTCATATCTGCGATACGGCACAGATGATCCAGCAGATCCGCCTCCTAATCTCGCCGCCTCCCCTGCGATGTCACAGGCATTAGCATGCAGAGATAAATAGTGACGAAGGAACTTGCTCTGGGGCTTTCACAATCGTCTTTTTTTTTTGCTTTTTTTAGCATCACGTTAAATCTGCTTGTCAATTCGTGACGAAAGAGTCTGGCTAACTCGACTTTGATGATTTATACTCATGATAAAGCTTAATAATTGATTTTATTGTATTCATCCACATACCATGTTTCAGATGAAAGTAATTAAACACCATGAAAACAGCAGAGGCCCTAAAATGGAACCCTGCGGAACACCATACGGAATAGCTACACGCTACCTCCTTTTTTTACAATCCAACAAAGACGAGCACATTCAGATTCGTCCCAGTACTCGGACAAACTTTGCCTATTTTTGACAATTAGCTCTTAGCTTCTGAGTATTCCGCGAGAGTTTAGCAGAGGGTACTGGCGCACTTATTTGCACACATTTGCATCTCGTTAGCACTTCAAACCTACAAACTTGAAAGACTCCTTGTCAGGGAACTCTAATCTTCCTCCCTCTGCCTCACACTCCCGGGTAACCCCCACCCACCCTTTACTTTTCTCTTTCTCATGGCTAGCGATGAAGGAACTCGAGGACATCAATTGAGTAGCTCAACCTTATGACAGCTGCCGATGCGTTTCGCGGAGATGTGCAAATTGAAAAGACACAAAAGACGAATTCATTTGTTTGACAAGTATTCCCACTTTTTCTCGCCCGCAGGCATCAAACACCCCGCCGTTTAATAAGCGAGTTAAGTCGAGTCGGAACAACGGGATTCACTTGTCCGTCTTTTCTCATTTGCAACTTGACTGAATTACACCCCAAATTAAATTGAGCAGGTCAATAAGCGTCGAGCCGAGGCTCGAGTGTAAACATGCCGAAAGCGAGGAAGAGTCCGGGAAATCACGATTGGCATCGGTTTGTTTGGGGGGGGACAAAACTCACTCAACTAATTGAATTTGTATTCATCTCGTTAGCGGGGCGCCCTCTGGTGGATTAAGATTTCCTCGTATAAGCTAAGGTTATTATAGTGAACGAAAATTGACTAAACCTAAATCAGAAAAAAAATCCACTGGGCATTTTTAGGCTCCAAAAATGATTTATTGCCGATACCGCTGGTAAGTGGCAGCAAAGATGGCGAACATCTTTGATTCCTTCTATGATCGAGAGCAAGCTGTCCAAAGAATGTGCTTTTACAGGTACCGAGTATCTAGTTCAACAAATAAAGGCGCTCTCAAGGACATCGCCAAGTAATTGTCTTCACAAGTGTCTCAAGAAAGCAACCTCAGAGGTTCCCGAGACTCACAATTAAATATCCTCACAAGGACACCTCGTCCCAGTTACGTGAGATTCTGTCTGTCCTCCTCAAAACGGTCCCAAATATCTGAAACTTTAATTTCTGACAAGCCGTCTCGTTCGCGTATAGCTTGAATGACAACAAGGGGAGGCCTTGTCGCCTCCACGCTCACAAGTGATTCTTTCATCTGTTCGTATCTGCTGAATCTCCACTCTGAACGCTGAAAAGGAGTGACCTCGATGTTTGCTGTGTGCGTACATTGGAAAGAGGCCACATTATATTTATTTATTATTTATTCATTGTATGTGCCTTCTTGTAATGTTTACTTGAATGTTTTGTTTGTCCGTGGACCAATATAATATTATATATATATATAATATTTAATATGTCTTGTCACCGTGGGATAGTAGGAAACGCAATTTCGATCTCTTTGTGTGTCTTGACGTGAAGAAATTGACAATAAAGCCGACTTTGATTTATATATTATATGTGCGTAAATAAAAATTAAATAAATATATACAGAAATAAAAAACAAATAATATATATATAAATATAAAATCAAAACATATGGTAACCGTAAAATCAACATTTTTTTTTTTTTTTTGCAGCTAGCGTGATTGTGTTTGTTCCTTTTGGGAGATTTGATGTGTTTCCTCATCTAGCTGGAAGTCCCCCGAGGCGCGGCACGCACATGCATGATGAAATATTGGTCTGAATCTCCATTTGCACTGATGGCTTTGGAGGAGCAAACATCAAAAAAGTGATCAATCTTCATTTCATTATGATCTCATAACCGGCGTCGGCGTGCCTTTGGGCCAAACAATCTAACGTGGAAATCTTCCCATGAATTATTCAGCGGCGCGGTCAATCAGAGAGTTAGGTGGCAATTATCCTTAAGGTCTGATCAATCACGAGACGCAAAAATAAATGACGGGGGTGGGATTGCAATTAAATTTAATCTGAGAGGCGAATTATCATTAAACAAATGAAAGCAAGGTTCTCCATTATTCGATGAATCGGATTTTAAAACGATTTAATTTCCATCCCTTTATTAAAAAAAATAGGACATCCGTTATTTGCCGAGCTGAAATCTCAATGGTTTGGAATATTTTCTTTCACAAGGTCTCGAAAAAAAAAAGATCAATTGATTCATTTGAGTATCGATTAATCGTCGCAGTAGTGTAACTTGATTACTTTGCCGTCAAATATGTCGGTTTTTGAAAGCAAAGAACTTTCAAAAGACATTTTAAATAAAGAATACCATTCAATCCGAATGTTTGAAGGACTCCTGCCAAGAAAAAAAAAAAAAAAGCAAATTTTCATCAAATGAATGGCCTGTGAACTCTTCTTGGGGTTATGAATACAAAAATATCAGCAGGGAACATCAACACACTTAAAAAAAAATAAATAAAAATTGAAGTCTCGACTTTGGAGGACACATCTGGGCATGTTGAATGTGTGAGGGAAAAAAAAATGCAGACGTGTGTCAAATAAGTGACCCCTTACATAACGACATCAAGTTCTGCAAGCAAAAACATCAGCGTCCTTAATTGTGCTGGCGTACGTTCCGGTTGCCACGGCAACCCTTCTTTCATCATCACCGCCTTTATCCATCACGCTCGGCAGACGTGGACTCCGACCCGAATTATTCGTCACTTAGGCAACATTCTTGCGTTTTGATTTTATGTTGTTGCCGCTGACTTATCACACGATCTGAATGCCGGTCGTTAATTGGCTGTTAATTAATTGCCGGTGATAAAAATGATTGATCGAAACGCAAACTTTTCCCTTCGGAATTACTTTCCGAGCACGCGTCTAGAGCGGCGCATTTGCATTTTTATGTAATAATGACGGATTTACATATAAATCGGAACGAAGCGCTGATAAAGGGAATACAAAGAAAAAAAAAATGGCGGCTTACAGGAGGAAATGCAGAAGTGGGCTGCTCTTAACTTTCTCTTATTTTCTTTTGCTCCAAGTTGTTGCGCTTGCAGCAGCTTTGCGTCATCTTTGCATCACAAGCTAGGAAACACTTTGACGCGCAAACTCCGCCGCCGCAGTCAAATGTCACTTTGATAAAAAAAAATTCGACTTATGCGAAGGCAAAACACTCAATGGTGGCCAACCTAAGGTCGGAGGGCCAGTTTTGGCCCGTGAGAGCCTACTCCAATTAATATAAGAAAAATAAAATAAGAAAATGCCAGAAGGTACTAGTTAGCAACTCACGTCAACAATCTTTAATTTGCTATTTTAATTTCTTCTAGCAGCCCAATTCAAAGTCAATTTCTTTTAAACGCGGTAGGACGACATCTTCGCCCGAGGACGTGTCATCAATAATATCTAAGTCCGTCCAAGGTCATCCATGCGAAATGATCAAGTGTGACACGGTTATTTCCATAAGATATGATCACGGGCTAAAAAAAAGGCCAGAGGTGTTTACTCGCAAGCTGCCACAATATCATTTTATCCAGCGCACCTCGCACACCGCTCGTCCGTCATTTGTTTACAGCCGCGATTAAAATCCAAATCCATCACCATTTCGCCGCTTACACGTGTTGGCCAAGGCAAAGCGCACCATAAAAAGCTCGCACGGCCAGCCGTAAAACAAACTATTGTCATTTTAATAAAAGGCTGTAATTGGCCTTTTTCCATGCGTCTGATTTTTATGTCCCACCGAGGTGGTGTGTGTCTGTGTGTGTGTGAACAAGCATGCGAGCGTGAAGGTGAAGTTGCCTGCAGCTATCCAGCTCCTCCTCGTTTCTCGACTTTGTTCTGATGTATTCCGGTCTCAAAAATATTCGCTCGGGTTAGAAAATTCCTTGTAGACGTGGAGGAATTCATTTCATTGCTTCCATATTTAATTAATCGGTTATTGAAATTTTCCTCGGCCAAATTGCATCGGCCTCTGATTTCCGTGCTGCGTTTGCGTATATCGGTGCCCTCTAGTGGTAAGCAATTGAATTAGATGATTTAAAGATTTAACGTAATTCAAAATGTTCGCACTAATTCAATGAGTTTGTGAATTTCCCAGCAAATCTGGTCGACTCATCACAAGTCTGCTGCATAAGCAAATTTGATAATAACACGAATCCATCTCCAAACAAGACAATATCGACATTCGCTGTCCGATATGTCAACGCAACTTCAATACAGTCAATCCAGAATAATTTGCCTCGAGGTGTCCGATAAAATTTGACCTGGTGGAGGCAGCAATCAAAAGTGAAAAATGCGTAATTGAATCAATTCTGACAGCGGGCATCAATAGCGCCGTGATTAGCCTCCAATCAATCGTGACTGTCTTGATGATGACGCCTGAAGGAAAATATTTCTTCCCCTGCGCCCACAATCACGGGAGAAGCCGTTACTATGGCGCCGGCGCACACAAAGCGGATTTTTCCCTTTTGATTTGATGGCCTAATTTGAATTCAAACAACGGCCAGCAGAGGGAGACATTACAGAAAACCTGACGATTGGCCCGAAACGGCGACCCGCTTCCCGTTTGACTACCACTTGAATAAACAGCAATGTGGCTCCCTTTCACATCATTTCGCAGACTGTTTACGCTTCCGGCAAGAAAACGTCCAACATGTCCAAACGTCGCCGTCCCTCCACTCGACGAGAACGGCGGAGCCAGCCGAGGCGCTCACGTGGAAGTAGGTCTTAAAACAAATTTGCATGTTTATTCTGGGAGCCTTATTAGCATTGGCAAACATGAACATCCTGCACGTGGAAGGCAGCGAGAAGAAAGCAAAATGAGATTTATTTATTTTTTTTTCATCAACTATTTAGCAGTTTCAAAAACAAACGCTCAATCACTGCGCGACAGCGATTGCTTCGACACCATTGTGTATTTTCCAACTGATGTATATTTAAAGATGGTGAAGGAAGCCTCCGAGGGGGACTTCACATGCGGGCTGGACGGTCTGAAGCAACAACTCGTATTTGAAAATATCAACTTGCCTATTTCACGCAATAAAAATCAAACATGGAGACAAGAATGACAGAAGATGATTTGGACTATTACTGCTCTGGAGATTTCCTTTAAACACTTGAAATCTTCCAAGTACTTTTGACAACCACTTCCCCAGATGTTCGGGTGTGTTTATTTAACGAAATCCATCTGACTAAAAGCCAACTTTACACGCTACTTCAATACGTGATTAGACTTCAGACTCGCTTTGATGAGGCCAATCCTGGAACTTTTCAGACGGCCGACTGTGTTTAGCGCTTGTTCTATTTCCCGCCACTATTTGTTTGCACGGATCAGCCATTGAGCGCAAGCTAATGCGGCCAAAGCATCTCTGATCCGTCAGTTAGCGGTTGAGGCGATTATCTTCCGTTTGCATGATCCGGGAAAAAAAAAAAAAAAAAAAGAATACGAGCGCTCACCTGCAGTGTCGATGGACCCCGGCCACCGTCTCGATGATGGAGCACTCGCCGTCGTTGAGGCAAAAGGCCAAGTCCTTATCTTCCACGCAAGGCTTGAAAACTTCCGAGCGCAGGCTGGGCTGTGTGGGTGCCATCGCTGAAAGAAACACAAAAATAAATTTAGGACCACAAATGCAAAAGCTGATATGATCTATAGGCGCCATCCCGTTCCAGTTTGGATTTGGGCCGGTTCAAACCGGTCGCCGGAGTGGAAATAAAAAATAGCATGGCTGCAACACGAACGTCTCTTTTGACCTTTTTTGGAGTTTAGCGTTGAGATGTGTAGCGAGATTTGGCCGGCTAAAGAGATAAGCGGCGGTGAACACGTTCCCGTCTTACTCCTAAAAGCTTTGAAAACAAATCAACAAGGTCTTTCAAGACCGATCCTGCTTGTCAAAGTCTCTCGCAGCTTTGTTTCCATCACAATCGAATTGATTTCCTTTTCACAGGAGAAAAAAAAAAAATGTAAAACGTTGTCAGCTACATGACGGTAACAAATCACAAAGTGAAGCAGCAATCTGTTAAGAGTCGGGCTTTTCGATGCCCACTTGATTCCCTGGGCTGCTCTGACCCTGAGCGGCCCTCGCAACATCAAGAGGCGGCCTGCTTGGCCGCCATCTTTCAGCACCGCAATGCAGACAGCTCCGCCCGGTGATATATGCACAGCTGTCAGGCAAGCTGTCGTGGGAACATATGAATATCGGGAGCGCGCAAGTGTAGCTACATGCTAGCGCGCGAGGGCGACCCGCAAACCCGACTTGGAGCACTGCAAATGGGATTGAGTGGCATTACGCTCAATAGCTCGCCATCACAATTGGATTACGTATCCTTCTCCCTTTTCATCCCTTGACGTTATTTGTGCAGTTGGGGAAAATCCCAGATACACCGATATTTTTTTTCCTAATTGCCATTCTGAGCCCGTGTCGATCATCTGGCGCGCGTTTGACGGCCATGCTGCCATGCGTGCCGCGCGGCTGTTGGCCGGCGGCCGCCTCCCGACAGATGCTCTCGCCAACGATCACTAGTGGCGAAATAAAAACACTGTAATCTGTTTGTTGTGCCCTAGTGTCTCGTTCAATCTGTGTTTTGTTTATGATCATTGATCGATCAATCTGGGGCTCATGATGGAAAGCCCAAAGGATGAGAGATCAAAAAGAGAAATATGTTTCTCTCGGGAACCAAACACTGGCAGGTTGAGCTAAACCAAATCACTAAGTGGTGCCAATCTGGAACATGCAAATGTGTGCTTTTCTTAAAATTATTCATGAGGAAAGACACAAACGAGCTGCCAAATACGACCCAATGTTCAACGATACAAAATAAGTTACCATCCTAGAAGCATTTTGCGAATTGAAGGGTCCCTTGGATGGAACCCTGAGGGATGCCATTAGTAATTAAGGAAAAGCAATCAAAAAGTGGTGAAGTTATTTGCCGAGGCCAATAAAAAGTCATTTTTTACTTCTCCATTACTTTGGTTACCTAATTTGTGTGTTCAATCCAGAACTGGACAAATTTGATCAATTCCCACAGGACAACATTTAAAAGGTTTTCTATTTCAAGATGCAACTTTAAAAATAGAAAATAGAACAGAACGTTCTCCCGTGCGGGATGCCAGTCCCCAGCAATAATTGTCACGGCGTTTTGAGTCCCTCTCAGCTTTTATCTCGAGAGCAGCAGCAGTGACCACATTAGGTATGCTAGAAAAAAAAAAATAAAAATAAAAATCCCCTTTGGTGTACGCTATGTTAGGTCAGAAAGGCACACAAAGAGAGATGCTCCTCCCGTTAAACAATGTCGATTTCTTTCTGATACAGTGAGATTGGAAAAGTCAAGGGCCGGCAGCTTTTTTAGCAGTTACAAGATTTCGGTTGAAAACTTGAATTCCCTTATTTGTCATTCTCTATTGGAATCATCGCATTGGCTGGCGAGGCAGGAAGTGAGCAACACAAGGTTGCAGGGACACCAGTGACACAGCACTTTGGGAATTGATGATGATGTATGATGTCGCATCGGAGAAAAAAAGAAAGCTGTCTGGACTTGAAGGCACATTTTGGCAGCCCCTTTTTTTTTTTGAACGTCTTCAGCCAGAGGGAGCCGGGCTGTCAGGTCAGTCTTAAATTCAACACGGGATGGCATATTCTACCCCAGGACCTGATCAATCAAACGTGCTGTGCTTTCTCAAATATAAGACAAACCTGAACTCATGAATCTTGGATGGTGGTTTCTCCCAAATGATTTATAAGACAAAAATCTCAAATGGACAACCTCCACTGCAGTCTGATTCTAGATATGTCATTGCATTAATTCCAGTACCCTGCACGGCTTTATAAAAGACTCAAAATATGTTGGATATACAAAATCATTCATTCTGAAGCATTGAAAAAACTGAAGGGGCTCTTGGATGGAGCCTTGAGGGATGCCAGTCTTAATTGAGTGATTTATCATATAAATTGTGAATTTTTTTAGCTTATCAATGTCATTGTGCTTTAAGAAGTTGCCTAAATACTGCCCGTGCAGTCAGTAATGGCGTTTTAATTGACTTATTTCCTACGGGCAAAATTAGAAGTAAACTCGGCTATATTTGAAAGTGGCTCTTTATAGCTCCATCTCTTCAGCCTCTCTTTACAGTAGTTACAATCCGAGTGAAGCACGGTGACAAATTAGAAGTGACAAACAAGCAGGAGTATTGAGTTCACTTAATGATCTTGAATTAAAATGAAATCCCTGCCAGCTCGAAGCCAAGTCTATACGGATGAAAATGCGCTCGTAAAAGGCAACCGCGGCTGCGATTCATCGCGCGTTCTTTGAAATCACGTCTCGGGCTTTTCAGAGAAGCCACAATGAGATTCGCTGATTCGCCAAGTAACTTTCAAGGCTTTCTCGCAGATGCTGCCGCTGAGAATTCTAAGGCCGGCGCTGCAGCTGGTGCACCACTTGCATGTTATTTGCGCTAGGTGGTAATAGTAAAAAAAAAAAAAAGGGCAGCAGCAGAGACAATGTCAAGGTTGGTCCCAGCTCTCAGCGTGCTCACGCCTGAGGTTCCTCGGCAGGGGCAAACAACCCGCGAGACCATTCCGTTTACAATTGTAGCCTTTTTCCCTCCATGGCTTCCTCCTAATGCACTCATTAGTGTTGTTGTGCAGGGCTTTGCCGCCCCTGGAGACGCCGGCGCTCGTTGGGAGAGCACTGCCAGCGTTGACAGCAGAAGACACCAAAGGCCCCTTTCAAACATGGACGAGAGAGAGAGAAGCTGCTGATTGCTTAGCCAACATGCACCGCTGCCTTACGGGCAGGCTCCGAATCACAGATGGCTTTAAAGCTGCGGGGATGGACGTCACATTGTTATGCTATGTTGGGAGTTATTTGCAAAATGGTGGAGAATTCAGCAGAAGATATAAATGCAAACTAAAGCCAAAAGGAAGAATGTGAGGCAATACTCGCCCCTGCAGCTTGCTGGTTATTTTGAAATTTCAATTTGGCCCTCAGCAGATTTTCTACATGTGAACTTGAAACATAAAAGAGCTTCGTCCAACTATACCGCATATACGATTCGGTTTTATAAGCGCCGTAAACAAAATATAAAAAAAAAACACGGCATCCATAGATTGCCTTGCGAGATAAAAGCGAGCAACAAAAAAAAAGAGGAGACAATACACCTCCGAGTTCGTTCGAGTTATTGGCTGCTTGGAGGCAGCCGAACACAAAGCTCATTATGGATGAACATGAACTGAAAACGATGCACCCGGCCGAGAGTATCAATATCAAAAGCCCGGGAGGACTCGACAGGTACCGAGGCGGCCATATTTGTCATGCAACGCAAAGGCAGTAGAAGACGTAGAAGCTCCCCGCCATGATTTTATGAGTCATCGCGAGTCACGGTCCAATGTAGTCATTAGCACGCAGTCGTTAGTCGGCGGACACCCGAGCGCCCGCCGCCGATGATCCGAAGCAGCGGGTTAATAAAGTCCGGCCCGCGCTGAGCCAAACGTGCAATAAAAGCTCGAGGGGGGCCGCGGGCCGCCCTTCAGCCCGTCCGCGTTCCTAATTAGCCGCCCACCTCTCGCGTCAGCCGCATCTTCATTAAAGTTCACACGGTCGCCGTACGCACACACGTGGCGGAGTTCCCGGGCAGGGGCGTAACCTTGAAAAGTCATTCACTTAATGATACTATTCATAGCTACCAAGTGAGGAAATAAATCCAGCATCTTCATGCTTGTGCTGGAAGACGGGATAAAAAAAAAAAAAGCCTCCTAGAACTTTCAAAATCACAAAGACCAATTTTTTAAAAATCAATGGATGTATTGGAAGAAGGTAAAATCTGTCTCTTTATGGATGAGTGAAAGTGGCTCAAGCTGGTGCCGCCTTCGAAATAAATATTCTCTCCATGTGGAGGCACGGAATTATTCACTGCGGCGGCGGCTAAGCGTGAGACAGGAAAGACAAGACTCTGGGATGGAAATTTTCCGATACTTGATAGGCGGGACGGACTTCTTCTTTTTGTTTCTCGGGGGACGTCCGGCATTATGCCGAGGCGACATTGGTGAGAGACAACACGTCGGGAGTTAAACGATCCCGCAAGACGTGGACGGCAGAGCGGCTTCCTGTCGGCACGCTTGATTAAAATTCCGAGGCGTGAGAATACGGGGCGTGATGTACGACGAGCAGGTGGCGGGGCTTTTTAATATGCATGAGGCTCCCGCATCTGCAGACTGGCAGTCACTGAGCTTGTCTGTCCACTCTCTTGGCAGTTCTCTGGGCACACTGGAGGGGAGGGGGGGAGCGGGCGGGCACACATCAGCACAGCACGACGGGTGGGCGGTTTGATAAAATGCACTCTGAAGATCAGCACTTCTTTTTTTTTTTTTGGTAGTGCTTCACGTTGTCTTACTTGAAGCAGCAAAGACGGAGGGAGAAGGCGGCCATTTGCAATTTGGATTGATTTCACACAGATCCAAGGAGGCCTCGGAAAATAACGTCACGTGCGTCTCGCTCACTTGAATATTTACATCAGTTGTGCTCACGTGGGCTGGCCTGGCCGACTCGAGATGCTGCATTCAGGTTGGCGGCGTGCGTGCGTGCGTGCGTGCGTGTGTTGCCTAGCAACATAGTGGGCAGGGTGCTTGCATTTCTCTCAACCTTTGCTTTTAATGTGCACACTGAAGACGATACATTTTGTGCTCCTTTACTACACCGATGAGTCATGTCTGCATTTATTTCTCACTTTTAACGGCGATGACGATGTCCTTTTAAATTATCCATATTAATTGCAATATATTAGCCTTGTCTGCATTTTTTAAAATTTATTTTTCTATTTATTTTAGTTTTCTATTTCGATTATTCTATATTTTATGTATGTATTTATTTATTTATTTATTTATTTATTTATTTTCCTATGAGTCTTAATGACCCAAACTAAAAAAACGCTCCACTTTCAGGCCAATTGACGGGGCGCAATCAAAACAACACTTAAGTGGGCGTGTACCTCGCCGCCCCTGTCCCCCCGAGCGCAAAACAAACAGGAGGTGCCACACGAGGCCAAGTCGACGTCAAAATTGCAGTGCGCCGTTAAATTGCCGTCCGCAGAATCCCCGCCGTCCCTCGACATGAAAATAACGAGCGGATGCGGAGCGAGGACATAAAAGCAGAAGCCCGTAATCCGGCTGCATGGAAGAATTGGTCTCTAATAACACTCGGGTGAATCAATGACCTCAGATTTCGAGATTGACCATCGGAGACCAATTAAGGGAGGTCCGAATTCTGTTGTGTCACGTTATTATGGCTGCACCAAAATCGGTATTTTGCTAACGTGGCTAAAATCGGCCAAAATATCATTAAATCGGTCCAAATCACCACCGTAGTTTTTCCCGGAAAATATGAAGTCTGATGTCGGATCCGAGAAATCCTGTTAAGTCAACCGCGACACCCCCCCCCCGTAGCCTCGGGATGATGTCTGGCTTATATTTCCGGCCAAATTATGAGCTGTTTAACACCTCGCCACCTGCCGTGTTTATCCGCCTGCGTGGGAGAGGCTGACGACGAGGAGGAGAAGGTGTTTTGTTTTTTTTCTTCTCTCTCGAGCATACATGTAACCACCCTCAACCGACCTTTCGCAGTCGCATGTCATCCAAAGAATTTTTGTTTGTTAGCTCGCGGGCTCTCATCATTCTCAACGCTAAGGCGGCTCAGCGGCGCCAAAGTGACGAGGCGGTGCAATTTGGTGTCGCCTCCGCACGCAAATAAATTGGCGTTCAGTCCTCCCGTGGCCTTCTGCACGAGACGGATGAAAACATTGAAGCTGAGGGACGCAAATGTTGCACATGAAGGATGGGCCGGGCGGCGGCGGGCAAAGCGCTTCTCTCCGATGCATAACGCCGGCTAACGGGCGGATTCATCAAAGGCGTTGCGCTCGCAGCCATTCGCCGGATGAATACGTTACAGTCCCGCAACGCTCGTGCGTCGCCGCTCTCCGACGGCCGACATGCGTCAAAGGCCGAGCGGGTCCGTCTGCTACGAGATTGCGACCGCTTGTAACGACAAAACGGCGGCGAGCCCCCCGTCATTCCTTTTGTGCCCCTTTATATGTCTAGAGAGCACAAAAACAGTAGATAGCAAAAGTCTACACACCCATTTTGAAAGACCAGCTATATAAATAAAAGCTCCAAATTGGCGCTAATGAACATATAAAGCCCGGCCGGCAGCCTTAATGACTCCGCCGATGCCTCAAAGCCATTTTCTTCGAGCGAGACGAGAGCGCAAACATCAAAACTTCGGCTCAGCGGGTTCCCATCAAAGATGCCAAGCGGGGAAGCTCAGCGGTTGTCAGGCCGCCGTGTGGCGCAGATGGCGGCGACGGAGATGACAAGGCAAGCTCGCAGGGAAAAAAAAAAAAAACTAGGTCACAAAGTGACACGTTCGACAACAAAAGTCCTTCCCTCCGACAATGTTTCCGTTGCACTCGGCGATTAAAGTCCTTGTTGGGCCTGGTTCCTAAAAGCAACATTTTTTTTTTTTTTTGGCTAGCGTGTACCACCAGAGGATTACTTTTCCAGTTAAATCTGCGTGCTGTGAAATACACGACGGAAAATCTTTATTATCGCCGAGCCGATTACGACGACGCTTATCCCGTTGAGAGAAGCTTTTTGTTGGAAAAAGACGACAATGAAAGCACAAAGAAGCACAAGTAGATGTTTCCTTAAATTCTTTTTTTCCTAATTTAATCATTTTGTTTGTTCGGCTAATGATCAAGCCTTGATATTGCTCGGCGCGATTTACGAGCGTTCCGACAAATACACTAAACGTGTCTTTGATTTACTCGGGCTCTTAATGACCTTTTGTTTCTTCCGTCTGCACATTACGGCCTCGCTCCATCCAAATATTCCTCATTAACCCGACTTGTCGATGACACAGACGCCGGCGGAAAAGTTATAAAAGTACGATATATGCCTCGGCTTTCATTTGGCCAAAATGACATTTTAATTACGCGCGGCATCAATCGGCCCGCCGCTACGTGATGAAAAACAAACATTTGTCGCCCTAAATGGCCTTTTATGATCCAATTACTTTGCGCTTTATGTGAGTTAATATACTGTACGCAATCCAACAATCATTCCCCCGGGCCTGCTGGCCAATGACCGGCGGCCGTTTTGAGTGATGAAGGCGTGTTGGTCGTGGCGCAAACACACGCGGCGAGCGTCGTTGAACCGACGCAAATGTTGTTTACGTCTAGCTTATGGCTCTCGTTGTAATTCAACACAAATCTGTCACACTCCAAATGACACGCCATGCGCCCCGCAGTCGCCGAGCGGGTAGCCATCAATTCACACTAGCGCCAGACCTCGCTCTCGCTCCCCCCCTCCCTTCCCCTTCCCTGCACCCGAATTAATTCGTCCCCAGAGCTGATGGTCCGCGCTCCGCTGCAGCCGATCTGTATAATTAGGCCGTCAGCAACGCGAATCGGCCTCCGAGTCCATTTCGATACGGGGCGCGACCATGGTTTTCTTAACCGTGATAAAAAGTCTTAGATATTTGGCGCCTTATAACTCGCCGCGGTTTCTTCAAAGCGGGGAGGATTTTTTTTTCTGCGAAGCATTTTGGTGGTCATTAGCGATGAATCACAAGCGAGAGCCTTAATGGTCATATTAGCAGAAGAAAGCTTTTTTTTTTTTTTTTTTGTGATGTGGTGCAAATTTTGCAGTCTATTTTCGGAAAAAAATCTTCAAAAGCAACCTTGTCCCACGTACATCCATTTTCCCGGCTCAAGGTTGTGAGGGGAACTGAAGCGTATCCCAACTGACTTTGGGCAAAACGGCAAACTACACCCAGAAGTGTCCGGCAATCAATCTTCGGGCTTACAAGAGCGCATTTGTATTAATAGCTGCTGGTTACAAAAAAAAAGAAGCCAGGACTGATTGCGTTTTGTCTTCTCGCTATTTAAAAGCCAGCGTCTTTGTGGCGATGATTAGCAAAAGCGGCAATCCGGGCGCTCGTTCTATTGGCTGTCTCCGTAAGGCGGCAATTACGTGGCCTTGTTTTGACGCTTCTTCTCACTCCATATGGTGACAGTTTCGCTAATCGCCACCTCGCTGAGAGCTTCTGCATGACAGCCTGTGTGTCAAACTCACTAAGGGGGAGCTGCACCCTCCCCTCCCTCCCCCCTCCCTCCCATCGCCACTTTCACTGTGTAGGAGGGAGGGAATGGGAAAAATTAGCCAGAGCAAACAAAATCAATGAGGCATGAAGGTGGCTTCCCCCTCCTGAGCACTCCGGGGAGCCAGAGAAGGAGGGCAAATAGAAGCCCGGAGAGAGTGGCGAAGGAGAATTCCGTTCATTTACTTGCGACACGACGCACCCCGACCCCAAAGTGGGATCTGACCTTAAGCAGAAATGCATTTCGGCCCGCTTGGCGTCCAGCACAATAATATCAAAGATTGACGCTATGACAATGGCGTTCGTTGCTAGCTGACTGATCTTTGACTTCTCAAGAGAAAAGCCCGACAACAAAAACAACCAGGTTGAATAAGTACCCGAGTCCGGTTCTCCATCTCGCCCAGCTCGGAATCTAACAGTTTTATTAGCGACTTATCGTTTCAGCGTTAGCAAGTCGCTGGCTCTAACGACGCCGCAGTTGCGGTTGGCTACGCAGCAGGTATGCTCCGAGGAGTTTTAAAAACTCTTTTGCCTGCTGCTGCTGAAAACGACACAATGGGAGCTCGGAGAGCCGAGCCGAGCAGTAAAGTTGCCGGCTGAACAATTAGTTGAAATTTGCTGCGAAGCCGGGCGGGGAGCTTCAAAGAGAACAAACGGCCGAGGCCCCGTAGGCTCGGCGCCGTGCGGCGGCGGCGGCGGCGGGTCTTACATAATAATGCCGTGCGTTATTTGATATGACGTCTGCTGTTTTTATACGCACGTTCTGGCCCAAGAATATAAATCGGCCAATCGTCCTCGGCAACAATGGGATATTACGTGTACAATACACCGAGATAATGACCTCAATGGGGACGCCATTGATTGGTCGCGGCTTCCTCGGCGTGCTCTGATTGAAGCAAGCCGCCCCGTCGTACACAAAAAGCGCAGCGGCAATTTATCTGCCTTCCAATCATCATTAGCGTTTTGATACGGCTAACCTTTAGAGGCCGCGGGGAAACGACAAGATTAATTACCACCGCCGATAGCGTTGTTATTTGGATTCCGGAGCCGATAACGTGTTTTTGTTTTTTTTCACGTTCCGTTGGGATGCTGGTGTGTTCGAGGCGGGGTCCGTGATCGAATTGTTGTCACTTCCTTAAAATGGCATCCGACTTTATTTATAATGTCGCAGCAAGATTCACCCGACTACGCCTTGGGCTGTCACGGAATCTCGCACATTTATCGTGATCAGGTAATTTACAATTCCGCCAACGTGTTAATTCTGGGGCAGCTACAGAAATGTGCATTGATCGAATAAACAAAAAAATAAATTAAAATAAAATAATAAATAAAATAAATAGAATAAATAACATAAATAAAATAAATAAAATAAATAAAATAAATAAAATAAATAAAAATAAACAAAATAAATTAAATAAATTAAATAATAAAAGTATCTTCCATGACTGAATTAATTCCTCCAGCGCTGCTTGCTCAGATATGCAATCGTGATCAATGAAAGATGAAATACAATGACAGCTAGCTTTTCAACG
The DNA here is from genome assembly GCF_024217435.2 of Syngnathus scovelli. Classification (NCBI taxonomy): domain Eukaryota; kingdom Metazoa; phylum Chordata; class Actinopteri; order Syngnathiformes; family Syngnathidae; genus Syngnathus; species Syngnathus scovelli. The sequence goes on from NC_090867.1 coordinate 7,799,645, forward strand.
CCACCACAACAAGCTTCTCGTCTTTAATATTAACGTCTTTTCTTTCTTCTTCCCTGAGTTTACCGAAGCGTGCAACATGCAGAAGATCATGTGCGCTCTGGAATAAAGGAACTCATTTCTGTGACAGGGAGATTAAAGTAAGCCCATCCTCTCCTCTTCAGCGTATAGGAGATGACGTAAACAACGTCGTTCCTTTTCATCTGTCATAGTTCAGCGAGGCATCTCAAGAAGCATGTTTTTCCGTGGCGGCGATGTCAAAGTCGCTCTTATTGTGCGATGTCGAGGCACAGCGGCAACTTTGAACAGGAAGAATGAATCATCCTGATTTTGTGCTTCGATTCAATTCATGGTGCTGCTACTTGTGGTATTCCTGCCATGACCACTAGGTGGTGGTATAAAACGAAGTTTTGCATCACACCTCTAGGAGAGAGGTTTGGAAGCAACACAAATAAAATCGTCTCTGGAAGGGAAGGGTGACTGAATCACTACGGCTCCTGTCAGAAAGCCTTTTAGTTTGCCACATCAGCACCCCCGACCCGCCCGAGGTGATGCCACTACCCTGCCAAGAGGTGACCTTTGATCGACAAGAGTGAGGGAGAAAAAAATAAAAGGCCCCGGAAGGTCTCGTTTGGGAACATCGCAAACGACAAGAGCCTTTAACCGGGACGGCGTGAGAACATTAGCGTTCTCTGTCAACACACATTAACGTTTTCAAGTTAAGCGAGTCGGTCGGATTGTTATGAACGAGCGTCAGTGCGGATAAAATAAGCGCCGCACTGACAAGCTGATCCGTGCTCGTTACAATGAAAGGATTTCAGGGAGAGCCACGTATCTATATTGGGTTTCCGGATACGAAGCTCCGATCACTTCGTTTATCACCGAAAAAATGGTCTTCGCAAATGGAACTGTTGGCAGAACACTGAGCCGTATCCATTTCATCTTCGGCTCTGTTTGAATTCCCATTGCACATTATTGGGTCAGGTGATATCCTGTCTTCGCGTTGCGCTTCCCCACATCAGTGAGCGGAAAGACTCGCACTGGCTCCGATTGAATCGTACTTACGCTGGGAAAAAAAAATAAAAAGGTCTGATGCGGCGAGGGATGACTAATACATTAGTGATTGTTATCTTTAGTGACCCACGTTACTATTTTTATCGTACGCACATATGATCCTAATAAGCTGGATACTTGGCTCCAGAATCAGATAAAGTGTTCAAATCCAAGGGGAGGGGTGGGGGGACCGGCGTGCCAAGAGTAAACAAAATTCCCAGATGGACCGCCGGCCGTCCCTGATGCTAATGATTGTTGGCTACTTCAAAATATTTACTGTTTGATTTGATTTGCCAATGCTTTTTGTTTGTTGCGCTCACATATTTCAGTTCTTTGAGATTTTTTTTTTTAGAACCCACTGGAGATACCAAAAAAATAGGGCAAAAAAATTACAAGTTGCCATCATGTCATTGTGGCTTGACTGGACAATGGAAGGGCGAACGGCGGCCATGTTTGTATTGCATCACACATCGTGCAAAACGGGGGCGGCAGAGCGCAATTGTTGCCCTGTAGCCACAGTAAGTTGGTTAAGAAACTGGAAGGGTGTGATTTCCCCCAACAGTGGAGCTGTCAGCGTGTTAATTAGACACAGTGCTTTATCAGAGCTGGCCACTCGTAACCCGAGCAACCATATTAGCATAAACGCCTTTTCTATCAGTCGCCACATGCGAGGAACATTATAGCGTGCAATCTAATTCCGCAATCATTTGGCTTAATTATGCTTTGCGAAACAAGGTAGCGATGACGCTAAGTATAGCCAGGCCACTCTTAGCGAGAATCGGATTCATTTCGGGTGACATTTGTTTGTGTTGTGTAGCGAAGTTCAAAGGTCACTGCCAAGTTGAATGATATCTGACACAATATGGAGAGCTAGCATTTTAGCTATCTTTGAAACATTCCTACATTTGGCCATCATCATTCAGGATGCTAATTGGACCAGTATTTAATGTGCTGCCTTTGGCTCGCTGCTGGCAAACACAATAAATCTTAGGAAGATAAATCAATTAGGAAAAGTTGGCTCGGTCAAAAAAGAGCGAGGGAGAGAGAGAGAGAGAGAACCGGGCGGTCATTTGTCTGCTTTTCAACTTCCGAGATCTTACGATGCAGTTTGCCTGCAGCTATTCCATATTGTGGTTGATATATTCGTCCTCCTCAGGCATATGAATGTAAAAAGGGGGCGGGGCAAGCCGGAGCAGTTTATTCACCCTGAAGACAGTTGATATAATAATCACCTCCCAACAAAAATGAAAAGCAGCGAGTGCAAAAAAAAAAAAAAGTAGGCCGATGAATTATTCAAGAGCTACGAGTGTGGCACCAACTCAGCATTTAGCTCCAGGAAACATTGGCCCAACTCTACGAGGGATACCATTGTTCCCGCCGTTTATCAGTCAACAGCCGTTTTGACCCGACGACAACAAATGAGCCGACGGAAAACGCCGGCAAATTACTAAACAACGAACATATTTCCTACGCTAGTGCGATAAATATAAAAATGCTGACCGAAGCGCTCACGGTAGCTCGCACCCCTCCGGAAAGATATCGTCCGCTCCGCTCGGCGAGATTGTACCAAGTGAAGTGGCGTGGAAAATCAAAGGCAAAATGAATCCCGCTTAAACGGAAGCGTGGGTAGCGAAGGCCATGGCGTCTTCATCTAATTTCTACTGCCGTGCCCTTGAGCCCATTATTTGCCGTGCCGTGGGTGAAAATGGGAGATAACGGGGTCACCGGCGAGAAGGGGGGGGCAAGCCGTTTGAAATATGCCACGATAAATGCACCGTATCGGAATGTCCTCAAAGAGACGAGAGGAGCGAGTAGTAAATCTCGCGCGGTGTCCATTTTGGAAATGAGTTTTGTTTCAAATGGAGTTGCCAAAGAACCCGTTTGTGATAGACGCGGCAATAAACGGACGCCATCCATTTGCCGTTCCATTTCCGCCATGACGTTCCCACTTTGGCTCCCGGCCGCTTTATGAATAATCTTCGGCGGGAATCGAAGTCGTGTTTTTGTTCGAGCGCGACGATAAAGAACGTGAGGAATAAACAGAGCGGGAATATATCAAGCTAACAAGCTAACCGTTTTTTTAAATATATTATTCTGTGCTATTTTGAAATTGAAAGACATAGAATAAAATAAAATAAAATAAAATAAAATAAAATAAAATAAAATAAAATAAAATAAAATAAAAAATAAAATGAAATAAAATAAAATACAATTAAATTAAATTAAATACAATTAAATACAATTAAATTAAATTAAATTAAATTAAATTCTCTTCACAAAAAAAAAATCTAATAAACACATACATCCTGGTCCTCCAAGCCAAATAAGGTGACTCAACTGATTAGCATGTGGTTTTGCGTGTGCTTCAAGCATGCACGCACATTTCCTATTTGCGCAGGCTCTTCAAAACCAAATTGTCAATAACGGCCAACGCGCATTGCTCACAGTTGGAACGACATGCCCGAGGTCGTCCAGTCATTTTGTTTGTTTTGTCCGAGCAGATTGGACGGAGCAAAGTCATGCTGCCGTGTGCTTCGCCCCCCATTACGAGAATGACTTCAACATTGTTTGTGAAAATCCCGAGAGGCTTCACACGCACGGACAAGAAGTCAATGCCTCGCTTCCACAAACAAGAGCGTCAGATGTGAGCTTTGCAAGCCGGGGCCTGATTCATCTCAACTTTTTCTGCAACATGTCAAAGATGAAAGCGGGCGTAAAAGTTCAAGTGGTCTGCTGGATTCAATCCAAACGAGGTGCTAAGGCTCCCCCTGACCTCCATTCAACATTCACACTTTGCTTTCTAAATGTTATTTGGCTGCTGGAATGAAAAGCGCTGGAAAGATTCGACGCAAAAGAAGACTCAAACTTGTCATGGTCAGATAATTGAAGAAGATTACGATGTTTGCCAACTCCACCCTCCCGGAGATAGACAAACATTATAAATCTGTGATGAATTTCACAAATGAATCAAGAGTGATGCCAGCAAAACTTTTGGATATCAGCGATCCGTCATTGTCGGGGCAACGCAAATGGCGGGTTCGCCGTTCGCCGTGGCATTTTCCATCTGGCAGATGATTCGAAAGGTTGCGTAACGAAGCATCTGAAGCGAGATGCCATCAGATGGCCAGCTTTTTATGGACTGGAGTGCATTGGAAGCGTACAGACTGATATTTTGGCACTAACACTTCAAATATGGACAAATAAGTTGGTGTGTGGGTAGCAAAGCTGTCTTGCCAGTCTCGAGCTGGAAATTACAAATTCAAACGCTCTGAGTGAGATGAGGGATCTTCTCGGTGGAAGCTAATTTGCTTTGCTAGTGGCTAGCCTGGCCACCTTTCCGCCTCTTTAACCACCGTTCCACACGACCTTTCGCCTCCCTGTCGGGATTTGCGCTGAAGACATCTCCATTTTTTTTTTTTTCTCGCGCACCTCCAGCGGCTGCCCACTGCTCGTGACACCTCGTTTCTTACATCAACTCATCTGGCCTCCTCCAGAAACCCACTCCTACATACTCGGAGCGGAGGAGCGAGCCATCCGTGTAAGTTGTGGACAGAGGATAGAAAAAAAAAAAATGCGATAAATCTTTAAGCAGGTGTTTATTTTCTAATACCCCCTTTGGTAGCTCGGGAGCGGATACTCGATGATGGATGATGATTATTTACTCTGGCAAAGCTGACATTCATCTTACGGGGCTTCATCTCGCAAGCTCCTGCCCATTAGTCAGCTGCATTCATGGTTTAAAAAAAATAAATAAATAAACGTGACAGAGGGAATTAAGTGTGTTTTTTTTTTTTCCTCGGCACGCACGTGAGGTTGTTTCCAAGATGGCCGCGGGGACTTGGTTTTGATGAATTTTGTAGACAGGTAAAATCATTTGCCCGTATTTGTTTCTGGGGGCGCCGGAACAGTCGGCTTTGAACCTTGTCAAACGATCGGGCCGTTCGACAGCGCCTGACGCGAGTGTTTTCAAGGCTGGGAAGTTCAGTCGATAGCTCGTCGTCGAAAAGCCTTTGACGCGGCAAGTCAAAACGACGTGCCGCTAATTCTTAAGTCTCTTTTGGAAAATGATTTGCTGAGGCGGAAGGTAGATAAGCAATGAGAGAAAAGGAACAATTGTCAAAACATGAGAAAAAGGATGAAATATTCATACTCATTCAGTGCCATTGACGGTTAAAGATGTTAAAGAAGGACTTTTCCACTGGATGCAAAGAGGACACGCTAGCTTTGTTGTAACGCCAAGATCCATTCTAGCAAATGGATTACGCCAAAAGTTTGAACTTTTGAGACGGAGGGAGCAAATAAAGGACAAGAAAGTATGAGCAGACATGTGTCTGGCCCTCGGCTCTCTACCAGAAGATTAAAAAGAAGACAAATACAAAGTCGGCGGCGCTGGTGATTGGCCAAAGTCGAATACGAGCGACGGCTGTCAGAAACGCCGCGCCGGCTTCCAATCTGACGGCGCACTTTTGACGGCGGATAAACACGACAAGCGTTTATTGCCACTTCTCCACCGGCGTCAACCGAGAAACGACTCCGAGCGTGAATTCCAAAATGTCATTCTCGAAAATATGATTGTCCACTTGATGTTTGTTTTGACGTCCGAATAAATAAACTGTGAATTGCCTTTTGCTTTGACATCTTTTTCCATCCACGTGAAATATAAAAAAGGTCTAATTTCCATCAGCGGAAAAAAAGACAGCCGCGATACGGCGAGACCTTCAGTCGCCGCCGCCGAGGCCTTCAAATAAATGTTCCGCGTGGGATCCTGATTGCAGCCTGCGGCATTTTTTCTTCTTTTGTCAAACTCTAGGCGACCTCGGCACGGAACATTGCGAACATGACGAAGCGGACGGATGGCGAAGGTGGACACGGCAGAAGATCGGAGAACCTCCCAGAGGCGTCGTATGTATCGGTGTACGCTGACTCAACCCATTGCAGCACTGGCGGTGTTAGAGGGTGGCCCGTGGGGGCAATGCCTCCCCGTCAGATATTCTTAAAGACATCTGAAAACACATTGCAAAGTAGCGGACTGACAAAAAGCCATGAGTCAGCAGCTCATTCAGCCGCCCGATTAGCGGACCACTAGATGGCGCAAAAAAAAAAAGACCCACCCGCACAAATCTACCCCGTTCTCCAGACATTTTGCAGTGGTGATAATCCCCCGCTGATCCCTTCCCGCCATGTGCAAGCGTGAGCGGCAAAGAGACTGACAAGCCGAATAAAGAAGTCGAGATAGCGATTTAAAAAGAGACAAAATAAGACGGACGGCGAGAATTGAGAGGGGAGTCCCGCCAAGCCAAGCCCCGCCTCCTGCTTCTCGCGCGTGATGTCACAAAGGCTCAATGTGCCACCACGCTGCTGCACATGATATGCTGGGGAGGATTAGGCTGTAATCACACGGGCTTGGCCGTGTAGTCATGAGGGAGTGCCTGCAAGCTATAAATCCCCCCCCCCCCCCCCCTTCTTACTCCGCCCCTCCCTTCCCAGAAGCTCCTGAGCCCTCTACTGGCTTGTTGAGAGACAATGTACCGGAAAGAACGATTGGCGGAAAACAACATCCAGGAAGGATTCACAAGCGTCTCGACGCTCTTTGAAAGAACAAATGCAAGAATCGGAGACACGAGTTGCTGCATGGTGGCGATATCGTGTTTTGGCTTCACTCAAAGGAAAATAATTTGCATAATTTACGGGACTGTTTAGCCAGTTCATGTGACACACTTTTTTTTAATATCATATACAAGAGCATAACGTTAAAAATGGGAAGGCAATTACGATTGCATTGAATTTAAAAGCATGTGAGATCTAATCATGAAAGATGATGCAATCATCTTCATGCGAACCGACTGGCCATCATTTTTTTTCTGAATGCTAAGTGCATCGATGCGGCCGATGGCTTCATCCTTTAGGTGCAATTATGGTCATAAATGGAGGGCTGCGAGGGTTTGTTGTTTTGCGCCATACAAACATCGGAGCTAGCGTAGCAGATGTCAACGCTATCTCCACATTTCAGCCCTCCGACCTGCAGCCCCTTCCAAAAAAAATTACCCCCCAGAGTGCGTAAATCTGGGCTGGGTGTTAAAGGATGTCGGTGGAAAATATGTGACAAATCTGCCCGGCGAAGGTCTGCTAAAGCCAAACTTCACTTTGCCGCCATCACTCATTTTAATCGGAAATATCCTCACGATGCAATCGGGCGCTGGTCCGAAAACTGGACCGCTACGTTCCAACTCCAGTCGTCAGTCAAAAATACATTACTCAGCATATTTGATTATTTGAATTTTTGAAGCATAGCAATTTGCAATAATTGGACTGCAACGATTAATCGAATAACTCGATGAATCGAATAACTCAATTATGAGATCAAAAGGATCCGTCGAAACTCTGCTGCTAGTTTTTTTTTTTCCGCATTGGACAAACAATATCTTCTAAACTTGTATCCCTGTTGTTGCTATGGCAACCTCACATCGCCTACTTTCGCAATCTGTTCTATTGATCAACCGGCCAAGTCACCTCTCATGTTAGCAACACACATCATAAAGTCAATCTTCACGCCGAGACTATTCACATGCCTTGGTAGGTGCTGCCGGTTACCTTCCCGTTGTATTGCGATTGATACGCCCGTCGAGCAATTGGGCGTAGAGGAACGCCAACTATCAATTTGTAACTGTAGGGGGCGCTCTACAAAGTCAACAATGACAAAAAGTCATTACCGCTCTTGGTGGTATGGAGCCTGTTTCCATAGCGACCACCCTAAGTAACATTTATTGCATGTTTGAGTGCGAACGCCACGATTGAGTCAAATTTCCTTTGGGAAGTATCTTTACACACGACGTTATTACCTCGCATTCCCTTAATCAACAGAACTTCATGGAAAAATGAAGGTACGGTCGGTCCCTTCCCAAGTCCAACGACCCCCGGGGCCTTGACCCCCATTTGCCGTATCGCCGCTGTTCCCATTCTCCCAAATTAGGCGGTAACGAGACGGCGAGCGCAGCGAGGTGCCGCGTCGTTCTCTGCGGAGGAAATATTTGCTTTTCAGCCTCGTTTTTTCCGTTCTCCCCCGATGTGGTTTCAGCCCAGACGGGGGCGGGGCGGCTCTCTCCGAATGTGTGCCAAAACTACATTTGGGAGAGCACCAGCGCAATGGTAAACACGAGATCTGACAAGAAATGCACAACAAAAGCAGGAATCCGGATCAAAACTGGCCTTTTTTTTTTTTTATGGATTTTTCGTATCATGTTTTATTCGGCGCTCCGCCGAGAGTTTGGGCTTCTTTTGAACGATGCAATTTGAAAAGTGCAAGACAGGAAAGGCAGGAAAGACTTTCATCTGTCGTCTCTCATTAAAAGCAGGAAGTTGAATTTTGCCGTGGCCAAGATATTTTTTTTTTGGTTCTTTTCTGGACGTGACCTTGCAGGCTACTTTCCTCGGATGACAACATGTTTTTTGTTTAAATCTGCATATTAGCGAGGAGTGTCAAGTTTGCGTCGGGACAGGCTACTTCCTGGCTGACAAGGTTAGCAACAGATTGCATTTTTCCGCTCGGCTCCAACTTGCAACCGATCGGGCGCGCTAACGAAGAAACGCCAGTCGATACGGCAGCCCTCGCCGGCACTTGGCTGAAGTAACGAGGCTCGAGCTGTTCTTTTTTGCCGAGCGGGGAAAATGAGACCGGGATGAACGTGCCTCGGCTCTCCACGATAAGAATTTGTCAGCTGCACGTTTTTTCCAGTTTCCAAAAGAGTGTTCAAATGATTTTTTTCCCCCTTTCTGGTGAATAAGGTCGGGTTTTACATTTCTTATATCATATTCCATCTTTGGCCGCGGTCAATCCCGAGCATACAGAATACGAGCGAGGCAGGTGGGCAAATCCTTCATTTTCCACGATTCCTCATCTGGGCTCGGAATGACCTCGTTGTATTTGTACGGCGTGAAAGATGACTATGAGCTTGACATTTTAGGTTGTGTGTTTTATATGAATATTTCCCGCGCTATAAAATGTCAAGAGATAAAGTGAAGCCGCTTGCGAGGAAAACACAATCGGCTCCAATAGCCGGCTGATGGTTTCCGAGAAATGGCGTTCAAATCTGATCAAATGACTTGACGGGCTGCTGGAAAATAAGAATGAAGGGAAACCGCCACTTGATTTAAACACCTTTTTTCCAAAGATGCACGATTAGTGTGACTTTTTTTGGGCGTTGACTAAAAGACACTTGTTTATTTTATCGATCGCCGCCATCACGGCTTAAGAGGATCGTCCGAGCCTGACACTTTCTGGCAGCCAAAAACGCTCGTCAATCACTCGGAAAGTCCATCAAGCAAATCCCGGTGACGACAATATTCCACGTGTGCCTGTGAAAGAGCATCTTGCTGACCTCTGATGAAAAAGCTAATAGCCTCTCTTCAATTCTAGCGTCATTAAAGTGGAGGAGGGCGACTCACCAAATCAGCCCAGCTCGTGGATGGCAGGCTAAAACCTGTCTAAGCCCATCGAGGATTTTTTTTTTTTTTAAGGAAGCAAAAAAACGGATAAATGAAGCTAATAGCTATATTTTAGGGTATTTTACAGGAACCGTGCCGCTACGCAATCTTTCATTCACTCGCCGACGTTCGTCTTAGTTCTATTTGGTTTAATAGCAAGAGCACAAAAGCCAAGTCTTGCTTTCATTAAGCGCTCGTATATAATAAGTACCTCGCCTCGCGCCACCTTTGTATTCGACACCACGGTCCTTCTGGTACTGTGTTACCATGGTTACTCCTTTCACATGTGGAACAGTGGCTTCAATATGAGGCAAGTAAGATGTTAAAAGAAAAAAAACCATAGTTTTTAGAAACCACCGATTGTTGTCGTCGATGCACGTGATGTCCCGAAAAAGTCGATATCCCCAGCAGGGGGTCGTGGAGGCTTCAAGAAGGCCGGAGTCGGAGAGGAGGCACGCTCGACTGCGGGCCTCCTGCCGAGCCGGGCTGATCCCTTCCCCGAACGGTTGCTCCCTTCCCCGATCGACGCCGGCACGCCGATTTCCAGGACAGGGTGCTTGGCAGCGTGTCATTTGATGCAATTACATGGCGAAAGCGCCACTTGTTTCCCGTAAGCCGCAGTAAACACTTTTCTCTCCGGCGGCATGATTACGATGTTGAGACGCGCGTTTCGATCGGTCGCCAACACGACGGCTTAAGTCTTGATTTCCATTCACCTGGAATTGGCTTCAAATATTCCCGTCTCCAACGAGACTCTGCGAGTTGGAACGTCAACATTGTTTGGCCCTGCAGCTTGTGTCGGAGTTTGGCTGTGTTGACAAGCCACATGGCGAAAAAAAAAAAAAAAAAAAAAAACCCTCGCGGTCAGATTTGCATACTGACAAACACATCAAGTCAAGTGTAAACAAAGCGCCCCCGAAAGCCTTCACGCAAATATCCACTCCAAAATCAGGCCTTGTCTCTTTCAATTCACATCTGTCTTTTTTTTACACGAGGGTATCGATTTCTGCCCAAATGCCAAAACAAAATGTCCGCCCTGCAACGGTCCGAATTTCTTTCCACTAGCTCCAAAGTGCAACGTGGGTTGCTTTGACTTGACAGCAGTCTCGCTCAGATCCATCCGCCCACCACCGAAAGTACGGCGTAGCAAAGCGAAACTTCCGAGCCTTCCGTAACGGTCCTGTCAAGGTTCTTTTTGGAAAGCATAAGGTGAGGGCAAAGGTCAAAACCTGCTCAATCCCCAAAAGTACGACTGCCTTTACAAAAAACATCTATGCGAGAGATTGGAAGGATTTGGTGACATAACAAGTCGGCGATGGAGCATATGTTGGATAATCTGAAGCTGGGAACATTTGGTGCCCACGATCGGAATGGATTTCCGAATAAGAGTAGTGGTCAAGAATGATTCAGTCAAACTTGGCTCGCCTTATGATTATTTTATTCAATTTTTAATTGTAGTGGAATTAACGCAAATTATGTGTCAGGTCTTCAACGGCCTTCTTTTGTGGACAGCAAATGGCAAAATGTCGTTTTTGGCTCAAACCACTCACGAGCCCTTAGGCCAATTCCACGCCCACTTCATCATTAGCCACCGTAAAAAAAAAAAATAAAAAAAAAAATCCAAGGCTGGGCTCCCCGCAGAGAAAGTCTCTGCAAGCCGAGCACGCCGTGTTCCCTTCTTGTACTTTCGGGAAGAACTCGTATTCTTTCTTTGGTCTTACAAGAAAACGGCAACTTTTCACACGTTTGGCAAAAACGGCTTACTGATTTTGATCATTGATTTGTCCATTAAAAATAAAAATTCTCGCTTAAGGCTCAACGTAAAGAAGTCCAATTTCACGGTGTCTCGTGTAAGAAACGATGCGGCGTTTTGACTCGGAGGCGACTGATGTATTGAAATATCGAGACTTTGTGATGATTCACACGGCGTTTCCTTCCATTAGCACAATATGCTTTTTTATTATCAGCAGTCAATGACCCTTGACCAGAAAAAAAAAAAATGGACAAGCAGGATCCTCGCAGCTTGCTGACAAACGACGCCGATGATCATCAACATTCATTTTGGCAAGACACCTTCTGATGATATCGACTCCTTTTTTTTATTTTTTATTTTTTCTTGCCCAGACTTTCCAAAGTGACCCTTTGCGGCAGTGAGCGGCAGCATCTAATAACATTTACAACGGCGACACTTTGTTAGCCCTCCTGACGGGGAACGTTCGCCGTTACCGGTTTAATGATCCACGGCTACGCGAGAGCAAACTAGCGCTACGGCTCGCCCGCGGTTTTTCCACATCCGCCAGCCGCTGAGTCAAATTAGTTTCCACCCGACGGTGAAAGCGTTCGATCCGAAGCAGGCCGACATTTCGAATTTGACCAACAATCTGAAATATTTCTTTGGGTGTGAGGAAAATTGTCAGAGATGAGCGTAATAATTGATTCATCACTAATGTGAAAGTGATGGATGAGGCAAGCGGGGTCATTCGTTTAGAAAATCAATCGATAATTCAACGTCGTGCTTTCAGTTTCCGTCGGTGTAGCTTTGAAATGACGTTGGAGAATTCCGAAATAACCCGTCAGCCCTATATTGTTAAATATCCTCTCAAATGGAAGGAAAATAAATTCAACAGCTTTAATTAAAATATAATATTTTAATTTTTTATTTATTTATAAAAATATAATAAAAATATAAAAAATATATATTAATATAATATAAATAATTAATAATATAAACAAGTCAAATAAACTCATCCTGTAGAAGACAATGGTACGCAACCAGCGGCTCCCGGGCTAAACGCGGCCCTCCCCACTGAGGTCTAAATCCCGCAGGGAGGTGAAAATACAGATATTTTATCTTATAAATTATAGCGTATGATAAACGCTGTCTTTTCAGAATCATCGTCACGGTATGCACTTTGATCCGCCGGTAAAATTTGATTCAGGACAATCTCTTGACATTTCTCCGGCGTGACAGAGAAGAGCGCCTAATGATGACGGTTCTTCAAAGACTGAGGAGATGAAGTCTCACTTGAGGTCATCATTATTTTAACTCGTGGATTTTTTTTTTTTTTTGTGATAGAGTGCTCGTGCTGACACCACAGACTGTCTCCGGATCAAGAAATTGGCCCGCAGCGTATCCTTTTCCCATTTCTACATAGCTTTAAACATTTATCAGTGTCTATTAGGAAAAAAAAATAATAATAAATCAAACCAAGGCGACTTTGAATGCAAAATTCACTATAACGCAATTTGAGGAATTTTTTGCGTGATTGAAACCCGTTTTAAATTTGACTTAATAGAGGTCGTTCAGCTATTTAAGGTCTTCTAATTAATCCGGAATTTTTGCTGACACGCAAGTTATTCTGTGAGAAAATTGAAAATCATTCATGCATTGGGAAATAGATTACTGGAGACAATGTAAAAAAAAAAAAAAAAAAAAAAAAAGAAAAGAATGCTTTTTTTTTGGGCTAAGCTATTAAAAAGAGTTGCAAGATCTTGGGGCATTGATTATGTCACACGCCCTCTGAGTCACGCCGCTACGGCGTGGGAGGACTCGCTGCGCCGCTCGTGCTCGTCTTTTGCTTGTGTTCGTTTCCAAAAGTACTTCAACGCCACTCCAAACAATCATTATCAGTCTGCGTTCGTTTCCTCCGTCCTTTGTTCGGAGACGAAATATGCAATTATGACATCATGAGAGGATGAGATGGCATTTTATAAAAGGCAGAATACTAGCGAGGAAGTAATTATTGTTATTCTGAAGCCTCACGTCTTTTTTTTTTTTGTCGGCGGATTTTCAGGACGAGAGGTTGCACGCAAAAAAAACAATAAAAATAAATAAATAAATAAATAAATAAATAATTACAATATATATATAATTAAATAAACATAAAAATAAATATAAAAATATAAAAATGACTTATTTCAAATGCAACAAAAGGACAAGGAGTTGTGCTGAAAAAGTCTTCATGAATTCTTAATTCGGGATCGTACGGATGAAGGACGACCGAACACATTCGGAGTCACCCGGCGCGAATTCGACAGTCTGGGCGCCGAAGGTCGAGCGGTCGGTCGCCATTGTATATTCTCCCACTGTCATTTGACCCCCACCTCCCAAAAAGAGTATCCGGAAAATGGCGAGTGAATGCAAAGACAACTTGCACGACCTTGAGCGCTCAACACCAATTAAATGGAAAGCAAGACGAGAAGAAAAAAAAAAAAACCTGCTTTCTTGTCATTGCAAAATTGAGAAAATTAGTGTTCTCCCATGCTTGGTAATCTGGTATCATTCTAAGAGCGTTTGCAGGAGGCGGAACCATCGTTTTGGAGCCAAAGATGGGCATCTGTTGCGTGGAGATTAAGCCAGATCAGAAGATCACACACATACATGCTTTCAATCGCGCTTAAGCAACAAACCAAAATAAAAAAAGAAGAGGAGTCAACCGATAGCTGGCTTGATCACACAAACATACAACGGGTCTTCAAGGTCTGGCTCTCGGGCTCCATGTGGCCTATTTGAATTCAAAGTCCTGATCGTTTTTGTAGATAAAGATAGTGGTGATACTAATATGTTTTCAATTTCGATTTGGAATCTCAAACAACTGGTCATTCCATTCCAGCCGCGTGTGAATTTTCTCCTTAGTGCTTAGCAAGCTGGTTGAGAAGATAACAGCTTTCAGCAGCTTTTGAAATGTGCCGGGAAGGACGTTTCAGGGAGCCCGCATAGCAACATTGGCGTTGCCAGTCATTATAGCTGATTAGATCTCAGCTCAAGCCTCAAGTGGCACTGGGGTTATATTTGGCACGGGTATTTTTCATGCTCCACAGGTTGCCTTAAAATGAGAAAGGGGAATATTAGCGCGGCGTGTCGTTTGCTCATTGGTGCAGAGTGAACAGAGCAGGATTGAAATTGACAGATGTCCTTCAAACGGGACAAGGCGGAGGAGGAGACAAAAGCTTCAATGGTGCTTGATGCATTCAAAGAGTGAAGGTCAAGTCAATCGCTGTGTAATGACACACCTGCACAATGGTTATGCTAATATTCTAGCATGCTAATCCAGAAGAATGAGAATCTGTTATATTGGGAATTATTTATACATTGATTTTTGATTTATTTTTATATATATTTTTAAATTATATTAAATTATTTATATATATATAATTATATTAAATATAATTATATTAAATAATATATATATAATTAAAAATGATATATTTTTATATAATTATTTATCAATTAATTTTGGATTGCGTATGTTTTGGAAAATTCAGAATTTTTTGCAACGGAAGACTTGAATAGGCAGGACTTTTGGATTTTTTTTTTTCAATCAAAATAATTGGAGGAATTATGTGAAAGTAGACGCACGTCAAATCATAACGGTCACTCAGATGTTCCAATACTGATTGAAGGACAACAAATCTATTTCACGCAGTTTAATTAGTGTGAACGGGGAAAGAAGCGACGAGCAGACGGAAAGCGGGCTTTTTGCGTGACACCAGTTAATTCATCTGACAGGCGAGCACGCTTAACTTTGACACTCAATTAGAAATGACACACAGAAACAATTTGAATGTCCTCTGTCACACTAATATTTCATCGGCTGACATTAGCAATGATAAAGGAACATGTCATCTCGGGAAGTGAAGTTATTAACTTTTAACACACAAATTAAACTCGACTGCTTTGTCTCGCTCGGAAAAAAAAAAAACAGAAAACAGGCGGGGGGAATTCTCCACGGGAAGCCCGGCTGAGGAAATTGGCTTGGCCCGACTGTAAACGGATAACAATTTGATGTGGAGGTGAAATGATGGCATTGGGTGATAGCAACCCGTGAAAAGCTTTTTTTTCCCCGCCGCGAGGTGTTAGGATCCGTCCGGCTCGGCCATTACGCACGAGGCCTGGATCGCTTAAAAGCAGTTCAGGGAACATCCACTTTGCTGCTTGACTGCGAGACGCTCGCATCGTTTTAACGGGTCAATCTTTCTGAACCAACAAGAGCAACATCAAGTTGGCCTAAGTGCCACTTGTCCGGCAAGCCTGTTTGTTGGTTGCAAAATCCGTTCACTCGATTTAATTCATATTTTATTCCGGGCAGTTTTTTGTAGTTTCTGCAGCTCGTCTGGAACTTTATTTCCCCGCCCATCAATTGCATTTCTTTTTCAATTCCAGGCGATTTTCATTTAGTCACAGTCTGTGATGCTAGCCATCGATCACCAGGACAGCAACAGGAAGTGCAATCAGTCAGTGTCAGCCTAAAATGTGTTCCCCCCCCCCCCCCCCCTCCCTCCACTGTCCCGAATTTATTTGGGTTCCCACATCCAGGATTCATTAATGTGGCCAAGTACGGAATAAACTAGCTTAATTGCGCACATTGATCACAAACCAAGAAACAAATTGCAGTATTAGTGTAGCATTAGCATGGAGAGGGCAGGAGCAGACTCGCTTTCAAATTGACAAACGACTATTTGGATTTTTTTTTTTTTTTCTCCAGCACACCTACACTTAAAAACTCTGGGATGTTCGTAATCCATTTAACATCTGAATCATCTCGAAGTGCGTGTGAATCATTGTTTCGGGCTTTCTGGGGGGAAAAGTATCAAATCGCAAGTACGGCTGTTTTAAGAGTAAAGGTCGAGGTTGATTAATAGCAACAGTTGAAAAATAGCGATCGGGCTCTCATCTTGAGCAGGCTGTTCGAGATCACCTTTTCAAAAGGTCAAAGCGTCATAATTAGAAAGGCCAATCGCTCAGCGTCACATCATCACCAATTCCTCCGCTTATTTATTACATTTCGGCTGCGGGAAGGAAACAAATAAAAAATGACCGCAAACGCCGTTTGCCGTACCTTTGCCGCTAATCAATGAAGGTGACACGAAAACCTCTGTGGCTTCGAGCAAAGTCGCAGCTAAACTGGCAGCCAATTAAAGGCAAAGCTGCCCCGGACTTCATTGCGCATTAGTCAGCTTTGTGACAGGGCCAATAGATCTACAACTCCTGGAGCTGCCTGGAAATGCTACTACTTCCTGCTCCTCGGGAGTTCCGAGCTTGCAGGTTTTGGACTTTACCTGTCATTAAGACAACCCAGGGATCGATCATAACCTGGCTTGAAGAGGCGGAGCCTGGCCCGGTTGGTGAGTGACGTGGGTGCCGAGAGCAATTGCAAATATTATACCCGCTATTCTACGACGCTACATCGTCGGCACATATTCAAATGTCAACATATGAGATGCTAGCGTCCCTTCGGCGCTTTAGCGGCCTATTCACAACAACTCGGAGGCATCCAGAGCAATAATAAATACCGCAAGTATCTTTATAGCTTCGGCATACATGGTGGAACAGCAAAGGGACGCCCAAGGTCCCATTTTACGTCAGCCTGCGCAAATTTTCATTACAGCGTGGCTTCAGCGGCGTGTCATTATTCCACGCCGCCACTCTGTCGCGCCGCTGATTGATTAAAACCTTCACAATTCAGGCAGACACTCCCGAGTCAACATATTTTATCAACAAAAAAGCACATTTCTCAAAAGATAAAATATGTCTTATTTACTCACAAGCGCGGAATACATCGAGGGAGAGCTTGATGGCGGGAAAAGACAGGCTCCGTATTTTATCCGAGTGTCTAAAGTAGCAATATGCATGATGGCGCCACTAAATTGAAGGCGCATTTTTCTTGTCTTGCCGTCAAAGCGCTCATTTAAAAGCAGCTCTTCATTTCGAGACGCGCCGCCGCAACATCACAAGGCTGAGACAAATGAGCGGTGACAAACGACCATTACCGGCGCATCGCCGAATAACCGTATTACAAAATGATAACTAGTTTTAATTGAGACATCGCTAAAACTACCACGGCGTGAACAAAATCCATCGATCACGTTTGGTAAATGAGCGCCGAAATCCGAAGCCTCGGTGATGACGCGTGGCCCCGTCCGTCCCGGGAGGTGTGGGAGGCTAAGTGGGTGTGCGATGAGGCCAAGTTATCGCACGTGGAAATGAGGCATAATTGATACGATTTGTAGCGGCACTCCCCCACCGGCTGCGGATAGCCATGACGGGAACCTTTTTGCTGCTGTCCACTTAAAAACATGATGGAAATGGAAAAGTAGGGATTATAAGAATATTTTCTGGGAGCGCATTCACACCAATGCTCACGTGTTTTTTTTTATATCCATTTAATGACGCCAAAGAGGAAAGCCATTATCAGATTTGTCTCGTTGGCGCTCGGGCTTTTTCTCAACCACATCCTTTGTGGCCTGAGTGGTGATGATGACTTCATATTTTTTTGGGATGTAGCCCCCACCCTCACTAAAAAAAAAAAATGTGTTTGTGAGGTTATTCTGAATAATGTCCCTAATGGGGACCCTCACCGAGCCAACTCTATTGTGTGACTCATTAGAGTTGCAGCTAAATTTCAATTTTGCTTGACAAGGTTAAATTCACAGACCGTCATTTAAATCAGAACATGATTGGCTGGCCGGAAAAAAAGCAGCGGGGGATCCGCTCAGACAACATTTCCACCTCAGCGCCCGAGGGGGGCGTGGCAAATGCGACTGAGTAAACCATGCATTGAGCTGGATTGATTTGACTTGTGAAGTCTCGCCGGGGCTGTGGCGCTTATCTGCTCGGACCATTTTGGAAGAATGTCACGTGATGATAGCAACGCAAAAATACGCCTGGAGATGTTTGAAAGCTGTTCTCGCATCTGCACCGTTTAACCCGAAGATATCGCTGTCTGCGATGCGAGTCGTTATTTATACGATGAAGCGTTTCTCGTGAAAATGATGAAGGTCATCGTAATTTACTAAGGGCATGTAAGAAATGAAGGGTAACAACCATCAAATAAATAAATAATAAAATAGTCGGCGCACCGGCGAACTAAAATGCCACAACGATTTTTACACTTCCAGTGGGCTCCCTGATATCTTCAGGTAACTCCTCCGCATCCTGTCACTTTAAGATAAACACGCGGGTATATTTATCTATAGCGGCAGAAGACTTGAAGTGCTTTCTGTGCGGCGCGCCCCCTCTCTGACCCGCCCGTACGCGCGCACTCCGCTAGCTCGCCTCGGCCCGGCCCTACCTGAGCACCGGGACGAGCTGTCAAGCCGCCAGTCAAGTGAAAGATGGCAACATCAATATGTCATAAAGCAGGCCGACAGAGCTCTGCCTACTCAGACGCGCACATATATTCCCACAGACATGTTTACTCAGCATGCAAGGTCTGGCTAAGCCCGCGTGCGAGCTAGCAGGCACGCAAAAGCTGCCTCGCGTTGACTTTGGGAGGGGTCCATTTTGGCAGCCCCTCCCAGCCACCCACCATGTTGGATGAAAATGTCAGCCCTGCTGTATTTCACCACGTATTTGTATCTTTTTGAATGGAGGCGGGTTGCTGAAGACAGCTTTTCCTCCACCTCCATCATATTGCGCTCCCCTCGTGGCACGCCGTCATCTGCTCCTTTCCTCACTCTCGCCAAATAGGAGGGAATCTGCGCTGTCACACACACACACACACACACACATTTCGAAGCATACGTCTTGAAACATTCATATGCCTCCATTAGGGGCCCGTCAGGTGGCCCGCTTAAGAGAAGCACATTAGAGGAACGCTTTAATGTCCTCTCCAGCCACACTCACATCGAATTAGATCAGGGGTGTCGCAACTTTTATTTTCTTTCCAAATCCAGACACTAGGAAGCCACTTTGACACTCTTTGCTTTTTATTTATTTAGCGCGTTTATTGAGCTAACTAATCCACAAGTGTACTTAAGCTAGGCTATATATATGTGACATCAAGCGGAAACATGGAGATGCATACGAGTTAATTAGGCCCCCAGTTGCACAATGTCTGAGAAGAATAGCCGACGCCAAAGGAGAAGGGGGCGCATAAATAAAACATCCGAAGCGACGCTGGGAATTTGTCAAGGCTGTCAATTAAAGCCGGCAAAGCTTTTTTTTTTTTGGGGTTGTTGTTATTTTAATGATTTCATTCACTTGCAATTAAACAATTTGAAAGAAAAAAAGTGGAAAATGAAATTCAAGTTGCCTGTAGTGCTGCGCTAACTGCTGATTATTTTTGTTTCCAGGAGTGAAGGAGGCACATTGTTTTATTCATGAGTCTCTGATGAAAGTTATGTCACGCGCAATTGTAAAGCAAACGCCACTGGATTGCTCTCGGCTAATACTTACAACTGACGTCATGGTACTACACCATTCATGAATGCAATTACCTCATCAAATAATAGCGTGACACACACACACATACACACGGCCATGTACAGTACACGTCGCTCAGGCACAATCATCATTCGGATCCTCCAGTGGATCCATTTTTTTTCCTTAAATACTAATAAAATAATAAATAATGAATAATAATAACATATTCTAATGATAGCCACATTTTTAGGACGTTTTCCAAGCAGCTTCTGTTTTTTGTTTTTTTTGCAAGAGCACTTTCTGCTCTCCACAGCACTGATTGCTATTGGAGCGATTTCAGCACTGGACAGCTCCACTGAGCGCAATAGCCATTCACTTCCTATAGGCGGTGCTTGTTTTGCATACAGGAGCATCTCCCGGCTGACTTTGAGGGGCGAGACTTGGGGTACACCCTGGACTGGTTTCCGGGCAATCAACCAGTTAGCAAGAACTTAAAAAGAACAAATGATTCCCATTCACCGGGGTCTCTAAAGTCCTCTGCAACCGGCATCTCTGGCTCACTCAATGGAGATTGCACCTCACACTCAGGTTCCACTCAGCGCTAAAATTATCTTCATTAGCTCAGCGTTAGGCTCATTAGCTCCATTGTCACGGCAAAACATTCAATGATGACACGTGTCGGGCCGAGGGTTTTGCTTTGCCATCACGCGTAATTGCCTGTGTGTTTTGTCGAGATGAGAGGACGCGCAAGGTGGGAGGGAGGGAGGGAGGGGGGAAGGGTGGCGTCGCATTAGCACGCGGGTTGGCCACCTCCGAGAACACCGACTGAGAGATGGAATGAATCAATGAGGAGTGGAGACGGCGGGAAAAGGAGAAATGGCAGGTGTCGTTCGCTCTATGAATCCAAATTGGAACGGTGGAAAATATTGTTTAAGAAATATTTTGACGAAGAAGGGAAAGAAAAAAAAAGAGGTGGGGTAAGGTGAGACTGTGTTTTTTTTTTTAGGGGAACACTTGGACAGAAGGCGTCAGCAGCACTCCTGGGAGCGCCAAGACAGATTAATGCAGGGGCTTTAATATTTCACATGAGAATGTACGACTGCTCTCTCTCTCTCTCTCTCTCTCTCTCTCTTGCTCGCTCGCTCGTTCATCTCTCTCTGGCTTCAAGCATGAATGTGTTCTGCTGAAGGGGAAGATTTCCCCATCCCAAAGCT
Source organism: Syngnathus scovelli (assembly GCF_024217435.2). Lineage (NCBI taxonomy): Eukaryota > Metazoa > Chordata > Actinopteri > Syngnathiformes > Syngnathidae > Syngnathus > Syngnathus scovelli. The sequence continues at coordinate 7,820,534 of NC_090867.1, forward strand.
TCTGGCTGCACTCTTTGTGACAGCAAGTGGCAGATCAGCCTCGGCGAAAAGGAGACGACCAAAGTAGTCCTGTCTGTCTGTCTCTCTCCCGCCATTCTAAAAAGCTCGCACCTGCTGACTTCCAGCTCAGAGTCACCTTGAATAAGAATCCCCCCGCTTCTCTCAAATCGCCGCCCCTCCCCTCCCCAAAATCCACGGCCATCACACGTGGTGTGAAGATTTACTATACGATATATGACAGCATGTGCGGGTTTCCAACATGTCTGCTGGCAAGTAAATCCAGCCTAAGAAGATTAGACGAGAGAATGCCTCTCCAGTGTGCCGTCGGGCCCACCCGCTCACTCTGGCTTTATTAGTCACTATTGTCACATATCTGCCCCACTTTTGCTTTACATGCCGCCATGTTGCTTCCATAGCACTTCCATCAGAACCTTCTATCTATTTCCACGGCTGATGGCTCTTCTGATATTCTCCGTCATCCCAATTCCAAATTGTTTGACCTTGTTGAAAGATGGAGACATTTTTTTGCTAGCCTAGCATCTTGCCCGCGGGGCAATCCTTGATGAAAACACTCAACGGTTAAAAGCGAAAGCAGAAGTGACCTCTCGAATAAGAAAGCCCTGAGCGCCCGCGGAGGCGTCGCCTTTGCTTTTTGTGCCGACTCAGCGGCGCTGCCGCTAGAACGAAGTCATTGGCTGCGCATTTATTTACATTAAGGCTCATACTTCTTCGCCCGCCGCGTGAATAATGTGCGTTCGATTCAAATTCCCAAAACACGGGGATGAATCTAGAGTATCTCTTTCGCCTTTATCTAGGACAGCAGAGTTACACAGCTGGGCGCATCCGAATTCCCGTTATACTTCTCGCTTTGTCTCATACACACACACACGTGAACACACACACGTGCGTGATGTCCAGCTGTCGTGGATTAGCAGAGAACAAGAGCTTCTCTGTGCTCCCGGCCGACGTTGGATGCTCATGGCCTGGTTGTGACCTACAGCCAAGATTTATTTTCTTGTTATTCCAAAACCGTTTAAGCATCGGCCAGTGACTACTAAGGGAAAACTAATTGCTCTTATTGTGAAATTACGGGAGGATTCGCTGTGTTTGCTCGGGATCCATCTTGAATTGCCTTTATACGTTGATCCCGCTGACTTTTCAATCACCCCGCCAGCGGATCGCGCTTTAATCTTCATTATTCTCCTTAAAGCCGCAGACTCTTTCTGATGACAGTCTCATCTGGACCCCCCCCCCCCCCCCTCCCCAAACAGATCAACAGATTGGCGCTTCATTAAAACCGATTCCCGGTGTGAATGGATGCCCTCAATCTCGAAGAATTTTCATGTAATTATATCAAATAAATACATTTAATAAATACATTTAAATTTAATTTAAATATATTGTAATCATATATTTAAATATATTTAAATGAATAAATTTAAATAAATAAATATCCTTTTTTTTAAATTATGTAACTGGCAACACGCTTTAAATATGCAACGTGGAAGGTTTAACTAAAGACTCGCTAGAGCGACAAGCAGCACTCGCCCGGGCTTTCTCGCAAACCGCCATAAAATATTCCATCATATCCTGGAGCATCCCCGACTCCAGCTGGGATCAAAGTGTGGACTTGATGACGGTGCAAGGAGCGCACATTAGTGCCTCCTACGGCTCTTTTCAACCCGCATGCGCTGAGCCCCTCATTCCCTTCCATTAATAGATGCCGTGAAAAATACATGATAGGCTTTTGCTTTTACCATTTTGCCGGCCGGGTATCGAAACATAACCCGAGGGGACACGCGGCGACGGAAGACTGACGGTCGTACGCTTGCAAAATATTAATGGCGCCGTGTTTTTTGGGGGGGAAAATCTCAAGGTGGAAACTCTTAAGGTCGGCACTCCTAGTCAAGAGGGGGCAGTGTTTTAAATTGGAGCCAACTATTTGCTGATGACAAAAATGGCTCAGCAATCATATTGGAGTGATGCCTTGACTTCCAAAAAAAAATATCGTACTTGACGAGCGATATCGTGTTTCTGAATTCCGAGACAGCTTTGTACCAACTAGAGTTATCTGGCAAAGTCAACTGCGCCGCTTGATGGATGACTACAAAGCCCTTCAAAATAAACCGGGAGGAAATTTTTTTTTTTTTTTACAAAGATTCTCACAGGCTGCCAGTGACAAGGCTTGTAATGGCTGCCGTTGACATTGTCCTATCAATGATTCAAAGCAGCACACACATGATGGTTGGAGGCCTGACAGGAAAATTTCTCTGCTCGGATGTTCAGGGAGGGGGGGGGGGGGGGTGGGGACTTACGATATATAATTCACGGTGCTCAAGCCTTTCTGAACTTGATTGACTTTTTACATCGAAGCGAGCGGGCCGGCTGGAGTAACACGACCCTCACGCCTGCTCAATCAGCTCGCAAGCGCTGTGAGTCATAAAGACAATTAAATCAGAGGACGCCGTCTACAATGTTAGCCGCGTTGGCTATTCGTCAGGAACGCTAATGGGTCAAGCGAAGGTCAATCGGGTGAACGCAAATGTTTCTATTCTGGGGGCGGGACCTTCAACTGTAAAATAGATTTTAAAATAAATATATTCAAATTATTCATGTTAAAATAAAATAAAATAAAATTAATAATAAAATAAATATATTGAAATTATTCATGTTAAAATAAAATCAAATAATAAATAATAAAATAAATATATTGAAATTATTCATGTTAAAATAAAATAAAATAAAATTTAAAAAATCTGACTGAATCACTGAGACAGCTCCGGTGCGGCAAACCGTTTTTGGTTTTATATAGACGGGACAAAAATAAGCGCAGCTCGTCAGCCGGGACACCCACTCGCTCGCTTCGCGCTTATCATCATCGTACGACATGATGAAATCACACGACCATAAAAGGTAGCCTCCGCATTCAATATTGTCATCTTCCTACACTCCCCTGCAGGCTTTGCTTTGGAATGTCTCGTTGCCAAGGCAAAACAGAGGCGCCACTTGAAACCGAATGCCATTTCCGACCGCCGTCGATAACATTCCCGTGTGTTTATGTTAATCGGTGATCTCCGCCGACAAATCCGGCGGACGGCGAGTCGCGTAAGATGGCAGATTAGGGGCGAATATGAACGACGGCAAGCAAAAGGGGCTTTTGTTTTGTTATCTTCCCAAGGGAGTTGACATTATCCCGGCGGATCAGCTTTGGACAATGCGTGGATTACCGCTACGAGACAAACCCCCGTCGCAAGAAGACATCACGAGAGGACCTCTTGAACTTTACGTGGAAAAGGTCACTGCAATAAAAATAAAGCTGGAGATGATTTCGCCTCTAGCTGCTAACGCTAGCTGGTGTTTGAAGCGCTAACTTGAAGTTTGACTGTATTGTGAACGTTTTATTTTTAAAGTTTAAATGTGTTTCAAGTGTGTGGGAAGAAAATTATGTAACTCAAAGAAGGAAAAACTCCCGCACACTGTCTCACTCTAAGTCCTTTAATGTGGGATTAAAGGACTTTGACTGAGACAGTGGGAGTGCGGGAATTTTTCCTTCTTTTGAGTTTGACTCTTCTCCTACGCTCCTGTCACCTACAGGTGTGCAAAATAAAAGATGTATTGAAGTTTTTTATGCGTTTGTGAACATGGAAACGTTCAATATCACCTTGCTCGCAGTCATATAGTCTTCGTCCTCTGCAAAGAGTTTCTTATACTGCCCCCTTGTGGCCAATTATTCGATGTGGGAATAAAATGAGGTAGACGTGATGATTTCAATTAAAATTATGGGACGGCAAGAGAATTTTTTTTAATATATTTTTTTTAATTTTTAAAAAGGACAACTGTTTAATTTAATTAGAAAATTTAAATTAAATTATGGGATATTAAGAGATTTTTTTTTTTTTGAAATACCCAAAGATGTCTCCCTCTTTCTTTTCTATGTTTTTCCAACTTGATAACACGAGCAGCTCACCCCACTGGGTCGCTGATTTAATACGGGGACTCTAACGCTCTCAGATCACATTTAATGGCGTGTAATTCTCAGCGCCCGCCGCCGCCGCCGCCACCGCCGCCTGCGTGCGCTTCTTCCTCCCCCGCCACGCCAGCCAGCGAGCGTGCGGCTGCTTTCCGTTCCGTGCAAATGAAGAAGTCAACCATTTCACGACGAGCTGAATTATTGAGAGCGGATTTGTGCTTAACAAGCGGGCGGAAACCTTTCCTAAAAAGCATTCGTATCAAAATTGTATTTGGGATATTTGATTGTGAGGAAGCCGCCAATCAATAATTGAACTCGGTTTGTTGATTTTTTTGTTAGGGTTAGGGATATTTGCGGAACTCAAAGTGGGAATTTTAGCCTGGCGTGTATCGGAACATCCTTCAACGTGTTGTGGCCATTAGGCCCCCCCCCCCCCCCCACACACACACACACATACACACACGTGCGGGACATCTCCAGCACTTCACAAATGGGACAAGCCATCAATTATTCACATTTCCTGCAGTGCACGTTTGCCTTTCTGGACATGAATTTTTAAGCGGCCGGCGCGACCACCGAGGCCGGCCGACCGGCCCGTGTACGAGTCCACGGCGAATCCTTTTGTCACCTCCCCGCAGGAGCGTTTGTCTCCACCACGCGCTGAGATTTGTAGTGTGTACTTACAGCGACGCTTCACTTATATTTACTCTGCGGGATGAGAGTGAAGAAACTCCGAGGGGGGGGAGGGAGGCCACATCCTCTCGTCTTGAGTCTACACTTTAGCGGCTGAGGTTAATGTCAGGCCCGAGATCAGCCGATATGAGCGCAAGAACTATTGACAGCCAACAAGGGATCAAGTTTCGCACTTGGCCGGCCGAGTGCTGCAGTGTCACGCTACCGCGGCAGATTATCCCAGCGCCCGCAGCAGCGGAGGATGTACACCGGAAGCCGCTGGTGTTTATCCATCAATGGCTTTTCCCCATTTTTTTTTTTCCCGATCCATTGAGACGTCAAGGTCACGGCAGATTGCCTCCCAGGATCCCTCATGCCTCGGGCCACGCCTCGCCCCGAAGTAATCCGGCGTCCTCACTTTGGACAATCGTACGCTTCCAACTCGCAGTCTGCACGCTCCATAAAGCCGGCGTTTTATCGAGCGATCGATGAAACCTCTCATAAAGCTTCGAGACCGACTCCATTTTTCTTTACATGTTCAATTCCCTTCAGCCCCCCCCCCCGCCCCCTCCCAAGCCAAGGCGGTTCAGACGCAAACATAAAGTCCGGCCCCGGCTTGATCACGGAATTCTCAGTCGAGGGAGCTGCTTTAAAAGTCACCTCGCTGACATGGAGTTCCTCGGGGCTCAGACATGAAGGTCACGCAGTCCTCCCCATTGTGTTAGCAGATGAACGATTCCTCGCAGAGCGCAGCACTCCTCTCTCTCTCTCTCTCTCTCGCTCGCCCGACAGCGAAGTCCGAGACTATAATAGGCTGGCAATCTGATTTACATTTCCGGCTCATTCGCTTCTTTGTCGCCGACATGGCGCTGACACCGGTAAAAGAATAGAAGGCAAGGTGGCGATACCTGGCGGGGTCATAAGAAAGCCGGCGGCCGATTGGTCGGATCTAACGTGTGCTATTTTTTTGCCGTCATTTTTTGACACCCCTTTAAGTTCATTTTCGGAGCGTCTCGGAATTCCAAAACACAATCTTGTTTGTCTCTTTAAGCTCAGCTCTCATTACTCCAAGCCGCCGCCGCAGCCCTCCTCTTTCTACTTTATTGATTCGCCGAGAGTCAGTGGGCCGTGCTGGGCGCTCGCAACGGAAAAGGGCAGAGGGATCAATTTCCACAAAATTCCACATATTCGCTCGGCCTGTCAGTCCGGGATAATTTGTCTGCGAGGCTTGTACGTACGGGGCTTTGTAATTGGCGCCCGTCGGTGTCAAGCGTCTCAGCTAGCTAAGATGTCTGAGGCCTAGCGAGCGCTTCATTTGCATATTTTAACCATGTGATCTTATGCAAAAACAGCTCCACTTGGCGTGCCAAAAGAAGAATTCTCGCATCGTCTAAAACACGTTTGCCGATTGAGATCATCGAGCTCGGACTCTTTTCCGAGGCTTACGAGATGGCTTTGTAGCTACAAAGGCAAGCGGCTCTCGGTCTAATAACAGGAAGTAAAGGCAAGGGCTTAAAGTTTCTTAGCGACTAAGCCCGACGCAATAAAAAAGTAGCGTCGTCCGTGTTTAATTGCACGCGGGAGGTCCCGACAAAGTGTCCCAGATGGACGGGAGCGATTGTTACGGGACGGCCGGCAAAGCCTGACCTTCTGGGAGCGTGAGAGAAAGACGAGCGGCAAACTGGATTTCTATCTTTGCTTTTTAATCCGCCGCCGAGGCTTTATGTACCGTCAGGAAAAATCAAGAGTTTGCGTGTCTGGCTCGTGTTTTTTTTTCACTCTCGGCGAGGCCTCACAACCGCTCGGTTTTTAACTTGAGCTGCTCGTTCCGACTCAAATATAATTTTGTTAGCGTGGCCGGCTCGCTTTGGCACGGCTTTAGCGACGGCGGTCCAATTGGCGCCTCGTGATGTCATTTCCAGGACACGAGGCAATTTACGGCGCCAAACGGCTTACGATGACTCTGATGGAGCTGATCAAAGTCTTTATGTCGACCGACACCATTAACTCCAAACACATTTTTTTCAACTTGACCAAACACCAGGACGACGCCACGTGGACGGCGTTGTCATCGTCGGCGATTGGAGCAAAACGGCGCCACACACACACACAAAGCATGATTGAGTATTTGCACACAAAGTGACACAAGCTAAGCTAAGTGTGCCAAATCTGCCAGACGCTCCTGACAGTAAGAATAAAAGGAAACGGGGAGCACAAAAATTTACGGAGGAGGAGATTAGCGCAGACAGAGCTGGAAAAATGACATCACTGTCGGACTGTCGTTTATTTCCATCTTTTCGCCGTGGCTTTAGCCGGAGAGTCGTGCATTATTCCCCTAACTTAACAATGTAGCGGATCAATTGGCAGCGGATCCGAGGGGGGAGGGGGGGGGAGTACCTGGAGCCGGCCGAGCTTTGCACGGCGTTTCATCACTTTTTTATTCTGTTGTGTTATTACATCTTAAACGCACTGCCTTGCACATAACTAGCAGATATTTCAGCAAGCTAATACGGCCACACTTTAAAAGGACGCAAAGAAATTAAGAGGTTAGCTTCTGGAAAGGACTTTTTTTTTTTTAAAGGATAAAAGCGGAGCAGATACTTGACGGCAAAGGTTACCCGAGGGCAATTCTGAAAGTCGCCCATCCGAAGAAAAGTGAGGTCATTAGGAGGGTTGTATCTACGTTCCTGCAGCCGAGCTCCATTTGTTATCATCGTTCATGGAACGTATCGAACCAACGGCGCTGCCTCTTTCATGCTACGCTGCTCCACTCTAACATCAGACAGTCCGTTGGATTCCCGCCATGAGGAAGTCGGAACTCACCTTTTGCCCCTCCCCTGCTTATCCGAACCCACAAACAGGGCCCTCCTCAATCACGGAAAGCTCTCGACAAAAATTGCCAACCAAGGAAATCAAATCTTCCGGTGGATTATCGGATTAATGCATAAGTGAAAGATAAAGACGAGAAGGGGCGAAACCCCTGAGGATCTGCCCGGGTATCAGTTTGGGCTAATGAAGACAATTAATGCTAATCTGTCCACTCTCCGCTTCCCGGGGGGTTAATAAAAGCAATGTTTTACATTTTCAGACCATGAGTCATTGTTAATCCAGTTCACTCTTGCGATTAGAAGTAGCATTCCGTTATTAGCCCACTACCATGAAGGTCCAGCGAGGAACTGGAGGTCAAGTGCCTCCGATGAGGTCACAGAAGTTTCGATTGATCTCACACATGGAAAACAATTGGCTCAGAAGTTACCTTCAAACTGTGTGATGTTGACCTGATGTCTTCTCAGTCTCCAGCAGATCTCGGCAGTGTTGCATCTAGGAAAGCTGCTGGAGACTTACCGTGAAGACATCAGGTCGCCATCTCCGTGATATAGGAAAAGTAGTGACTCACGTGTCCGGAAGCGGTGGTGCGGTCGAGTGGCCGGTGCCTTTCCTTGCCGCCCGTGAGTCCAACGAGCCGTGGGCTTGACTGGCTGAGAGGCGCTTGTCGTCGTCGGGGCCTTTGCGGTGATCCTCACAGTGGTGGTGGTGATGGTGGTGCTGGAGGTCGCCGAGGCCCCGGTTGTGGCGGGGGTCAGTCCGGGCTTTGAGTGGCCCCCGTTGCGCCCGCTTCCTTTTCTGACCGTGCTGCGAGGCGTCACTTCCTTCCTGCCGGGCGCCGGCGTCATTCGGGGGGCGCGGGTGGCGGGCACGGTCGGCGTGGTCCCGCCCACTCGGGTGCCAACGCGGTTGTGGAGGTGCGGGGCCCGGTTGCCTTCGCCGCCGCCATTGGCCGAATGGTTGGCCGGCGGCCCGGATCGAGTTCTCGGCGCCGGGGCGGTTCCGTCGGCGGCGAGCGGCGTTGTCGTGGAAACCGTGGCGGCGGTAGACGTGGTGGCGGTAGAAATGTCCGGCCCCTTGGGCATGGCGCTGGGTTTGGAAAGGAATATGGGGTCCTGTCCCATGCTCCCTTTGGGATCCACCAGGTCGGTGGGGACGTAGTCTTGGACGGATCCCACCACAATCCATTTGAGCAGCATGAGACTGAGGCCCAGGCCCACAAAGCCCATCACCAAGGGCACGGCGCACAGCCAGGTCTGCTGGCGAGGCCACACGGCGCAGGGGCCGCAGCGGAAAGGGCCCGGGGCCCTGGGGGACGCTTGTTCCGCCCCCGGCTCCTCCAACGTCATAGCCGCCAGCGTGCTGGCGCCCGAGTGCTCGCTCATCCTGCTTTCCGTCTCTCGGGGGAGCTTTTGGAGGTCAAACGGGTTTCCAAAAGATCAAGTGGCGCAGCCAAGGAAGGGATGGTGGCGAACCAAAGCGGCACATCTTACATACACGGCAAGCCTTTCTATTTACAGGCACATGCATGCGCGCACCGCTCGAGCACATGTGACGGTCATGGAAGTCGTTAAACGCTGGCACAGCACTCGCATGCAGACACACAAGCCGTACTCCCTCTGGCGGAGCGCGAGGAAGTACACACACAAGCGCACAGGTTACAAACAGGTGAGATGGAGGGATGGAGGGGCGGAAGGGAAGGAGGGTGGGTGGGTGGGGGGGGGCCTCAAACGACGGTAAATCCCGAGATGCTTCACTCCCTTGTTTAAAAAAAAAAAAAACTGGGTATCGATCCGTCGCAAGGTGGAGGAGATCAGAGCTGTAAATCCACGCGCGGAAAAATTGTCGTTCCCTCGTTCAGTTGGGCCATCCGAGTTCAAGTTTGCCCGCTCGCCCCGTTCTTATTTTCGTAATCCACGGTGGACGTGAAGTCCGAGTGAGATGATGATCCAACCGATCCGGCGGTTACACTTTTGCTATCCCGGGGTGACAGCTGGATGGGTTCCCCAAGTGGACTATAGGGGGGGAGGGGTGAGAGGGGGGGTGTGGGTGGCTCGGTAGGTGTCCGACCGCCCGCAGCCCGCTTCTCGTCTCCGTAAATAGCTCCGCTCCCGGCGCCGGGATTCATCGACACCTTTGCGACTGATTCACCTCCGCCGCATTCCCACAGTGGCGCAAGCAGCAGAATTGGAGATGGAGAGCCAAGGAGGGGTTGGGAGGAGAAGAAAAAAAAAAAAAAAAAACGATGCAGCGGCGGCAGCGGCTCCTGGAGACGGAGCGACGGACGGACAGCTGGCTCAATCCAGTGATGCGTCGCCGCGCGTCCCAGCTGACGTCCTCAACACTTCCAAAGTGACGCCCGGCGATTGTCCCGTCTCCATAGCTGCGGGAAAAAAAAGGAAAAGATGAAATAGATGATGACGGAGCGCGTTCGAGATGCGTTGGCTAAGCTCTGCAGCAGATGCAGATGGGAGGCAGAAGGAAAGAAGGGAGGGAGGCGGCAACGGCGGCGCCGCGCACACACACATGTACGCACACACACTCGCGCTGCATGGAGAGGAGAGGCAGACACACCCCAGGGAGGGGAGGGATGGAGAGAGGATGAGGAGGGGCGAGCGAGCGAGCGAGCGAGCGAGCAGGGCGCCGGGCTTCCACCCAACAAACAAAACCAAACAGCAGCATGAAAATTGAAGAGCGACTTGACTTCAAGTTGAGACTTCAACACTTGTTTGAAGCTCGCAGCTTTTTTTTTTTTTCGTTCCACCTTCAAGCGAACTCTCGATTCAAGATCCACGGCCGCACGTGCGACGTATGGATTTTAAAAGTACGCAGCATCACTGAAATTGACCAGGGACTGCACATGGCGGCATATCATAGCAAGCCCCTGGGTGCAATACAAGTCCGCCCCCTAGTGGCGGGAGAAGTAACAGCTAGATGTTGAGGCACAACATTGGGGCTGCTCGGGGTGGTGAGAGGGGAGAAAAAAAAAAATCTTGAGCGTATCACGCGAGTGCTGAGGCGAGCAAATTGAGGGAGATGAGACGAGGAGGAAAGTTAGGTCGCAGTGGGCGGGGAAAGATGGCGGCTCTTCCCGCATCTGAGATTCCCAAGCGAGCGCGTCATCTCTTCATAAACATCAAGCGCTGGCGGCGACGTGCTAATCTAGTTCCCCCGCCGCTGACCCCAAAATTTGAACATCTTTTTTTCAAATCATTTGCATCTGGGTGTAATCTCAGGAGGATTTAGTAGAATTTCAGACGTTAAAAAAATTCTTTTTTTGCTAAAGCGCTACTATGACCAGTTCATAAAAAAAAAAAAAAAATTCTATCCCGTGCTGCAATAATTCCTCCTATCCTTGCCATGACTTCTTTTATAAAGCACAAAGGGTGAAATACATTTTTGGGATCCAACAGTGTGAAATAGGATTAAGTTTAATGGGGTTGGCCCATTTCAATAAGAAGCTTAATCCCGCCCCTTTTTTTTCCCAAAGAACTCCACCTGACTCGGGATTGTTTTGTGTCGCCGGACATCTTTGTCGGCTATTGTCGGCGGGCGGGTAATTAATCCATCATCTCGGGAGGCCCGGCTGGCTTCATCCATCGTGGCTTGAAGGCAAGCATTTTTCTGGATGTCATTACGTTCAACCTTTGACCGGGAGCTTTCAGGGAACGGGTCCGGTGAGACCGAGCTCGCTTCTCTCCATCCTGTGGGATGGCTGCTTTTGGAAGAAAAATCTAGAAGAGCTTGTTGGCCTCTTCTATTTGCCTTGTGTGGTGGGACCAAAGATCAAGAGTCAGAGTCAAAGATCTTGGACGAAGAATTCTCAGAAAGACCAACTGGATTATTTTTCTTCCGCCCGTCAACCACATATGAAAACGTTCACCACGGCGTCCTTCACGCTCCATTTGTTTGCTTTAAACGAGCTCGGACTCACTTCACTTGATTAGCCGAGCGTTTCCCGCCCACTCGACCGACCTCCATCGACTTATCGACGAGCGCTTGAGCTCCACGTGTCACTCGACGGCGGCCGAGTTAAAATGATATTTTGATGAAATATTTTTTTCTATTCTCGGACGACGTACATTAACTCGTGGAAATTCCCGCCTTGTAATCGGGTCTTGCAACGCTCACAAACTGTTCGAGCGAGTCTTCGCCTGCGTCTCATTAATTCAAGCTGCGGGCCAACGCGGCTACAAGAATAATTTGGGAAACACCGGCCTTTATGTATTATTCACCCCGCTTCTTAATAATGCATGGATGGACTGCGCTGTTAGATGGCGACGTCGGGATGTTTGTTGTAAATTTTCCTCCTTAATTGGCCAGAGGTGCTCGCCAATCTGACCGCCGGCCTATTTATAAGAAATGAAGTCGGCGAATAAAATGACTTGTTTACGAGACATTTAAAAAATCACAAGAGACTTAATGAAGAGCTGAAAAAGCCTCGACCAATGGGAGCGGCTTTTGTCATTTTGCGAGATTAATTTTAAAAAATGCTTCAAACCTGACGAGTGCAGCACAGCTGCAAAACGCTGCTTCACCACGTTTGCTTCAAAAGCACTTTGTGGCGAAAAAACCTTTTTTAAACAGTTGAATGAACGCCGTGCCCTTTTTGACTGAATGTGTTTGTGTGTATGCACATGCCATCACACACACACGCTAAAAGCGAGCGAGTGAGAAGGTGCAGACGGGAGCTTTTAGTGACGTTGTCGCGACGGAAAACAGCACTCGAGTGTTAACCTTGGAACGTAAAGTTCAGCGTCTACAAGAAACCACAAATGTAGGCAGGCTGCCAGAGAAACAACTTCTTTGCCCTTCCGGGACTTCCCTTCCGGGATGGCCGCGACATCCATTTCTCCATCACCTCGGCTCTCGTTTATGAATGAAAAGCGGAACTCGCACGTCATCCGCGTTTGAATTTCTTCTCGCCTTTCCGTTTTAATGGTTGACATCGATCATATTTATCAGCCTTAATTAAAAATGGTCGGGGCAAGGCTGACAGACCCTTCTTTTTTTAATGGCGCCCAAAATAACAAGAAGATGGCGCTAATTTAGTAAAAAAGTAACAACGCTATGCGTACATATATGTTTCATCACGGTGAGATCAAGCTGGCATTTTTTTCCGCTAATGATCGAAATGTTCGCTTATCACAGCGCGAGCGAGCAAAACAATCGCTTGGCTGTCTGGCATACAAAACATCTCACGCGTTCCCATCTACAAAAGCTTCCAACTCGTGACTGACGTCCTAAGCTTTAATTGTGCTTCTCGCCGACTACTCCAAAATGCCAAAACCTGAGTTGAACATGAAAGAAGACAGCTGCAGCGAACCGTCCTTGTTTGGAAGCTTCAGCATCAGAACAGCTCGATGGATCCCCTCGGGGCTCCGAGGCACCAAAGTCCGACTCGGAGAACTACCGAATCATCGAGAGAGGCAGCCCCTATGGATTTTCTCGCCATCTAAGAGCAAAGGTCCCTCGCGTACATGCGACGAGCCGGTCGATAAGTCACACAGAGGCCACGGTGCGTGAACATGCTCCACTCTTGCGCAACCACGTCCATTTATTAGGAACGCTCAATAATACGTGGATGACTGCAAACTTGAGTCATCGTCCGTCCCGCTAATACAATCCCGGTGACTCTTTTTCGATTCATTTCCGATTCTTTTTATTTCCTACGGGGGGGAATATTTACTACGGCTCGGCGTTTTGTTTTTCACACGTCGGGCGTGCGTAAGCTGGAGTGCGCTTCTCGTTTCGGGAAGAGAGCGGTTGAGTCACGATTCCCATCAATGAAACGATAATTACAGAGAGATGAGTGATTTATTTTTTTGAGTTGGGAATAAGATGAGGGCGGCACAGTGGCGCATGCTGGTAACCATGGCGATGAAGGTCCAAGCTAGGTTCAAAGAGCTTGTGATGTTGAAGACGATTTAGCTTTTCGTTCTTATTTTCGCCGCGGCGAGTGTTTATTTTCCAAAGAGCCGTGGTTTTGTTTTGACGTTGGAATCCACGGGCCGATTACATGCCTTCATTTCTCCCCTCGCAGCTACAAATTGAAAGCAAACAGTCTCTTATGCTAATGGATTGAGCAAATCACGGCTCGGTGGCTGCCGGGCGATTTGCCCGCCTTTTATGGCGCCGCCGTCCCCGCGTGCTAAAGACAACAATCGGTAATACGATTGCACTTTTAACTCGGCGGGTGGGAAGCTTTCGTACCTGAGAGGAAGTCCAAGCGCGGTTCAAAGACAAGGCGGCTTTCTCTAATCGCCTTTTGCCGTTGCACTTACCGCCATTTCCGTCCTCCGCCCGGGCTCGTCGCTTATCGGCCTTTTATCATTTGTCACGCGCGATATTGTCTCACTCTGCTTTTCTCCAACGACTCCCCCAGCAGTCGCCGCTGATACTTTTATTACCGTGGCCAAACACGACGTCCCTCTGTGCGGTATCGTTTTGCTTTTTTTTTTTTCCCTTAAGTTGTGACAGCGGCCATTTTACAGCAATGCAATCTCGGAGTTCACATTTGCACATTGCAGGCTAATAAATATTCAGCGGAGCAGAATTAGCACACTGACTCACAACTTCTTCACTGCTGGTGGCAATTCTCTTTAGTCGCTTGCCACTCGCCTTTCGACTGGCACGCCACGTGTGCACGTGCCAAATGTTGTTAGCGCGCGGGCCCGAGAGGTGTTTAAAAAGCTCGACCTGGCTTGAACTCGCTAACTTTGATTTCTTAAGTGTCATTGCGGTACGAATTATTTCTCAACCCCTCATCGTTCAAACTTTCCGCGGGTTTGCCAGGTGCTCGCCGCCCTACCCTCCTGACCCGCAAATAAAACCAGGGGAGCCGTAAAGAGAAAACGAGATTTGAATTTCAAAACTCCACACAGCGCCGGTTTCGCTTCCTAGAGTTCACGACCCGTGACTATGTCCCCGGGCCTAGAAGTCTCCCAGCGGGGGAGACCGGCGAGTCTTCAAACCGGCCACCATGAAAAGAGGCCGAAGACGCCTCGTGGGGGGGGACAAGATGGCTCCCGCGGCAACAAGGAGGCGCGTGATGGAGAATACTAAACGCGTAATGGAAAAAGATGAGCGGGGGTGAAACAACAAAGAAGCCTGGCTTGCTATAATTACATCCCAGGTGACTTGTAATTAATTTCAGCGAATATTCACAGAGCTGCCCCGAAGACACCGAGAACAATATTTATGATCAGGCAGCTTGCCAGCCACTTTACTTATGTTTGTCATAAGCAGAATTTTTTGTGGCTTCTATATTGGACGAGATTTTTATTTTTTTTTCTTTCATCCGGATGACTTTCTGAATCTAAAATTCAAATAGAAGCAATGATGGCTGAGTTGAAATGAAGTCAGTTAAATGGCATCTACTATGATCATATTAAAATGCCCAAGTTGCCTAGCAACCGCCAACGCGGTAGCTCATGTTGCCATTCGCCCGCCCTTAAAATAAACTTAATCATTTGAATATAGGATTTACTTTCCTCTCAAAATATATAGGCACTTTTTTTTTCTCCTCTCACTCCATCTGACATTCTCCTTTAGGTACATTTCTAATCTTAATTGGATTCCCCTCACTATGAATAGATGGCCCAAAAGTGCTCGCGGCTATCTTGACTCGCGTTTCACCATTCAAGATTTTTTTTTTGCCATCATTATCACACCCCAAAAAAAAAAAAATCCACAAGTGTCAGGGGGTACTTTTGGGAAGTTTGAAGCAAAAGGTACTCAACGTAAAGTGTGTAATTTAGAAGCTGCTCTTATCTTCCCGCGGCACCTTTTGTTGATGTCCATTTGGCTTTTTACAACGTCGATATTTTGCTGACGGGTTCCGTTTGGTTATCATTGCCATAAAAAGGTGTAAAAAGTGCGCCGTTAATTGAAATTACATTGTGATTTAGTTCCGGCACAATCGCGATTTGCCACTTTCATTAGGACGCGTTTTAAGACTCGTCTCAAATCAAAGCCGACTTGGCGAGTTCGGGGAGAACGTTTCCATGTGGGCTGCTATGGAAACAGATTGTGTCATCCGAAAAATACGAGTATGAAATCTTCTCTGATGTTTACTTTAAGCTGTTTATTTTTTTTTTTTAATTTAATCTTTTTTTTTAATTAAATCATTTAATTTTTCCTTAATTTAAATACAATGAACACATGGTAGTGTATTATTTATTTCCCCTTAGCGGTTCTTTTCCACTCAACGTCGCCGCCGAGACATCTCAACAAATAGAGCCGTGATGATGACGGATGGGATCAATCTGACTCAGCCCGGCTTTGTCTTGGCGCTCACGCGCTACGTTTGCGAGCCACGGACTTTGAAAATAACACTCCGGGAGCCTTACGACTCGCAGACCGACTCTGAGAATCGTCCTCGGCAATAATCAAAGCCCTCGTTTGAAAATCAAGATGACGGGAGCGTAATCTAGCGCCGACCACTTCGACGACATCGTCCTTGAAGAGCCCGCCGCTTTCCCATTCCACGCGTCTGTCTTTTTTGGACTGCACTGTTATCATTTGGTGGCGGCAAAGCACTATTTTATTGTGGTGCTCCCGGGCCAGGATGGCTGCAGAGTGTCCCATTAAGCAGCTGGCACATCATGAGTCCACATCGCTTTTATTCCAGGCCGCCGCAATATGGCTCCGGTCCACGCGGCCCGAATGGATATTACGCTAATTCCGAGGTCATTCCAATGCTAAAGCTAAGCTTTGGATTAGAACGCTCGCTGGAGCGTTCTTGAAATACCTGCCGGGGTCCCACCGGCGGCTATAAAAAAGCGACGGATGAAAAGGCCCCATCAAGGTCACAAAAAAAAGCTAGCAATCATTCGGCGAATTAATAATACACACGGCCGACGCGCTTTGCTAGCAGTGTTATTTTTGTTGACGAAAATACGCCGTTCAAAATAGTCAACCAAAATCTCGGTGGCGAAATGCGAAATTGCATGAAGACACAAAATTGTAAAATTCATTACAAATTGTGTTCTACTGATAGAAATTGCGGACTTAAATAAAGTTAACAAGCCGACGTTAAAACTCATCGGCCGTGAATTCTATTTTTAGTTTGACGAAAGCTTCTGGCAGCCCGGCCTGTTGCCAGAGTGAAAAGCACTTCACTTTAATCAGCGGACGGCAACAAATAAAAAAAAAATACAACTCGGCATCAACATCACAAGGGCATGTTGTTACATCCAAACGCTTCTTTTCTGCCGCCAATTAGTGATGGCGGCGCCATCTGTTCACGTCGTCCCGCCTCCCGTCGGTGACGCTCGCCGGGTTTACACGTATGCCAATTAGAATGTTGAATGTTCGAATTGCCGAATCAGCAAATATTTCTTGTAAAGGCGCAATTGTTGATTTGTGAGCCGATTTAAATGCAACTAGATTCCCTCCATTGATTTTCCTTGAATGAATTACGTAAAAAAAAAGGCAGACAAGATCGTTTGAGCTAGTTTCGTCCAAATTGCAGACATCAACACGTGTGCACGGGCCCGAGGACGGTTTTCGGCGGACGTGAGCAGCTGGCGAAAGGTAAATAGAGCAGCTGAAGAAAAGCAACAGATGCGAGAGGCCATCGAGGGACGCCAACCTACAAATGGGCTGCTGAGCCAGCACGCCGCCCCGAGAAACCGGCCGTCCTACTTGCGGTAAGGGCACAGCTGCTCGGGGCCGGCCTAGAAAGTAAAATGTGTGCGAATATTGGACGAAAAATTCCAAAAGATCAGAAGCGATCCGGCTCGAATCAAAAAAAGGGCATCTCGGCTATTTTCACCTGCCATGTTGCAATCGCCTCGCTCACACCCTCACCGGCGCACTGCCCCCCGCCCGCCAAAGTGTCAAGGAGAGCGCCTCATAAATTATTCCTGCCTTTGCATTCTCAGTGCAGACACGAGCAGCTTGCAAAGAGAACAAAAAAAAAAAAAACAGGCATCAGTCACTGGCGGACAGAGCAAAGTGTGTTGCTTGCTTGCTTGCACGGGATTTAAGATCGCGGGGGAGGGAGGGAGGGAGGGAGGGACGACGGACGGGGGCGCCGTTTATTGTTAGCAGCAAACATCTAGCTAACCAATGAGCTCAAAGAACAGGTAGTGGTTGCCATGGCAGCCGCATTACCTCGCACAAAAGACGCATTATTCGCGTTGCCTTTGAGAAGCTCAGTTTGTTTCTTGTTAAAATGAATCGGGAATACAACAGACTCCCGTTTGGAAACCAAAATAATCTCGGCGGCGGGCAAACGGAAGCTATGTGACTATTTAGATTTACAATTTGGGAAAGTGATATTTTGCAATTGTTGAGTACTCCTGCCGGCAATACCAAAAAGTAGTATTGAACGGTTTGAGTCGTGAATCATTGCGAATCGAATCGAGCTCCTTTTCTTGTTTGGACTCAGACGAATGTTTGCTTACTCGGACTGCCCAAATATTGTGACATCTGTCGCCGGCGATTTGGTCGCTAAGCACCTTGGCATGCCACGTTCCAAGCCGCAAAGATGCGCTGCTTGACCTACTTAGCATCCGCTTGGGAAGGAATTTCACTTTCAACACCAAAGCAGACGCCAATGACGGTCAAGTGACGCTGAACCCTAACTCGACTTTTTTTAATTGCCAAAATGCTGCTCCGAATACGAACACTAGCTTCGATTTCCTCTCCGAAGTTTACATTTTGCAGAATGTCAAGGCCGATCCCATTAGCGTTCCTCCTCGCTGAACGGATGATGCAAAAAAAGAGGCCATGTTTCTCTTTGCTTGGTTTCAGATGGTGGTCATAATCCTTTAATGCTATTATCCCTCCCCGCCAAAAAGGTAATGACACCCAAATGGTTCTTTTGCCGCCACATTGCCCGCACAGGAGACGAGCCCGCTCGAGTCATTTCAAGCATATTACGCCGACGCTACACAAAAGTGGACACTTGATTAGACACACTGGCATCGCCTAATGTATGGAATCGTCTGCTTTTACGATATTATTGCTCAGTTCGAAGAGGCGTGGAACTGCTCGACCCAACTCCAAGGTCACTCGAGATTCTTTCCGTTGCCGGTTTTGCACCTTTCCACCCAGATCGACATGATTTTTAAAAAAAACGTAGCCGCCCCGTAAATGTTTGCGACGTAGCCTCGAAGGTTCTCGCCCGGTTCCGCCATAAATCTGATCGGATCTGCTAAAGAAGCGTGAAATGAAGCCGCCGCTTGGTAATGGGCTCCCAAACGGCCCGAATCAAACAATACTGTGCATTCGAACAATAAAATAATGTCAAGCTAATGGATTCAAATGCTTTCAAGACAAAGCAGACGATTAAATATTATGTCCTGGATGTAAAGATCATGTGGGAAGCCGAAACTAATTAATGCACAGGAGGCTGAGATTTTTTTTTTAGTCTGGCAACCCTATCCTGTCCTATATAGGGATTCAAAAAAATGAATCCCAAATTGAATCACTGCTTATATTGTGTATTTCGCAGCATTGAATCCTTTTCCCCGCCACGACTTTCCACTCACTTGTTAACGTCTTGTTCTTGTCCACTTCTCAAACGGGCGTTGTAAAATGGCTTCGGTTCTCCAGCCACTCCTGAGGGACGCGTTGCCTTTTTAGCCGCTAAATTCTCCACTTTGCTCCCCCAATTCATCACGTCGTGCGGCCGGCCGAGCCCTAAAAACGGTGACAGAAAAGCAATAAGTTATTTTCTCCGACGGCGGGGAGAAAAAAGTTGCAGAGTTGATCATTTGCCGCACATCCGTTACTCGGAGCGACACCGCTTGACATTTCATATGCGGTCGCTTTAAAACAATTCAAGTTAAGGCCACTTTAGCTTTGACAAATATGAACAAGAGAAGACAGTAGGAAAATACTTAGAAATTAAAATCCAGGTTGCAGATAACAATAAAAGAAAAGCAGACAAGTGACAGAACAGTCAGCGCTATCGGGGCCGTTCATATCTTTATTCATCTCTTAATATCATTGACAGGCAGAACAATTAACCCGCTGGCAGAAGATTAATTAAAATGTCATTCTACCTGTTGATATCCATATAACGAAATAAAAGCGTGCTCAACAACTGAGTCATCGCCGAGCACTGTTGTCAGGCAGGGGACGGTGTAATGACGACCTGATGGGGGTCATGGGGGTCGAGTTTCGCTTGGGAAAAAAAAAAACTTTAATTACCTCTTGACTTAAGTGGGCTCATGAAAAATGCAGCATGTGAGCTTACATCACAGGCTGCTATATTATTTAGCACCGCCGCGGATGGTTGGCTGCAGACGGCCACCCGCAAATCAAATGCTGAGCTTCCATCTCGGAGAATTCCCAAATTTAGGGGAAAAAGCCGCTGTGATTATTAAAATATAGCAAAATGATGCCAAAATGACGTTGCCACAGAAACTGAGGCAAACTCATGGTCACTTAAGAAGCTCCTGGCACTTGAATTATAGAATAATAAGAAGGCCAGCCGGCCGGCCTTCCGGCACATCACAGCCTAACCTAGTTGAGATTTTCTCATGTAGGTCAGGCCTCATACAAAAAAGATTGAGTCTCATTCCTGGCCCTCGTGAGCCGAGCTCACATCTCGACGAGGAATGTTGAAAAAATATTTATGTGGAGCTCATGAATAGGTAGCTGGTCTTGAACTGTTAATGAGGTTTACTCACATGGCAAAAAAAAAACTAAAAGCAACACATGGAGTCGGCCATTTTGCATTATTCATCTCTTCGGGGAGCACCAGATAGCCATTTTCAACACCATGTTCCAGTCCTCGTTATCTTATTTTCATTCCGGCTCATTGTTTGTTCTCTTCATGTTTCTGCATAATGATGGACGCAGCACTGAGAGGTTGACCTAGATGGATCCATTCGGCACAAAGTAGTGCTTACGTACGTACTTATTCGGAGTCTGGGAATTCCCGAGCTGTGATGGAAAATTCTGCTTGCTTCATAAATCGTCCACCTCGCCAAATTCAAATATCAAGCTATCGACTAAATTTAGCAGCGGCACCCACTTGGACTCACGTTACTGCCCCCTACAGGTCTGAATTCAATCTGTATAAAGCCGTTCGGAAGAATCGCAGGACGTCGTTAGTGCGACTTGACTTGTCCAGAATAGCAGAAGATTCAAGATGGCGGCGCTTAGTATGCAACTTGGGTCACGTTAGCAAGACTTGTTATCCGCCGGTGTTTGGTGAGCGCCATTTCTTTTTCGTATCTGCCCGAGGAAGGCAAATTCATCGACGGAAGCGGTGGTGAGACATTGGTGCGCCGGTGCGATAAAGGTATTTTATCAGTTTAGCGGCGGCGGGTCTTATCGGCGCACCTTGGCATTATAAATTGTTAAATTATAAGCGGCGATGGCGGCGGCGTGCCGGCTTAGTGGCCCATCCCCTGGAGGATGCACTTCCAGCTGTGATTTATTTTGAAATAATAGTCCGAATTACCCGCTTTCCTTTTTTATTTGCTCCTCGGCGGCGGGAATGTTATGAAATATTTGGAAGGAATAATTTCTTGCAATGTGTTAGCGACCTCTTTTTGCACTTCAATACGTTTTTCAAATCAAATTCTTTTTTTTTTTATATCAGCATTTTATTTGTCAAGGTTTGTTTTTCAGTGCCAATGCTTGTTTCGGTGGCGTGAAAATCGTTTTGGACAATTTGTTGACATTCCGCCTTATCTTGACTAAGCTCATTAAACACCTGACGCCTTTTTCGACTCTGTAAACATCTTGCAACACATTTGAGATTCGCTATTTGAGCTGTTATGAGTGCTTAAAAAAAAGAAAAGAGCAGATGTCAGGGAAAGTATGACTTGAGCGGCTGAGTCGTCCACATGTCACCTTTGCGCCGTATCTTCATCTGATCGAGTGCAGTCCAAACAAGGAGCAAGTGTCATCTGCTGAACTGGCGCTATCTAACGTTTTTTTTTTTTTTTTTTATCAGCCTTTTGATTTATATACACTCACGGCGCAGCACCACAGAACAGTGGGTCTTATCTTTTATCAAATGAAGATAAGACTTCTTTGAGCAGCAGTCAGCAAGTCATGAAACTGAGAGGGAGGGGGGGGGGGGGGACATCTGACTTTGAGGCTCCCAAATGTCACCCGGCCTTATTTCCATTAGTCAGTCGTGTTGCGTTTGAATGTTGCCCCCGTTCCCATTTTTTTTCCCCCCTGCTCTCAGCGATGCCCCCAAACAAACGGAGATTGCTTCGATAAAAATTAATCAACGCTGGAGAACCCTCCCTCCCTCCGGGAAAAAGGGAGTGGGCATATTTTTCCCTGCCAGACGCGCTCATTTGAATTTCATGCCGGATGAAACTTATGCATGGCTCGGAATGGCTGAAAGGAAAGAAAAAAGGGATGCAAAGCAACTTAATGAACTACTCCAGTGATTCCCAACCACTGGGAAATGATCCAATTCCACTTAATTGCTCCATGATTATTATTTATTTCATATATCTTTCTGCATCTATCTTTGCCAGCCACGTACAGTGACAGGCGGAAAAATATTTTTCCATTCTTCATTTGCATGGCTAATATCCGGATGGCGCTTTAGCATTAGCATCAGCGGAACTATTTTGACGACGGTGGGAAAATGACGATTATTTTGTTTCTGTTATTCCAGTTGTGGGCAAAGAAGTGATGTGATTTTTTTTTTTTTTTTCTGGAATAGGAGATTCTAAGTACTAAATAGTGACACGTGTGTGTTGTATGTCTGCAGCACTTTGTATGCACAGCATGTGCAGAGGTCTTCCTCGGGCAGCGCTGCATCAATATCCCTCCACCAACGGCACGCACACACACACAAGCAACAGTAGAGTGTATTCCTCGAGAACAAACTACAAAGTGAAGACGGGAGACTGGTGAAAATAAATGACTCTTGAGACGTGGTTTGATAAATGGTTCCCTCCTTTCAAATTGTTTTCCGCACACATGAATATTGGCGCTTCGCACAGTCGACTCATCGGTTAAAAATCACCGCCGATTCGTGGATAAATAAAAGGGCAAAAGTACAAAAGAGGATTAGGGGCCAGTGGAAAAAAAAAAAATAATAATTCTGAGAAAGTTTTCAAGTCAGAATTGTCACTTTAAAATCAGAATTCTGAGGGTAAAGTCAGAATTCAGTTGGTTGAGGTTGGGAAATAAAAACTTTTTTTTTTTTTCCCAGTAAGATGACACCACCAATAAATATTAAAGTTACCTCATGACTTCCTTGTTCTTGTGCCCCAAGATAATTCTGACTCAGTTCACTTCCCGGGCAACTTTTTTTTTTTTGCCTGTTTATTTACTGCGCTCACGTGGCGCCCTAACGTTGTAAAAATGGGTTTGTCATACCTTCAAGCGGGCCGCTGCGGAGACATCTCATTTAATCAGTCAAAGCCATCCATCAGAGCGCAGGGGACGGGGACGCCACGCCATTTTTCAAAGTTATATATCGGGAAGTCTTGAGCCTAGCCGTGGGGGTGTGTGTGGGGGGGGGGATCTGTAAAATGGCATAAACAATTCAAGTCGCATTAGCACGCTACAACAATCATGGAAAAAAAATTAATATATTTCCAAAAATAAAGGATTAAAGCTAAAAATAATCCAGCCATTCACAAAATACTGAACACAAGTGATTGTAGATTTCTCCAAGAGCTAATGTGAGAGGTAATAGCTTGGTGATTACAGTACTGTACTCGTTGGATGTCATTAGGGCCAGATGCACATCACTGTTTTTAATGGCTGCTAATGAGCCTCCTAATTGACGCAAACACCGCAGGCAGTGAACTCTGAACTTTAATTGGGACAAGTCTGCTCGTATATTTGCCTTTATTGTCCCTTCCGAGGCAATGGCGTCTTTTCATCACGGCAAATAACAATCGGCGCTGTCAAAAGGAGAAGTCATTTGCCGCCGCAGATTTACGGCGAGGGAGACGCTAGGCCGACAATATCTAATTAAAAAACATTGTTCTGCTGCCATCTTGTGGTGTGTTCAGGTACTTCAGAATGAGCATCCCAATAGCAGGATTCTTTCTATAATAGCTATGCTCCGTTTGGACCGTGCTGGGAGTTTTGTGTGCATATATATCACATGTCAATTAATAATAAATCTGCTCGGGGGTTTAAAATACATTTAGAGAATTGTTGAAAAGGGAATAAGCGGTCCGGCCGGGCGATCCGTTTCTGCTCCGAGCCGCTGTTTGCCCTTGCGTGTCGCATTACGCCGTCTTATCGCGTCAAGGATAATTGGAAGTGTGGGAGGGAATACCAAGCGGGGATAGCGAGGGCGGCCACGCAGGCAGGCAAGAAAAAAAAAAAGAAATCAAAGGACAATATTCACAAGCAAAACGGTGAGATATGATGTCAGTTGATGGAGCCTTGGAGGACAAATATTTCATTTGACTGCTGCAGGTGGATAAGAGAAAGACAAATAGATCTTAATTTGTGTCCTGCATGATTTGGACACCTCAGAGGACTGATAAAGCAATGTCATTTGAAATCCTGTGTGTAACCCCGAATCATATATCACCATTGAAGTGAATTGATTTTTTTTAGATTTTTATTTCATATTTACTCTACATTTTTTTTAATGCAAGATTTTTATCCAGTGACTAACTATATTTACATTACATTATTTCATGCATTTAATTTTTTTCCATTAAAAGCTTGCATGAATAGGGTATGATGGGTATTTTATTTTTTATTTTTTGTGGAGTACCAGAAAATGCAGCAAGCTCTCTCCATGGGTCAACACTGCCCCCTGGTGACTTTATGGAGTTTTTGCATTTGGCCCAACCTGCACTGACTTCAACATTTTAAATGTGACCTGAGTCATACACCTTATTACAAAAATGTTCACATTCATCGAATGTTATCTATCCCGAAAGTGAGTCCCTAAATTTCCCTTGGGGAAAATGTGACTTCAACAAAGGCCTGATGATTTTTTTTGCTCATTTACAATTTCAAAACTAAAGCGAAGGAGAGGGGGGGAGTGCTAATCAGATTGCGTCCTCCTGAGACTGCATTGTGTTGTCCGTGCTGTGTTATCATGCAAGGAAATTAATTAGGAGTTTCAACTTCTCCATCTACAGAGTCATTAAAAAAAATAACGCAATGAGAAAATGAAAAGAGTTCACCGGGCCTCTCGGGGGGGAATAAACGTGGGAGGCGCTGCACAGGAAATGACCCACATCTCGGGTCTGGTGGTGATAATAATAAAATATGGACTGAGTAGAACAAAACATTGGCAGCTGCTCAAAAAATTTTTGGTACGAGATGACCGTGTCCTTGATTCAGCAGGAAAAACAAATACAAGTGTGTACTTGCTCATATTGTCCACATAGTGGCACTGTTGTTTTGCACAACAATAATCTACCAGGGTCTTTAATTGAGGCCTTATTTAGTTTAGTGATCAACTTGATAGATTAGCCGGAAGCATTTATACGAGGTCATGCCATTTATTGACCTTACTGACAAACCCATCAAATATTCAAAAGCACCGTTTCGTTTAAGTTCGGTTTACGACCGGGGCCTTTAGGAGCAAATGAATCCTTTTAGGGGAAAGTGAACGACGGCCATCTGGCTGCTTATCTTTGTGACAAAGTAAACGCACGGCGCTATTGATTAGTCCAATCTCATCCTGCCACTGTTTACTAGCGACACATTAAAGGAATGAATGTCAGCGGTTAGTTTAGACAAGGGAGCTTTTCATCTCCCCTTGCACTTTCTGTGTTTATTTTTCATCCAATATAGATTTGCTTAAGTGTAAGTAGCACAGTTCCTTTCCTCAAGGCGTCAAATCAATAGATTGGCAGCTAGCCCTGATTTTCAAATCTTGTCACCTTTCGACTCGGAATTGTCTTTTGCACGTTGAAGCTAAAATTTAAAAAAAAAATGCATTAATTTTTGGCAGTTTTCTTTTTACACATTGCAAAAAAGCTTAGCATTAAAGGGACAGTGTAGATTTTTTTTTTCTATTTTGCAAGTGAATTAAAATTGCGGTAAATGTTAGTTTAAAATACTTTATTTTATTTATTTATTTTTATTTATTTGTTTTACCAGTCCACATTCCATTAATTGGGACTCACTGGTGTAGAGCACAGAATTACTGCTGACATGAGTACAAAACACTGCAGCGAGGATTACATGAAGACGATTTGCATGGCACAAGCAAATTGTTGACATGAGCTTTAAATCACTTGGCCGGCCGCTTCGAGTGTAACAAACACATGTTCGATTCGCAGCACTCAGAGCTGCACAAATATTGACTTTGGGTGCATTTACTAAGCCGGTGCGATTGTCTCAAAAACACTCCATTGATATCTGCCAAAAAAAAAACGAACGGAATTTAAAGCAACTTAAGGGGGAAAAAAAGCAATAAATTGAGCAGTCAATTTGTTAAATGCCTGCATGCACTGACGCAATCGATGCCTCCCTCGCTCATTATCAGTCCGCTCACACTATCTTGGCATTGCGCATTACATAATTGTTTTGATATGTAATTAAAGATTGGGTGGAAAGTTTTCATAGGTGACCTCCAAAGGGATATTTTTAAGTGCATTGTGTACCTAATATAGTGTCCGTAAGTAGGTGACCCATTTTGCGCGGAGGGAGGGTGCACCGTCATGAAATTTGATGGTGGGTGAGCGCGCAACGTCACGCCCCTCGCCTCTCTCGCTTCATCCCCCGACAAACCCACTTGGTCTTTTGCAGCCACCTGAGTCCAGACGCATTCGTCCTTCCTCCACGACCGAACAGGATTTATACTTCTTTTGGAGGGATTTCAACTTGTTTTGGATCACCGGAAAAGACGCAATGACGGAGGGTTAAACTTTACGCGCAAGAAGAAGCGAGACTAGCTTTGAAAAAGATTGGGTTTGAGACAAAAGAGTGGTTTTCTAATACTTACGCGGCGTTTTGGTAGCCCGGGTGTGGATGCTGGGCTGCAGGGTGACGCGGGAGATGATTCGGCGTGGTCCCAAACGCGTGGAACGGATGCTTTTGTGCATGCTGGTGACCCAACAGGATGCGCACGCATGATGACCACTTGTGTATAATCGCTGGAGCACCGCTTTAAAGAAAGAAGAAAGAAAAAAAAAACAACCCACGATGATTTTAACAACTTTTGCAATCCTCTTGTCATTTCCCGGTAAGTCTTTTTTTTTGCGTCGAAAAGTGTGCGGTTGCTTTTTTACGTGTGCGTAATAGTGAGCGAGATTCTTCCCGCAACTCGCAGACTTGGCGTCCACCTTGAAGGGGGTCGACGCCAGGGCAGGCGCCAGCGCGCGTTTGGACTGCGTCAAGGCCAACGAGCAATGTCTGAAGGAGGCCACCTGCAGCACCAAGTACCGAACCATGAGGCAGTGCGTAGCGGGCAGACAGAGCGGCGCGAGTGCCGTGACGGCTCCGGAGGCGCAAGGCGAGTGCCGCAGCGCCATGGAGGCCATGAAGCAGAACCCGCTCAACCGCTGCAGGTGCAGGAGGGGCATGAAGAAGGAGAAGAACTGCCTGCGCATCTTCTGGAGCATTTATCAGAGTTTACAGGGTACTGTTTGAGGTGTTCCTAATCAAATGACGCACATAATATGTCATCATGTTCCCCCTACAGGTAATGATTTACTCGAATATTCTCCATACGAGCCGGTCAACAGCCGCCTTTCGGATATCTTTCGCTTGGCTCCCATCATTGCAGGTAAGACGGCATTTTTCATTTTTTTTTTTTTTATTATGTTGGCCAGAAATGTCGCCGCTAAGCATGTTGAGCGACAATGAAAAGAGACAAACAAAAGAGCCATTAACCATCTGTCGGCACCATTAGGGTGCATCTGTGCGTTTGGCTTGAAGGCGTGTCCTGCTCAGGCTGTCAATCAAAAAAGTGACACACAAAACATACCGTGACCTCTGTAATCAAATCCCTCTGTGGTTGCAGAAGCACGCTCTCAAAGTTCTCGGAATCAAGCCCCTCCCACGGCCATCTCGATTTCTTCTAATTCTTTTTCACTCGCGCTACTTTAAAATGATTTCCTACAAATAACAACATGGTTGCCCTGATTGATCCCAAATGTAGCATTTAAATATGACTTTCCGGAATGTTTCTCTTGTTTATGTATTGGTTTTCTTTCGTTTGGTCGGGGGAGGCGGCGCAGGAAAATAAATGGAATTGGAAACAAATGGTTGGGAGGTTTGCAGATAAGAAATAAGGCGCCCCATGAATCAAAACAAAGACTGTTTTAACACAAAAGGAGAAAAAGGGATTTTTTTTTTGGGGGGGGGTCGAGTGCAACATTGGATGCGGTTGAGATAAGGGCAAGTGAAGCGTGCCTGAGCATACATGAGCAGCCACCTTGTGGAGTCAATTATAGGGATGAAGATGGTTATTTATCGACTACCAGACTTGACTTCACTTTAGCTTAATGCTAATAAAGAGCGCAAAAACAAATATTGATCCGCTAACAAATAGCATCAATCTTGCGGGGCGGTCGCCAAATGCAGGTATTCTTTATCCTCTGTGAGGAACCACTAAGATTGAGGAGTTGAGGAGGACCATGATGCGGGCAGGACACCTTGCATGAGTCATGTGTCGGTCACACGTTATTGCATCATGACTCACGAGAGAAATGTCAGTAAGCAACACACACACATGACCCCACCAAGATGGCCGCCTAATGGTGGCTCTGCCTGTGGAAAAGACACAATAAGAACACAAATACTTTTAAAATGTTTTTCTTCTTATGGATTGAGAGGATGTTTTTATTTTATTTGCATTCACTCATCGAAATGGAACGCCAGAGAGCCACTATGACTTCCCGGTGGACTTATTAAGAGCAGAAAACGGAAAGGTTTTCTTCTGCCGAGGGCGCTTTGCGTTAGATGAAGAGTCACTCGTCGGAGTCCTTGGTAATGTCAAAAAGTGAAACGCTTGCACCGTTTGTTTATGCGGCCGTCAGCCGAGCCGGCGTCGGCCAGGGAGAACAACTGCCTGAACGCGGCCAAGGCGTGCAACCTCAACGACACGTGCAAGAAGTACCGCTCGGCCTACATCACCCCGTGCACCACCCGGGTGTCGGCGTCCGAGGTGTGCAACAAGCGGAAATGTCACAAGGCCCTGAGACACTTCTTCGACAAGGTAAGGCGGGGATTTATTTTACGGGAAGAAATCTCGAAATTGTTTTCCCACGCAGGTCCCGACCAAATACAGCTACGGGATGCTCTTCTGCTCGTGTCCGGCCGGCGACCAGACGGCGTGCGCCGAGCGCCGCCGCCAGACCATCGTGCCGGCGTGCTCGTACGAGGACAAAGACAAAGCCAACTGCTTGTCTCTACAGAACGCCTGCAAGACCAACTACATCTGCAAGTGAGTTCTCCTCTCATTATCTTCTCAAAGCGGTGTTAATGGAAAGAAAATTGCATTCATGATTTTGGTCATGTTCAAATGTCAGATTGGACCTATAATAATAGCAATCACTCCAAATGATGGAAATGAGAGTTCCGAAATAGACGCCAGCCGCTTGGCGAAGTGTTCCGCACGGCACAACGAAACAAGGAAATCTAACGATGAGGAGAATTTGTTCCCGTGGTGGTTTTTGTGCTCGTTTGCAGGTCTCGGCTGGCGGATTTTATGAGCAGCTGTCAGCCGGAAGCTCGCTCCATATCGGGCTGCCTGCGAGAGAACTACGCCGACTGTCTTCTCGCCTATTCCGGCCTCATCGGTGAGCGCCGGTGTCGCTTTTTCAAAAGAGTATCGGACTTTTGGTATCGGCCTACACGTCGCAAGCTAACTACATTCTCCAGTTAATCAAAGACTTTGGTTCTCGTCTTCCATTTTGCAGGCACGGTCATCACGCCCAACTACGAGCGCTCGCTGGGCATTAGCCTGTCGCCGTGGTGCGACTGCAGCAGCAGCGGCAACAACAAGCCCGAGTGCGACAAGTTCGTGGAGTTCTTCACCAACAACCGTTGTCTCCGTGAGTGCCGAGGCTAAAAAAAATATTTTTTTAAGTAGAGCTGATGTGTATTTGCGACCTCCCCGTAGGGAACGCCATCCAGGCGTTTGGCAACGGCACCGACGTGGGGGTGTGGCAGCCTCAGCCCCCCGTCGAGCCGACGCTGGTGTTGCCTAGCGCCGCGCGGCGGGGAAAAGATGCGAGCGGCGGCAACGCAGCAGATGCCCTCGCCGGCCCGAGCAAACTGGACCTGGACAACGACCTGTCGTACCACATTTGCGGGACCTTGCAGGTGCGCATTTTCCCATCACTATTTTGTCCCCAAAAATTTTTTTTTAGGATGAGTCTCCTGTAGACTAAAAAAAAGAGACTTTTGGTGTTGTGTATTTTTCAAAGATGTTATCTCCTATCTTAAGCGAGAGAATCTATCAAATTGGCTTTTAATGGCGATGATTTGATTGATGGCAGCGAAAAGGAAAACCGAGAGATCAATTCATCATCCTCGCGGAATTCTCCTTGTGGAGTGTTTGTGTAAGCCAGAGATGCCTTATCATCGTTGCATCGCATCCTGTGGCCATTTTGTTTTTTTTTTAATCAATTTTAATTTGCAGAAACATTTTTTTTAATCAATTTTAATTTCAAGAAACTTAAGTTAATTTTTTTTAATCCATTTTAATTTAAAGAAACTTAAAAGTATTTTTCTTTGTATGGAATTCTAGATTAGGACCAATCACGTGTTCTGACCTAGTGACCTTTGACCCTGACTTCATTTCATAGCCTTCTATATTGATAACAAAAGATTTTCTCCACCCAGGCCCAAAAACTGGTGTCCAATCGCACGGACGATTCCACATTGTGCGCGGTAAGAGCAGCTTTGATTATTTTAAGTTTACATTTAAAGCCATTTAAATCAAAAGCCACCTGTAAATTTTTTCCATCAGGCGGGCGACTCAAACGCCATCACGAGAAACTCACCGGCCGAACTCGTCCGTCCACGTGTGTGGAGTCTGTTCCTGGCTCTGGCCTTGGCTTTCTCACTGACGTTACGATTCGGTGGAGTCCCGACCTTGTAAAGCCTGAAGAAGCAAGGATCAAGTCAGGAATGGAACATCAACAAGGGATATTTACAGAGGACTCGTTTCGGACCTTAAACAGACGCCCGGCGTGAAGAAACGTGGATCATTTTCAAATCTCTATGTGCTGTG
Organism: Syngnathus scovelli; assembly: GCF_024217435.2. Lineage (NCBI taxonomy): Eukaryota > Metazoa > Chordata > Actinopteri > Syngnathiformes > Syngnathidae > Syngnathus > Syngnathus scovelli. The sequence goes on from NC_090867.1 coordinate 7,851,115, forward strand.
GTTTGTCCCGTCAATTGAAACTGCAATCGCTCAAGAAGACAACAAGCCGAGTTCTGCTGTCCAACAAAGTTGTCCCTCTCAAAAAAAATGACCTGAGGGCTGCAAATGGGTCAGGTATTAGGTCAACAAAACAGGGGTTGAAAAAGAATATTTTGTAAATATCAATACAAGCATTGTTGTAGTGTCTTCAAAGGCAGCAAATATTTATTAAAAAAAAAAAAAAGAAGAAAACATTTCTTTTGTCATGCAGTCTCCATTTGGTAAGGCCAGAATTTTTCCATGCATGCAAATAAATTATATATATATATATATATATATATATATATATATATATATATATATATATATATATATATATATATATATATATATAACGGAAATAAGCTGCCTGTTGTAAAAAACTATTTCATTTTAATAATTAATCATCCCAAAACACTCCAAAACATCCTAGGAAAAATAACTATACTGTATTTCATAACAATGTACAAAATACACTTCAATGTACAACCCAGACTCTGAATGATAATTATGTAAAAAGTCAATAATAAACCTTGTTTTTGCAAATGTCTTGACTTGTTGGCGTGTCAAGCAATGTTATGATTTAAGACTTTTCATTATTTTGCTCTTTAGCCAGCCTGCCATTACACAAACCTTGTAAGCATGTTGAAAATTAAATATTATATGAGTCTTAGGAAACTTTATGGTTGCATTTAAAATGAAAAAAAAAGGTCTTACCTTTACGACATGTTAGCATTTAACATGCTAATCCGTTGTGTGCACAGCTGACATAATCAGTCAATGCTATATTTGATGATGCGTTCAAGGAAAGTGGGAAATCTTCGTGCACTTGAACGCCTCTTTTAACTGGAAGGCGTCACAGCGCGTTGCAAAACTTAATTTACAAGATTATAAACATATAGATTTATCCATCCATCCATTTTCTGAACCGCTTAGTCCCCACGGGGGTCGCGGGCGTGCTGGAGCCTATCCCAGCCGTCATCGGGCAGTAGGCGGGGGACACCCTGAACTGGTTGCCAGCCAATCGCAGGGCACACAGAGACAGACAACCAATCGCACTCACACTCACACCTAGGGACAATTTGGAGTCTTCAATCGGCCTACCAAGCATGTTTTTGGAATGTGGGAGGAAACCGGAGTGCCCGGAGAAAACCCACGCGGGCCCGGGGAGAACATGCAAACTCCACACAGGGAGGGCCGGAGGTGGAATCGAACCCGCACCCTCCTAACTGTGAGGCGGACGTGCTACCCAGTGCGCCACCGAGCCGCCTATATTTGATGATGCGTTCAAGGAAAGTGGGAAATCTTCGTGCACTTGAACGCCTCTTTTAACTGGAAGGCGTCACAGCGCGTTGCAAAACTTAATTTACAAGATTATAAACATATAGATTTATTTATAATGATATTTACTTAGTGGAGGGCTCATTGTTAATAATAATAATAAAAAAAATATTTTTTTTTTAACATAATATGCATTCTATACATTTGCTACTTCCATCCAACTGTTTTTTGTTGCATCAAGCCGGTCAGGGAGTTTCCACGATTGTCAGTCACCTCACATCAGAGCCACGCAGGCGAGCAAGGACACCAGCCTTGATAGAGGACAGACTGTAGAGGAGACAAGGAGGAGGATGTGAGAAGGTACATGGAGGGAGGAGGGAGGGGGAGGAGGGGGGGGGATGCTGTCTGGTCAGGAAAATGGTCCACCTGTTTGAGCAAAGTGATGGACTGCTGGACCAAGAGAGAGCACGTAAGATTTATTAGACGTGCCAGCAGCTCCAAAAAGACACAAAATGTTCTCTACGTGTCACGCATGGTGACAAGATGGCCACTGTGGATGGACAGTGTGTGTTTTTTTTTTTTTTTATGATGCAGCTACCTGCCTTTTAAGTGTGAAATCACACATTTGGATCTCTTCAGTGGCATTCGGGAACGCAGATAAATCAGCCACAAATTGAGTCCATCTAATAAAAAAATAAAACTTTATAAACCCCTCGATAAGATGATGACCTTTAAGAGCTGTAACTTTTCTTCTGAAGCAACAAAGTGGTGATACAAGCTGTGAGCTGGATAGAAAAAGTCCACACACCCCTCTCTAAATGCGAAATATTTTTCTTTTTTTTTTTTCCAAAACGAAATATTTTTAATAGTCATCACTGCTGTGCGAGATAGAGGACAAGAGTGTGACACCTCCCGGATAGAAAAAGTGGTAAAATGGATCGTTTGCAGCACAAGCAAACCGTCGGCGATAAGCGGCAGATGCCAATCACGGCACAGATGGAAGCCCGAGGGCTGCTGCCACCACAAAAAAAAAAAAAATCTCTAAAACAGTGTAGATGTAATTATGATATGGAAAAGGTACCGAGGCAAAGTGTCACATAAAAGCTGCTTCCATTTTTTCAGCAAGTGTCAATATTTCTGCAGCAAAGCATGATGGGAGAATTTTTTTGGGCTACCCTAATGTGGCTCAGGTATAAAATCATGCGAGGAAGTCCAATCGTTTGCTTGGCTTGGATTTCTGTGAGTCAAATTGACAGATTGAATGTTCTCGCTCATCAGGAGTGACTCAGCCTCTTTCTCCTTTTGGCCTCTTCCAAAACTGTCCGATGATGTCATTTTCGGGAACAGTCTGGCAGACGACGCACTTTCATTTAGCAAGGACAACGTGAGGTCATTTTATACAAGGAGGATAAAATTTAGATCTTGAGATCCAAAATGTTGTTTCAGACTCTTAACGAGTGAAGAGTATTTAAAAAAAAAAAGGAGACACGGAAGGCCGACCTTCATGTGGACTGTAATTCTCATTGATTTAAACAGCTGCCTGTGTTACCTTCAAGGTGGTCGCGTCTTTTCGCTACTTTTAGTGGAATTACACAAAAGTAACTCTTGTCACACGATGACAACGCAAAAAAAAAGAAAACACTTCCATCCCGTGACAGAAAACGCAATGAAAACATTTATCTTGTCTTTTTTTAATATTCAATCATGTCAATCATTCTTAAAATACACTGATAATTACTGACAGGCAGTCTCTAGCATCGCTTGCTTTTTTTTTTTTTTCTTCTCCTCCCTCCACTCTCTCCTTTTTGTTTCCAGCAAGACCCTGATTCCTGTGTAATGACACCGTCAGATGATCACACAACAAAGACACACAATTAGGAACAGGTTAGCTTACTTAATCTGATTTTAAGAGATGTAACAGAATGACCATTTTAGCCACGACAATGCCCGGAACGGGGGGGGAGGGTGGTTTTAAAAAAAACAACCAACTATCAAAAAATTTTTTTTTTTTCAATGTGCTATTACACAGGAATCGTGTTAAATATCAAAACATCAACAGAAAGGCTCTTTTTCTTCTTCTTCTTCACAATTGCGTGGTAAATATAATAAGGGATAAATGAAAAATATCTGGCCCAATCTGTCATAGAAAGCGGACAAACGACGGGAAATATCAAGAGTGACAAAAGACTCAAACAGCTTTGAAAATCGGGCCGTCCGCGTTACAAAAAAGGGGGACGGACGGCGGGATCAAGTCATACAAAAAAAAAAAAAAAAAAGTCAGCCAGAAGCAGAATGTCCACGCTTCGAGTGCATGACGTCGCCTCGTGTCCCAAAAAGCGACCCGACGACATTTTCCAGTCTTAAATGCTAAACGAGACACGTCGGAGTGTGCGGGATGTCCTTCAGGCAGCAAACGAGAGGAGCTTATAGCACCGTGAAACACTTGTGGCCGTGCATAAACGAAAATAAAGGAAGAAGAATCGGGCAGCATGTAACAGGCCAGCTTCAAATCAACTGCATAGCGATTAGCGGTTTTTTTTTTTTTTTTTGTTTTTTGACTCATGCCGAGCAAAAGGAACGTGGAGGTATTGAAACACAAATGAAGTCAAACTTGAAAATAAAAATCCTCCGTTTGCAGCTCTTCGGTCCTCAAAGTCCTTCGACGCAGGGAAAGTCAAGTATGGGTGTCAGGGGGGGGGTTCTTCATTTCCGTCCCCGCGGAAGTCGAGCGTCACGGCCAAATTGGCTATATTCGACGAGGGAACGAGGTCCGCCAGGAATCGGCGATGGTACGGGATCGCCGAAGACGGCGTTCAGACGCAGGTGCCCTGGTGTGTCGGCGCCAGGGCCTTGCGGTTTTTCAGGCCCAGGGACTTCTCCTTGAAATCTGACGGCTTCTGCTGGGAAACGTCGATCAGTGCGCTGGCGACGATCAGGCCTGAAAGAAAAAAAATCGTAAAAAGCCGTTTCACTCTTTGACCTGGTCCAAGTGGAGCTACCTGACTGGCCCGGCGGAGGCAAGCGGGTCGGCCCCGACGGCAGCCGCATCAGGACGGTCAACACGGCAGCTTTGCCTCCGGAGCACGGCTCCATGGCGACGGGTTTTGGCGCACCCTGAAAAATCGAAACCATGTAAACAAAGCGAAACCTTTCGGTTCAACCAGACAGTCGAATCTCACGGCGACGCCGCCAACAACAACAAAGACGGCGATGACACCCGGCTGACGAAAAGCAACACTTAGCAAAAAGTGAGGCGTGAAAAACATGTCATCCTTACAATGAACGTCAAGAGGTTTTCAGCGCTATGTTTGGGAGAAATTGGGGAGTAATAACACGTCTGACCACAATTGACTTCTTTGTGTCTGCCAGCCTGCCAATTGGGATGTGAGGCGGACGCTCCAAAAAACGAGAATGCGTGCTCGGGGACTAATTCCGTTTCGAGTGAATATAATCCTTTGGGTATACTCAAGCAAACTCTTAATTTCTTTTTTTGCTTTTCCAAGACTTTATTGTAACTGTCCACTTTGGGTTTTTATCCTCACAATATCCAGAAAGTCCTTAAAATGATCAATTACGGTTTTTATTTTTCTTAAAGGTTATCGGACCCTCGGAGGAGTAAAATGAGCAATATTCGTGAAGCACACGCACGTCAACAATTTTTGTCACGGAAGATGAATATTGATGCACGATTCATATGAGGCAATTAGGTCACGTGACCAGAGGGGAACATATTAGCGTGCATCTGCTCGGGCGCAATCGGCTTGTCACACGGCTTCACGGGCACTCAGGTGATCCCCGCTAATGAGTAGCTGGAAAAAGAAAAATGGTTTCGTGCTAATCTAAGGATAAATCACAATCGGCCGCATTCCGTTGCTTACACGCTTCACTGAGACGTCATTACGGACAACAAACGTATTTTGGTTCTATCCGGAGGAGTGGAGTCGTCAAATGCAAATCGGCGCTCGGTAAAATGTGTCGTCGGTGTCCTCTTTGACATCGACGAGTGTTTCCAACAGTTAAGTGACGCCAGATGCTGAGCAATTAGGGGAGGAAAAAAAACAAAACAACAAAAAAAAAAAAGCTTTATGTTGATAAAGGTTCACCTTCAGCTGCTGCCAAACGAATTGGCTCTTTCGCTTGACTCAGCGTTCTTTAAAATGAGTCCAAATCATAACACGTATGATTGGAACGCAATAACGTGCGGGAGTTGACATTTCAAATTTTTTCTCAAGTGCTGGCAACATCTTTCAAAAGACAGTCGGCCATTTTCTTTTTGGTTCACGCTGCATCTTGTGAGGGTCAACAAACAGGAGGAGGCTGGATTTTTCTTTTTTTATCTTTTCCACAACAGCTTGGGAGAGCGTTTAGCGAAATTGTCTCCGGTGGACGCAAATCTTTTTTTTTTCTTAATGCGCTCTGACAAACAAACACTTTTGCCAAGCGTCCAAAAAAAAGGGACGGGCACAAAGTCGCGGAACTAATTAGGCCGTAATTAATTTTACGCTCACAAATAGCTCGCAATGTTTTTTTTTTTTTTCTTTCTCCACGCTGGCCTTCACGACGACGGCCGGCGTAATGGGCGGCGAGCGGCGCTCAGCAATACGCTAATGGCTAATGTAGTGGCTCCTCGCCGGTTGCCACAGCGATTTTATTTCTCTCGGCGGCAGGTGACAGAGGCGGGCGGCCTTGGCTGAGGAAACACTGTTGCTCCTCCGATGTCAATTTGAGCAAGGAGCTCCCTTTTATTGCTTCTAGCTACGCTTTTATCCCCAATGACATTGAGCCCGCCCGCCCGCCCGCCGCCGTTCTTCTTTCAACATTTCTTTTTCGGTTTCGTGATGTCTTTGAATGATTGGAAGGAAGGTCACATGATTCATTTTGTCTTTCAAAGACAAACTCTGCAAAGATAACCTTTATTGTACTGACACTTTATTTTAAACTATTATTTTAAAAAAAAACAATTATTTGATTCTTACGTCAGCCATGGGCGGCAGTATCTCCGTCTGCTCGCCTCCTCTGGCGTCCAGCACGACGGCAGCCGAAGCAAAAGGACGACTGGCCATTTGTTGACGCTCCCTCATGAGTTGCTAGAAGGGATAAAAAAAAAAAAATGCACACATTTATCGAAAAGTAAAGAAAATGGGGTCAAAGGTCATCTGCCAGGTGAGATTGATTTTCCTCCCGTGTGTTGAAACTTTAAGCCGCTGTATTGTAGCGCATCTCGACTTCCAAACATCTTCTAGCCGCATCGCATCTACGAATAAAAACCGGCGGGCTCAGCCGAAGGTCAACAACGAGGAAATTTGCCCTTCTCCCAGAGATAAAGCCAACGATGTTTTCTTTTTCTTTTTGTGTCCTTCTTGTTGTTGTAATTTCCAACACCAAAGCTTCAAATCCAAAATCATCCATCCTAAATGTCAGATAGCCACAATGTTATTTATCACGTCGCGAGGTTCATTTAAAGCCACAAAGCGGCCGAGAGGGGAAGCAAAGTCGTCGGGCGATGCCGTAAAAAAAAACCGCGCTCGGGGCAATACAATCGGACGAGATTCCAGAAATGAATAACTTAAGTCGACGACAAAAGGCCAGAACCGAATGGCTAAAAGCAATTAACGAGCGATTTTGTGGAGAACACAAGCTGGAGCCTTTCATTGGCGCGATAAGCGAACGAACGGGCCGCATTAATATGCAATTTGATTCATTTGGCCGGTGAACGCGGGAATTATCTGGCCTGCCCAAGAACGGACGGCCGTGCCCTCCTTTCAGGAAAACGCGCCGACCCGCCTCGGAGACTTTAGCGGGTCACTTTGGGCTTTTTTTTCTTGCGTCATCCAAAAAATTGGGCAAGCACGAGTAGGTTTTAAAAAAACTCAAGTGGTGTTCACATTCCACAGCGATAAGACGTATCTTGAGAATTCTTTGCTTTCAGGTAGGGAACCAAAAGAGTGAAATTCTTATCAGGTGTCATAAGAGGAAATGAGTCCAACTCAAATCCTTGAGCCCGCAAGTCATTTTTCTAAGTTGAGGAATTAGCGAAGCTTCTTGTGTAAGCAAAGGGTAATCGTATTAAAACGATGCATGAGGTGTTGATTGAGCTCTTGGAGGGGAGCCGTCTTTTCAGTGGAGAGAGAATCAACGTGGTCAAAAAGTCACACGGGCGCAAAGTATAAAAGCTCATTATCCCATCCAGCGGGCTCCATTCAAACTAAGTGCGTGCAAAGTACACATTTGCATAATTGACACTCGCACGTACTTGTGGAAGCACTTTTGCGTTTTTAAACTGCAGCCTTGCAAAATACTGGCTTGAAGTACAAAAATGCAAATATAAAATATTTAAATGCAGCTAAGTGTGCAGATTTGATATCAAAGTGTGTTTTTTTTTTAAAGGCAATTTAAAAAAAAAATAAAGCTAATTAAATACCAATAAAGATTTTTTTCACAAATTAAAACTAATAAAAAATAAAATGAAATCCTAACAAAAGAAATAAAAACTAATTCAGAGGAAAATTCAGGGTCATTATTTGACCTCACAAAAAAAAAGCGGGCTGTAAACACAAAGTTCGACATTGTGTAAAACATCTTTGACCGCCGTCTCGTGAAGCGAAATGTCAGCGCCCCCACCGACCGGGTCAGCGGCGACGTCCTGCTCTGTGGCATTTCCAGCTGTTGTCGCTTCTTCCCTTTGTGATCCAACACCCGTCACGTGCCCTCCATGCAAATGACACGAACGAGGCGAAAAGAAAAATCTCATCGCGTCCATAACAGCTGAACTTTGATTCTGCTGAACTGAAGGGCAGTGACCAATCAGTGACAGCGGCCCATCTGCACGCAATCATTATTTCCCCTCCACTTTAATTCTGGCACGATTCTCAGTCAGGATTTAAATTCATGCATCAATTAGTGGCGCTTGCCGATGATCAATGTCAGTCCTTGTCAAATTAGTTGAATTTGGAGGGCACTTACTTCTCGGCGCCGCGACGCCCAGCAGGTCTGCTTGATTTTCCACACCACGGCTGCCACCAGCAGAAGCGACAGGAAACAGCTACAAGGAGAAAAAAACGTTACCGTTCAAAATCTTTTCCTCGCTGCATATTGATCGATAATTGCTGAATCAGCGAGTTCATCCGAGATGTTCCGCCCGATAATAATGCTCGTTAAGAAGGTAATTGGTGAGTCTCTAAATCACGCGTCGACACTAATGTCCAAGTTACATGGCGATGTGAGTCTACGGGGACACAGGATAATCGACTTCCTGTAATTCGAGAAACAAGCCCTCGTCTTCGGGGGCCGTCATCTGCTTTCAGCTCGGACGCATTACCGATTCGGACCCGATGAACTCGCGGTTGATATTGTAAGCTGAGCGGGGCTATCGGGGAGATATACGGCCGGGATGGGCGTGACCGTGAGAACCGGCGACGGGCGATGAAACGTGATCGCCCTGGCGAGGACGACAAGCGGAGGGGTGAAGAGAAAAGGTGAAATCCGCTGGAAGCGACGGGAAACATCAAACTACGTGTCGTCACGTTTTGCAGCGTGGGAATGCTTTCTTGAATAAAATAAAATATAATACGGTATCAACATTGCCTTCGCGTCACTTTGAAGATAAGCAGCTATGATATTCAAAGATGGCAGTAATTCGAAACCAAAAATATTTTTGCTATAAATACACCAAAAGTAAGTTTTCTTTGCCGGAATGCCCGAGTCGGGTTGTAATTGGAGCCGGCGGACGCGGCCGATATCTTGCTAGCAGCTTAGCGGCTGATGGACAGGCGCCTCGGGCGACGCCGGCCTGACAGCCACGTACATAATATGCGAGTCCGTCACACAACAAGCTCACCTTACACATTCACGCTTAACCTTAATAAAGCCGCGGAAAAGCTTTTTTTTTTTTTTAGCTAGAAATAAGTCGTGATTTATGAGCGTTTTAAAGCGCTAAAGACCTCATGAAACGATTACTGTCAATTCGTTTAAATTTACTGCGCGGGTGAGACGAGACGTCCGTGAGGTGCATTCGGTTGACTGTTAAACAGGTGGAGGAAAAAAAAAAAAATCAATGAGATTAACTAAGCAAATAAAGACGAGCAGATAAACACAGAGACGCTAATCCAAAATTTGAGACTCACCTGAAAAAGGTCACAAAGAACTGCACCAGGTCCATGATGCTGTTGTGTTGGGAAAAGGAAATCTGGTGGAGTCAAAACAGGGTCAGAAGTGAATCTGTTCCAATACTTTTGCTCATTGATGGAGCAGAATATTCGCTGTTGGAGGTCATAATTGTTATTATTCATTTCTGGGGAGGGAGGGGGGGGTGACAATGGCGGCTGTGTGACAAGTCATATCATGGTGACATATGATTATCTAGCGCAGACGCTTGGGAGGCATCGTGCCCCGAAAACGACAACAGCGGCCTGATGCCTCGGGGGCAAGATTGCGCAACAGTTGCGTGAGGAGAATCATTTGCCGAGGAAAATACAAATATTTAGGTGACGACTGTCGGAAGGAGTCAACCTTAAAAAATGGAAAAAAATACATGAATGCCAAAAAAAAAAAAAGAATGGAGCTGGATGAGCTAAGACTTTCTAATAACGAGTCCGGATAATCTGGATGGGGGTCAAAGTCATACGTTTGGGGTTAATTCGCTTTCAAGACGGATCAATGCAATTGTTGGAGGAAAAAAAAAAATTGGGAATCGAGCGGTCTGGCAACAATTCCACTGGCTCTGCAAAATACCTTGTTCTGCTTTTTTTCCAAATCAATTAGCAGATTTGGCTTTGAATTGGATTTGATTTTGTGCAAGGAAAGGAGAGACCTTCTCCCGTTCTCCCAGCGGCTTTAACAACTCAGGCCGCTCCATAAATAAGCTGTTGTTTGCCAGGGAATTTAATAGAAAACTATTATTGGAACACCTCGATGGATGAGGTGACCCCGTTAAGGTCCAACAATCTGCCCGGCAACAGAGAGGGGCGGTGACAATCAATAGGGAGACTAAATCATTTGCAAAAAGAAACTTTGCGATATTACTATTTTGATCTGCCAAAAAATAAAAAATGAGCGGTTGTGTTCGACCTCACTTCATTACAACAGGATTTGTTCCAAAGGCTAGCGCAGCATAAAGGTTTTATCTGCACAAATTGGATTGCTCCAAGGTCGCCAAGGAAAAAAAAAAAGCTTACCTGAATCTTGACGGGCCACGAAAAGTTACTGACGTAGACATAAAAGGTGATGTTGGGGTTGGTCCTGAAGGTAAACTTTTCACAGGAGAAGCTGTCGCCGTATTCCTTGATGTTGTTCTTGGACACGATGGGCACCTCCTCGCCCGAGATGGTGCCGGCTGTAGGCCCCGAGAGTGCACAATTAGACATTTCCGCCATCTTTTGTCTTCCGAGAATAGCGAAGGAAGCAAATGTGAGCAATTTAATAATCCATCAGAATCTGAAATGGATTAAACCAATCCATTTGACATCTATTGAATTGTCATTTCGGTGTCAACGGCGTCGAGTCGTCGCGTTGACATTCCAACCCGCCGGCGGAAAATAAAAGAAAGGCAAAAATCACAGCTTGAGTGCGGCGACGTGCGTTGTGTTTATCTTAATTGAAATCGCCCTCCTGCGCCGCCCAAAGGCGCTCCGGGCTCTTGTCAATTGTGGAGAGGATCGGCCGTGACTTCGCAGACAAAATATATTTGGTGAAGGAGTGAATGGGGGGGGGGGGGGGGGGCCTAACTTCAAATATTAATAACAGCACGCTGAAAAAGGTGAAGGTGGCTGCAGAGGAGCATTTTTTTTTTAGCGGTGGTCAGGTGGGGAGAGAGAGACAGTGGCGTCGGGCGGGCTCGGGTGGAGGAGGAAGGAAGGGCAGGAGATAAACACACCAGAGTTGGACGTCTGCAGTGTCCTTGCTTGTCTTCACGCCAGCGTCCCGCAATATCCGCTAGACGTCTAAACGCAGCACATTTTTCCTCAGCTTTAATTTAAGCTATCGGGTACTCGCAGAAGCTGCTGATGCCAGCCGCGCCGATACTTAAGGCAACAAAAACAAATCTGCTCATTCCTCCTCGCCAGTAGTTGGCGCTATGCTGCAACGTTTGCATTTTATAATTGTCAAATAAAGCTGCCTGAGCGCAAATGTTTTACATTGACGTGTAAACCACGGTTAATTTAGTTTTATATTTGTATGGCAGTTAATATTAAAAAATGAGATGCATCGGTGCCACTGACATTTATTGCCACTTCCTTTACGGCCGTTAAAATTAAGAGAGTGTTTTATTATTTTCAAGGTATTATAACCTAAGCGGCTAACGTCTGGGTTGAATTCAAACGTTGCAAAGTTTTGAGCGGGAAACGTGTTCGATTCGATATTCGAATTCGTGTTCAATACCTGTCGATCCCACGGACCAGGTGACGTTGAGGTTGAAGTTGTTGGAGGCATTAATGAACATTTCCAAGTTCTTGTTGGCCTTTGGATGAGAAACAAAATGGATACAAAATCAGGCAAAAAAATGGAACATGAATCAGAAGGTCTCGTTGTGACTGAGTCAGTGAGTCGTCATGGATGGCGTTCAAATTATTGAGCGGCAACATCAAATTACATCGGGGGGCGGCCGAATAGGACTGAGTCACTTGTCGACTCTCTTTGCGTTACCTGCTCGGGGGAGGCCATGAAGTTGATGGCCGTGTAGTGGTTATCGTCTTCTTGGGTGAGACTGAAGGTGAAGTGGTAGTCGATGAGTAGATTGTCTGTTGGAGAAATGAGGGAGACGTGTGATTAAAAACTTCGTGGAGTCACCTCTACGAAGAGAAATTTATTTGCAAAACTGAAAATATCCCCAAAAATGGTCCGAGCAGGAGTCTGACTGATGAACGCTACGTGAAATCAAAACTTGATTGTAATTATTAGATGCAATCAGGGTGTCCAATTTTCTCATCAAGTGCCCAAAAAAAAAATAAAAAAAATTAACAGCAGGCTCCAAAACTCAATGATTAATAAATACGAACAGAATTTCGTCATCATTTGATTTAGGTGTGCAAAATCGAGACAAAAACATCTTGCGTTCGGGTTCCGTCGGTAACTGAGAGGTCGGAAGCAAGTGTCGGTTATGCGAGGAGGTTAAAACAGGCCCGGGGCTTGAACTTCTCGTCTTCTCATTGAGCTCAACGTCACGCGATGGCATTTCAAAAGGGGGACAAAAGCTTGGCCGAAGCTCTGTTGTCTGAAAAGTGTGACGCGAGAGGAGAGGGTGGGTTGGGGGGGGGGGGGGGGTGTATATTTATATAAGATGCACCGTGAAGGGCAGCGGCTCGAGCACATCGACGTACAAAGTGACACCATTTGGGTCACCTTTTGTTTTCCCCCCAGAGTCCATTGTTGTATGGTGTTCCACAGGGCTCTGTTTTAGGGCTTCTTTTATTTGTACTCTGCTCACCCTGCAAGGCCACCGAGTTGGCTTTTAGGCAAAACCACTAAAAGTCTTACATATGCGCTTTCAATGTGATGAGTCATCCTCTAAGGGCATAAGAAGAATGTGGCCCCGTGATGTAAGCGAGTGTGACACGTCGGCTCGAGAACCAGCGAAGAAGTAAGTGGGCGACTGAGTGCCCCCCCCACCCCACCCCTCGCCTTGATTAGCTCAGATCGCTCACTCCTCGTGATGCGCTTGACATTTTCACGGCAAGTCATTCTGTCAGCGAGCAAGCGCGGCGGGTGGCAAAGCGCTAAGACGGCCCATCTGCCGCCGGCCGGGCGGGCGGGCTTCAAGTAAATACGCCGGAAAGATCCAAGACGACGCGGCTGGGAATAATCAAGTGCGGTGGAGATGTACTCACAGTAACAGGTTCCTCTGAGTGGATTGCCAAGGTAACGGTTTTCTGAGTCACACCTGCACAGAAGAAAGGAGAGCAAGATGATTGGAGAGCACTTAGCGTTTACTGCACGCACCACTTTGGAATTTTATCAAAATTAACACGGTGACAAAAAATCGGAAAAATAACCCGCCATGTGCCAATCCGGGTGGGGTTTTTTTTTTCAACGGAATTGCACAGTATGTAAATGATTATATTTCGGGGATGCAAGTTGCCGACGGCGACACGAACGTTGTTTTGCATCATGTGACAACTCGGATGTTGCCGTTTGATAAGCAGGCGGCAAACATCTTTGCGGGGCTCCGAGCAAAACTGACTTTCATCTGCCGTTTTGGACTCGGCTCAAAAATAAAAAAGTTGAGTCATACAAATTTAAGCGGTCGGGGATTCTAAACTGAAAAGATAGTGACAGAAATTCCAAAGTCGAGGGCCAATCATTCTCCGGCAAATATATTGGCCTTCTCGAGCTGAAACAAAAATATCTCTGGATGCACTTCTGCAGTGCATTCCGGAAACACAATAAGCGTGCAATTAACATATGGCCCGCGTGAAATGACTCTAAAGCCGGGGCCAATTAATCTACCAACGCCGCTAATGAGGGTCCTAACTCGAGGGGCTAAAATTAAAACGGGCTGTGAGGAGGACAATAAAGAGTTGCCGAACTGGCTGGCGTTTGCCTCCGAGCTATTGTTGTCATTTGACAGACGTTGTGGTTTTCGAGTCCCGCCAGCGGCGGCGGCATCTCGCGACAAAACAGACACACACACCATCTGAACGGCAAAGATGGAAAGCGGCATGACTAAACAACGTCCAGCCTTTAGTCTGTCTGCGAGGACGCGAGCAATGACAGCAGTACTTGTGAGCTTTGATTGCTATCAGGGAGAGAATGTCAGATCGTTTGAATCACGCTATGAATCATCGGCCGGCCTTTTTTGGCTGTTCAGGAAAGGAAGTGAAGAACCACTGCAAGCAAACTCTATTTTGGACATTTTCAACTGAGTCATCCGTCAGAATGAATCGTATGTTAACTCCTGTGAATCATACCGTATTCCCATTCAAGAGAATCGAATCATAATTCGATTCAAGAGAATCTCTTCTTTCGTGAATCGTACTGTTTTTCCATTCGAGAAAATCGGATCAGATTTGAGCGAATCCTAATTCGATTCAACCGAATCGTGTCTTTTGATTTGCAAGTTTGAACGAATCGGTTGGCTTTTTTTTGGAGCGACTCCTCGAAACCAAGGACGAGCGCGAGAGAAAACAAATAGACGAACGATGCAGAGCCTCAATTATGAGCGGGAACATATGGCGGGCTTCATTATGATGTGTTGCTTTACCCCCCCACCCCCCCCCCCCCACCCCCCCCACTACCACCTACGCATGGCTCCTTCCATCTATACAAGCTTTTGAGTCATTTAATGCCCCACAGTACATTCGGAAGTCATGGCCGTGACATAACGACATTTTGACCTGCTAGATGGCTCATTATTATGATTATTATTATTACTACATAGCATCCACGTGCGCCGCAATGTGCTAAGAGCGTTGGAGCTTGCGAATCTCCATTATGGCCGCGCGTCGGGGTGTTACGGAGCTTGTATTTTATGCACGCTTAGGACGATAAGGCGCAATCAAAGGGTCATAGAGGAGATTGCGTGCGGGAGGGCGGCCTGCTGAGCCGCGACGGCGACGCTCCGTTACGACCACAAAGGTGGCACTTATGAAGCATTAAGGGCAACGTCGCTCGTATTTCCATCGAGCGTATGAACTTGGCTCCTCGAAATTGTAACTGGTTCGCTGTTGGTTATTTCGGGCACGGATTTTGACATTGTAAACACAAGCGGCTTTTAATTTGTTATGTCCCCCCCCCACTTGCTTGTCGGTAGCTTTTAGCGGGGAAATGACAAATAGATTGGAACGGCGCGGAACTAAATGCATGCTTTCAGAGTATTAAATGACATGATCGAGTATCACGTTGACATCATATCCGAGCGGCGAAGCTACTAAAAGGTCAAGCAAGCGTCTGGCTGGCTGTTTAACAGGGAAGGGAAAAAAAAAACGCCGCCACACGCTTTTGTGCGACGGATAAATATGTGCGGGAGGGGGGGGGGGATGTATTGCGCAACTCTTATCTTAATTTCATCTCCGCCTGCACGAACGTCGTTACCTTGTATCTTAATTTAATCACGGCAAGTCCGAGCTGAAGGCACATGAAAACGCCAAATTTTTTTGGTGTACTCATGGCGGCATGTATTGTTTACAAAAACAATTCCATCCTGCGCTAATGTACCCTCACTTCGTTAGGGCGTCCATTACGCCGAGGCCCCTAATGGCGTTCGGCGCATGCATGCGTGAACACGCGTGCAAAAAAAGATACAGGTTCATTTTGCAGCGGGGGGTCTTTGTTTAAGGGGCTGACAAGGGCGGCTGGTGCACAGGGGAGGGGGGGGGGCGAGCGCACTGATTACAGGTAATGAGATACCGGCAATGACATCACCAAACAGCACACCAAGCCAACTGTTAATCAATATAGCAATTTGATTAGAGTGGAAACGGGTAATTACTTGAGCGTGCTAATGCTTGAAGGTGAAAATGCATTTTGATTTTCAAGATTAGATACCTTGGCAACACTTTGCTACCAAATAACGCTGCTTGATAATCAGCGGCTTCATCCGATTGGGCAGAAATGGGACTGCGAGTTGGGAAGGGAAGGCGGGGTGGGGGGGGCATCCGCGTGTTCTCTGTTCCCGGTTTAATTTTAATTTGATAATCAGTAATGGGCAGGAGGAAGCGTCCCAAATCTGGTAGGTGGGCAGATCCCGCTAAATGGCTCGCGATTGGCCTGCTGGTGTCTGGTCTGCTTGGTCATTTGAAGTAATTTTTAGCCACCTGCTAGAAGGGACATTTTTCTGTTCATTTGTGGTTTGCTTGTATTTTGTTCCAAAAGAAAAATACGCCATGGAGCGTTTGAATCCGCAAAATGAATCAAATGACTCTCCGACACTTTGCAAAACGCACGAGTCTGCATTTTTTCCAGATTTTCTCCAAACAAGCCGAATTTGATCACATTGTATGAATTTGCATGAGCCGGCATCCATTTTGCTTACAAGTTGGAAAGCGGACGGCTAAGTGGGGATGGTCCTCCCACACCTTGGGGGGAGAATTGACCCTGTCAGCAGTAATCATGCTGGAGGTGCACTTTCTGATCAACACCACAGTCCAGTTTTCGCTTTTCCAGCACTAAGAAAAAAAAAAAAAAAATCCAACTTGGAAGGGCAGCTGATCTCTTAAGGTCAGACCATCACCGCTTATGACTGAACCATAAAAAACATAAAAAATCATGAGTCACAATTAGATGCAAATGAAGTCGAGAGGTTCCGCTTCCAATACGAGTGCTGCTCTTGTCGCTTTCAACTTTGGTGATGCAATTAGGAGGAAAAGGTGAGTGAAAGTCAGCGGGCCTTAATGTGATCCAAATCCCATTAATTCCCCCCCCTAATGTGTGGATGCTTATCTGGAGTGTCCTCCTTCTGACTTCTCCTTGACGCCAATAATGAGTCGCCGGAACGCGAGCAGCCGACAGTTACGTTTGAACGTTAGGGTTAAAAAAAAAAAAAACGCTGACCTCCATTTTGTGATTTGTTTTGATGTGGCTCTATTCATCACGCCGTCTGATTTCATTAAAAGAAAAAGCTGCAGGGTAGATTTGCAAACTTTCAAACAGAAATATGGCGTCATTAATCATGAGGGATGAAGAAATTTCGGAATGTTCTGAACTCCCGTTTCTGCTTTCGTGATGTTTCCGGTAGCTGAATGATTTTTTGGGAACGGCAATCATGATTGTGTTGATAAGCAAGTGTGTGTGTGTGTGTGTGTGTGTGTTACTCACAGCTGGCACTGGTCCCCTTTGATGCCCTTGGTGGTGCAGAAGCACTTGCCAGTTAGCACCTGGCACATATTGGCATGGCCGTTGCACTTGCAGGCTGGATGGGGCCGGATGGAGAGAATATGGAAAAGAGGAGATGGGAGCCACACGTCGACAACGAGAATCATCTAAATCGTAAACTACCCCGCGATGATATAAGACTCACCTTGGCATTTGCCGCCGTTGGTAGGGTCGCCGTGGTAACCGACCATGCAGGTCTGACAGTGGACGCCGGTGGTCAGGTTGCGGCACTGCTCGCACACGCTGCCGTTGGTGCACGTGCTGTGGCCGTTGCACTGACACGCTGCGTGTTAAAAGATGGACTCCGTTCAATATTTTGGTGTAGGATTGCGGGAATCCGCAGGGAGGGATCGCTTCCCCGCGCGTGTGCCGAAACCAGACACCCGATCAAAGAGAGGCGGGCGGAGAGTCGATACGGGTTCCTCACCGGGGCAGTGAATGAAGGACCACTCGTAGCCTTTGTCTTTGGGGCAGACGGCGGGCTCCAGGCTCATGTCGTGGGACTGGCCCTGCTTGGCCGGCCTCTTCATGGGACCCCGGTACGAGCCCTCGGTGCAGAGCCCCTTCCCCGTGCTGCTGGGGTCGGCGCACCAGCCGCACTCGGGCTGCTCCAGGCACTGGCCGCACGTCCGCAGACCCGAGCAGTTCTGGGCTGAGGAACAAAAAGATATTTGAACCCGCCGGTTGCGTTTCCTGCTAAACGTTTAGCAGGTCACCTTGACGCCAACATCTGCATTGAGAAGCGGGGCTGCAGTGCGAGAGGATTTCATTCGGTGGGATTTCTCAGCCTCGGACAGATTAAGGTGCTTTCAAGTGCTGGACGGCGAGGCATTAACGCGTTATCTGTTAAGCTGTCAGAACTACAGATGTGAGAGCAGATACAAGGAGAAGTCTTTTGGTTTTTAACGATGAAGGGGAAAGTAGCACCTTCAGCCTGAGATGGAAAAGGCTTCGATCCACCGGACGTTTAATTGCTAGACGAGTCGAGCGGTTGCCACTTTGGCCGCCAGACGAAAAAGCACAAATGTCGCCGCCATCTTCGAGAGGTAGACATTGACAAAGTGCTTTTTTTTTTTGTTCTGTTCTTTTAATGTCTTTTTATGTCAAGCAAATCTCTAGCTAGTCGGCTAATGGATGTGTCGCCATGGCAACACACGGCCATTTAATTGTGTTGTGACGAGCGAGCGGAGGGCTTTAAGTGGCAGACGGCGCAGGGACGAGGCCGTCTAAGCGCGACGGATGAAGAGGTTTTTTATTTTTTTATTTAAATCCAAAACACACACACACACACTTACACAAAAAGCATGCCGGAATCAATAAGAAACACAACCACGCGCAACCTCAGCATAGATTTTGACAGGTAAATCAATTCCGGCAAGCGAGTGAATCCCGTGCTCGGAGTCGCTGCATAAATTGAACGGCAAGTTTGACAAGGTTGCAAAAATCTTTTATGGCTGAGACGTCTCATCTTTTGCTTTGACTCTTCGCAATCCCTGCCCGACGCGGGAGAGAATCCGTTGTATTGTAACATTCTCGACTGCATGTCAATTTACTTCCATTACCTTCTCCTCACGGCCTTTAATAAACTTCTCAAAGGCCGCAAACGGCAGAGTCGATTTGCGGCTCGGCGGCCACGAGGGAAATCAAACGGCGAGAGGGATGCTACGCGCGACTAATTGGGCATAACAACGGCCCCAAAACACTTCTCAAATCCTGGAGTTAGTTTCCTTTTTCTTCTCCGCAGTCTTGAGCACTGACCGGCAAGCGAGAAAATCCAGAATATATTTACAGGGGCTGGGAATTGAGCCCTGCGGAACTCCTATTTTGTTTTTGGGGTGCTTACCCAGGCACTCTCCCGTCTGCCACTCCAGACATTGGCCGTAAGGGAAGGAGATGACGTAAGCGGTGGAGTCCACGCAGCGCTGGGCGCTACTGCACCACATGCACTCCATGGCCTGGCTGGTGCAGTTGGAGCAGGTGGTGTGCAGAGAGCATGGCTTCTTGCAGGGCAGGCGGGAGCTCTGATTGGGGTTTCCTGCAAGAAAGAAAATTGGCCCAGTTGACTCATCGATCAAGATTGTTGCCGATTGATTTGAGGAAGAATTTTTGAGTCGATGGCACTCACCCGTGGCTTTTTCGCAAATGAGGCCGTGCGCCGTGGCGGTGCACGGGTTGGCCCTGAGGCCCGACACTTGCGGTTCCTCCAGGTAGGCGCAGAAACCAGAGTCGCTGGGCTCGCCAGGCAGCCAGCGCAGGCTGGTGTTGGTGAAAGGCGACATGTCCTCCCAGCCCCAGTACGACACGTTGATCTTCCTCAGGCCCACCCAAGGCGACAAGCGCTGAGGGACACAACGGATATTTAACACCTCAACGCCTCCACCCGCCCGACGATATTTAGAAGGCGGATAACCGCCGTGACTGCGCTGCTCTGTTGCATCGTTTAAAAATACATTCATTCAGAGGACTGAGAATGTCATTAAAAAAAAAAAAAAGGCAGGAGAAATAATTTCACAGATGATTTCTCCACTTGCCTTCCGGGCTTGAATCTCAAATGTAAAAGGGGAGGGGCGGGGGGGGTGTCAGGCTTGCGGACTGACAACAAACAACATCCCGAGGACTTGCGACAAGCAGAACCGAGTTTAAATCAGCACAGGGGATGTGATAGGGGGGAGCATTAATCAGGAGAATTTGTAAAATTTTTCCCTAAGGACAAAAACAGATTTATGAGTATTTATCTGGGAGACTGTCTCTGTTTAATTGATCATCCAGACTGGGCATGCTGCAAGTGTGGAATACAAAAAGCATCCTGGGAAATTTGAGTTTTTTTTCCAACCGCTCGGTACCTACCTTGTCCAGCCGCTGAAGCTTCTTCAGCTCGTCCAGAACAAAGTCCACCTGCTTGGCGGTGGTGAGCGAGGCGATGTTGCCCTGGAGATTCTTGCAGTAGTGCTTGGCGTTGTCGTAGCTCTCGCGGCTGGAGTTGATCCGCAGGCAGGCCTCGCCCACTTGACTCCAACCCTCGCTGCATTGTTGTGCTGACAAAAAGAAAACGGAAAATGTCAACTTTCCACCAGACTTCCTCGTGCTTTGAACTCGGTGTCTTACCGGGAAGGGCGTGGCACTCGGACTGGCTCTGGTCCCACTGACAGTTGAGGTTGAGCGAGCAGCTCTTGCAGTTGGCCAGCTTGCTGCACACCCGCTCGTTGCGAACGGGGCAGACGGTGAAGTTCCGCACGTTCTGAAATGAGGCGAGGAACACAGAAGATGGTGTTAAACCAAAAAAGCTGAGGAGCACTTTTATTTATTTATAACTCCTTGTTAGGTACCCGAGTAAAGAGAAACCTGGACAAAAGAAAATGGCGCTCTGGCGCCCCCTGTGGGTGGACTCACAAGAGTACAGTTGGTGTGCGCTGAGATGCACTTTTTGTCGTCGCACCACTGGCATCCGTTGGTGTTTGCCGTGCAGCTGGTGCAGTCCGAGAAGCGGTAGCAGAGCTCGTCCACGGTAGCTGAAGAAATTAGATTTAATTGTTATTCATTTAACTTAAACATGCCAAGTTTAAATTGCTAGTAGAAGTTGACTCATTGTGATATTTATATTTACTGTAAAAATATGACCGGCATGATTGACAAAGTCTGGACTCGATCCCCACCTGGTTTTGCAGGACAAAAAGGGGCGGGGCTGATGCCGCCCGTGCTCATGCTGGCTTCCCAGGGCAGGCAGCGGCCTTTGCTCCAGATGCAGCGTACCCCCGGGCCGGCCTGAGCGCAGCCCTCCTCTGTGGGGAAAGCTCGGCAACTGGGCGGCCGATACACCAGCACGTCGTTGAGCAGGACGCCGGAGAAGCCGCCGAAGATGAACATGGACCTGGTGAGGGAAAGGCGGGTCGGGTCAGGTCGCGTCCTTCCGCTGTCGGAGGTTCCGCGACTCACCCGTTGCCGACCACGGCGGAGTGTCCGAAGCGGTTTACATCCCTGTGCAGGTTGGGCTTGGGCAGGGTCCTCCACTCGTCGCACGCTGAGAAGAAACAACATGGAAGGGAAGATTAGGCTGATAATAACTTATTTCAGATTTGAAAAAAAAAAAAGCAATCATATACCGATGTCATACGCCAGGAAGTCAGCCGAGAAGCACTTGGCGCCGTTGCTTAGCGACGTATCATTATGCGTGTTGCCGCCGAAGACCAGCAGGGTGCCGCTGAGGAGCACGGCCGAGTGGAGGTAGCGGGGGGAGTTGCTTTCTCGCAGGATGAACCTGCGGCGGCGGCAATGTTCAAGATCGACACGTAGGATTTGACCAAATTAATGAGCGTACCAGGTGCGCGTGTTGACGTCGTAGCGGTAGAGGTCGTCCACCAGGCCAAACTTGCTGGCCGGCAGCGCCTTGTAACCTCCGTGGACGAAAACGCTGCCGCTGGCTTGATAATACGTGCTGGTGTGGCCGTAACCGCCCTGCGGAATGGCACCTTTCGGTTCCGGCACCGTCCAAGTGTTGGTTCCTGGAAGATGCAAATTGTTTTTAGATTTCTACTGACAGCAGCTGTTTTGAAAATGTCAGCAGGAGGACTCACTCAGATTATACTCTTGGACGTTGCTGATGTAGCTGTAGAGGGGCGAGTAGCCGAAGATGACTAGCATGACCGCCTCGCCGCTTTCCAGGACGACGCAGTGCGCCGTGTGACCTTCCACCGCGTACATGTGCACCTGAGCGGGCGAGCCCGCCACGGGATATTTGCGCTGCCACGCTCGGGCGGGGATGTTGAACACCCACAGCTCGTCCGTCACGTTGGCCCAGCCGGACTCCAGTTTCCCGCCGAACATGAAGATGTCCTCCTGAGCGCAGGAGAAGACACGTGAGGCGACGCGAGACTCCAATTGGATCGTTAGCGCTTACCTGGTAGGATGCGAGCGAGTGGCTGTATCTGGCCACGGGGCCGTTATTGACCGGCACCGTGTTCCAAACGCCGCTCTCCAGGTTGTAGCTGTGAGGAAATCATGAGTTTAGCAGAAGATCCAGAAGATTAACCAAATGTTCAGGCACGCCTTACTTGAGGATCATCTGGAAGGAGGTGACGTTAAAGGTGTAGCCTCCCACCACCCACATGACCTTGTCCTGCACCACGGCCCTGTGGGAGGCTCGGCCCAGAGAGGTGCCGAAGGGCTTGACGCTGGGCAACACCCAGAACGACTCGGTGGACGGCACGCTGAGCGAGCAGTCCGGACCTAGGAGGGTTCCGAAAATCACCGTGTTACGTTCCGCTTCCGTCACTCACGTCTTGCGCTGGTCTCACCTTGCCAGCTGTCGTTGCAAACGCACAGCTTCTCGCCGGTGAGGTCGCAGTAGCCGCGGTCGGGGCTGCCGCAGTTGTTGCGGCAGTACGGGATGTCGCAGGCTTCCCCCTTCCAGTACTTGTCGCACTCGCAGTACACTTGGCTGGCCGCCGAATTGCCCGGCGTGCATTTCCCGTGACCCGAGCAGTTGCTGGGACACGAGTTGATCCTGGATGGAAACGTTACGGCGTCAAGTGACTTGTGCATTGACAATAAAGCATCGTTCGTTCGTTCGTTCGAGTCGAGCGGTGCGCTCACGAGTAAAATATTTCAAATCCAGTCAAGTTGTAGGCGGCGTCGCTGAAGAAGTGCAGCAGTGCATAGCCCGACGTCGTCTCCACTTCGGGAAC
Source organism: Syngnathus scovelli (assembly GCF_024217435.2). Classification (NCBI taxonomy): domain Eukaryota; kingdom Metazoa; phylum Chordata; class Actinopteri; order Syngnathiformes; family Syngnathidae; genus Syngnathus; species Syngnathus scovelli. Next base: position 7,873,899 of record NC_090867.1, read on the forward strand.
GGTTTCGTTCCCCCGCACCTCGGGTACGATGAGGCCGCTGTGAACCGAAACACAAAGTCAGCTATCGTTTTGGAGTATCGGTGTCAAGATATCGGAGCATTTTTATGAGTACAGGTAGAGCCAGACAGCAAAATCGATTGGGAGCTCCTCACCTGAAAACGGCAACCAGGGGAGCGTATACGGAGTCTCCATCATAAATGTACATGTGGTCCCAGCTGCATTCCGTAGCAAAGTGATTGAAGCGTAAGCGAAGCACGGCGTTCGGGCTGTTCGCAAAACAAAGCAAATTTAACATTTTGACATTGACGTCTACTTACCGAAAGCGAGTTGGAATTGCCTGAATATTTCACCCAGCAAAAAGGTAAATGCACTGCAGTATAAATGCAATTCTTGGCGGTTGCCGTGGCAACTCAAGAGGAGGTGCAGGTTCAGCAATGTCTGAATCTCTCTCTGAATCACGGCCAATTATGACCGAGCGGTTTCAGATAGATACATTCTGTCCAGATGGATTTGAAAACATGAATCAGAGTTACTCACTAAGCCTCGATCAGCCAGGTGCACTTTGTTTTGTACTTGTAGTTGATCGGACCGTCCGTCAGGAAGCCCGAGGGCTCGCTCAACCTGAAACGGAAAAACACAGAAGGGGAGAAGATTAGATTCAACTCGAACAAATAGTGCCTGTATTATTTTGACGAAAAAAAAAAAGTAGGTTGTTACAGGACGCCGAAAAGTCCCAACTTCATTTTAAGTATTGATGCATGCAATATTGATATCTGTAATAAATAAATATTTTGACAGACTTACTTAAACCTGCCCTGGCAATGCTGGCATTGGTCTCCCACCCAGCCTGGCTCGCACATGCACGACCCGTTGAGACATTTCCCGGACAGGCACGGCTTGTCACAGGCTTTAGGTGGCGAGGAGTGGGCGAACACGAGCAAGTGGACCACAACCCAAACCCCCAGCAAGTATCTTCCATAGGGTAGTTGAGCCGGACATCCATTTTTCCATCCGAGATCCATTTTGGGAGAAAATCGCAACAGTGCTTCAAGTGGGACTAAAAAAGTTCTGCATATTTAAATTGCATGCAAGGCATTTGGCGCAATCGCTAGTTTGCACAATCGGGTTTAAAGACTCTTTTTACCCGAGAGCTAATGCATCATCTGTTAGCCCGTTTAGCTGATCCGCAGCGTCCCAGCATTGATTCATGACCGTTCTCTTTTTTTTTCCCCCTCGCTCGCTCTCTTTCAAATCGCAGCCATTTTTAACGCGTCAACAATCCTCAAGACAACCAGCAGGGAGTCGCAACGCGCCGCGATCCCTTCCACAAGCCGCCGCAACGGAGCCAGACAGCGTGGACGGGAGAACAAAGGCTCGAAGCCCCCGGAACCAGTGCGAGGGCTGAGGCCGCCAACATGGATGTGGAGGTCCGGGGAGGAGGAGGAGGCGGAGGATGAGGCTGTACTGTCACCGAGTGGAACAGGGGAAGCGGGGTTAGGGGAGCACTTGGAGCGCTTGTTTGAGCCTACTTGCGCCGCCCTTCGCCCCGATCGGCGACTTGGCCTCCGCGGTGTGTTATTTTACTCCAAAATTAGAAAGTTTCCAGGGAAAAATCTGCGTTGTAGCTGTCTAAATATGACAATAATTGGCAGCGAACGCGACTCCCGACAGCTCCTCAGGTTGGGGAAAACCAAACAATATCTGCGCATGTGCAATAGAGGACTCCCATTTAAAGGGACAGACCCTTTTTCTGGGGGGGCGTGTCTTTTATGTAAACAAAACATTATTTTACAACAAAACTCTATTTTATTTCGATGTCGTTTGTTTTCATCTTTATGTACCACATTGATACCATAAATAAACTAAAATAAGAAAATAATTTCTTACAACATTTAGACGTACCATGTTTTGCGCATGCGCACTAGCTCCAAAATAGATTATTTTATTCTCACCATAAGATGGCAGTGCCAAGCAATATTTTAAAGAACCTGCAAAGCTTTATTAAATATTGTATGGACTTAACTATTTTTTTATCTGTATGGAAAGTGCCAATGTAAAGATGCTATGGAGTATTTTCATGATTTATTTGTGTAAGTTTTTTTTTCCCACTTAGCTTAAAGTCAGCGTTGCAAATGAAATTTAAATACATAAAAATGTCATGAAATATATAAATCACTTAAGTACCCCTCCCTATTTTCCAGCAGGGTTAACCAAACCCCGCACCGCACGCTCGTCTCATCTCCACAAGGTGTTTGCGTGTGCGCTTTGCTCTCCCTGTTCCCCAAACAACGTGGAGGCAGCCAAAAGAGACGCTCGGCTCACTCGTCTTTGGAAATTCCCAGACGTAACAGTCAGCCCAGGCACCAGATTAGATGAAAACGTCCAAATGAAAGGCTGAGGAGGCGACGAGGTTAGGAGGGTCTTTTCTTTTTGCACCAACTTGGCCGAGGCCCAAGAATTGACTAGGGTTCAATTTGGAGTTGATTCAGTGACCTTTGACCTGTGATTCACTGGAGAGGAATGCTCTTTATGTGACTGTCGCGAGCAGGAAGAAAAAGGCTTCTTAAAACATGCACTTTTTTTTTTTTTTGGTCCTTCGTGGACAAACTCCAGCCAGCGAACGTAAATCACTGTATTTAAAAAAAAAAAAAAAAAAATCTCTAAAGACTCAACGCCACCCAAGCAGCTTGAGATCTTCCAAAAGGTCTGTTGCACTCCAGGAATTCCCCTAGCTGGATTATTAACAAGACACTTTGTCTGCCATGGACTCGAGAGGGGGCGTGAAGGGCTTAGACCACCCTCGGCTTGGAGCTCATGCTGAGATGACGAATGGTTTACTAGTTTTGACAAATATCACTGACATATATTCTTTATCCTCGTCTTATTTCGCCACTGCCTACATGAATGTTTACTTTCCATTAAATCGGCGGCTTTAAAGTCAACGGAATAATATTCAACCGTGCTGCCATGATTTTTATTTTATTTTTTTTAACATGTGCAAAGTTGTGAACCTTACAGGGAGCCCGTGGGAGAGCAGCGAGCGGGAGGAAGAATGAGAGGAATGCGGCTGGAGCATAACAAAGCTCAGAAGATGATTCAAAAACGGACCAAAGACAAAACGGACCCCGCTTTGCTGTAGGTCGCTTCGATCAAACCCGATTTGCCGATTCAAATCGTTTTTTTTGTTACACCCCACCCACTAAAGCAAACTCACAATTAATGTGAAAATTTTAAAATACTTCATCCTGGTCTATTTTGTAATTATTATCACAACAGGGGGTGTGTAGACTTTTTGAAATCCACTGAAAAATACGGAGATGTGCTTTTAAAAATCGTGCAAGTACCATCTTTATTTTCTCATGAGGCATACTTGGACTTTAACTCGAAAGGGGAGTTTCCGAGTGGTTTTGGTGTGTGTGTGTGTGTGTGGATGCTGCAGGCAGGGAGAAGGCGGAGGAAGCGAGCGCCACTCACCACATCGCACAGAGTAGGAGAGGACGTGGAGAGCCGGCTGCCGCTACCCGAGTCAGTAAGGTGTTTTCCGGGGTCCGGCACTCTCGTCTGAAGACTTTAGGGACAGTCGGCTTGTATGAGTGGAGCGGGACGCCTCGGGACAAGGGGGAATGGACAAGCACAAAGGTAAGGGACGAGGAAAGTTGATGAAGTTTGGACAGATGCCGAAACTCAGGTCATGCACGTCAAACTGATTTTAAGCGCAGTCCACATTGGGGTTACGGTTTCCCACTGGGGAGAATTACGAAAAAATACATTCAGCAGTGCCTTCACTTTCTCTGCGTTGTTGGCCACCAGGGGGCAGAATGAGATACACTGCACATACATGCTCAGCTCCTTTCCGGGTTTCTCAGTACAGCAGTGATATTAGTCGTTTTTTTTGCAGAGGATAAAGAAGACGGCTGGTGACGTTTCTGCATTTTTAATCCCATCAGTTTAGGATGAAGCACTTTTCACCAGCACACAATCTTTTTCATTTGAAAGTCAATCTTGTCTAAAAGTTGTTTGCACTGTGAGCAAAATCAATTCCAATAGCGCTGACATTGTTCTCAAGGCATTCCTCACATTCCGGTGGTTATTATTTGTCCATTTGGGATGAGCACGGCCGCAGCCACTTTTTGTTCGACTTCACTTCCCTATTGGAGCGATGGGAAAAATCGAATTGTACACATAACAGCTGAAATGATTTTGCGGCGATGGAGTTGTTTTTCCATTGATGAACTGGTTTCCCTTCTCGCCGTCTATTTGTCAAGAACAATGTCCAGCAGTCAAACCGGACTGGAAGCAGAAGGCTTTGAAAGAAACAAGTGTCGCTCCGTCTGTGTTTGCTCCCACTCGCTTGTTGTGTGTGTCAATGGAGCAGTGTTAGAAGATGGCAGCTTCATGTTTTTTCATCTTTCATGTCATTTCATTAATGGGGCATTCAGTCTTCCCAGCGACATTGGATTATTCAATTAATGATTTTTATAATCAAAATCGCTTGCTCGCTTTACACCGAATATTCTTCAAAAAATCCAAAAGGCTATTCATAAATTGTTTTTCTATTTCCATCTGCTGGTGACTAAAATACTGATAAACTGTAAGTCAGTAAGAAAAAGCATAGGGCTGAGTACGGACCCTTGAGGTACACCATAATTAATTCAGACTGACACCTGATGCCATTCAAGAAGTAGCCTTAACGTTAGCAAAAAGTGACATGAGGTCACGTCAAGGGCAGGAAAAGCAACGTGCACTTTGAATTGTGTCACGTCTTGAAATTGAAGACGGGAGAAGCAGGACCCTGAATCGGATCTCAGCGGGAGAAGCAGTGGCGGGTGGGACGGAGAGGGGGCGGGGGGGTTGTCACGGTCAGGGAAACCTGGAAAACATTCCGAGGGGAGGACGGCAGGTGGTGGGATGACAAGGCCGGCCATTGTTTGGGACAAGGGATCGTGTGTTGCTTCTCAAGAGCTGCTGGTTTCAGTGCAGAAGAGGAACGACCTCATCTGCTTACACATCCACCTGCAACACGGATGTTATTTTAGGAGGATGGCCACTTTTTAACAGCAGGGAATTAATGAATAGTGATGAGCGCCGTGCTTTTCCGCATTATATAACTCAATTTAGCGTGGCCTCAATGTGACTTCCTCAATGCTACTTGAAGTCTAAGACTTAAAATGTGACAGTAAGTAAGCTCAGCAAAGTAGGCCAAAGAATTAAGCCTCACTTGAAAGTATGTCAACCAAGGGAGGGAGGGGTGGGGGGTTGATTCACAGGTAATTTAAGGAAGCTGGAGCGGCCTGTAAAAATGATGAAAAGGAAAAACGGACTTCCCGCTCGCTACCTGGCAGCGGGTGGCGGTGGCCCCCCGCGGGCGCCCAAAGACGCGCTCCTGCCAGTTTACTGGCAACAGAAGCCGTGTGTGGTGTTGTTTGGCATCGGGTTCTTTTGAAGACGCCTTGCTAGTTAGTTTTTATTTGCCAGCGGCTGCTACCGGTCCAAACGACCTATAAAAGAGGCAATGGTAACCCTTTCACTACCGGCTAGGGTACCTAATGAAGTGTCCAATCAAGTGAGCAAGAGTTAGACTGAGAAGGAAAAAAAAAAAAAACAACACAGCGGGATAGAAGTTGAGTCGGAGCCACTTGATTTGGAAGAACTACACTGGAATTACAATGCTACTTATTTGCTTTTGCGAGAAGATTTGGATGCTACTTTGGACTTGGCGGCTTATTGTAATCACCATGTCTGCAGATGTTCATTTTACACAAGGCGGCGTTTGTAAACTATTTTCTCCTACAAATGCTGATTTATTATTTTGTATATTAAAAGCATTTATGGCCCGTAAACAATGGAGGTCAAAGGAGTTTTAAACTTTCCACAGGCCAGTTTTTCAAGTCAGACAGGAACAAAGGTTCTCTCGGGGCAAATTAAACGTCTTCTTCTCTGCAACGATCAAAACAAAGCACATTGATGGCAAAAGAGGCAACGTCTCGTTTCACTTCAACTTCTTGTTTCCTTGGCAGACTACACAAGTTGTGAAGAAAAAAAAAAAAACTGTAAATAAAACAAATTCTTTCCAATTTTCTGATTATTCATCAAAATCCTGAGCACATGACATGACATGCAATTAAATAATTAAAAGCATCTTTTCCTACAAACTTCTACAGAAAGGCCAAACTGATAAATGAAAACAGACGCAGTGAGGACAGGATTTAAAAAAAAAAAAAAAGGCAGTGTGGCAAGGCCAGATGTGAAAAGAGCCGTGTGAGCACATCTGCTGCTATTTTCCACATGTGCGCCGTGCCGCATCCCAAAATACAAAGTGTGATTCATCCCTAGAGGACATTTTGGAAGTGTCCGAAAAGCCTCCAAACATCTTACATATCGTCTCACTTTGTTGCATCACTGCGCTGACTTTAACGACAACAACCCTTCCCCAATTTTATTGCTTAATTCAAATCGTATTCTTGACAAACCGCAAAAACATTGCATCACTGACAAAACCATTTTTGCCCTAAATTACACAAAAAGCACTTTACTCGCAAGACCATGATGACATAAATTCAATTAGGAACATTATTTATGTATTTGATCATAATTGATCTAATTATCCAGCAGTAGAAGGCAAATCGATATCAATAAAGTTATTGATTGAATTCTGTGAATGAATCAAAACAGGAAGCGCAACTTTAAGCGGGGAAGAAACGGCGACTGCGGAGCGCCGTGTCCTGTCAGCTGACTCTGTTTCCCAGGCCTCCCCCCTCCCTCCTTGCACCCAAAAGTTCATCCGAGTCAACTTATGCAAACAAACAAGTGGAAGCAGAGCAATGGGAAAGCGAAAAATCAAATTGGGTGCTCTTCACGTTCAGTTTCGAAATGAGCCTGAAATGTTTCTGACTTCTGTCGGAGCGATTCCTGTTGTGAAAGGCTCTTCCAGTATTTTGCTCCTCACACGGGGCCCCTCGGGAGAAGTTGACCCAGCGTGAGCAGGAGTCATTAAAAAAAAAAGTTGGGGAGGGGAGAAGAAAAGGGAGGGAGCTCCTCTCATCATCTGCAACATGTGAAGCTCAGCATTGGACACCTTGTGTTCCCGTATTGAAGGCTGGGTTAGCCGTCGGCGTCTGACCTTTGAGGTTCTTCTTTGGAAGCCGAGCCCTCGTCTGACTGCGGGTTTGGTTTATTTATGGACGTCGCAATTTTCTCTCTCGCCATCACTTTCAAAAGACGTGCTTGATGACAAGGAAATGTTTAGCAGGATATTTGCTAATTAGGTCTTTAAAAGAACAGTCCAAACATCTGCTCCACCTTCTCCTTTAAGAACGTCTTTCATCCTCGGGATACACACAAAGAGCTCCCCACACGGCGTGACCCTGAAGGTCCCGCGTGGGAGGCACGTCAGGGCTCCAAAGTCGTTCTCTCCCATGCTAAACGCTGGCGTGAAGTCGGAGCGTTAACAGACAAATCCTCCCTGACTGCTTTATTTTCATTCTTTGTGTTTGCAGTGCTGGACCAGCTCCTCATGGAGCTCCACCACTTCCTGCTCATCCTAGACAAAGAGACCCTGACTGGGAACGCCACCATCCACAAGGGATTGCTTTCCGACCTACTCCAGTCCTACACTGCGTCCAACGGTATTAGCAAAAAAAAAAAAACGTTTAGGAGGCTTGTTGCCGGGTAGAATTAAGACATAAAATCCGATATGACAGCAGCTTTTGGAGCTCTTCAAGCAAAGAGGCCTCTGGTGTCAACACTCGTCCGATTTCCCTCGTGAGAACACGTTGAAACAATACACGCTGAAAAATTCGCACGGAAAGTCTTCCAGTCACCATAAATAAAATCGGCCCACCAGCAGTTTTGTGTTTTCAGCGTCAGAGCCCCGAAGAGGGAAAATAAACATTTTGGCGAATGTTCTCCAATTAAACGCCGGGGTAATTTTGCAAACAAGCTTTCAGTCCGAGTGTATCTGATGGTCAGGGCCTGTGAGAGTGTCATAATTACACGGCGCTTAGGCAGATAGCAAAATAAGTACGAGGAGGTTTTGTCCGATAGCCAAATGCTGACTCAACGTTGGGTGAACTTGTGGGAAATTAAACGGAGAACCCACCGCATGTTACGTAAGAAGCAAGTTTGCGGTTAAGCGAGCGACGTAGATTTGCTACATGACAAATTGCAAGTTGGGAAGAATATTAGTCAAAGGTTTTGTTTGTGGTCACGCTGATCTGGGGGCTTTTCTCCTCCCAACTTTGATTCGCCGGCACCCACGTCACTCACCACATCCAGTCACGCCTTTTATATAATTAGCAAAATTATTATTTTAAGGATTACATTGTGTAAAAGACCTTTTAGTTGGGTTTTATCCCGGCCGCCATGTATATTTAATATCAAATGAATCAAATCTTAAATCTAGTACGGCCCTCTCGATGAAAACTGAAATGTCCCGTGAGGTTCACGATGGAGTTTGGGTTGAAAAAGTCACAGCGACACACTGGAAGAGTCTTCCCTTTCCATGTTCAGGTCTTGGATTTGTTCCTCAGCACTTCCTCTCCTGGCTCTCGGCTGTATGATTATTCCAAAGCCGCATTCATCCACCGGGGACGCTCGCTTCCTTTGAGCAGGTTATAAATAGCGCGGTAGAAACTTTCGATTTGCTTTTTGGTGTTTACTTTCCGCTCAAAATATCGATATCAAAGCGGTGCAACGCCTGAAGATGTCTTTTGATGGTCGGCGAAAATTAATTCAATCAGGAAAACTTTTTTTTTTAATAAATAAAATGACTACATTAATTATTTATCCCTAGACTTTTTTTTTTCTTATTTCAAAGTCTATAGATATTTAATTATGCTCTTTCTGATTTTTTTTTTGTGGCTTTCACGCAGGTGCGGATGAGGAGTACATCTACATGAACAAAGTTGTCGTCGGTAACAAGGAAAACCAGGAGAAAGGTAAACATTTTTGAATTTAATCAGGTGTCATTTTCCTTCATGACATCTATGTGATAAAAAAAAAAAACACAGGAGGAGAAAAAGAGTCTCAAACGGAATTCTTTCTTCTAGTCCAAACAAAACAAGGCAGCTACAGATGGCTATGAAGAAACAGACAGGAAATGGCGGTGGGGTTGGGTTGGGGGGGATCGGGGTCGTCTGTGACTCCAGCTCGCCTCTCGACTTTTCACTTGAATTGCGTCCCGGCGAGCACGAGGTGTAATAACTCATGTCCGCTGTACCGTCTGACCCAGTTGGACGACCTCGACGGAGCAGCAACTCGAGAAGGGGTGCATACTGTCTCATGGTCTTAGTTTGCACGTTTGACAGAATACAGTAAGAGCGACCCTCGCTTGGTTGATTTCGAAAGAAATCTAAGTCAACAAACTGGCCAAAAGTGATCCCAAACCGCCTCGATCAGATCAGGTCTCATCGGATTTGAGTCCTGGTATCCACCCTCTGGTGTGGAACATCTGAACATCCCAGAATGGTGAAAAGAGCTGTTATGGATCCATTGGTCGTGTGTTTACTTTGAAATTTTGCATTGCAGAAGACCTCCCGGTCAATGGAAAAGCATCCAAACATGCGCCCGTTCCACAGAAGAGCCTTCCTAATCTGCCACCGCCCAGAACAGTAAGTGACTACACCATGTCAAATAGTTTTGGGACTGAAACGGTTCTGGAATTGGAGTCTTCATGTATCCCAGTTCCAAATAAGGTTAGACCTCCAGAATATCATCTACCGGTGGTTCCGTTCTGTCTTTCAAAGGCATTTCCTTTTGCCTCCCCTGTGGATCCACCTGGGGGAAGTCCGGTCCTGTCTTGGGAAGCCTAAGTAAACAAGTCCATAACGATCCGCCCTTTGGAAAACCCTTCATCTGCCTTCGAGGCTTCCATTCCTTCGCGTCAATGGCGTACTCCAGCGTTAGCATCCGTTTCACCGTGAGGGCCGAGTCCCCTTTTACGGCGGCGGTGAACAGCGCCCCCTTGCTGTTGATGTAGTGCCCCGGCATGGCTGTCCATTGGCCTGTGGTGAGGTTGTAGCAGTCCATGAGACAGCGGAGAAAGTCGTCGCAGGGTCCGTTGCGCATCACGTACAAGTTGTCTCTGTGGGCCACCATGCAGTGGCCGTAACTCTGAGGTCTGATCAAGGTGGTGGTGAGCTTCCACTCGTCCTCGAGCGCCACGTACTCGTAAATATCCGTGGTATCGGGAGGTTTCCAGAAGCAAACAAACATCCGCCGCCTGGCGACAGCGCAGGCGGCCGACGCTACCGGCCTTGGAGCTTCTCGTATGAACGTCCACTCAGCTTTTTGAGGGTCATAACGTTCTGCTGTGGCGATGTTCTTTTTCTGGTACTCTCCTCCGACGGCATAGAGTCGTCCCTCGTGCCCAAGCAAGGTGAAGTCATGTTTGGGTCTCTGAGGTCCTGGAAGTGAGGTCCAAAGTCCTGACTCGGGGTCAAAGCAGAAGGCGGCATCAACGGTTTCTTTGTTATAACCGTAAACTCCCCCGACGATGTACAGGCGGTTGTCCAGCACGGCCACGCCACACAAGGACGTACTGCAGATGGTCGGGAGATGCGTGAGATGCTTCCACTCTTCTTCTTTCTCGTCGAGGTAGCACACGACCCGGAAGGTGTCGTGGAGCAGCTCCGTGGAAGGGGTATGGGTACCGATTGCGACGTAAGACACGGGGGATAAGGACTGAGAATACCGCAGCAGATCTTCAGGAAGCGTCGCCTCCGCCGTTTCCCTCAGGTCTTCGAATGCATCGCAGAGGAAAAGAGCGGCGCTATGAAAGAGTTTCTCCAGCCCAAAGATGTGGGCGGCCTGGTAGAGCAGGAGGCAGGTATCCGAATCCACGATATCGCAAAGATGCCGAGTCAAAGTTGGCACCTGCAGGAAGGCGGCGCACTCCACGGCGTCCACCAGCTCGTCCGGATCGTCCAGGGTGGGAATCTCCCCTTTGCAGACGGCAAGAGCGATGAGAAACCCTCTTGCGTGCAGCCCTCCTTTAAGGTGGAGCTCCTCCTGTTTGCTTTCCAGCATGCCCGACTGAAAGAGCGCCCGGAAGTAGTTGCTGTGCCTCGCTAGGAAGGCCCTCTCCAAAACGAACCAGCTGTCTTCCACCTTCACCCTCACTCGACCCGTCAGATCAAAGGTCGCATTCTTCTCTCGACTGGATGATGCCAAACCCTCGGGCATGTCCATAATCTCGCTGAAACGGGTCTTTGTTTCTCACAACGGAAACCGTGTCACTCCGGTTGAAATGTATCCATCTCTCCACGACACGTGACTGGTAAACAAACGTTTGAAGAGTTCCATTGGGTCGACTCGGCACGGGATGAAAATAGAGTTGGGCTATAGATAGCGACTGTGGAGCTTTGGTGGTGACACCCCGGGGGGAATGAAAGCAGACGTCCGCAGAGGGCTGCACTCGGGTGAGTAGGTTTGATTGGCTAGGTCGGGATTTTATTCGTAATATTATTGAATTTGAACGCAATTCTTTAATTGGTCATAAAATAAAATAACAGCTTATTTTAGACTCGTAAATATTTTGGCCTGGTTTTATTTCTTTTATTTTTTTTAAATTAAATATTATCATTGTCTGGCAAACAGTTAATGAGAATATTTAATTTAATTGAATCTGATTTTTTTTAAAAAAAAGCAAATGTTAGAAAATCAAAAACACACCCCTAGATATTTTGGTCTGGTTTTATTTTTTTTTAATTAAATATTCTCATTGCTGGCAAACAGTTAATGAAAATATTTAATTTCATTGAACCTGATCTAAAAAAAACAAGCAAATATTAGAAAATTCTTCTGGTCTGGTTTTATTTTTTTTACATTAAATATTCTCATTTACTGGCAAAGAGTCAATAAGAATATTTAATTTCATTGAACCTGATTTTTTTTTTTTAAAAAAAAAGCAATTCTTCCAAAACACGCTCCTAGATTTGGAGTGTTTTTGCTTCAGCAGATTCTTGGCATGGGAACCGGGGATTTTCCATGTTGCTGGGCCTTTTCGTATTTTTTTTCTGAGCCCCTCCGCCACACCCTGATCACTCTCCCCCGCTGCTTGCTTTTGTTACTTTGGCTGGAGCCAGTCGCTGACTATGTCAAATGAAACGCCAGGGCTGAAGTGAAAGTAAAGCATCTTTGCATGCTGTCAATGTCTTGGAATATAGGGAGAAGGGGGCGTGGCAGGAGGCCGCCTTGTTTTAATTCATAACAGATGCTTTGACTCCTGCCTGATTTACAGTAGAAACAAACCCAGCAGATATTTTTATAAGTTCCTGTCAGGTCAAATGTGAAAATCTCCAATTTGAAGCGACGGTGAAACTTTAGCGGCGGCTTCATTGTTTCATTGCGTACATTGCTATGTATGTCTTACGACCATTTTTTTTTTCTACATTAAAATACATTTGGAGCATCAAGTTTGTAAACGCTTCCTACTTTTGCACTAACCTCCCTCCCTCGGGCTCCTCTCCTCATCTGCTCCGTCTCGAATTTCTGTGATCTTGCCGCGGAATGTACGTGCCTTGGGAGGGAGTCTGAGAAAGTGGAAGATTTAACATCAGACGTTTGATCAGAAACAGGAAAAAAAAAAAAATCCTTCTTCGTTGAACTCGCAGAATTCTGCCAAGTTTACTTTGCCCAAGCCACCTGATTTGTTCTGGTGCTCGATGGAATAGTTGAAATACCTTTTGGTGTATAGATCATCGAAGAACTTTGCTTTTATCTTCTGGCGGCTTTTCAGTCATGTCATTGGATCCCACCCACCATCTCTTTTGGACCTATGGTCAATATAAAAAGCAAGTTTCAAATGTCTAAAACACATAACGTTTGTCTTCTGATCCATCAGAACGCCGTGATTCGAGAACCTTTTCCCCTACCGCTCGTCCAGACGGCGACCTGCTCAGAAGCTTCCGAGAGTTACTACGAGGAGGCTCAGCCTTATGAAGAAACTGTCAATGGTAAGAGTTAGCGGTAGCTACCCGTTTGTCTTTCCGACTCACCGCGTAGTCATCGCCGCGTCGCTCTCGGCTTCACCAGACGACGGCGAGGCCGTCAGCAGCTCGTACGAGTCCTACGACGAGGACGAATCGGCCACCAGGGGGAAGTCGCTGTCGGCGCAGCACCAGTGGCCGTCGGCCGAGGCGTCCATCGAGTTGATGAAAGATGCGCGCATTTGTGCCTTCCTGTGGAGAAAAAAGTGGCTGGGCCAGTGGGCCAAGCAACTGTGCGTCATCAAGGAGCACCGACTTCTGGTAATTCCATCCCGATTTAAATCGGATGCTTGAATTTGAGAAGTAAAAAGTACCTGGTGTTGCTTTCAGTGCTACAAGAGCTCCAAGGAGCAAACGCCCCTGTTGGACGTGAGCCTGCTGGGCTGCAGCGTCACCTACAAGGAGAAGCAGCTCAAAAGGAAGGAGCACAAGCTGAAGATCGTCCCCGTGGGCGGCGAGGCCATCGTGCTGGGGCTGCAGAGCAAGGAGCAAACGGAGCAGTGGCTCAAGGTGAGCTTTTGCTCTCAACAAGTTGCTGGATTTGAGGGAAAATTGTTTCGCTCACCAGGTGATCCAGGAGATCAGTCCCAAGCCGGTTGAAAACGGCGACTTGCAGCATCCTGTCTCTGACTCGCCAAGGCTCATTTGCACTAAGGTGAGAGATATGGAATGAGAAGATTTCTTCCACTCCAAACTTACGCTGGGGTTTCGACAGGGGGAGGTCGGCGAGCGACACTCGGCGGCTTCGGAAAGCGGCAGCAGCACCGACGGCCACGCCGAGACGCCCGAGAGGGATGGTGAGCTTCCGCTAAAATACAAACAAAGGCAAGTGCGGCTGCTGAGCGTCCTCGTCCACTTCCAGTGAAGAAAAAATACAGCGCAGGTTTGAAGTTCAGCAACCTGATGAACATCGGAAAGAAAAAAGTCTCGTCGTTGGAGAGCGCCGAGAAATGCGTCGAAACCTCCGGTGAGTTGGGCATAAATTTGGAGGTTCTCCTGCAAAACTTATTGGACCATCTTCCATCAGGCTACCTCAACGTGCTGGTGAACAGCCAGTGGCGGACGTGCTGGTGCCTGGTCAAGAACGGTCAGCTGTGGTTCTACCAGGACAAGAATAAGAACAAAGTGAGCCAACCTGCCGTGAGGCTCGAGGGTTGCCAGGTTTGGCCGGACCCCAGCCCGGAACGCCTCTACTCCTTCCGGATCGAAATGAGCGGCATGCAGCTGGCGACCCTGGAGGTACTTGGAACCACTGTAAAAAAAAAATTCAAGTAACTCGGTATGCTGGATAGATATTTGAGTGCTCACGTGGTTTGGGAGGTGGGCTCTCTTGCGCTGAAAACAGATCCAGGATGAAGAAAAATGTCTGGAGTGAAAAAAAAAAAGAAGTCAGCATTTTTATAAGACGCCGGGTGCATGGTTACATGAAGTAAACACTGTCCTCACTGGAGTAAGGGTGGTCCATGTGTGTGTGTCTGGTGGAGGGTGGAGATGTCGTGGGATTTGGTCATGGAAAAAGCCCTCCAGTTTCTCCCTGCTGCATATTTGAGCATCAACAAAAGTATTTCACGTCTCAGCTTCTTAGGACATATTCCGACAAGCATAAATCCCACTTTTTGGCCACGCCTAAATCTTTAGGGAGTAAGAACCGAAATGTTTTCCAGGCCAAAACGTCAGCCGTCATGGGCCACTGGCTGGGCCTCTTATTGTCCCAGACGGGGAGCAAGACAGACCCGGAGGAGCTCACCTATGACTACGTCAACGCCGAGAGGATCACCAGTATCGTCAACGCGGCAAAGACGTCATTTTAGTAGGACAAGACAAAAATATTAAACCAAAAAAAAAAAAGTCGGCGTGCTAAGATTTCAAATGTTTCTTTGCGGCTCCAGCTTGATGCAGAGGCGCTTCTCCGAGCCAAACAACTACATTGACGCCCTGCCCTCCGCCCAGCAGAACCCGGATGAGCTGTATGACGACGTAGCCTCAATCGCTGATCCAGAGGTGTGTTAAAAAAAACAAAAACCTGAAAATTCAAAAATGTAACTTTTTTTTTTTCTTTTCAGGATATTGTTGCTGGCTGTCTTCCACTGAGTGATGAAAAGGACATTGAAGAGCATCGTGAAATGTCCGCAAAGGACGCACATAAGGACTTGGCTCAAGATGAGGAACCTGAAAATCGGGTGTACCTCGACCTGGTGCCGGTGCGGTCTTTTTTGCACACGGTGGCAGGTGGTGGAAAGGAAACATCAGGAGAATCCCCTGAGCCCTCAGAGGAACGCAAAGAGCCTTTGAAACTAAATGAGGTAACCTCGTACCTCAAAGTAGCTTTTGATTTGATGTTAAAAGGCTGGCGAGAAACTCTGGTGCTTCCATTCCAGGTCAATCCAAACAACCCGGCAGAACCCGACGCAGCATCTAATTTAAACGAGTCGGCCAAAACAGAGGAAGAGCATTGCACGACTCCCACCACTCCCACACAGCGGCAAGCTCCGCCAAATTCCAAAGCAATGCCGCAAAGCCAGGAGCCCCCCAAGAGGACGCTGAGCCCCTCGGGGGTCCAGAAAACTCTGACTCTTCAAACAACCTCTGGCTTTCCTCTAAGTCCTCAACCGCCACGACCTAAAGCCTTCAGCACAGGTGAGGGGTGACGGAGCACTCGGGTTTTCCATCAAGGAAGGAACCCAAACAAAAACATTTGGTTGGCTCCCTCATGTGGTGAGCTGCCTCTCCTACATCAGCACACATGGTCACAATTTTAGGAACACCATCAAAAATTCCTCCTCTTCAAACTAGATGCTAAAAGTATAGCATAAAAACGATCACTTTTGAATTAATAATAAAACACATGAAAAATTAATCAACAATCTAAATCAATGCTTAAAAAAAATAGTGGCAAAATGATTTTGTATACCGAGTAATAAAAAGTGCTGACTTCCAGGTTGCTCCGGTGCCGTCGAGGGGAAGCTGGGCAAGAAACGCACCGAGGCTGACTTGGTGCGCTACAGCGACGAGCGCGAGCGACTGGAGCGAGAGCGTGACGAGGTCAGGAGCAGCCTGGCCGGCCTCAAGAAGGAACGGAGGGAAACCAAAGAGGAGCTCAGCGCCTGTCAAGGTAAATTATTGTCCAATTCTTCTGCCCCCCAAAAAAAAAATCTGCTTGCCTGAGCGGGCTCCTGCACGTTGGTTTCAGATGCCAAGCAGCAAAGCTCACTGGAAGCTCGGCTGAAGCAGATCGAGGAGGCCAGTCGGGAAGCGGAGCGGAGGCGTGTGGAGGTGGAGCTACGGCTGATGGAAGTCAAGGAGAACCTGAAGAAGGTGGAGGCCGGGCCCTTCACGCTGGGGACCACGCTGGACAGCAACCTTCCGGACCCGTCTACGGTCAGCCGCCATCAACCTGAAGAAAACACAAACACAAGTTAGCTCACATTTTTTTTGCTCGCCCTCAGATGAAAACGGTGACGCAGCCCCCGTCCTCGCCCTGTCAAGCATCCAGCAGTCCCACCGGCGCAGATCCGGCATCTCCCGTCAATTCAGCCAGCGCACTTAAGAACAGACCGGCGTCCATCATGGCCACGAAAGGCAAAGTGCTGCAGAAAGCCAAAGTGAGCCCCGTGCAAGAATTTGTTGGAATGACATCAGAATTTAGATTTAATTCAATCGTGCTTTGTCGTTACAGGAGTGGGAAAGGAAGTCCACCACTTAAAGCCCCTTGTACACTGAAAAGCACCGAAAGTTTGAAAGCACGGACAGTCTTGAATTGGCCACGAGTCATCCTGGAGATTGTAGCATGGATCAACATTTATGCTGGTAGCTAAATGTAAATAAGCACATCATTTATTCTGCCTTTGTCGGGGGAGGGGAGGGGTGAGGGGTCTGTATTGCTAGCTAAAAGAAACGCACTTTTTATTCAAATAAATACTGACCAAAAAAATTTCACCAGTCTTTTGTGTCGAGCCGGCCATCCACAGCAGCCGTCCTGTCACGCGTCACCTGCAACAACAATTTAAGCAGTAGAAATTACAATAAGCAGAATTTTTTTTTCTCTACTTACCAGAGGCTTGCCAGAATCCACCCTCCACACACTCCTCTTTCTACTTTTGCCTAAGTGGTTTAGTTTAAAATAACAGTCTACACTATGTGAACTTCCAAGTGAACTTTAATTTAAAACAAATGGACCACCTGAACAATTGAGGGTAATAGCATAGCGCGCTAACTTAAGATAAGAGATGGTAAAAAAACGGAAGAAACGGGATTGTCAGGTGATTTGACCAGCATTTTAAAGCTGCAAACGTTCGCTAAACTGCGTCAAAGAGGAGAGAAGCAGCTCCATCAAGCTTTCCAAACGCTCCATCATCAACTCCAAACGCTGAATCTGTAGGAGAGAAAAAAAAAAAAGGTTTTGAAGATGTTGGCAAGTTCATTTTGATAAACACAACGAAAAGCAGACCTGTGGCTCCGCACTCGAGCAGAAATGTGCAGCGATCGGGGCATCTGGAAAAGACAAAGGTGGTCAAAGATTTTGTTAATATTCGTGAGAAAACGGAAAGCTCGACCCACTTTTCTGGAGATCGTCTGCTGAGGTTTGGATCTGCTGTGGGCTTTGGGCGGTCTCATGGAGGCTTGCAGTTGCCTCTGCTGGTTTTGCCACAATTAACACACTTTTCTGGAGCTCGTCTGCTAAGTTTTGGATCTGCTGTGGGCTTTGGGCGGTCTCCTCTGGGCTTGCAGTTGCCTCCGCTGGTTTTTCCACAACCATCTCCACGTCAGGGGGCATTTCCGGCCGAGGAGTGTCGCTTCTCTCCGTCTGCTCGGCCGAAGGACTTGGTGCGCTCTGAATTTCGGCGGGGTATCTGGCAAAGAAATTTGAGACCAGATCGACTGCGATGCTGCGGCCTTTGCACTGCAGCTCGACGCCGTAGCCCCGTTCTGTGATGGAGATGGTGCGCGCGGAGAGCTTCTGGCCTTCCACTTGCGAGTGGAACCACGAGATGGCTTCGCTGCTCCAATCAGAATTGATGGGCTCCACGCCTGAAAGTAAACACATGTTTGAAGTTTGACACTTCTGATTTGTGTGCGTGTACCTGAGAGGAAGCAGCGGATAGCCTGGAAGGGCAGCTGGAGGAGCGGAGGTGTGATGGAGCGAAGGTTCCTCCGTTCCACTTGCGTGCTGTAACCGTAGTCCACAAAATCCACAGCCACCGTGTCGTCAGACTGAGCGTTGACCATCGCACGGTACCAGTAGCCACCTGTGGAGCGCAAAAAAAATAAATAAATAAATAAAAAACATAAGCCCAAACATGCCCAAAGAAAAGGCAACGTTCAGCATGTGGTTTGGTGGAAACACCTGGAAACATGGCGCAGCAAGGCTCCCCCACTTTTGGTTTGAAATCCGTCTCATCCGCCTCACAATGTTGCTTTAGCTCAGCTTTGAGATCCATCAGTCGCTGTGTGTCTAAACAATCAGAAAATTTTTTTTTCCAAACAGCACATTTGCGTGCATGTCCATCAGTCGACGTGCGTATACCAGCCGGGTTGTCAATGTGGCAGAAAAACTCTCCGGGGTTGTTAACCATAACTACCAACAGCGTCACGGACAGGCTGTCGGCGGGTAGCTGAACTGAGGACCACGACAAAGGCAGCAGCGCTGAGGGTGACGAGAAGAAGTCACAACCATCTCTGTTTTTCTTTCTTTTCATATCTGCGTTTGTCTTACTTACCGGGTGGTTCTGCAGGAGCCCGTTCACCATCGCCAGCCTTCACAGGATCAAGCGAGGCGTACCCGGCGGAGACGAGCAGCTCGGCGATGTTGCACTGGAGGTCGCCGGAGCAGTCGACCATGACGACCAGAGCTTTGCCCTTGTGCGACCCTTTAATCTCTACGTACAGGATTCTGTTGGATGCTTTCCGCTGCAGGGCCAACAGGGCTTCCTCGGACCAGCTCTCGCCAACAGGCTGGATCCCTGCGAGGATCCGCGTGACGGATTTGGTCTGAGAACCACCGGGGCTTATCAAATAATTGAGATGGAGACTCACCCGCCAGAGAGCAGGGAATGGCCTGCATGGGCAAGGCGAGCAGCGAAGAGCTTATGGGTCTCAAGCAGCTGATATGCACATCCTCCGAGTTGCCGTAGTCAATGTAGTCCACGCAGATGCGCTCCTCCGACGTGTACGCCAGCACTTTGGCCCGGTACCACTGCTGGTCCACTACAACACCACCGCCAGGAGATTAGATTTCAGGTCACGATGTTGTGTCTCGCGTCAGTTTGGTACCTGAGAACTGG
Source organism: Syngnathus scovelli (assembly GCF_024217435.2). Classification (NCBI taxonomy): domain Eukaryota; kingdom Metazoa; phylum Chordata; class Actinopteri; order Syngnathiformes; family Syngnathidae; genus Syngnathus; species Syngnathus scovelli. The sequence goes on from NC_090867.1 coordinate 7,893,166, forward strand.
GCGCAGCAGACAGAGCCGGGCGCAGGTCGAAAGTTTTGGGATGCGGCTATCTGACTGCAATGCTGCCTCAAATTCAGCTGCAACTCTCGAATGTCACCTGCCGAGATAAAAAATAAAAATCTTCCTCTCAAAATGTCAAAACTTGGGGCTTGGGTGAAATACTGACCGGTATTGTCCAACTTCTGCACAATCATGTGATTGGGCGAGAGGAAGTGTGTCATCATGGCGGAGAAGGAGTCCCCCACGGCCTGCGTGAGGGGCTCGGGTGGCTGAGGCCACACGTTGTCGTCCTTCCCTCGAGATTGACGCTCGTAGGTTTCCATGGCGGGGCTCAAGATGGCGTCTGAGTGGGGGATACGGACACTGTCAACATCACCCTTGGTGGTCAGTGGAAAGAGAAAAAATGAATAGCCCACGGAGAGGCTTACTTGTATCTTCATGGGGTTTTTTTGCAAAACCACCATCGATGAGAACTGAGCTCAAACGTTTTCCTGAAAGAAGACCTTCATGTCACACATTTTACGGTACGTACGCTCAGGTGCGGCACGCCGTACCCGTGGGAAGCTCGATGTCCACGGCTCGTGCGTGAACATTTGTCAGTGTTTCCACCAGCTGCACAGTCAGCACCCTGCCGGCCAGAAGCGCAGTGACGGCTGAGCAGCACTCGGCAGACCAGCTGCCGTTCAGCGGTTCCACGCCGGCAACGCGACACTCCATTGCCTGAAGAAAATTGTTTAAAAAGTTTTATCAGCATCACAACACGTTTTTTTTGTTCTTTTTGTGCACTCACGCAAGGATAAAACAGCTCCAGGTCAGCAGGTAGCGGCCTCATCCTCTCCACAGGGACGTCCTCCTCATTCCCGTAGTCGATGTAAAGGATGTTAGCCGATTTTTTGTCAGCCGCCAACTCCTGGACCAAGCCTCGGTACCAAACCTAGCAAAACACGAGCAAAAGCATGAGCACAAACGTTTTTGTTATTCTACGCGTCGTCACTTCTTACCAGGTCGTCGGAGAACTGAGCAGCGCACACCTCTCCGACGCAGGGGACATATGGAGGGGCCGCAGGGGGACAGCTGGGGGTCTTCAGGAGCTGGCTGCTGATCATTTGCAAGGTCTGTAGCAGCTTGGGGATTTGGAGATGGAGGAAAAATCTGCCAGGGTTGCAGAACTCCACCACGGCCGCCTAAAATAAAATCCCCAGTTAATAAATACTTAGCAATTTAAATTCTTATCATTCAAGGTACCTGAATATCAGCTCCGTTATCAAGCTTGATGGGATGTAAGTCCTTCAAGTAAACCCTGCGGGGGGGCATTGCATCTGCCAACTTTGTTTCGCAAGGGGGAGAACAATCAGGATTAATATTTGTTGCTAAGATGTCAAAGGTCAGAGATCTAATTACCTTTGAATCCGGATGGGCGGTATTGCTTGCCAACGTTGCCGAAGCAGCGGTCTGATTCGGCTTCTCCCTACGAAATCGAACTCAAGTTTTAGTGCGATGAAACAAGTTGAAAGCTGTCGTCGGCTTACCTTGCGGGCTGTGGGTCAGCGGGCCCACAAATCTGTCTGTGGTCCTTCCAGTCTTGCATCTGGCATACCGGGGAGCAGTATGTTGTCATCTTGCAACGAGAACAACGTAAAGATCCTGGCAGAGAAAAAAAAGACTGTATTTACTTGAAAATGTCAAATGCAGTATTTACTTGGAAACATTACCTTGATGGCCACAAAAGTGGCAGTGGCGCAAAGGTGATGGCATGGAACCTAATGCCTTTATGGAGAAAATGAAACGGGTTTTTTTTCATAAATTGACAGTTTTTAATTATTTAAAATGTAATACATACGGCAGTTGTATCCCCACTGGCTGGTGGCAGTCTTGGACCTGCAAAAGAGGCAAATTGGACTGGCGTTCCGACATGTGGCAGAAAGTGTTCGAGTCAACACAACGAAGAGTTTAAAGTGTTTACCGGCTCCTACAGGCTGCGAGACCTGCCAAGGAAACACGGCCGCGTTGGATGACGGCTTGCGCAATGGCTGGTTAGGCGGCACAAAGTACGAGGAAGATGGGTTGTTCATGGCAAATGGCGTTCTATAAATCAAAGTCAGCTTTATTCATACAAATACAATATTTCAGACTTAAGTGACGAGGTGGTAATAACGTTTGCATTTTTGTCGAATTCAAGCGCGGGTCGCCATGACGAAACAAAACTTAGCCTAAAAGTTAGCCTAACGATTGCCTACTAATTACATCTAATTAAAAGCTGTGTTTGAGGACATAACAGATGTAATACACTGTAACACAAATATGTAACCGTATATCGCGTGAAAAACTATAATAATTCAAATTAACTCACAGTTTCGACTAAAAGTTCGACTTTTCCTGGCGAATTCTTGTTTTTGCCGGATGGCACGTGCTGAAAACAAGAAGCTCACTACGCATGCGCAATGACACAAGCTGCTGATTGGTACATTATCGTGTTGGCGCGTAGATGAACGATTCGTTAAAAAATTATTATTATTATTATTATTATTATTATTATTATTATTATTATTATTATTATTATTATTATTATTATTATTATTGGGGGTTTTGTTGTTGCTGCTGCTGTTAATATTGTCTACGTATTTTACATACACATTGTAAAGTACAGTGACAACGTATTTGTTTGATCAAAGTTAATTTAGTTCATTTAATTAAAAAAACTATTAATCAAATATAACTGATACAATTATAAATGAAGATGTTTGAAATATTTGTACACGTAATTTACATACGGGGGAGTAGTTACTCTTCCACTTACATCAGACGTCACGAAAAGCTTTGCCTCTGATTGGTTCGCGTCTTTCGTCCGTTCCCTCCCAGCCGTGGCCATATTTGTTGATGTGTCATTCCAAAAAGGACTTGTTGGGTTGACCAGCTGGAAAGACAGACAAAGTCACGGTTCAAAGTTCACCATTAAGTTCAACCCGAGGTCCTCACTCGTTCCACTCATGGATTTACCACACTCGGTGGGTGAATATGAACACACTATTCTATCAAACGCTTGTTTTCCTTCACGGAAATGATTAGCTAGCTGAGCTGCCTCCTATAGGCTAGCAAAGCTGTCATTATCGCTACAAGCTAAAGGTTTTTACGTTACAAATGATAAGCGCCGGTTATTGCTTTCATGAAATACATTGTTCTGGCGTTTCCCTGTTATTAACTTGATATAACTGCAGTATGGGTAGCTCAAGACGTTATGAGCAAGCTTATAACACTGCAAGCTAATACCTGCATAATAAGCTTGACCGTCTGTGAATGGCTTCAAATGAAGGATAAATCAAGTTAAGGAGCATATTTTGGTTTACTAGGCGCGGCTGCGACAAAAGGTTTTTCCAAAGGGCTTGTGTTTCCTTGACAGCTGACATCTGTCAAAAGGAGCATCCACGCCCATTGCTGCTTGAATGCAGCATTTTCATAATACATAGAAAACGTTCAAGGTAGATAAGAAGCTGTCCATGAAGTCTCTTTATTCTGTAACAAATGTGAATAGACAAAGCTGTGGGTATTTCGCAAAATCGAGAAGTATTCCTTAATAAGAGAATAACGAATATTGCTGGGATTCCGTTCACAACCCAGTAAAGCAAGTAGTATGAGTTTATTTTAGGTATCAGGTTGAATAAAGAGCCTAAAAGAATATTTGGGGCGCTTTAGTCAGTCTGCTATTCCTCTCCCTTTGTTTTTCAGATTTAATGCACAGAAGGTACCATGGAGCTACCTGATCCAGCCTCGGACGCACACGTGATGGAGGAGTCCAATGTCGAGTTGAAAGGAGGTGAATTGCCACAGTTACAGCAGCTCCAGAACTTTGAAGTAGAAACACAAGAACCCGTGTCAGAAGAATGTACAGCAGAGGAATGTATCCAGACAAAAGGTGACTTTATCAAAACTAAAACAGATCATCTTGCAAAGACAAAGATTGAAGGACAAGATGGAGGGGGTGAGCTGGGATCCGATGACAACTGTGATAGTATTACGTGTTCAAATAAAGAGGAACAGCCGTCACCTTTTTTAAATGAAGTGGCCGCAGGCGATGCGGTTGAAGTTTCCCACGCCGTGGAAGCTATATTGACTTTTGACAAAGGCGGTTCTCCCAACGGCAACGACGAGTCGCCCGTCAGCAAGGAGCCGTCGCCACAGAACCGCAACGGATTAACTGAGAGTCTGTCATCCCCGTCGCTCCACAGCGCATCCAAACACTCCCCCCCTGACTCCATGACCACCACATCCGGCATCTCCAACGGCCCCTCCACCCCCTCTTCGGACACCATCAGCTCCTCCCTCACCTCCAGCCCTCAAAGCGTCACCAACACGTCGGCGCCCTCCGATTCGACGTCCAGCCCGTATGACACGGACTGCAGCCGGAAGCTGATTTCGGAAATCCAGCGCTCCCTGTCGCAGGAGTCTCTGTTGGACGAGCTGGAGTCGGAGCTGATGGCCTGTCAGCTTCCCGAAGTCGAAGGGAAAGGAAGCCCGCCTGTCAATGGAGTCCCTTTGGAGCAGGAGGACTGCATGTTGGTCTTTGAGAAGTGTGTCCAGTACAAGTATGCGCAGCAGGAAAAGTCCATCCAGAGGTAAATAATTAAAAAAATAAAGTTCCTCAAACTGTTGAGCTCATTCATCTTTGATCTACTTATTTGCGCTGATTTAATTTAAAATTACCACTGTGTTGTGAAGGTTGCTGGAGGAAAACAAGCGGCATCAGGATCTCATCCTGGGCATCTGTTCCGAGAAGGACAACATGAAGGAGGAGCTGAAAAAGAGAGACGAGACGGAGAAGCAGCACATGGGCACCATCAGAAATGTTGGTACCATTTATTTTATATGTCGACCAAAATCAAATCATTTTATTTGTCCAAAACTTGGTGGCGTACACCTGCTCCCCTCCGCGGTACACAAACCGCGAGTGTTTCTGTTCAGGATGAGATTTTATCGGCACAAATTGATACTAATCACATCCCAGACATATAAGGCAGCAGTTAGAGCAGACCCAAACAATAACAGAATCAGATTACCTGACTAATTCTCTGCGCAGGTGAGGCGTGGCCTCCCCTCGCCGCCCGCCATGACGTTCACCCTGTTTACCGTCCAGTCTGTGTTTGCGTTGACAGCTGGAGGGACGGGTTTCCGAGCTGCAGCGGGTGCTGAAGGATTCCCGGGACAAGCTCATCCAACAGGAGCAGGCGGCTAAAGCTAACCTGATGCAAACGCAGAAGGAGATGTCCTACCGGCTAGAACAGGTAAAACCGTTTACGGTGGCACGAAAAGATCTCATCACACAGCCAACACTGTCAGGACAAGAAGAACAATTATTTTCTGTTTTTTTTTTTGAGCACGTCAAACTCGTTGGAAATAATAACCAGTAAAGTAAATACGCATTTTTTCATCCAGAACCGTGCACACTGCGTTTCCACGTTATCAGAGTCAGAGTCTTTTTTTTTTTTCTTCACACCCAACGAGTTTTAATTTCACCGTCCATTGAACAAAAAAGAGCTCGAGTCTCACCATTTTGGTCACGTATTGCCGCCGAGGGGTTTCGAAAGCTGCCCATTTGAAGTCCCCTCACTCAGTCATGGAATAAAAGCTCCCCAACTCTCCCTGCAGGCGAACAGGAAGTGCGAGGAAGCACGCCAAGAGAAGGAGAGCATGGTGATGAAATATGTGCGGGGGGAGAAGGAGGCCCTGGACCTGAGGCGAGACAAGGAGACTTTGGAGAAGAAGCTGCGGGAGGCTACCAAGGAAGTGGACCGCCAGGCCCTACGAGGAAACCAGCTTGCCCAGGAGAGAGGCCGCCTGCAGCAGCTGTGCGACGCCAAGGTCTTTCGGAACGGAACGTCACAAGATGTTTCTTGCCATTGTTTGCTCATTGCATGTTTTTCTGCTTTGCTCGTAGGAAGGCGAAGTCAGCCGGCTGACTCGAGAAGTGGAAAAGTTGAAGGAGGATAACAACTCCCATCTTATTAAGGTCAAATGGGCCCAGAACAAACTCAAGAGCGAGGCTGATGCCCACAAGGCAGGTGGCATTTTGTTCTAACTGCTGAGCTGGATTGAAAGTTAAAATGAAGCATATATTTCATTGTATTTGACAGAAACGGGAAAAAAAATCTGTAATGAGAACATGTTCCAGTTCTTTTGTTTGAACACAAATGAGAAAACAACAACTCAATGTCGAAACCTGGTGAATATAAGCAAATGAAATGTTATTTTGAATAGCAATCAAGAATCGTTCACGCGGTTAATTAAATTGACTCCCGACTCCATTTTTGAAATGTCATTTTAATGTCGATCGTCATCATTTAAATGTAACCTACTTGTTCATAAGAGGTGGTAATCATTTTAGATTGCAGGAGCTCCCGACAAAAACAAGATAAGTTGTCTGTATTTTTCATTTGATTGGCAATAAAATGGGAGGGAAATTATACGGTAATGAACCCGCAGGAAATGGGTCATTTCGGTCTTTCTTGATAATGACTGTAATGTTTTTTTTGTTTTTTTTTCCTCCCCCGGGGGAAGGTAGTTTGTAGCCGCAGTCCATTTCAGACCGATTAAATAATGGCTGGACCAATCGACTGTATTAGTACTAGTAAATCAAATGAGAATGAGTTGTTTATCGATATCTGAATTGTGTGTGTGTGCGTGCGCAGGAGTCTAAAGACAAGCTGAGGGACATCACAAGCAAACTGACGCAAGCCAAAGAAGAGACGGAGCAGATTCGCAAGAACTGCCAAGACATGATCCGAACGTACCAGGTCTGACCCATTTTTTGGGATTTTTATGTATTATGTATATTTGTGTGATATTATGTAGTACTAGGGCGAAGCACAATCTTCCACCTGGAGGGAAAAAAAATATTTTTCTCATTTCATACATTTTTAGAAGTGAAGATCAGCAAATAAAACCGGTTCATCAAATTATGATGCTGTAATTTCCATAGATACCGCATGGTGGTGCTAAAGAGCTGCTTTCTCCCGAGTCCTAAACTGCAAAACGGTGAATGATGATTCTTTGTTCTGCAGGAATCAGAAGAGATCAAATCCAATGAGCTGGATGCGAAACTGAGGGAGACCAAAGGAGAACTAGCCAAACACATGCAGGAGCAAACGGACCAATTAGAGGTGACTCCATTTTCTCATCCTGGCGGCTTTTAAGATATTCCTCTTAAACGCAAATCAACACCTGATAGTCTTGAAGCACAAAAATTTCTCTTTCGTCACATTCGCAGGATTAAGTGCCTTAGCGAGGGAACGAGCGTGGACTTAATCCGAACACAATGGCCTGTTTTTTTTCGTTGTTTTTTTTTTTTTTTTTTACATCATCCTCTTCTAAGAGGAAGGACAATTTAAATATAAATGGCCTAGAAATGATCAATATGAAGCAGAGCATTCGGACAGCCGGCCCAAAAGACGCCGCCTACTCCCTGTCTGTCTTCCCGCCGCCTCGCTTATTTACCCCGTGAGTCTCAAACTAAAACGCATAAATAGAAAGCTCTCAAAGCGCCTGTTGTTTTGCGTTCGACGTCAACATTTCAATTTACACGCGCCGCTCTACTTTGTCTTCCCAACCTTCGCATTTAACACAACATAACATTGCTTTTCCTTGATTATATAGTGCCTTCGTTTTGAAAAATATTGCCACTGTCTCCCAAACAAGGCATTCACAAAAAAAAAAAAAAAAATGTCTTCCTTAATGGTAGTTTGTTATGCTCAAGAGACAGTCATAAATTATACAAAACGAAACTCCATTAGCATGGAAAGAAGCAGGCAAGTCATGAATTAACGGAGCAAATAGCAAATATATTTTCCTCGTGGCAGGTTGTCGTGGATACCGCGGCCCGCTAATAGCTTCTTGGAAAAGTTGACTCTCACCAGTCCCGTTAATGGCTTTGTTTAAAAGATGAGACAAAACATCATTTCATGCCGCTTTCATATTCCTAATGAGCGCGCCGAACCACGGAAACAATTTGATTTCAATGAAGCGGCTGTAAAATCAAAATCAAACAGACGAGGCTTTATACTATCAATATATTGCGGGTTGAATTTTTTGCTGTCCTTTTTGATGGATACACAAATCCATTAACGGTTGAGAGTTTTGCGGCTTGTCGCAGGTGCACCGCGTGAAGGCCAAAGAGCTGGACGACCTGAAGAGGAGTTACAAGGAGAGCATGGATGAGCTGGACGCGCTCCGCACCAAGGTTTGTGTCAAGGCGTCGGCGCCCCGTCACCGCTGACACGCCTCCGCTAACCGGCTTGTCACGCTCCGCAGCTCAAGTGTCTGGAGGACGAACGCCCCCGCTGGGAGGACGAGCTGAGCAAGTACCGCGAGATCATCAACAGGCAGAAAGCCGAGATCGGTCGGCAGAGGGACGAGTTGAACAAGATGGGCGCGCTGCAGGAGGAGCATCAACGGTATTGGCCCGGCGGTAGAAAAATCAAATCGCAATTAATAGTTTCGACACAAATAAATTCCGATTGAGGTCTTTGTTCGAATGAGGTTCTTGATACTCGCGACGGACAACGTGACACACTTTTCTGCCTTCCGAACCATGTCATCTGCTTTCTTGGCCTCGGCTGTCTCCCGTGACGCTTGTGGCCTACTTCCAGCCTCATTTGACTAACTCCTCCATTCCATTCAAAGCACACCTCCTTCCAGTTAATTGATTGTTTTGATGCCAGGGCCCAACAAGAGCTCACGTCTCGGTGCAATGAGGTCGACTCGCTCAACGGCCAGATGGTGGACCTCCAGCGGGACGTGCAGGGGAGCCGGGAGCGCGAGGCCGAGCTGCTGGGCTTCACCGAGAAGCTCAGCAGCAAGAACGCCTGCTTGCAGTCGGAGAGCAACGCCCTGCAGTCCCAGCTGGATCAGCTGGGCGACCGCTTCGCCGAGCTACGAGCCAAGCTGGAGGAAACCGACGGCGCCCTGGATGACAAGGTTGGGCTGGAGCTTTTGTATTATCGTAAGGAGCATCCATGAATGACGCTCACCTCATTATTTTGCAGTCACGCCGGCTAAAGCAGGAGGAGGTCCTGAGGCAGCAGGAGGTGCGAGCTCTGCAGGAGGAGAGGACCGAGCTGCAAGGCGAACTGAGCCGGCTCAAGACGCGAGTGGACGAGTTGAGGGACGAGCTGATGACTCAGAGGAGGAAGCAAGCGGCCAACATCAAGGACCTGACCAAGCAGCTAACACAAGGTCAGGAACGATTGAACCATTTTGGTGTCAGACACGATGAAGAGCAACGAATCCTTATTAGCATGCTAGCTCCTGATTTTTACTCTAGTCACATTCCCCAAGTTCAGCACTAGCTTCGTGCACGCGCAAATGCTTGGAAGGTCGTTCAGCTTTCCTTAAGGCAGCCTGTGATCATTCCTCAGAGTTCGTCCGCCTTGATGACAACTTTCTTATCTTACTGAAGTCTTTCCCGAGCTTAGCGTGCACACCTTCTCATTTTTATGAGCGCAGACGTGAGGAAAGTAATAAGGTTTCACTTTGGCGTTAATTTAAATTGAAGGATTCGAAATGCACACGATTGAAGCGTCACATCATTTTATGTGACAAATTGACTATGATTCCAATGACAGATCTATCTCTTCCTTCCAGCTCGAAAGAGACTGGACCAGGTCGAGAACGGAGGCTGCGACCGCGAAGGCGGCAGCATGGGTAGCCGATCCAGTTCCTCAGGTGCTTCGCCTGGTTTGTCCCAAATCTTTATGAGAAGTGCCTTTAAATTATCAACGCCCATTTTGTTTTGTGACTCTAATGAACCTTACTCCCCAAGGCTCCTTGAACGCACGCCACGGGGGCGGAGGCGAGGAACGCTGGCGGGAAAGCCACTCCGATGCCTCGACAACGGCGGCGACGGTAGACAGCTTCCCGGAGGTGGATAAGGCCGTGCTGGTGGAGCGCATTGTCCGTCTGCAGAAGGCGATGGCCCGCAAGCAGGAGAAAATTGAATTCATGGAGGATCACATCAAGCAGCTGGTGGATGAAATCCGCAAAAAAACCAAGTGAGTGTCAGTGGAGAAAAAAAAATAATCATAATTATATATATATATATATATATTTACTAATAATCACAAAGAAATAAACCCATTCCAAGTAAGCAGTATTGGAAAAATGCCTGAATGAATATAGCTAATAAATATTCCATGCCTCGTGTATTAATGGCGTCCTGATTAGCATTTCCATTGACCTTGAAGGACAGCATATGCTAATGTTAATCGCAACACACTAACACAGACGCTTACAAATTCTTACCTACGCTCCATCCCGTATGCCGCGATTCATTAAAAGCTATTTATAGCAGCATCACGGGCGTGGGCGGGAGCCTGGAATGAATTAGCAAGCATCTTCAGTGATTCATATTCACGGTCGCTCCGAAAAGTACGTGAAGGGCGTCGGCACAATGGCACTGAGTAACCACGGGCAGCGGGGAGTCCCCGCCTCTTCCTTAATCGACTCTCGGAACTGCTTGCCACTAAATCCATTTCGGTGTAATGAGCTAAATCCATTGAGTTAAATCTATTGATTAGCAAGGGTTTTATGACAAGGGGTCCCGTATCAGATTGCTCTCTGCCAATAGCCGTCAATTGCCATTTTGGCTCAACCTACATTACGATTCAGGACACATCCCACGGTCGGCGAGCTAAAAATAATCTCGGGAAATAGTCACTGGAGTCGCAAGGAGGATGTCGGAGCGGGTTGTCGCGCTTTTTTGTGCGTTTAGTTCTTATATTCACTCGGCTTTCGTCAGCACATTTGTTATCTTTCTTCCAGGTGAAATGCTGACTCCCCTTTTCGTGCGGCTCCAGCTAGCGTCTCCTAAAATTAGCATCTTTATTTCTGTATTGTCTCTTACTGTTTTCTTTTTGGGGTCACTTCTCAGTAAAATGCATTTTCAAGTCAAAACTTCCGACTGACCTCGTCTTGTGCATAGAATCATCCAGAGCTACGTGCTAAGGGAAGAGTCGGGGGCCCTCTCGTCAGAAGCTTCGGACTTCAACAAGGCCCACCTGAGCCGGCGAGGAGGCATCATGGCTTCGCTGTACACCTCCCACCCGGCCGACAGCGGGCTCACGCTGGACTTGTCGCTGGAGATCAACAGGAAGCTCCAGGCGGTGCTGGAGGACACCCTGTTGAAGAACATCACTCTCAAGGTACGCTCAAGATTCTTTGTCCGCATTTGAAAAGCAACGTCCTTTTCTCCACGTCCAGGAGAGCCTTCAGACGTTGGGCGCCGAGATCGAGAAGCTGATTAAACAGCAGCGAGACCCCGTAGACGGAGCGAGGAGGAAGTAAGTGAAGGACTGCGGAACTTTAGGATGCAAATGTGCCAGTAGCGTCCTTTTTCTTGTCATCTTCTCGTTACCTTGCCACTTACTTGAATTGTTCTGTCGACTTTGCAATCGCTTCGGTGCAACGGATCGCGATTTCCTCCGGGGACTTTTTTTGACGGCTGTGACGGGCCATTATTCTGAATGTAGACTGGGGATTGTCAAAAAGAAAATGGACCAAATATCAAATATGGGGGGGGGGGGGGGGGGGGGTGATGTGTGTGGGGGGGTGATTTTGTCTCCAGGTTCTCTGTTCAACAACGCCATCCGCCAAGTAAACCTCAATGCCAAATTCTTTTTCTGAAAAGAAACTTGCACGACCCCGTCATAACGTAGCACTCCAAGATGTGAATTATTCGTGTCCTTGTCACTGAGCTGACGTTTCTGCTGCTTGGTAACGGCAAAGCGTATAAAAATCTATCCAGGGACGAAGTGCAATGTCTGCCCTTTCTTTTAATTTTCATTTATTTTGCTTTTCATTGTGTGCGCCCACGCATTCGTTTGCTCACCTTCTTCTTCCATTTCAGCGTAATAGGCGTTTGGTTTACTCCTCACGTCCGCGCCGGACTTGTCCGGTCTTATTGGCTGGTACCAAGTTGACTTTGATGATTGTTCTATTTGGCGCCGTAATCCCTCTTTGCTTTTAGGTCACACGCGCGCATACGAGATGAAGGGAACGACCGCCGGTCGATACAAAAGGTCTTTATTTGATCTCATGCGGCGGCGGCGGCGGCACAACAAACCGTTTCATGCATCAAGCCAAACCCGCCGGGCATTATTATTTTGGAGAAAATTAGACAAAAATAGAAACATAATTCTCTTTCTCATGTAGATGGCCCGCAAAATAGCCGCATCGGCGACGGAACGAGGTAATTTATGCGCCAGTGCCTTTTAATACGGAACCCAACGAAGCAGGTTATTGCCACTTTCCCGCGACAAAATCGCTTAGGTTAACACATAACATCGGCGCCAGCAAAAATTAATTTCAACACGACGGTGCTGGACAAGTGAATGTGTGCGAGTGTTAGTTACAACTCTAAGTGCAGCGACTGTAATATGAAAGGGCCTTCCATGGGATATCACGAAACATGATTCGCGTAGCTTTGAGGTGACGCCGTAAAATGGAATATATAATTTTATTTTAATTTTTTTTTTATTTGAATCAATTTCCTGGTTCTGTGCAATGATTTCAGTGGGCTCTGTCTGTGTGAAACAAACTGTGATTCTAATTAAATTGTAGATTTGTATATACGGAATGATGTGTATATACTGTGGATATACAGATTATGTGTGTGCATATATATATATATATATATATATATATATATATATATATATATATATATATATATATATATATAAATAAATAGGTGGATCAAGGAAATAAAATGAAATACGTCTGACCCTTGTGGAATGTTATTGTTGTTGATTTTGCTGTTTTCACCTCCAGTCAATGTCATCAAAAGGAACAACAATTCCTTTTTGTGGACGAGGCAGCTTTAGAGTCCCTTCCCCCCCCCCCCCCCCCCCCCCCCCCTTCAAAAGGAGCGCAGTCCGCAAAGCTGGAGGTCACACGGTACAACTCATGGTAGGATTTAATCACTGCCTGCCACACATGAAAATGACAATCTGGCCTATAAACTAGTTTTAAATATTTAATGAAATAATGGGTTAATACATTATGAGTGAAATGTCAAAACGTAAATTATGTTTTGCCCATCGCTGCTCTCGGAAGTGCATCTTTTTTGCATAACTAATTTTTCTCAAGTGCGGACGAGGCCTGCTGACGGCGCTCTATGGGACGGCCATCCATCAGCAGGTAAAATATGGCTTCTCCTCTTCCACTCATTTCACTTGTTCATGTTTCCTCCCCAGTCCGCTTACAGGCTCAGTGACACGCCGCAGGTTGATACTGTGACCGTTTCAAGGAGGCTATTTTTAGCTCGCTGATAAAATGCCGTCTCTCCTCCCGGCTTTGGATGACTCCACTAGAAAATGGCCAAAGCTTTCTTTTCTAACAAAAGCGCTCTGTGGAAAGAGATAACTGGTAAGACTGGTGAAATCTAATCCAGGTGCACCTCAAACACTTTTACAACCACAAATTTATCACACAATGTAATGAACTTTGTAATCTACTTCTGCCATATTTAACCAAATGACGAGTTATCCTTGTGCATTGATTTAGTCTATTTTCATAAAGTAAACACTCGAGCGCAAGAAGAATATCCGTCTCGCTGCATTATTTTCCCATTTACGCGCTGAGCTCGTTTTGGTCTCCTTTCAGTTGCAATTTGGCAGCATTCCCGAGGGTTGCGACAGACAGCGCCAGCCGGGATCCCCTAAAAAGAAAAATCTGCCGCTTGGCTAATGAGCTGTGAAATTGCTGCAAACGTTTGCGTTAATAGTTCATATGTCGCCGTGCGTGGCGGAGCGTGCGTCGGTACACAATTGATGAACGGCTGGAGAGTGCGGCAGCCAGATAAGCGCGAGAAGTCAAAGCCCGCGGGTCGCTCTTTCATGTGGTTGCTCGCTGGATCTGGGCGGGGGGGGGGGGGTTCGCCACATTCTCCTCCATCATACGCTGCCGATTATGCAAATAGAACAGCACATAGTGGATTGGAAAATAAAAAGTCTACACACCCCTGTTCACATGCCAGGAAAAAAACCAAAAGATTCACACCTATATAATCAGTACCGGAAATTAAACCGAGAATGTAGTTGCACAAGTGTGCACACCCTCTTGTGTTCAGCCAATCACATTCCAACTCATCTTAGGCACAAGTGCTACCATTTTAAGTGTCTCTTAAGCATTGATAAAGTGCAGCGCTACCGCTATTTAGGTCATAGGTCACATTCATGGTGGGCAAAGGTCGATGTCTATTTTAACTGTATGAGGATGACATCATTTATTGTATAATAATAATTAAAACTATATCTTTTTCTTCTGCTATGATGATACATACTTGATCACAAAGCCTCACATATGAATGAGCTTAAAAAAAAGATTCTGGCTTCTTAGATATATTAATGTGCACGGCCTGTTTCATTATGAAATGTGTTATTCTTCCAAATGCAAATGAGCGTCTCCATCTGCGAGGGCGCTCTGTTCATCTCAGCAGAGGCGATCTGCCAAGAAAACAACCTTTAATAATAATCAAGCACTCCCCTGTTATCAGCGATGTGGCACTTGTCCATTCATAAAATTCCTTTTGCTTTTGTTCCATTCACTGGATTTATTTTTAGCGGACATTAAGTGTACACTTATATACAAGCTGTACACGGACTAGCATTGTATTGAATAATGTTATGAAGCAAAAGAGACCATGAACAACAAATGTTTTTCTTTTAATTCCACAGGACACTCACAAAAAGCATGTCAAGCCATACTCAACACTATTCTGGAATCAAACCCGTAACCTCATGGGCAAGAATAAATATACGACATTTTCATTTGGCTGCAATTGCACTTGTCGACGGATGTGAGGTAAAACACAAGGTGAGTTTAAATACAGTACGCAAATATACAACACGGTCCAGTTAGTGAGAACGTACGCTCATCATTGCCAGTCTCTTTATAAATTTTGTCTTAAATTTTTAGAAGGAAATTATTACGAATAAAAGTACTCTTCGGACCTTTAGGAGCAAAAACCACGCCTACATGTTTTCCATTGCACTCAATAATAATCTAAAAAATAAGCTAAATGGATCAATCAACATTTTAGATGGCCTGCCAAATTTAGCTAGAACTATTCAAGTTGGCTGAATCTGTCCAAGAATTGTTTTATACTAAAAAATAATCTACCTTTTATTCATCAATGAAAGTCGTAAGAGGGCTCCCTCTTGTGGTGTGCAAAAGAATCAATGCCTAAAGTAGAATTCCTAACTCGAAAGGTGTTATCCAAATTCACTAAATTGGTCCCCTGAAAATTAATCATGACAAATAATGTATCTTTGTTCATCTATGTATTCATAAATTGTCCCAAAGCTTGAACTCCCTCCAGTGGTACATTAAAGAATCACAGCCCAAGTAAAACTCAGTTGTATTTCACTTTAAATACATTTGAGTTTAATCTTTAGGAAAGTTTTCTTTTAAGCATTTACGACAAGTTTGGTGTTCTGAGACGGATGTAAAATATGTGCCTTGGGTCAACAAAAGTTGCAATACATTTTAAAAAAAATTAAAAAAGCACTTTGGGCTTTTAGTACGCGCTGGCTCCTTCGTGATCACACTTGAACGCTCAAAAGGAGGAAAAAGAAAAAAGTCATGGTAGGACTCAGAAATGGGACTCAGAGCGAGGCAGCTTCCCGGTTCCGGCCACATTCCTGTCACTGATGTCCATCAGGCTGCAGTCCGTCCACAACCCGAGCGTCCCTCCAACTCCTCCGGGCTCCAGCGAGGATGCCCCCACAAAACCGGCCGAGTAGCGGCTCAGGTCGCATGAGCTGACATGCAACATGCGCTCCCTCCTGGGTCGGGGCCGACGGCACAGCAGCCTCTTGAAGGCCCTGCGAAAGTCCGGACTCCGGCAGTAGATGATCGGGTTGAACGCCGAATTGGCGTAGCCCAGCCAGTTGAGAAAGACGAACAAGTCCTCGTCTACCAACTCGGTGCCAAAAACCCGCACCACGTTGACCACAAAGAATGGCAACCAGCAGAGCGTGAAGGTTCCCATGATGATCCCCAGCGTCTTGAGCGCCTTGTGTTCCCGGAGCGCGACCATGCGCGGCGGCTTCCTCTTGCACCGCGCCCCGCTGGCGTGAATGTGGAAGCGTCCCTCGCAGCGGTCGATCTTCCGCAGCTGCTGCTTGGCTTCCCGGTAGACGCGCGCGTACACAAACACCATGACCACCAGGGGCAGGTAGAAGGACACCACGGATGACGAGACGGCGTATGCGCGATTGGTTACAAAGTCGCAGCACGCCGGGTCCTCGTAGCACGCCGCGTGCGCGCTATCCCGGGACCAGTGCATGAGAATGGGCAGGAAAGAGACAAGCCCCGAGACGCCCCACACGGCGCATACCGCCGCCTTGGCCCGGGCTCGAGTGAGCAAACTCTGGTATCGGAACGGCGCTGTGATGGCCACGTAGCGGTCCACGGCGATTACGCACAGCGTCTCGATGCTGGCCGTGACGCACAGCACGTCCACGGAGATCCAGAACTCACAGAAGAACGAGCCGTAGTCCCATGCGCCGCGCAACTGCAGCGCGGCACCGAACGGCACCACCAGAATGCCCATGATTAGATCGGCGCACGCCAGGGACACCACGAACACATTGGTGCGTGTTTGGAGACGCTGCGTCCGGGCGATGGCCACGATGACCAACGCGTTGCCCAGAACTATAGCGAGCACAATGATCGCCATCAGTAGGCCGATGCCCACCACCCACTCCTCAGACGCGGACGGTCGGGCGGCGCTGCCGCTTGGATCCGTGTAGTTGCGGGGCTCCACGGCCCCCATGACGGGCTCCCGTCGCGCGCTAACTCCATCTGGAGCTCCGCGGTTGGAGCTCCAGACGACAGCATCGGCCCGGGATGTCAATCGCCGTGCTCAGTGCGTCACGGACGCACTGGCCAATCATAAGGCTCTCATCACATCCGATACAATGCAGTATACTTTAGCGTGGCCATCCACAGCATGGTTACAAATTTGACTTTTAAGTTTTGAGTGGCTTTTCAAAGCAGGCTTTCAAACTCCTGAGTGCAAATACTTGCAGAACATTTATAAACCAATCTAAAGTTTGCTCCACCGACGCGCAGGGCACCTGAAAAGCTTGCAATTGCGCTTACTCGTCTTTAGGTGGCAGTGTTTCGCATGAATAAAGATGCTGCAGTTAAAACCTGATTTTAACTTGCTCTGTGTAAAATGCAAGTTACATAAATGTACTTGACAGGCTCCTCTCGAGTCATTTTCCACTTTGTTGTGGTCATACTATGACTGCACAAGTTATGTAATTGGCCACAAAACTGCATTGTGCATTTCACCGGAGTTTTTTGAAGACCATACTGTCCTGAGAGACAGATGGACCACAACAGTTTCAAGCTTGCATTCTTTATTTTGTTTTGACAGACAGAGTTGTTACATATCAAAATCCCTCAGGAGGCAGAGGCACCACCATTCCGGACTGCCAGTGTGCTTACGTCACACCAAAGATAAATGATCGGGTCAGAGGGCGTGTCGTCCCCCTTGAGACCGTCACTGCCATTAGGGCAAATTGAAGTGCAGAAAAGAACCACTGTGTCCTTGCTTTGACACAACAGTGGCCCCTGAATGTTTACCTACCCCATGGGGGGAACCCCAGCTGAGAGGACAGCAGGTCTATGGAGTCATATGATCATCCCTCTCCCATGATATAAAACAAGCAGTTGATTTTGAGCAACAGACAAAACATTGCATTTAAAAAGATTATTGCCGACCGTTTTTTAAGGCACTTAAGGGTGTTGCAAAGGTCTTGTGACATTTTTAGATTCTTCTAAAGGTTTGTTCATTTCAGCTCTTTGATATTGGCAACATTTCACGGGCTATTAGCGACCTTTCAAGTGTGCCGCGCTTTGGAACATATTAGCGATGGCGCTGCTGAGAGAGCAATCAGTTTGTACAAACTTGCAAAAAGAGATGCTAATCTCACGAGTAGTACTAAATGTTGTTTTTCCGTTCCGATTGTGAATTCATGTGACCTCGCTCCTTGCGTAATAAAGTCCGGCATTCATATTTCAAGCTGGAGCTCTTGTTCAAGGAGCATTAGAGCTTTGATTTGTAGCAATAAATGTCCATTACGGCTCTGATGTAATGGAGTGCTTTTAGCGTGGTCGCTGCAGCTTATGAAAATCAGGTTTACAAGCATCCCGCTTTTACCTAAATGGAGCGACGCCGCGGTCAAAAAGCATCTCGAGCTCATCTGTCAGCTGGCCGGCAAGAGCCTGAGAGAACGTTTTGGTTCTGAAGCGAGCGTCTAACAGCTAAATTCAGGACGTTCTGATTTTTTAAAAATTTTGTCCATAATCAATTATGCAAAATAGTAACCATGCTCCTTTTGTTTGACCGCAACATTATTGTAGTAAGTTAGTTAATTTAAGGCTTTGCGATTATTTTTTTTTTTTTTTTTAGAGTGAATGTGTCAATGTCACCGTGACCTCGCCTGTGGCAGGATTGTCATTGAGCTGGAGGGGCTGGTAGAAGGCCGCCGCTCTCATGGTGCAGGTCGCCCCCGCCGCCATGCAGAAGTACAGCCAGATGCTCAGCGTGAGACTCGCGTGCTGTTTCTTCGGAACGTCCGGAAGTTTGGCGGCGACGCGCAGCGGCTTGGACAGATCCGTGATGGCGCCAGTGACCGTCTGCGCGTCGAGAAGCCACTCATCATCTAAAAAAAAAAAGGCTTACAATTAAATACTTTCTCTGGAGGAAACAAACCTGTCAAAAAAAAGAATCCGATTGGCTTCATTGAATCAGGAAGCGACGTTGCCGTGTGAGAAGCAAACGCGGGCTAATTCCTCCGCTGATTAATGACGCTGATTGCTAGCGTAGCGTTCCCCGGAGAGCAGCGACTAAAAAGCCACCATTTAGTCCCGGCATGCACTCCGAGCCGCTGATCGGATCAGTCCAGACCGACTCGTGGATCGCGTAATATCGCCCGGGCGCTAATTACGTGAAGCAGCCGTGTTATCGTGCTGAAAAGTTGACACTGACAGAAATCTGGATTAATCGTTCCCCGTCGTGGCAATGTGGTTCTCACCTTCGGCAGAGAGGGCCCAGCAGCTCGGCGCCTCGTCGGTGAGTTTGGCTCCTTGGGGAAGCGACAACGCGAGCGACAGGACTACGGTCTGGCCGGCGCTAGCCGACACCGGCGGCATGTCGATCCTGACGGCCCCTCGGGGCATCTTCGGGGTCTTGCTGGGAGCTTTCACATTAGAGCGTCCTGAGTCTACACAGTCCGAGACAAGGGGGAACTAGAGGAGGGTGTTAAATGTGAAAGTCAGCTGTGGGACGTAAAGCCGGCTGAAATCTCGCGACTTACCAGCGAGACGCTTTTGGAGCGGAGGTCTAGCACTTTGATTTGGTGGTTGTTGGTGTCGGCGACATAGAGGAGATTGCCGCCGACGCCCGCGCAGATGCCGCCGGGCTCGTTGAAGCGGGACACGGCGAAATCTGGACCCACCGTGTCGCCCGCTTCGCCCGTGCCGGCCAAAGTGCTGCAATGCTTCGTCTTGGGGTCCACCACTTTAATCTGCGCGTAAACACGATCGAAGTCATTCATCTCCAAATGCGTGGACGCATCCTCACCTTGTGATTGTAGGAGTCGGCCACGTAGAGCAAGTTTCGCTGCGGCGACCACGCCACGCCCAGCGGATGCTGCAGCTTGGCCTCCACGCCCTTCCCGTCCACATCCCCGAAAGCAAAGAGGTTCTGGTTTTTAAGGCAAAAGCGCATCAGACAAAATACTTCCTCAAAAAACAACAACGACCTTTCACCCACCGTGGGGTCTCTCTCGCCACCAACTAGTAGCTTGACGGCGCCGTCCTTCAGCGACAGCGTGCGGACGGTGCTGCTCTCGCTGTCGGCCACGAAGAGGCAGCCCCACGGCTCCTCGGGGGCGACGGCCAAACCCGAAGGCTGGGCGAAGCCCGCCTTGTGCGGGTAGGCGTTGTTGCGGTTCTCCTCGCTGCCGCTGCCGGCCCATCGCACGCACGTGCCCGCCTTGCACTCGCTGTTGACGTGACGATGCGGTTAAGCACGTGTCGGGCTGGCGATTGCGCTTGTTAGCCTGTCTCACCTTCCTTTGGGCAGTTTCCCATCTGCTAGGAACAGAGCCCAGATCTGATGGGTTCCCGCCATGGCCACCCACAGCACGTTGTCCTCGGCGCCGCCTACACACGAGTGAGAAGGTGACCCATTTGGCCGCCCCATATTAAAAACCGAGCTCACTCACCAGCTGTGCCGAGCGCTACGTCCCAGGGAGAGCTGATGGGCTGCTCGGCTCCCATGGCGCCGCCGTCTTTGTCCGTACCCTGGACGCCGAGGCCGGCCAGCGTGCTAACCCGCCTTTCCGACAGGTCGATCTGCATTGAGGGAGGCGCGCACGTGAGCGGAAGGCGCAACCCTTGAGGGGCTTCCTTGTCTTGGTTTGACCTTTCGGATCAGGTGGTTCTCCGTGTCGGCCACGTAGATGACGTCGCCCTTCATGGCCACGCCCTGAGGGGAGTTGAAGGAGGCTTCAGACAAGGAGCCGTCTCGCCTTCCGCTTTCAGGGCCTAGATCCAGAAAAAAAAAAAGCAACCTATGAGGCATGTCGGTAATCATCACAACAAACAAATCAGTAAAAAAAATATTTGGCAAGGTTTGGATTAACGACAGCGGCTCGGTGGCGCACTGGGTAGCACGTCCGCCTCACAGTTAGGAGGGTGCGGGTTCGATTCCACCTCCGGCCCTCCCTGTGTGGAGTTTGCATGTTCTCCCCGGGCCCGCGTGGGTTTTCTCCGGGCACTCCGGTTTCCTCCCACATTCCAAAAACATGCTTAGTAGGCCGATTGAAGACTCCAAATTGTCCCTAGGTGTGAGTGTGAGTGAGATTGGTTGTCTGTCTCTGTGTGCCCTGTGATTGGCTGGCAACCAGTTCAGGGTGTCCCCCGCCTACTGCCCGATGACGGCTGGGATAGGCTCCAGCACGCCCGCGACCCCCGTGGGGACTAAGCGGTTCAGAAAATGGATGGATGGATGGATGGATTAACGACAGCAAACGGCCAAAAAGCAGAGCTCCACCGGCGCCTATTTGGAGAGCCCAAAGCAAACAGCGGCCGTCAAATGAGTTCAGCCGACAGAAATAAAAGTCCCACTGGGCATTTTTGTCCCTGCGATGGAGGTCGTCGCCAGTTCCCAGTGTGTGCTTCGTCCCGGACGCTGCCAACATGCGTGTTGGCCTGGGAACAGCACTGGCGGCCATGTGGCTCCGTGATGGCTTTTTGAAGCATGGGATTGAGCTAAAAATATCCAAAAGTCCTGATTTTTTTTTTTTTTTTCCTAATGCTGAGGTCGCAGTTAAGGGTGTTAAACTCAGCAAAACCACATTTCACGAGCTCAAGTATTAATAATATCTCAATTGTATTTCTGTTTAAGGAAACACGGCACGCTACCTCCGATGATGTGCAACACCTGACACGTGGAGGTCACTACCAGAATCCGGTGATGTCCCGTGTCGGCGATGGCCAGCCTGTCGCCGGCGCGGTCCACGCAGAGCTTCCCGGGAAACGACAGGATGCTGGGAGGCAGCGAGTCCCGGTAGAGCTTGACGCCCACCGGGTGGGCTAGCAGCAGCTTCTTCTCCCGGTAGTAACGGAGGCTGACGTCGGCGAAGAGCCTCAATCTGTCGCGGTGGCCCTCGCCCACCAGCGAGAAGAGCAGGTTGCCCCGCGGGCCCACCAGCACCAACGTGGGCCAGCAGGAGACCTCCAGCTGGTGCCAGAGACTCGCTTCGCCGTCGTTCACCACCGGGTGGCGGATGTCGTAGCGGAGCACGGCGCTGCGGACATTGTCCAGAACCTTCCGAGGACACACGCGGTAAAGCGAACAATTTTCATGACAATTGTGATTTTTTTTTTAATATGCAATCATTTTTTCAAAATATGATTCTCACAACGGAATATTACATTCAAATTTGACCGACTTACCTTTTCATTGGGGAATTTGGCAGAATGTACGCCAACAATAACCAGTCCATCTGAGATGATAAAAAAAAAAAAAAAAAAAGAAAAAAAAGTGTTAGGATTTTCTTAATGTATTCAAGCATTAGTGTGTTTATTTATCTTTTCAAAAGAGCCCCGACTAATGGTTGGGATCTAAGCCTTCCGATATGTCAACAACAACAACTCGTGCAAGCCCAAGCTTTGCTTTCATGTTCTCAATTGGCCCAAAGCACTTCATGTAACAACTTAGTTTGTTGTCAAAGAATGCATCTCTGTCCTGGTTAGAAATCCCATAAAAACGATTTCCCCGAAACCAGCCGATTGCTCCGACGTTACGCAACTCCAAAACGTGTTTCGGGGCGCCGTGTTCAGATTTCTCGATAGCGCTACATTTATCTTGCCGAACAGTTTGACCACCAATACATTTATATCGAATTGCTTTGTTGACTTTTCAGGCAAATCGTCCAATTTCGCAGTGTGCCGAGGGCTCTGTCGATGCCATCACCCACTAGTAGACCTCGAAAGGTAAACAAAATATGAATCCTCTGCAAAAACATATTGCAGCGATGACGGGCGAGTGGGGCTGCTTACTGTGGGAGTGACTGAAGTGGGTGGCTCCCACACCTCGCGGAGCACAGGGGCAGACGGAATGTACCCGAAGCCGTGCCAAAGATAAGGCCTGTGTGATAATAACGTGCGGCGAGTGTGTGCGTGGCAGCCGATGTCGGGTCGGGCTGAATTTCAAGCGTGGACGTATTTTTAGGTACTCGCAGATGCTGCACAGAGTCACGTAGGGTGAAGTCTGTGTCGTAATGATGTTACTGTTGCACCTTTTCCCCAAATATGGAGATCTGCTCAAATAAATGACCTTTATTGTGCTGTCACTAATATTTTAAGTACCTTGGACTGAGTGCCTCTCCTCAAGATGGTGAAGGTCTGGCAGGATGTGCATGCAGTTGATGCAGCAATAGGTAAAGAAGTCCAGAAGTACCAATTTTCCTGCCAGCTCCTTGCTGAAAGACAGCGGGCCCTCCGTGTTAAGCCATTCCAGACCTGTAGCCAAACACGATAAATAATCTATTATGCAACAATGAAACAATTCCCACCACAGTTTTTATTTGGGTAAAATTGTCAGCTCTACATCACCATCTACTGGTGAGTTGGGGTACTGTAGCATTGCACTCGATAAACAAACAAAAAAGATAATATTGCAAAACAGGGGTTAGAATAAATTCATGGATCTCATCAGGAGATAAATGACTTCATTTGTAAATCGTGACAGTAAAGCGATCGACATGTCCGCATGCAGTTTTGAGAGCAAACCCAAATATTGGCTTTTGTGCCAGTTTCAACGGCTTACCGGTGTCAAAGTCGGGCATCTTGAGTTCTTCCCTCTCGTCCATGTCTTTCAGATACTCGAAGACGAGAGCTTCCATCGCCTCTTGTGTCGCGGCGTCATTTAATGCGTCGTCGAGCACACTTTGAAGAGGAAATAGAGTTGACAAGCTGCACCCAGAAGCCATGTTTGCAGCTTCAGCTGGACCTGTTGGGTAAAGTCGTCATATAGATTCGCACCGCTGCTTTCGACAAAATCTTACATCTTGAAATAAATTAAAATAGACATGTCTCTCTTTTCATATCGATGCAAAAACAATATTTTTCCTGTTTAGATACTATGCAGACTGATATTATTATTTAAACTCCGTACGAGTTTGAGCTTCCGGTAAATTGTTCGAAAGTGCTGCTGCGTTTAACGTATTGCATTTACTCAATTCAAACCGGCACCGGAGCGATGCCTTACGAAATTCAAATGCATAGAACGACGCGGCGTTTTTGTACATTTATATTTATAAATCGCATTTGTTGACAATAGTTGCGCCTTTATATTTTTTTACTATTCTCAGCTAAATCGGAATGTTAATACGCGTATATATTTTGCTATTACGAGGGCTTTGGGCACGTCGTGTTGTATGACACGATAGGCTTCACTTTTCTACCAAATGTCCCAGAAAAGCGACTCTGAGAGCGACATCTGGGATTATAAACCTCTTGCAAAGAAAAAGAAACAAGATTTGTCTGCTCATGGAAATGCGGCCAAGAGAAAATGCACAACGAAGACCAACTCATGCAAGATCCCTGCTAATATAAACAATGGCCAACGTGATCCCATCTCGTCGTCACTTGCAAAGGACACACAACATGCTGACAGTGACCCCATGGAAGGTTTTTGTCCCATTTGCCAGATGCCATTCTATATTTTACTGGTGCAGTCTCAAAGATGGCACGTTGCTGAATGTCTGGACACCCCAAGGGACACTTGCAAAGGTAAGGATGTTATGGTGCGTTCAATGCAGCATGGATTTCCCAAGCCTGCAATTTTGACCTCTGTGTTGTCCATCATAGAATGTCCGGATGCCCTGTGCTCGTCCACCATTCCGAACCACTACAAGAAGTTCAACCACACTCAGTTGGCCCACGCCCGAGCCAACAGCCAAGCCGCGCCCATCTACTCACAAGACAGCGAGCGCCATCCTCCTAACCATAATACCTTTGGAGAGCATATCGAAGCTCCGCCCTCGCCGCCGACATCCCAACCCACTAACAGCCTCCTGCTGCTGCGCTCGCCCGGACCGGACGATATGAAGAAGAAGAAAGGCTGGTCTTCCAGCGGTCGTTCTTCTGTTACCTCTTCGCAGGGAAGTAGGACGGAGACACCGGCGGTCAGTCAATCGTCTCAGGACATAGAGGATCTGATCTCCTACTCACCACTTTCGGAGCTTCCAGCTGAGATGGATGCAGTTGATAAGGATGCATCTGAAGATGAAAGCTCCATGGTTCTCTTCAGTGAAGATGAGTTGTCAGATCACGACGAAGTCTCGCTGATTGCTGGCGAAAAGCTTCAATCCCCACAGAGGATCGTTTTGGAACGCTTGAAGGAAAGTCTTCAAACGTCAGCTTTCGGGTCCTCTCAGTCCAGCGCGGCGCCTCCTCGGAAGAGTCAAAGCATGGCGGCCCGAGGTTCCGGACTCAAGCAGACAGACATCGGAGTGTTCTTCGGCCTCAAAGCGTTGAAGGTGGAGGTGAAAGTGGAGGCGGCTGATGGAGGTTCCTCTAGGAGAGAATGGAAGAGGAACCCTGCTGAACACGCGGGCCGAGGCGGGGAGGCTGCTGGTAAAGGTGGCAACAAGGCGGAGGTGGCAAGAAACAAATGGCGGAACAGAGACCACGGCAATGGAGATGAACAACCACGGCGGTGTCCGTTTTATAAAAAGATTCCAGGTTTGTCACCTCAGCCGCACCATGGCTTCTTCTCCCTCTGCATCTTTTAGCAGCAACTCTTCTGTTTCTTCTTTTTAAAAAATCTTTTTTGCAATCTCACCACTCAGGCACGACGTTCGCCATCGACGCCTTCCGGTACGGCGCCATTGAAGGCATCAGCGCCTACTTCCTGACCCATTTTCACTCGGACCACTACGGAGGGCTCACCAGGAACTCCACGTTTCCCATCTACTGTAACAAAGTAAGCCAAAATGGGAAGACAGAAGAAGTAGGCGTGTCTCCATGCTTGACAACATTATTGTCAGATCACAGGCAACCTGGTGAAGAGCAAGCTGAAGGTCCCCGAGGAGCTCGTGCACATCCTCCCCATGAACACGAGGGTGAGCGTGGATGGGGCGGAAGTCCTCCTCCTCGACGCCAACCAGTACGTCCGAGTGATTCTTGTCTTCTCTCTGGCATTTTTATCTCTTCATTCTTCCCTCATGGTGGACTCTGTTCAGTTGTCCAGGAGCGGCCATGTTGCTCTTCTTCCTGCCCAACGGACAGACGGTCCTCCACACGGGCGACTTCCGAGCCGATCCCTCCATGGAGGCTTACCCGGAGCTGCTGGCTTGCAGGGTGCACACGCTCTACCTGGACACCACGTAAGCGACTCTCAACGCGCATCCTCCGAGAAACAATGGTGTCAGTAACCCAGTGGTCTTCGTAGGTATTGCAGCCCCGAGTACACCTTCCCCAAGCAACAGGAGGTCATCGACTTTGCCGCCTGCGCCGCCTTTGAGTCGGTGACGCTGCATCCTCGCACCCTGGTGGTGTGCGGATCCTACTCTGTGGGGAAGGAGAAAGTCTTCTTGGGTGAGTGACATCCAGGAGAGAGAAGAAAAAAAAATGAACTCATTTGTTTTGTCGCTTTTTAGCCCTGGCGGAAGTTTTGCGCTCTAAAGTCTGCCTCTCCCGGGACAAATACAACACCATGTGCTGTCTGGAGTCGGAACACATCAAGCGGCATTTGACCACAGATTGGAAGGCGGCGCGGGTCCACGTTCTTCCCATGATGCAACTCAACGTCAGGGTAGGAAAGCACGCTCGTGGGATCATTTCGTGAGTCTTCACAGTATCAAAATGGGAAGCGTTTCTCTGCAGAAGCTAGAGGAGCATCTGGGGAGGTTTACCAGCCAGTACGACCGTCTGGTGGCCTTCAAGCCCACGGGCTGGACCTTCAGTCAGCGGACGGCGTCGCTAGAAGATATTCAACCGGTCGTCAGCGGCAATGTCTCAATCTATGGTGTGCACACTCGTCGTCATCACGTGTTCCGATTTGGATTCAACTCTCATGGCCTTTTGTTTTCCATCTCCAGGGATTCCGTACAGTGAACACAGCAGCTTCCTTGAGCTCAAGCGTTTTGTTGAGTGGCTGCGTCCGCTTAAGATCATCCCTACGGTGAACAATGGCAGCTGGGCCGCCAGAAAGGCCATGGAGAAGCACTTTAGCGAGTGGCTCTGCGGAAAATCAAGCACATCAACAAATGGAGTCATCAATAAATAGTTCTCATTTCCAAAATGGTCATGTAAAGAACGTATTATGTTGCTGCTGTCTTTATGATGCACTTGGCTTTTTTTTTTTTTTATACATCTCTAACAATAAATGTTTCTAACTTTCTAACTCTTATTCAGTCTCCCCTTCTCTCGGTCAACCTGAATAAGATGGTCAGATATATTATTATATCATTGTTAGCAGAGTTATTTAAATAAAACAAGTCATACTGTGGACACAGAGAAAATGATGACCGTCACACAACTCACGTTTGTTTGCCAGTGCCCATTAACAAGTTGGTATCACCTGGATTTTATTAAGAACATTTGTCAATCACAAATAGTAAAAGCAGTATTTCCTGTGTAGCATCCTTCAAATTAAAAGTCAATATACAGAGCACATATACTAACAAATATATAATATAATATAATATAATATAATATAATATAATACATATTGTCCATGCTGCAGGGCAAAAATACACATCCACGTAAAGCACTGCACTGGACTTTGGAACCATGTGAATTAACGCCAAATTGACGTTTGCAATTGTACTGTCGCCCTCTGGCGGATTTGGTATGAAGTACATGCTTAAACCATTATGATAAATGCACTTTCGAACATGTGAATTAACGCTGAATTGACGTTTGCAATTGTACTGTCGCCCTCTGGCGGATTTGGTATGAAGTGCATGCTTAAACTATTATAATAAATGCACTTTGGAACATGTGAATTAACGCTGAATTGACGTTTGCAATTGTACTGTCGCCCTCTGGCGGATTTGGTATGAAGTGCATGCTTAAACTATTATAATAAATACACAGACACGATATTATATTATATTATATTATATTATATTATATTATATTATATTATATTATATTATATTATATTATATTATATTATAATAAATACACAGACACGATATTATATTATTATATTATATTATATTATATTATATTATATTATATTATATTATATTATATTATATTATATTATATTATATTATACTACATACGTTAGAGTTTCAAACTAGGGTTTTTAAAATGTTATATTCTAATATAATGATATAATATATATATATATATATATATATATATATATATATATATATATATATATATATATATATATATATATATATATATATATATATATATATATATATATATAATATATAATATATATAATATATATATATATTATATATTTCAAACTAGGGTTTAAAATTTAAACTTAAAATTTTATTATATTCTATTAATATAATATAATAAATATAATATAATATAATATAATATAATATAATATAATATAATATAATATAATATAATATAATATAATATAATATAGTATAATATAATATATTCTAATATAATGATATAATTATTATAATATATATATATAATATATATATATTATATATTTCAAACTAGGGTTTAAAATTTAAACTTAAAATTGTATTATATTCTATTAATATAATATAATATAATATAATATAATATAATATAATATAATATAATATAATATAATATCGAGTCTGTGTATTTATTATAATGGTTTAAGCATGCACTTCATACCAAATCCGCCAGAGGGCGACAGTACAATTGCAAACGTCAATTCAGCGTTAATTCACATGTTCCAAAGTGCATTTATCATAATGGTTTAAGCATGTACTTCATACCAAATCCGCCAGAGGGCGACAGTACAATTGCAAACGTCAATTTGGCGTTAATTCACATGGTTCCAAAGTCCAGTGCAGTGCTTTACGTGGATGTGTATTTTTGCCCTGCAGCATGGCCAATATATATTATATTATATTAATTATATTATATATTGTACTATATATTATAAATTATATATAATAATATAAAATAATTTTATATTTATATATTACAGTTAAATTTTATATTTGTTATTATGGATAGATGGATGGCTGATGCAAAAAAAATTCAAATACTCAGATTACAAATACATACACATTTTCATGTTAGTTCCAAGAAATAAAGTGGGCAATGATTCGATATAAAATGTGTAAATGTTTATTTTACACACATTTCTTTTATGTACAAGAAACAACCAATTAGTTAACAAAATGTGTGGTTGGGTACAGTAGGTTGTATGCGTTGCTACAAACCACTCAGCTCATAACACAAGAAATTTATGTTTAAAAATTTTACATAAGCATTCTTCTGTTTGGATGTGTGTGTTTTTTCAACACTGGTTCAGATGATTTGTTTTTTTTTTTTACTTCATGCATGCATCTAAAGCCTTTCAAATAAATTTAGTGAGGACAACAGCATTTAACACCAGAAAGCATTTAAAATAGAACCCCTAAATAATGATGGGGGCGGGAAAAAAACATAATAGTGGCGCAAACACTCCTTTCTGCACAGTTTGGGTTAGAATCAGAGATCGATACTCGGTTTTGGGTTTTCAAACGGAAAGTTTGTCATTGCTCGGCATCGGTGCGTTCAAATTGTTCAAAGACCGATTTAAAAATAAAATAAAAAAAACACGGACAACGTGTGAGAATGAGTGCGGCGACACGGAGAAAGGGTACCGTGAGGTTGACACTTGTCATCGTCAATAGCTGCCTCTGTGATGGACACAAGGACACAGACAAACTTTTGTCCCATATTGCGATAGAAATTTTTTTTTTCAACGCTTTACGGGACATGAATGAACCTGAGGATGTTAGTTTCAACTCAAAGTTGCGGTTTTTGTCTCTACGGTCCGAACTTGTTGCGAGTGAAAATGACGAGACGGCACCTATTCGGACAAGGAAATGGCAGCGACAAGTGCGGGAACAAAAGTGAAGTGGTAGTAGAAGAACATGGATATCTCACAATGCCTGCTGACAAAGAATCCGATCAAACGTGACGCCACTGTTGTGAAGAAAAACCTGAAGAAGAGAGGAGGAAAAGAAAAAAAAAAGAAAAAACAGAAAGTGGAGTGCCACTATAAAAAGATTCCGTTTCGGGCCCAATCCAAAGTGCAGCGCTTGTTCCTGCCGGGGCCGGAATCATCCCTGAATGCTTCTCGGACGGCTCGGTCCGTCCCCGGCGTCGTCAATTGAAATAAAGCTCCTTGGTCAGCATGGAGACCACGCAGGGGATCTGCTTCTTCTCGCTAAAGCGCGGGTCCTCGGACCAGGACTCGAAGCTGGTGGCCACCATGTAGTTGACGCGGGTCAGGATCTGCATGATCTCCAGCTGCTTGCCGAACTCGTTGAGGACGTTGCACAGCGCCTGCACGAACCAGGAGCCGCGCCCGGGGTTCCTCCAGGAGTAGTACCCTGCCCGCAATTTCTTTTGACGTTAGAACAAAACCCAGGACAGCAGGCCATCTCCTAAAGTGGCTCACCCGGGACCGTGGAGTAGGCAAAGAGGAAATCGGCCTCCACCGGGATCTTATGCCTCGGGTTGGCGTCCGTCTCCAGGGTGTCGTTGGGCGGACCCGAATCCGTCTGGATGCCGTCATCGAATTCGGAACCCCGACAAGCCTGGTGATGGAAAGCCAATGATGACTCAGTCTTCCGTATGTCTTCCGCTGACACGTCTCCTACCTGGATAAAGAAGAGCTTGGGCTTCCCCACCAGACTTTTGCACATGTCCCCCCTGAAGAGCGAGGTCATGGTCTTGATGGGCATGGCGCCGTCCGTGCCGTAGATCATGCCCTCTTCGCCGTGGCTCAGCAGGATGCAGGCGAAACACGAGCTGTCGCTGTGGTCTTCCTCTGAAGCTAACATTTGAATCTTATCATTAAAAGTTCATCCTGAAATTCTGAGTCCTCACCTTCTCTGAGGAGACGCTCCATCTTCTCGCAGGTCTGATCGTTGTAGATGAAGACGTTGAAGCCCAGACTTTTGAAGCACTTGAACAGCTCGCCGGCGTCGCGGTCTGTCCCGTTGCGTACATTCATCCCTGTCGGGGAAACGCGGATGCTCAGAAGTCTCATCTTTCCGAAATATTTCGATTGCTTTCACACCTGTCCTTTCTTCGAAGTTTTTGTTGTTGATGATGATGCACTTGCCCACTCGCCGGTGGCTCATCTTATACTGGAATGTTGGTGAGACAATTCTGTAATGGCTTTCAGAAGAGTAGTCCTGCTCCCGCGTCTGGCCATCCTTATTCTTCTTGCTAAATACAAGACGCACAAGAATTAATACACGATTAATTTTTTGGTGCTATTACTTGAGATTATTACGTAATGATAATTTCAACACAGTAATTGTCACACAACACAAAACCAAGTACTTACTCAGAGACCAAAAAGTACATATGCTTTCCAGGCATTAACGTGATGGCCAAATTCGGTCGCTGTAATCCAACCTAACCTTGAGTCCAATTCGTACGCATTTCAAAGAGTCAAATTCAAACTGGAGGTAGAAGCGGCAGATTAAGAATGCGGAGATTAGCGGCGGCTAGAGCGAGAGGAAAACATCTTTGTGGCTATTCTGCGGCGGCTGCCATGTTGGCATTCTTTGGCCGATCCATCCAGATGGGCGGCGTGTTCCAGAAGGGCCTGGCCACGAGGGTCAACAAAAGGCCTGTTCGTATTCTATTAAACGTGTGATTTGACGCCGTACCCCCCCCCCCCCCCTCCCAGC
This sequence comes from Syngnathus scovelli, assembly GCF_024217435.2. Taxonomy (NCBI): domain Eukaryota; kingdom Metazoa; phylum Chordata; class Actinopteri; order Syngnathiformes; family Syngnathidae; genus Syngnathus; species Syngnathus scovelli. The sequence continues at coordinate 7,924,626 of NC_090867.1, forward strand.
TTCAAATTGTGCCAACGCGCCGTAGCAAACAATCGAGGGTGGGCAGCAAAGAGCGGCGGTGGGCAGGACGGGGCGCGGCGGTGAAGAGCTCGAGGATCACGTGGGGTCGACTTACCTGGGTTCGTCATTGAGCGCTACGCCACTCTGCATCTGCAAAAGAGTTTGTTCCTCCAGCTGATTGTTGGGGGGGCTGAGTGAGTGCTAGGATGCTGACATGCTCTCTGCGCTGGATGAGCAACCTGACTGGGCCGCCACGGGTCGAAGGGGGGGTGCCGCCGGAAAGGGGGGGTGGCGCGTGGTGACCTCCTCCCTGAGTCAGCAACTTCGCCAACGCACCAGCGCTTTCTAAAGGCCTATTCAACAACCCAGGGCCCCTCGGACCTCACGCCGCCGTGACCACACTCGGGGTCAACGGGGATAGCGCTCGGTTTGGAGGCATATTTATTTATTCTCGCATCCATTTTAAAAAACACTTTTGGCTGCTTGATATTTTATGAATTTGACCAGGGTTGTCAGTGGCTCCAAGGTCACACACCAAAAAAAGTACTTAAAGGACTTACCTAAAGAGTAAAAACCGCCCCTTGCGGTCAGGTTTGGCATCTGTTATGTCCACCGTCATTTCGTCCTCTTCTAAATCTCCAAGTTGAGTCGCTTCAGCCATCTGTTAACAACCTGTTAGCGTCATTTTACCCAACTTTCACCCGTGTTTCCATTTTTTTATATCACCGGCTAATTACTAGCATCCAGTGCTAATTCCAATTCGGCTATGTCAGTAACGATACGTGACTTTTAAACGCGAATGTGAAAAGGAGTATCGTGTATGCTCGTGAAAACTCACATTGTGCCGTTATAGTGGTGTTACCACAAAAAAAAGTTGTTTGTTCACCAGCAATACTTTTTACTTCCTCAAAAACAACACCTGGAAGTTCTTCTGTCAAGTTTACGGGGGAATGTTCAAGGAACGTCACGTCATACGTCACGACGTCATACGTCACGGCGTCCCGTTACGTACGCGACTTCCGTGTCGTTGTGCGTGCGCGCGGCAGCCATATTGGAAAGGTACTGACCAGCACTGGACTGGAAAGCATAATAAAATATACAAAATAAACATGTTTATAAAAAGCATAATAGTTCACTAAAACACACAAAACAAAAATACTTTGAACAACAAACAATATTTAATATGGCTGTGATGAAAACAAAAATTAAAATTTAGACCTACTTTGTGTGTAAAGTGTCAAACACAACTTTTGTCATGATTTGGCATCATATAAATAAAACAGAATTGAATTAAAATTTATTTTAGGGTTCTCTACACGTTTTATTAGTCGACAGAAGTTAACGTATATTAAAGCAAATGCAGCTCAAAAGTACAAAAATAATTCCAAGCCAATCCCTTTAGCATCTTCAGTTTAATTGTGCAATGAACATCCACAAAAACACCTAGAAAAATATACAGAGGTAAATAAAGGCCTTCAAAAAATACTTCAGCTTGAACATCGTATAAATCAAGCAAGACACACAAGCTTTAAAGTTGATCCATCCTCTATCTATAGCTATATTGTTCAACGTGTGTCACTTACGATGTGTCATAACGAGGTTGACCTAATTGTCCACCCAGGGATCATTACACACACACATCGACATGTCCTGAAGATAGACAGCGGCGTCCACCAGTGGTCTGGCATGCTTTGTGACAACACCACGGGAGGGGTGGTCCATCATGGGACACGGTGTCAAGTAGGAGACCGCAGTGGCGCAGTCTCAGAACTAAGTTTACCACCGGGGGAGAAACACAAGCGAGGGATTGCCTGTTAGTCGATTGAAGTTTTTATTTTTGAGAAGGAGGTGAAGAGAGAAGATTCAAAATGCAATCTTGTGCGAGGTGCGGTTTTGTGGTGTACCCGGCGGAGAAGATCAACTGCATTGATCAGGTATTACAAGCAAGCCTCGATTGTTTTGCTTTCATTAAATGTGACACTAATTAAAGCTGATACTTTAATTTGGCAAATTAGACATTGTTGAATACATGATGAACTAATCATTTTATTTTTATTTTTTTGGCAGAACTGGCACAAAGCATGTTTTCACTGCGACATCTGTAAAATGGTGCTGACGGCCAATAATTTTGTCAGCCATAAAAAGAGGCCTTACTGCTCAGTGTGAGTTTTTTTTCCTATTATTTTATTTTTCTGTTTTTTGACAAAAAGTCCAAAAGTGTGTATTTCTCGGCTACAGACATAACCCGAGGAATAACACCTTCACCAGCGTGTACGAGGCGCCCATCAACATCACCGCCAAAAAGCAAAGCAAGGCCAGCAGTGAGGTGAGATGATGTCATCGTGGCTTGAAGACACAAGCTAATGTCTTTGTAAAGTATTTGGAACATGACACAGGTGGCCGCTATGTTTCCCTCGGGCAGTTGTACCCAGATTTAACCGCAAAAGCAGAAATTTGGTGGTCAGGTTACTTCCTTTTTTTCGTTTTAAAAAGCCCACCTTTTCCCAGAAAGGCTGTTGAGTTTGCAAATGACGGTAGCCTCATGGAATGGAGAGTGCGCCTCAGGTTATTTCGGTGCCGAGCAGCTTTATGCCTCAGCCGGCTAAAATTAAACCGCAAAAAAGATCCCGGCATCGCTTCCTCTTCTCCACCTGTTGGATTTCGTTTCAAAGTCCACGCGGGACTCCAGGCTTATATTAGCAGCAGGCTTGCAAGCTCATAAGCTCCTGATAGATGCATCCAGACAGACTGAGGTCTTCACAGATGATGATATCTGATCTGATCGTAGACTTGTGATCAAATCTTGCTTTTGCTCGCATGGCCCAACCTAGTTTTCTTTTCATTGGCTGAGACTAAAATGTTTATGGCTGAAATCTCCAGAGACCTTTATACCATGATGCACTTCTCCATAAATATTACACTCTACTAAAAACAGGAGAGGACCTAATATGGAACCCTGTGGGACTCCACAGATAATTTTGCATCATTGGTGCAAATGTTCTCTGATTTCACGCTGCATTTGCAACGCTAAGTCCTTAAAGCAGATCTTCTGGTAACTTCAAATCATATTTTAGAACTGCTATTAGATTAGGCACATGTCCAGTGTTGCGCTTGTGCAAATTTACGCTGGTCTTGGCTTAACGTTTTGACGTCTATATGCATTTGTAGCTGAAGTATCGCGAGGATGGCGAACGTTTTATGTCTACCTTCCACTATGACATGAAGTCCATGGAGTTGGAGAGGGCTCGTCTAGCCAGTCAGATGGCCGGTCAGGTGAGGTCCAAAGCAGAGCCAAGAAAGGGACTTCCAGTTAACATTGGTTATACTCAACTCAAAATTGTTGCCCCCAATGCTCCGAAAAACTGACAAGAAGATCTTTTGTACCCCAAGTCTGATTACTTTTCAATCCATCTTGCATCCAAACAGTCCTTCAAGTCTCAGTCTGAGTTCTCCCAGCAACAGACTTGGTACAACCAGGAGATGGTGACCATGTCGCAAGCTCAGACAAACCTCAGTGACGTGAGTTGCCTTTTCTCAACATGAGTTAGCGAAATAGTTTTTTAAAAGTATTCTCGATGATAGGTCAAGTTCCTGGAGGAATACGAGCAGACCAAAGGGAAAGGCAGCTTCCCCGCCTTGATCACACCAGGATACCAAACGGCCAAAAACGCCAACACCCTTGCAAGCAACGTAAGGGAACGCTTTGACGCATCATTAAGTGGCCATATTGAGATTTTGCTGCTTTGTCCCGAACAGCTTGAATACAAGAAAGGCCACGAGGAGAGAATTTCGAAATACACGGCCTTTGTGGACCCCCCGGAGGTGGTCCTGGCTAAGAAACAAGGGCAGATTGTCAGTGATGTGAGTCATTGACTTTGCGAACCAAAATGAATACACGAGGCCGATATATTATCGGGTTTTTTTTCCCAGTACGCCTACACGGAGGAGTACGAGCAGCAGAAAGGCAAAGGCAGCTTCCCCGCACATCTCACGCCTGGATATAAAATGTCAAAAAAGGCTTCCGAGCAAGCCAGCAACGTAAGTAACTATCAGTATCTGAACTTTTGAGTACTTTTGATTGATTTCTCTGTGCTTCACCCCAGATAAAATATCGTCACGTATACGAGCAGGAGATAAAGGGCAAAGCCAGCGCCGAAGCGGCGGCGGCAGAAATGGCCTTCGCCAGAGAGAATGCAGAGAACTTCAGCCAGGTTGCTCATTTTTTGGACTTTGTGACAGTTCTGTGGAAAGACCACGATCCAAACTGAGGAACTGCATATTTAATATTTCTGTAGATCGCCTACACTGAAGAATACGAGCAGCAACGGGGCAAAGGAAGCTTCCCCGCCATGATCACACCCGGCTATCACCTGGCTAAGAAGGCTCAAGAAAATGCAAGTGATGTAAGTATAAAAGTTTTTTGTTTTGGTTGGAGCTGGAATTTGGATTCTTCGAAGTTGTGTGGCCAGGGTGCTGATTGTAAAAAAATCACTTTCCTTCACCTTGTCTTACAGTTGAAATACAGAAAAGATTTAAATAAAATGAAGGGCGCGTCGCATTACCACAACCTGACCTCGGAAGACAACCTGGCCTTGATGAACGCCCGGAAGATCAACAAGCTTGTCAGTGAGGTCAGCACAAAATATTTAGCATCCCTGACATGCCGCGGCGGATGACTCCGATGATGTCACCACGTGACCTCTGACTCTATTCTGAACAGTGAACATTTTGGCGTCTGTATTGCGCAATAGGTCGAGTACAGAAAAGACTTGGAGAACAGCAAAGGTCACAGCATCGATTTTTGCAAGACACCCCAATTTCAAAATGCTGCCAAAGTGGCCAAGTTCACCAGTGATGTAAGTTTCTAGAAATTCTAAATTCACTGTGATGATAATCAAAAATTTTTTTTTTCTGTACAAGAACAAATACAGAGAGAAGTACATCGATATGAAGGGCCACTACGAAGGCTCGGGAATCGACAAGAGGACCATGCACGCCATGAAAGCCCGGACGCTGGCTAGTGATGTAAGCCTTGGCATTTATTGACCATCAAATTCCAGGTTGGAGTAAATCACGTGCTCTCTGATGTCACCCAGATTTCATACAAGCAAGGTCACGATCAAGATCAAACCGAGTACACCTACCAAGCCACGTTGACACCGGGCTACCGTTGCCAACGGAAGCTGGACCCACTTAAAGACGTGAGATCTGATTCCTGAGCTCAATGAGTCATTGAGGGACTCACTCAGTTCTGTTTTGGTTCCACCTCCGCAGAAGAACTACAGGCAACACATTGACCAAGTCAAGTACAGCCCAGTGGCGGACACGCCCGAGATCCTCCTGGCGAGGAAAAACGCTCAACTTATCAGTAATGTGAGTGGGATGCATGATCTTGACGTTTGGAGAGCACTGAAAGGTTTTTTTTCTTCTCAGCTGAATTATAAAGCAGACTACGAGAAGACCAAGCATCTCTACACGCTTCACGAGGACCTGCCTCAAATTAAAAAGGCCAAAGACAATGCAGTTTTGTGCAGTGATGTAAGTAGGCACCTAATTTCCAGGGACATCGTTTTTTTTTTTGTGATACTTCACACCACTCTCAATCCAGATTAAATACAAGGAAGCCTGGGAGAAGACAAAATCCAAAGCGTGTGACATCGGTGTGGATGACCTCAGCGTCAAGGCGGCGAAGGCTTCTCGAGACCTCGCCAGCGATGTGAGAAAACCACAAAAATTATTTGCAATATGACAAGTCACGATGAATGTGATGTTTTTTAGCTTAAATATAAAGAGAACTATCTGAAGAACAAGGAACTGGCCGTGGGCGTCAACGTGAGCGACTCCAAGACTTTACATTCGCTTCAGGTGGCCAAGATGCACAACGACGTAAGTCAGCCCGAGGAACCCGAGGAACCCAACTCACGTGACTCTAGGAATTCCCTCACATTTACGCTTCTCCTACAGATTGCATACAAGAAGGACTCCAAGGAGAACCAAAGCCGCTACAGACTGAACATGGACATGGTCAACCTAAGTCACGCCAAAAAGGCTCAAGCTCTGGCCAGCGATCTGGAATATCGAACCAGGCTGCACGACTACACCGTCATGGCTGATGACATGAAGGTCCAGCAAGCCAAGAAGGCCTATTCCCTGCAGAGTGAGGTGAGAATACAATTGTGGTCCATAGGCAACCATGAGATCTTTGAAACCACCATTTCTTTTTCTCTTCTGTTCATCAGAACCAGTACCGCTCAGACTTGAACTGGATGAAAGGAGTGAGCTGGGAGACTGAAGGTTGCCTCAACATCACCCAAGCCAAGAAAGCTGGAGATCTTCTCAGTGACGTCAGTTCTCCATCATGTGTTTAATGAAAAAAAAAAAACTCTGGATTAGGTGACATATTGTTTCTGGCATCTTTTGCAGAATAAATATCGGCAGAAGGTGGATCGCATCAAGTTCACCCACGTGGCGGACAATCTGTCCATCCAACATGCTAAGAAGAGCCAGGAACTCCAGAGTGATGTAAGGTCTTTGTGTTATTGCTGAAGCTCAACTTTGGTTCATTAAATTGTTCTTATTAGCTGGCGTACAAAGCAAACACGGAGCAGATGATCCATCAGTACACCATGAGCAAGGATGAGCCGCTTTTCAGACAAGCAAAGGCGAATGCTGATCTTCTCAGCGCGGTGAGTTGACTACCACAAATCGAATTAAAAATCTGCAGATCTTAACGTTCATCTCGCTGCCTCTTCTTAGAAAGTCTACAAAAGCCAATGGGAGAAACAGCGGGAAAAAGGTTTCGAACTCCGACTGGACGCACTTTCCATTCTCACCGCCAGAGCTAAGAGGGACTTGGCCAGTGATGTGAGTTTTGACACATTCAGGAACTTACGTCAGGAACCAGGACCAAAACCCGTCCATGTTGCAGGTCAAATACAAAGAGCAATATGAGAAAACTAAAGGCAAGGTGATCGGAATCAAATCGGTCAGCGACGACTCTCAGATGGCTCACTCGGCTTTGGCCACCAAACTCCAGAGTGGTCGCGACTACAGGAAGAACTATGAAGACACCAAGACTCAATTCAAGTGAGTCCATCAACTTCCTACAAAGTCATCAATAGCTAAATATTTCCATAGTGCAAAGCTAGAACCTGTAGATCTATCTCCCCTCCAGTGTTTCTCTGGACATGCTGAACATCAGCCAGGCCAAGAAGGCCCAAGACTTGGCAGCGGACTACAACTACAGAACATACCTCCACGAGTACACCACCTTGCCAAGTGACATCAACGTGGCCTGGGCAAAGAAAGCCTACGGACTGCAGAGCGACGTAAGTCTCGTGGAAACTCACGTTATTGTCCCGTCCACCATTTTGGAGAATCACAAGTATGTGTTTTTAGAAACTGTATCGTTCGGATCTGAACTGGATGAGGGGTGTTAGCTGGGAGGCCTCCAAGTCTTTGGATGCCCAGCAGGCCAAAAAAGCCGGAGATGTTCTGAGCGAGAAAAAATATCGGCAGAATGTGAGCGACCTGAAGTTTACAAGTGTTGAAGACACACCTGAGATGGTCCAGGCCAAACTCAGCAACAAACTGGCCATTGACGTAAGTACTTATGACATCATTGGAGATATCGTGATCATAAACGTTTTTTTTTTTTTACAGAGGTTGTACAGAGAGAAAGGAGAAAACATGAAGCATATCTACACCCTCAACGAGGAGCTCCCTGAGTTTGTGCAGGCCAAGATCAACGCCTTGAACCTGAGCGAGGTAAAGATGCTAAAAAGGAAATCCATTCCGATTCGATCCGACATGTTCGAACTGTCCCACAACAGAGTCGTTACAAGGAATCTTGGACTAAACTACGTGATGGAGGTTATAAACTGCGTCTGGATGCTATTCCGTTCCAATCGGCGAAAGCGTCAGCTGACATACTCAGCGATGTGAGTAGATGATTTGAACATCAAAATCCTCAAAAATGGAATTAAATATTTCTGTCATCATAGCAAAAATACAAAGAAGAATTTGAGAAGACCAAAGGGAAGATGATTGGACTGAGAGGGATGCACGACGACATCAACATATCTCACTCCGTTCACGCTAACAAGCTGCAAAGCGACGTAGGTGCTTTGTCTCGTTCCTCCGATATCTACCTCGTTAAAAACCCATTTTCATTTCCAGATTACGTACAAGAAGGAGTCTGCCAGCCAGCGTTACAAGCACCACCTGCCGATGGATATGATGGAGGTGACCCACGCTAAGAAGGCCCAGTCTTTGGCTAGCGACCAGGACTACAGGCTCTTCTTACACGAGTACACGTCTCTGCCGGACGACATGAAGGTCCAGGCGGCTAAGAAGGCGTACGCTCTGCAGAGCGAGGTAAGGTTGGCGTACTCGACACTTTGACGACACAAGAGCTATGGAACTCTTATCTTCTGTTGCAGAGGATCTATCGATCGGACCTCAATTACCTGCGGGGTGCCGCATGGATCGCAACTGGGGCCCTGCAAATTGAAGGCTCCAGGAAAGCTACAGACCTTATCAGTGATGTAAGACTCATAAGTTCTACTACCTACCAATCGTCCAAACTCCCTAAAAACATTTCAAAATGTCCCCTGCCTCAGAGAAAGTATCGCCAGCATCCATACAACTTCAGGCACACCTCCGTGGCAGACTCCCCTGACATGGTCCACGCCAAATTCAGTGGACTGATCACAAATGAGGTGAGTGATTATTTTCCCTCAACGTGATCCTCACTGAGCTAGCATCTCTCCTAGCGTCTGTACAAAGAGAAAGGAGTGAGCGACCAGCACACCTACACCATCACGGCGGAGAGACCGGAGATCACTCAAGCTAAGATCAACGCGGCTAACTTTAGCGAGGTAAGACCAGATCCTTGGATGTTCACAGGTGGACGTTTTACATCGAATGGTTTCTCCAGATCCGATACAGAGACTCCTGGCACAATCTGAGGGCTCAGGGCTACAAGCTAACCATGCAGGACATCCCGTTCCAGGCAGCCAAGAGCTCCACGGGCATTGCCAGTGATGTGAGATGATTCATGACAAACATAAACGGGCTGTTTCTAGTCAACGGCAGTCAATTTGTATCTTCTTCTCGGCAGTATAAATATAAACACAACCACCTGATGGAAAAAGGAAAGCACATCGGGGCACAGAGCGTTTCGGACGACACGTACCTGCTGCACTACATGCAGGCCAACCGTCTGGCCAGCGACCAGGAGTACCGTAAGGACGCCTTGACGGCCAGCGGACACTACCACCTGACACCTGACATGGTCCACTTAGTCACGGCCAAGAACGCTCAAGCTCTGGCCAGCGAGCAGGACTACAGGAAGAGGCTTCACGAGTACACCGTGCTTCCTGACGACATGAAGGTCAAGTGGGCCAAGAAGGCCTACGACCTCCAGAGTGAGGTGAGGCCAAGTCACCGAGAACCAGAGAATGCAAAAACTTATAATTGCTTCCGGTCTAGACACTGTACAAGTCGGACCTGAACTTCATGAAGGGCGTGGCGTGGGATGGAGTGGGGGCACCACAGCTGGAGTCGGCTAAGAAGGCTGGGAAGCTTGTTAGTGATGTAAGTGAGCACGTTGAAGTTCATAAAGAACAGCAAGGAACCAACCTGGATGATGTCAAGGAGCAGACACAGATACAACTCATGCGTTTTTTCGTCACGCAGAAGCGATACCGCCAACTGCCGGACAGCTTCAGGTTCACCTCGGTGACCGACTCCCCAGATATGGTCCACGCCAAGACCAGCTACCAACAGTGCAGCGAGGTAACAAAAACAAAATTATCGGTAGTCACCTTCAGACACACCATTCTGCTCCCCCATCCAGAGGTTGTACAAATCTGGCCGGAACGACGACATGAACAAGTACACCTTACATCCAGATGATCCAGACTTTGTCCGAGCCAGGATGAACGCCCAGCACATTAGCGACGTAAGCTCCACTAAGAACCTGCAACATACGAGAAGTTCAGTTCCAGTAAGTTTCCTCTCTGGTGCAGAAAGTATACAAGGCCTCCGGGGAGCAGATGAAGATGCTGGGCTACGACTTAAGGCTGGACGCCATCCCCTTCCAAACTGCAAAAGCCTCCAGAGAAATTGCTAGTGATGTGAGTGTTTTGGAAAAAGAGCTCCCAAAAGTCTTCAAGGAACAAGATAGTGAATAAATGAGGATTTGGTCCTGGCCTAGGTGCTCTACAAGGACTCTCACTTGCGTGAGAAGGGCCAGCAGGTGGGGCTGCGCTGCGTGGAGGACGATCCGAAAATGATGCACCAGCTGGCGGCCAGCAAGCTCCAGAGCAACCTGGAGTACAAGCGGCAGTCCAAGGAGGAACGCTCCAACTACAAGATCCACGCCGACCAGCCCGAGTTCCTGCTGGCCAAGAAGAGCCAGGCTCAAGCCAGCGACCTGACGTACCGAAGCAAGCTCCACGACTACACGTGTGACTCGGAGCAGCTCAACGTCAAGCACGCTAAGCAGGCCTACAAGCTGCAGAGCGACGTAAGGCGTGATGTTCTCGGTTCGGAAGTTCTTGCTGGAAGCTTGAGATGCCGTTGTGACGGGCGTTGCAGGTGAACTACAAGTCGGACTTGAACCGAATGAGGGGAGCGGGCTGGACCCCGCCCGGTTCCCACAAGGTGGAGCTCGCTCGCCGGGCTGCTGAGCTGGGCCTGGCTGAGGGCGTGACCACGGATGAGGCCATCGCCAAGTACCAGCGAATGATAATGGTGAGATCAAATCTGTGGAGGAACACACAAATGGATTCCTACCAACCTTTGTTATGTTACAGTTCCACTACCAGCAGAGGATGGAAGAGCAGCAGCAACAAGAACAACAACATCATACGTCCGAACAAGTGGAGACCAGCGAGAAGATCCAACAAGGCGTCAACATGGACGCCATGGAGGTGCTTCACGTCAACAGGACCAAGACTCACCAGACGGTGCAGAAGAAGATCACCACCACAACTACAAGTAGTAGCAGCAGCAGTGCCACTTTTAAATCCATGGAGAAGAAATCCAGCAGCACCTCGTCGGCCGCCCGGCAAAACACGCTCAAGACGTCCGGTCAGGCCAAAGCCATCAAAGACGCTTAAGAGGTTTTGGAGAACTGATGCTAGATGATTATTGAAGGATGGGAGCATGTTGAATGAAGACAGCAAAACACAGTGGTGGCTTTAAATGGAAAAATTGAAGTTATTTATTAATCATAAAAAATGTATTGATTAGGATAAGTAAAACCACCACTGTGTTGGAATCAAAATGGTGGCATTGAACGGAACAGACACGTGACATGAAAGATTATCGTTTAATTTGGGAATTAATAACAACTTTGTATCGACTGGAAGACTGGCAGGTTCAGCTTTTGCGACGTGAAAACTCAAAGCTGGCCTTGGAGTAAATCCTCCATTTTACTACTTTCAAATTTTTTTTTTTCTCAATCAAATTGATTTTTAAAGTGGTCGAAATGGGTTGTTTTCATTTGTTGCCTGAATGTAAGCAGTTGGAGATGAACACCCCATGTTAGAAAAGAAGCATAAAATAAATCGAATAAGTCCCAAAAATATTTTTCAATTGTTTTAATCAAAAAGCTGTGATAGCACCGGGTTACAAAAAAAATTGCACGACCCGGGGAATTGGATTAATTTGACCCAATTTCCAAGGTGGCTTTAATTTTTATCGTTGTTTCGAAGGGCGTATTCAGTATTACATACAATATTTACACGTAGAGCAAATATTCTCCCGCTTTATAAATGTTTTTTTGTTTTTTTTTTTACCTTGTCTTCATTTCACAGTGTCAATGAGTGCTGTTTGGAAAATCACACAACACGCCAACATCTCCTCAAACTGGAAGTCCTTAAGTGCTTCATACTTTGATTGTTCCTATGAAGCCAAATGGAGAAAGTGCAATGAACACAGTGATCGGGTTTTAAAAAAAAAAAAAAAATCCTTGTTTGCTTTCAGGCTTCCCCGACGTGCTAATACTGGATGAATAATCCACATTTCTTTATGGAAAGTAAAAAAAAAAAAAAATCTATAAATATAGGCATCTGAGAATAGGAGCAGAAAGTCAGTCACTCCAAAAAAAGATCCGCTTGTCTCACCACCGTGTCACAAGCAGCAGGGGGCGCTCAAGTGTACTCCGATTTGCGGATGTAATTGGAAGGCACGTAGCCTCGTCGGCCGCCGGCCTCGCCGAGCCACCACTCGCCGTTGCCGTTCATGTCCTGGAACTCCAGAATGCGAAGACGCTGGTTGGCCGAAATGCTCAGTTCGTTGGCGCAGCGAGCGCTGAAGGAGTACAGGGCGAAGTAGATCTGGAAAATAGCGGTGACTCGTTAGCGCGCTGAAATATTTAGCTAGCTCCAAGCTCACCTGGTGTCGGTCCGATTCGGCGTCCTGCTCAGACTCGGGCTCGCTGAAGTCGTCGAGAGCGTAGGCGGACTTTTTGTGCCCGCCGCCGTTCCTCCACCGGTGAGAATCGCCGTGACTCTGCTGCGAGCCGTCTCTGTGCGAGGAATAAGAGTCCGTCTCCGAGCGGTCGCTCAGGCTGGCGTGGGCGGCGTCGTACGAGTCCCGGCGGTGACCCGAGCGCTGGTGGGAGGACTCCGCGGTCCTGTGGCGGTTGGAGGGATCCCGCGGCGAGGAGTCGAGGTGAGGCCCACGAGACGGGGTGGAGTCCAGAGACGGCTGCGGGGACGAGTGGCTTTGGGATTGCGTCGTGGAGAAGCTGACGGCCGCCGTTTCCTGGTTGAAGATTAGCGTGCTGTTGCTGTTCTGCCGCGAGAAAACGGGCGAGGAGCCGCCGTAGCCCGACTCGTTGGATGATTGACTCTCGATGGACACGTCCGACTGGCTCCTGCGCGGGTTGTAGGGTTTGAGGAAGGAGCTGTACACGAAGCCCTTGGAGACTGCGGATGGACAAAACCAGAAGCTTAAAAGGCACGTCGACCAAATACCTGGATCGGATCAGCGATTGGACAATTCGTGTCGAATGTTGAAACCTACCGCCGTTATCAACCAGCCAGCGATTGTTGCTCCCCATGGGGTCCTGCTGCTTGATGATGCCCACCAGGTCCCCCTCCAGGATGGACACATCCAGATCCTGGGCCGCATTGAAGTTCCTCTCAGCCTGGAAGAGTTTGCCAGGACCAAAGCGTGTCATCAGAGCTGCTCGATGCTCATCCGTCTGCAAGATGCAGTTGGGCTGGGGAACAACGGCCGAGAGGGTGAGACCTGAACCAAATGGAGTTAAGGTGTAGATGTTTGAACTCACAGGTCCTTGGAGTTGCTTTTTGGAGCTCTGCTTCTCTAGGGTTTTCTTATTGGGGGGATTGTTTGCCGAAGCGGTGACAGTGGTGGTTGTGGTGGATGGCGGCAGGTTTTCAGGGCAGAAGCTGAAGCTCTGCAGAAGCTGGAGAACGCGGCCGTACTCGTCTTGGAACTGGGCTACCAAGTTTCCCTCGGTGCCGACCTTGCGAGCAAACTAGCCAAAACCCAGAGTTGAAGGAATTTTGCAGAAATGGCCGATACCAAGCCCACTGAATTATACTCACGACTTGGAGAAGAGGTTTCAGCTCTCCGAGCGTCGTCTTCATGAAGTCTTTCTGGGCTTGAGCGAAGGCCTTCACGCAGCCGGTGAAGAGCTCCTCGGCAGCGTTGTGGAACTTTGGGAGCTCATCTAGAAGTTGGGCGTTGAGTGCCTCGTAGTTGCTACGCGCCACCTGTAGCTCATCCTGGACCCGGCGGTCCTTCAAGCGCTCGGCGCGCTCCTTGCAGTTGTCGTAGTCCAGCAGCTTGTCGAAACGCTTCTGGACCAGCTTGTGGGGTCCGGCGAACATGAGCAGCAGCTGGGTCAGCGGGTTGATGACCAAAGCTTCTGTGCGTTCCTTCTGCTCAAGCAAAAGGAGAACAAGGAGTATAAAAAAAAAAAAAAAATCCAGAAATTACAATTACTTACAAATTGTGTGAACTGCTGGTCGCTGATGCAACGATGGGCTCTCTGGAAGCGCTCTGTGTCGGGGATGTTTCGCTCCGTGTAGATGTCGCAGAAGCTGATGGCCGCCAGCACCTTCACCGAAGCCGATTCCTGCGGACCGTTTGAGACCGTCAGAACCGTAAAACCCGCGGGAGAACCGGGTCAAAACGAAAGTATACCCTGATGTGCTGCAGGTACAAGGAAATATCTCGGATGAAAGATTTGATGAGTCGCTCCTGCAGCCGGAAGCGCTTTTCGGCCTCGTCGAACGCCTCGTCTTTAATCTGAGAAGAAGCGGGGGAGGTTCTTAAGACACCGAAACTCAAGCGGCGGGAAACCTGGTTTTGTACCTGTGGTGAAATTCCCGTCAGGTGCTTGATGTGACTGCTGACACGGTTGGACTTCTTGATGATGGAATGCATGCTGAGTTTGGAGATCTTGTCGATGAACGTGTCCTCGTCGCCCTTCCTGTACTTCACCACTGAGGCCGGCGAGAGATAAATGTCATGATCCAATTCCACGTCTGTGTGAAAATGAAATCCTTACCGAGGTCTTTGCGCCGTTTGTACTCGTTGATGTTGACGTTGATCTCCTTGACGGCCTGCAGGGCCTGAGCGAGCTGGGGCCGGTCGTGGTGGCTTTCGGGCGTGGCCCCCAGGAGCTCCATGAGGAGCAGCGGGTAGCGCATGACCCGCTGTACCGGCTTGATGAGGAAAGAACCCAAATTGATGTAGTTGGTTTTGCCCCTGAACAAAAATTAAAGGCGGACAAAACGGATCAGCTGACCGAACGTGATGACATCATCAAACTAAAGGGGGTAAAAAAAAAAAAAAATTTTGCCCAACACCATCAACAGGACAAAAAAAGCTCAACTTGCAAACAAAAGCATTGAAGCTGCCGCGTCTTGTTATTGCGTTTTTAGTCCACATGATGGCGTTAGTTTCCCCATTCCCGTCTCATTCAAAGCCTCCATGCAAAACACCAATCACGACCCGAGGAGAGGAACGACAACACACACACACACGGGCCAAACACACACAGGTCAATCAAAGGGTGTTAGCGCTCAGGATGATTGACATGCTCATGGCAACACTCTTTGTAGACACTTACCAGTCTCGATATATGGCCCTGCGGGGTTGAGGGGGGCGACAAGAAATTACACCATTGGTGAGCTTGTGAAAATTTACATCTATGTCAGCAACAATTAAAACGAAAGATGATTTCTGGTTTCGGGACCAACCCTGTATGTATCAATAACTTGTCGTGAGTGACTCACTGCTAGCCAAACAGGTGGAACAAGGTAGGGCACATTCTTTAACTTTGGTTTGAGCAAATCCGAAAGTCGGAAGGCGCCTTCACAGGAAGTTTATTTATCCACTTTTGTGGTGGCTCGAAACAAAGACATTAAATAAATATTACACACTAAACTCGCAGGTGTGAATTGAGTAATATGACAATAGAAAATAAAATTGCCAAATGTAGGTCAAATTAGTTTTGGGTTTGATTTTTTTTTGTTCCTTTCCTCACCTGAGCCTCTCCAGACACTCCAAAACGTGGCGTTGGATATTTTCGTCTTTCTCGTAGCTTTCTAAAAGCGAGATGGCCTCGTCGTGGTTCTGGCAGTAGACGTTGTACACGGCCTCCAGCTCCGCTTTAAAGTCAACGAAGACTTTTCCTGGAGAGTCACAAGACGGGAAGAGCTCAAGTTGGATTTTCTTCCGAGCAAGCTTTGTAAGGCGGACTTACCGATGGAGTCGGTTTCCTCCAACGTTTCAAAGAGCCGCTGCGACAGATCGATCACAGAGTTGATGTTGCCGAAAAGGCCGTCAAAGTCCACGTTCTTCACCTTCAGACAAAAATTACCATCACTATTGCGTCACTTGAAGCTCGCGGTCAACGTTACGGTCAGAGACGTCTACCTGGTTCTTCTGCAGAGGTTCAACGATCTCCACCACGCACATTTGCAGGTCCTTGATGTAGTCCTTCTCCGTCTGCAGGAGCTCCTCGATCACCTTGGATCGTTTCTCCAGCATTCTCAACTCGGGGTCCTCGGTGTCGGCGGCGGGCGTGGCGTCGCCGGCCGAGGCGGGCTTTGAGAGTTTGGGCTGCGACGACAACTGCGTCATCTCTGAGAAGAGCCACAAGGAACATTAAGCGACACATGACCAAAAAAAAAATATTTAAAAGATACAGAAATTAAAATATCTATAAAATGGTCTCAAAAGTCAATTTGTAACCGCCCCGGGACAGCTCCTTCCCGGCCTGACCTCACTTGTGGCTTCACCTTCACGTGATTGAACTAAAGCCGGGCTCAGGGGAGCTTTTCTCCACCAGCGCCATCCGTCCACTAGTTCACCGAGCCAAGCGTCCCCTGATGACAAAGCAGTCGGCTAACGGCTTTACGCTAAGCGGACAACAAGAGTGGCAAAACAAAAGGCTGCGCGTATAATTGGAATCAATCGGGTCTCACGTTTTTTGAGGTGACCCACTTTTTATCAAGTGACACTTTTATTTGCTCCGCCATGTGGAATCAAAAGGCTCCTGACACACATATTTGCATTTGCACAATGTTGAAGCAGGATAGCTTCCAAAAATACTACTAAGTGAGGACCGGCCACTACATTAGGTACACCTGGGATCCAAAATTCCGGTACAATACAGTGAAGATTGAGTTTCACAACACTCAACAAGTGAAAGACTCTTTTTGTAAAGACATGATGAAGCTTCACCCACCTGCTGCTGCAAACAACTTTCTTCCATCAAGCACCCTCCCACTCCTCTTTCCCCTTTTCAAACAAAACCAGCCATTTTAAGACTGGTTGTCCGGCTCACACGGCCGCCCGTCCAATGTGTGCACTCGCCATTCCACAGCTCCAATTACCATGAGAAAGGATTGCAAGGCACCATGATTGCACACACCAGAGATGACAACGACCCCTGGGCGGAGCATAAAAGCTGGATCACGTTGACCACTTTTTTGTTTTTTTTTGTTTTCAGCATGCATTTTTTCTTTTTAAAGTTCCTACTTGCATCAATAAAGTATGCTAATGTAAAGTAGCGTGCTAGATTAATGGGTGGAATCCGGTCCAGGTCTTGGCTGGAACCATTTGATGTTTTCACAGCTCCACCTCAGAGAGATATGCCAAAACTCCACATGAAATCCTGAACGCAGTTTAACTCATAATGGGAGACTTTAAAAACGTGATACAGCCAATCAAAATTGAGACTTGAGGTCAAAGCATGTGAGTCTGCTTGTTCACGGGAGAATGCACAGTTGCCCCCGGCAACAAGGCCAGCAGGAGGGCGTGGGGGGCCGCCTCAGTTTTTGGGGAGGCAGTGATTTGGTTTCCAGGAATAACCAACTTTTTTTTTTTTTATTTAGTAGGGCATGATATTACTTGAGCGAAGCCTCATGGAAACTCAAGCGAGTTCCAACTTGCAATAAGGTACCGGAATGTCCCGCCAACACGCATCTTTGGTCGAGCCACACAAGCTCCCGCTTATCTCCGAAGGTCAAATGTTAAAGGGCCGCATTCCAGCGAGTGGTCAGATCTCACAATCGGCTCAGTTGTCGCACGACGTTGTTATATTATTGTCAATAGAAAATATAGAAAAAAAAATTCCCGAATAGCGTTGAAGATTAACTTCGAGTTTGGTCAAAGGTCAGTAGCGCTTGTTATTGAAACTCACCCGCTCATAAAGTGGCATCACGCTGACTCACGCTAACTTATGACTTTGAAACAATGTTGTGCTACGACTTGAAATATGGTCTCGAGATTTGCACGCTCAATTAACAACCCCCCCCTCGTTAAGGGATTACCAAGAACCACACGGCATATGCTGCTCCATCATCACGTCATCATGACACTATGGCCAAAGACGCTAAAAAGTCTCAGACTGTGTGCCTTGTTTGTGTACAGGGGTAGCAAAAGTTTACACACCCCTGCCAGCTTTTGATGATTTACAAAATGAGACTCAATAAACGTTTTCCGACATGCGATCGAATACAAACCTCCTGACGGGGCTGAAACACTAACAGGATTAGTGCATGCCGGTGTTTTGAAAAATGGCCACTACGCTATCAGTCTCACAACGAAGGAGTCAGGAGCAGCACTAGCCACTGCCTGGCTCCAGACAGACGGACCCCCGCCATCCACTCGCCATGCTGACGCTAGGGATTAATAGCCGGGCTCCTGAAAGGGGGCTGCCTCGCCGACTGTGAGTCTTGGTGACAGGGGGAGGGGCCTCCGTGGTGGTAGTGGTGTTAAGGGGGGCGGGGGGCGCCACCTGCTTCTTCTCAGACACAATACACTCAAGTCAGAGTTTGGATCTCTCACACACATGACTTTCCAATGTCAAATCAGATCTTAAAGACTTCATTCCTTCCTATTACTCATCAACAAAATAATCTGAAGATCATTTACATGTGAATAAAGTTCATGATGACAGATTGGTGTTAGCGTACCGAGTGTCCCTATCTTGATTGAAAAGGCAAAGCAGCCTTTTATGGTTTGCTTCAACTAAACAGACTCGTTACGTATGAAGACTTCTTTAGCAAACATGTCTCTCGGGACAATGACAACAAAAACCAAGAAGCCGCAAAACTCGTTCCGCAAGATCGGAGACTGAAGAAAATGCTCTCTTCCTGTGGGACGGCCAATCCTTATGTGCTTACAAACATGAAGAGACATCTCGATGTAATCGATGATAATCTGGCTAATTTAGGTTTGAAAGTTCAGGCAGTTACTGGAGGTCACATGTGATATGAAAAGGGACTTGATCACATGACAAGATCCAGGTCTTTACCGTGTTTAGGCTTCCTCATAGTGGCGAAGGCTGATTTTCCCAGGGAGCTGGGAGCCGTCTTCCTGTAGAAGCTATTGCGATCTAGAGAGCCCACATAAACGGGCTTCCGACCCCGCTTGGGTCCGCCGTTCCCGGCGCTCGACTCGTATCCTTTTTCCGACTCCTCGCTGGGCCCGTAGACGACGGGATCCTCGAAGGAACGCATCCGCCTGAGCGCCAGCTTCTTGTTTTGCTCTTCCACCCATTCCTCACAATGCGTCTTGCTGTGTTGTTCTTTGGGGTATTCCTCGTGATGCGAATCCGCAGATAAAGAACGCAAATCTCGATATTTGTCTCTGGGTTTGTGGTAGGATCGTCCTTCGTCTCTACGCTCGTAGGGTTCTGGTTCTGTCCAGTTGCGACGGTAATCATTCTCGGAATCGTAGGAGTCCTGGCGCTCGTAGTGGTCTTTCTCCTTCCGTCTGTGGTGGTCGTAGTACTTGTCATCACCTGTATCTTTGTACCGATAATAGCGTTCCCTCTGTTTGGCACTGCTGCATTCGTCTAATTCAGAGTCACATTGGTCACGTTGTCTATTCGAGTAGTTGTCTTCATTTCTCCGGTTGTAGACTTCTTTGTCTCTGTAACTATGTTCTCTGCGGTCGCAGTCGTCCTCCGAACGCCATTCACGGTACTTATCTTTGTATTTTCGATCCCTATAGCGGTCTTCCTCTCTGTATTGGTCTTTGTCCCTAGAGCGTTTAGTATCGTAATAGTCCCGGTCTTGGGGATAATACCGATCGTCTCTACGAGGGTCGTCTCTGCGAGGGTCGTCTCTGTGAGGGTCGTCTCTGCGAGGATCGTCTCTACGAGTATCGTCTCTGCGAGGATCGTCTCTACGAGGATTGTCTCTGCGAGAATCGTCTCTGCGAGGATCGTCTCTACGATCGTAGTCTCTACAAGAATAGTCTCTGCGATCGTCTTCACGGTAGTCTTCGTATTCATCGTCGTACCTGTCATGTTCCTTGGGATCACGTTTACGATGTCTCCTCTCGTCATAATATTGTCTGTCGTCGTCATAGCGGTCGTGATTTCTTCGGTTGTAACTATCCCTGTACTTGTATTTTTCCTTATAGTCATAGTCCTCGGACTCTCTGTGACTCCTGTGGCCGTAACCGTCAGAGTTACGTTGGCTGTCTCGACTTCTATTGTCCCGTCTTCTATCTTCATCCAATTTGGCGTAGCCCTCGTGGCTCTTGCTGTCCTTTTCTAAGGGCACCTGCTCGTAATCCTCCGGGCCTTGGTAGAAGCAATGTTTGCCTTTCCATTCCGATATCCTCACATCAAGGTGACCGTCTTGTGAACCTGGATGGTAGTAAACATTCTGCCCTTGAGAACTCCTGTCTTTATAAGGTGACTTCTGCTGGTCATCATATTCCCAGCTTGTTTGGTTGCCCTGGACCTGGTGGTTCCATTGCACAGGCCACGGAGCGGCCACATGCACAGGACCTGGCACGGGCCCCCCTGCAATAATCGGGCCTCTCTGGACAGGCATCATCCCGGCTTGCATTGGCATCGGAACTGGGTTACCTGGAACCGCTGCCATCATAGCTTGCTGCGGGAGTCCAGGAGGAGCCACCCCATAGCCGGGATACACAACCTGTTGCTGCTGAAACTGAAGTTGGTGGAGTTGCTGTAAATGTTGAAGATGGGCCACTCGCTCTCTTTCCTTAGCCCATCCAGCATCCCCCAGCTCTTCCACGCTCTTCCCCCTCCTTACCGGGGGCCCAGGAGCGAAGTTCCAGTCCACGGGAGCAAACATGACCGGGTTTCCATAAACCGTTGGGCCCTTCATATTTGTTTAAAAGAGCCTCCCAGAGCTGTGATCTTCAAAGCGACTGATTCCTTTGCTCCTTTGATTCTGGCATTCCTTCACAAAGCGCCGTAAAAGACTCCACCTGTCAGGCATTTTGTTGAGCAACTAGGTCCCACTTGTTTTTCTTTGCC
The DNA here is from genome assembly GCF_024217435.2 of Syngnathus scovelli. NCBI lineage: Eukaryota > Metazoa > Chordata > Actinopteri > Syngnathiformes > Syngnathidae > Syngnathus > Syngnathus scovelli. Next base: position 7,945,426 of record NC_090867.1, read on the forward strand.
TTCTCTGCATGGCCTCAGCAGGAGCGCCCGAGCCAAACACCTCCCAGCTCTCGGCGTAACTAAATCATCCCCTCCCTGCTGTCATCTCAGGCAGGAGGGGGTGGCGGTGCTTGAAGGAGGGGCCTCCTTGGGTTAATGATTTCAGTCTAGTCACATGAGTAGAGGATTAGCCCAGTAGCCACTCCCATTGTTTCAAGTGCCACTACTGCCGCTTGCAGGAAAACACCGTCCCTCAGGACAAGTCTTTGACGAGAGACAAATTATAAATCCGTAAAACCGCATTTTTTTTTTTTTCCTGTGCAATGAACAATCCGCCATCCTTTATCCTGTTTGCTTAGTTGCGCAATTTCCTGCAGACCAGATCAATGCTGTCTGCGGTTCCGACACTGATAGGCCTCAACGCTAAAATGCAAACTCGACTTGGACTTGGACGGAACAAAGTAATTATTTTGAAACACAAAGAAAGTAAGCAATTAATAGGTCAGACCATTAGTTTGAAAAGTAGAAACCCGAGTGCACAATGAGCTATTGTAAAACACTGTCCGCACTCTTCGAGTTCAAACTTTGATGTGGGAAAAAAATGGGGCCTATTCATAAGTATACACCCCCCCCCCAATCCCCTGTGCTCTCAATCTCATCTCTCCATGAGAGAGGCAAGGAGTGGTTCAAACCCAACACAAATAAACGGGAAACTAAGTACCCATGGGACCGTGTCAATTTACCAGCAATTAAAAAAAAATCTCAAGGGTGATAAGAAACTGGTAATTCTTTCATGATGACAAATTGTCTTATAAATAGAAACATCTTCAGCGAGACTCATTATGAGATGTTTCACAGGGTATTAAGGGAGGGAGAAAACTAATTACTGAGTGTTCAGATCTAAATCAGGACCGAAACTGCTTTTTGTGTAACACAACATTCCTATGGGGGAGTGCTCATGCAAATGAAGTTGGAGTAAAAAGATCATGTATCAAACTGTCCGACGTCTTTAAGTGTCCTATTATGTTTGGCTAACTGGAGTTGCCAAAGGACCCTGAGAACGGCGTCGGTGTCATGGAAGCCGAGACGGGAGCGTTGGGGGGTTTAAAGAATTAAAGGACAAAGATCTAAAAACACACACACACAAAAAAAAATCTAAATAAAGATGTTTTAGGAATGTTAGTTTCATCTTGCTATGTATGATTTATTTTTTTAAGCTGCCATTGTTTCCCAAAATGTTTTGATCCACGCCCCGCATGGAACAACACACTCTTGGAGTGTGTGCACAACAAACACATTGGCCGCTACACACCTTTCTGTAAAGTGAGCACGAAACGGGGAACGCAACGAGACTATTGTAAAGCGGATGTGGGGAGGCGTTACGAGATGTTATTATTTACAGGAAGGTGTGAGAATTCCGGTCCGGTGACGAGTGAATGCAAATTATGTGGACACTTAGCTTGTTGCCTTCTAGCAAATTCCTGTCCTTGACGGACAATGGCAGTCGTGTAAAATAAGACTTTAAGATCCAACACGAGAATCGTTTGCAAGTTCCTGTCATTATCTGAGGAAGTAAAAATAATGTGAAATATCTGAAGAATGCTTGGAGCTCCGTCTAACATTCTCCATCCTACCCGCCAATCTGCTGGATGTGGCCTCCTCAGAAGAGAGTCCAAAGAGGTGAGCCAGGGGCAGCGTTAGGGTTCTCCAAAACCGCAATTTGGATCTTTTTCCAAAGCGAGCCATGTCGTGTTTTCACCCGGACGAGTCTTGGCTCTCTCTTTGTTCCATTTGTGCCGAGTGGGGGGGGGGGGGGGGGGGGGGGGGGGGGGGGGGGGGGGGGGGGGGCCTAGACTTTCACAATCTGGTACCTAGGTGACAACACGTGGGTCTGCCTCGTGAGAAGTCAGTTTTCCTCAAGAGGCAGCCACGAGACTTCTAACTGCATCTCCATTAGGACTATTGATTTTTTGCAAAGAAGGTTCAAAGTTCATGAAAGAGGCTTCACTTACCTTGCAACTGTTGCTGCTCCAAGGCCAGCGTCTCCAGCGTGTAGTTGCAGAACTCCAGGTTCTCCATGAGCTGCACGCGGGCCGTCTCCTCCTCTTCCTCCTCCAGCAGGGCCCTGAGTTCCTCGGCGGTGCGCGCATACATGTCCATGTCGTTCTCCACTTCTTGAAGCCGTAGCAACAGCTCGCTCCGCCGTTGGCTCTCCAGCTCCATCTCTGGATCCTTCTCGTCTTCCGGGTGGACCTCGTGTTCCTGGATAGCCGTGAAGTCACTGAGATCTGCTTGCTCGTCATTTAGTTGGTCAAAGCTTGGCTCATGAGGGGCAAAGAAGATGGAGTTGTTGTGGTGGGAAGAGTTGGCGGAGGGTCTCGGGGTCGGCGGAGGACGACGGGGAGCAGGGCGGGCCGGTCGACTGGCGGGGCGGACCACTTGCGGACGAGGAGGAGGCGGGCGAAGGGTCCTGCGTCTCTCTAACGACGAGGAGGCAGAGTCGGAACCCGGCGAGTGTAAAGACCCCCGGATGATGTCGCTCTCGTCATTGAAGCCCAAAATGGAGAAGTGTCTGGAGATGTGAGATTGCTCCACCGAGGCGCCGCTGTCGCTGCACGGCGACGTGAGGCTTTTCTCAAATTCAAAAAGCTGCTGCGACAGTTTGGCTTCCAAGTCGCCGGCCGATGTCAGCAAAGCATCCAAGGTGAAGGACGACGGCAAGAAGCCGTTGGAGCCCGAGCGCACCTGCTGGGAACGACAAGATTGGCTTTCGGCATCATTGCCGCTGGTCTTCTTCTGTTTATGGTTCTCCACGATGCTCATCAAGGCTTGTCCGAGGGTTGCGCTTCGGCTACAGTTGCCGTTCCCGGTGGGCCCGTGGCGGTTCTGGTTGTCTTTGGACCAACCAGGAGTGCTGGGGAGAGTTCGACTATGAGATAATTTAGATTGAGGTCGGCCGGTTCCGTTAGCGTAGCTTCTCTGGTTTCCGTTCGTGTAGTTGGTCTTTGCATCGACACGATTCATTTGGCTACGTGCGGGCAAGCTCGGTCGCGGAGGTGGGAGTCTGGGTCTCATCGGTGGCATGGATTTGGGTCTCTGCGGTCTCGGGTGCGATGGGCCCACAGGAACCAAATCGCTCTGCCTTCTGTTTTCATCTGGAGCAGCGTCGCTCTTTGTACTTTGCCATCTCTGCTGCTCATTCTTCTCAAAGTAGTCCAGATCCCATATCGTGTGATCTTCACAAGAGGTCGGATCGGGGTCGTTCCCGTTGGGCCACGATGGATCTGAGCTGTAGTCAAAAGCGTCCTCCTGTTTCGGTTCGTCGTGTTTTGTTTCCTCTGCCATTTTCAGATGGGGGTTTTCGATTTTGACAAAACGATGAGGGAAGATACCACAGCGTCCTCTCAGTTCTCCCTCCAGCCAGCCATCTTCCATGGTGTTTACGACACGAATGCGCTCGCCCACATCAAAGTCCAACTCACCGGGCTCCATGGCACGGAATTCATAGAGCGCCACTCCATAGATGGCACCTTCCTCCTCTTCGTCGTCTTCTCGGAGCGACTCTTTCTGTTCCTCCACCTGCTCATCTTCTACGGCATCTTCTTCGGTGGCCTGCTCTCCATCATTGCTGAAATACTGGCAATGCTGGAGCTCCTGAGGTGATCGCAGAGGACTCAGGAGCTCCACAAACCCCTCCGGGAAGATCCCCCTGCGGCCGTCCAGCTCACCTTCGAACCAACCCGGCTCGGGCAGTCCGGTGATGATGATCAAGTCGCCCTCGCGGAAGTCCAGCTCCTCGTTGAGCTGCGCGTGGAGACTCATGAGAGCCCGGGCCTGGCCCAGGGCGTGCGCCGGGAGGTCGGCGGCGTGAGCCTGGGCCGAGCGCGCCGAGAGCTGCCGGGAGCGGCAGGAGAGGTTCAGCTCCTTGACGCAGGAGGCGGGGAAGACACCGCGGACCCCCCGGTCGTCACAGCCGCAAAGCCATGACTCTCCAGACTCCATGGAGTCCCCCGTTTCCCCAACTACCACATCACCTAAGGAGACACGGAGTAAACATGACTTGATGTAGAACAATAACGCATTTGATCTCATGACAACATGAATTAATCACATTTTTTAATTCTTCATAAACGTCAGTGTCTGTCAATCATAGCACAAATATGATCTTAAACTGGTGAGCATAAAATTATATTTGATTTTCAAGAGCGTTGGGGATTTGCCGAATGAGCAGCTAGAAGTTATGAGGGGGGTCACATTCCAAAGTTTATGCAGCTCCACCTCCCTATTGTGTCGCTGAGCAAAACTGGGACAAGGCCAACAGGAGCGTGGAAATTCCTACAGGAAATAAACACACCGCAGACAGCCAGTGTGGATGCTTTCCTATTATGGAGGAAATGTCCTTGGCTTTATCCAAAACAACAAAGTCTCTATAATATTGTGTGACACTTTTGTACTAGGAAAAGAAATTTGGAAGAAGTTTTACCAGTGTGAAGGACTTTAGCCAACGTCATTGTCTTTAGTCCTGAGCGTGTTGGCATAAGAATGACGCACACAAAAAAAATTCTTAATGAATAACAGTTCATGTCATCAGAGAAACTTAAAAATAAAGACAGGTGAGTGAGTGCACTAGTTTTAATTAAGCATCTGAGGACATCTAGTGGGAGGTTTGGGGAAGTGACTCCACAGAGGATGCTAATGGATTCATTGACAAAAAGAGCACTACATGCATATTGGGCAAAAATTGGCTACCATGATATAAAAAAGAAAAAAAATGAAAGAGCGCTACAAAGGCTAAAAAAAAAAAAAAAAAACTTCGATCTACAAATAAATTATTTACCTGGGTGCAGAGACATCGTTTTTAGGCTAAGCCAGAAAACAACATTCATTAGATGTCACTTCACAGTACGACGACCAAAAAGGTTTTTTCCGACTCTTCTTCAGATATGGGATATTTATATTATTGCACTTTTTATTTATTTGCATCTCGTCCAATCCAAATCAAATACTACCATTTTGCTTACCTCTCTTTAGGGCAAGACTCCCCTGTTCCGTGGAGCAAAAATCGTTAATGCACACGTAGAGTCGATCTTCGGGTTTGGAAGTGGGTATGGTAACCTCTTCCACAAAGGTGCTGGGAAACTGACCTGAAGATAGCACATAGAGGGGGGAAAACCAAAGTTCCTCAGTTTTCATGATCTTTAGTCATACTCGTTATATTTTAAGCGAATATACATTTCCCCTTTGCGTCGCCCTCGATGCCCAATCGCTGAAAGCGTCCTTACCGGTGACGCCATCTTTGTTGCCGAGCAACCAGAAGTCATCCACCACGCCGAGCACCTCGATAACATCGCCGGGGAAGAGGGGCAGCTCCTCGGAGACGCTGGGAAGGAACTCAAAGACGGCGCGCACCAGCGATCCCGCTTCCATCACTCATAACCTGCAAGGAAATTTTTGGAATACAGCTGACATTTACACAAAAAACAATTCTTGCCAGAACCTGTGACGATTAAACGTGTCCTGGCAAATTTATGAGCAAGAAGGGAGTGTAGGACAAGTTGCAACATTTCTGTCCACGTGTCAAAATCCATGACACACAGCGCAAATATTTAGGCGGTGCCGTTAGTTCATGTGGAGCATTTTCCAATCGGCACAAAACGGTTCTCGCTCACCTGCTCCAGCCGCTTTCTGCCGGCTAATCCAGAGATCTACATGCGGCCAGACAAGCTTCTTATTTTTATTTATGGGCCCGGGTGAGTGTGTCACGCCGTTGCCTGGCGACTTTTACGCTAGGCCCGGGAAAATAACCCCGGCGGGGCCCCGGTTCTGTCGCTAGCCGTGGATTCGGGTAGTTTTTAGCTTATACAGACACTCAACTTGTGTCGGATGCTTCTGACTCATCTATTAGTAATCAGATGAAGGCCAGATTTGTTTGGATTGAAGATAAATAAAGGGAACATAGAAAGCCAGTTCAATGACAAAACATTGAACTGGCACGTGATGGTAAAATGAGGTGTGTCTCCTCTAGCGCCTACAAGGTCCTGATAAGGGGATGAACTTTGCTCATTTGAGCGTATCCTGGTGGTTCTCTTCTTGCAAGATGAGGGAAAGGTCATTGTGGGTCACTCTACGGCAACAGCTGACACACAGTCGACGGTGGACACACAACTCCTGGTCCATTCATCCCTAATCCGGTCCGCAGACTGGCATGCACACACGCCTATGTTCTGGCAGAAGATGCTGGATATGTTTTGATGCCAATTGCGGCCTGCTCGTTCAGACTGCTGAGTCAGGGGGAGTTCAATACAATACCCAAACAGTGCCGGTGGATAGTTCTGGATATTAAAAAAAAAAGTTGTTTGTCTCATCATCTTCACTCAGCTTTGAAAATGGAAAAAGTAGAATTAGGCGTGGTGAATCATCAGCCAAAGCAAGCTCAATTCCAAAACTTGCATTAATTTATTCCCAATGGTGTATTCCAGCTTTATGAATCATTCTGTTGGGTGTCTAGCTGGAAAAAATAAATAAAAAATAGCACGTAGGAGGAAAACTAAGGGTGTGTCCATTTTGGGGGAAATATTTTCAACACACCGTATTTATATTTGGTGAGGAAACGTCAGGGCATTCCACAGGAGAACGCCAGAATCGTGCACACTCCTCCTCTTTCCCAAGCACGTGTTGAATATAAATGACAGCCAGACCTTTGAATAAACATGAGAACAGCTCGGATGTCTCTGCTCGCATCACCTCGGAGACGAGGAGGGGGGGGGATTGTTTTTGAAAAAAAAAAAGCATGGAGGGTTTTCCTTGAGGGAGTTGCCCGGGATACGGCGCACCCTTAAAACACAGCGGAGGCCCTAATAGGTAGCATATGAGCCATTATGTAACTCATCTCCACAAGACTGCGGAAACGCCATCGATCCAGAAGGAGAAAAAGTAGCGTAACATCATGTTAGATATTTTCTAAAACACAGGATCAAAAGGCGCGTACGTAATTACTGTCAAATATGATTTATTGGAAATCCAAAGGCGAGCACTCGGAAGACGAGCATCTCCGGTTGCTTTGTCGACGTGGGCTAAATAGAACAAGAGTGGCTCTGAATAATTAAAAGCTGGCAGGCGTCAAATACGGCAGTGACCATCGCTCACCTCAGTTGACAACAGCACTGATAGCAGCTTGCAAGGACAACACAGGAGAGGTTGCCAGGTAGTCACACCTATGCAAATGCTGGAGGTCAAACCTTCAAAAACAAGCACAGACGTTTTTATTTTCACACTTGCACATCATTTTTATTGCATTGGCACCATACTATGTGCAGGCTGTGGGAAAGTGGAAATAATTTAACTTATTTAAAGTAGCTATTGCCAATTAGTCCAACTGGCAAGAATCCATTTTTGTTTTCCTTTATGTCAGCGTCATATAGTGACACCCTGAACAATTACAATATATGTCCACTAGAGGGCAGACGGTGCATGATTACTCTGTATACATCGTGTTACAGCACATTTTTTATATCTTAATATGTGCCGAGAGTTAGGAAAGTTTGAGAAAAACTAATGTTGACTTCCGACTTAGTTGTGATTGTTGTTATGATGCGCGCACGTGTGTTATTGCTAACGTACACACACCGAGACATATATGGAATATCACAAAATAAGTAATAACATGGAAAAAAAAATAATCACCTATTCGGGTGATCGAAGTCCAGCTGTAATCGGCAATTTTCAAGATCCAAGTAGATCTACGAGAAGCAACTTTTTCTCGGGTCCGCTGATGTGTTGGCACTCGTGTCTTCCCGATGAAACTCGAACGACTACAGCGCGCATAGATTGAAAACAATCATCATAAAGCGAAAGAATGCGCTATTCTTTTGGAGTATAAGAAACATGTCGGCGCAGTCCGTGTGTTTCAGCCATTTCAGCTGTCATCTGTTCAGACGTCAGAAGTGCTGGAAGGGGAGCAGAGCTTTTGGAGTCTCCTCTCCATGCCTTCACTCAACACAGTCCACCCTACTTTTTCCAAAGAGCTCCCGTTAGGTGCCCCACCTCGATGCCTGACTGAAAAGAAAGGGAAAGTAGATTTCCCCCCCCCCCGATCAGCTGTTGTAGCTGCCCTACAAAATGCCTGGCTGAAAACACATTAAATTATAAATAATAAAATATTTAAAATATATTTATCCGGGTTTTTTAGTTGTAATAGGTCCGATTCTATTAATATGTTTCATTAATTTATTGCTTATTGTTAGCTCCAGGTAATGCTAAAAATAAATAACACGTGATCTAGTAGACAGTCAAACACAAGACAATACACATGCAGGTATGGGCTAATAATATAACAACAATAATGATTATTTTTTGTTGTAATTGTGTTGTAGTCGTTCACAATCTGCACAGATAGGAAAATACTTTAGTATTTTTAACTTTAATTCTTCATTTAACATATTTCTGTCTATGCCAAGTTAGGATGCAACTTCATTTCCTTCGTGATATTTTGCAATCCATAGCAATGACTGCATCATATATTGTTGAAAAGTATCTATTAAAGACTTTTTTTTTTTGCTGATTCTACATGACTGCTTCCTCTTATATGATCTTGCATGTGCAAAAACAATAGCAGGAAACGGAGGTCAATCTCACGTGGGAACATGGAAAAGGAAGGCATTGCAATGGCAATAAAACTTGTGCGGGCAAATACAAGGCTGGGAAATCCATACAAGGCCTGAAAGAGCATTTGATTCGAATTAATAGTGTAGCAGCTCACATAACTTTCATGCTAATCAAATCCTCAACTGCCAGTCAATGGACATGTAAATCAAGCATGTGGGAGATGTCCGGCAGCGTAGGTCCAAGTTCGGGCATCTGTGACGCCAATTTTTTTGTCCACAAAAGCAACACACACTCAGTGTATTCGCGCCAACGAGAATGCTCCAGACTATTGTGCCGTGCATGAAACGCTGCCTTTGTGTCTCATCTGGCAGCGAGCACTTTCATTTAAGAGTGCTTTGGAGGTCCATTGTTGACTTTTGAATATTTGCTCTCTTCATGCACTGTAGGAGGAGGACACAAGTCATTCTGTTGTGGAGAAGCTGCGACCAGGCCTGTCCTTCCAGCGGGTGAAAGGTCAATCGGTCCATCTTGTCTACGACTGGGTGAACCGCCATGAAATGTTAAGTCCAGGTAAAAGCAAATAACCATCCAAAGCAAGTTTTGTATGTCACACTCTTCAAGAAGGATGTATTTTATTTACACTTATGAGTTTTTATTTGACAGTGCTCTCTAATGTTAGTTGCAAATAGGCTTTTTGACATCTTGTCCTTTGCCGCCCCCCTCTGGATAAAACTTGCACTGAAGAAGTACTCCATCACTCAAAAGGGACTTTTTTAATGGGAAGTTTTCATACTCATCACAGGGGAAGAAAACACATTCTTTTATTTTTATATTCAGCAAATCTCAAATCCCCAAAAAAAGACAGCCATCTTCATGTGCAGTTATACTGTTACATAAATACATTGTTCTTGGAATAATTATTTAAACAACTGGTATTAACAAACAAACTTAAAAAAAAAAAAATCACAGAGCTACTAAATTAAAAGTACTGTGTGTGCATGTGTGTGTGTTCCCGAAATTGCCACCTCATCTCGGGCCCAGTTTTAAAGTGGACTTGGAAAATGACAGGTTCCTCCTGCCGTGGTTCTTTGTCTTCACGGTCAGTTTGGGTATCTTTTTCTTCAAGTAAAAATTATGCTGAGATGGAGACAAAAAAGCAAACTTCATAAAGTTCAAGCCACTAATAATGCTTCAATTCCTTATACCACTAGAGGGAGCCAAAGTGATACTAACAAACACTGCATTAGAAAAAATAAAGTAAGACCCACCTGGGTAGCTTCAGCCGGTCCCACCACGATGGTGCTCAAGGAGACGGTGTAACCCGGGGCGGTGGCCGTCACCGTGTACGTGCCGGGCAACAGCAGACGGAAATAATCGCCGTGCACTCCTGCAGAGAGCCGTTATTGAATCATGTGGCATGACATCTTAGACCAGTGGAAAAAAATCATCTCAGGACAAACAACTCACCACTGGTGACGTCGTGGTTGATGCCCGACACGGAGATCTCAGCGTTCTTAATCGGGTTGTTGTTTTCATCATACACCATGCCTTTTATCCCTTGATGCACCTATAACGAAGGGAAGCCTGTAATTGATTCATTCATACCCCTTTGCTAACCAAAACAGCAGCACCTAGTGTGAGTTACTAACACATTTCCATTGCTGCTTATCCTCACTAGAATCGGGGAGCCTACTGGAGCTGCTTTTGGACCAGAGGTTAGTAGACACCCCAGAATGTCCCTTGTGCCAAAAAACCCACCACTGGCCTTGCCTTAAGCCCCGCCTCTTAAATCACTGACCTCAAATCTAAACAAGACTCTTTAATTTGGTAAACAAAAGCCGTATTTACTTCAGTCTGGTATGCATAATTACACCAAAGTGTATGTTTCCGTAGCGTATACTTTGCTAAAGTGGACCTCTGAAAACCCCAAACCTCATCTGCTTCATTTGAAAAGTTTCATTTTACCATATGATTGGAAGAAACCAACCTGTTCCACAAAGGAAACGAGCGCCTCGCGATTGCCCAACCATTCTCTGGGCAACGACGACTCGGGCGGAAACTTGTCGCAGCTCAGCTCCAGCGTGATCTCAAAACAGTTTGTGTGTAAATAGTTGAAGTCCTGCATGCCTGAAACGCAGCAAAAGATTGATGCCAGGTCTTTAACATTCCACAAAAAGAATGACAATCTTAAGCTCTGCATTGAAGTGGTTATAAAAAGTCTACACACCCCTGTTCGATGGCCATGTTTTTGTGATATAGAGAAATAAACTCAAAACTTTAGCCACTATTATTCTTTGTGCTTACTGTTTTTTTACTGACCCTTAGACAGGGAGTACCAGCTGGCGCCATTGGTGATCCCGTCTTCAAAGTAGTCGCCGCAGTTCCAGCCGTTGTGCATCCAGCTATGTGCGTACGAGTAAGTCTTCGCCAACTAACATCACACACATATATGCAAATTAGCTCCAGGTGATGTTCCCATGTGTCGGTGGCTTACGTTTCGGAAGATTTTGTCATCCTGGGTGGCGGCGTAGGTGGTCCTCCCTCGGATGCGGGCGTCCCGAGATTTGTCAAAGGGGTAGTTGGCCACCACGGCTCCACCGTGAAGGTTGGCAGACAGGACAAAATTGTGGTTTTGCATCCATTTGATGACTGCACGTGTCTCCGGTTCTACCTGGACGTGGTATCGAAGGACAGAGTATGACTTTTCTGACGACATCTGGTTTTGTTTTTACCCCCCTTTTCACTTCTTGGGACTTTTGTTCAACTCGCCTAATCTCCAGGCATGCGTGCATGATTAATCCTTCAAAGTATCTTCTTAAAAGCGATGTATGAACTCTTTGGCCCGATTCTACTTTGGTTCTTAAACTTCTCCAGGTACCACCATTATGTGGTAGGCTCTTTTTTTTATTGAATTGATTTTCTCGAGGAGGAGCAATACTAGTACGAGGCAGTAAACACCAGATGAGAGCTCCGGCGGCCTTGAGCCGAGCGGTAGCATTCTGGCAGCGATTTATCATGACTGCCGCTTTGTTTAGCTTTTAAGCTAAATCTCTCGGACACATGAGCAGATGTATCTAGAACATTTTAACTTTAGGGGGTGAATGGGGCGTTCAAACAATGCCCCTCCCCAGAAGCCCACCCCCTCTTTTGTGCATCAGACCTGCTGCTCCCAGTTGTCAGGCAGCGGCAGGTGGTGGTTCGGTCCGTTGGTCTTCTCATAGTAATACATGAGCGCGTTCAGGTCCGGAAAGTTCCGGTTCAGGTCGATTTCCCGCACGTTGCCTCGTCCGACCAGGTAGCCGTTGAACTCGGGACCCTGGTTAGAAACATTTGATTTATTAGGACGATATTATTTTCATATGAGGTTGAAATAAATACTTTGCAGGGGTCCCTTACCTGTCTGGCGGCCACCTCGTAGCCATCGGGGTTCATGGAGGGCATGATGTGGATACGCGTGTCGTAGATGAGCCTCATGATCCGCTGGTTTCCCGCCTGGAATTCCTCGCATAGAAATTGGGAGAACTTGATGAGCAGCTCACGGCCGAGCACCTCGTTGCCGTGCATGTTGCCCACGTACTTGAACTCGGGTTCCACTGGGGAGGAAATGCACAAGGTGCTTTCAGGCGTAATCATTGGAAATGACTGCCAGAGCTTGTGCACACATGCGTGAAACTCTCCGGCTGTGTGTTATAAAGCAAAACACACTTGGATCTCCACAATCTTTAATATTTAACGTCTAATGGCACTCTTGGAATTTCAAAGTTAACAATTATAGGACTTGTGGAAAATTTGTTGCAATATAACCAGGAAAAGGTCATTTTTTTTTACTAGATTATGCTACCTAGGACAATAAATCAGTTTGTTATTTACTTATGGTGTCCCTCAAGGCTCTGAACACGAGCCCATGCAGTTGAGATGGGACCAGGAATGTAATACTATTTAAAAAAAAAAAATAGACTATAATTTATGGCCCACAAGCCTTATGTTGCCCACCACGAGAGCCAAGTGGGAGTCGACGCAGGTGCAAAGTGCACGGTTCCTGTTTTGTTCCATTTCAGCAGAACAGGCACACATCCTTCTATTCTCATAAAGGAAACCCGTGCGACGAAAAAAAAAAAGCAGAGACAAGCCAAGGTTATTTCTCTTGAAAATGCACCAGTGGAAAGGCCGGCCAAGCCAAACGGCGGCGGTTTCGTAAAATAAACATGCGGCGCTCTAATTTTTGTGGTTACACACTTGCACCTTAAATATCGCAACCCTTAAAAGTGATTTCAAATGAATGACAGATGTTCCCCCCCCTAAACGTGCAGATTTGTCCTCACGTTGTGCATGTAAACAACTTTCCAGACGCCAAGTCCAACATTCTTTGCTTCATTTTTTTGGTAATACCAGGAATGAACCAACATACCACTCGGTCTTGTGCAAAAATAGAATGCTGGCGTGCAACGCGGTCCAACCCAAACACGAATTAGTCTGTGCATATAAAAAGTCTGCACACCCCCTGTTGAATTGCCAGATTTTTGTCATTTAAAAGAAACAACACCAAGATAAACTCATGAATGTTTTTCCAGAAGAAGTAAAAATAATTTAACCAGGTAGCAAAAGTGTGCACACCCTCCTAAAAAAGAGATGTGTTGAGAAGTAACCAATTATATTCAAACACTTATTAAACTGGATTGGCAATCTGGCTGGGCAGTTTGGTAAGGCGGCGGGGCGAGATGTTACTCACGCGCCTCGTGGATGCCCGGGTTGTCGCTGAACTCCAGCACGTAAAGGTGGCGCGCCTCCACGCTGCGACCCACGCTGTAGACGCGCGTGATGTAGGGGCACTGGTTGTGCACGGCGAACAAAGCTCTCACCATGTCCTCGTAGCGGTGATGCTGGAACTCCGAGCCGGCCGCCAGGAACCCGGCCAGGAGCGCGGCCAGCCAGGGAAGAAGAAGCGCCCTCCTCCCCCTGCAGTGCATGATGGCCGGAGTGGAAGGTAAAGGAAGGTTTCTCTTTTTTTGCCTTGTTTCTTTTTTTTTGACGCCTCTCTCTCTCACATGCGTTCGCCTGTGCACGCAGCAAACATAAAATGACCGGGGCTCCTCTTTAGTCCCCTCGCTGTGCCCCCTCCCACGCCAAGGAGAGCAAGTAAGGACAGCCCCCCCTTGCTCCTTCTTTGTCTCACTCTCCTCCTCCAACAGCTGCTTCTCCCTCTTTTCCCCGTGGCTCCTTGTCAAGTACATGTTAGTGGCTGTAACATTGCATGGAATGCTTCAAGGCCCACCTTCGCCTCCCCCCCTCCCCTCCCCACACTTGTTGGGGGTCTCTGCAAACACGTCATTTTCATTTTGGGTTCCCCTCTCTTTTTGTCCCTTCCTGGGAAAAGAGGCTTGTTTCCAAGGCGCTGCTCCCTCTGCAGCTTCCAGTCATCCATTCATTAACTCTTAAGTCAACACACAGTGCCGCTCTGTGCATGTGACCTGAAGATGAATCAGAGTTCTGAAGCAACCTTTTTGTCAACTTGCTTGCATACAAATACAATCCACGTCTTATATCCTGAGCAAAGGCTGCAATTAAACTCCTGAAAGACGGGCGGCCGTGCCAAGACTGAACCCCCACCACCACCCCCTCCCCTTCCTCCTCCTTGAGCTTTCCAACACACGTACAAACACGCAGTGGACCAAATGTGCAAGCAAAGGAACTCTTACCTCTCCGGGAATTGAGTAACTCTTTGTGGAAGTTTAAAAAAATAAATAAAATTTGAAAAGTATATTTTATAATCTGAATAGATTAGATTAAGAGCAGTAAAAATGTTCGAATGGAATTTGAGCAGATTAAAAACATGACATTCTAAAGATAAGATGTGGCGTCCCTCAAGGTTCTAAACACGAGCCCATGAGATTGCATTAGCCTTCGTAAGGATTACAGAAAAATAAAAAATAAAACACGCAGCTATCTGGCAAAACGTCAGAGAAATTCCAACGAATGATAACCACTGATATTTGACCTTGAGTCAAAACACAGGCACGCATTTCCGATAAATGAATCTCTTCTTGAATGTTGACCTTCAACCCTTGGAGACCACAATGGAAAGGAAGCCGCTTTTTTTGGTTTTCGTTTTATCATGACAAAGTCAGCAGGGATTTTCAAGTCAATACGAATCCAGAAACCGAGTCAAGCAGGCTTTGGTTAGTTACTTAGTTGGAGTGGATCATCCATTATGGGTTGGTCAGCTGATTGTGGTGAGAGGTTAGTTGCTTCTTATTAACATATATGCAGATAAGATGCATCATAATTTCCATTTGAAGTATAAAAAACAATATAAGTGAGATTAAAAAGTGCCCAAAACATTCCAGAGGTTCTACATTTATTTGGGTTCTCCTTGCACTTATTCTTAATGTCCGCTAGAGGGCAGTGTGCACTTGAGCATCCATCACATTGAGTCAGGATGTTGCATGCCCACCCCTTTTTCCTCCTCATAGTGGGAGTTGGGGGCGGCTTCAAGACTTTTAGACTTGGACATGAGTGGAAGTTTCTTTTTTTTTTTCATTCCTCCTTGCACTCGGCTCTGGGAAGACTCGGCCGAGTGCATGCATGCAGGATGGACGTGATTCCGATGTGCCTTTGGGTCATTCTGGGAATAACCGGAGTCCATGGTAGGGTCGAATTTAGTATGCTTTGGACTTGACACAATAAAGGGTAACATCTTACATGTTTTAATATTCTACTTTTTTTTTTTTTTTTGCAGGTTCAAACGTGTGCACCTCGAGGGGCGCGAGCACGTGTAAGCAGTGCCTGGCCGTGCATCCCAGCTGTGCATGGTGCGTCCAAGAGGTGGGTGTCATTTCCTCGATTCAAATCTAATCATGCCGTCACAACAAAATATATCAATATGTCACCTTCTCCCCTCAGGAATTCGGTCACGGGGAGGCCAGCTCGTCCCGCTGCGACCGCAAAGCAAACCTGGTGGCCGCAGGTTGCGCAATGTCGGCCGTGGAGTCTCCAAACAGCAGACTGCAGGTGATCGAGGACCGGCCTCTAACCAAGAAGGCGGCGGGAGCCACGCAGGATGTGACTCAGATCAAACCACAGAAACTCCATATTACCCTCAGGCCTGGTGAGCCAGCAGAACCACTCTCCAGAAATTGGTCAGTGAGTGTCCACTTTGTAATTTTCCGTATGGCTTACCAAGATGACGCCAAGCGCTTCACGGTGAAGGTGCGTCAGGTTGAAGACTACCCCGTGGACCTCTACTACCTCATGGACCTCTCCTACTCCATGAACGACGACCTCTACCGCCTGAGGACGCTGGGCAAGGGCCTGGCCGAGGCCATGAACCGCACCACCAGCAACCTCCGCATGGGCTTCGGCGCCTTTGTGGACAAGCCCATCTCCCCTTACATGTACATCTCCCCCAAGGAGGCCGTCAAGAACCCTTGTTACAGGTACAAGGAGGGAACCCGATTGGGGTCAAAGGTCATATATTGAGTCGTGTTTGCCGGACAGCATCAACACCACCTGCCGACCCCAGTTTGGCTACAAGCACGTGTTGTCCTTGACGGATAAAGTGAGCCGCTTCACCGAAGAAGTCAGGAAGCAGATGGTTTCCAGGAACAGGGACGCTCCCGAGGGAGGCTTCGACGCCATCCTCCAAGCGGCCGTCTGCAAGGTACGCCGCCGAGTCATGGCGACAGACCGGACGGAGAAATGTTTCATTCTGGCTCGTTTGTTAACTCAGGAACAGATCGGCTGGCGGCCCGGCGCGTCCCACCTCCTCATCTTCACTTCGGACGCCAAGACTCACGTGGCGCTGGACGGTCGCCTGGCCGGGATCGTGCAGCCCAACGACGGGCGCTGCCACCTCAACTCGGGCAACATGTACAGCATGTCTACCGTTATGGTGTGTGTGTGTTTGTTTTTGTGTGTTTGACGCAGCAAAATCAACACAACGTTCTTCTCAACAGGACTACCCGTCCCTCGCTCTCATCACCGAGAAGATGTCGGAGAACAATATCAACCTCATTTTCGCTGTCACCAACCCCGTGGTCTCTTTGTACCAGGTCAGCACTTTAAAAACATTTTGCGGTTATAAAATATCGTGCAAAATTATGGATGGAAAAACAATAAAATCTTGGGACCGCGGAAGCGTCCAGTTGGATCATTTTGGCTCTTTGCAAACATCTCTCAGAATTTCGGAAATACAAAGAGACGTAAGTTCTTATTATTTTTTTATGTATATTTATTGTGGAAAGTTTGGAGCTAAAGATCGTCTGCTCCGACCGGTCTGCTCTTACTTAATCCCGAACATGCGGCGTTCTTCAACTCTTCCAAACCTCACTGGCTTTGAAAATACATTTTTCAGCGCCTCAGGGGAGGGATGGAAATTCTAAAACGTGCACGGAGTTCTGACTCGGCAAAAGTCTATTAAATGCAGATACGCTACTTTTATTTTTGTAGAACTACAGCGAGCTGATCGCCGGCACCACGGTGGGAACGCTCTCCAACGACTCTGGCAACGTTATCCAGCTTATTTTGAAGGCTTACACTGTGAGTAGAAACACAGGAAACACGTTTGGGGTCAGACGATGACACATTTTTGAGTGTCTCAAAAATTTGGTCCATTCTTACGACTCTCAGAAAATTCGCTCCAAGATAGAGCTGGAGGTTCTGGACGTCCCGGAGGAGCTGTCCCTGTCCTTCAACGCCACGTGTTTGAATGGAGAAGTCATCCCAGGGCTTAAGTCCTGCTCAGGACTCAAGATAGGAGACACGGTGAGTCCGAGGCGGCGCCGCGTATGCATCGACCATCTGTCGACGTACGCAGTCGAGCGCTATTCCAGACCACGAGTTTGCTATTTTATTGGCCCGTTCCAAGTTTGCACCCCAAGTGTGTTGAAAAATAAAGTTTTTGTTGATATAGCGTTCAGTAAGTGAGCCATTCGTTCCTGAAGGTTCATGAGTAAGTTCCCAATTTTTTATTTCTGACCTTCCTTGTGTTCCTGTTTTATTTTTCCATTCTTAGCTTCTCCTCCTTACCACCCCAGGTGACATTTTTTCAGGCCTCCGCACATTTATTTCTCCGGGCCTCATTTTCTCCTTATATGGTCGTCGAAGCACATGCCCTCACCGCTTGCCAGATTTTGATGTAATCCCCAACGAATGATTACATTCGGAGGCGTTCCTCATGTTATGCGTTTTGATTCCAAAGTGAAATTTTTGATGCTTTTTCTGTCAGGTGTCCTTCAGCGTGGAAGCCCGAGCACGAGCGTGCCCCAAACAGAAGAAGAAAAAGACGTTCATCATCAAACCGGTCGGCTTCAAGGACTCGCTGTCGGTCAGCGTCACCATCGAATGCGACTGCAAGTGTCAGAACAAGGCTCAGGCCCGCAGCCCTAAGTGTCACCACGGCAACGGCACCTTCCAATGCGGCATCTGCGCGTGCCACCCGGGGCGCCTGGGGCCTCGTTGCGAGTGCGCCGAGGGCGACTACGACCCGGCCGAGCAGGGCCGCTGCACCGAGTCGGGCGGGTCGGGCGTCTGCAGCGGGCGCGGTGACTGCGTGTGCGGCCAGTGCGTGTGCCACAGCAGCGACTTCGGCAAAGTGTGGGGGACGCTGTGCGAGTGCGATGACTTCAACTGCCTACGCTACAAAGGAGAACTCTGCTCCGGTACGTCACTCGGCCATTTGGAATTTCCACCAAGGGTTAACACTGAATGAAGACACACATATTGCCACCTCATCTGGTAAGAATTAACATCCCCAAAACACTCCCCCCCCCCCCCCCCATTCACAATGAGCACGTGCAAAAAATTGTGGAACATCTAGAAAGAGCCTTGCACAATGTCAGCAGTTAGCGGCTTAATCGAATGTCATTCGAACTCATCTAGAGAAATTTACCACAGCGCAGATGTTTGCTGTCATCCCCCCGGCTAGCCAATCAGTGACGTTAGTCAAAGTTAAAGTCCCAATGATCATCGTCACACACACATCTGGGTGTGGTGAAATTTGTCCTCTGCATTTAACCCATCCCCATGTGATTTTAATCCATCCCCTGGGGGAGAGGGGAGCAGTGAGCAGCAGCGGTGCCGCGCTCGGGAATCATTTGGTGATCTAACCCCCCAATTCCAACCCTTAATGCTGAGTGCCAAGCAGGGAGGCAATGGGTCTTTGGTATGACCCGGCCGTTAGAGTTAGCCTCTTCTTTTATCCGAATGGCATGCTTAGCTTCGCTCCCTAGAGTCAACACACAATCTTTGCATTCCCCAAAGTGGACAGATTAGCATGAAAATACCTTTGTGGTTACTCACGGGGTCCGGCGAGATGCTAAAAATAAAAGCCATGTTTGGGCTGAAAAAAACAAAAGAGACACAACGGGGATTTGTTGAAAATTTTGCTGCTTTGAAATTCGGAAAGAGAGGAAGCATCTTGTGCGTGATGATGACACATTGTGTGATGTGGTTATGATGAATGCATCCTATTGTCTGAGTGTAGACAGATGGGGAAAAACATGGTAAGTATAAAAGATGACCAAGGCCACAGAAGATGCTTTTTATGGAGGTCTGCAACGTGAAAAAAAAAAGTTACATAGTTAAATATAACAGAACTGTACTTGGGTTGTAATTCTTGAGCACACCACTAGAAGGAGCCCTCTGTGACGACCCGGTGTATTCTCTCTTCCAGGCCATGGCGTTTGCAACTGCGGCTTCTGCCAGTGCGCCCCCGACTGGCGGGGGGAGAACTGCAACTGCTCCACACGGACCGATACCTGCATGTCCCACCTGGGATTGCTCTGCAGTGGGCGGGGCCAGTGCGTATGCGGCGCCTGCGAGTGCACCCAACCCGGCGCCTACGGGGCCACCTGCGACAAGTGTCCTACCTGTCCTGACGCGTGCACCATGAAAAAGTACACACAAATAATCACACTTTGGGATTCTACTCGCAACTGACTAATTATGTTTTTCTTTTTTTTTTTTTTTTAATGATAGGCAATGTGTGGAGTGTAAACATTTCAAAAGAGGCAAGTTATTTCAGGACAACAGCTGCGCTCGAATTTGTAAGGACGAGATTGAGCTCATGGAGGAATTAGGTGAGGAACTAATAAGAAGCTTCGGAATATTGAAGCCTCACTCACCTGTGTTTTTTTTTTTTGTCGGCGCTTAGTGCTTCATGATACAAACGCGGTGAACTGCACCTACAAGGACGAGAACGACTGCGTGCAGCAGTTCCAGTACTACGAGGACGCCAGCGGAAAGTCCATCTTGTTTGTCGTCAAGGAGCCAGGTAACTAACGTTCCTTGACAGCGTTATCCAAATATGGGCATGGATTATTTTATTAACTCATTCACCGTCAATGGCACGGAACGAGTTAATAAAATTTTTTGTTATTGGTTTTTTTTTTTTGCAGTTAGCGCTTGTCCACTTTTAAGCTGTCAAGTTGTTGGGTGGCGTCAGCGAGGGGAAGGAGGTTGTTTAACGGGGCCCCGATTGCCTGGAGAGAAAATCTGTCGCGGGGTCTCTTGCTTCTAATGAATGCGCCCGGCTAATTTAGACTGCACATTTGCAGTAGGGAAATACGCCAGAGTTTACCCTGAATACGTTTGCGCCCCGCCGAGACAAAGTGGGTCGTAAAACATCCCGGCCCAGCTCCTCCGGGGACCCGCTGACTCGACATTATGAGAGCTAGCTAAGCAAAATCCAACGCGAAGTAAGAAACTTCAAGTTTCAGAAAAAGATTAACAAGGTTTGGAATCAAAAAGGTAATGAGGGCGTTATACGCACGAGCGGAAAAACAGGAATGAGCAAAAAGGAAAACACACACGAGAAAAAGGAAGTTGAGCTTTGATGCTACTTGTAAAACGTGGCCTCTCCCGGAGGGCATAATATTAGCCCAAAAAAAAAAAGTACACCAATGAGAGCGATAAAAAGGACTTTATTTATTTATAATTATTATTTTGAAAACTTTTGACCCTTCTGTTCATTTTAAAATGTCCCCCTTAGATTGTCCCGAGGGCCGGGACGTTTTGGTGGTGCTGCTCTCGGTGGCGGGGGCCATCTTGTTCCTGGGCTTGGCGGCGCTGCTCATCTGGAAGCTGCTGATTACCATTCACGACAGGCGGGAGTTTGCCAAATTTGAGGAGGAGCGTGCACGGGCCAAGTGGGACACGGTGGGTGAGATTGCTGACAGGACGGACGAAGACAGGGTGGACATTTTTGGCTGATGTTAGCATTTAAAAACAGAACAATGCTGCTTGTTGCGTAATGGCGGCCACACACACTTGCTACATCTTTTTATTGTTTGCGCGGCCTGCTGTTAGCCACAGCACTACAAAGGCTTGGCTTGAAATTAGTTTAGTGGCTTTTTCCGCTAATCGGCTGCTGTTTGGCTCCCAACAAACCACAAGTAAGTTTAACGGTCAACTACATACTCGACAATTAAAGCCGTTTTTGCAGTGTTCCATGCCAACAAAACAAATTTTTCTATTCCAAGTTCAAATTAATTTGTGTGTTTTTTTTGACAGGGTCACAATCCTCTTTATAAAGGGGCCACATCTACTTTCACCAACATCACATACAGAGGGAAAGACTGAAGCCGGCTGGGAACATCTCAAGGTTGAACCAAACTTGGGAAGGTACAGAATCATGTGCAGGTCTCTACTGTCACAAAGCAATCAAAGAATGATTGTTATTTTGTAAATATGTACAAATGACTATGTGGCTTTGGATTTGTCACAAAATAAATGTTGAGTGTTCATTTGATGACGTATTGAAAGTTCATGAAATATATATCATAATGTACACAATGATTCCAAGCCAGTGTGCTGTGAGAAATCATTCCAATTTCACTCCATCCATCCATCCATTTTCTGAACCGCTTAGTCCCCACGGGGGTCGCGGGCGTGCTGGAGCCTATCCCAGCCGTCATCGGGCAGTAGGCGGGGGACACCCTGAACCGGTTGCCAGCCAATCGCAGGGCACACAGAGACAAACAACCATTCGCACTCGCACTCACACCTAGGGACAATTTGGAGTGATCAATCGGCCTACCAAGCATGTTTTTGGGATGTGGGAGGAAACCGGAGTGCCCGGAGAAAACCCACGCGGGCTCGGGGAGAACATGCAAACTCCGCACAGGGAGGGCCGGAGGTGGAATCGAACCCGCACCCTCCTAACTGTGAGGCGGACGTGCTACCCAGTGCGCCACCGAGCCGCCCAATTTCACTCAATCAGTCAAAAAAAAAAAAAGATTGATCACAAATAATGTAACCACAATATTTACCAAGCACATTGGTATAGAAATTATAAACTAAAGTTGCAATTTTACTGCCAGCACACAAATTTTAGTATTTTTATTACTCCCTCTGCTGCCGTCTTCTGATCATGTGGTGGTACTACACCCCCCCCCCCCCGTTTTTTTTTTTTTTTTTTTTTATTTATTAGTAATTATTTTCGGCCCGTAGCTTCGGTCTTATAATGTATTATTTATGGCCCGCCTGCACTGTCAAACAATAAAAAAAAAAAATCATGCAACATGAAACTGTAATTCCTCCTATTACCAAAAGTTGGCAGCACCGCTCCTTTCTTTTCTGTCATGGCGACTGCTGAGGTAACGAGGTAAGTTGACATTGAGGGCCGTCGCTTTCAAAAGAAATGTGAATTACAAGACTTCCTCCCTGAAAATTATGGTAATTGTGTTTGTCCAATTTGTAATTTTTGCCTTGTTTAAGGATTTAAACCGTAAGAGACACTATCAGACTAAACATGCTAACATACGACAAGCTAACGGAGTGCCCGCGCTAATAAAGTGCCGCAGCTTCAAGCTAAACTGGCATCACAACAGTCATTTTTCACGCGGGGCTGTGAGAAAAAAGTTACTAAAAGTAAATATTACTTAATATTAATTATTACAAAGTGGCCATATTAATACTGTTGATGTTATGAACTTGTAGACGTAACACAAACTATTACTTTCTGAAAGATACTGTAAATGACGAGCAAAATTCACTTGTTTTAAGTTTTAATAATAATTACTTATACCTAAAATGTTCATGAGGCAAAAATGTATTTCATACAGTTTGTTCAATGTTTATCTAACTCTTCAGATATGAATGAAAGGCAGAATTTGTGTTTTTAGAGTTGTTCACATCTGCCTGAGTGGCTTATATTTGTTTATTTTGTCATTTAAAAATCAAGACAATTGGGACAATGAAATTTGTTTCATAATTTTGATTTTTTTTGTAGTTAAAACATGTCAGAAAAATCTATTGGCCCCCGGGCCCCTTCACTTTATCAAATCTGGCCCTCTTTGCAAAAAGTTTGGACACCCTTGTATTAGTAGGTCTTGGTCCTTGTAATATTTTTTAGAAAATAAACCACTCCTAATATTTTAAAAGCTGATTAGCGCCCCCTTTTGGTGGTTTTTGCAAGTCATTTAGGGAGTGGCTGGTGTTTGATTTGATTTTATTGATTGTGTTTGGCATGACCCCACATATTTTGGTCCGGCTTTGGTTCCATCTAACATGGAGTGACTTGGAATTTTGGATCCATGTACCTCTTCGGATGTCAGCGTGTGGGACTGGGATTGGAAATGTGCACCTCCCTGTCAAAAGCAATGTTCCTCCATGTTCCTCAGCTGCAAGGTAAGTGTTTTTAATCTGCCATCATTTCAAAGTAAAACTCAGTGACTTCTAATGGGAAGCTATTTAAAGGTTTATGAATTGTATAAAAAAAAAAAAAAGCAGACACGCATGCCACTGGATGATTTATTTTTTTAATTCCGTTTGCCAAGCAACTTGACAAAGATGAGTCAGACAAATGTCAAGATGAGCCGTCAACACTGATTAGGAAAGAAAAAGTGCTTCACCGAGATCAAATCCAAGGCAACTTTTGATGACTTTCATAAAAATGAGTCTTTTGACATGCTGATTAGCGTTTTTCAAATTGGCACTTGAGAGTCTGTCAGCACAAATGAAGATTTATCTTGTTGTCAGTCAGAGTTTAGTCATGGGGATGTGAAGGTTGTTCCAGGGTCCCATCCAAAGCTCCTCCTCTTCCGACCGCGTCCTCTCACCGGGAAGATCCCTCATGACCAGGCCGTCGTCTCCCTCGCTGTTGCTGCCGTCTACTCTGGACTCTCTCTCGGCCTCTCCCGCTTCTCGGTCCTCACTCGTCCCATTCCGAAGTCCCCCGTCCGTCCCGCCGTCCGCGTTGGAGGCTTGCTCCGCCCCCACGTTGCTGACCGACTCTGAAGAAATGCTGGATTGTCGACTGTCGAACACGTTGACGGTCTTATGGATGTCAGAGTTAGTGAAGGAAGGGCTGGCGGGGCTTTTGAAAGTGCGCAGGGTTTTGACGCCGCCGTCTGTCGAAGTTCTGGGACTGTTCAGGGGCAGTTTCTCCTCCAAGGTGGCCGCCATTTTGTCCAGTTTTTTAAAGTGCTTGGCAAGCCGTGAGCTGAAGATGGGCGACGGCGGCTTGGTGGGTGTCACGGAACGGCGGGTGCGGACCACCGAGCCGTTCTGGGCCACGTACAGTCCGCCGTTGACGTTGGTGTGGTTGGTGAACGTGGAGGTGGAACGTCCGCGGAGGGGTTCTGGGCCGCTGTCGTCACCGGTGGAACTGGTCTCGTACTCGCGGTCCACCACCAACTTGATCCTCCGCTTTCGGCCGCCATTCTGGGAAATAGACACAAATAGTTTCGTGTTTTTTTTTAATTAAAATTTTTCTAATTTTTTATTAAACTTTGGGCACAAAAGGCAGAGTAAGAGGAAGGAACAGTGAGGCTCCCAAGCTCAGGAGCCCCTCGAAACATCCTGAAAGACTTAGTTTCCATCGAGAAGCAACAAGCAAAGTCGAAGCACAAGTCAGGTTAAAGGTCATGCAACACATCAAACCCAAACCAAGAAACCCAAGAAAGGCAGAGCGAGTGACCAAAAGTAAGGTCACGGCAGCACATCTAAAAATCTTATCGAAATCTTGAACCTCATCTGCATCAGTCTCTAGGCACTTGTCTCCCCCTCGGTGTCCTCCATAATGGGCGATAGGGCATCTGAGAGGTCGAGGGACTGCGGTGGCAACCTCTGCTTCTGCTCTTCATTTGAGGTGTCTCCATGTTTTTTGGGCTTGGAAACATCTGTCTTGTTCTTTTGGTGTTGACTCCTTCCGCTTGGCCTCTTGGGATCTTCTTGATGTCTCGCGGCAGCTCTTTGACCGCCAGAGTCATCACACTCTGATCCTGACTCCGAGTCTCCCTCCCCGCTCTTGGACTGACTTTCCGTGTCCGATTCTTCTCGCTCGGTGGAAATGCTGGAGCTCGGAAGGTCGGTGTCGCTAATTTCCGACTCGGGATCACCGCGTTGATGGTGAAACCGTTTGGGCCTGGGGCGCCATCCCTCCGAAGAGCCGTAGCTTCCTCTTCCCTGCCTCCCCCACCTCTCTCCCTCTGCTGGACCGCCCCGACTCGACATGAATGCAGAGACGCTCATATCTCCGACAGAGTCGTACATCTTCCTAACCCTGCCATCATTGCTCCACACGTCGCCAGCCACCCTGGCGGGGCGTCGGAGTCTTCTGTTAAGCGAGATAAGGCTCAAGGTATCGTTCAGCTTTTGCTTCTGTGGCGGCTGGACCGCCTGGGCGGACCCTCGCCGATAATTCCTGTTGACGACCAGATTGCCGTTGGGGACCAAACCAGGAAGCTCTCCCCTGTGCTCCGCCCCGAATCCCTCTCTACCCACCTTAATCCTCGCCCAATTCTCCCTTTCAGCTCTGGCTCGCCACATTTGAATCCTTTCATTATCTTCCCGTCTTCCAATTGCCGTGTTATTTGTCTTCGCAGCCTGCCCTTTGTCAAACTCCGTCCCCGCGCCGCCTCCCTCTCTTGCCCCCAACCTCCCTCTGCCTTCCACCGGTTGGATTCTGGCTCTGTTCCACAACAGGCGGCCGGCCGGGGGCTGCCCAGATGTTTGACCAGAGGAGAGCAGAGACCTCACGAGAGCCTTCAGCTTGGCAAGGGTGCCCAAACTCGCTGGCTTCGTGCCACCTTCAGGTGCCTGCGTTTTGTCAGTTAGGGGGGGCGCTGGGTTTGTTTTCACGGTGCCGTTTGCAGGCTGGGGGCGGGTCTGGCGGTAGGGCGGGCAGGTGCCTCCTTGGAATTGTCTTCGAACCTGCTGTCATAGAAGCATCAGCCCCAAAACCAGAGCAAACATTTTAGAATAAGGAATGAACAATCTCAAAGTGGACCATAGGTGGCGCTATCTGCCTTTTTAAATTGCATAGCAGTTGAAATGGGGTCATTTCAATCTATTTGACAGAATCAAACTAATTGAGAGTACACTTCACTTCGTATTCTGTTCTAGCCTCTCGTGCTTACCTCCGCGTCGGATTCCTGCGGGCTGTAGTAGTAGCTGCCGTCGTCGTCGACGACAACCTCTCCGTACTCATCGTAGAGGCCCGAGGGCGAGATCAGCTTCCGCCGACTGCCGTACTGAGGAAGCTCATAGCTGGAGACACGCACAAAAGCATCGAGAATGGATATTCCACATTTGTGCGGAAGCAAGAGTCTTTTCTCAGAGTTTAAACCAATCAAAGGTGAAGACACGAAGATTAATAAACAAAAGATCGTCCAGGTCGGCTTGACCCCCCCCTAAAAAATGGAATCGATTTTTCTCCTTTTATCCTACTACCCTTCCGGGAGAGAAATTCACTCGTGTATCAGCGCTTATGGACCTCAGGCCCTGGAGCTTGAGACTAGATGACACACACCAAAGATGATATCCTGGCTACAATAGATGCCCGCGTGATTAAAGTAACAAATCAGCCGGCAGTTCTTCGGCTGGCTTTCCAGAGACAGCAAAGTTGCCTCGTGGATCACTCAGCTCGCAGCCAAGCCAAGCCGTCGTATTACATCGAGCAAGCAAATCATAAACTAATGGGGCAAAGAGGAGAGTCGGTAAACAATCGTGGATAGATCGAGGGGGTGAAAGAGAGGACGAGCACCCTCGCTAATCCTTCCAGTATGGACACGAAATCTAAAGTACTAAGTCGTAAGCTTACAATGAAGACTACCGAAGGGATTTCAAAGCTCCAACTGCATGCACAACGTCCAGTTAATATGCAGTGTAGATTTCCACTAATAGCCAAAAGGGGGCAGTCAAACATTGGGAGTCGATCAGCAATAATCAATAAGTTGAACAAAAATGTTCAATCACTTGAAGTTGTTTAGATGCTTTTGCAAAGGATTGTTTTGTTTCCCTTTTGAATTTTATAGATTTCTCCGGTGAGAGCTCCAGGTGCAATTACCACATTTGCACAATGGAAAAACATAAACCCCTTTGTTTGTTCTTGTATTATTTGTCAGTTGTCAGAAAGTTTGTTTGGCGCTTTGTCTTCCAGCAAAGCTTGAACCCAAACAAATGCGACAGACACGGCGATTAGATATGAATCCCGCAGGGTCGCACCGTGTCATTTTGCTCTTCCCGTTTATGTACACACACAAAAATGAGTTTGTGGTATTTGCTGCGAGCCAGCAGCATCTGGCCTATTGTGTATGTTTCCATGGCAGGCTGCCTGATTAGCAATGTCGCTACACAACCTAGACAGAATTAGCTTTGTGTTTACAAAGTTATGATGAAATAATGAGCGAGCCTTGCAGTTGGTGAACTTGCATTCTACAGATACACAAGTGTGCCATTGTGCATTCATGTGGGTGGCAGTATAAAATACAAGATGCGGCTGTAATTATCATTTCTACACACTCCCTCGGTGTTGGCCGAGAACAACACGTACACACTCGACGGGGAGGAAATCCATCATTGTCTCATTCACAAATGCTTTGAGCGAGCGTATCTTTTTGTGTTTACTAGCTCCTCCAGAAGATAACCAAAGAAGGTCTGTATAGCTTTTGATCTGTATTAGCTCAACAAGTTTTAGTTCAGGTGTCAGTACTGAGGCAGTATTTGCCAAAATGTATTCAATCATTTCATTGCTGGCAATAATAATGCTTAAAGCATAGGGAGAGCATGAAGGGTCTTAGCATAGAGCCTTGCGGGACACCAGCATGTAGCAATGCAGACGTTACTGACCCATGTTCATAGTTGTAGTAATCCTGTGTATAGTAGTCCTGACCCGGATCGATACCAGACTCCATGGATAACTCCTGGCAGAAGGACGCAGCGTTAACATAACATGGACACACACACACAGAGCAGGCAGACGTGCTGACGAGTCACTTAAATGAGTCAACAAGAGGTTAAAAAAGGAGACAGAGTACCTCAGGTCTGAGAAGAGAAGGTCGGAGGAGTTGTTGTGTCTTCCAGAAGAAAAGAGAAGTAGGAGATGGCAGCACAAATTGAGGACATAAAGCTCACACATCTGTTTTTGTTTTAGCAATGAGTCGTCCAACAATACAAATTGATGTCATTCGTTCGTTCGAATCTGTTCAACGGTGAAGATGCGGATCAGATAAAAGAAATGACAACACTGAATGATTGTTTTTGGTAATACAGGCATGCAGAAATGAGAGACGGAAACAAAGAAGGCGGCCATGCAACGCCACAAACCGACGATAAGCCCGACACCTACCTCGTGTTGTCCGTACCTACGACTGCACAGGGGGTGGGGCACAAAGGAAGAGGAGGAGCAGATACATTCTGTAAGTCAATCCAAATTTCTTATCCAACAATTCACATTTGGTTGAATCTGAAGTAGTACTATGATATCGATTGTCCATATGGGTAAGTACTCATATTAGTATGTGTCTGGAAAAAAAAAAAAACATAGATATGTCTCAGAGCACAGATGGTGACAGCAGTCAATAAAAAGGCTTATTGCTAGACTTGGTTAAAAAAAATCAGAGATAGGATTCAGAGTTCAAATTAAAGTGTGAAAAGCATGATGGAAGACACCTGGATGAGCGCGAGCCGATTCCGAGAAAAAAAATGGACACGGCGGCTCCGGGAGCACATGAAGGCGTGATAAACAGATGAATTGCTGCTTTCAAAGGTGCTTTGCGGGTCCCCGGTTCAAAGAATAACAAGCACGTGTGTGCGATAAGTCTATCCGCGTGCCCTCGCCCGCTCTGACAGGCACATTATTAGGTCCTCTGGAGACAAAAAAGCCTGCAGACAATCTGTGCTGTGTCACAAACACACGTGCGGTGATTGACTGCTATTATATTTTTTCCAACTTGACTCACCGTGTGTGTGTGTGTATGTGTGTGACAGAAACACAACAGAGCAAATATTATTCGTTTCTTCACAACAGACTACAATGCCCTCAAACGCATGATCCCACTTGTCATTTTTCACTTTCATGTCACAAAGCTACGCTGGAGTCGTTCAAGAAAAGTCTTAGATCGCTATAAATTGCTACAGTGTTCTCACAGTTGAGATTGGTGCGTTTTATTGAGAAAAACATTTCACACAATTGATCCCGATAGGTAACAGTTGTAAAAATGTGGTGAAAGTTTGTGGTTAGCATTAAATAACTCTACATCAATCCAATCAACACAAGTAGATAAAATGAAACGGTAAACACCAACGAATAGTTCCGGTAGATGAGAAAAAAAATATGTTCCAATGCAGCATCGATCTAATCGTAGAAAAAACAGACAAAAAGAACAAAAGGTCATCGTGTAATCGGCAAAAACCACGCCGGTGAATCTCTCAGCACAATGACAGCACAGCCTGAGAAAATGTTCAGTTCACTCGGAAAGATGTTTGGTTAGATACTCAACACTGAAAACCCCTGGGGGTGAAGGTTAGAGGACCGTGGACTGAGGGGGGAATCGTTCCTCCAGCTCCACCACGATGGAATTCATGTTTGGCTTTGGCTGAATCTGTGGAGGTGAAGTGGTCACTTCTTCTCCTCCCTCCACTCCTTCTCCTCCAGCTAATACAGCTGAGGAGTCAAGTGAATCCACGGAATCAGAAGCCGCTTGCTTTTTCATGACCTTTACGAGCGGGACCTGTTTCCGATCGATCTGGCTGAACATGTTGGCTACGGACTTCTCGATGTCTGCGATATTCTGGATATTTTTAAGGATGCCTTTCAGCTCCCTGCGGGGAGGTTCCGGTTCTGCAGGGAGAGGTGGGGGCGGGGGGCGGAGGGTCACGGATCGCAGGGCGGGGGCCTCTGAAAATGAAGGGAGCACAAAGGTGGACGGCCTCAACAGTGAGGGCGACAAAGGGGGAGGGAGGGGCGGCGGAGGGGGAGGCGGAGGCCGAGGAGCCTGGCAGTTGGGGAGGGGCGAAGGGGGAGGGGAAGCTTGGTGGACAGGAGGTGGGGGAGTGCAGGGGGGCGCCGGTGGGGATGGCGCAGGAGCAGAAGGGGGCAGCGGCGCAGGAGCAGAAGGGGGCGGCGGCGCAGGAGCAGAAGTGGGCGGCGGCGGCGCTGGAGTGGAAGGAGGATCCGGGATAACGTCCAAATGCACCTGAAGTCTGTCTTCCTGCTTTTCTGTCAGACCCGACCCAAAGCGCCGCAACACGGGCGGCGTCGGCTTGTGGCTCGGCGGAGGCGTCCCCCCGTCCATTTGGGTGATTATGATACTCGGGGGACTCTCTCGAGCCCGAACGTTTGGAACACTTGGGGCGGAGATGGACTTGGGGTGCTGGGGAGAGTCCGGGTAAACAGAAAGTACAATATCAGGTGAGAGCGACGCCCGTACGTCCCGCTTTTGTTTCATTTCCTGGACGGCCTGCTGCTCAAACTGTTGGGCCTGTTGTTTGACCGTCAGCTTGGGCTCGAGGCCCGGGCTCACCATCTGATCTGAATCCAAGCCGTGCTCAAATGGCGAATCCAGCCCGCCGTCTTTGCTCTCTTTGAATTCCGCCTTCAGAAGCTCCAGTTCCCACTGGACAGGATCCATAACCATTTGCCTCTTCAAGCTATCGTAGATGTCTCTACGATGTAGCCTCGAAGGGAGGGTCAAGCTGTGCCCGCCTCCCGACCCCCTCCCGCTGTCACTGCCGCTGTAGCCACCAAAGTGGTCTCCTCCGGGGGAGCTCATCCTCAACCAGGCCTCCCGAAGACCTTTCCTGGAAGGAGAGAAGTGCCCGAGAAGGTCTCTCGTCCTCTGGCTTCGTCCTAGAGTCTCCGGACTGCTCAAGGTTCCGTCTTCGCGGTAGATGGGATTTTTGATGGTCAGAGGGTTTTCGTCTGACAGAAAGGTGATGCTGGACTCAGACTTGGGGAGTTTGTTGAGCACCCCTCCGTTAGCGACGCACTGCTTGTGGGCGGCGATGGCCCGGGTGGCGAAATCGGAGATCAGGCGTTGGCGATCGCTTTCGTCCAAGCTGCGGCCGTAAAAAGTAGAGATGAAGCGTGGAAAGACGTGACGGATAATGTCTGGGAAACTAAAAGACGGCAAACACTGTAAAGTCAAAGCGGAGAAGCCACTGTATCACAACGACAGCGGGGAAGGATCAATCGTTTTCCCGGCGAGCTGTGAGAGTTTGCAGAGTTCCCTTTGACAAACGACCGATTGAAGGCATATTTGCCAAACGGCTTCTTGGAGGGCGAAAAGAAAACTCTGCAGACTTCCACAGCGTCGGCTTCCACCTTGAACGTCTCATTCAACCTTGCGCTCGCTACAAGCAGGGAGGGGGGGGGGGGGGGAGCACTTCTGAACATTTTACTCACTTTTGTCTGTCACTTTTGCGAAACGGCAGGAAGATAAGATAAAATGTGTTTAACATTCAGAGGAAGAAGTACAATAAATAGATTATGGAACAGCTAAAGTAATGCACATTTCCGGAACACAGTGTTGGTTCTTGGATCAGGGAGAGAACCAACAGGAGTAAGATGATTGTCAATACAGCGCTGAGAATACAAATATTTTTCGTGGATTCTTATGGTAAGTCGGTCAACAACAAAAAAATCCAAAGGTAATGGAAACCACCCAGCGGCAGCAGCAACTAAAATGAATAAAAAGTCGATACCAGACCGCAATTACGACCCCGCAAACTTTTGCCCTGGTTTTATTCTTTGATAACCAAACGTACTCCATCCTTGATGTCATCAAACAAAACATCAACACTCTGCATCTTATCAGTGGAACTAACGATCACCCGTGGTGGCCGCCTTGGAAATAATTATCTGCATTTATTTCAATTATCTGAACTCCATGTTGTTTTTTTTGCACGTCAAGGCCACCCGTGTGAAACGCCGCGTTGTCTTTTTTTTGTTTTGATTGAGCGCGCCTCGTCTCGCACACGCGTGGCTCTCATGTTTCGAGCGTATCGAAAACAGACGATGGGAGCGGCGATGCGTGGAATGCTGATACGGGCTTCCTCACAACTTCATCTTTGTGCCTCGGAAAGGAAATCTAAATTAAACTATCTCGCGCTGCGCCGCCTTGAGTGCGTGGAGGAGCGCGCCGGCTTGTTAAAACCTGAGGTTGGAAATTAATAAGGCATCGCTGCATGCGGCCGCTGTTTGAATCTCGTCTAACCGGTTGAAACAGAGAAAAGTGTCAAGATTATATTAAGCCAAGTGTGCTTGGGGGATACTGAGGGAGCTACAACAAATTGTGAGCATATCATTAAAGGTGCAAAACTGGCTTGTAGTGCCACATGGAAAATATACAGAAAGGCTAATGACTTGTGGACCCGAAGCAAACACTCACAGCACTTTACGTGTTTTGTTGTGGTAAAGGTTTGTGCCACAATAAAATAGCTACCATGCCAAAACAAAAAATTATCAACACTTACATGGCGTTGTCGCCGAGCTCCTCATATAAGTTGTTGGCAGTGCCCCCTCCGGGTTTGCTGCTCGGCAGCGCCATCTGGATTCGGGCGGTCTTGGCACACTCTTCCTGCCGTCTATAAAGAAAGAAGAAAGTTGCTAGTAAATCCCTCACTACTCGTGTCCTTGAGAAAGACTGCATGCAAACCAGAAAAATTTTTTACTCACTCTTTAAATCTGCGGAAAAAATAGAGAGAACAAGAGACAGCCATAGAAAGAAAAAAAAAATTAGATACCAGCATCATTTTTTGCTGTAAAGACAAGATAATTAAATGTGGCGTTCCACAGGGTTCTTTATGTGAGCCTCTACGGTTCATATCAGTTTTGCTTTCTTTAGACATTAAGAAATTAAGTTGAGGTATACAGATGAACGAATGAATTTGCTTGTCGAAGGTAAAAATAATGTGCGCGTACTGCCTGTAGGTGATGATAACCACAAGTATGGCGGGTACACAGCAGATGATGATGATGACCGCCAGGGCCAACAGCGCCCCCTCTGTATAGCCCACAGTTTGCACGGCCTTTTTCACGCTGGTCACCACTTCCGGGGTTCGGATCTCCAGAATGCGCCCTCCGGGGGGCATGAAGGGCTGGAACTCTTTGTTGATGTCAAGCAGTTTTCCGTCCAGAAACCTTTAGCCAAACACACGTAAACGCTCGTTAAGAAGACAAGCCAACATCAATGGAGCTTCTCAATCAGCAGCCCTTACTTGTGGAGCTCCTGTCTGGCCACGGCTCGATTTGTCAGCGGGTCGATAGCGTAAATCATTAGATCTGATTTGGTGTAGTCCTCTTGTTCCAGTCCATCGCCGTGACGATGGGGACCAATGGCTTCCACGAACACCTTCGCTCCGGGAATCTGCTCCTGAACGTAGCGCTCCAAAATACTGGCAAGGAAAAAAAATAGACCTCTTTGGTTAAACACAGGCGACAGCATGAAGTGCCCTACACCCACACAAATGCACGTTTTTTTTCAACCTCTTTAGAATCTTGACATCAAGGGTATACCACCTACTGTGCAACATTGATTCCTGTCCCTGCAAAACACCTCCTCGCAGCAGGGAAAGTGTGTTTCTATGTGTGTACAGCGCTAAAAAAAATACCCATATCAAGCTCTTCTGAGAAAGTACTTCGATATTAAATTGGCAGTGAATGAGTTCACAACCATCAGAAACGGTCTTCAAGCTGAGGCGTTACCGCCGTTACCTGAGAAGTTTGTCTTTGTTATTGTCCACGTACGTCGGTGGGACGTTTGATACGACCACCTGCATGTCCAGCTGGTTCACCACTGACACCTGCCCATGAGAAAAAAATGCAAATAACGCACGAAAAAAAAAAAAACACCACGACCTTTAACCCTAACGACTCACCACTATCTCCGCCTTGCTGCTGTGTCCTCGCCCATAGTTGTCGGTGGCAACCACCTCAAATTTAAAGTAGGACCGTCGCATGTTACGATACATGATGGCCGTTTTGACCACGCCGCTGAGCGGCTCGATGACAAAGCCGTCTTTGCTGTCTTTGCCGTCTTTCCCGGCCAAGGGGGCGTTGACGAGGCGGTACGTCATGGAGCTGTAGTTGCCCGTGTCTTTGTCCAAAGCCTGCAAGATTGTAATCAGTCATCACGACCAGAATTAATATGACGATCATCATCCAGTTGGAGTTTAATTAATTACATCGTTTGTTATTGGAGCCGCATCAAACGAATCTGGTGGGCGGTCTGAAGGCCCAACGTCGTCGAGACGGTCGTAGTTAGCGCGTGGCAATTAGAAGTGAAATATAAAATAAAATCCAAACAGGTGGCGATATAATTTATCCTGTTTTCATTAAAAGTTTCCGTAGCAGACTACTTGAGAATGTAGAGCTCATATGCAATCAAGTTTCCTGATTAGTGGGCCACATGCCACAATTCATCAAGATTTCTCTAATTAAACTCCCTTGATTTAAAAAATGAACCCTTATTTATCTGCCTTTGTTACCATTGTATTTTAAAATGTTGCAAAACCGGGTCACCTTGCAGAGAATTAAATGTGGGGTGCCACAGGGTTCTTTCTGTGGTCCACTACAGTTCCCATTGTCTTATTTAGTCCCTACAAAATTAAACTGTAATCCTAATTGTGTTTCCCCTTTCTAAATCAGATACAAAGTGGTTTATTTTTGTAATTATAACAGCCTTCTGGGATTTATTAGGCTTTTAACGCTCCAAAGGAGAGTCAAATGATGCTAAATGTCATGCGTTTGGCACACCATCTTCAGCTTTTGACTTGGTTACAAGGAAAAAAGGAGGATTTGCAAAGGTCACTCCTATTTATGGTGAGACTGCTGAGATCAACCTTCCCTTCATCTTTTGTCCCATTTAGCCTTTTATTCACTGCGGTGACCGACCTCTTCCGTCTATTCATCCGCTGACGACTGATGTGAGCTTTCAATATATGTGCAAAAAAAAAAAGTCAAGTTGGGATTTATTTACAATGAGACTCTCATCATTCCTCCCACTCGGAGCTGCGATCTAAGAATAAGCTCAAAGCCGCAATCTAATAGCGAAGCACGTCGTTTGCTTTTCGCAGACCACGCGCAAATCTCACGCGGCTTCGGGAGCTCATTAAAACACGCCGCTGTACTTCCCCCAAAGAGGCGGTGTCACAACCTAGTTTGCATCCCGGAAGGTATTTTAATTGCACCGCGGTAACTGTCATTATTCGCTGTGATGCGTGCGTCTCCGAGACAGCTGAGCGATGTGCCAATTAGTTCACGAGCACGAGTCGATAGCGCGGAGAGATAACCTCACAGGGAATCATGTTACTGAATATTAACTGTTTAAATAAACGTCACGCACTGGCTCGACAGTGGACTCGATGTACTCGAAATTAATTTAGCCCGTTGCCCTGGTGGTTTGGAGACCTGACTGAAAAAAAAAACGTATAATTAATTCATAACCAGAGAAAAGCTGACTACTGGCGGCTAGTTGGATGAAGAAAGAGGAGTTTCACTACTACTGTTACAATTAAAAATCTGATAAAATAATAAATAAAAAATAAGTGTGAATATACAAAATAAATATAAATTTAAAATAAAAAATACATTTTTTTCTGTAAATCAGTATCCTTGTTACCTGCACTTGCAAGACTGAGGTAAACGTTTTGGCATCCTCTGCTACTCCCCCGATATAAAGCGAGGTGGTGAAAACCGGCGAGTGGTCGTTCTCATCCTGGATGTCAATCACCACCGCCGCCGTGTTACCTGAAACGTGCACAGAAGCTATGAAGGAATCCGTTTGGAATGAGAAGGCTAGGCATCACACGAATCTACAAATGAATTAATTAGCATCCATGAGGATCGGAAAAAAAAATCATGTTGTTGCTGAAATGAGCTGATTCACAGGATAGCAGAAGTCAAGATTCAAAAAACAGCGACTCACTTCCGAGTCCAAAAAAGCCGAGAAATCAGACGGAACGGTGTCAGACATTACAAACCGATTGCGGCTTTTCGACCCAAACAAAAACAGGAGGCGTCGCTTTAAAAATCTCTTCGACTGTCGAGAACAAATTGCTGATTTAGATTCAAACCCGCACCGAAGTCACAAAATGGGAGCACCGTGTCGTTAGCACGCTATTGATTTGTTGCCTGATTAAAAAACGCTGCCTGACGAGAATTGAAGAGTGGCTAATGAACACAATGATGCGGAGCTTTATTCCTGACGGAATACTTAAGAGTTAAATTGCGTAACCCGAGCCGGCGCCGTAAACACTATAATTAAAGAAGAAAGGCGAGGAGACGAGCATCAATTAAGACGCGTGCAATTTGGGAGGAGTCGAGCGCCACTCGTGGGGGGGCGAGATAGAAGGAATCCATAGATGGAGGACCGTAAACAAACGCTCTGGGTAATTTTGATTAGAACGAAAAAAAGAACATAATAAAGGGCAACCATTTTCACATAACATGAAAACATTTTATGACTCCAAATCCTTTGCCACGCAGGAAAGACATGCTACACTCTGAAAATGATCACGTTTGAATGGAAGGATTGTTTTGAGAAAGACGTTTTCCAACTCAAGATAAGAGACTTTGACGTCCCACAAAGACAGGTAAGTTACGGTCACGGTTCAGCTAGGGTGTTAAACCTAAGGCCCGGGGGCCAGATAGGGCCCGTCACATCATTTTATGTGGCCCTCATTACAATTACAAATTGTCTTCACTTTTAAAATGTTTTTAATACCACCCTTATGAAAACAGTTTTTACTAGTCCCTGATTTCAAAACTAGTTAATCACCAGATTGTTGTGTATAATACGTTGACAGTTGACTGTAAGGTAAGTCTATGATATGTTTCATTTATGCAAATTTGATTTTGGGATCATGTGAATTGTCAAAATGCAAGCTTGCTAATGTGCACATACCGTTTATCACAAATTGTCTTCACTTTTAAAAAATACAACACATTTTCTCACCATTCTTCTCTTTAAAACACTCTGATTTCAAAACTAGTTAATCATCAGATTTTTGTGTATATGACGCATTGACAATCTATTGTAAGGTAAGTCTATAATATGTTTCATTGATGTGAATTTGATTTGAGATCATGTGAATTGTCAAAATGCAAAGGTTGCTAATGTGCACATACCATCTATGACTGAACAAATCATTTTCCACACTTATCATGAGACTAAGTTAATTGTCACGACGTCATGATCCGTCCTGCCTCAGAGGTGGAACGTTTGACTTAACTCACTCTTGGAAGGAGCTCGGAGGTTAGATGAGACCACCCTCATGGAGTCTGCTTCCACCTTGAGAAGGTAGCTGGAGTTGGCCTCGTAGTCCAGCCGTTTGGCCGTGGATATTAACCCCGTTTTGTTATTTAACGCAAAGACACCTGGAACGGAAGAAGCCGTCAGATACAAAATTTGTTGAAATGATTGCTCCAAACGCACAAGCTATACTTGGCGGTCATGCAAATCGCTTCGCTCACCTCCCTCGTTGCCCTCGACGATGGAGTACACAATGGTTTGATTGACAGCCGCCGCCAGGATGACTCCCACGGGGGTTCCGACCGCAGCTTCCTCGCTCACGGGCGCAAACCTAGGGAGAGTCGAGCGGCGGGTGCCGTTAGCGACATTAAATATGGATAGGCGTTATTCGGGGCCTTCACGTTACTCCGGAGGCTCGGCTCGGCCGCCATCGGCGCTATCGCTATCGCTATTTCTTTCTATTAAAGATGATCTGCGTTGGTGAGTTTTCCAAAAAATAGACTTTGTGTATTTGATTTTCTAATCACATTTGTTTCATATATTTTTTAGATTTTAGCAGAGGCCTGTAAATTAATAACACAGCAAAGAATCATTTTATTTTCAGTACGCTAATTGTTCTCCGATAACGAATTCTTACACCGACGGATAAATGTCAATGCAGAAGTTGTCTCTTTATGACGTATTAGCACGCTTTGCTAAATGTCAGCGGAAAAAAAAAAAGTGGCCTGCTCTAATTAAACTCAAGGTGACATTGGAAAACAAGTGTTTCAAAAGTTCAACGCTCTTCGTCGGAAAATGGCATATCAACATTTAAACGACAATGACATTTGCTCTTAGGTAATCATCTGCGGAGATTTTTTTTTTTTGTTTGCAAATCTCTTTTGTTTGAGGAATCTCACGTTGTCCTGGCCAGATGGACCAGACTCGCTAACTAGAACAAGCTGGCTCGATACTGATAACACGAAAATTGAAAAATGGCATCCGATAATTAAAAAAAACGTGGCAGGTGAATTTACAGATAAGAGCCCAGCTTTGTTTTTGTCTCCATTAACTCACGCTCAGACTGAATCATTTTTTTGAGGGACCCCTTTTGACGATGTGTAATTTTTTTTACTCCAGGAACTTCACAAGAAATGACTCATTGGGAAAGTTTTTAACAATACGCTCAATTGAAATGCAACCCATCCGGGAGTCGTCCGCCATTACTAGTCCCAAAGAGGCTGTCACATCCGTGTCTGAGTGCTAAAAATAGTCTTTTTGTACTCTGCCGAACTTTCCCCTCCCGCCATCTCCACCACGTCTTCATTTCTGCGTGTCAGTCAGCGACTCTTTCTTTCCTCTCGCCTTTTCTGTCAGGAAAGTCGGCACCTCGACATTTGTCTTCCGCCTCGCCGCCTCGCCGCCGCCACCTCGCCCTTGACGCCAGCCACGGCTTGTAATTGCCAAACGCGACTATCAAACAAAATGGCTCTCAACCTGAATGGAAGCACGCTTGAAATACGCAGCAAGCTTAAGAGGGGCTCAAAGTTTCGGGGGAAAAAAGTCCAGTGAAAAGAGCTGAGTCAGCAGAAGTATCTTCACGTGTTGATAAATGACCTCTTTGAGTGCTATGATAACAATTTGACGGAAAGTTCTTTCATCAAAAGCTCTTTGTCTACACGGTCCACTTCATCAATCCTTGTCAGCTTTCATTATCCTTTCTCCCCCAAATTTTTCCGAGGCACTCGACAGCCGATTCACTTCTCGGGGTCATAATCGCAATCAGGCTTCTTGTCGTGTTCTCACCGCAATCAACAACGTAAAGATCCCGACCGGTTTCATCCGGCCTGCAAAGCTGTGGTGGGAGTCATAGGGTCATAGGTCACAATCAGTAGGGGGGCCCTTGAAACAGCAGGAGAACAGAAAAATCTTGTGTACTGACATTTTGGATTTCAATAATTACCTCGTAGCCTTTAAATTTCAAAAAAGACTATTTGTTGTGTTTCATGTCGCTCCCGCGCGACCTCGGACCGCATCTGCCTTTACAAAAGCTCCGTTTTGATTGAAATTCCAAAGCTCAACGGGGACCGGGCGGCTGTACCCGAGAATGTGAGAATCAAAGCCAGCCAGGCATTTAGTGTCTGCCTGGTGGGCAATTTCTCTTTACCTTGCCCACTTGAGCCTGACACTTTTTTTTTTTTCCCTTTCAAGCTTCAACACTATTCAACACGAAGATTCTGTCTTGAACATTCTTTAAGTGTTCGCCCAGCTTTGGCGAGAACTTTTCTTGTTTGTGTTTGAAAGCAGTCACCGGGAAAAAAAAAAACATCTAAATGAGATCACTGGGTCATGAAAGAGTGAGATTGTTATCCAACTTAACAATTCTTCCTTAATTAGTTGAATCAGATAGAAGGGATTACTTTTAGATCCCGCGTGTGTGTGTGTTTGCAACAAGCATTCTATTAGTTCCAAGAGCGAGATTAAGGATTGCGCCCGTGCAGTCGCAATGAATTAACAGCGGATCAATTTGCCACAAGTAATAGATGCATCGCTCAACGTACAAGCGACAGCCGGGCTTTCGGCCGAGAGAACAGAATCGGCGCAATTCTCCGATTGTCGCGTGTGATCCCGCCACTTCACGCTATGAATCGCGAAGCTTTTGATTTTTTTTTTGTTTTTTTGGGAGTTGATTGGGTTCACGAAGCTTGCAAACCGCGTGATAATTAGATTCATTAAGCTCGGAACAAGCTGCGGGGCATTGTGACAGCACGGGCGCCAAACCTGCTTTTGCACACACGCGAAGAAACACGAAAATCGACACACGGAAGCTCGGCGTTGTTTGAAATCATCTTTCGGTGGGCAATATTTTCTTTCTGTTCGCTTAATCCCCCCCCGCTGCTAATTGCCAGTGGGCGCCGTTAATTATTCATGTGCGTGCGATGTGGACTGCATACTGAGGGTGCAGGTGCAAAGAGCCCATTGAATGAGAGCCCAGAGCCTTGTTTTGGATAAAAGTAGTTCTTTGGCACATTAGCAAATCCAAACTTTTTGAAGGGGGTGGGTAGTTATTTGTGGGTTTTTGCTATTGGCGGTAGCGGAGTATTTTATCGTTTCCATTTGAGCACCTGTAAAAGAGCTCCCACGTTAGCATAGCATTAGCATAGCACATCCATCAATCGAACCGGAGAGCGCCGCCGCCGAGCGCTTGCAATTCTTCACGGGAGAAACAAGAGATGACACATCGCTGCCGCACAAGCGCTCTCCCAACCGTTGCGATTCTCCCGTTCGGTTCACAAATCAATATTACGTATTCGGCCTCGCCCGTGGCTCTCCGACTGCCGCGAGGAAGCATCA
Source organism: Syngnathus scovelli (assembly GCF_024217435.2). NCBI lineage: Eukaryota > Metazoa > Chordata > Actinopteri > Syngnathiformes > Syngnathidae > Syngnathus > Syngnathus scovelli. Next base: position 7,985,814 of record NC_090867.1, read on the forward strand.
AAATTCATTAGGCTGCATTAGTAAGCCTTTAAAACCACAATGGTGCAAAAGGTAAGCCTCTGTTCAATAATCCCGTCGATAATTAATTCAAAACGCGTTAGCGGTCACACGCATTGATTAAGAAAGGAAACAAATAAATAATTAAATGAAGGGATTACACACGGAGGTTGTACAAGATGCAGCCGCACACGATATTAGCTGTTCCATATTCATGACGTTTGAAATGACTACCTGCCGTTGCTCCCTTTGGAGAACACCTCTCAGGATTTTCCTTAGATTAGATAAGAGCTTCACGTGAGAAGCTAATTGTAGTGATGGCGGCATAGGATAACACAGGAAAGGTGATTATTTTGGGTGTATTTCCACTGTCCACCACTAGATGGCGGAATTTGTAAACAACGAGTCCGTACCTGTATTCCTCCTGAGTAAAGATGGGAATGATGGAGGGCTGAAGGATGGTGATCTCCACCAGCGTGGTGTTTTCTTTAACCGGCTCGCCGTCATCGTAGGCTACCACAACCAGCTGGGCAAAAAAAATATTTTTTCCGTTAGAATGATTTTCTGGGTTATTATTCTTGACAGCTTCAAAATTGTTTGATACGTCTACTCACACTGAATTTAAGGTTGGGTTCCTCATTGAGGTTGACTCTCGTAACAACGTTTCCGGTGAGTTCCTCCACCTCGAATATACTGGCCGAGTAGGAATAAACCTCGTGATCCACTTTATAGCGCACCAGACCAGCTGGTGTTCCCTGCGGAGACCAGAAACAGCGCTTAAGAAAGAAACCGGCAGCAAGAGGTTTTTTTTTTTTTTTTTTTTTTTATGCCTTGTTGGCTAAATTGAAAATGCAAAGAATAAATCAGGATGTAATCACACCATTAGATTCTCCGGGTACAACGGAAACACAAAATAGCGTCATGTATTAGAAGGACTAAATTTACTCGAGTAAAAGAATCTCGGCCGCGGCCTTCTGGGAAAAAATCAGCTCGCTTGTATCCCAAGGCGTCGTCCGTCGGTACAAAAAACTCGATTTGAATCAAGTATTCAAGTGTCATCAGATTGCAAGGTTAAAAATGTCTCCCTAAGCGTACGCTTTTTAACAGCCACCTTGATTCTTTATTGCCAAGCGACCAAGTGAGCAAGTCCTCCAGCTCCCGCTGCCGACTCAGCACAAACGGAAAAGTAAATTGAAGAACTAGATAGAGGATATAAATGACATAAACGCCTACTTGGATATGTATCCGCCAGCGGTAAGGGTTCGTCTGAGCACGGGGGCGCCGCTTTATTGCGTCTAGCCGCCGACAAAATATTCTTTCTTTCTTTTCCTCGGAGGGAAGCCTGTAGCTTGACAGCAAGCGTGTGACTCAAAAGGGAAATTGCGCTTTCAAACGACCAGTGTTGACATCGACGCTATGATTTTTTTTTTTTTGTCCATGATCATTTTCTTCCTACCCCCATTTGCATTCTTTTGCAATAATGCCTTGGGTCTTACGCAATACCGCCACCGTCATTAATATTTATTAGAAGAGATTTTTGATAGGATTCAAAAGCAAATGATTCTGTAATTTCCTTCGAATCAGCTGGCTTTAAATCCAATGTGATGTGACTCAGCAGATGGTTTTTAAGGTAGTTTTTCAGACGCTTACCGCGGGGTCGGAATCGTTGGCCATCACCGTGGTTACGATGGTCCCCTTGACGGCGTTGGGGGCGACCATGCCGCGGTACATTGGCTGGTTAAAGACTGGAGCAAAGTCATTCACGTCCTGCGGCGAAATGAGCAGCATTAGCGCCGAGTCAGCTTTACGACTTTTGAAAGAACGGGGTTCCGCTAGAAGAAATAAAGTGTCAGTCAACATGCGCACAAACGCACCGTGATGGTGACGGTAACGGAGGCCAAGCCCGGAGGCATGGTCCCCTCGGTGTCCAAGGCCTCCACGGTGAACGTGTAAGAAGAACTGGAAGGGCTCAAGGCTTCAAAGTCCAGAACTTTCCGCACAAATAACTCTCCCGTGATTGGGTCAAGGCGAAAAAGCCGAAGAATCTCCTCGCTGGAACCGTCGGTTCTGATGCGATAGGTTAGGTTGGAGCGCAGATCGGCGTCGATCGCCTAAGCGGGTCAAAGAAATACAAGTGAGACCTTATCGAGTCTAGAGAGTATCTAGACCTTAGATTCCGGGACATAGGCTGTGAAAAGTGGTCCTGAGACCAAGACCGATCTGGAACTACAACTATAGATTAGAAATTGACGGGTTCTACTTACGTGGAGTTTAAGAACCAAAGTATCTTTGGGGCTGTTCTCCGGCAGCTCCACGTTGTACGTTTGTTGGCCGAATACAGGGCTGTTGTCGTCCACGTCCAGGACCGTGACTGATAGCGTTTGTCTAGACCGCCGCGGGTCCACGCCGCCGTCCCAGGCCTCCACGATGAGAAAGTAGTGAGCCTTTACCTTAGATGAGAGAGTTGGAAATGTCACTCGCAGGTATTTTATATTGCGGGTGATGGAATTGGACATGAACGGTACCTCTCTGTCCAACGGCAGCACGGTCTTGATGGCTCCCGTGGCGTTGATGGAGAAAAGCTTTTGATGGTTGACCAGTCGGTAGTGAACCTGACCGCTTGCCCCCAGATCTGGATCGGTGGCCTGATGTAAACAAACAAATCCAGATCTGAACCAGACTCAGGAGTTACCATGATTTAAATTGAATTCAACGCTCAAAACGTCCTCCATATTGATTTATATAAAAGACAGGCGACCCACATTTTTCTCCTTCAACTCTTCGTATGACTCAGACAAAAGAAATATGGACGTGTCTTTTTTTTCCGCCCCTACTTCATTACCAGTGGCCATTGTTCAAACATCAAACGTGGAAAGTTAATGAGACGGCGGTTTCAATTTCCGTCTTACTTGGTTTATTCACGCAAACGGTCTCCTCTGCCGACAAGTGCCGCAGCAACCGTGTCGGCCAAACGCGACCAGGTGACAAATTGCGAGGCGACGTTCCTTTCATGCCGTGTAATGAGGGCTCACCTTGTGCCATGATTGTTCTTCTGACTTTCAAACAAACGCAACAAATGCTCATAAGAGTTCTCGAAGCAACTTTGTCCAAGTTGAAACTTTTACCGATAATTCAGTCTCGCGACTGGCGGTACTAAACTGCAAGGCCGAGCGGGGAAACGGCGACGAGAAAATGATATACAGACGCTTATGCCGCGCAGTAAAGAATTTTTAAAGGGACAGATGCTCAATCTGTTATGTGGAAGCGTCGCCATCGATAAAACCATAGCCTGCGGTGCGGCGTCAAAGCCGTTTAAGATCCGAGACGCGACGCCGCCTGGCTCGCTCACGGCGTCGTCTGCGAGGGGAATGACATCGTCACGCGCTTAAAGGCCACAAAAGGATTCAAAGTTGTTGACGAGAAAAATCATTGCTGTCTTAATCAAAACACGGTTGATATTCTCCGTTTTCAATTTTGTCCTCACTCTTGGTGATCTCGGCGGCTGGTATCGGCAGCCTCCGCGAGGACCGATCCGTTCAAATAAGGCTGGTATCGATTCGCCCCATTTTTTTGCACTGATGGTTTTAGTAATTCCGGCAGGATTAAGGTAGCCATTAAATTGCGTAAGTCTCCGCCAAGGTACCAAACACGTCATTGCAAAATTACCCGTTGCCATGCAATAATTTTCGTGGAATGGGAATCATTTCTATATTTTTTTTTTCTCAATTTGCTCTCCCTATTTTTCTCCACCAAGGTCAGGTCCATTCATTCTTCCGGAAAATATGTTTAATAACTCCAGGTGGCGACCGCCGTTTGGATCCAGGCCCGCAATCGCGGCGCTCTGCGGATGATCAGCATCTGTTTAGTATTGGAGAATTTGCCAAGATGGAAAATTCAGCAGGGGAATATTTGGCAATCATTGGAATCAAATGAAAAGGTCAAAAGGTTACGCTCGTCATTGTCGCATGGTACCTCTCGGTTAGTATGAGGACCGATCGTTTCCAAATCTCACGCTCATAAAAAGCTTAAAACCGATTCTGGAAGTGGTCCAAATGTGTGTCAGTGTGTGTGTGTGTGTGGTAATTCCTACCTTGACCTGTCCGACAAATGCGTGATCCAGCTTTTCCGCGACGGTGAGGTTCACCGGCAACGACGGATCGAACAGCGGATCGTTGTCGTTAACGTCCGTCACCGCCACGTTCACCGTCGCCGTGGACGTCTCCACACAAATCAAGAACCAGCAATTAGAAAATCACTTCATATCGTTATAGTAAAGAGTCCTTTAAGGAACGACATCGTGTCCGTATGCTACTGCAGTACCAGATGATTTATTCGGGTCGGCGTTCGCAACCTGCGCAACCGGTGGCAGCGTGATGGATTCACTGGCCAAATAGCCAATTAGCCACCTTGTAGTCCGACACTCTCCATTCAATGCTACACCCAATAAGTGTGTGTGTGTGTGTGTGTTTTATGTGCACATCTACGTGAAGGCAAGCCAAGGCGTTTTCGAGCCGTGCTGATTAATGGCCTACGCTACGTAAGCTAACATCCAACTTTCTCTCCGCCGCCGCCGCTCGTATTTTTCCCCGACGTTAAAACGGGGACGCTTAATGTTGGAGTTGATTTCTTCTTACCCCGTCGGGTCGCTCGTCTGAGGCCGTGACCACCAGAGTGTACTCGTCCAGAGTCTCCCTGTCCAGAGGTTTGTCCAAGACCAAATACCCAGAACTGGATAAGAGTTCAAATAGAAGATTTTTGTAATTGTCAACATGTCAAGCATTGGTTTGGTTATAGGCGTCAAAGATATTAACTGGATTGGCAGTGAATGAGTTAATGAGCGTCAAAAACCGACGCGAGCTACGGGGCGTCACGCCGTTTACATGAACGTGCGAGTCAGCACATCTTTGTAGTAGCGCTGCAATAATAAAGCACTTTGACAAAACCCGTCCGATATTCCTCCAACGTGGAGATGAAAGCTCCTTAAAGTGCTTGTTTCAGGATTTTTTTTTTTTTTTTGCTGAATACATATTCTTACATTGTGATATCAAATCCTTAATTCCAGCGTCTTAGCTTCCTGGCTCCTGTTCACCATTTAGGTCCATCATTTTTATTTATTTTTTTACTCCACATGTCACTTCATATTTGCATCTGCACGTTTCATTTTCTGAATATAATTCCCCGGGTCCCTGGAAGAAATGTAAATAGAGGTTCCCTGGTGGTGCCAATGCATTTTTGATGACGTATAAATGAATAAATGGAGCAAGGCGCCTTTGATAAATCGTGTCTGAAGTTCCCAATTCTCTGAACGTGGCAATATTTGTCTCCGGGATCTTTTGGAGCTATTATTGTCTCTCCGGTGGTGCTTAGTAATTTTCACTATGCATGCAAGTACAGCAGTCGGAGAAAGTTGCCCAACTAAAATATTAGAAACACTACTCGCATAATCTTTGATTGCGAAAGTTTATCTCAGTTTAGTGGTGAGTTAACACTTACTCGCGCTCCAGTAAAAACTGCCCATGGTGATCCCCACGGTTGATCCTGTAGACGATAGCGTCTCCCTCCCGATCGACAGCCTAAAATCACCATTGTCAATTGATCAGCTCTATTTTATGATGTCAAAAAATGTCGACCTGGAGGTTGAGCAACGTGGCCCCCGTCCGCATGGCCTCGCTAATCTCCAGGCTGTAGCTCTGCCGGGGGAAGCGAGGAGGACTCTGGTTGTTGGGCGGAATAACTTCAATGTAGACCGTCGTAATGGACGACCTAGAGAAGAAAAAGGTTTCCGTTGCACTTAAATCGTTTGAATCGATCAATCAACGACAAAAACTTTTGAGCCTGGCTTTTTTAGCTGAGCACGGGTTTGATGTCAAGAAAGCTTTTGTTTCCATCTTCCTTCATTTGGGTAAAAGCCCCGCGAAGGAAACAATGCTCTTCATTATGCAGCATGCGGACGACCTTTAGGAATGCGGCTTCAGCGTGGAGATAAATGCGTATGCATCGATTCAAGTCCATTTATAATCGGCCTAGTTCAACTAATGAGGCTAATCAGCCCATTTGTTTCGTTGACAGCAAAGTGCCTTGAAAACTACCAAGACACCATATTTAGACAAAGACTGAATATCATCGAAAGAACTTTCAGCGGCATACCGAGATCCTTCAAGTCAACCACGGCTTTGAATTTCTTTCCAATGTCACCTGGCTTCCCCCCCTCGGGCAGTCCTATCGCAAAGTGTAATTGAGGCTCTGAGCTAATTTGACATAAGGTCACTTCACGAAGCGCTAATTAGTCACCGCTAACCTAACCTCTTCTCGCACTCCGCTTTGGTGGCTTCCTCACTGATGTTTTCATTCCAATGACTGTTACCATAGAGACAGACTATTTACAGCAGGGGGTCTCCGCCAAGTTTCTCGATTTCCCCAGCGTGGCTGCGGGCCAAAGTGGAAGCCAAAAGGTGGGCGCGTAGAACTTCAGATAAATCTAGTATCATGACCTTGTGTGCTTTATGTCAGGTAAAGTTCTTGAGTTTCTTCGGCTTGGCTCAGGGACTCGCCGGATCGGGTTGGGCGGTCACAACTAATTTTGGGGGCTTGACCCGTAACCAATCAGCTCACCGGGGATGGATATCGATTTGTCGCGTGGCTTATGTTCCCACAGATAAACGGGGAGGGTCCGCCGTTATTGATTAGGCAGGGGAGGACCACACAGATGAGAACTAACAAAAATCATTGGCAGGATCCAACCTCTGCCATCTGGCCTCATAAAAAATACATTCGGCGCTCTCGAGAAAAAAATCAAATGTTGTACGCGGAATGCGTTTTGAGTGTCGGCAAACAAGCGGTGCGGTTGGTTTTGCTCGTGGCTCTTGTTTTGATTCCCCCCCTGCGGCGGTGCGTCTGCATCAGATGATACGCTACGAGACCACGACGCAGTCAGAACAAGGAAAAAGAAGGTCAGCGGCGCTTCAAACAATGTTAGCGAGACGGGACGGCGGTTTGTACGAGTCGCCGACAAATCAAAAAACTGAGGGATGAAATTCTCTGCGGCTGCGACTCGAGTGAGCGGGGATTCGCCGGTATGCAGACTGGTGGTGTGTCTTTGAATTCAGACAACATCGATGACCCGCCGGGGGAACTTCAATTTCCATCCTCAACGGCGACAACTAAAGAGTGAAAGTCTGTGGCGAGTCCCCCGAGAACCAAACTAAATTAATAAAAAAATATATTATATTTTATTATTATTATTATTATTCAGAAAATTTGCACTTTAATTTTTTTTTTTAACCAGCTCATCAGATGTTTTTGAAGTGATAGTGATGGGTCACATTTTTTTTTTCCCCCCGCTAAGCATTTCCTCTGCCACCTTAAAAGGAGTGTGCGTCCCTCTCATTACCGATGGTTCCGCTTCCGTTTCATTTCTCTTCCTTTACACTCACACGCTAGCCATTTTCATCCGGGAGTCCCAAATTCTTTTCTCGCCATTTCCCAACACACATTTATAATTCATGACATCTCAGTGAAAAGGAAATAGGTTCCGCTGGAAAAGCAGGAAGCTTGAGCGAAGAAGTGTGACGCGAGAGAAACAAAAAAGGTGCGCCGGAATGATAAGCAGACGGACAAAACGCTTTTCACCTTCTGTGAGGTTCTGCTCCATTGTCCGTGGCTTCCACAGTCAGGGCGTAGCTTCGACCCACCGATAGCCCCACGCTTGGCGCTACGGTGATGATGCCAGTGCTGGAGGAAACAGAAAAATTCAGGTTAAGGCCCGATACTGATTATTAATAACTTATATTTAGAGTGATATTCGTTTATAGTAAAAAAAAATATATTGCCGTGTGTGTCCTTGCTAGATTTACCTATTGCCAATAAGGAACTGCCCCTGATCCCCAGCTAGAATCCGATAGGTGACCTGTCCGTTGGGACCGTCGTCCTCATCGACTGCTGACAGCTGCAAAAAAAAAAAAACACATTGATCACATCAAGCAAATCGTACTCAACGAAAAGTCCCAACGTACCTGCAGCACAGTTTCACCGGGCATCATATCAGTGTACAGGTGGACGCTGTAGGACACGTTAGCAAACGTCGGAGTGTTGTCGTTTGCGTCCAGCACGGTTATCGTCACGGCGACCGGAGGGCTCTGCTGGACGCCATCCGATGCTTGCAGCTATAGAAGCAAATTCGACCAATTAACAGATATCGGTTACTCGGTATCGTCATGGACAATCCGATACTTACCGTGAAGGTGTAGGAATCTCGTGCTTCTCGATCCAACGGCTGCACCAGGGTCAGATATCTGGTGATGCCTCCTGTCGACACGGCGAATATGTCGGAGTAGCTGTCCAACGATAGCTGCAGATGAGGATCTCTGCTCTGGTAGACGTAGATTAGGCCAGAATTAAAAACGACTCAAACGTGGTGATGAACGAGCAGATACCGACGATGTCGCGCAGATTGGATTCTTGATGAAATAGCGCCGAGACGTGCATAATCAAGGGCGTACTTATTCTTGTTATGAAATGGTTACACTCTATTATTATATGGCCCATGTGATTATTAATGAAACTAGAAATCATTGTAATATGGAAATAAGAGCATGTGTGGGCGGGCGAGGAGGGGGAAAAAAAATCGATTGTACTTTCTCGCATGAAATAGCTGCGAGCAAAGAAACGATAAGACATTCTTAACATGAAAATTCTCCTAAGACTTCATCAATGTGCTCGCGTGTGCACGCCAGAGCTCTCGTTCCAGATAAGACTCGCCAGAGGTGTGTACGTGTGACAATTTTTATCCACGCTACCAATATTGACTCATAAATAAGGCAACGCGCATAAAAGCCATGGCCGTTATCATCATTGTTGCTCCTTAGCGCCGGCGGAAAGCCACCGCTAAGCAATATTTAAAACAAGTCGACATATATCACAGGCCGAAAGCGTTCATAAATAGATTATGTGTACAAAGAGCCACATCTTGAGCTTAAGCAGAACCGTAGTGGCGATGAATACATAAGGCTTTCTGGAAATGTCAAAGAATGACAATATTTTCAGCTTTCAGTCAATCAAATCAAACCGCAGCAGTATCGAGGCGTCTGATTGGCCGTGACTTCCAAAAAGTAAAACGCTTTCAGCAAATGCTGCTTGATTGCAAACTTTCTAATCAGCTTCCGTGCTTGAGGCGCTCATTTCATTATTTCTTTATCAACACCCACACAAGAAGCGGTTCGACCTTTCCGTTCATGACAGACTCACCTCCTCCACGTCGTTATCCAGAGCCACGACGGCTAACGGGTCCGAGAGACCCGGGTCGGCGGCCACGGTGGTTCCCACCGGCGCGCCTTCCGCTACGTAGCCTCGGTAGCTGCTTTCTAAAAAGTACGGCGCCTGGTTGTTCTCATCCAGCACCTCAATCTGGAGGCTGGCGAAAGCCGGCAGCGGGTGGCCGTTGTCCTGCTCCGCCTGCCATCACAAAAGCGCTTTGTTTTTTAATCCCGGTCGTGGATCAGCGTTAGCTTATTATTTTCAGCCTCGCGTTATTTTTGGCAGTTCGTGTTACGCCCACAGTTGGAATTACATCAAGCAGATTTTATTCTAGGGCGTTGAGATCTCGCCCTGAATATTTTCCGAATCGTACAACCCGTTTTATAGATTCCGTAAACCTCCGGAGGCCGGCGAGCTGGGATTCGCTCGCTCACCTTCACCACCAGATCGAATTTGCGATGCACTTCTCTGTCGACGGGTTTGAGCAGCAAGAGCTCAGCCGTGGTTCTGTTCAAGATGAAATATTCTGCGTAGGACTCGGGTTTGCCTGGCAGAGGAGGAAAATAAAAATACAGTTTATACCAAAGTGGAAAAAAAAATATCAGTAATTGGTTTAGAAATCAATAATGGTGGGAGACTTGGTGCAGAGTATTAGAGCGAGGGAGGGGGGAGAGGCTTAATGCGGTTCTCCACAGGTGAGCTCGCCACGTTCTTAAGACATATGCGCTACTTTGAATAGCCGCATTGCTCTGCAGGGAAATCAAGCGGCGGCCAAAACGACGCAATCGCATCCGTCCAGACAGCGGCGTCTTGTATTTATTTGACCGGCTTCGGATTAAAAGGGTTGCCGCCCTCTGAGAATGTCGTCAATGGTTTCACCCGTCCAGAATTGAGGGACACCAAATGTTGACGGGAAAGCTGCTTACTGCTAATAATAAAGCAGCATCAATTCATTCACTCCAAAACAAAATGGCGGCATAGCCACGAGGACTTTTGTTTTTTTTCTTTCCCCCCACCGATGTTATATTTGTGACTCCGGTAATCCCGCCTCAGACGGGGATTAGTTTCGGTTTGGGGAGTGTCGGAAATGCAATCACGTCCGTGTCAGGCATGTCAGCCCATTTAGCCAGACTTGCAATACAGAAAATAAACTTTTGTTGGGGTTCAAACGTTTGCTGCTGGAATATTTGTCTTAGTGGAGGTAGTATTTGATTCTTAAAGTCGCGTTTTATTTATTTATATTGTATTTTTGGTTACCCACCAATGAGGATGGAGTAGAGAATTCCCGGCCTCTCCGACGGAGGTTGGATATTCCTGTCTTGGTCCACGGCCTGAATGGGCGGAGTCACATTGAGCGGGTTCATCTTATTCTACAGGGACACAAAAACATTATCGCGTTAAAAAAAAAAAATGAATATTTTGGCGGTCTGTCTTCTCTCCTGATGAAAAAGCGTATCAGCTAAAATATCCATTTTTACAAGATTGCCATTGAAATACCAAAAAAAGAAAAGCTATTAGACGAGAAGAAAATCAATTTGTGGGAAACACATCGTGTGGTCCAAATAACACAAAAAGAGACACAAATACGACATCTATAAACAGAAGCTAGAGACACACACATACACGCACACTCGGCAATTAAATGGTCCAGCAGCAATAATAAGAAACTTTTTTTTCTCCCCTAACCTAATATCGTGGCCAAACTCATCATTAGGAACAATTTAGAGAGATGTAATAATAATCCCACGCTGAATACTTTTGGTTTTCCGGAGCAACCAATGAAAGGATTTTTGTTGTTTAAATGATGAAATAATTCAAGCAGCGCAAGTTTTGTGGCTTTCCTCTCATCCGAGGAAAGCACCTCGCTATCGTAAAGGCCGTCCGTCCTTGTCCAAACGACCCGCTGTAAACTTGATTTAGTCTCGCGGCACCGCCTCGTCCCTCTTTTGACCGATATTTCCCAGGGTCTTCTGGATTTGGGTGTTTGTGCCAAAGACAACAAGATAAACAACAGGATGAAGACAGTCCAGTAAAAGCAGGACTGCTCCACAGGTGCATTTTTTCAAGTTTACAAAGTTGCCATCTTGTCATATAAACGGCTCAGAAAGGTGCCGTTTGGGAATGGTGACTCTAAAGTGAATCAAACGCTGACTCCCAATGCTCCAAATGAAAATGTTAAGCCGCCTACTGGCTCAACGTCGGGATTTTCATTTGATTCACTTTGGAGTTACGATTCCCAAACGGCACCAACGTAAAGTGCCGTTTGGGAACGGTGACTCCAAAGTGAATCGAACACCGACTCTCATCAACAGACAAACGGTACAGATGAAAATCTACCGGCTCGGTCAGCTCCAGCACGTTGGCCTTGTAGGTGATTGGGCTGCAGTCGCGGGTGTTTCCGACCAACGAGCACGGCAAGAACATGGGCCCCAGGTCGTCGCCGTCCAGAACGTCCACCGTCAGCGTGGTGGTGGCGCTGCGCCGCTCGCTGGGGTTGGGCGCTCGATCCTGACGCACAAACGCAGCCCAAACATTTTTACCAGATGATTCAACATATTACAGGAGATTGCGCAATACGCTGGCTCTGTTATCACCCCTATAAAACCCCTTCAGGACATAAAATGTTGATTTGCTCCGTTGACGACTTTTAAAGGTGCCGGCTTGTCTCCACAGAAACCTTAATGGATGAATCCTCAAATAAATATCTTTGCAAATAAAACATTCACAGAGCGGCGGAATAAAAGTAGCAAAACAAAAACATTAACAAAGACATTAGTGATAATTAAGGATGGGCTCATGGTTCCCTCAAGGCAGGCTCCGGAGAGCATAAATAGTCCCAGACTGTGTAAATAATGTTTCCGTGATAAGGCTCATTTGCATAACTTGATTCCCACTCAAGCAGGAGGCGCTTTTATTGGCCCCGCGTTACCTTCATCCGAATCCGAACAGAGCAACAACTCACATTAGCTTGTATGATGACCAAGTAGCGCGTTAGCTCCTCGTAGTTGAGGCGTTCCCTAAGCACCACGGCGCCAAACAACGTCAGCGGGATGTCGAAGGTTCTGTTGGCTGTCTGATGAGACACACACACACAAAAAAAGTTTGGAGTTATCAGCTTGATTATTTTTGGATAAGTAGACTCAAAATAAAATGTGGAATATTTCTTTGCCGGAGGGCTAAAAATGGCCGCCCTTAACGCTCGAGGCAGATCAATACAGATAAAACGAAAGCCAAAATTACAGACGGAGAGCGCCAATCAGAATCATCAAGGGGGTCTTTGAAAAGTTGATTAAAAGACAAAAAAGTTACTTTGTGCACCCCGCGGGTCACTTTTGTGATTGTCAGTTTTCGAAACAAACAAACAAAGGTGTGACCATCAGCTTGATGAAAAGATAAATGAATTTTTGCTGACGAGTGAAACGATCAAAAGCTCACCGGGTCTTTGGGGTTGTATTGGATGGTGTACTCGATTTGTCCGTTTGGCCCGTCGTCGATGTCAACCGCTCCGTTGTTGCCGGAAAAACCGGAGAAGATGGTGGTGCCCACTGGAGTCAACTGCAAAACGTTGATCATCATCATGGCTGACATTTTTAGAACGTCTGTCTCTGTTTACTGCAAGTTGCCGGCGACAGACTTTATAAACACCTTTGATTTTAATGCTGTTTTAAAATAGAGCTCGGGAAAGAATCTCGGATTCCAATTGAATCAAACGAATCTCAGTTCAACGCCTGTTCAATTCGGAGGACAAGTTTGGGTGTATTTATTTGTGCGGCGGATACAAACTCATTTCATACTTTCCGAATGTCTAACTCACAGCAGGAGAACCCTCGAGAGATTTTTGACTTTAGTTTTATCGTAAAAGTCTTTTCAATTTGAACACTTGCCACTGAACATGAAAGCCAGATAGTTGCCAACAATGATTTTCCAATTTTTGTGTTTGTTTTTTGTTTCCACCAGCCAAGGGGCTTTGTAGATCTGTGCCAGAATGGGAATCTCCAAACAGCATGAGAAACATATGAAATTAAATATAGTTGGCTTCTCTCCCTGATGTCCTACATAATGATTCTCATACTGAATCATAATGAATCAGTGACAGGAGGAGGACAGGACATTTGAACAGCTGAGGCGTTACCTCGCTCACGGCGACGTAGTATCGGGGCTGCTGGAAGCGCGGCCCGTTGTCGTTGCGATCGCGCACCACGATTCGGACCTCGTGGAGTATCACCGTGCCGACCAGCTCGTTGGTACACTGCACCTGAACCACGATGGACTGAATGTACCACGGAGGCTGAAAAACACAAGACGTTTGGTCATAGTTTGGTTTTTAGTCCTCGGAAAGTGGACCGATAAGATTTCTCACGTCTCTGTCGAGAACTCGTCCGCTGCTGTTGAGGTAAAGGGCTTGCTTGGAAGGGTCCAGGATGACCCAGTGGTTGTGGTTGTCCCTCAGAGATAAGGAGATGGTTCGCTGGGGTCCCTCGGCCACGCCGTTGATTTGCATGTTTTCCACCAGCAACGTTCCTGAAAGTGAATCCAAACTGTCATCCGATGATAATCTCTCATCTTATTTTGATTGTCAGCAAAAAAAATAGTTTTTCCTTCCACGAGCGACATTTGCACAATGTCATAGATGAAGCAAAATTGGGCCACGGCCTTTTGCGCTGCCATGGCAACCGTGTCAAACGCTTTGACGTGATTCACCGCTGCGGAGAATACGAGAAGGGGTGAGGAGGGGGTCAATATCGTGAAATTGGCTTTTTTTTATGTGCGGAAGAAAATCCAAAAAAATCGAGGTTCAGTCGATGCGGTCCGGCGATCCTGGCTGACGCTTCCTCGGCTTAGAAGGAAGAGCGAGGAGAAAGGCGCTGATAAAAGCGTCACCTTGCGCTGATTTAGCTCCGTGCGGCTTGCGTGTAATATCAAGTGGCTCTTGACGATTCAAACGAGTCACGTGCAAAAGCAGAGAATCCCCGTCACACCTGCGACTCGAGATCATAAAAGAGGTTGCAAATGAGCATTGTGCTGATGCGGCGAGATCATTTTTTTTCCACTACATTAGTTTAAGCGACAACCTTGCACACGGTAAAACCAAATATCTTCATGGTTGAAGTTGCCGCTACAACATTTAGCCCCGTCAAGCGGTAGAGCGGGAGGACTTGGCCGCTAAAATTCTGGAGAAGAGACGGACCGGCCTCCGGCGGTGGCACGGCTGGCTGAAGCCTCATGAATATTAACCGGCGCAGCTTTACACGCCTTGCCAGTTGCTGAAGTTTTTTTTTTTTTTTGCGAGGATTATCTTAAAAAGTTTTTCCTCCATCGGGTTTCAAGCAAGCAGTCTCACCATTCGGACTCTCCTCGTCGATGGCGACGATGGTGGCCGGAGGACCCGATCGAGAAAGTTTACATTCTGTGAAAGGGAGAGAAAATATCATTGAATAACATTCCAATCATGCAGTTTGTTCAATTCTAAGCCGATTGTGTGGCGGGATCATTGATGGAGAGTAGGAAAAGTGGAAACGGTTCTCACCCTCATATTGCCAGTCTGCAGCAGAAGAGACACCAGGAGGGAGGAAAGGAAAAAAAATGAAGGAAAGTTTAAAAAAAAAGAAAAAAAAGGGAGGAAAATTAGAAATAAATCTTCAGGCCCCGAGTGTCTTTGAGGTTGTGAAAAGACGTGCACTCCAAGGCGCAACATTAATGTGTAAGGTATGATATATTATGCCACGACATTTTCCGCCTGAATTCATAACCAGCAGCCGCGCTTTAGAAAAAAAAAAAACACACCAGTGCTGTAAAATCATTTGCACCCGAGCAGGTGTCCGGAATTGCCAATGTGACATTCAAGTATTCAACAGGGGGGGGCGGCTCCATCTGTCCTTGAGACGCGTTGTTGGCACATCCGACGGCAACATTCAAACGGTAGTGTTGTTTATTTAGTTTTTGGAAGAAAGCTGATGTCATTTCTTTCCCAAAATGCTTTTCTGAATCTGGTTACGTTTCCATTTGGAAGAGGGAGGGTTGCGCCGCAGTGGGAGTGAGCACAGTCGACTTCATCCGTAGCTAAATCACAGAGCTAAGTGACTTTAATGGATTCCATCCGTAACACCAAAATGGATTCATTGAATCCATTGAATCAATTTTTTGATTCAATCTGAATCCAATATATTCTACTGCCTCGGTTTACAGCTTTGAAAGGCAACGTTGTCGACACAAGGAAAGCACGTTTGGTTTGTTCATCCGTCCGACTCTCGAAGCTCAACTACTGGAAGAGAAATTTCCGTCTGGCCTCCTTCCAAGCTTTTGCAATTGCGCATCACGAGCAGTCTGCACGAAGAGCTACGAGTTAGCGCACCAGCTGGCCTTTGGGGAGTCCATTTGTTTGCGAGTGGGTGCGCGTGACAGATGCGCATCTCCCGCTCGCCCGCCTCTTTATTCACCGTAAGACGATGCCCCTCATCCACTTGTTCCGCGTGAGGAATTTCAGCGTCTTTTCTTTTTGTAGCGCCGCACGTGTTCCTCATCTATCTGCCAGCCGTCACTCTACTCCGCCGTCAAATGAAAGTGTATCAGTCGGGGCCGTAATCTAAAGTGACGCTCCGACACAATGAGACGCGCCAAATTGAATCATGTAATTCGCGTTATCTCTGCATGACGGTCGAATTAACGCAATTTTTACTCCAACTGTGCAAATCTCACCGAGTCGATTATCACCGGCGGTTTATTGCAGTGGCACGATTCCCGTCCTCAACGATTCTTTGGAATAGCTCGGCTCGGATTAGCATACTTTGACTGCTCCGAAATCTCAAATGGATTCAGATCTTGAAATGTTCAGAGATCGTCGCAGTGGCAAAGCAACAAAGCCTGACTTTAGTTAGCGGAGGTCAAAAGTTTGATCTGCAGGTAATTGCTTTCACTTTCACGACTGAACAAAAGTGTCAAGAGTTTGGAAGCCAACTTCAAAACTTTCCGGAAGCTATTACCGTGCAAGAACACGATTAATTAAAGTAGCGACGAAGAACGAGTTCCGTAATTTGAACAAAATGGCCGCTTCTAACCTATAGGCGGAGCTTCTAATACTTTGCTATGAATACAATTTGCAAGACCTTCCATCTATTCATTCTCTACTGCTTGTGAAAGACTCCCCCCCCCTCCCCTTCCCAAAAAATAATCAGGGAAATGACTGTGCAAGGCAAATGGAATAAATCCATCTGATGCCAGGTAGCTGTCAGGCTGATGAAACGCTCGGCAGGAGGGAACGAGCTGTAGATCATCACGAGGAAATCAAGCATTATTCAACCAATTTCGTGCAAAACATCAATATCTTTATTTACTATCTGAACGCAGTCCGAGTAGAAGAACCTCTCGGTGAGGTGACCGTGGTCTCCAGGAGACGCCGGCACAACATTACACCGGCACGCTCGCGTTACCATCAAATATACATGCTGGACGATGACTCGGCCGAGCATCGACTTGATCCAAACCATTTGAGCGTGAGTCGGACTTTTGAACGCCTGAATAAAAACCAGACAGATTTTTTTTTGGGGTAAGTTTCCCCCTCTAAAAGTTCTCTGGTGTCATGTCCTTTTTAAGCCTTCATCAGCAGGTACACCTTTCACCACAGCTCCCCGGGGTCCAATTCCCTTCGATTCCCCGCCATCCATCCATCATCTCTTCAGCTATCCAACCGTCCATCCACTCAGGCGTTGAGGACGGGACGGGGAGGTGAAATCAGGGAGGGGAGGGGGGGGACGATGTGCGAATGGAGAAGTAAATGTCGGGGAAGGAATTACAAGAGTGTAGAAGAAGCTGGACGGAGAGTTAAAAGAAGAGCCGGACGCCGTGACCTTGGCTTAGATTGATGTTGCTCCGGAGGCGACGGCTTGTTGGCTTGAACGTAGACGCAAAGTCATTTAAGAAAGTCGAGGCAGCTTCTCCATTAGCCGGATATGTTAGCATCTGTCTGCTCCAGTCAGAACAAAAGTCATCTATTTATTCATCTAGTCCTTGCTTGTGTTTGTTCGATAAGAACTTTTAATTTCCGTAAAACCTTGAGATGAACCAGGGACAAGGATTTAAGAAAGTCTGTTCCCGGCAAACACGGCACGGCTTGGCACGCAGGTGAGGCGCATCCAAGCGCTGCCTCCGCTTCACGCTTGCGCTAATTGACAGCCGGCGACAGCAGCGAGCCAAGCGACTGATGCGTGCGGTAAACAATAGCGCTTCCAAAACCGCAGATGCTTCTCGCAAACCCATTTCAAGTGTTGAGTCTTTGAGCTGCGAGTCAACTCTCGGGTCTCCGACCGTCTGCCTCGGTTTCGCCGCCGCCGTCAATACGTGGAAGAAACCTCAAAACGTTCACGAACGGTTCGCTAGCAAGTTCGCCGCGACGTATCATTGCTTACGCTAATGGATGATGATAGTTACAACGTTAGCGTCGGTCCGAATTACGCTCTCGCTGCAAAACAGGTCGTTAGACAGATGGCGGCACCGTTCTGGCTCCACGTCAGCTCGCGTTTTCATCCAAAGGCGAGCAGACTTTAAAGTCGGGCCTCCTGTTGCGTCTTGTTCCCATACGCAGATGATCGCGTTCAATTAGAGCAGCCGCCGAGGCGCCGCCCACACATCCCAAACTTCATATGAATTGCTAATTTGGTGGGGGGCGAGGGGGGGAGTCGAGTGCAAGAATCCACCAGAGAAGCGCCCGTCGTGTCGTTAGGATTTTTCAATGCAAACTGGTCGAGGCAATAAATAGCATTTTGACGATTTCCCGGGAGGGAAAGCAAACGGGTTCACGGCTAAATTCCAGCCAGTAGCTCAAAGCGGCCACATTTTCTCATAGCGGGCTCATTAAAAATGTAGAAGTAGTCGTATCATAACCAAAAAGTGAATACGTCTCGGGGATGGGGCCTAATTAAAAGTGCGAGATTACCGAGAGTCCGGAAACATCTCGGGACCGTGGCTCATTAAGGCAAACTCCCAGCTGGCTTGAATCCAGCGCAACGCCACCTGCCGATCGTAGCCGGGGCTCGTTCGAATCGAGTTCGAATCGAATCAATCAAATTTAGGTTATCATCAGAATTCCGTCGAGTGGGACCAAACGGACGTGGATCGCTGCTACCACGCTAGGCGTTGGGAATTAATGGATGGTGAGAGATGAAATTGAAACACTTTCAAAACCTCCCCACACACACACACACACACACACTTGATGCTCACATCTGCGTGGCCTTAGCTGAATATCAGCACACTCGTGTCGGCTAAATGCCAAGCAGATAAATCTCGAGGACCAAACGATAAACTCGGTATGAATGTTCTGACAAATGAAGCCGGAAGCCACGCGGGTAACCTGCTGAGCTTTTCTACTCAGAACCTTTTCATCTGGATGTTTCTTTCAAAATGCATTCATTTTGCTTGGCCTTAAAGAGCAAAAAAAAATATTGATATTTACCGTCAGTGTCTTGGCCCAGGCAAGTTGACAGCAGCAGTAGCGAGAGTAGCAGACAAACGACTCCTATTCCAGTTTTGCCGGTCCGTTTGACCCCGGCGTGCGACGGTGGTCCAATTAAGAACATCGCCGCCATCTTCAGCACCATCTTATGCCGAGCGCCCGGCTATGTGAGGAAGGAGAACATGTCAGCGTTAACGTAGCATAAGCTAATATAGCGTTTATAATAAAAGTAGCCAGCAAAATATTTCAAATTAAAATTTAGGTTGGATCAAAATAAAATTAATTTCTGTTTTTTTTCCCCTCCTCATTAACTCCGCTCACTCTTTGCTATTCTGTCGCCTCGCACTTGAGATTTAATTGGAATATTTTCAACGGCCAAGAAACAAATTGGCAAGATGACGGCTCGGTGTCACTTGTTGTCGTTACGTCACTTGGAGTGGCGCCGAATCATTTGAGCAATTTGTGGGATTTCCACGCGTCTGCCTCCGAGGACCCTTCTTTCCCAAATGTAATCAGTCTTTTATTGCTCCACCACAAAAAAAAAGCACGATGAATACAAAAAAGGCAAAACAAAGTGAGGCCAGTTAAAAATGGTCAGAAAACCAAAATGAGGATAAAAAAAATAAATAAAAAAATGCAGCTAAGCCTAAGAGATATTGCCGCATATTACGCATCTTCTCAACTATGAAATTATGCAACAAGGCGTCAAATTGCCGGGAGCGTTAAATATTTGTTTCGCCGTCAACAAGAATATATTTTTAATTGCGCCGTCGATAAATAATTTAGAGACGCGGCGAGAATGAAAGATTCAAAGGAGTTGCCGTGTCAGGTCAGTCGAGCAGACCCGCTTGGCGATGGTTTGAGGACGGAAAGCCATTTTTTTTTTTTTTTCTCCATTCATAAATGTTTGGCTTTTGTTCCCTACGGCTCTGCTTGCTTTAACGACTCCTAATCATGTTTATACTCCAGCAATTAGAATTCAACGCTCGACTTGTGAGTCGGTATTTTCTCAACTGTGACTGCATTAAGCCGTCCTACTGCTCGACTAATTGGCGGATGAACTAATTCCCACCGTGCGAGCTTGACACACTGCCCTAGAGCAGGCGGCGCAAGCTAGCACGCATCTCTCACATGCCAACGTCGGCGACAATCTCAGCCCAACTCGCAATTTAAAATCGTGCCGGATTAAATCCGATGCGCTGGGAATAAATAACCCAGCATCCCTTTTGGACCCAGGTTGGCTAATTATGCCAGTTTGACTCACAATGGAAATGAATCAAACGAATCAACCAGGTTTGTGTACGCCAATTTGAGTCACAATGGATACGAATCAAACGAACACGACGACATCGCATGTTTGTGTACGCCAATTTGAGTCACAATGGAGCCGAATCAAACGAATCATCCAAAAAACGGACACGACGACATAGCATGATTCTGATTCGGACAAGCTGTGAGTCAAGTTCACAGCCAAAGAGCAACTATGCGTCCGGACTGACAACTCTGTCCAATATTCATCACGTCAGGGCAGAGCGGGAATAATTGATGACGTTGTGAAAATAATTGGGTGTCGGGCGCGTGCCGAAAAATTGCGCTTTTATATCGGGGAGGGCAAAAGCAGAGTTGAGGAGAGAAAGCAGAAGAAATGAAGAAGTGCGCTTCTTACTGCCCTGCAGAGAAACAAATCTGTCTTCTTATCTTGTAAAACAGCGCAACAGCAAGGCCTTTATCTCACGAAAGGCCTTTTTTTTTTTTTTTTTTTTCTCAAGGCTATAGTTTTGCACTTTAACAATCAACCCGGCAGGTGCCACCTGCACATACTTCCAAAATATCGCCTCTACCTTAAGATATGAGCGACCTGACTTTCCGAGCTAAGAAAAAAACATTTGTAAATAAATAAAAGACGTTAAAGCTATTCTGAGCCTCGGGCGGTCCAATTTTGCCACCCGGTAATATCGCCGCGGCTGAAGCTTCTCGAGGCCAAGGTTGGACACGAGAGAGGCGCTGGAATTCGTCTGATGCCGAGAGCTGCCGGTTGACCCTGATTAAACGCTCGCTGGGACCACTGATAAGACCCGTACACTCTGGGGGGGGGGGCGTGTGTGTATGGTGTGTGTGTGTGTGACAACACCATATTCCCCCGTGTAAACAT
Organism: Syngnathus scovelli; assembly: GCF_024217435.2. Taxonomy (NCBI): domain Eukaryota; kingdom Metazoa; phylum Chordata; class Actinopteri; order Syngnathiformes; family Syngnathidae; genus Syngnathus; species Syngnathus scovelli. The sequence continues at coordinate 8,006,663 of NC_090867.1, forward strand.
GCTGACCTGGCAACACACCAGTAGACACTTTGAAGTTGGCAACGTAATCCCCCCCCCACACACACACACAAACACACAGCCGGGGGCAAGACTTAACACCGCTAACACACTATGGCTCGACGTGTAGTCTCGCCTTGACTCGCTAATACGTCGCAGCGGAGATAAACATTGATCCCATGAAGTCCAAAAATAAAATACACGCACTATCTGGAGTTTTGAGCGTGTTTATGAGAATATCGACAAAACTTTTTTATTTGGGTCTATGTTTTGGGCGAGGCGCTAATCAGAGGAAAAAGCCACTTAGGATATTTAAAGTGGGGCAACCTCGCTGGCAACTTTTTACCACAATGGATTAAAACTCTGCTTCTTTTAATCTTCAAACATTTCTTAACTTATTTCATCAACAAAAATTGTTGACCTACTTTATAGTTGTTGTTTTTTTACGTCTGCGGTACACGCTGCCAACTTCTTAATTGCTTCCCGTTTGTATTTCCTTTCGCGAGCGTAAAACATTTTCACGCATCCGTCGTCTTCATCACGTTCAAAAATGTCCACAGCGGATATATAATTAGAAATCGGCGGGAGAAAATGAAAACATTGTCACGAGACATGAAAATAAGTTGGACTGATTTGCCTCTGTGCTTCTTCTCCGGCGCGGGTTGCCAGATATGCAGATTGCCGTCTGTGTTTTGGCCGGCGGGCGCATAATCTTGTTAGGAACAATTAACTTGGTTTGTTTTTTTTGTTGAATGTAAATCCAATCTTTCGCACGAGCTGTCGAAAAAACAACACGCACGCGGCGAAACCGTCAAACTCCGTCGAGCATGCGAAAAAGAGGATCCAGATTTCAAAGTTTGCGGTATGAAGGTCATTCAAATACATTATATATAGAAGTGAAGGATATGTCTTAATATTACGACAAGGTAAGCAGAGCTGCATGAAAGTGTTGTGATATTATCTGTCTTGCTGCATCCAATATCTGTTGCAGCTAATTTGGTTAGCTCTTCTATGGTGTTTTCCTTTGTGTGTTAGCATTAAGCTAGTGGACTTTTTTGGTTTTATAGGTCAGATTTTTCTGCATTTCTACCATCATGGGTAACAATATATATTAGCTTGAATGAGATAAGGTCGGCTCCTGAAAAGAGGCTCGTTTCAACATGACAGGAAACACAGTGTGTAAATTGTGCTGTATTTGTCAAAATGTAGCTTCTCTTTAAGGTTCGCATTTTGGGACAAACACGGTGTTGCCGTGTTGTGTTTTAATGCGAAAAATACTCGCTGCTTTGTTTTTATCTGACAGTTTAAAGGGAAACAAGCAAACAGTATCGGGTAAAAGCATCACGGCGTGTGATTGGTGTCAGCCGCTCGACAGCCAACAACTTGTAGCACAAAGTGTTTGATTAACGAGCCGGGTGAGATAAAGGCCAATGGACTCGGTGCAAAAAAAAAAGGAAGAACGGTGTTGCTCGTCAGGTACTTGAGACACAAAAAGAAAAGAACATTTGAGAAAGAGTCCTGAGACACATTGACATGGAGGCGATTGAAAAGACGACATGACGCTCAAACTAGCTCCTCGAAAAAATGCTTTTAAATATTGAATAATGGCGCCCCACGCCAGCAAAGTGCTTTAAATCCTTCGGCCACTTAATGGCAGCCCCTCATTAAGAATCCATGTGTCAAACGGCAAGATTGATTTCTCCCCAGTAAGGCGGCGGCAATCATAGTTCATCGCAACGGTGTTCTTTTATGCAATCAGACGCCATCAAGTGATTCAATTTCAACTATAAAAATGAAATATTTGCCATTTTGGAAAGGCTACATGGCTAATTAGCCCCACGTTACTTTGAGAATGTCCATGTGTGATGAGAAGTCTCCTGTTGCCATGGGGATGATCTCATTGGTTGTGGTAATTATGACATATGTCATTTCGTTCTACAATACTTTTAATGAGAATAATAAACAAGGGAAGCGAATAATGAGGGTTGTGACATTAAGATGGTTTCACGCTTTCATGACTGTGAATGCAGTTCTTTCTTTTCTTTGTCCGTCAAACTTTTTCTTTGCCGCCATGACGGCTTGCGGGACAAACTGTCATTCTAAGCACTTTAGCAGCGGCCGCTATTTAAACCGCAAACCTGCCGCTTCTGCCATCCGGCATGACTAACAGGCTTTGGCATGCCGAGAGGTGGACGTGTCCCAGCTTGGACAAACACATTCACTCTGATTGACCCTCTACACAAACACACACACACACACACACACACTAGCTAATGGTATCACACGTATTCAAACACAGCCTCGAAAAACACATATTGGGGCTTATATTTGTGGAGGCTTTTCTTTAGCCCCGCCCCCTTGTGTCCCCAGCCAATCAGCTTGCCAGAGTGTTCTGCCGGCTCTTCATATGAACGATATGTATCATACGTCTAATCGACAGCATGTCCCCACGCACCACATTATTAATCCGTCCATCAATCAAAACTGTGTCCCGTACACATTCCATAATAACAACTCCATCAATCAAACTATACGTCCAACTGTCCAGCTCATAAATCCAAAATATGATCCCCCCCCCAAACAACTAATCAATAAACCTCTAATCCATTTTACGGATTTAATCAATTAAGCAATCAATCTGTTCATCCAATTGACTTCTTACCCTAGCTATAAAAATAAATTAATCTATCATTGAGCCTTCCTACCTATCTATAGACCCCCCCCCCCCCCTCCCAAAAATGCATAGCCCACACACATACATGGGCAACCTTTGACTTTCTCCCTCTGTCGGAGGGAGCAGGAGGCAGCGACAGCTTGCCTTCATTTAGCTAATCGGATGACTCTCCCTTCCTTCCTAATCCGAGACACCGGCTGCCGTGAGGTAACCGGCTTGCGCTCAGACGGAGCGCCTACTCCCGCTTGCCTACTTGTTGAAAACATACACGCACGCACACGCACACATAAAAGATAAAACGGTGGGCTGTCGTTCCGCGCACGAGAAACTGGATAGAAACTTGCTGTGGGAATTAAACCATTTTTTAAATCATTAATAACACACCTAGTGTCCGTCTGCTGCACGTGAATGTGATGCAAAATCACGTTTGCGGTAATTGCAGACGGCTGGCTCGTTTCAGCACCGCGGACAGCTCTCATCGCTTCACTTTTGGTGTTAATTGCCCATCATACGTCTGGTTCATTTCCGCACCACGGACAGCACCCACCGCTCGCCCCTTTTGTGGGGATTGCGCACCAGGTTCAGCACCACGGACAGCGCCGGCCACTTCACTTTTAGTTTTAATTGCACGTCATACGTCCGGTTCATTCCAGCGCCAATCGCTTCACTTTTTTTGTCGTTAATTGCGCAGCACGCGTCCGCTCGGTTTCAGCACCGCGGACAGCTCCCGTCACTTTTTACTGTTTAGTTCCACGTCTCCCGCCGGCCGCTCACCGCGTTATCCTCCTCGTCGCAGCCATGGGCTTAACATCCACTTTTCCGCACGCCGGCTCCGCGTGGGCCCCGCGCCACCCGGGAGGCAATCCGAGAAATAACATCCGCGCAACTCATCCGGACGCCTGCGTGACCGAGGGTGGGTTGGCGATTCCTCTCTTGGGGGGGGGGGAGACGAGCGGTGCGCGCTTCCCCTGACGAGATGAACAGAATGTTTTTGGGTTTGCGTGGAAATCCGTCTGCGTCTTTTGCGTTTCCAGCGGAGGTTGCTGAGCTGCGCGGCGGAGTAACAGGACACCTCCTCTTGTGTTCCCCGTCTGCTTTGGCAACCGGAGACAGGAGGCAGCAAGTGGATGGGAGGTGGAGAGAGAGAGAGGGAGAGAGAGAGAGAGAGAGAGAGCAAGGGAGCAGCGTCTTGAATTTACTGCAAGGGAAGAAGCAAAAGAAGAATTTAACGCCATAGACGAGTGTCATAATAAGCACAAATGCACTTACAACTTGTTTTGGAGTACAGTGAATTCTTGCGACTAGCAGTTAGCCGCTAATTTTGTTTTGGTTAATGCATTCATAATGACCATCAATTATACTCAACTTTATTTACAGAGCAGCAATAAAGTAATCACGCTCGGCCTCGTCTTTTCTCCCTTTGCATTTTCGCCGGCTAGAAATGTTAATTAACACATTTTCCGCTTAATAAAAGTTCTCCTTTTAATGCCCATGTTTTATTTTTAACGACTTTCCCCGCGCCAATATGGAATCCAGGTGTTAAGTGGAAAGCAAATTGCAGCGCCAGCGATGTTTGTGCACTGCAGCTCTTTAGAGCCATTTAAATGGCGTCCGCCGTAAAGGTCCAAACACGCGCGGCTCCACGGCAAATGACAAGGGCCGTTGGCTCGGCCACGGAACCGTGCCCACTTTATCGCCGCGTTGTTTTATTAATCAGGCCGTTTCGTACAACTTTGCTTTTTTGACCGACTCTCGGCTGTTTGGATAGAAGCTGCGCGAGCGCCCAGCTGCCAAGCTAGTTAAAAGTCACTTCCGTCATTTGGCCACATCGCTTTTTGATAAATGGCCTGCAAAGTGGGCCTTTATAGACGTATTAAACGGGTTATAGCGGCAAAGCCACAATGAGCTGATGTCCCGCGATACGATAAGGATATGATGCAAAAACTAAATAAATAAAAAAGCAGTCACGTCCCTTGCGGCCGACTTACTGGAATGCAACACTTTGTCTTGTGCCAGTAAATTGTGATGGAATGACTAATAGCCCAAAGAAGACCATCTGCTCGGAGATATTACTTTCTTTACTTTCTAATTTGATGTCAAACTCGCAATTTGATGGATCGAGGCGCTGAGCCAGAGCAGTCTCATCACTGCGGACCTCTTCGTCCGTTCATCCGCTCTTGGGATTGCACTCGAGATTCTAACAAGTCCCCAAATAGTCCGATTCATCGAGCAAGGCATCACATTACACTTCGGTAAATAGGAAAGTAGCAATTAGCACGTTGACACAATTTTAAAAACGACTCGGCCAAGCAGTCAGAAGTCAAAGCCGCCGTCATTAAAATTCCAACAATGTTTCCGATTGTTGGTAGAAAAGACTCGAAGCGGCGAAGCTTCGGGGCCGACTCGGGGGCAGTCCAATTAGAGCCCCTCGGCTACACCGCTGGCATCTCACCCGGGTGTCCATCTGCTCCCGTCTGCTCGATGGGATTACACGCAAATCCTATTGGGCTCCGGGAACGCCAAGCAAAAGATCAGTGGGACAAAGCTAATCATAGCAAACTACGAAACAAAAAAAATCTTTTCTGCTTTGAAAATGTAGCAAATAAAATATAATATAATATAATCACGATATGTGAAATGAAGCGAGAGAGTTTTTTTTTTTTTTTAAAAAGGTCTTTATGAAAGGGTCCATTGTTCTCTTTTCAAAACCATTTTACTTTAATCGAAACAAAATTACCTTTGAGGGGATTTGATGATAAATATCGCGCGCACTTAGTGCATCATTCGAATCAAACAATAGCGCAAAGAGTGAGGGAAGGAATGGACATAAAAACATAAATATGTTGTTTTGAACGCTTTTAATTGAATAAATCTTTTTTTTGTTGACACCACATGCAGTAAATCCTTCGGCTCGTTTTGATCACATTTGACATGACGTCATCGAGTTCCTTGAGTTTTGGAACAACACAGACGCACAAAGCCCGCCTCGTATCCCCCCCTCAGGGCTGACTTATGGTCCACATTCCCTCCCTAATGAGGGCGGGAGGTAATGACGGCACAATGCCACAGGCTGTTTACCCAAGAAAGGGAATATATACGACTTCGGCTTTCCACTTGACCCGTGCGTGTGCCTTGAAGTTGAGCGCCTGACTCCAAACATACGTAGATTCTTCTTACGTATGCAAACGAGATCGATGGAAGGGACGATAGATAGGGAAGTTGCTTTTTTGGAGCTGCTGCTGCCTTTTTTTTTTTTTTACTTCAGAAAGCCGCGAACGGGGTCATGGTGGTTGAATAAAATATCACAAGCCCAGATGGGTCAGATGGGTTATCTCCCGTGCACGGCCTTATGTAATGGCTCCAAATTATGGATTTGTGGCAAATTCAGTTTTAGTGCCATGCAAAAAAAGCAACGCACGATGGGCAAAACTTTTTTTAATATTTGCTGTGGCCTGGAGGGACATTGAAGCGAATTATTTTATTGTCTCTGTGTTTACGTTGTCTTTACAATTGGCCCCATAATGAAAGTTTGTGGAGTGTCTCTGAAGGATTGGGATAATTATTTAATCCTTTCTAATGTTTGCTTGGACTCTTCTTAATTTGTTTAGTCTTTAAAAGAGTAACTTTTTTTTTAGTTAATGCTTGTTGGTCTTGTCGACTTAGTTTAGTTTCAGGTCAGGTCAGATTGTTCTTTGACAAGGGTGTGAAATTAAAGAAAAGAAAATGTCGTGTTGAAAGCAAATTCGGCCTTTCCGATTTTTGCGTCAATTGCACTTGATGGCCGTGTGAAAGAGTTTAATGAAGAAAGATAAAAAAAAAGGACTCACCAAAAACACAACACGCAGAGTATTGATGACTGACTATAGATTTGTCCGAAAACCTTTTGTAAAAAAAAAAAACCTAACCAACCAAACCCAGTGGGAGTTTTTTTTTTTTTCTATTCAAGCCTTCCTCCTCCTTTCAATCACACAAAGCGGGTCGCCTGAGTTATTCAGTGCAGCTGCAGTACGACTCAGTGGGACGGGGGTGGGCTTAAGTGCTTCTATAAAGGGCGCCACCTGGGGGGCTGCAGAAAAGAAAATAGTGCAAAAAGCAAATCATACTTGGCCCTATCTGACACATTCAATCGGAACTACCGCGAAAACTCTTTTAGGTTGACTTAAGTCGAGAAGTCGTTTCCCGCGGATCTTCATTTCTGTACGACAACAATAAACAAAAGTAAAACTTTCCATTCCCACGAGAACACAAAAAGGCTTTTAGCAAGGCGAAAGTATTCCAACGTGTTCTTTTCAAGTCAACTTTGGTAAATACGACTTCATTAAGCCCGGCAATAGCTGAGAAAAGACTTGACTGATTTTCATTTTCTTCGCGTGTCTTCATGGCCTCGAGTAAAAAGATGAAAACTTGGCCAGCTTCAATTTTCCAGGAGAGGAAACCCAATTAACATGTCGGCGATTTACAAAAAGTGAAGAGTCAAAAAGTCAAACTGCCTTTTACACTTAGTTAAATCATTCAGTCCTGGTCATTTGAACCTCATTTCAGAATGAAAGAAAATTGTCAAATTAATTTTACGGCATATTTCAGAGAGGCTAACGTTCACTAAGTTTGTTACATTTCAATAATGACCAAAAAATAATGTAGTTTTCATCACTCTTTTTGCTTCAATTCCAAGCTGCTCCCTCTGGCGTGAATACCGTGGCCACTAGTGGGCAGTATAAAATGTATACAGTCAGCATACAGACATTGAACCAATCGTAGCATTTTTGCTAGTTTAACATTGAGAGAATTGGAAGTCATAAAAAATGAATATGAATTATTCATCAAGTCCAGAACGCAAGTGAGGCCTGCCTTGACCTGAAGAACAAATGAACGATACACAATTTCTCTTTGAAAGCATGCTCGCTGCCGGCGGCGTTATTAGCGGCTTAAAGCCTCTAAAAATATCAAAGCCTTTTTGATTGACTCTGCAAAGGTCACGTGATTAGCATGCTAATGGCAAAGGATGGCTTTTTACGACTCTCCCGATGAACCTTTGGCACCGCGCAGTCGCTTAGATAAATGCTCGTGTCACTCGGCGCGTGCGTTCGCAAAAGAGAAAGCGTAATAGCATGAATATTCGTCCTCGCGTATTCAACACAATGGAAAGGAGGGAGAGGATGGGAAAAAAAACATGCCTGGGTTTTACGTGTTAATTTATATAATTGTATTTCATTGTGCAAAAAAGTTGGAGTGAAAGTAAGCGAAGGCTAATGTTGCCGCGTTTGCTAATTAAGATGCATTTGTGTTGATGGCATCAAACAAATGATTATTTGCTTCATGGTCACACTGCGCAGGGACGAGCCCTTCCACTAATTAAGCTCATTTAAAAAAAAATAAATATATATATTTTGTTATCCCGACATCTTGATCCGAGATTGGATTTCAGTCACGAACGACTCCAGCCAGTTGCCTTCTCTTTGGATAATGATCATAATAATTTTGTTTTTTTTAATCTCCCATACTTCTCCATACTCAAGCAGAATAAGCACTATTATTTGCTTAAAAGTGTTTTTTTTTTTTTTTTCTTTTGTCCTCCCTCGACGGCGTAAGGAAAATCGGCTGCGGGCCACGCTAACGCTCATCGTTGGGATTCAGCTTTAATTAAGAGAACAAGGATTTATCGTCCCCAATGACATCACTCAAGGGATGCATTGTGCCTCATTTGTTCTGCGTACGTTTCGATTTTAATTGGACTTTTTTTTGCATGGAAATAAACTGGGATAGCATAATAACCTGACGCCGTTAATTTAGTTAATTGTAGTTCGGGTCCGATTTCAAGCTAGGCGGTTAGCATTAGCGTCGGGCTTTTGGTTAGTATGGTGAGCACGGCAGCTCTGGAAACATCAAACTGAAATTGAAGAAAAAACGCAGGGCATTTTGTGCGCTTGAAGCCAAAAGAATCCCTGGCGATGGCGGCAATATGGCTCGGAGCCGCCCGCGTCTTTCAAAGCATCCCAAGTTACTTCAAAGGCACAAAGCGAGAATTTAATTTAAGATTCAACACTTTAGGGGACATCCGTACGTCCTAGCAGAATTCACCTTGTATTACCTAAGAATGAGGAACTCTGGTGGACTGCGCTAGCCTGGATAGTTTGCTAGCTTGATGCTAACAAAACAATAAGCTACGAAACGAGTGTTGACGTCATAACAAAGCAAAACAACAAAGCATATATTCTTTATCCTCTGCATTTTTTTAATATGCAAAGTCCAGCACTGTAAAAAATGTTTTATTGGGTAGGTGGAACGGATTAATAGCATTTCTATTGACATCAATAGGGAAAGATGATTTGATGAGTGGTGTAAGCTCCAAGTGACATCACGGAATGAATTAAATTCAGTTGCGTCAAGGCAACGCTGTATTTCTATTTCTGTAATTTCCTATGGGAATAATTGTTCTCTTACTTTTGCGTCCCGCTGCTGATCTCCTTGATGCATCCATTCCGCTAATGCCTCCCAGCGTGCAGCGCAGCACTCTTTGGAAGAGTTTTTTTTTTTTTTTTTTTTCAAAACCTTTTAATATTTTGCCAAGTAGTAAACAAGACGGCGCTCAGAATACGACTGCCCTTTAAAATGTTTATCGGTCGCGCCAAGTCTTGTGTAGTTGAAAATAGCTGACCTCTTTTTCGGCGACACGCTTCAAACAATATTGTCACGTTCGTACCTCTCGCAAATAAGCATTGTTAATTTAGCAGAGGGATAATTATTTTTTTAGATCTAATTAAATTGTCCAAGTGTAGCTCATTATGTTTTTTTTTTTTTTAATATTTATGTATTTATTTATTGTGCCACAAGTGCGGCTCATTTCATTCTTTGCTCCCCTCGCATATATAATATCCAAATAATCAATCGGCGTGCGTTGGGCTCCAATCTCGAAATATCGCTCTATCAAAAGAAAATAACACATTTGTTTCTCATTTTTCACACTCACTTCGTCCCCACCGACGTCAAGCACCGTCGGTGTCAGTGAGCCGCATTCCGGCTTAAAGTCGATTTTACACTTACTTGGCGACATAACGAGGAGTCATGTTGACTCGCACAGCTTTTCTTTGTCGCGTGCGGCGGGAGGTGAAAGGAAAAAAAAAGGGGAAGAAAAGGATTTCCCGGATTCCCATTCTTTTGATTGCGTTTTAGACGATATTCATAAAAAGTCACACAATGACAATTTTCTGCCTTGCAACAAATCATATCAGGTCATAACACAATTTTTTTTTGGGGGGGTGACCTCTGCAAATGTCACATATTGACATTTTCTGCTTTGCTAGTAATTGTTGTAATATTGACGGCTCCGAGTCGGGAGGTTAAACCAAATAGGGCCCCCCCCCTGGATCGTTACCGTATTTGGGTCTACACGGCCAAGATCCGATGAAATATTTTAGTTCCTTTCATGAGATTTGATCCAATGCTGAGCAAAACCAATATTTTTTGTGGTTGAGGGTCAAAGCAAACCATAGACAGATGATATGCATCCAGGATTTCTCTCAAGGGCATTTTGACAGGACGCCGTGTTGTTGATGTCTGCCGGCGGAGATGGGAAGTGTAACCTTCCAGTAATAGGATGGTCCCGCCAGCTCCTAATCTACTCAACCATCGCGCAGAAAAAAAAAATAAAGGAGATGGAAAGATGAATTGATGGCGGAATATTAGAATGCGGATAAACAGAAAGCCCGGCGAGGACGGACGGATAGAGATGCAAGAGAGGCAACGATTGCATGGATACAAAGCCTGAGTGATGGCGAGGAGTTGCTAATAAGACAAGCAAGGAGGGAGAAAGCCTGATAGTAAAATATCATTATGGGATGAAGGAGAAATGAATAGAAAGACAGGCTGTACCTGTTCCAATCATTTCACTTTCTAATGAGATCCAATACGAGAGCCGCATTGATTTTTCGGCCTTTTTGAGGAGAATAATACAGTTTGGAAAAATCACAGCGAGAGCTAATATTTTCTCTCTGTTGGGGAACAAAATAGACAAAATAGCTCACTTTGATGTCGTTGCATTCGGACGACTCGGCAAACTATTGCGCAACCTGGAAAAAAAGAATACTGGCACATCTAGGTACTATAGAAATGAAAAAAAAAAAGTTTACTAACCAAAATAAATCAAATAGAGAATCATTGTATCGAAAATGTGGGGGGGAAATGTGAAAATACCCAAAAGTGGCATATTTTAGGAGGGAGGCAGTGCCCCCAAGGCCCCCCCTTCTAGCCCCGGCACATACATGTCCCTTTTTTTTTAGCCACTTTTTTTTTTTGCAAGCAAAAAAAACAAATTTAATAGTTTAAGAAATGTTTTGGTCTCGAGGCAGAACTCTTGCTATCTCGTTTTAATTGCTCATCACCCGGACTGACCCACCTGAGTGCGGAAGAACACGAAATCGGCTCCTCTTATCGGAACACGGAGCCGTCAATCACGGTTATCTCGTTGCCTCTGCACGTCAATCCAACATATCTGGCCACTCGCTCTTGCGCTAACTTGAAATGCTTCACGTCAAATCAACACGACTGACTGATCTTCCTTATAAGCGTTCAGTCCCAATCCAAGTTGATAGCAAACCAACTTACAAAGACAAATGTGACAAGTCGCTCGGAGAAAAGGACAAAAGGAATCCAGAGGGCGAAAGGACAGACAAACGACGACATCGCTACCATCGGCTGCGAGCGAACCGAGATGGCAGATGCTAAATGAAGCTAGCGAAGGGGGAAATTGTGACCGAGGGCCGTGCTGGATTCACTTAGCGCTATTACGACAATTCATTATCATGGCTCAGGTGTTCCGAGAGGGGAAATAGACCAAAATACCTTTTTCCTGCTTGTCTTTGAGCCATAGTGGGCGTCAATAAAACAATATCATAATCCCCGCCTGACTTCATTTAATGATACGACGCAGTTAGCGTGACTATTGCCAACTTAATAGGGTGTGTCGACTTTCGCAACTCGCTCAAAGCATCGCGGAGAGTACACATTAATCGAGCACGTTTCACGGATGTTTAGACGCCTGCAAAATTCCGCGTAGCAAATACGAGGTCCTAAAATATCAAATTTGAATCTGAATCGAACGCTGATGATTCATTTGCATTCGTTTTGCGAATCCTCGGCAACGTTGCGCATTGACCCGAATGTCACCTTTTGTACGTTTTTGACATCTGCCGGAATAAGAATTGAGAAATACAATCAACAAACGTCCTTGGGGGAGACGTGAATGACAAACTGCCGTTTGAAGCAAGCGCCAAACCAATCTTGTAGTGTTCTTTTTTTTTTTTCTTTATGCACAAGTCCATAGAATGTGATTTCAAAAAAAAAAAACCTTGCCACTCTCCCTCTGTATAATTAAGTTACTCTCTTACTGCCTTTTTCTTTTTTTTTTTTTTTTTTGAAGCTGCAAGGTCATCGCCTATTGATTTTAAAATTCATCTGTTGCTGCGGTCGTTGTCACCATCGCAGCTACGAAGATAATCCCGAATACGCGCGCGTAGTTCAAGTATGGCCGTGAAGGAGGAAGAAAAGGACGAGGGGGAGGAAATGAAAGGACGCAAGAGAAAATGGATGATTAAAAAAAAAACGAAAGGAGTTAAGGCATTTTAGTTGCCGATTTCCATTCAACAAAGTCACAAAAGAAGAATCCAAAGTGAATGGAAAGTTTGGAACAATTTCGGAAATAATGTTGAAGCATTATCCGAAGCAAGCCACCCCCCCCCCCCCCCCCCCTCCCATCAGAGCTGCTTTGTTTTCAATTAGAACTTTCATTAAGATCCCTCGGAACAATTAGCGAGCTCGTTTGGCTTAGTAATCATACAATCAGCGCGGGGATCAGATATCAGGGATGCATTTCAACTAGGGCGCCACACAAACAAATTAGCCGCGAGGTCACCGCTAGCCAACACAGAACAACGACGACGCAACTGGAGATTATTTTCTGCTGATGAGATAAATGTCCAAATATGGTCAAGGTCATATATCGTACATTTTTTGAGAAGTATTTAAATGACTCTCAGCTAGTCCCAAAGTTGAAAAGAAAAAAATATATATATTTTGCACTTTCCATGCTAACCACAGTGGGAGCGTCATTTTTTAATTTTAGCGAGTGAAGTGAGCGCGGGAACCGAAAAGCGCAGCGGGATAATAACTGCAGCAGTACAAACAAGATTGAACAAGTCAGAGGTGCGCCGCATAATAAAAATCGATCAGCCGGCGTGGAGGCCAGAAGCACCGCTCGGTTCTCGACCGGAAGCCATGATGATGTCATCGCCACGACCGAGACATTGTTTTCATTCCAGAGGAACTCGGAAGCAACAGAGCGTTTCGGTCTTTTGTGGAGTGTGTGACTCCCGAGCGCACGCCAAAGCTTGATACGTCTATTCTTTGACGCTTGATGCTCTTAGAGGATCCCACGACTCCATTTGACAGACGCGCAGTTTATCCCGGGAGGATTATGACATGGAAAGTCCTCGACATGACAACGTACACACACCTAGCAAACGGGGATTAGAATACTGATGGACCTTGGACTGACACTCCATGTACCTCTGCGACCATAGCAGGCCACACACACACATGCCCAAAGTTGCCCCTCACTGACAAATCCTATTAAAGAAGAAGAAATGGTTGCAGGGTCTAATCCGCTCCACTCCGAGCGACCTGAGCCGCACCACATGACAGCCGCCGTCAAACATCAGAAACGTCCGGCCAGGGTATTACTTTCAATCACGTGTTTTATTTATATGTCGCCCCGAGAAAGCACGTGCCATGCAATATCGGGACGTAAGTATTGGGACATGCCAACAGGAAGTTGAAATTTTTCATGCAGCTACACCTTGTCCCAATACTTTTGCTCCAAATATTTGCTAAGAATGTCTAATGGGGTCCACAAAACAAACAAAAAATAGACCCCCCCTCCCAATTTTGGGGAAAATTTCATGTGTATGGGGGGGGAGTCAGTGTGCCCCCGCTCCACCCCTCTTAGCACCGCCCCTGGCCACGATTTGAAATTCTCCTTAAAAAGAACCGAACGCAAAATTCCCTCGGCGAGATGCTAGTCAGGTTAATTGGGGATAACGCTGCTCAAAATCTTGATTGGACCAATTGAACACCTCGTTAGAAAGTCTTAAACCAGATTTGGAGTTTGGGGGGGGGGGCAGATAAATAATCTCCCAGCCGAGCTCTTTCCTACTTTTACCCTCAAACGCACCGTTGCCTTTTTGCTGAAATTGTACTCTTTTTTTTTTTTTTTTTTTTTTTTTTAAATACAAAGAGGTATTGAGTGGAGGATAAACAGTGACCAGAAGCTCCATCGCATTCACATCAATAAACGCGCGCAACGCTAGCAACCACACGGCTGAATTAAGAATTGATAAAGCCGGAAAATCTTCCTTATCTTTTGTGCTCGACCGGGGGAAAAGATGAAGGGGCCCCGGAAAATAAGCAATGTTGTGCCGTACACTTTTTTTTTTTTCCTTTATGCTTTGAAGCCATCACGCTAATAAAAAAAAGTGGAATAACAATTTTAACTTTTCATGAAATGCAGACGCTTATATTATAAGCATAGAATTTAACTCGGGACATCCATTTTTTTTAATCATGTGACTTAATTGTGAGTATCTGCTGATATTTTGGCCTCGCATGTGAAAATGCAATATTGACAGTTTTATTATTTCATTTTATGATTCCAGGTGGTGGATTGAAAAGAACTTTGTCTCTTTCCATCTGTCTGTGTCTTATAACTGCTCAATAATTCATGCTCACAAGCTCACAAACAGCTTTATTTACACATCACCAGATCGACATTATTCCGTTCACGTAAATTTCAGCTCGGCAGGATTTTCTCTTTCCCAGCCGCTGTAAAAAAAAAAAAAAGGCAACATTTGACATATGCTAAGTTCTAATGCAACTTAGGATAACAAAATATGATCTAAGCCAGCCACTTGTATGGAAATGAGAATCTAAAGTAGGTTTTTGCTTTGTATTAACGGCGCCGGCTCATTTGCATAACGCAGCCAATTTCCCATTTGACGATTCGGAACAAATACGACACGACGAAGATGCGGAACGTTGAAATATCCCGTGGACTGTTGGGGTCATTTGAAAAAGGTAATTACGGGACGTTATTACGCATTGTTTAGTGTGCGAGCTGAGCAAAAGGTTGCGTTCAAGGCAACAAATGAATTCTGTCTCTTTTTCTTTGCATCAATGGCTTTGGCTTCGAAAAAGAAAAAAAGGGCTTCGTTTCTTTTGTCGCCGTGTTAATTTGTTCTGTCTTACATTGGCGCTCCTGGACAAGATTCTGTTTGATGAAGTGTGACGGAGAACATAAGCGGAATTAAAATAGCAATATCATCGCGCCGTCGTGAGTGAAGTCGCGCATTATCTGAGGGTGTAACCCAAAAAGTTTCATTTTTGCTCTCACACGCCCAAGCCTGGAGCTGTGGAACTCACAAAAATTAAATTAAATTAAATTAAATTAAATTAAATTAAATTAAATTAAAAACTTGCAAAATTAACTACAAATTATTACTTTCCTATTTTATTTATTTCCTATTTTTCAAAATGTGCTCAACCCAAAGGAGAAAGAATGAAGGGAAGGCCAGAAGCAGACAGATGGATAAAGGGACGGACGGGTGGATGCGTAAACAATTTTGCGCTAAACTTGGCAATGGCCTCGAGCTTGCGGCAGACAAAAAAAAAAAAAAAATCTGTTTCATCCCATTATTTTTGCCCTGTCAGATGACAATCTCAGCCGTTTTCTCCCGTCCATCTCCAGCTCATCCGTCACTTCTTTTTCCTCCATCCATCCGTCCATTTTCTTCACCTTATCGTCTCTTCTCTCCAAAATCCGCCATCTCCTGTCTTGTTTCGCGCCCGCCTGGGAAATCAAAGGCAGTGAGTAACTTTTCTATCATGAGTCAACAACAAAAGTGGTCGCCATGGGAACGCATTCATCCTGCCAGCAAACCTTTCGTTTCTCCGCCAGAGAAAAGATCTCTAGTTTTTGTATATTAGAGGATTATTTTAAGAGCCGTACGATAAATGCCGTCGTCGTCTTTCATTTTTGATGAATCACCTGAAGTGGTTCCGCATTTCTTATTATCCGCGTGTGCAATTAGAGTGGAATCACGGGCTGACCTCACGGCGAACCCCCAGTCGACGTACACCCCCGTTCGCTCGCATTCGATCTCGTTCCCGTCAGATCTTTTGATGACTTTATATTATTTCTACGTGGCTTGCTGGTGTTGTTTTGGTGTCGGGAGATTACATTAGTTACTCACCAACAGTTTGTTCATTTCATTTTTAATAAACTATGTTCATTACAATTTTGGCAATGGCGTTTTGTGTTCCACAAATTAAATGTGCTAGATGATTCGAATTCAAAACGCATAGCGTTACTTTGAGAGGTCGGGATAGATTAACGGCATTTACATTCGTTTCAATGAACAATGACGATTTGACATACTTTTGAGTCGAGTGACAAATTAAACTTGTATTCTCAGACCTATTATGTGAGCCTGTTGTCGTTCAATTGAGTTGTGTTGCCATAACGAGAGTTAATGAATTCTATTTTCTTGTACAACAGTTTGGATAGAATCACACACACACACACACACACACTCTGCTGTAATGAACTTCGCAGGTGACTCATTATTTAACAGATGGCATTGAATGGCCTCCAGTAATAACACACACACAAGATTGCCGCGACACTAAACGTCTTCACGTCTCATGTCTGTCCTTGGCGGCATTGTAAAATCAATCATCTTAAATATTCTCCATAGCGTTACTCGATATAAAATAATCTTACGCTGCCACAACAACGTCAATTAGGAATATGGTGTACAATGTACAGAGAATCATCCAAATCTCTTCAGGTGCTCCACAGGGGTCCGTCTTACTGCCACTGTATTTTTTTAAGTAACACAATATTTGAGCTCAGCCCCAACATGCCTATGGACTCAGTTCTTGTCGCAGTTCTTCCGGGTCACGCAATCAGCCTCAACTTTGTGCCCGTAAATTGCAACGTGTCCATCAAAAGCCGTTTCTCGACATCGCTTATGTTTACCCCGTGACCCCCGCGGTGCTCGGAAGTTGTCACATTTCAACCGGCTTTTTATGTTTCTATTCAGTCAGACGTGGCTTTACAAAGATGTTCTTTGAGGAGTGACAGATGTTTGTCATTCCTTTGCTCTCTCAGCCTTGAACGTTGCACTCGGGTTTCATCATTGTTTCCATTTCCTGCCTCACTTTGTGCGCCTGTGTGAAAGTCAAACTTGCTAGGTTGAATTTCTTTCAAAAAAAAAAAAATTTGGGTGTGATTTTGGAATGAAAATAGATCCTTTTTGAAGCTTTCTTGGCATAGTTAAAAGGCGTGGCCATTGTTGGCTGGAATTGACAGAATTGGCAGAGTTTGCATCAACCCTCCAGTGAAATGCTTACGTAATAAAAACTGTGAATCCAAGCTTCATGGTAATCACTTGTAAAGATAACCTTGAAGGAAAAGTGGAGGTAAAAAAAAGAAAAATAACTCAATGTTTTTAATTTAATATTAAATTAACTGTAAGGACAGCAGGCATAGCTTTTGAATAATAATTAAAAATAAAATGTGATCGTCATAAAAAAAAAAAAAACTTCAAACTTATTATTTATTGCAAAAGTTTGTGCCCTTTCACTTTGCTCCGGTTCTCCGGAATCCATTTAAAGCGAGCCGTGTAATGGTGAGACAAGAGCGGCGCTATAAAAGTGACACATTCCCTGATCCGTGCCGCGGGTCTGCTCCGGCATTTTAAGCAGTCACGTGATCGACCCAGCTCCCACGACTGCATTAAAAAAACGTCAGCGGTGAAGAACCCAAAAAACAATCAATCATTTTCTGACAAGACACCTGCACGGCGATTAGAAGCCGAAGCTCCGTTTTTTTTACAAACGCTTTAATTGCACCTCGAGCCTACTTTGTGCTAAAACTCGCCGCTGAATCATCTCCACTGGACGTGTTCGCACATTTTGATTCATCGTTGCTCAAGCCGCCCCCCGACCCGTCGTGGTTTTTAAAGGAGGATTAGGGAAACCGTTTAAGAAGCGGGATTAAATGTGTGAGCAGCCGGGAAGTAGTTGGGGGGGGGGGGGAGGAATAAGAAGGAAAACAAGCCTGTTGAGACTTTCTCGACCTTCACTGAAACACTCGCAGATAATTGATCTCAAGGTGTCGAGAGATGCTTTGAAAACAATTTGACGATTACAAAATAATAAAAGGATAGTCAAACATATAATACATGGAAACAGTCTCAGCTCCTCAGTACGGCACTAATTTCACGATCCGACGATTTGACCTTTGGCCCTCACCTCTTTGCTGAGCGCAAAGGACGGGCAATTTTTACAACTATAGACATTTATTTATTTTTTGTTATATTTATCAATTGCTAACTTTGTGGTTAGTTCCAATTATTCGATCGACTTCACTTTGTTGCAGGTCTGTCTGAATCTTTTCAATTATTGATGCGCTAATGCACAACTTCGCACTCGCTTAATAATTAAAAGTCTCGTATTGATTGTGCTTGTGTTAAAAGACAGTCGTCGCTTAATAAAAACACCCAGGAATGCGACTTTAATTGCGCCGAGACGAGACGTTTGACGGAAATATAATCTACATTTGCGAGCCGCAGTGGCGCAGCCCATCTGCCTTTGACAATTATGTCAACAACGGCTAACGACTTCGATACTTTTGATCGCGCTGTTGTTAGATTAGTGGTTCAACTCAGGGCTCAAGCTAATTAAATATTGATTTTTTTTTTTTTTTTTCCGACACCATCTGGGGGAATTTTGTTACTGTCCAATTAAGAATGTATATAAAAAGAGACAAAAGATTACCACTAATGGTACTTTTTTTGGATGGAATGTTCTTGGAGTCGCTGGCCAGGTACGTTGCGCAATGTCTGCAGCATTTTTATTCCTGCTCTGTAGGGTTGAAGTCTGGGTTGCCATGGCAACGTGTTTTGTGACATCATCCTGCTCTCCGTCGATTATTAGTGCCGCTGGTGCGATCGCGTTAACTTTTGGGTCTCGATTTTAAAATGCGAATTTGCACACACTCCGGCGCTTGACATTTAACCGAGTGGAACTTCTTGCGTTGATTAAATATGATTGGAACACGGCTGCGGGCGGGATCACGAATCGATAAACACTTATCAGGGCATTTGTGTGCATTGCTCAGATGGCTGTAATATTTCCATCCATTTTTTTTTTTTTTAAAAATCCACAAAGTGCACACTAAAGCATTTTGAGCTTCATTTTGTCTTTTTCCTCCTGATCAAGGCCATTAGCTTCATCTTTCTACCTGGATTGAATGCATGATTGAACCCCAACGTGGCCATGGACGCCCTAATTTCCCCAGAGCTTATCCTCCTTTTTTTTTTTTCTTTAAAAGCCCAAATAAATCCGGTAAATCATCACACACAGGCCGGGCTGGATGATCCAAAATAGATTTATCAGTGGTGCCAGCTAGCGCAGGAGGGGTCAGCGCTATTGCTTTGACTTGTGCTAATAGCAGCTTCTTTTAAGTGTAGCCTTCACTGTCAGCGTGTTAGCCCGCCTTTCATCTTCTTCTACTTTTTGCGAGCATATGTGCGCCATTTTTCCCTCCCGTCACGGCGGGTTCCGCTTCAGCTTTCGCCGCCATCGCCGTTCCACCTGCAGATCGTTACACATTCGCGGAGAAAATCAATACTGATTCTTATTTTTAGACTAATATGTACACAAAAATATGGAGCAGCTGAGGGTTTGAAAAATTCAACCGAGGCCCGTGTTTGAAATTTTTTTGCATTCGTTTTGCTGTTTAGTTCTAATTTCTTTCACGAACATTTTGATTGGCCACCGGGGGCAGTCTTAAAAACACAGAAACAAAGACTTTCACCACTATTGTAAGTTATTCCAAAAACTGCAGTTGTACTATTTTTTTTTAGCAGTTACACGCTCTCTCTCTTCTCTTTCATGTTGTTGGCCGTCTCCTCGTCGTGAATCAGCAGGCGCAGATGAACTCATCTAGTCCCCCTCCGCTTCGGCGAAGAGCTTTTTATTACAGGCTGACACGGCCAAATCTTTTGTGCGCTTCCTTTGCGAAAACATTTCCATCGCTCTTGGAAGCCGTCAAGCCGATTCGTTGCCCATTGTTGCGCTCGACTGTTTTCGGGGAGGAGTTTTTGTCGTTGTTTGATGTCGTCCTGAGATAAATGTTTAATAGCTTAACTATTAATGCATGCACTTTGTATGTACATCTTTAATGAAGGTAACTGTTCTTGCAAGGACGTGTTGTTCGAACAAGCTGAAAGATTTTTTTTTTTTAAACACTTGCTGATGGTAATGGCTGCATATAAAGTTTTGTTTTTTTTCCTTTGGTGCACCATCCGTGTTTAAAAAATGAGCAATACTCTGCAAATAATTCTGTCATATAATCATTTTCTACTCTGCCTTGACTTTGCCGCTTTCCATGAATCGTTTCCCCTAAAATTAGGCGACTAACTGATATAAATGGGTCACTGAATTATTCAGGAGATTTTGGCGTCACGCAAATGTATTTTTGAAGCCCGTTTGAGGAACAAGCGTGTTGTTATAAAAAAAAAGTTATTTGCAAAGACCAAAGGATACAAGAAGAAGAGATTTGAAGATTCCGTCGGCTGCTTTGAGTTGATTTAAGAAACATCACAGCCGATATTACATGGAGTTTGCTTTTAAATTACTTTGGCACGCCAATGATGAATTTCGGAGTGTATAAACCACTTTGGCCGAAATCCAGACAAAGATTTCTTGTTTCCTGTTTGGAATACAAGGGCCTTTATAGACTTGCTAGATTAGTCACCATGGTTGCAAGGGAGACATTTTTCAGGGGGAGAAAGTTGCAGAGCGTGATAATCAGAGAAATAATTGATAATCAAATTAATCGTCAACTTTTTTAATCATTTTTTTTTTTTCTTTTACCTTAGTCAAGCAGAATCAGTGCAGAGAGCCCTGATCAACATTTTATTGCCGGCAAGGAACAATGTCACGGTGATTGAGAAATCCTCCCCGTAATACCTGATGGCAGAGATTGATGCTATTTAGCAAGCCGGGAGTCCAAAAGACATTTGCATTCACCTTGAGCGCCGTTCACAAACACAGCTGGCGCTCAAACGCCGCTTTGTAGGACTGTCGTCGCCACGCCGTCGCTATTAAGAGTCGCTGACGGCTGATTATTGGCGCCCCCCCCCCCACCCCGTCTCATATTTATGCTGAGCGGGATTCCTCAAGCTGCTCCATCAAGGACACGGCGGGGAAAGCGCCGGCCAAAATGTTTGTCGTCGGAGATTAACCCACGGCTTTACCTCGGTGCAGTTTAAACTCCCGTCACAAGTCTTGCAGGAAAATAAATACGGCCGTACAAAAGTACAGTCGATGACAAACGTAATTAAATTTCAGTCCGTGACCCAAGCTGTGCGTCACGTAGCAAAAAAAAGTACATCGACACAAAAATAACTGCGGGCTGACTAAAGCCTTTTGGAAGACGCTCGTGTCTTTTATGTACATTTCAATTAGAGATGCTCTCATCAAAGACACATGCAAAGCAAGCTGGACTCTGCAGCATCCTCCCTAAACGGGTACCAGTATGGGAGAACAGACTCCGCAGGGACCAAATTTCCCTTGGGGAATATTATGAGCAATGGTGGGAAGCAAAGTGAGAGTCAAAGTTTTTTTTTTTTTTTTTTAAACTCATTCACCGCCAACCTAGTTAATATCTTTGACGCCTGTGCTAATTAGCTACGGTGAGGAGAAAAAGCGCCGGCCGCCGCTAAGACCGCCAATTAAGAGTTTTACTCAGCGGCCAGCTGACATATGAAGAGCGTGAGAAGGTAACGTGGAGCAGGCTTGACTTATCTGAGCGCAAGTTGGGACGGGTGACTGAAGACGGCGGTTACTCCTCCCGTGGCTTGCTGGCCGAGATAAGAGCCATGTCAGAGAGCAGCTCAGTCTTAGCTGGAGGAGCTTCAAAAATGACTGATTTGAATTCACCGTGAGTATGCGAGGAGTCCGGTACTCCATATTGTGAATGATAATATCCTTTTTTTAAATATTTTTTTAGTGGTAAGGATGTGGAGGATGACGATGGCGGCGCTCCAAAGCAAAGTCAAAAGAAGCGAGATAAACAGAGAGCAGAGAGACCCCGAGATGTTTTTGAAAAGGTTTGTTTTTTGCGTCCCGCTTGCTTTGCCGATTGTACCCGGAGACGCTTATTTGGCCGTCCTGCATCTCAGCTGGATTCTTTGCCTGAAAGCAAGCAGCAGGAGATTCAAAGGGCCCTCCATCTTTTCTCTTTCGGACAAACCATGCCCAAGACGCTTCAGCAGGCCATGCGGCGCACGTACAAGTTCTGGGACACGCAGCCCGACCCGAAACTTGGTAAGAACATTTTAAAAAATGTCATAACTGTTGGATGAATTGTGATATTTGTGGCGTGTGGTGAAATGAGGGGAAATCGTCATCGGCCACGGGGAAATAACGGAAGGTGAAGCCAGCGCTCCAGAGGAACCTTACTCGCTGCCTGGAGGCTTCTCCTGGGACACCCTGGACCTGAGCGGACCTTCAGCGGTTTGCAATCCATCTCGTTCATATTGGGAGGAAGTTTGAGCTTTGGTTCCACCCCAAACTCCTAAAATCACTTTTCAGATCCGAGAACTTTGCACACTCCTGAATGAAAATTACACCGAAGAGGACGACAACACCGTCACGTCCGACTTCTCCGAGGAGTATCTTCGATGGTCAGGCCAAAAGCTCTTTCTTTGTCTGTTTGCTCAATTTCACTGGTGTTTTTCTTTTGTCCATTTGACGCTTTCTCAATGCTCGCATAATGTCCATCGAGCTTTACATTCACAGCGGCGTCGGCGCCGCCGTTCCGCTCGCTGCATATTTCATTCCGTCTCGTCATGAGCCGAGTGTCTCCACTCAACCTCCTCGGGCGCCACTGTATCAGTAACAAGCGTGCCGTTGCTCTAATCTCCTCGCCGCCGCCGCCTTTTCTACCCCTTCTATCATCACGTGAATGCTATCGATACCTCGGGGGAGTACTTACATCCAAACATAATATCGCTTACTTGAAAATGAATAATTAACATTCCCGAGCGTGGCGCGCTCCTCCGCCCCGAGGTCGGAGCAAGCGGGTGAAGCTGCTAATGTTGATTTGCTTCCCGGCTTGGGTCTCTTCAGGGTCCTGCAGCCCCCAAATTGGCTGGCCCAGTGGCACTGCGGCATCAGAGTGGAGGCCAACAAGAAGCTGGTGGGCTTCATCGCCGCCGTCCCCGCGCACGTGCACGTAGGCGACGCGTAAGTAGCGCATTAACATTTACCGAGAACTTTAGCACCGCCGATAAAACGGCAGCGGTGTCGGCTATAAAAGTTTAAAACGTTCTTCTGCAGGGAGAAGAAGCGGATGGCGCAGATTAAATTTCTCTGCGTGCATAAGAAGCTACGCCTCAAGAGAATGACCCCGGTTCTGATCCGCGAGCTGGCCAGACGGGTCCGGCGGCAGGGTGTCTGCCAGGCGGTGTACACGGCCTCCGTGGTGCTGCCGACGCCGCTCAGCTCCGGCGGGTAACGACGGAAAAGCCAATATATTCTTTATCCTCTGCAAGGAACAGTTGACATTACAATTGAATGACTCGGTCGGACATCTTTTTGATCGCGATCATCGCCTTAGATTGTACCATCGACCTATGAACTTCCGCAAGCTGACGGAGCTCCAGTACCCCGGGATCCGAGGAGACGTCCCCCTGCAGAGGGCGCTCAAATTCTACCGCCTCCCTGAAGTTGGTGCACGCTGCCACCCGAAGGCAGACACGTTGAAGCGCGACTAAAGTTCGTCGAACATTTATTCCGTGTCCCGTTTGGCGCCTTCCAGAACACCAAGACGCCAGGTTTGCGCCCCATGACCAAAGACGACGTTGAGAGGATGCACGAGCTTCTCCGAACAAACCTCAGCAAGTTCCACCTCAGGGCCAGCTGGTCCCTCGAGGAGGTTTCGCACTGGTTCCTGCCCAGAGAGGGTGTGGTTGACACCTACGTGGTTGAGGTCAGGCGACCAATCACAAACGGCAATCATACAACCCAAGACCGAGTTCTTCCGTCCACTCGCAGGCTGCTGATGGTGCTCTGACGGACGTGGTGAGCTTCTATCAAATCTCCTCCAAGGTGCTCAACCACCAGCTGCACAGCAGCATGAGAGCTGCTCACCTTTTTTATGCAGCCTCAGCTGCCAACGGCAACCTGCTCCAGCTCATGGAGGACACGCTGGTCCTGATCAAATCTGTGAGTTGTTTGCAAAGTCAACTTGTGCAGATTCAAAGTATTTTATTTCATTTTTATTAGAAAGGATTTGACATCATCATTGCCGCTGATGTGATGGATAACCAAAGTTTCCTGGAGAAGCTCAAATTCAGCTTCAGCGGCAAGAGGCTTCATTATTATTTGTACAACTGGAGGTGTCCCAGGCTGCCTGCAGACAAGGTACAGATTAGAAAAATGTGCCACAGTCGTGCAAAAAAAAAAAAAATAGATATGGATAATATTTTTTTTGTCAGGTGGGCTTGGTGTTACCCAACTAAACCGCCAAAATGGAGGATCATGAGTGAGTATAATCAATGCGGCAAAAGCCAGAACTTGTGCGGCCGTGTAAGCACACTGAATTTATAAAGCAAATAAAGATAAAATTCCATTAGTGAGAAGATTCGCCTTGTAACGCTGTTTATTTGTCGCGCTCGGCGTCACCGCAAATTGAATAACCCACACAAGGCCTTTTATGTGTGTGTTTGTCTCTGCGGGCTTCAGTTCAATCGGCATAATCTCGGATGACGTGTCACTCAATATTCCAGCAAGCAATGCATGCATTTCAAGAGAGGACACAATCATTAATCATTCTCACTTTTCACACAGTCTGAAGAATGGCACACAAAGCAAATAAATCTCATTTCAGGAATGGAGCGGCATGTTGCCAAGATACCATGTCACGCAAAATCCAATCAAGTATTGTTTCTGTACACAACAGAAAAAAGGTTCTCCATTTTTTTAACCATATATTCCCCCTTTGCTGCAGTGTGCATGCACCTCCTCAAAATAAACAGCAAGGGGCGCTGTGACCTCACGTTTAGCTGTCTTTGTTTTACCCCCACAGGCAGCCTGAGCCGAATTAGCCACATGACCTGTTTTACATGTTTTGTTTGTTCAGAGCAGCAGACACAGACAAATGACAAATACTGTAGGCTTACAAAAATGACTCACACAATTAAGATGTCTGGTGCATAAAAAAATATGAATGAAAACTTTTTTTGCAGAGATGAGGATTTGCAGTCACCACTCAGTTCTGAAAGGTTCAATTGTATCATTTAATTGTGTCAAATCTGTGAGTCATCATGAACTGTACGGTAGTTTTGTATTTTACCTATTGTACGTGAACGCAACACGGTCTCGGCGCTGTGAGCCAATCAGAAGCGAGAAAGCGATTTAAGTTGGAGGTGAGTGCTACTAAACTGCTGACAGTCTGACACTTTTCGCCGACTGTCTCTTCGTTTCTGACTTCGACATCGGGCTGCAAGGTTGCACCATTTATATCTTTTTTTAAAAAAAAAATGACGGGCGTGTTTTTCTTGTTCGCATTGTTTCTATCACTCAATCGCGCTGCGCTCAAAGTGACCTCCTTTCATCTTGCAGCTTTTACCCTTTTTTGCTTGGTTAAAAGTTACAATTTGGAGCGCATCTTCCGAATAATTTGCGTGTTATGTCTAACAGCTCCCACGTAGACAAGCAGCGACCTTCATTGCCGGTATGTCACTTTGTCATTTGTTGTGTCTCCACAATAACATGTAATGGGCATGCTATAGTGTATTTTATTCGATTTTCATTTTTTGTCTTTTCTCATGCTGAAAGATTTATGTCGAAACGCTACGATACACTGACTCAACCAATTGCATTAGTTTCCTTCCTTAATCAACATTCGCTGCGCGTTACGGTAGTTCGCACAATAACAAGCCGTTTACCGTAATGCTCCGTGTAATGCGCAACACTACTTGCTCAGCGTTATCTGTCTTTCTTTGTGTAATAATGGATCTTTGCAGGACCACCATACTGAAAAAGATGTTGCTGAGTTTGTATCTTTCCATAGTCCCTGGGTAATCCCTCTCTAAACATTTTGAGAATGTAGTGGGGAGGGGGGGGGAGGGAGTTCAACACCTGTAAAAACAAATACAAGTATGCGTGAGGAAGTGTTTGCAGAAGTAATGTGGCGGTGCGACAGTTAGGAATGCACGCCACGGTTATGGGAGAGACTGTCACTGTATGCATTCGTATTTCCCTTGACAGCGATGACACGTTCCGCTTAATTATATAGTCAAGCTCGATTACACATTTGAATTTCTTGGGCGGGATTTCGAGTTGGAGGTCACACCCGGTATTTAATTGGGGCACAGATGTAGATCACTCATGGTATTCCAATAAAAGCAAAATTCCTATAACCAAGTAAATACACGATTAATTAAAAAAATAAATAATGAATCCGGTTTATTCACCAAAAACCCAGCCCGGTAATTTTTGAAAGAACTCCCAGCCGATTCCAATTAATGTGGTCTCCCCACTGCCAGAACTTTTCCAAATTTTTTGTGTGATTGTTGACGCACAAATCTCAGTCGCGTGTAGCAGAACACAAATAGAAAGCATGCAAGCTGGGAGTGGCTCAAGTGTCTTGTACTTGGAGTACCGTTTTCTTTGGACCCAAACAAAGAACCATTGTCGTCGAGCAAGGAGTGAGAGTTGCCGCCGTAAGTGTTATCACCCATGTGAGTCTCTCGTGTCAGGCTGGGGCTCGTGTTGCGTCACCTTTGCCCTGCGGGGAGTGTACAGACATGTTGCGGATGAGGGCGCATTCTGTTCCGGCCTGTTTTGTTTTGGAGGCGCTCAATTCCTTTGGTAGATTAAATGCCAATGTGGGGTTTTTTTTATGTTTCTTTAAAAAAGTATCCAGTGGCTGGTATCGGAGGCCTCCATTAGTACTCGATAGCTTAAAATATGTGTCGTTGATGTCATGTTATTAATATGTCATCAAAAGTAATCATGCTAGCAGTCCAACTGGTTAATCAGCACCCAAAATGTAGCTTTGGTTTCCTAAAGGTCGCTGACCGCTGTTCTAGTCTTTTTTAAATGTCACCAGAAAGGTAAATAGCCTCAAGTGTCTGTGACTAATCAATATTTATCAAGCCTGTTTGTCAGGTGCCGGCAGAAAGAAGCCGCTAATATTGCCCGCGGGCTAAATTATTGCTCTCTTTGGGAAAACCATACCTGCGTGTTCTTAATCCTAGCGTCAGTATCCCGTAGCAATCGATTAACATTCTGCGAACGTCTGGTTGGTTGGGAGCGGCGGGCTCTCGGCCAAGTTACATGTGCCGAGAAGCGTAAATATTTAGACAATGAAGAGGGGACGTGACAACGTTAGCAACTCGCTGCGACCTCCACCAAGGCATGGACCGCTTCCATTTCCAACATGGTTGCCTCACAGGCCCAAAACTCATATGAAGAGCTTATAATAATAATAATTGCCGTACGTTCCAACATAAAGCCTGAAACGTTTCCATCTTAAGTTCAAAGCGTGCAAGTTTATAGGCAAAGGCGTCCATGTGTATCCCCCCGCATAGTTTTACAGCTTTCACGTGCGGCGTTGCCGTGGAACCCGCTCAAATAATTAGGCGTATAGATTTATGTCCAAACGTTCCTCGTGTGCTTCTCCGTAGTAGTTTAGTTAGCCAGGCGTTAATCGTTGCATCTGGAATGGACAAGATGGAGGACTCGGCCAAGAGTCTTTTGACACTTTCCGTCATTGGATTTATTCGAAGGCTCGCTGGAGCGAAGCAGTGTTTGGTGGCAACCACGATTTCTGCATCTGTCCACTAAAAAGCATGTGAGTCACGAAAAGTCCACTCAAGCGTATTGCGTGTATGTGTGCGAGATCCCTGGTGAGATAAAGCCCCGCCCTTCCCCCCTCCCGCACAGTTGTGCCTTTCCGCAGGCTTTTTTTTGCTGGCTCTCGCCTGGTGTGTTCCTGCGTATGTGTGTGTGCTGGCTTTCCCATCCGACACATTTAATGGCTCCTTTCAATGGTGGCAAACAGGAGGCCGGAAACTAAAAGACAAAGAAGCTAGTCTGTGTAAAAATAGAGCCAAAAAAAAAAAAGACTCTCTGCCGATTTTAAATTGCTGCATTTTCCCTCTTGACAAATAAACTCAGCTCAAATAAACCCGCGTGCACTCGGGGCCTACAACGTGGCACTCTAAAGTTATCACACCGGGGGGGGGGGGCTCGTTATGTCAACCGGCTTACGACTGACTGGGTCGGCGAGACCTCGGCTAAAATGGATGGATTAGTCTCGGGCCTTGTTGTTACCCCCCTGCTTTAGTCCTCCTCCCCCTCCCCTTCCTGTCTTGTCAGATAGCAGATCTTGTCCTCACACTGCCCCTCCATGGCACCCTGGAGACATCTGGCCCACAAAGCCATGGCATCCACCCCCACAAGGGCAGCCTACTTTCCCTTCCTACTACAGTCAATCGTCCTCCTGCGTTTTTTGTTGTTGTTTGCATCCTCCGCCCTGAGTACTTCCTTCCTTCCTTTCTTCATCTGTCACTGTAAGTCAGCCCTTTTCCCTTCTCGCTAGGGAAGAGGTGAGTCATGTTATGGATGGGGGGGCGCAAAGTGCTTCGTGATTGCTTTTATTTTTTTGGGCGTGAAACGCATTTGATACTTTCTAGTGAGAGAATCTTTCCCCTTTGGCCGTGCAGTCATTTATCAGATGTAAATTTCGCTTTAAATGTCTGCAAAATCCGAGTCAAGGCGACCCTGGCTCCCTTTTCCCTCCCTCCCTCCCTCCCTCCTTTTCATTTTCTCAGCAAAAAGGAAGTTTCCATTCTGTGTGTGTTCCCTCCAGGAAGAATGTGTCAGGACC
This sequence comes from Syngnathus scovelli, assembly GCF_024217435.2. NCBI lineage: Eukaryota > Metazoa > Chordata > Actinopteri > Syngnathiformes > Syngnathidae > Syngnathus > Syngnathus scovelli. The sequence goes on from NC_090867.1 coordinate 8,035,354, forward strand.
TGACTGCATCCTCTCTCTTTTTTTGCAAGGCACATCCCAAAGTCTGACTGGAACATCCTTTTAGGTGCCCTGAGTTTTTTTTTTTTTTTTTTTAAATATGAAAAGAAACCACAATTTATGAGTTGGGCGTAGCCCGCATTCCTTCTGTCCTCCTGTGTGGACGTGTGTCGTAAAAAAAAAAAAAAAAAACCATATGTGCTGTTGGTCAACTTGAAGATCTCAGCACCGTGCATCTTCTGAAATTCTTATTAACTTGTTGCATCTTGTTCCACCAGCTACTTCGTTTGTTTGCATGCCCTAAAGGAGCAGAAATAAATTAGGCCAGACTTGTGAATTTCCTGCTCAAACCGGTCAAGCCACATAGCTGGAAACCAAAGTGAGGCCGTTGTCAAACACCAGTCCTGTTTTTTCAATTGTGTCAGTTGTCTGACTCACGTTGGCCGGCTCGGAATAACAGCGCCACCTTCTCCTCGCTGCGGTGCGCTCCTTTTTTAGCAAGTGACTTATATAAGCCGGTGCCGAGGCCCGAAATCAACATTCAGGGCCCGGCCGTCCTTTTTGCCTTCTTAAGGCAATTTGCGAGCGTAGCAGCGACATGTGAGGAAGTTGCTCTGCAAAAAAAAACAAAAAAAAACGGCTGCTTTCTTTTTATTTTGTCCTTTGATAATGGCCGCTGACCTCACCTTGGGCAAAAACCATATTTGGTGGTCAAACCGTGATCGGAAAGTTTCACAGACTATTGTTAGTCTGTTTTATTTATATATATTTTTTTAAATCACTTGAAGAGGCTATTGTTAGTCTGTTTGTTTTTTTTGTGTTGTTTTTTTATGGACCCCACAAAACGTCCCGTTGACATTTACATGTACGGCGCCGATCCGTTAGAAGTTCTCGACTCTTCCTCATGCGCTGTTCCAGTTTTGCAAAAAAGGTCCACATGCGCTTGATCCTCGCTGTGTTTTGTCAAGTGTGGGGGAGGATTACCAGAGGTCAGAGGTGAACGCTGTCATATTTCACAGCCTTGCCGAAGCCGGCCAGCAGGTGGTTGTGAGTCAGAGCCTGTGAGATTTCTTCAAGCTCCGTGAGCTTGTGTCATAAATGTGTAATTGATTCCACTTTATGAGCACGCTCACCTCTCCTTAGCCTCTTTTGCGTACTTCACCGGGCGCCAAAGCACCTTGAGTCGACTCGTGGAAAAGCCCCCATCACCCCGTGCGGTTTTCTTCTCTTCGAATATTCAGTGGAACAAACATGAGCTCATCGCCGACTTCTAATTTGCTTCACCGCATTTTTGGGTTGGAGTTGTCAGAATCTTATTGGATATTCCACAAAATGTCAAAATAGGATTACTTTCACAGCTCACAAATATATATTTTTTTTGCAGTGCTGTCATTTTGATGGAGTGACACGTGACCTCCGACCTTTGGTCTTGGCATCCGAGTGAATCCTGCTTTTGCTTCCGCCGCCTGATCGTCATCCACGTGCCAAAAATGGACGCCATGGACACCTTACAGAGCTCCGCCCCGGAGACCAAAGCCGAGCGGATCGCCCGTTACAAAGCCGAGCGCAGGCGGGAGCTGGCCGAGCGCTACGGCACCTCTGACGAATTCACCTCCAAGTACGTCCGCAGTCGGGACAGGAAAGTCGCCGACTCGTCCGAAAGCAAGGAGACGGAAGTATGCGAGGATGAGCAAACGAACGCCAGGAGAGGCCCGAAGAGCAAAGTTGATCTCGACACTGATCTCAAAGCAATGGAGAAAAGCACCTACGTCAAACGGGAAACTCGTTTGACTTCTGAAACAGAAGTTCAGCCTTCCATCAAGACGTCTTCCAATATTAGGTAAGTGTTTTCATTGGACCGACTGGAACGTGTTGAGTCACGGCCCCGCTGAGCGTTTGCGGGGATTGCGTAAGACGCGCATAGCCCAACTTGTCTGTTCTCGAGAGTGTTGAGACACTCTTTGGGCCCGGCAGGGGTTTGTGGCGACGCCAAGTTTTCATGCCTGGTGCTTCATCAAGCAATATTTTAGCAGAAGTGGGTTCCTTTCGTGAAAAGACCTGTCCCGACTCGAAACCGTTACAGTAAATGTTAGTCGCTTTCCGTAAAAATAATGCGTGCTTATTTTTTTTTATTTTTTTGCTGCTGTGGCGAAATCCTTAGCATGCCGTAATTACACGTTTTTTTTTTTTTTTTTTAACTCTTCATAGTCAAACCAAGGGCTCTCTGCACAAAGGCTATTTTTAGAATCTATGTTTTCCTGGGCCTTTTGTCCCCACGCCAACCCCGACTCGTCTTTCCTCGGCAACCTCTGACCCCGCCCACCCCCGCCGGCACCAGCTCGATTGTGCATCTGTCCCCGCCCCCTTTTTCCAGCTGCCGTCTCCATCCATATTTAACGCCCGTTACTTCAACATGAACGCTCTTTTTGTACCATGCCCTGCTTCTTTTTTTTTTTTCTTTCCTGTGTAATATCTGTCATCACTTGAGTATGACCTCATGTGTCTCTCTCTTTCTCGCTCAGGCATCTGGACGTTGATGATAAAGACGAGTCAAAGGGTAAGTGGAACTCTACACTTTTTGTGTTCTGCCCACGGAACAGCTCCATATGCCGCCATTTTGCAAATCGATATAATCCTGTTGCTAACCAATCCAGCAGCACCTCACGTCCTCTGTCATATTCTCACAATGACTTGCTAAAATTGTCGGAAAATAACGGTCGGGCTGAGTGGAAGTAGGTCAAGCGAGTCGTAAGTTGATTGATGGCTAAGGAAGGAAACGCCAAAGCCGTCTTCTTGGCGGTCTGATACTGTATTGAAGATGACATCATGCGTCCCATCGTGGACGTTAAATCACAAGCCGGTCCCAATGATCCAAGGCATCGTTTAAAGCCATTGGACCGTGATGCGGAGTGGAATTTTTTTTTTTTTTTTCTTGTTCCTTTCACTCATGTTTGGACGCCGGCCACGCCAACGCAGCGGCACGGCGTCAAGCAATAAAAAACAATTTGCAGTGAAAGAACAACATTTACAAAATGCTTGTTCCAACAGTACTAACTATTCTTCTGTTGATGTTTTTGATTAGGAAAAAAAAAAAAATGTTCCCCTCTTTGTAACCAAAGCCGTAATTTCTTGCTGTTCGTGACCTTTGCCAAGCGTAATAGAAAAAATATTTGAATTGATCATATTAATATCAATATTCCCGCAAACTATGACCTCAAGCACTTTTGTCATTTCAAAGTCATCTTCCCCTTAAACGACTTGCAGATGAGCTGACGTGAAAAAATGCATCCACGTGGAAGACTCACCGTGCCGACACAGGTTAAACTTAGCTCCTCCCCCAACGCCTGTTGCGTCCCTATTAAGCAAGCGGGCGGATTGTGTATTTACAAAAGGCCTGCGCTGGCTTGACCATGTTTGGCCTCTCCGAGCATCTCCGCCACCGTGCGAGGGTGCCAAGTGTCCATCTTGCGCTGACTCGCGACTTCAAAACAACAAATGCCGTTGTGTCTTTCAGTTGAGCGCAAGACTTGGGACCAGCTGACCTCTAACATGTCTCTCAAGGTAATGTCCTTTTTTTTTATTTCTTATATAGCATCAACACAATTGTTTTTTTACTATAATAGCAATTTAAATGAGCTAGTTTGTTTTAATGAAGGCTTGATTGCATTTCTGATGAATTATCTGCCAAGCCGATTTCCCGACTGGAGCAAATCACGCAATTCCGATACGGCGCCGAGCTTGTTGCGCACCTGCTCGCAGGCTTTGGCCAAATTCGTGACGCAGCCCAAAAACGCTGAGGCGGGGAAATTAAGGCCGAAAGCCTGCTCATTAAAAAAAAAAAAAAAAAAAGGTTGTGGAGGTTTTTCCCAGGCTGCTTATGTTCTCAAAGTCATGTTGGATGTAAATAGCGGTTGGAGCTCGCCCTTCACCGACCAGGAGCTGTGCCAAAGCTTGGCCAAGTGAAGCCAGATGGCAGCTAAAAAAAAAAAAAAAAAAAATCCAGACTCCAAGCGATATCTCTGCTATTCCAAGGCCTCACCTGGAAGTCATCCGAAACAAACGCACTCCATCCGTCTTCTTGTCACTGCAAAGTCTCCGGCGACGGTCTGCTGAGTCGGCAGGTGACGGAAAACTTTGCCGACTGGAAAATATTGCACTCGCGTGGCTTATCTCTCCTCGTATTAGTTTTACAATTATGTAACAAGGGAGGTACCCTCATAAATGGCTTTGAACTCTGATCAGGTGAATCAAGATCAAGATGTGTCGTTGCATTTTGCACAGCGGGCAAAACGTAACTTTTCTCCTCGTCTGTTCCGTCCGAAAGGATCGGGTCGATGGAAGCGGCGACAGAGTGAAGTGTCAGCCGGTGGATCTCGGGAACGAAGAGGAAACTCCGAGTCGGTAAGATAAAAAAAAAAAAATCCGTGGGTGATTCGTGACCCCGTGACCGGTTTCGATGAATAATTAAAACTCCAAACTTGAGGAGTTGCATGTTTTCCCAAAGTGGGATGTCTGAGCCGGGCCATCTGCCAGGACTCGCTCGCTGGCTCTGGTGTTCTTGTCCTCATTAGGACTGTTTACAGTCGGGCCCGGCGCTGACATTGACGAGTGCCCGTGACTGTTGGTGCTTCACATCCAGCGACTCATTAGGCCAGTAGGATGGAGAATTTCTCTAAGCCTGCAGGAAACCTTAATAATAGATAACAGATGCCGTGATCGCAGAAGGGGGGCGTTTAAGCCCCTCTGAGCCCCCCCCCCGGCCCTCTTTTTCAGAGTTTTCCCATGTGTCATCGTGTTTAGGCAGCAATGTTTCCATTTGGATTGGTCGCCCAAGAGCTCAAGTCTTTTCTCTCAACAGCAAAGAAATGGACGCCATGGACGAGCCTTCGTCCGAGGAGCAACGCCAAGCGCCAGAAGAAGCTCGGGTTGGTTTTCCGGCGTTTTTTTTTTTTTTTCTTCACCCCCTGGAGAGCTCGTAAAGTTTGGTTTCAGTGTCACATGGTTTTCTTGGCTGAGTGGATTCTGCTTTTAATTGGCTGGCTTGATTGATGTGTGCGGTGTAATTTATCGCGCAATTTAGCGGCGGCGCGCATTCTTCAAACGGAGCGTCATCACGTACGTCATCCTTTGGGATTTTTTTTTTTTCTTTGCCCACACACGACGCAAAGCACATCATTTTTTACAAAACAAGAGCGGGTTTTGCATTTTCACCGCCGCTGAAATCTGGGCTGGCTCGTGACCTTTGAACTCCAGCTGAACGATCCACCGCACATGTTTTGAAGGCACGTCTTCAATTAAAGGCACCGAGAGGGTTGAAATCCGCACGAGCAGAATAACACCCCCCCCCCTCCCCCTCCCCCTTGCGCCTCACCCATGCTGATGTAACCCACTAACCCAGAAACTGTTGATAACAGCTTTGTTTACTATTCCGATAGCGACCGCTTGAAAGAAAAAAAAAAAAAGGCTCTTTCCTTTTTTTTTTTTTTGTGCAGACGCCCTCGCTGCAGCGCCAGGACTCGAGGGGCATCAAGGGAATCTTGAAGAAGAGCCGCTCCACCAGCGTGGAGTCGGACCAGAGCGAGGGCTCGCCACTCCGACCCGCCAGCGTCTCGCTCAGTCACCCAGAAAGCGAGGAGGCCGAAGATCGAGAGCTGGAGGATCTGGAGGACGATGTCGAGGAGGAGGACGGCTCGTTTCTGGAGGACGACACGGACGAAGGCGACCCGAGCGAGCGGAGGCGGCGCAGCGAGGGCAGCAGCGGCAGCAGCCTAGAGGAGATGCGCAGCTACTCGCCGGATGAAAGCCTAGACGTGGCCTCCACGCCGTCTGAGGACACCGAGGAGATGGACAGCTTGGACGGGAGTCAAGGTTCCGGCATCAAGCAGAGGTCTCGGAACCCTACTCGCGATATTTGAAATATATTGGTGAGTTGCAAAATAACCGTCATCTGGTTCCAGGCTGGGCGAGTTCAGCAGCGACGAGAAGACGGAGCGGACGAAGAAGCCCGACCCGTCAAGAGTGATTCAAACGCCGCTAGCCAATCGCTTCAGCCAGCTCCACGATGCGGAGAACGCCTGGAAGAAAAAGGTCAGTTGTGTGTTTTGTCGGGAGCGCATTTTTCACCGGCCCTAAACGAGCCGGCCTTTGTTGCTCTTTGCTGGATATGTGGGCCAACGGGGAACCGTAACATGCTCGCTGCACACATGACGACCTTCCTCGAGCTGCTCCAGATGTTTCCTGTTACCTCCGTTCTCTGTCGTGCTGGAAGAACTTTCCTGAATCGTTCAGGTTCTGCTGTAAATGCGCATCCATCTTTTTTTTTTTTTCCTCTTCTTGTTCCATTCTAATGTTTTCCTCTGTCCATTCCCACGTTTCCTCTGGTCACCTCACTTGTGTAGCTCCCTCCCACCAGCTCTTCCTCTTTCTCTGACTTTGACTCCTGCCTGTCGACCTTTCCCAGTCTCTTCAGGTGAGTGTGTTGTGTGACCCCCCCCCTCCCCCTCCCTAAAACAAAAAAGGGGCACAGGATGCATGCAGTTACTCGACAAATGCTCCGATACTACGACACCGATACTTTAAAGTGGACGTTTTGCTTCATGCCAAAATTTAAGATGCGGAAAATGTGCTTTCGATGCAGAAAGCGCTTACTCGGCGAAAAAAAAAAAATGACTCACAGGGTCAAGTGTGTATATGTGTGTGTGTCATTCTGACTAAGTGTATTTCTTTGAAGGCAACGCCGGTCCCAAAAATCTGTTTCCACTTTTACCTTTTCAATTGTGTGTTTCTGCAGCCACTTCACAACACACTGGGACATTTTTTCACTCAAACGGGTTTATTGACTGAAGGGGCCCGAGCCGAGCCGAGCTTCTTTATAGCCAGGTTGTTAGAAATTAGCGAGGAGGCTTACTCACGGCAACAGTAAATATATTTTGTGACTTGAGACTCAACTTTTGACCTCCAAGCTACCTCCCCCACTTTTTTATCTTCCATCCTCTACATCAGATAAATCAAAACGGATTTATTGTCTTTATTGCCTCAAGTATCGGTGGCTGGTATCAGCAACTTCCGTGAGTATTCGATACCTAAAAAATAAGGCCACTAAAATATTTGATATTGCCCTTCTATAGTTTTAGGCTAGCAAAATGTGCTGAGTGTGCATACAGCCACAGAAAGGAAAAAAAAAATCCGCCACATAATTTCAGGCTGACAACCTCGTTTAGTAAGTAACACAGACGTGCTTGTCACTTAATGTCAGGTTGACAAGATGGGCTAATTTTTCAGGGCGGGGGCGAGCGAGCCTTAATCTGATGCCGCATTAACATCAACCGTTGGAGTCCCCCCCCCCCCCCCCATTTCAAAGCTGCACACATCTGTAGATGCTTAACTCAGCCCGTCTGGCCTCGGCTCCCAAGTCGGACGCCAGCAAAACGTCTTTCATTCCTTTCATTACTGTCGCGAGCGCGTATGCGTTCTGTCACGTATGAAGCGTTGGTTTCCAGATAACATGTTCAAATTTGACACGCGTGAACTTCGGCAGCAGCTTTGTGGTAGCAAATGATTTTTTTTTTCTCCCCTTCTGTGAGCAGAAGTCCAATGTGGACGCGTCACCCAAGGTATCACTGGCTGACAGGATGAAGATCCTGAAGGACAAGGAGGAGCAGTGGAAGACCAAAGGGAAAGGAGCCGCCAACGATTCCGTTCAGTTCACCGTGGCCGGACGCATGGCCAAGAAAGGTAACGTTGGACCACCCCAAAAAAGGCTTCGTTCTCATCGACTGTCATGTCTTACCAGGTCTGGTCTCAGACGCGGGGAAAGCAGAGGCCCGTCTCACCCCCATGAAGAAGTCCAACGCCACGCCCGTGAAGCCGCTAGAAGGTAGCGAACGCTCGGCGACCCTCTCACGTGACTCTCCTTGACCATTTCGATGGCTCTGCTCCAAAGAAATCTCCAGCAGAAGCGGGGTCAAGGTGGAAGGGGACAAAAGGCTGGACAAACTGGAGTCCTTCCTGGACAAGCTTCACAGTAAAGGTACAATGGTCATCCAACGTGGATTCCAGGAAGCAAATTTCATGCCGTGCCGCTTTCAGGCGTGAGCAAGAACAAGACGTCCACCATCGAAGTGACGGCCGAGGCCGAGAAGGAAGTGATGACCCTGGACGACCACGAGACCTTCGGTAACTTCTACCGATCCATCTCGCCCTCGGCTTTCCAGGACGTCTCGGTGACCGAGGAGGACCTGAGCCAGATCCAGTCCAACACGCCAAAGTCGGTCCAATTCAAAACGTAGGAGGGGAGGAAACAATATTGAGACCTGAACGTGGTTCTTCCTCAGGTTGGCGTCGGCCGTGGCCAAGCACAAGCGCGCCGTGCGGCCCAACAGGAGGAACCAAGGATCCAGGAACCCTCTGAGGGCACTGGCGGCCCGCAATGACATCCGGCAGGTGTACACGGAGCAGAGGCTCAACATCGCCAAAGTGGAGACCAAGAGGATCCAAGTGGAGCGCAGTAAGACACCATAACAAGCCAAAGATGCTCCAAAAGAACTTTTAAAATGTCCACTCTTCTTCTCCACCCAGTGGCCAAACACTCCAACCTGGCCGACGTGGCCTTGGCGGGCCTGGCCAGCAAGGAGAACTTCCGCAAGGTCAACCTGCGCAGCGTCAAGTCGACCGACGTGGTCACCAACAACAGCGCGCTGCCCTACAACAAGCTCATGCTCATTCGCATCAAAGGTCAGAAGGTCAGGCCGAGAAGCTTCGTGAACCTTCGGGTGGGGTAAATAAATATCTTGGCATCTGCAGGTCGCAGGCACGTGCAGGTGCGCCTGGTGGAGCCCACGTCCAAGTCCCTCAACAGCGGCGACTGCTTCCTCCTCATCACGCCCAAGCATTGTTTCATGTGGAGCGGCGAGTTCGCCAACGTCATCGAGAAAGCAAAGGTGAGCAAATGGGATTTGGGTTTCGCCGCCACGGGCTAAATCGATTCTGCTCGGGCGGTAGGCGTCGGAGATGGCGTCCTTCGTTCAGGCTAAGCGGGACCTGGGCTGCAAAGCCCCCCAGGTGACGGTGCTGGAGGAGGGCATCAATACCGAAAGCAAATGGGCCAAGGAGTTCTGGAGTCTGCTCGGGGGGAAGAACCAATATCCAGGTTTGTGCTCCAGTCCAAGTTATGATGAACACATGCCTTGTGAACATTTGTGTGTGTGTGTGACAGGGGCGGGGGAGCCAGAGGAGGACGAGCTATACGAGAGCGGCGTCTTGGACTCCAACGGGGTCTACAGACTCCAGGGAGACAAACTGGTGCCTCACGAAGATGCCTGGGCCTCCATCCCGAGCGTCACCTTGCTGGACTCCAATGAGGTGAGAAGCTTTGAGGGGGGAAAGCGCCTGGTCATTGTTCTCCTGACTCTGCTGCTGCTGCAGGTTTTGGTGTTTGACTTTGGCGGCGAGGTCTACGTGTGGACCGGCAAGGAGGTGTCTTTGGCGGACCGGAAGGTTGCAGTCAAACTGGGCAAGCAGCTCTACAGCGGCACCTATGATTACACCAATTGCAGGGTCAACCCTTTAGATCCCTCCTGCACCGAAAGCCGTGATGTAGCACAGTGAGTCAAAGAAGGATTTGTTGTCTCACTGCGCCCCCTTGTGGTGGTCTTCACGACTGATCATCCCTCCACTCAGGCAAGGAGAGGGCCGCCCAAGTTGGACTCTGTTTGGCCGCCTGTCGGAGCACAATGAGACGTCCCTGTTCAGAGAGAAGTTCCTGGACTGGGCCGAGAGGACGAAGGAGGAGGCGGCTGTAACGGAGGAGGTCAAGGTGCAGAAGGATTTTCTTCTGGAGTCATTCAAATTTGGACGCTTGGAGACAAAAGATTATATTTGTGCGCTCAGAGCCCGGTCCACTCCAACGTGCGCTCCTCGCCCGACCCGGACCTGCAGCCGTGCGACGCCACCGAGCTGCTGGCCAACGAGCCGCAGCCGGTCCGGACGCTTCTGGAGGGCGTGGACGTCCAGCGGGGCCACGGCGTGGTGAGGACGGAGGACAGCAGGCAGGCGGAGCTGGCCACCTTGGCCGTGGACGCCTGGCATATCAAGGAGTACGGCGAGGAGGAGGTGCCCAAGGAGAGCCTGGGACAGCTTCACGAAGGGGACGCCTACATCGTCCGATGGAAGTATTCCATCACCACGCTCGGTGAGGACCGAAAACAAACACCGGTCCATCTAAAAAAAAAATCCAGACGATGAGCTCATTTCTCTCTCCAGTGGGAAAACGGCAGAAACCGGGAGAGCTGAGTGCCGGCGTTGCGGGCAGGGAGAGGACGGCCTGCTTTTTCTGGCAGGGCCTCCGCTCCGGCGTCAGCGAGAAGGGAACCTCGGCGCTCAAGACGGTGGAGCTGGGCAACTTCCGAGGCTCGCAAGTGGGTGTCGTTATTGCCCCTAGCGACCTTTTGAGCGCTGTGAAAGGGTGACACGTGCTGGATTGCAGGTGCTGGTGAGTCAGGGGAAAGAGCCGCCTTGCTTCCTGCAGCTATTCCAAGGAGGCTTGGTGGTCCACAAGGACAGTCGAGCCGACTCGCAGAAAAATTCAGGTGATCAAGGAGGGAGGGAGGAGCCTGTGTGTTGCACGTGCTGATGGAGCGTCATCTTGTGGCCCAGGAGGTTGGAGGTTGTTTTGCGTTCGTGGCGAAGCGGAGGTGGAGGCCATGCTGTTGGAGGTGGAGTGCACCGGCGCCAGCCTGCGCTCGCGGGCCGTCCTCCTGCTGCTCCACGGCCGGGAAGCTCGTCTCTACCTGTGGCACGGCTGCAAAGCTCAACCCGGCGCCAGGGAGGTGGCCAAGAGGACCGTAGAGCGCATGAAACAAGGGTAAGTAGAAGGGGGGCGGGTGGATGCGGTCCAAGACTGACGCTCGCCACTCTCTCCAAGGTGTCCTCCCGAGTTGGGTCTGAGCAGCGCCGGCAGTGTCGAAGTTGAGGAGGTGGAAGAAGGAAGCGAGCCCGCCGAGTTCAAAAAGGTTCTCGGCCTGCAGGACAGGAAGTCCTACGACTGCATGCTTGAAGGTCTGGCGCGTTTCCCAACCCGATGGACCGGGTTTGCGACGCAATCGTCAATGACGAGGCGCCTCGGCTGCTTTCAGACCCCGGCAAATACAATTACACCCCCCGGCTCTTCCAGCTGAGCGCCAGCTCGGGCGTCTTTGAAGGCGAGGAGCACCTTTACCCCGCCAGGGTGACGGAGGGAGTCATGGCCATGCCCTTCCTCCAGGAGAACCTCTACACGGCTCAGCAACCCGGTAAGAGCCACACCGAATGAACCCTCGTCACGTTTGCTCATCGCCGGCGTGCATGTTCCAGCTCTCTTCCTGCTGGACAACCGTATGGAGGTGTACCTGTGGCAGGGCTGGCAGCCCGAGGAGGAGCAGTGCACGGGCTCGGCAAAGATGCGCTGGGACAGCGAGAGGAAGTGCGCCATGGAAACCACACTGCACTACTGTCGAGGTCAGCACGAAAGCTTTGGCTTGCAAAAGAAATTTTGGCAGCATGTCTTCACATCTTCTTACACCGGCTTGCAGAAAAGAGCTCACGGCGCCCCCCTCAGGCGTACCTGGTGATGGCAGGCTGCGAGCCGCTCACCTTTACCAACATCTTCCCTTACTGGAAAAAGGACCCCAGCGTTGCCTCCAAGGTGAGGAATGTTCTTGTCGTCAAATTCAACACTTTGTGCATCCTTTTTTTTTTTGTCTTTAGACTACGGGCTCCAAAAACAAAGTCACCTTAGTGAAGGAGGTGCTCTCCAAGCTCAGTAAGCTGCAATACTCCATCGAGGAGCTCACCAGGTCGCCCCTCCCTGATGGTGTAGACCCTCTCCGCCTGGAGGATTATCTCTCTGACCAGGACTTCAAGGTAGACAAAAAAATAAATAAAAATTTGAGTCCACCAAGCTCGTAACGTTCCTTTCATTAACTGCCTCCAGAAACTTCTGGAGATGAGTCGGGTGGAGTTCAACGCCCTGCCAAACTGGAAACAGAAGAACCTGAAGAAAAGTAAGGGTCTCTTCTAAAAAAAAAAAAAAAAAAATCACCTCATTTTGTAAAACCCATGTACAATGTTGTACAGTTTTTTTCTAATTTTAGCCAATTAATCGTGCAATTTTTAATCAACCTTTGTTTGTCTTCTTGGTGTGCTAAGCGCTTTACTCAACAACATTTTAAATGTTGTCCAATTTGAGCGACAAAAAAACTGGGAAGGGAATGAACAAACTGTTACATCATTTGCTCACTTGAGGCCTTGACATTTTTGATATTGCTTCATTTGATGGGAAATAATTCTTTTGAATAACACAACGACTCTTTTGGGACCAGATGAGACTTTTTTTTTTTAAGACTTGCCAACGAGTGTTTTGTGTAAAAAGTATTCATTGTATGCTAGTGTGTGTTGTGTGTTTACTTCTCACACATGTTACATGTATGTTGCATGGCTTCTATCATTTTTATGCAATATGATCTTTTTTGTATGTATAAAAAAAATAGACAGATGGCTGTTTTTATTATTTTGGACATGTTTGTAACATGGTTGGACATGATATTATGAAGAAGGAGGAAGAGGAGCCGGGGCACAGGTGAACCCTTCTTTTTGTAGGTGCGTGCAATGCCAACTTTTCTCCGCCAAGGGGTGCTGTTTCCTCATGTTTCAGGTAGGATTGCTGCTGATCAATTTAGTAGTGTAAAATGTTATTCAAATTTACCGTTTTGGTGTTTATAGTTGGTTTTAACAACTTGTGAATCACGATATAAACATTTGAGAGGACCATTGTGCCGTGCAGTTGTGTTTGGAAGCATTTTTTTTGGAAGCAGTCTTTTTGTAGGTGCGTGCAATGCCAACCTGTTTCCGCCAGGAGGTGCTGTTGCTGCAGTTTCTCATGTTTCAGGTAGGATTGCTGCTGTGTTAAATGTTACTCAAATTGACTGTTTTTGTGTATTTTGGTTAATTTTAGCAACCAGTGACTCACGATACAAACATTTGTGCCGTGCAGTTATATTTGGAAGCATTTTTTAAATCATTATTTTTCTGCATGTTTTATTGCAATTAGCTGTTTAATGAACGGCTCCTCGACGATTAAGAAACTTTTGGGGAGGCTTTTGCAACACTGTCTGCAAATCTGATTCGATTCTTTTACTTGCAAGTACCAAGCGCTATAAAAGTTGCTGCACTTTTTGCCGGAAATGCAGCTCGATTTTTATGGGCCACATAATATAACGGCCGCTCGGTATGATGCTGTCCACCGCACAAACTAAAACCGGGAGGAGAAACAATAATAAGCACGATTAGATTGGTCCAGCATCCTTTTTGTTATTGGATGCCATTAGAAAATGGAGATTTGAGGGTTTTTTTTTTTCTTAGTCTCAATGTTGTTACACTTTTTGTAAATTTAAATCCCCATTCATAATCTATTATGTGATTAACATGCATAAAAAGGTGGCGTGCTACATTAAAGTGCCTCGTTGTCCCTTCACAATTTTGCCACACAAAAAAAAGCATGTCGCGCACACACACTGCGAATCCGCCGCGACATCAGGTCGTCTTCCTGCAGATAACGAATTGATTGAAACCCTAACTGCACCTCTCATCCATCATTCCGGCCTGTTTCTCATCCCCCAGCTGCTCAACTTTCCTCGTTTCCGCACACACACAAATCGGCACGGAGGCTGTGTTATGATCGAGGCGCCTACACGGCAAACAAAATGAGTCAGTGGTTCGGCATTCCGGGATAAACACATGCTCGGGTTGTCGCGGGCCGTGACCTCCCTCCCACCTGGGCCGCGTTAACCTTGCGTTCGCGCAATGCGGACAGCTGCGAGTACGCCGCCGTTTGACTTCACCTCAACTTTGCAGTACCCACGAAGCACTTTGGATTGAAGCTGCACTTTTCGGATATTTTTTGGGTGGCAGAAAAATAATCTCATTTAGAGCAAAAAAACGCTGCGCTAATTGTCTCTGCTGGGTTCTCCTTCCTTGACAGACAGTTGTAAATATATATTTGCGCTGTCACGGCGTATGAACAAGAAGAACTTGCAGTATTTTATTGGCAGCGAGTGCCATTGGTGACCAATTAAAATTGACGTCGAGCGGGTAATCGTGATGAATGTGCCAGCCGTGGAAGCGGCCTGACAGTGATGCTACTTAAGATAGCTCGCACGCTAATAAACCCGCTAACCTTAAAGTCATAAAGCCATTTTATTAATGCTACGTTGGCTAGTAAAAATTTCAATAATTCGTGCTGCTGCCATGGAAACCCTAAATCACCTTTAAAATTGACGGACTAGCTCGAGTTGCATTAATTCAATTTGGTTCCATGTTGAGCACTGTGCTTGCTTATTAACTCATTCAGTGCCATTGACGGTTATAGACGACAATGATATGAACTGGCTTGGCGGTGAATGGGTTAAAAAACAAAAATGAGAAAAGATAAGCCAAATATGGGATTTGTTCTTCCTTCGATTTGGATTTAATGCAAAAACATTTCTTCAAGTCAAAGAAACATTCCCTGAAGAAAAAAAAAAAAAAATGAAGCCTTGATTTTTGTCAGACGTCTCAAATTAACGTCTCGGCAAACAAAACAGCTTTTGTTGGCAAGCAAACTGAAGTGCTCGCGGGACTGCGTTTGTACGCGACCTTCGTTGCCGCAAGCAATCAATAGAGAAAAAAATAATAATGAAGAAGTTTTGGAGCAGCGCACTCGTGTTTGCTTTTTCTCTTTCATTCGGATTTCACCATTCAGACTCGCCTGAATGTCATGAAAATTGTTCACGATAGGCTGCATCGCTTTTGATAACATCTTTGTGTTAGCTCCCAGTTTTTTTTTTTGGAGATGGACTTTTTTTCCGTGTTTGTGTAACTGATGGAAGCAGATGGAGCCTTTGACAGCGTTTGTTGAGGAGGCGGCGGGCGGCAGGCGACATCGCGCTGATGTCACTCACTCGGTCCTCTTCCTGTCTGCCCTCGCTAATCCAATCAAGTCGCTGTCGAGCTCTCGAGCCCACTCTAATTCCATCAGATCCGGATCCCCACGCTGCAGGGGGAAGGTCGTGTGGTTCTTCTGTATTTCTGCGTGTGTGTGAAATTCACGGCCTCCCTCCACTGCTTGACAAATGACCGTCCACCTCGCAGTCCCGTCATTAAAATTCAAAGTCACCTTGTGGGTGGTCCTCAACGATAGAGAGGGAAAAAAAAAAAATCACCTTATCCTCAAAAATCGTGCCATGTTGATGTGTGTGATGGAATCGGGTGCAAAGTGGCACCACTGAAGTTGAGCTCTTCAGTTTTAAAACCGACACTGAAATGGAGGCGCGTGGGTGTCGTCAAACACTCAGCTATCTAATTGCACGTCCTTTTTTTTTTTTTTTTTTTCTTCCCCAGTAGTCAAATTGTCTTTTGTGCTTTTCCGTTAATGTGCTTTTGACTTAACATCCAAAAACGGTGGCACAAAAGAAGTCAACTTTAGTGTTTTGTCCAACATTCTAGAACAAGCTAATTAGCATTAGCCTACTGTTCATATTCTTTGCAAAGAGAGTGACCTTTGACCCCTGTCTACCTTCTCAACATGTCATTTTTCTTACAAACATCCCCGTTGCGCCACTTTGCTAATGAGGAGTGGAGCCTAGCGTCCCCTCTGCTTAGCCTCTCGCTTAACGGGTCCAACGTGGCTGTCAATCAACGCTTGTACGCCACGAGCGGTCTCCCGCACTCCTGTCAACGCAATTAACGGCAAGCCGGCGCGCCGCGAGACTCCATGTTTCATTCATGACGCGAGTAGCGCAGAGTATGAGATCAGGTGTGTGCGTTTGTTCCACTTTGGTGCAGTGCCTCCGAGGGAATTGTGTGTTTCATGTTTGCATGGATGAGCAGTGCATGACAGGCGTTTCCGCACGAATGCACAATGGTGCGTTAGTATGCGTGCGAGTGTGTCTTCACAAGCACATGTGCTCCTCGCACGTTTTTTATTTCCGTAAGATTGACGGTTTTCTACCCTGACGACTTCATTTTTGCGAACGGGCCGTTTTTAAGTTTTGCGTGTATTCTTTATCCTCTGCAAAAATCTTCTTTGTTCTATTTGATTGTTGTCGCTTTATTTTTAAATATGAGTACCCCCGGATTGATTTTTCTCGCTGTCAGCATCGCGATTGCGGTTTTATCGACTTTCAAGGAAACTTCTTTGTTTAGGCAGAAAATTAAAAAAAAAAAAGCCTCCTAAAAGAATGACAGTGATAAATGGTTCTTCGTTTCGGCACTGACAGCTGCACGCTGGCAGAATGCCGATTTATTTATTCTTTTCTCATTGTTGTGATTGTACAGTCTTAGATGCAACTATTTTGGGAGCACAATGTGAATCCATGAGCATAACTCTTCCAGTCTTCCAGGGCTGGAGAATCAGGATGAGGCTGCTTTCCTTTAATGGCTCATTCATTTTTAAGCAGCCCGTGTTCTGGCAGCGCCGTGCACCGCCCACTTGGCGAGGCGTGGAGAAAATACAAAAGAAGCGCCGTTCCTTGCTGTTGATATTTTACTCTTTGGGGGAGACGTCGGTAAATCACAGCGCTGCAGTTAAGTAGGCCGATGGATCAGCGTTAACAAGCGAGGGGCTTGCACTTTAATTACACCGCTTGGCTTGTTCCAATCTTCCAAATATGGCATAATCGTTTTTCCTGACTACGATTATCTCATTCCCAAACACCCCGTCGAGTGGAAGCAACCTCCGACATGTTTGGTGATATCGTCAGCCGGTATTTTGACCCACAGCGGGGGATCCAAAATTTTAAAATAACCACACTCGAATCCGGCTGAAAACACTCAGGCCTTGAATAAGACGGATAACCTCTCTTCTGTAGCCATGGCGACCCGGGACGACCGACATAGCTTGGTGAACCGACAAGGACGCAGTGCAAGCCTTGTAAAACCTCATCCCCGTTTATTTCTCGACACAGGCGCGGTAATAAAGACAAGTTGCGCTAGGCTAACAAAGTATTCGTTTAAAGGCCAAGGCAAAGCTCGTACAAGTGGAATGAGGAATGTCATGTCAAGGTCTCGCCGGGACATAAGTCCAATTATACCGCTCATAAAACACGCCAAGGCTCGGTGACTCATCGTTTTTCATTCACCTGCTAGGAATTGAGATAAAACGATTTGAATTCGATGAATAGCAAAGGCGGCCGTTTGGAGCCAGGATGCCGAGGTGAAAATTCGCACATTGGAGTCCATCAGCGCCGTAATTCACGCGCAGTCTCGAGTTTCTTTGGCGCCGGCCGCCGATCGGACCAAGTAATCGAATCAATCGAGTAATCAAATGTGCAGGTTTCAGGGGGACCTTTGCAATCCGATTAAGTCCCGCCCCAACGCTGTTTGTCTGCAGCTAATGAAAACGAATGTAAAGCGTCTCGCCGGCGGCATGAGTCGAGATTTTAACTTCCTGCTGTGCGGACGTCACACTCGGAGACGGAAGTTTGCCGAGAATCGATTCCTCGATGTTCGAAAGGTTAATGAACACACGATGTTTTTTCGCCAATCGTTATGTTCTTGTCTTCGATTCTGACAGCTAGATCAATATTAAACCTTGCGGATATTAACCCGAGGTTCGGTCTTGGTCATTGGCCGAGGTTCGATTCAGGCAAATATCAGAATAATTCCAATTCCTGTCATGTGTTTGAAATCTAAGTTATGCTTTGGGGCGTAATAAGGCTTTATCCACGGAGAGCAGAATTGATTGCAACTGCTTCAGTCAATTAACTGGGACCAACCTAATCAACCTTGGAGGTCACTGCCAGAGGAAGACATCCCGGTGTTAAGATGCGAGATGGACGTGGGGCGATGGGAATCGGATGATTTCAAATTTAGTGCACATATCTTGAAAAACAATTACATCTGTGTTCCATGGAAGCAGATGGTCCAAAAGCATTCCTGACGAACGCATCGGGCGTGAGGAGCTTTTTATCCTCAAGACAAGCCAGCTGGCTCTGTTACGTCATCATCAAATTGAAAGACGCCGAGTGGATATTAGATGTTGTCTCGCGAAGGTCACCCGTGCAGAATCTTTTAAGGCTGCTTGAGCTTCTATTAAATTCACTCTAATGGAGGCGACTTGACCTCCACGATGGAGAAGTCGCGTCGCTCGGGGATGAAATGTACTCGATCCATACCGCCGTTGTCTGGGAGCTCTGGCGATTTTATTACAAAGCGGCTTGAGTATCTCCGTCTCCAACAGTGGAATTCCCTGTCGTCTCCCCGCCGCATTATCTCACTCGGCCCCGCCCCCCCATGGTGCTTTATCACAGATGGTCCCACAGCTCACTCCTCAAATCAGAACCTCTACTTGAATTGCATGACTCGTATTATCAGCAAATGTCCCACCTCAAAAAGACAGATGAGTTTTTTTTTTTAAATAAAACAAGTGCCCTGGCGCAGTAAAGCTTTTCCGAATAAACTTTCCTCGCAGTTGTGTAACACGCGAGATGTGACTCACACTTGGACTCGCGTTCATCTGTTTGTGCTGCAACAGATGCAACAAAACATTGTAAGCTGTTTTTTTTTTTTTTTTTTTCGAAACGATAATCCGCCAAGCTTCGAGCGAGGAGGATGAGCCATGCGGTAATTGCCGCTATCTGGACCAATTCTGCGGGGACTCGCCGGGTAAATAATGGGGAGCTAATTGATTGGAACTACTCCAGTCAATTAACTGCAAGCGCTATAATAAAGCTTTCGAGGTCATAGTGGCTGCGAGATGGGGAGGCGGAGCCAAAAATAAAAAACAAGTTATTTTGCAAGCAAAAAAAACGATTCAATTAAAATGTACTGCACTTAAGAATCTAAAAAGATTATTTGCAAGTGTAAAAGTTACACGACTGAACTTTGCTGGATTAAATTTAATTGAGTGATGCTTTCATCTACCACCAGAGGGCGCATTTTGACAATCATGTATCAAAAATATACTTGGGTTCAGAAATCTTGCCAAATCAAATGTTCCTGTCCTTTTGGCACATAAATCAAACCAATACAATCCTTGTTTCAATCTCTGTGGGTTTTTTTTTTTCATTTTGACAACCAGTTCTTGTAAATATTGCCAATCTGTGACACACAGCCAAAAAGCAGAGCTTGTTTACGCAGCTGCTACATTTTTTTTTCCTTTTTTTTTTTGTTCCTTCTCTGCTGCAGTGATAAGAGAACCCAAATGTGTAGACAAATGGTTCCTTTCTGAAAGTTAATTACAGCTCTACCTTTAATTAACTCTTGCACGCTCTGAGATGGATTACTCATTAACAACGGGGGTGGCGAGGAAGCGGACGGGCGGGGTTGAATGATGTGCCAACGTCTTTATTGAAATTTGTTTGTGATTAATGCCTGGACTTTACTGTATTTTGCTCTGATTGATTACACCATTATTTTAGTACATGTCTTTTTTTTTTTTTTGCAGTTGCTGGTGTCCTACAAAATATGTAACTAGCATGGAAGAAATTCTGATTCCAGTGGCGTTCTTTTGAAGGTTCAAGGCCAGATGGAATTGAGTCAACGTGTTGGAGGATGATGAAAGATTTACATAAGTGCAAATAGACTTGCAAGGCCGTTTGGGTTATTGAAGCAACTTCTTGGTCAAGGTTGTTGACACTTGCTGATTACTCTCGCTTTTGGCCTGCTTGAAAAGATAAATATTTTGTCGTTGTGTGAAGATGCTGGTAGCTGTGCAGTATGGGGGAGGAGAAATCTCTGTAATGCAAATTTTTAAAAGTCATCCAAAGCAGCTCCTCACTGTCGACACTTTTGAAATAATCACGACACCTAGTTTGTTTTTCCGCCTCACCGAGACACATGTAAAGTCGTCCCCGAGCGGCCCTGCTCACTTATTAAAAAATCGATCAAATATTTAGCAAGATGTGATCGTGAAAGCTTTGTGTTTTGCTCAAAACAAAACCTCATCTGCTCGGTGGCTCGACAGCAGCTGCCTCCTCTTGGACGTAAAAAAAAAATATATATATCCAAGAGCGCAATTACAACATGGCGAAGGGCCACATATTGTGTAATAAGATTGTGTCACTCTAATGGAGTGACCGGCCTCATAAAAACAAACAAAGCTTCAGACGCTTTGCTCAAACTACGTCGGAATATCTCATCTCCGAGAAATAATGTTGCATTGAACCCTAGTTTATTTTAAGCTGCATTGACGAATGATAATGAAATTACTTTTTCTCTGCGTAGCATCATTTTTGATTAGTGACATCGGTGTAGCATCGCACTCTCTGAGGCAGCCCATTTATTTCGCCATTTTCATGTAGCAGCGTTCAAGGTGAAATGTTCCGTGCTGATGTTTTGGATAAAAGTAACTTTGTAATCATCCTCCGGGGTTGGAAAAAAGATGAACGCTTGAAGCTTCGCACTGTGGCTATAATTTTGGCGTGATGTTTCACCTCCATTTGTGTAAATGTATTCCATCTCTATCTCATGGGCTAAATGTTTTCAGCACACTATTTTTTTCCCCCCTTTCTATTTTTCCCTTTTTTTTCTTCACCAGTCTGATTTTTTTTTTCTTCTTCGCCACTCTATAGGCACAAGTGCATCTTTTTTTTTCCCTCTCTCTCTGAATCCACGGCTTGTTGTCATGCACACGGGGTCAAAGTTGAGCCCACGTAATTTCGCACCCAGCCCGACTAATGACACTGCTTTTCCGTCATTCTCCCTTTTTTTTTTTTTGCGCTCATTGACTATGGATGAGCATCTGGTCAGCGCGGATGTTCAGTCAGATTACCAAGCTCTTCCCGAGAGAGCCTGCACGAGGATCAACAACGTGCTGCTCTCTTCTCCCACGTCATGATGACAGTGACTCACCTTGTTGTGGAAAAAGTCAAAGAGCGGTCTTGAACATCGTTATAGAAAAAAAGGGACAGAAATTGCACTTTTGCCAATATTTTTTTGTTTCTGACGAAAAACTTTGAGCAGACATGTTGAGAAGGTTCATGAAAAGCCAAGCTTAGCTTCCCGACGGACCGGGCCTCGGGCAATGTTAGCAAAACAAACACTTTGCGCTGGCGAATAACGACGACTCACGTCCGCCGGGACCGATGGAGAAAACACTTAAAGAACATTTGAGAGCGCTGACAGCTTAACTCGTTCACTGCCATTAACAGTTATAGACGTCAAAGATATTAACTGGGTTTATTTGGTTCACAGGAGACGGGGAGGATCAGAGACCACGTTTGCCAGATTTGCAGTCACCATCTTGAATTCAGCGGATTCATCGTGTCAAAACACGCAATCGTATTCGAGGCTTTTGAATATTTGATGCTTGTTGATTTAAGCAGCTGGGCAGGTGGCACGCCGAGCCTTGAGGGCTTTTTTTTTTTTTTTCTTCTGCAGCCAAAAGTATTACACCAACCGACACACACGGCTGGGTTTGCAAAGAATTTATTTAGCACTTGAGAAATGCCCCCGCCCCTCCTTTCCCGTAGCTTATTTTTTTAATGCAATAACGCAACAATTTGTCCCCTGAAAGCATCGCATGCCGTCTGATATTTTTCATAAATCAATTTAAGATGGAAAGGATGTTATTCAAAATGTTTTTTTGTTACAATGTAATTCAAACAAACCGCCCAAAGTGTATCAAAGAAATGCAGACAAGCTGTACTTTTTATATTATGGCTCATTTGGAGTAAAATAGATTAAAAGGGTTTCCTTTGTTGAGAAGTTTAAAAAAATAAAAAGGAATACAAGTCAAGGACTGCACATTTACAGTAACTAAGCAGGAGCAAATTCAGTTTCAACAAATTCACAGTGAATTTTTTAAATGAAGAAAATAAATGGAAAGTTCACCCAGTTAATTCATTCAGTGCTATTGATGGTTATAGATCAACCTTGATTTTAAAAAAAAAAAAAAATTGGAAGGAAGAGGTAGAATTGGTTTTGTACCTTCATTATGTCACAAAACAATTTGGCTAGCTCAAGACTTTTTTTCTGACTTTTCTAGTTTCATGCTAGGTTGGCATGTTTATTATTTCTAGAGATTCTGTTAAATTTGATTTCTGACAAAAAGCGATAAAAACGATTTGTAGTCGATCCTATACCGCAGAATGTTTCCGTGCTTTGTTTACAGATAAGTTGAGAGTCTGTGAGAGAAACGAAGATGCTCAAGGGCAGAAGGGCGGGGCTTACAGATGGCGAGCCATCCTCACAGTAGGGGCGGATGGATGGCTTATGGTCTCTCTGAGGGTAGCCGGCAAATAAAAGCTGCAGGTAAATTTACAACTGCTCTTTATCGGCCGTGCGGTGTGGACACCACGCTTCACTTTCTTGCCATTTTCTCATATTTGGCTGCAATATAACAAAATGTGGTCAAAGTGAAACGAAAGCCTGATCTCAAAGTTTTTGGAATTAACGGTCTGCGTTCATTCTGCGCAGTTTGGCGGGCAAGTTGGCGTCCCCGTCCAAGGACAAGAGCTGGACCTGCTCCTCGGGCCGCCCCCCTTGGCGAGCGGCGGGGATAGAGCTGGACCTCAACCTCTGGATGCTGAGCGGCAGGTCGCCCGTGCTGGAAGCCTTGCCGCCGCCGGGCAAGGGCACCGTCGTGGTGGTCTTGGCACCCCTCCACACTTGCTCGTCTCTGGTGGAGCTCATGCGTTGCAATTTGCTGGGCAGCCTGGTGGCCTGCTCCTCCGCAGGCTCCACGTTGTCGGCCGAGAGGAGCCTCCCTCTGCGGCCCCCTCGGTTGCCCGCCTGGGGGGAGGAGGGCGCGGGTGCCACCGGGAGAACGTTGGGCGACGTCAGCGACGACTTCTCCTCTTGCTCTTTGACGCTGTAGGGTGGTGTGGGCACCTCGAAGGTGTTATGGAACTGAGAGTAGTCCACCCTGAAGAAGCCCTCCTCCAGAGACATGACTGGCAGAAAACGATGGCCCCATAAGACTTCATCTTCCGTGTAAGATGTCCGCGCTTGACACGTCATGCCTGTCGCAACGAGACGGTCCATCAATATTTCAAATGGCGGAAAAGGGAAATTGGAGCATTAAAAAAAAAAAGGACATTAAAGTGAAAAGTGGACAATCGCCTCAGGGAAGAACAAAGAAGAATACATGACGGAAATGGAGACGAGCTTGAATCGTGCATCATTCAAGGCCATTAATTAAACATTCTGTTAAATATTGCAGAGAAAATTGCTGGAGGCTAATTCACGCAAATTATTGAGTCCAGACTTTACTTATTAGTCAAATTTGAGTTTCTCAAACTTCAGCAACTCAAGAAAGGATCAGAGCATTTAACCCCCAAAGTGGATTCAAACATCTCTCACCGGTGGTCTCCACGATGCCTTCCAGGATGACGACGATCTCAAATTGCTCGCTCATGAGCGAGCGTTGCGACAGGTCGAAGAAGGGGCTCTTGGCGTTGATCTCGTGGCAGATGGTGAGCGGTGACACCAGGAAGAGCTGGTCGGCGCCCGTGCCAAACCCCACGTCCAGCTCGCACTGGTCCAGAGGCAGAAACTCTCCTTCTGGGGTCTGACGAGACTGCGGAAACACACCGAAAGATCTTGAGGTCACCACAAAATTAATAATCTTTCTTTTTTAAATTCTACTTCCTGTTTTTTTTTGGGTGAGCAACCACAGATGGCAAACGGGCAGTCATTTGTATTCACAGCGATGTGGAGGACAGGAGGGTGTGACATTTCACAGGAAGACGTCTGTGCCCACAGATCGCCGGCTCCCCTGCTGAGGAGCAACGTCACGACACGCATGACAAGCTCCCGTTTCTGAGGTGAACTCACGTTCATCGACTCTAAAAGTCAAAGGTACTTATCGGATACCGCTTTCGATTGTATTAATGGAAAAGGTCCCCGTGGACGCAGCGGCGGCGTCGCTTTTGCTTTTTCTTGGCCCTTATCGCGGGAAAAAAAAGCAGCCTCAGCGAGAGCTGTCGAGAGGATTCAAACACAAGTTGACCCGAATTCAAATCAGTAAAAATCCAGCCAGGGGTAATCTTTGGCTCGGTATTTACGAGTCTTGCCGACTGCAAATTTCGACTGATGGCAAAATGAAGCTTCATATTTGCTTCATGAACAGATTTTTTTTACCACCAGATGGCAGTCTCAGCTCAACATTGGGTTGAAAGTACACGAAAATATTCCTTTGAAAACTTACTATTGAACGGTGTAATCCAATTTGGGCCCAAATGGTTATCCTCTGTTGTATCTGGCATTTTACAGATGGAGCCATTAACCGACTCGTGAAACAAGCGATCGGCACCTTATGCAAATGAGTTTCCGTTTCAGCCACGCATGGCAAATAACTGACATACTGCTAATGTGATCAACTGATTTTCTTTTGGCAAAGTATCCGGCCCGTGCAACGATTTACAACCCATGTCTTTGCCCGCTAAACCCGCATCACGGCCAAGTTTGCGCAGCTCATTATCAGGAGTTGGGATTTATTACTGCACGCCTCAACCGACCCCCCCCCAAGTCACCTTGAAGGGCCACCATCCCGACTCTGACCTTGAGTCCAAACTGCCGTGTTGTTGTTTCTGCCAGGCTTGATCGAGCGCATTCAGTTTATTCTACACACTTGGCGTTAAATCAAGGTGTCCCTAATGATGTGGCCAGCATGAGTGTATCCACAGCGCCTTCCCTGTGACTTTTCCCCAGAGGGCGAAACTGTCACTTGAGATCATGGCGCTGCTGCACCGGGACAAAAAGCACGACTAACTCTCTGAGTCACAACAAAGCAAATCGTTTTCTGTTTGGACTGCAGAAAAAAAACACTTTTGGTGGCAAAAGCTTGTTATTGTTGGACACGGCGGATGACAATGACATATCAATCTATAACGCTGCCTTGGAGGAGATATCAAACAGCAGTTAGAGGCTGGAAATTGTACAGTGACAAAATAACGTGCGGTCCAGCGAGCGCACGAATTGGCTCAATCACGGCTTTAATCAAAGCATATATAGTGCCCCTCCGACATTGTCCCCCAGGGAGCCATCCATCTGAGCTGAGGACATTTAGAGCCAGGCTGAACTTGGAATTACAGCCCGTGGAGAGCTTTTCTGCTGACTGAGGCAGGACGCAGTGTGATGACCCTCATGCTATGGCCCGGGCCACTCAGCCATGAAGAAGCAAGAACACACACGGGATAAAGTAGACTTCACGGAGGGACTGTGCGGGAGCTCGAGTCCAGAGTGAACACCGCCTCCGACACAAAGTCAGCCCAAGATATTCTCCAGCTGACTCGAAGGTGCTGTAGTTCATGGGTTGATGGAGTTTCTCATCCAATATGCACTTTTCTTCTTGACTGGGCCCATTTTGATTGCACGGTGCCATAACGCAATGGGCTGTGGTATTCACACTGGCCCTTAGGGGTCACAATTCAATTCTACAGACTAATGGGAATTCAATGCAGGCCTCTATAAGTGCTGATAAATCATAGGGATGTCGTTCAAAAGAATGGATGTGGTCAAACGTTCACATGGTGCACTTGAATGGGAAAAAAAGACCCTTTTTGTTTGAAAGAAACCAACAGAGCAATTTTGACAGTCATTTTAGGCTTCGATACCCATTGAGATGGTGCTGCGCCTTCTGGTTTGGCCACTAGATGGCACTGTAAGTTGTGGTAATACGCATCAATTTTGGCAAGGGGTAAAGCATGTTACTATTGTTATATTGGCTGTCTTCGTGTGTTGCTTCGCTTTTTGTGTTCAAATTAGAACGACAACACATGTTAGCATTAAGATGGTGTACTTTTGGAAGGCAAAGTTTGGTGGTTTGCACCTCTGTCTCTGTTTAGTGTGAAGAACGCAGAAGAAGGGTCCAACTTTGCTTCTCCT
This sequence comes from Syngnathus scovelli, assembly GCF_024217435.2. Classification (NCBI taxonomy): domain Eukaryota; kingdom Metazoa; phylum Chordata; class Actinopteri; order Syngnathiformes; family Syngnathidae; genus Syngnathus; species Syngnathus scovelli. The sequence goes on from NC_090867.1 coordinate 8,061,190, forward strand.
TACCTTGATGACCTTGCACCTGATCTGCGCAGAGACCATGTGGCTGTTCCTCAGGTTGCCCACCCTGAACATGAGGCATAGTTTGCCGTCCCGCTGCGAGATGACGGCGTCCTGGCTGAACATGAGCGTCTCGGCGCGCTTCTTGGGCTGCGACATCTTGATGAACATGCAGCCGATGAGGAAGGCGTCCACGATGGAGCCCAGCAGTGACTGGAAGAGAAAGAGAATGATCCCCTCGGGGCACTTCTCGGTGATGTAGCGGTAGCCGTAGCCGATGGTGGCCTCGGTCTCGATGAAGAAGAGGAAGGCGGAGGGGAAGTTGTACACGTTGGCCACGCACGGCGTGTAGGACGCGTCGTGGCCGCCGTGGCTCAGGTCGCCGCGGATGTAGGCGATGAGCCACCACATGGAAGCCATCACCAACCACGCCACCGTGTAGGTGAGGATGAAGATGAGCAGGTTCCAGCGCCACTTGAGGTCCACCAAGGTGGTGAATAGGTCCGAGATGTAGCGGCTCGTCTCGCCGCCCAGGTTGCCGTGCTGCACGTTGCAGCGCCCGTTCTTCTCCACGAAACGCTGCCGCTTCCTCTTGGCCGGCGCGCAGAAAGTCATGCTCTGGTTGGTGTTCACCACCTGGTAGTCCTCGCCGAATTTCCTGCGTACGGCTGCCATGGTACGGATCGATCGGCCCTTTCTTTCAAGCGCTCAAGACTTGCCGTTGGTGCAAGTTTGCTGCGCTCCCTGCACCTCCACCCGCCCGGCCACCCTCCTCCGCGGCAAGAGCAATGTGCATTCAGCCCGCCGCACGCATCTTCGGAGGTGCTAAACTGCGAATGAACGCCAGGCGCTGGTGTTCGAGTGGCGCGCACAGGAGAGCGCGCGCGCACGCGTGGTCCTTTGACGCAAGTGCCAACTTTGTCCGCGTGCTAACTCCACTGCACTCCGTGCGCTTTCCAAATTAAGATAGTTGCATGCTCATTACAGGCTTCAGTGCGCGCTTCAGCACGGAGGGGTCTTCCAAAACTCGATGGATGGATGAAGGGAAGGAGGGATTAGTAAACATGCCCTGTATTAAATAGTTTATTTCCGAGTTGTATAGTATAGATTACGATAATGGGAAAAAAATGGTTTATGCCTGCCCTTTTACTAACAAAACCGTTGCATTTTAACTGTGTGCAGACGTTTTATATCGTTTATGAAAGCTGTGATTATTTGAATTACTCTTTCGCCCTCTCGTGGTGAATGTCTGAAGCACATACCATTATAAATGTATATATAAATATGTATAGCCCATACTGTAAATTAGTACGCTTATGTTGCACACATCGTTCTTCTCAGTGCTCACTTTTTTAAGAGCTATGCTGCGGGGCAAACGTACACATACACGTAAGACACTGGACTGAGTAACCATGTAATATGATGGTGGGTGGATGTTTTGAATTGCTTTGTCGCCCTCTTGTGGTAAATGTCTGAAGCACATACTAGTTCACTGCACTCCATCGGCTATACTTATATTTATATTGTATAGCCGATTGTATAGCGGTTCGTGATACGGGTGGGCAACATTTGACATTGAATTTCGGGAAAGTACAAACTGTGGAGTCTAAAAGTTACCCTGTGGGCAAAAATTCTATTGTGTTTGCACTTCTATTGTATAATATTCATGAAGGGAGGCAAAATTGTGTTATTTTGTTCCAGAAAAAAGACAGGTTGCTGATTCACACGGTTGCATGCGTATGCATTTGCAAGTCAGTCCACAACGTCATCGGCTGGCTGCGGCTGCGACTGCGGCTGCTGTTGCGGCTGTCTCCTCTCATGACCCGTCGGTCCGCCTGCACCCATAATCCCCCGCGCCACGACAAGATGGAAGAAAGCAGCGACCGCCGGAGAACAGTGTTTTGGCAATAAAACCCTCCAAAGCTGCGAATAAGGAGGCACCACGGGCACGTTCCAAGCCGTCTGCGGTCATGTGTAGGTGAGCGAGAACCCAAGCGGGTTGGCGGTTCGGTCCGGACTCCGTCGAGATCCTCGCGAAGCTGGCTCGCAACCGCGGGGGAGATGCACTGAAAGGCAGCATCATTGTTTGTGATGCACGGGCCGTAATGCGGCTTTTCACTCGGAGCTAACTGCTAGCGCGTTAGCAGCCGGCTAACTAGCTCGTGGCTAGTTTGATTGTTATTAACACAACCGGGTGCTAAAGCTCGAATCTGGCTTTATTTTAGCCGCGATCGCCCGAGTTTGCTCATTGGATGTGGAGTCGACGTGGAACAGAAATAGCCTCGGTGAGGTTTTTGCCAGCCACACGCACGCTCGGTAATGATTATCCGCTCGTAATTACGGCTAAAGTTAGCTATCAATAAACGGAGCGCCAGCCAGCGAGATCTAATTTCGCCTGCAAAGCTCGAGAGATGATCACATCACGCCAGCTCGTGGAAAAGTTAAAGATCAATTCAACACGATGCATTGTTTATACAAATGTATCTCGATTGATATGATAGAATTTTTGTCGAGCAGTTGCTTATCCATTTTTAAATAGCCAATTGATGGGCGATTAAACCGGGGTAACAAAAAGGGAACTTTGTTCTTTTTTAATTTTACAAGCCGTGGCTTCAAAAACAACTTTTCTGAAGGGCTTGTGGTGCTTTTGGAATCATTTTGCGACAAGGTTTCGAGGGCGATCTCGATGATGCGTCGTCGGGCTCATTGTGGTGAGTCGGCTGCTATGCTAACTAGCTGGCTAACTATTATGGATGACAAAAGCTCATCTGCTCTGTGTTCAATATGTCGCCGAGACAAATGGTCGCCTCGCATTTTGGCTGGAGAACGAGTCGTCGAAGCTTTCAACTGCTGCTTTAGGCACAAGAGTGTGTCCTAGTTGCATTGCTCAAACGTCAAGTCGTGTTTGACCTAAATAGCGTTTGTTTAGGCAAGCCTAGCGAACCGACTAATTAGTAATGTTGCATTGACATTAACGTTTGATCGGCTGAGTTGCTAACGCGTGTCCAAAACAACACGAATTCACTCCAGATTTGACTTTTTCGCTTATATGTAGCTTCATTAAAAATAAATGCATATTTTAGATTGTATTGTAGGCAGACGTTTGCTCTTACATCAGATTTTTTTACTTTCACATTTGCTTGGCCAATGTGCAGATGAGTGTATAAAATGGTTTCACTCCAAATTTTACATTTGGACTCCAGGTTACGTGCGGCCTCACTCTGGTCAGGTCACCTAAAGTGTCACAAGCGGTTTGACATCCAGGTTAGTGTAATGTTGTGTGTGGTCTTTTTCAGGGTGTTCTCCTGCCTTCCTCGTTAGATACATTGGCCTGACCCGCGCCCGCACACAACAAAGCTACCACCATGAGTATTATCCAAGACAAAATCAGCAATGAGTTTTTGCGCAACGGTGGCATGGATCCCAATTTTGCGCCCGGCATGCTCATGTTCAGCCACCTGCCGCCCGTCACCAGCTTCACGCGGCTCACGCCGCAGCCGGTCATGGGCGACCTCCCGCAGGAGATGGTCCTCAAGAAGGAGCGCGACTCGCCCCCGGACCACCAGAGCGCCGGCGTGGCCAACGCGGGCGGCTTCCTCCACAGCATGGGCATCAAGCAGGAGCGGCTAAGCGAGCTGGATTATCGCATGCCTCTCTACGGCGGGGGCGTGTCGATGAATTGCGCCGGCGCGGGGAAGAGCGCCTCCGACATGCCGGACATGTCGTACGGCAACCACCACCAGAATCACCATAACATGCTCCTGCACGACCTCAGCCACAGCAACGTGCGCTCCCTCGGGGACCCGGTGAGTGGGAACACGCCGAGGTTTACACGCACGTGTCACTTTGAGACTGATCTCGTTCGCGCTTTGCCCTCAGATGTCAGGACGAGCGGGTAAAGAGCCAAAAGATTCGTCGGGAAAAAGAGGGAGGCGGACCAACGGGGACGGACAGGGAGGCAAAGCCCGGCGGAAACGCAACGATGCTGCAAAGGTTAATCCTGTGGTTCTATCTGAGTATTGAGCGGGCTCAGACCTAAGCGTCTCCTGGTTGTCCCGTAGGCCATGATGCTGGACGCGGACGGAGCCTGCCTGTCCCCAAACTCCAAACCGCATATCTGCGAGCACTGCAACGCCGCCTTTCGCAGCTCCTATCACTTGCGCAGACACGTGCTCATACACACAGGTGAGAGGCTTTCCTGCGTGCGCTTTTGCGCCTCCGTCGGGTAGCATGGCGTCATGGCCGACTCCTGGGAGCTGACTCATCCATTGCTCATGTCTTTCTAGACGTGTTAGTCATCCCCTTTGCCGGGAAGTTCTCAGTCCCTTTATCCCTCACAATTGCTTCCTAGCTGGGGAAAAAAATAAATAAAAAAATGGCCACGTGGCAGCAACTTGTACTGAGAAATGAGGCCGAGCGCTAGTTAATGTGATGTGGGGACGGTTGTACTCTTGATCGCACAGGTGAGAGGCCTTTCCGGTGCAGTCAGTGTAACATGAGCTTCATTCAGAAGTACCTGCTCCAGCGGCATGAGAAGATCCACAGCGGTGAGTTGGCCCATTTCAATCGGACTTTGCCGTAAGTCGCAAATGACGTCCCGGCTGTTCTGTCGCAGGGGAGAAGCCGTTCAGCTGCGACCAGTGCAACATGCGTTTCATCCAGAAGTACCACATGGAGCGACACAAACGCACGCACAGCGGCGAGAAGCCGTATCGATGCGATACGTGCCAACAAGTAGGTTTGGGGCTGACGTGTTCCCGCACCGGTAAAATGAGTTTTGCATTTGATTTTGTCTCTTTGTCAACGTTGTAGTTTTTCTCAAGAACCGACCGGTTACTGAAGCACAAGCGGACTTGCGGAGAAGCCATAAAGAAGGGCCTGGACCCCAACATGCTGGAGCTCAGCGAGGCCGAGCTGGGCCAGGGCAGCTATTCACTCACTCAGGGAAACGCGAGCACCTCCGGGCGCAAGCGGGCCAAGTCCAAAAACGGGGAGGGCGGCGAGCGCAAGAGGAAGAAGAGCGCGGCCGCATCGGCGGCCTCGTCCTCCGCCGCCATGGGCCTGCAGGACTACAGCATGGAGCAACCTTCGGGCTCGGCCATGCAGGGCCGCTCTCCCAAATTGGTGTTTAAAAAAGCGGGCCGCAAGGGTTTGGATAAGGCTCTCCTTTCTCTGGAAGACAGCGGCGACGGACACAAACTGTTAGGCCAAAAAGCCGGCTCCTTGGATCACATGGACGCTTCCGGGCTGGACAACATGGGTCTGCTCCAAGGAGGCGGGGGCAGCAAGCAGGGTCCCACCACCAGCACCAACTACGACGACGCCATGCAGTTTGTGAAAAAGCGGCGATACCTCCAGGCCGTCAATAGCGACTATGGAGCGGGCGCTCTCCACATGGCGTCGCAGGGCGGCGGCGTCATTCAGGTTTCCCTGGGGCCCGAACCCACGCTGGCCATGCTGGACACGTCCCCCCTGGAGCTCAAGCACGACAAGTCGGGCATCCCGGACGAGGTTCTGCAAAGCCTGCTGGATCACTACAGCCATAAGCCGGATGGCGGGCACCACCACGACGTGGCTTTTGACCTGTCCGACCACCCGCACCACGTGGACCTCCAGCCGGCGGCGCCCGTCACCCCCGAGCTGGAGGACGACGCGGCCAACGGGGGCGATAAAACGGCAGTGATGAGCGAGTACTCCAAGTTCCTCCTGCAGGCCCTGGAGCGCACCAGCCATAGCGGGCCCTTCCCCAGCCTGGGCGCCACGGGGCCCTTCACTCTCCTGTCCAGCAGCTCCAGTCCCACGGGGCCCCTGTTCGCCGACAAGCACGTCTACGATTGCGGCTACCCTCCCGCCGTTTCCTCGCCGCTGCCCATCGCCGCCCCCTCGTCCGCTTCTTCCTCCACCTCGTCCAAGTCCCACTACGGCATGCTGGTGGGCTCCCCCTCCCAGGCGGCTTTCCACCTGACTCTGGAGCCGGCCAGCCACCAGCAGCTAACGCCTTCTCAGGAGCTGACGGAGCAGCTGGAGAAGCAGCACTCGCCCGGAGCCTTCAACCTACCTCCCCAGGATCTGACCGCCCAGACGGAAAGCTCCAAGGGGCAACAAGCCAAGGGCGGGGCCGGCGCCGCCAACGGTTCCGGCTACTCGGACCTGTCTCCTTTGAACCCCCCGAAAGAATCCACCACGTACCAGATTGAGAATTTCGCCCAGGCCTTCGGCTCCCAGTTCAAGTCGGGACGCCGCACCCCTCTGAGCTACGGCAGCGACCCCGGGGCGGAGGTGGACCACAGAATACGGACTCCGGTCTCAGAGTTCTCAGGGTATAGCAGCTTGTTAGCTGACGTCAGTGAGCCAGTCAGTACAGGATCAAAAACCCCAACAAGCCAAAGTTTCAGATAAGGCTCAGACGAGGTGAAACCAGTTGGGGATGGGGGGGGGGGGTGTTTTTGTCCACCCTGCCCCGCCTCCTACTCATCAAAATTTTGTTTTTCGTAGCAATTTTATTTTAAACACTGCCAACATGATGCAAACATGACCAGGGAGGGTCTTCCATGGCCTCAAATGCAATTTTTTTATTTTTTTTATCACGTATTTTAGTCTCTTACATTTTGTTGGGAGAAAGTAGTAATTTTTTTTTGTTTTTTTTAAATGATCGTAAACGGTAGATATTAAATGTAATTTAAAACATTTTGAGGGTAGAGATGAACTTGCATTTGTATTACTTTCCAAACCCTTGTGTTTTACCAATCGTCATCCCATTGTAAAATAATAATGTTGATAATTACACACACACAAAAAAAACAACACTTGTGGCAGGGAAAGCCCAGAACTCAAATGGCAAAAAAAAAAAGTATATATTGTCTGTTACAAGAAACGTATTAACTCAGGAAATAGGCAAAATTGTGTAATAAGACTTTGTATTTTGAGATGCAATTAGCACAGTTTTTACAGGTGTACTTTGAAACGACAAAGCTTTGAATTTTATTTTTATTTTTTTGTGTGTTCTCAATTTTACTCCACACGATCACCATGTTTTAGTCCAAATGACGGTACGGTTGCGTATCAATGTGAAACCAGCTTGGAGAAAAGAACTCCATTGAAACGCGTTTGACTGAAAACACGACGGACAGCCAGCAAGCAAACGGAAACGCTCACCTCACTTTTTTGGTGTGCGTGTCAATGGAATCAAGCAAGCACTTTTTTTTTTTTTTTTTTTCCCAAAAAGAAACATATCATCAGCAGAAACAGCAACCCATTCAGTTTGTGATTCTTAATGTTTATTTTAAAAGGAGAAAACTGTGAACAAGGGTTTTGGGAGGGTGGGATGATGCTTTTAATGGGCATTTTTTTATTTTTGAATCTCTTGGAAGGGGGGGCGGGGCTTAATTTGTCTCTTGCGGTTTGTCGGGTGATGTAAAAAGTGGATTTGCCATAATTTTGTGCGACAATATTTTGAGAGTAGCTCTTTGTATTTAAGTGTTTCTCCAGAGCTCGACTGACATGCTGGAACTTTTCTCTCTCTTTTTTTTTTTTTTTACATTGTATTTATTCTCCATTATCCGCCACACACCTTCGTAGCACCAATGCAGCAGAAGAGTTAATTTATACAACACGCCTCCTGAATATGCATCAGTCCTGCACTCACAATGAACAATGGCCTTCTTTGTCTTCCGCGGTTAAAGCCATTCTCTCTATCCCGGCACCCAGGGTTGATTTTTTTTTCAGTTAGTCAATTCCCTGCGAGCCCCCCCTCCCCAACTGTCCCTCCCCGCTGGTTTTCTGGGACTCTGAAGCTGCAAAAGGGGGAAGAACAAAAAAAAAAACTTGACAGACCAGCAACATCCCTCCAAACACTATGCTTTGAACGGAAATGGAGAGAAAAAGACGATAAGATTGACTAAATATACCTCATATCATAAAAGCGTAAGAAAGCAGGGACACGCGTTATGTTGTATGTAGTGGAAATATTTGTAGAATAGATCGGACATGTTGTCATCATTTTTACATTGCCTGTGTTTACAATGATAGAACAAGTGACTTGTCAAAATGCAAAATGTATTTTTTTTTTTTTGTGGTGCGAGGGGGGGAGTTTGTTTTATTTTAATGTGGAAACATCCATGCCAAGCAGTGTTGCATTCTAGATGCCTCGTAGAATTTTTTTTTTTTTTTTTTCACTCATGGTATATCTCTTATTTTTGTTACTTGCCATAATGTGTTTTTGATATGAACTCTAGAAGGATGTTGTTTACAAAAATGTACAAAACACTAAAATGTGTGTTCATTTTTTGTCTTGAGTTTTTATCAAGTATGCATGATTTTTATGGCTTTTTTTTCTGACTGTCACCTCAATACCAAATGTTGTAGCAGAAGCCTCCCCCTCCCTCTTCCTTCCTTTGTCTCATTAGTAGTAGACCCTCGTGACATGATTTCCCGGGCTGTACCTGTTATTGAGATGATGACCGGATTAGAGAAGCCAATAAAAAAAACTTTTTGTTACAAAACAAAAAAAAAGCTTTGGGTTTGTTGGTGGTGCAAGACTTCTCCCCGATTTTTTTTTGTGTCATCACCAGAACCCTATTTAAATCGGGAAAAAATGGCATCCCTTCATTTTCATTCATGCCTTTAGCTTGAAAGTTAGCGCTTGTATGTCTATCTTATCTGTTTTTGCAGGCAGCGTGTCCAACTACAGCTATAAAACTTTATTTTTTCCAGCATCTGGACCAAAGGTAAGTAGACCAAAAATGTCCAAAAGTGTATTTTGATGCGTGAATGTTAATTGTTCAATTTCTATTCACAGGTTGCCTGTCTAAAATTTGAACTGCAATGGCCAACGTCACGCTATAAGGTAAATTCAGAACATCAAATCTGAGAACAAAATAATGCGGCAACATGAAGGTTATTTAAGTTAAAAAAATCTATTTCCTGCTTTTGATATTTGCTTTATGGAAAGCGATATCTTTGAGTGACTCGACATTGATTTGAAGTATGTGGGTTTTGTTCTGATTGTGTGTTGGGGGGGGGGTAATTTATTTTTTCCACCAACGCCCTCTGATGACGTCGGAGCTGGGTTAAGGTGTGTTGCTTCTCGATAGCATCCGGGATCAAAGTCAAGTCAGATAATGCCAGCAAAACGGGAAGTTAAGGACCGTCTAATTAACTTTTATTGACCAAATTCGACTCAGATCGCTCCAGCTTTTGCGTGGAACCATTTCTACCTGTCAGTGTTGTGAGTTTATTCTTAGAAGCAAGGTGGAATGATCCATCATGAGATTGAGGGCTCAAAGGTCACTCGCCGCACCTTTGTCCCGGGCAAAACTTAATGGCCACCAGGTTTTCCCGTTACGTTTAAGTGTTGTGAAACCATGTTTGTCCAAGATGTTGTCTCGGGGTTTAATGGAAACTAGAAGATGTGTTGCAACTTTATAAACCAACAAAAGAAAGTTCGATTTTTCTCATTCATTTTTTGATCCATTCAGTTCATCCATAAAAGGAAAGAAAACCTTCTGAAATTCAGAAGCACTTGTTGTATCGTCCATTGGGAAACGTTTTCCTCCTGGACAGTTGGTCTGCTCACATTCCAGCCTCCTTGAAGGAGTGGCTAATGATTAAAAAGCGAGCACAGCAGCCAAGCCGTCATCATCCAAGTTGGAAGGACCAAGCTTACACGACTTGCAGCTTTCGGAGAATTGTTTTTTTCTTTTTCGTGGTACAATTTTGTTAGTACTGTGATGACGCCGCAATTGAAATTTATCCTTTGCCTGTTTGCGACCTGTAAGTAAGATTTTTGAATGGAATTATCATGAAGTTGACATCTAAATTTACTCAAAGTCTTAATTTAACTTCTTTCTTTTACATCTTGGCGATTTTAAGATTATTTTCTTTTTTCTTAGCAACGTGAGTCAGCTGGTTTGCTCAATATCTGACTTAGTCCAAGTGCACACTGTCAATATTTAACTAGTGTGTTGATAACAGCAATTAAATGCTAAGCCATTTGTTATACCTTCCCTTTTATTTTAATTTTTTAAATTTTTTTGTGGGCCTTTATTAGAAGCTGACGCTGAATGAGGAATAAGAATTTGGTGTGTAAAAAGCTCACTGCTTACCAACAGTGGGCAGCGTGTCAAAATAAGGCTATAAGGAAATAGAGGTTATAAAATCAAAGTCCCAAATTTAAAATCGCCTCAACACAAACTCTTATTTTGGTTGTTCCCTTATTTATTGCAGATGCTGTTGAGCTAGTCGTGACAAATGCTGTCAATCCTCCCGAGGCACCGGAACTGACACCCACTCTAGCGGCCCCTGCGCCCGTCAATCCGACCGAGCAACCAAAACCATCAACGCCCGTTCCAGCGACGCCTGCACCCGTCGTTCCGACTGAGCAACCGAACCCAACAAAACCCGGATCCATCAACCCTACCCAGCAACCAAACCCAACAACACCTGGATCCGTCAATTCGACCCTCCTGCCAAACTCAACAACACCTGGACAAAACAATTCGACAACAAATCCTCAGCCCACAATAGTACCAGGTACATCTAGTCATATTCGAATCCTTTGGAAAGTGTCTTGCATGTTTTTGTTTCTTTCTATGTAGATATCTGCGAGCGACTGCCATGTCCTAGCGGGAGCCAATGCGAGCCTCGTGCCGATAATACCCGCGTCTGCTTGTGTTTGGCCGGCGATTACTTCAATGAGGACAGCCAGCGTTGTGAGACGGGTAAGTAGCGATGCAAATGTTTCACGAATATATTTGAATCTGTCTTTTTTTTCCCTCAACTGTAAAATTTTTTATATTTCAGCCAAAGTCTTCCCCGGACAGCTGAAACTACCTAGAATAGAATTTACAGATGACATGAAAAACAAAACATCACGGCTGTTTCAAGTTGCTGCCTGGATAATTTCTGATCAGGTCAAATTTGTCTTGCATTTCTACACGGAATTGTTTGATAAAAGTCTAAAAAATATTGTTTTCTATCCATATCACAGATTGGTTTACTTTTCACGAATGAATCTGGTTACCTGCAGTCCATTTTGCTGGAACTCAAGTAAGTCCAAAAAGCAATTTCTTCTTCTGTCTGCTTCCATGGGAGGTTTTTGCTTCTAATCATGTCAACTTTTGTCCGCATAGGAAAATGGAACCTCCAAAAGTACGAGCCGAGCCGGGTGTCATTGCTTCTGTGGAGATGGTCTTCCGGACGTCTTCTCAAATCAAAGTACAGGACATTGAGAAAGCCGTGACCGACGCCTCCACATGTCCCCCACATTGTCTTCTGGCAAATTCAAGCTTCGCAAGTATGTTTGCCGCAATTCCTTCCAGAGCTTTACAAAGTTCTTATCCATATTTGTATCTTTCCACTTAGCAACATCCGAGCCAACTTGTACTGATTTTTTTTTTCCATTTTCTTTGCACATCTACTATAGAAACTAAACTGTGTGATAAGAAACCTTGCGACGAGAAAACCACGACGTGTTCGGAGAAAGACGACGGAGTTTTCTTATGCAGCTGTTCGGAGGATTACGTCACCGCAGAATACCACACCACACCACAGAGAGCGTGTGTTGGTAAGTGAAGCCAAATGAAAATATAAATAACAGCCATGACAGAAACAGAAAGTAAAGTCAGCCATATTCATCCTCGAGTTGAATCAGGAGTTGAATCACTGACTCATTGTTCAGAAGGTCTAATTTTGCAACTGTTCTTCCTCCGCAGCTTGCCCGAGTGGTCAGAAACCAAACGGAACTAGGGAATGTGTGGAGTAGGTGCTTTCACAATCACGCAATACTTTTTTAAATTTTTTTATGTATTGTCTAGATTTTGAATCTTCTTTTCTTTTCAGTTGTCCATTTGGTTACTCTGGTTTTAACTGCAATGAACGTGAGTACGACCGACAAAGGATTTTGAAGTTAATGTGGATAAAAGTACATAAAATGCCATCAAATTGTCAAAAGTCTAAATCCTCTTTCTGTTGTTTCTTGTTAGCATGGAAGCTCACTTTGGTCGTCGTTGGCTCAGTTCTCGGGGGATTACTGCTCATCACAATCATCGTTCTAATCGTCGTGTCGACCAAGTAATTTTTTTTTTCTTTCTGAACTGTTTATTACATGACTATATCATAAGGAGAAATTACTCAGGAGAACTTCCAAAGATTTTTTGGGTTGAAAACTCTATTGTTTTGTATTACTTCTTATTAGAGCCCCAAAGATCTCCAAGAAAACAAAAAAAGATTTGGAAACCACGAGTCCCGACGTGATCCACTTTACCGATAAGGCACCCCTCGTTACAAGCCTGCCGAGCAATCAGCAGGGCTCTCAGGTGAAGCCCACGCCAGTCCCGGGCGTCAAACCCTTCCCCAGCGGAGCGGTGCCGAGGATCCCCCGAGCCACGGCCGCCCGTCACTGGGACAATGGGATCAACCTGGAGATGACGCCGAGCAATAGTCGCCCTAGCTCCGCGGCTCATGACAGAGGTTCTGTGAGTACCGTATTCTGAGTAGAAAATGAGCCATCCGTACGTTATTTACAAATAATACAACATTCTTGGATTTCAGTGGCTCAATGACAACCCAGAAGACGTGAACGGTGGTCCGTACTCGCGGCCTCGCAACCAGACCAACCCGTACGCCCAAAGTAGGGCCCTGAATAACCCCTACTCAGAATCCCAATCCGTGAACAACCCGTACGTCCAGGATCGGCCCCGGATCAACCCTTACGCTCGGAACCAAGGCCAAAGCAACCCAATCTACTCGCATGACAATGAAAGACCGTTCAACTACTGAAGAGCATTTTTCTCATCACAAACGACAAGTGGAAACATTTGTTGCAGTGGTTGAAATATAGGGAACACTTGGACTCAAATTGTTAATTCTGCTATCTAAATAATCATTTTAAAAATGTCATAATTAATTTCAAAGTGCAGAAGTGCCGCTTCTGTCCGTTGGCGCTATCTAGTGGATGAATATTGAACTGACAGGGGCCAGAATCAGTTTGAAGACGGCGAGCCGAGCTGATTAGTTGTACTGGGAACTTCAACAAAGTTTTGTGAGTTTATCTCTGGAGGGGAAAAGTTCAAACTTGTGTGTTTGTGAATGTGAAATCCATTTTCAACATGCAACAAATGAAGCCCAAAAACGGTAGGTTTAGTGTTTATTCCTTGCTCGTTTACACTGGGTGACTTAGCTTATTTTAAACATACCCCACAACACGTCTCGCATGTTTTGTTTTCAGTTGGTAAATTCACAAATGTTGTATAAAAATATGTATGACGCATGTTCTTTATAAAAATCTTGGTGGACTGTCTGTTCTTTTTCATTTCTTTTTCGGAGTGGTTCACTTCACTTAGCTCCACTTCTCCCACATAGCCGTCATTTTTTTTAGCTCACAATTGGTGGCGGTGAACGAACTTTTAACAAGCTGCAATTTTGCAGTTGAAAAAAAGATACAAAATTTAAGTTAACTCTTAAACAAAACATAAAATGATGCTAGCACTTAATTAAAAACAGCCGATAACATCTACGAGCGACTATAATGACGCGTGGTATTATACTGCCCCCTGGTGGCCAAGGTGCGCCACAAAGTCAATTGAATTGAGGCAAAAAAAAAGAATTGGTTGGATGGTTGCATCCTCTATTTTTAGTTATTAATTCAATATGGTAATCGGTAAGAAAAGTTTCTGCCTTCAGCAACACAAATGTTCTGTTTTTGTAGTTTTGTCTTCAGTTTCCATCAATTCGGCTGCTCTTTTTTTTTTGTAAACACTTGACATGCCGCGGCCGTTCACATAAAAGTGTGCGGCTTTTTTTTCTTGCTGATGTAGACAATATGCCAACAGGTAAAAGTTCATCTTGGATCAAGTTTATGTAAAAGCGGTAAGCCATAAAGAAAGTTGGACTCCCCCGAGAGATCATTATTGCTTTGCTGCTGCTTCACAGTACATCTCCATCCTGGACCCTTTTCAGCACCTTGTTGGGATACACGTGAAGCTAATAGAAAGGGAAGGCTGAAGATTCATCAGTGATGGACCTTTTGGGTCTTCGGCTTCTGTCGCTTCTGCTCTTTCATGGGATTCACTCAGTTGGAGGTAGAAGATGATTGCTATTTTGAAATTACAGTTTTAAAACTGCTGGGTCAGAAATTGGATCAATGAATCCCCTGCTCTCAGAATTTTATTTTATTTTTTTATTTTATTTAATTAACCCAACTTCCTGAGTCGGTCCGATTTTTAACCTATCAGTTGTAAACATGTGTTGCGTTTTAATGACAAAGGGACATGCAAAATATTATATTGCATCATTCTTGTACTTCTCAATGTGCTTTTGTTTAAACATAACAAACCATTTTGTTTAATCCCAACTAAATATATATTGATTTATATACAACTACAAATATTTGCATTGTTTTTCAAGACATTTTAACTGCGACATGAGGTTGATGACTGTCACAATAATTCCAAAATTGCTCATCTCAACTTTATTTGTTCACGCTCTTAAAACAACCACAATGCTATGTTTTTAAACTAAACCAAGTCAAAGAATAAAACAAATTTTAAGAAAAAGCAGCCGGTTGACATCCAAAACAAAGTTAATCGTGCGGTGCGCACTTTGATGCAAATTTTGAATTCTCGCAGCTATTTTGTTCCCTGTCAGGCATGTCGTATAAAAGCTTGACCGCTGTTTACACTTGTGTGTTTTTTGCGCATAACAGATCCAAAGTACACTTATTACATTTCCATTTTGCTGATTCGGTTTGACTATTGACCATAAAGATCATTCACAGTGGAGAATTAACTCCCCAAATCACATGTTTTGAGTGTGAAACCGTCATAAAGCGCACTTGTAAACCCAGCGCCATAAACAAGGCAAATGAAAATCTCGGAAATGTTATCTTGTAAAAATCGAAGTTTTGTATGTTTTGTTGCAGGGACTTGTGGAAGCGGAGAGTTTCAGTGCGCCAATGGACACTGCATAGACCTCGCCTGGAAGTGTGATGGAACCAAAGACTGCACGGACGATTCCGATGAGCTCAACTGCCGTGAGTTTTCATCCATTCATTTTATTAGGAGTTAAGTGGCATGTAAGAATATTCCATTGCGTTTTTTTGTTGTTTGTCTTGACAGCGCCTCCATCATGCAGCTCGCAGCAGTTTAAATGTGTGACCGGCGGTGAATGCATCGCGCTGGAATTTGTCTGTGATGGCGAGAAGGACTGCAAGGATGGCTCGGATGAAGAACGAGAATGTGGTATGAAGGGATACAGTGTGAGCACATTCTTCTATGATTCCAGTTTGAATTTCCACTACTTGTAATCAGGCGGGCGAACCTGCAGCCCAAGCCAGTTTACCTGCCGGGAGGGCCAGTGCATTCCTGGCAAATACAAATGTGACCATGTGAAGGACTGCGTGGACAATTCTGATGAAAACAATTGCAGTGAGTATAAATAGATTTAGTATGTATTATTTATTATGACATTTTCAGAGCCCATATTTTAATAAAATAAAAATGCAAAAGTATATTTTAGTGTGATGTAGATATGATCCAGATGAACTCAAATTATTGTTTTGATTTTTTTTCTTCTTCAGATTACCCACAATGCACGGAGAAGAAGTGTGCCAATGGGGCTTGTTACAACAACTCTCAGCATTGCAATGGACTCCAAGACTGCAGAGATGGTTCGGACGAATACAACTGCAGTAAGTAAAAAAATAAAAATAAGTTCATATCGATCCCAACAAGGACCACTGGGGAGACCGCAGATCTCCGCCACGGTCAACTTAATCCAATTTACGCGAATAACAAAAAAAGCAAAAAAACTAATTGTGGTGAGAAGTTGTAGCGATAATTGGTAGCAACTTTCAGCAGCTCTGCAAACGACTACCAAATAAAAATGTAAACTCAAACTTTCCCTTATTAATTCTGTCTGCCTGTCTGCTTTACAGCTGTCAATCATTGCTCCACCCACCAATATCAATGTGCCAATGGTCTTTGCATCCCCAACTACTTCTTATGCGACCACTGGGATGACTGCGGGGACAACAGTGACGAGCAAGGCTGCGGTAAAGCCACGCGAGAGGAACATTCAAATGTTCCGGTTGCTCGAGCGCCGATAGATGTCAAATCCCATCTTCCTGCCTGTTTTCCTTTGCAGTGTATCGGAGCTGTCGCGGCGATGAGTTCACGTGCACCGATGGCCGTTGTATTCCTCAGTACTGGGTGTGTGACAAGTTCAATGACTGTGGGGATAATAGTGATGAAAAAGGATGCGGTAAGGACACTGAATGCTCAATTTATTTGGGTCGCTTCGGTCCGTGTGCGTTGACAATAATCGATATTGCTTGCAGACAGCAACTCCCGTGATTGTTACCCCGGCGAGTGGGGCTGCCCGGGCTCCACGGCTTGCATACCAGTGGGGAAGGTTTGCGATGAGAAAGCAGATTGTCCCGGCGGAACAGATGAGACTAACTCCACTATTGGGAAGACCTGCAGTAAGATTTGAAGTTTCATACACAGTAGCGTATCCCTAACTTTCATAGGGCTCTAAAGTGAAGGTCCAAAGATTGTCTCCATTGTCCGTTAATGCCCCCATAAGCATTTCTAGCTGCTGAGGTTTTTACACGATAACAGCTTTGAACGTTACAGCTGCCTTTACAAACGCTCGGTATAACATTAACCTTTCTTCAGGACGGAACTTGTTAATTGCGTTCAAACGCAGGGCTGGATAGCCATAATTTAACCAGCAAAGAATTATAATGACACCTCTGCAGATGATTAGAGGCATTTAACAAGATGTGTCAGTAAACTGGACTTTTATTGACGCCGCCCGCAGGCCTGGAGCGCTGCTCAACCTTGAGCTGCGAGTATCTATGCCACGTATCGCCAGAAGGAGGCGCTTGCTACTGCCCTGATGGTTTCATTGTAGGCAATGACAGTCGCTCCTGTGTTGGTAAGATGCGGAAAAATCGCATCGCTACGGCTCCTGCGTACATGCATGGCTGGAGAGTTGACGTTTGCTTGGACTTTTATTCTTACAGACTACAATGAGTGTCAAATCTGGGGGATCTGCGACCAAATATGCGAAAACCGGCCCAACGCGCACCGCTGCAGCTGCGCCGCTGGATACTTCCTGGAACAGGGTCACATCTGCAAGGCTAATGTGTCAGGTACTCACTGCCACATATTTTGAAATCTAGATTTAAGTTGACATTTCATCATCAAAAAAGATGTCCGTGTCCAACTTTTTTTTCCAGGTGGAATGCCACACCTCATTTTCACAGACGGAGGCGACGTGATGATGGCCGACGTACACGGGCGCAACGTCCGAACATTAGTGCCCGCTCAGGGGAAAAGTGTGGTTGTCGGCGTGGCGTGCCACCAGTACACTGAGACCGTCTTCTGGAGTGACACGTACAACAAGAAGGTGAGCCCCGCTTGTCGAATTTCAAATGAAGCTTCTTGCATCATTTTATTTTATTTTTTCTTTGCCAGGTGTATTCTGCCAACTATAACGGCGGAAACATCAAGGAGGTTCTGACGACGGCAGTTCACAACGTGCAGAATCTCGCCGTGGACTGGATCAACTTTAAGCTGTACGTGTTAGAGGCGGCAGTGGAGCGCATCGACATGTGCGACTTTGACGGAGGGAATCGGGTCACGCTGGTTGCTGAAAACCTGCAGAGTCCTCACGGCCTCGTCCTGGACCCCACAGTGGGGTGGGTCGACAATGGAAATGTTTGAATTTTATTTCATTGTATCTGCTGTTGGATTGAAATCTTAGTTATTTTCCATCTGCCTTTGCAGTTACATGTTCTTCACCGACATGGGCGTCAGTAAAAAGGAGATGAAGCTGGAACGGGCTTTCATGGACGGCAGTAACCGCGTGGAGCTGGTGAAGAGCCGGCTGGGCGCCCCGACCGCCATTAGCGTCGATATCGTCACAAAGAGGCTCTACTGGACCGACAGCCACTTTGACACGGTGGAAACGGTCACCTATCACGGTTTACACAGGTAAGCGTCACGTTGGGATTGCTCCAGCTTGTCATTTACTTGTGGTGTTGCGAGCAGGAAAGTGGTGCTCAACGGCGCAACCCAGGCTCCGCATCCTTTCGGGATGGCTGTCTTTGAGAACCATGTTTTCTTCACGGATTGGACCAAGATGGGAGTGGTGAGAGCCAACCGCTTCAACGGCAACAGCCCGGCGCTCCTCTATCGCACGGCCAAGCGACCTGGCCATATTGTCGTCTCCCACTCGGTGCTGCAGCCCATCGGTAAGCGCCGGTCCTGCCTTTGAACCCGCCTGGCCTCAATAATCCTCATTTCATCTCCTCCCACAGTGATGAACCCCTGCGGCCGTCACAACGGCGGCTGTCAGCAAATCTGCGTCTTGAGCCACCGCACCGACAATGACGGTCTAGGCTACCGCTGTAAGTGCCGCCTCGGGTACGACCTGCAGGACGACCTTCGGACTTGCTACAGTGAGTTTGTGATTGGGCGTAATCACCTGATATTTTTTAAATGATTTTTTTTTTAATAATTGCAATTGTTCAAAACACAGTCACCCATTGACTAACAACAAACTTTTACGAACAGAGGTGAAGAACTATTTGCTGTTGGCCACCTCCATGGCCGTGCGAGGGATCCCGCTCTCCTTTTCCCTCCAGGAGGACATCATCCTACCCCTCGCAGGGCTGGCTTCGTCATTTGCCGGCTCTGCTGTGGAGTTTGATGGGAACGACGAGGCGCTTTTCTACAACGACAGGTTCCGGGGCATTATTTATAAGTCCAACCTCAATGGGACTGGTAAGTATGCGTTATAGAAAAGTGCACGTTGGATTTACACTCACACCGAGAATGTACATTTTATATGGAGTAGTATTTTAGTGTGTTGGATTTTGTTAGCTGTGCGTGTGTTCCTAATAAAGTGGCTAGTATATTCATAATTCTTTACATTTTTTTTATGGACAACAATACTCTTATTCTCTTTTCAGTTCAGCAGATTTTGACAGGTTACAGAGCTACGTCCGTTGACGCCATGGCCTATGACTGGACCTCCAAAGTTCTGTTCTGGACTTCAAGCTCCTACAGGTCAGTGACGGCCTTCAGAATCACAGACAAGTCGCGACGGGACGTCGCCACCGGAGTGAGGAACCCAAAAGGAATTGCGATCCATCCTGGTGCTGGGTGAGTTGCATTTGGATCCAACACTTGATGTTGTTGGGAAAAAAAATGTCTTTGTCTTCCAAAACATATAGATGAACAAAAATGTCTGTTTGTGTCTGTGCGTAGTTACCTGTTTTGGTCCGACTGGTATCGCCCGGCCGTCATCATGAGGGCCTACCCCGATGGCAGCAATGCGGTACCGTTGGTCAATACAACACTGGGATGGCCATATGGACTGGCGCTCGACTATGCGTAAGTGTGCACTGAAAGCTTACTACGTTTCTCCTCTTTACTTTTTGGTGTGTGTCTTCAACAGACAAAACGTCTTATACTGGGTGGACCCCCTCTTGGATCAGATTGGCCACGTTGACATTCAAGGCAACAACAGACAGACCTTCACCAATCTCGGACAAATCACAAATCCTTACTCTTTGACTGTTTACTTAGGTCTGTTTTTTTTTTTTTTTTTTTCTACGCAACGTGACCATTTTGGGAGAGTAAAAGTTGAGCCATTTATTTGTACCCTGTAGACGACCTGTATGTGGCTGATACCAGGACAAAAGCGATATATAGATTGAGAAAACGGGACGGAGGAGGAAACATTCTGATCAGAGAAGGAATCAACGAAATCATGAACATCAAGGCCTACACAGCCGACCTCCATAGTAGTACGTTTGCTGTCTTGTGAAAATCTGACGGCACGCGCAAGACGTGAGCCGACGTGGCTTTCGCTCTTCTCCCCGCAGGTATCGGTAGCCGTTGCAATTCGGTACCGAACGGACGCTGCAGTCACTTCTGCTTCCCGACGCCGTCCTCCGGCCGCGTGTGCGGGTGTCCGTACGGCATGAAGCTGCAGGCCAACAAGCAGGACTGCGTCAAGGACGACAGCGTCCCCCCGCCGGACAACAACTGCGGGGACTACTCTTTCGAGTGCGACGAGGGCCGATGTCGGCCCAACTCCTACCGCTGCGACGGCTATTTGGACTGCGTCGACCAGTCCGACGAGGCCAACTGCACCCATATCGGTGAGCTATGCGACAAAAATGAGACAGTAATAATCGGTACACTGAAGTTGTGTCTACTTCCCGCCAGGAGCAACATGCTCGCCCTATGCCTTCACCTGTAACAACAAGCACTGCATCATGGCCGCGTGGCGCTGCGACGGCACGGACGACTGCGGCGACGGCTCCGATGAAGCCGGCTGTCCCACCAACGTCCCCCACACCTGTTCCGCCGACTCCTTTACCTGCGATAACAACCGATGCATCTCTCCGGCGTGGCGGTGCGACGGCGACAACGACTGCGGAGACGGTTCCGACGAACACAACTGCAGTGAGTGGAATTGGGCCGTTATGGAAAAGCCGAGTCAGCAATGAAATAATGTTTTGAGATTCCTGATCTACGTGACACATACCTTATTAGATTTTTAAATGTCTTTCCACTTGTGCTACTTGTCAGATTCCACCATCACAACCTGCGGCCCAGCCTACTTCCTATGTCCCGACCACCGCTGCATCTTCCAAAGCTACGTCTGCGATGGAGACCAGGACTGCTTGGATGGCTCGGACGAGGAAAACTGCGGTAGGAATAACTCTACTCGCCGTTGGAATCTGTTTAGTCGTGTGGCGCTAACACTTTCTTACAATTTCCTCCCGACAAAAAGAATTTTCCTGCGCCTCCTATGAGTTTGCCTGTGCCAGCGGCGACCAGTGCATTAGCAGCAGTTATCGCTGCGATGGCGTGTTTGACTGCCGGGACCATTCTGATGAGCGAAACTGTCGTAAGTTGCTGACCTAAGAGCATTTGTCAATGCCGTGAATGAGATTGTCTTATAATGCGTGTCCTCCCCCCCCCTCCCACCAGCCACTCGCGGCCCAGGCTTGTGCCACGACAACGAGTTCCAGTGTCAAACGGACGGATTCTGCTTACCGGATGACTGGGAGTGCGACGGCCATCCCGACTGCGAGGACGGATCGGACGAACACGTGGGCTGCCCGCCCGTCACCTGCTTATCCAGCTACTTCCAGTGCCCAAACAAGATGTGCATTCCAAAATACTGGTTGTGCGACGGGGAAAACGACTGCCGGGACAATAGTGACGAGCAGAACTGTCCCACGCCGCCTTTCAAGTGTCCTAGCGGTCAGTGGATGTGTCCCACTGACCAGGTGTGTATTCCGCAAGATAAAGTCTGCGATGGCCAGAAGGACTGCCCGAACGGAGCCGACGAGTCGCCTATCTGCAGTGAGTTTTGCTCGCCGATCATTCTTCAGATTTCAAATGCTTGATGGAACCGTCACTCTTGTGTAAAGATGAAGAAGACTGCGCGCTGAACAACGGCGGCTGCAGCCACATCTGCTTTCAAGGACCGTTCGGAGCCGAGTGCAAGTGCCCGCCGGGTTTCCAGCTGCTGAACGACTCCAAGACGTGCGACGACATCAACGAGTGTCTCATCCCGGGCTTTTGTAGCCAACAGTGCTACAACGAGAGAGGAAGCTTCCGCTGTTACTGCTCTTTTGGTTACCTCCTGGAACCAGACGGGCGCACTTGCAAAGCTGTAGGTGAGCTTGGGTGTGGGAGTGGAAGGCATGTGTTCTATAGGAGTCCCAAAATTGGCCACTGGAGTCTGACTGACCTTTGAGGAATGACATTTCTTCTTCCTTTTTTAGACCCTCTGGCCGCTGTGCTCCTGGTAGCCAAGCGTAGCCAAGTCATCGCCTACAGCATCAACGCAAAGCCTCCCACCATCACTCCAGTGGTGGGTGGTTCGAGCATCGTGACCGTTGACTTTGACCGAGTCACTTCCAGGGTGTACTGGGCGGACGCCACCCAGAAGAAGATCTGGAGTGCCTACCAGAATGGAACCGATAGACAAGAAGTACGTTTTTCCTTCTCGCTTTTGCAATGTTTTCATACATACTTCAACTGCTTAACGATGATGATGTTGCTCCAGCTTTTCTCCAGCGGTCTGATGATGCCAGAGAGCATCGCGGTGGACTGGGTGGCCAGAAACCTTTACTGGACCGACTGGGCCATGGAGAACATCGAGGTGTCCACACTGGACGGTCGCTTCCGTAAAGTGCTCCTCAACCAAAACATTACAAGCCCCCGCGGCCTGGTTTTAGACCCTCGCAACCAGTAAGGAAACATTAAGTTGACTTATTGCTTGAGTTATTGATTCAAAATGTTCTGGTCACCCCACACAGCACCAACCTCATGTTCTGGTCCGATTGGGGTCAGAATCCCAGGATAGAACGAGCCGACATGGATGGAGGCACGAGACAGGTTATCGTCAGTACAAAGATATACTGGCCCAGCGGCTTGGCGCTGGACTACACCGCACGCAGGGTCTACTTCGCCGACGCTTATCTTAAATATATCGACTACTGTGACTATGACGGCAAGAACCGCTATCAAGTTATGGCAAGCGACATGGTAGGTTAAATTCAAATCACACGGTGAGGATGGGAATCCGGTCAAATCTTCGTGGGCCGGCAGGTTCTTCAGCACCCGCACGGCATGACCATCTTCGAGGATAACGTCTTCTGGTCGGAGCGCTACACCAGCAAAGTGATGAGCACCAACAAGTTCCACGGTGGCAACGTGAGCATGCTGCTCAACAGCGTCTATCAGCCCATGGGCATCGTTATGGACCATCCCATTAAACAGCCTGCAGGTGACCTATCGTGACCTCACTTGCGTGTCGTGCAAAGTTGTCGCTCACCGGCGGGTTTGTTTGCAGGCCTCAATCCGTGCAAAGACCATCAGTGCAGTCAACTGTGCCTGCTGTCGGGCTTCAGGCCAAGATATTACACCTGCCACTGCCAGTCGGGATGGACGCTGGATAAAGATAAACGCACATGCAATAAAGGTGGAAAGTTATATTTTTTTTCAGCTATTAAGAGTACTTAGAAGCACCACGTGTTTCCTCTATCGCAGATAAAACCCCCTTCTTGATGGTGGCAAAAGATTCCGTGATTTTCGGGATCCCGCTAGACCCAGCCAACCCCTCCGAAAATGCGATACCGCCGGTGTCGGGCATCGGTCCGAGTGGCGACATTGACTTTGATGACCGGGACCAGTTTATTTACTGGGTGGCGTCATCAGTGAGTGGGCATGCTGAACTTGGATATTCATTTTGCTTTGTGACGTTCATGTGTCCTTCACTTTTTGCCAGGGTTCCATATGGCGAGTGCACACCAACGGCACCAACAGATCTCAGTTTGCGCCAGCCGCTCTCCTGGGTAGGCCGTCTGGTCTGGCTTTTGATTGGATCAGCCGAATAATGTATTATAGCAACCCCACTGCTAAGTCCATCGAGGTACGAAGAACTAAGATGTGCTCAAGGCAGACGGTCTACATGCATGTAAATTCAAAATGCTTCATTCAGGTAATCCGAGTTGATGGAAAGCAGCACTACCGGAAAACTCTCATCACCTCCAACGGGAAACCAGAAGGCGTCGGACAACCTCTTGGAATCGCCTTAGATCCAGCAAGAGGGTAGAGCGTCGCTTATATCCGAATTAAATGCGGTCGCAACGATCAAACCAAATGATCACCTTTGCAGGAAATTATTCTGGACGGACAAAGGGTCATCAAACGGGGTTCCTCCTAAGGTGAGCAGCGCTGACATGGATGGGAGCAACCTCAAAAACCTCTACACGGGCAACTTGGAAAACGTCGGCTACATCGCTGCCGATATTTCCACCAGGAAACTTTACTGGGGTGTTTCGGGCTCAGGAGTGGTACGTCCGTCTGTAATAAGATACAAAGACTGTGCGTGCTTGCGCTAACGTGCGCGCTTTTCTTCAGATCGAGAGCGGCACCATGGACGGGGCGAGCCGGGTGACAGTGGTCAGCGGCCTGTCTCACCCGTGGGGGTTGACTATCCACGAGAGCCATCTGTATTACACGGACCGTGACTTTGAGGTCATCGAGAGGGTGGACAAAGAGACGGGCGCCAATATGGTGGTGATGAGAAGCGGCTTGTCCAAACTGACCGCCATCAAAGTGCACGCCAGAGACGGTATGTGGATTAAAAGTTGACATTGCGCAGGAGGTCATCTTTAGCCCCACCCAATCGGTCCCCCTGTTTACTTTAGTCTCAGCAGGGACGTCAAACGCTTGCAGCTCCAACAACGGAGACTGTCCTCACCTCTGTCTGCCCAAACCCAACGCAAAACGGAGCTGCGCCTGCACCGCAGGCTTCCACCCGACTCCGGACGGCTCCCGCTGCGAAGCGTTCGACTCCTTCGCCGTCGTCTCCACGCCCCGATACATCCGCGGCTTCCACATTAACAGCTCAGATCATTCTGAGGCCATGGTGCCCATCGGTGGATGTAGGTAGACTTGGGTGCAACTCAACATATTTATCTGCCAAAGATTGTAAATTGTTGAACTTTTATTTTGCAGCGTCTTACAACACTAAGCAGGATTTAGGCCTCCACATCGAGTCAGGTTACGTCTACTGGATTGACAACAGCAGCTCCACCTCTGTCAAGGGCATCTACAGGAGCAAAACTGACGGGTCAAACTACCAAAAGGTGGTCTCCGGCGGCATTGGAAGAGGAGGCATCCAGGGTCTCGCTATCGACTGGGTTGCTAGTATGAAATCCGACTATTATCTGCAAATCATATATCACATATCATTTTTCTAAGCCCACCTTCCCTCCCTCAGACAATTTGTACTTCACCAACGCCTTTGACGTGGAGACCTTCCTGGAAGTGCAGGCCATCAACAAGTCCTACCGCCTGATCCTCTTCAAGTCCATCCACGACAGGCCCCGCGACCTGGCCGTCAACCCCAAGCTGCGCTACCTTTTCTGGACCGACGGCGGCCAGATGCCAAAAATTGAGCGCGCGCTGCTGGACGGCACCAACCGCACCGTGCTGGCTTCGGAGAGTCTGCTGTCCCCTCGCGGCCTCACCGTCGACTACACCAACGACTTCCTTTACTGGACGGACGACGTTCTGGACATGATCTCTCGTATGGCTCCCGACGGCTCGCAGAGGCAGATTATCCGATACGGCAGTCGCTACCCGGCTCCTACAGGAGTCGCTATACTTGGTAACGTCATGCTGTGGGTAGATAGAAAACTTGGCAAGCTCTACCAAGCCAGTAAGCTGCCGGGAAATCTTAACCAATCAGAGGTAAGGGATCAACACAAATATAGGATCTAATATTTTATTTTTCCATTTTTTACCATTTCCATTTTGGCAAAAATCCCTTCTAACAAAGACCTGTGATGTCATCAGGTAATACGAGACAACCTCGAGAACGCGACGGACGTGGCCATCTTCGACCCTCACGTGCAGCCTTTAGCGGCCCACCAGGTGGGCTTCAACCCGTGCCACGAGGATAACGGCCGCTGCCAGCAATTCTGTTTCGCCATCCCCAACCAGGACCACCCCAATTGCGGCTGTGCCCACGGCTCGCTCCTCAGCAACGGAATAACGTGCGGTTACAAACAAGAAGACTTTCTGGTTTTCACCACGGACTACACGCTCAACAGTATGAGGCTGGACCCCCAGGACCACAGCAGTCCTTTCCCCACCTTTAACCTGGGCTACAACTTAATGGGTTTGGATTTTGACTTCAAGGAGAGCCGGGTTTTCTTCGCCCAGTTCAGCGGCTACGGCAGAAGCAAGATTGGTTACGTCACCACCACGTCCCCCAGTAGCGCGCCCACCATCATCGCGTCAAGTGAGTTGAGCGTGAACGCTAATCTGATCTGATAACGCAACATTGAAACGGTGTGAATTTCCTGTCAGATTTGGACGACCCCGAAGGCTTGGCGTACGACTGGGTCAACAAACGCCTCTACTTCACCGACTTCTATCGAAAGAACGTGCAGTCGATTGGCCTGGACGGCGCCAACCGCACCATCATCGCCCACGCAAACCGACCTAGGGGCCTCATCGTCGACCCTTGCTACGGGTAAAATCTCCCGTCTTTTGATATTACGATGATGTCGACATTGGAAATGACGCCGCACTCTGGCCCGTGCAGGTACTTGTACTGGACCGACTGGGCCATGCCTGCCAAGATCGAAAGAGCCACGCTGGGCGGGAACTTCCGAACCGCCATCATCAACAGCGGCTTGTCAACACCCAATGGCCTGGCTATCGACTTTGAGGAAAGGCTCTTGTACTGGGCTGATGCCTCACAGTACGTCTGCTAAAATCCTCCACCCAAGACCAAGTTGAATATTTTCTCAAAAGTTTTTGTTTTGCTCTCTCGCCCTCCATAGAGATAAAATTGAGCGGTCCACTCTGACGGGCACAAACAGGCAAGTGATCATGCTGGGGGTCCAGTACCCCTTTGCCTTGACCGTCTTCAAGCAGGACATCTTCTGGACCGACTGGACGGAGCGGGGCGTCTTCAGGGCGGGGAAAGACGACGGTTCTGGCGTGGCGGTCCTGGTCCAGGACCTTCAATACCGGCCAAATGACATTCATGTCTATTCCGGATCCAAGCAGGAGAGCTGCTCCAGCTCCTGCCTGCAGTTCAACGGAGGCTGTAGTCACGTGTGTGTACCTGGTAAGCAGCCTGATGTTAATTTGGAATCATTTGTAACGTTCTTTTCTACACAATGAATGTACACAATACATTCAAGATGAATAAAAAACAAAATTCCTCTATAGGCCCAGCGGGACCAGAGTGCCAGTGTCCCCACGAAGGGAAGTGGTACCTGGCCAATAACGGCAAGGACTGCATCCGAGACAACGGCACGCGCTGCCAGCCCGAGCAGTTCACCTGCCTCAACGCCAAGTGCATCAGGGCCAGCTGGAAATGCGACGGCTTCAACGACTGCGGCGACCACTCGGATGAGCTGGAGAGGGTGTGCGGTGAGGGCCGACGGCTTTCGGCGATCCTCTGACAGAACGCAAAAGTTCATTTCCTCTTGTCCACCACCGCGCAGCCTTCCACACCTGCTCGAGTAATGAGTTCACCTGCGACAACGGCCGCTGCGTACCGCTCAGCTACGTTTGCGACTACACGGACGACTGCGGCGACAATAGCGACGAACGGGGATGCCCTTTCCCCACTTGCAACCCCGACTCGGAGTTCACCTGCAACAACGGCCGCTGCATCGCCGCCGACTTTGTTTGCGACGGCTACAACGACTGCAAAGACAACGCCACCTCGGATGAAATCAACTGCCGTGAGTCAAATCTTTTCTGTGCGGTGACGCCATGAGCTTAGAGCAGAAAATAAAAAATCCAATTGGAATCCCCCCCTCAACACTGCAACTGCTATTTAATATGCAAATTTTTCAAGGTTCTCTTAGATAACAGTAACTCAAATAAAAAAAAATTGCCCATCCTAACTACTGTCCCTCTTCAGCTGACAGGCAGTGTCCGTCAGGCAAGGTCAAATGCGACAACACCAACATCTGCATCTACCCCGACAATCTCTGCGACGGTTACAACAACTGCGGCGACAACAGCGATGAGAATCCTCTCTTCTGCGGTAAACGCATCGATTCGCCAGGCCTCGTTTCAGTCAATTTGTTGCTGAGCCCTCAAGTTCAATTTGTGTTGCAACAGCGGGCCGCACCTGCCCCCCGAATAAGTTCCAGTGCGACGCTGGCAAGTGTATCCCCCAAGAGTGGGTGTGTGATACCTACAAGGACTGCAACGATGGCACGGATGAACCTCCTTCCTGCGGCAAGTTCATTTCAGCGTCATCATAAATGTTTCAGCAGGATAGGAAAGACATTTTCCAAGTGTTGTGTTCTTTTACAGAGCATGAGGTGCAGACTTGCAGCGCCAGCCAGTTCACTTGTACCAACGGAAACTGCGTTCCTCAGTTGATGGTGTGCGACGGCAACAATGACTGCTGGGACAACAGCGACGAGGCTCCTGAGCTGCAGTGTGGTCAGATGCTTCACCCTATTATGATAACAAAAAAAAAAATCCAGTGGAACCTCAATATGGAGAAGGGGCATCGATTTTTGTTTCCTACAGGCCAGCGCACGTGCAGCTCGAGCCAGTTCACCTGCCCGACTTGGCTGCCGGGTCACCCGCGCTGCATTCCCTTCAACTTCGTGTGCGACGGTGACAAAGATTGCGCAAACGCGGCCGACGAGCTCCAAAACTGCCCGAATCGGACCTGCCACTTGAATGAGTTTGCCTGCGCCAACGGCCTTTGCATTTTCCTTCCCTATCAGTCAGTAGAGCACCACGTAAAAGATCCATTGAGGTGACCGAGGAGCATTTTGGCCATTTTTTTTCCTCCCCCTCCTCAGCTGCGACCGCGTGAACGACTGCGGGGACGGCAGCGACGAGCTGGGCTGCACCTACGAAACGTGCGCCGCTTCCCAGTTCACCTGCGGCAACGGCGCCTGCATCTCCGCCTCTTACATCTGCGACGGCGAGAACGACTGCCTGGACGGCTCGGACGAAGCGGCCAGCCTGTGCGTGACGCCGCAACCCACGTGCGCGCCTCATCAGTACATGTGCAAGTCGGGCCAGTGCATCGACGCAAAGAACGTGTGCAACGGGGTCAAGGACTGCCCGGACAACAGCGATGAAAAAGGCTGCGGTGAGAAAGCTGCTCTCAGTGATGATGTGACGAAAAACAAAACAGTTTGATTCCCAGTTTTCTTCACGTAGGAATCAACGAGTGCCTCAACTCCGCCGTCCACCAGTGCGCCCAGCAGTGCACTGACACTCCTACCGGTTACTTCTGCTCCTGCAACCCCGGCTACCGTCTGATGCCCGACGGCAAAGCCTGCGAGGACGTGGACGAGTGTCTGGCCACTCCGTCCGTCTGCAGCCAGATCTGCGACAACACCGCCGGCTCCTATCACTGCAAATGCGCGCCGGGATACCTGCGGGAGCCCGACGGGCGCAGCTGCCGCCAAAACAGCGGCATCCAGCCTTACCTGCTGTACACCAATCGCTACTACATCCGTAACCTGACCACGGACGGCTCCCAGTTGAGCGTGTTGCTGCAGGGGCTCTCCAACGCGGTGGCGTTGGATTTCGACTATTCGGAGAAAAGCCTTTATTGGTTCGACGCAGGGGTCGGGAGGATTGAGCGCATGCGTTTTGATGGGAGCGGCAGGAAGGTGGTGGTGGATAACGGCATCCTGGGAACAGAGGGCCTGGCGCTCGACTGGGTGGGCAGGTGAGGAAACAGGAGAAATGAAAAGCAGAAGAACTGAAGGTAAAACCAAGTCGAACGGATTCATTCGTTGTACAGGAAGCTGTACTGGACGGACGCTTTCTACGGCTCGGTTCACGTGATGGAGCTGGACGGTCGCTACATGAAGAAACTGATCTCCGGCCACTTCACGGATGGAAACCACACTTACGTCGTTAGCCGACCGCGGGCTGTGGCTGTTAACCCTAAATACGGGTACGGAGACCGGCTTCATCTGCCGTTAGTCAAGTCATTATAATGTATTATAAATACTATACAGGTGGCTGTACTGGACCGACTGGGCAGACACTCCTTACATCGGCCGAGCAGGCATGGACGGAAGCAACGTCAGCGCCATTATAACGACCAAGCTGGAGTGGCCCAACGCTCTGACCATCGACTACACCACCAATAAGATTTTCTTTGCCGACGCCCACCTTAACTTTCTCGAGTAAGCCCGCGATCTCCCGAGCGTACGTCACTCTGGCTCTCACTCGACTCCTTCGCAGCTTCGCCGACATGGATGGCAAGAATCGACACCGAGCCCTCGCCGGCACACTGCCGCACGTCTTTGCCGTGTCCCTCTTTGAGGACTCGCTGTACTGGACAGACTGGAACACACACTCGGTAGAAAAGGCTCACAAGTACACCGGTCAAGGGCGCGTGGTCATGGGCAACAACACGCACCGGCCGTATGACCTTCATGTGGTCCACCCATACAGGCAACCACCAGGTGGGATTGTTTGCCTTCTTTCGCCGTCTTTAAAATGTCACAAAGGCGCAGCTTCGAATGCGGTTCTTCCGCAGGTGAAAACCCGTGCTTGTCCCACACCCTGACCTGCAGTCATCTGTGTTTGATCGCACCTGGTGGCCAGAGAGCCACATGCGAGTGTCCCGATCACTACATCGGAATCTCTCTGGGCTTCAAGATCCAATGCGTTGCCGACTGCTCCAGCACACAGTTCCGCTGCGGCGACAACGAGAGGTTTGTGTCCTAGATGGCTTTGGAATGTCGACACAACGCAATGGATCTTCATTCATCCCGCTGTCTATCTTTCAACGGCAGATGTATCCCAATATGGTGGAAGTGCGACGGCCAGTCGGACTGCGGCGACGGCTCCGATGAACCCCAAACCTGCCCGCCTCGTTATTGTCCCGTCGGCCGCTTCCAGTGTCACGATGGGAACTGCACGTATCCCGGCTTCCTTTGCGACGCACACCCAGATTGTCCCGACGGTTCTGACGAGGACGCCGCTCTTTGTAGTATGTCCGAGAATGTGAACTTGAGCTATTGTGGATTTTGGGATCGGGAGGCAAACGTCATTTTGTGGCTCTAGGCGACCATCGGTGCGAGCAAAACCAGTTCCAGTGCAAGAACAAGATGTGCATCCCCACGTCGTGGCACTGCGACGGCGTGAAGGACTGCTCGGACGGCAGCGACGAGGACGCCGAGACGTGCGCGCAGCGGACCTGCCAACCGGGACAGTTCCAATGCGCCAATGGCAAATGTCTGCCGTCGAGCTACGTGTGCGACGCGCAGGACGACTGCGGCGACGGATCCGACGAACCTTACGAGACCTGCAGTGAGTCCGGCGGATAAGGCTCGGTGCTTTTGGTCCCTTTGCGACACTTCTGATCTCCCCCTCCCAGTGGGCCCTGATTACAAGTGTGACGAAACCGAGTTCTCCTGCAAAACGAACTACCGCTGCGTTCCTCAGTGGGCCCGATGCGACGGCACCAACGACTGCATCGATAACAGCGACGAGCAAGGCTGCGGTCGGTACCGCCACTCGCTCGTGGGTACAAATATCCTTTGCTGTGATGCTTTTATTTCCAACAGAGGAAGTGACCTGTGACCCCCTGGGCGACTTCCGTTGCGACAACCATCGCTGCGTCCCCATTCGCTGGAAGTGCGACGGCAACAATGACTGCGGCGACGGCTCGGACGAGAGGAACTGTCGTACGTGACCTTTGCACAAATAGCCCTCGCGTTGGCTTTTGAAGCCGCAACGCTGCCCACTTCTCTTTTTAGAGCCAAGGCCTTGCTCAGAGAGTGAGTTCCGATGCGACAACCACCAGTGCATCCCCGGGAAGTGGGTGTGTGACCACGACAACGACTGCGGCGATAACTCAGACGAACGAGATTGCGGTGAGAAGCATCTCTGCAAAGCAACCGCACGTGGAGAACGTCTCCCGCTGTCCCAATATTTTTGCTCATAACACCTTCCCCTTTTCCAGAGTTGCAGACGTGTCGGCCGGGCACGTTCCAGTGCGACTCGGGTCATTGCGTCCCCGCCGTGCTGCAGTGCGACGGCCGCCCCGACTGTCAGGATCTATCGGATGAGACCGGCTGTCGTAAGTGGCGCCGCAAAAGTCACGGCACGCGTCAAAGTGACTCATCATTTCAACGGCGTCATCTGCCACACAATCTTAGCCACTCGTTACCCCGGAGGCCGATGGTGCCCTCACGGCCAATTTGAGTGCGCCAACCATCTGTGCGTGAACACGGCCTGGGTTTGCGACGGCACCGACGACTGCGGGGACCGATCTGACGAGCAGCTCGCTTTATGCCGTGAGATTCGCCGTCAGTAAACGGTCTTAGCGGAGCAACGTCACGTACAGCGCCTGCACTATTTTAAACAGTGAACATCACGTGCGAGATGCCGTCTCGATTCCGTTGCGCCAATGGCTACTGCGTCTATTCCGGCCTGCTGTGCAACCAGAAGGACGACTGCGGAGACGGCAGTGACGAGAAGGAGGAGCTTTGTACGACTCGTCACGATAATGTTCACGATCCACTATTCAGATTGATTCGAATATTACGAGATGTCATTTTGTCAGGCCGCCCACCCACGTTGGCCCCCTGCACGCTGGACCAGTTTAAATGCACCAATGGCCACTGCGTGCCGCTGCCTTACGTGTGCGACCACAACGACAACTGCGGCGACCGCACCGACGAGTTGGGCTGCAGTAAGTAACACAAGAATGGTTCCCCTTGCTCCGCCCACCCCTTAGAAGCCGATCCTGCTATTGTGACGCTGCGCCAAAATGTCTCAAGTAGTCTTTTGGATGTAGATTTCGGCCACGACCGCAACTGTGAGGAGAAGCGGTGTCAGCAGTTATGTACCAACTTGAACGGCACGGGATTCATCTGCTCATGCAGCGCCGGATACACTGTGGACCCGGACAACACTTACACTTGCTTGGGTACGCACAAACCACGTCATGATGTATCTCGGTAAGACCTCGTCCTTACAAAAAACTCACTCCGGCAGACGTCAACGAGTGCGAGGTCTTTGGCACCTGCCCTCAGCTTTGCAAGAACACCAAGGGTGGCTACGACTGCGAATGCGCCCCCGGCCACCGAAAAGTGGGCAACGGCGACATGTGCGAGGCCGAGGGTGAGCAAAGTCCCCAGGGCAGGCCACGTTAGCCCAAGACAAGGAAACGCCACACATTTGCCCTCCTTTTGTCCACTAGGCACCGCTCCCATGCTGCTTCTACCCGAAAGCATCCGCATCCGGAGGTTCAACCTGCAGACGGAAGGCTACCACGACTTCATTCAGGAGGCCGAGCGCATCGTGGCGCTGGACTACGACTGGGACCACAACAACACGGGATTCAGTGAGTTGAGAGGGAAGGAGGAGCAAAAGCACTTTTGGACGTCACCTTGTCGATGCGGGCCATCAGGTATGGTGTACTTCACCGTGGCCAGCAAGGACTCGGCACCGGGCGCCATCAAGAGAGCTTACATACCATCGGTGGATGATGGAAGCAACAACGTGGGCGCCGCCGTTGACCTCGGTATTAAGTACATCACCAGACCGGATGGTATCGCTGTAGACTGGGTGGGCAGGTGAGTTGCGTTGTCTTTCTGCACAATTGCAGTCCACTTACATTTAGGAACACACATGATTTATTTTCTTTTTGTAGGAATTTGTACTGGGCTGACTCCAAGCTTGGGAGGTTAGAGGTGGCCATGTTGGATGGTCGCTATAGGAAGCACCTAGTCAACGCGGATTTGGGCCACCCGTCTGCCGTAGCGGTCAACCCACGATTGGGGTAAGCTCCGAGTTGGCAGAAGTGTGAAAACGTTGAAAAAGACAAAAAGCAAGAATGAATTCCAAATGAGATCTTTTTGTGCAGGATGTTGTACTGGTCCGACCGCGGGGAAGCAGCCAAGATTGAATGTTCCTGGCTGGACGGTCAAGAGCGGAAGGTCCTAGTGGAGCAAAACATGGGCTGGCCCACTGGTCTGTCTGTCGACTTCACCAACAATGACAGAATCTACTGGTCCGACTCCAAGGAGAACCGCATCGAGTCGGTTCTGCCGTCAGGAGAGGACCGGAGAACGGCTGTCTTTATTGGTAAGAACAGTGAAGAAAAAAAATATAAACCTAACCCCAATAAGATTTCATCCAATAAGCTACACATGGAATTTGAAATTTTGCCCATAGACGTGAGAAACCCGTTGAGCGTGAACGTGTTCGAGGACCACGTTTACTGGAGCACGCAGGAGAAAGGCGAAGTCTTCCGGCAAGACAAGTTTGGCGGCGGGACCAAAACCAAGGTCCTGACGGTGGGGCCCTGGCTGAGCCACATTTCTATTTATCAGGAGCAGCGATACAACTCCATTGGCAGTAAGGCACCCAGAACCACACGGACGCCTTTTGTGAACCTTCAACGTGACGTTCTTCATCCCTTGCAGTGAAAAATCCGTGTAAGGGAACGTGCAGCCACCTGTGTCTGCTACGCCCAGGTGGCTACACGTGCGCCTGTCCCCAAGGCACCCAATTGGTCCCTGGAAGTCCAACGCAGTGCGATGCCGGTTGGTACTCACTTTTCATCGTGCCTTTTGATTTGTTGCTGGACAACTGAGCGAACGTCTGCCATCCATTTTTCAGGCTTTGAGCCTCCGCCCACTATGCCGCCGCCGTGCCAGTGCCAGAACGGCGGTACTTGCTACTTTAACGACAACATGGCTCTCTGCAAGTAGGTGGCATCACGTTGCGATTCGAAACCCAATCACTGCCGCGCATTGGCTGATGCGTCCGAACGCCGTTTTTGTCTCCTCTGTCTCAGGTGTCCTCCAGACTGGAAGGGCCAATATTGCCAGACGAGCGTCTTTACCGCTGTGGCTTCATCAAGTACGTTGAAACAAATAGAACAGCACTTGCACGCTAGCTGCTAAGTTGCGCTCACCGGGTGCTCTCCTCGCCGCAGTCGGCATCGCCATCGGCGTGACGGTCATCATCTTGGTTCTGCTGGTTGTGCTGGTTTACGCTGCTAGGAAGAAGTCCAACATAGTGGAGAGACTCCGGCTCAACCTTCCTTCCATGCCAGCCATGCCCTCCATGCCTTCAGTGCCCAACATTGCTTTCTTTAGGTGAGTTCTTAGATGTCACTTTTAGTCTTGGTGCTTCCATTGTATACATATTTTTGTATTGTAGTATTACAATTTTACAATTGAATGAATTGCTCCTACGTTACTGTCATTCAGAAAAAGTCCACCTCCAAATGCGTCAAATTTAGAAGACCCTGAACCAAGGCAGAATTCAGAGGCGGTAAGTCATAAAGAAACACTGTGGTGCTTTAAGGGCAAATGGCGTTTGCTTTTTCATGCCACGTTCAAACCTCCGTCCCGATGTCAGGTTCCGTGTATGTCCTTGGAGGAGACGGAGCGGAAGAGTTTTGACAATCCCGCCTTTGTGAATGGACCGCAAGGTGGCGCTAGAAGCGCGCCCACCACTCTGCTCACTCCCGATGGAACGAGCCAGGTCAATACGTGTTCTGCTGCGCACACTCATCCGTTGTACATGGAGGTTAGTGAGGGTTAGGGTGGTGAGGAGCCCACCGGAACAAGCGTGACCAAAGCTGCGATGTCCAACGAGGATCATCACTCCTCCTCGTGCATACAAACTCAGATTTGGTTCTCCGTATTGGTCCAGGTCTTTTAACTTTCTGGATTTGTGTTGTGCGATTGAATTGTTTGTCTGTGTGGATGTCGCAGGACGCCTTTGAAAACCCGGTGTATGGCTCTGAGACCGAAATCGCCGACGTGCCTTCTCCGCCCGCTGCCTCGAGTGCCCAGGTAACCATGGAGACGCCTGTCAAAACGTTTGTACAGCCAGTCAATAGAACAAAGCCTGGAGGGGAAAAAAAAACAAAACACCTGAATGCTTTGAATATTTTGCGACCCTGTGTGCAGATTTCTAATTTAGTTTGATTTCTTGTCAGAGCTTTGAGCCTGTCCAGGGTGACGACTTTGTGTCTTTCAAAAATCCAATCTACACGGTCAGTATGTAATAGAAGTTTGTTGTTTCTTTAATCAACTATAATAATCATGGCCTGTGCTCATATTTTTCTAATTGCAGGAGAACGAGCAGTCGTTCAAAGATGATTCTGACGTCTAATGAGACAGACGTCAGCAGGACAAATGCTGCCAACATTTCTCCGGCGACATCAGAACACTGAGGAGTCTGAAATTATTTTGTACTTGTACTCGACATCGAATATTTCAAATCTGCAAATTTGTAAAATAAGTTGGATCAAAGTGTCATGCTAGTTTTTGTTTTATTATGAATGATCTCAAATTGTATATTGTGATTCTTGTTCATTTCAACCATTGTCCTTGTTTTTTAAGCTACAAGTCTGGTGCCATTTGATTCAACCAAACATGTTGCTAAATGATGACTAAAAGCACTAAAGGAGAAATAGAAGACTGAAGATTGTTTTACCGGTGCACAAAATGAGCCGTGCATGAACATCACCTTGTTCAAAGAACAAAAGCAACAAATGACATACCAGGAAATCAGTGTGACCTCTGAATCTTTACAAATTTACATGACATACAAGTGTGTTCAAAACAGTGATGTAGATGTGTTACCCATTATGTGTATTGTATATGTCCATTATATTTGGAGACAGTGTAAAAATAAATAAAGGAATAAAGGAATAAATAAATGAATAAATAAAAATAAGAAATGAATGAATGAAAATGGTGGTGTATCTAATGGAGTGTCCAAGTGAAGTCACAGATCAAACAGCCAATCAGAAAGTGGGGGTGTGGCTCCCTCGTTAAGTGCAGGTGCGTGAAAACTTTTAGCTTCTTTCACGTTCCAAAGGAGCTAAAAGTTTTCACGCACCTGCACTTAACGAGGGTCACTTGGAAAACATGTTGGAACGCGGCCCTGAGGCCTAAAGCTTGACACTTGTAACCGTTGACCATATTTCCCTAATAAAGTGGCCTGTTATTAGGTACACTTAAAAATGGCGGTGTACCTAATGGAGTGTCCAAGTGACGTCACAGATCAAACAGCCAATCAGAAAGTGGGGGTGTGACTCCCTCGTTAAGTGCAGGTGCGGGAAAACTTTTAGCTTCTTTCACGTTCCAAAGGAGCTAAAAGTTTTCACGCACCTGCACTTAACGAGGGTCACTTGGAAAACATGTTGGAACGCGGCCCTGAGGACTAGAGCTTGACACCTGTGACCTTTGACCATGATATTTCCCTAATAAAGTGGCCTGTTATTAAGTACACTTGAAAATGGCGGTGTACCTAATGGAGTGTCCAAGTGACGTCACAGATGAAACAGCCAATCAAAAAGTGGGGGTGTGGCTCCCTCGTTAAGTGCAGGTGCGGGAAAACTTTTAGCTTCTTTCACGTTCCAAAGGAGCTAAAAGTTTTCCCGCACCTGCACTTAACGAGGGTCACTTGGAAAACATGTTGGAACGCGGCCCCGAGGTACACTTGAAAATGGCGGTGTACCTAATGAAGTGTCCCTCGTTAAGTGCAGGTGCGTGAAAACTTTTAGCTCCTTTGGAACGTGAAAGAAGCTAAAAGTTTTCCCGCACCTGCACTTAACGAGGGAGCCACACCCCCACTTTCTGATTGGCTGTTTGATTTGTGACTTCACTTGGACACTCCATTAGGTACACCGCCATTTTCAAGTGCACCTAATAACAGGCCACTTTATTAGGGAAATATCATGGTCAAAGGTCACAGGTGTCAAGCTCTAGGCCTCAGGGCCGCGTTCCAACATGTTTTCCAAGTGACCCTCGTTAAGTGCAGGTGCGTGAAAACTTTTAGCTCCTTTGGAACGTGAAAGAAGCTAAAAGTTTTCCCGCACCTGCACTTAACGAGGGAGCCACACCCCCACTTTCTGATTGGCTGTTTGATTTGTGACTTAACTTGGACACTCCATTAGGTACACCGCCATTTTCAAGTGCACCTAATAACAGGCCACTTTATTAGGGAAATATCATGGTCAAAGGTCACAGGTGTCAAGCTCTAGGCCTCAGGGCCGCGTTCCAACATGTTTTCCAAGTGACCCTCGTTAAGTGCAGGTGCGTGAAAACTTTTAGCTCCTTTGGAACGTGAAAGAAGCTAAAAGTTTTCACGCACCTGCACTTAACGAGGGAGCCACACCCCCACTTTCTGATTGGCTGTTTGATTTGTGACTTAACTTGGACACTCCATTAGGTACACCGCCATTTTCAAGTGCACCTAATAACAGGCCACTTTATTAGGGAAATATCATGGTCAAAGGTCACAGGTGTCAAGCTCTAGGCCTCAGGGCCGCGTTCCAACATGTTTTCCAAGTGACCCTCGTTAAGTGCAGGTGCGTGAAAACTTTTAGCTCCTTTGGAACCTGAAAGAAGCTAAAAGTTTTCCCGCACCTGCACTTAACGAGGGAGTCACACCCCCACTTTCTGATTGGCTGTTTGATCTGTGACGTCACTTGGACACTCCATTAGGTACACCGCCATTTTCAAGTGTACCTAATAACAGGCCACTTTATTAGGGAAATATCATGGTCAAAGGTTACAAGTGTCAAGCTCTAGTCCTCAGGGCCGCGTTCCAACATGTTTTCCAAGTGACCCTCGTTAAGTGCAGGTGCGTGAAAACTTTTAGCTCCTTTGGAACGTGAAAGAAGCTAAAAGTTTTCACGCACCTGCACTTAACGAGTGAGCCACACCCCCACTTTCTGATTGGCTGTTTGATCTGTGACGTCACTTGGACACTCCATTAGATACACCACCATTTTCAAGTCTACTTAATAACAGGCCACTTTATTATGGAAATATCATGGTCAAAGGTCACAGGTGTCAAGTATTTGAAAACACATATTGTCATATAAAGCAGCTAACCAAATGTCTGCTTTTTATGTTTTAATTAGCGAATATAAAAACAAGGAATAAAACACCAGACAAGTTTTAACATGTTTATTTAAAAATATTAAAAGTAAATTTCAAACCAGCAATCTAATGTAAAATTGCAGTAGATACATTGGATTCCCTCACTGATCCGTTCTCGCGATGAACTGGAAATGCAAATCACTCACTCGTTGACTCACAGATCCGTTGCAATTCACGACTCGTTCGTGAACAGGAAGGGACGTCATTTTCTTCGTTTTGTTTTACGATGAGGTGGCACTAGCGTCAATGCGCATTACTGACACCTACCGGTTGAAGTAATATGAACTGTCAAAAAAAAAAAAAAACAATCACTTTAGGAAGTAATTCGTTCACTGAAAAGAAAATTCGTTGTCAAACGAATCGTTCACTCATGAGCCAACACTATTTTGTACTTACCCAACGCGCGCGGAGCGAAATACTTAACGGATAAGAATGACTCGACGTGAAAGCCGGGTCTCGCCACGTTTGGTGAGTGGCTCCGTCGCTGCGCTCCAACACCTCAAACCCCGGTTAGGCTGTTCTAAAACACCAGCTCGTATGCTCGATACATATTAGATGAGTTAAAAAAAGAATCCCGTCATTTACGTCACAAAAGTTTGCAGTGCTGAGGGCATGTGGGGCCATAGAACGAAGCTGGGAGGTTGAGCACATTGACTCACATCCGCCGAGCCAAGTGATCCTTCTTCTCCTGCTTGTTAAACGCCGCTTCGCACGCTAGCGCCCCCTGGTGACCCGTCGTGACTACTTTGGTGTACCTTGGAAAATGTTGCTTCCTTTTCACAAAAATAAAACGTGAATCGGCAAGCATGCCATCAATGCACAATAGCAGTAGGGCTTTTCAGCAGGGGCAACACGGTCAGGCATAATCCTGCAATTGAAAGTGGTTGCCTCAGACCACTTACTCAAGTTTCTTACTTTGCTTTAATGGTGATCATAAAAAAAGGGCTTGACTAAAATGCATAGTAACAGCCGTCTTCTTGTCTGCTTCAGGCAAAAACAAAACATCCATACACAAATAATTCATTACTAATTCTAACAGTAGCCCGACTAAGTCAACCTCCCCCCCACCACCACATGAAAAGTATAAAATTTCCTAGGGGGTAGGGCGCTCAGAAATCGTCTCGCCCAGGGAGTCATTCAGTGTAGAACCGCCACTGCAAACAATTCATCAGTACTTGTATGCTGTCCTTTTAAAGGTCTTTACATCACATAAGGTACAGAGAGCAAACTCCAGTCCTTGAAGGCTGCATGCTTTACATGTTTCACTTGAAACATGCAGGTCACAGGCTCCAGAGGACCCCAGTTACACATCCCAGATGTCACAGGTGACCAATGCCGTATGGTCATCTGTCACCGCAGCCGGCCGCCGTCAAGCACATGTTGACGGGGCCGCTCTTGGGCGTGGCCCACGCCGGCTGCTGGCACGACGAGCTGTCGGCGCGGTAGCCGTGGGCGCGTGTCTTGCACAGGCCAAAGCGAGCCGCCAGCAGGACCAAGTCGCGGCGGAAAGCACGCGTGAAGAAGGCGTAAAGGAAGGGGTTCGCGCACGAGTTGATGGGGTAGAAGAGCACCAGGAGCAGCTTGGCGTCCGACACGGTGATGAGCGGTCGCTTGAGCGCCGCCGACACAGCGAAGAAGGAGATGGGGGCCATGCACAGGAAGTCGGTGAACACCAGCACGGCCATGCGCTGCGCCACACGGGCGTCGGCGCGGGCCGGCGCGCCAGACGGCTGGCGCACCGCTAGGTAGATGCTGAGGTAGCAGGCGCACACGCAGGCGAACGCCGCCATGTTGAGCAGCAGCAGAGACACCACATACACCTGCGACCACACCGACTCCACGTCCATCGGGAGGCAGATGCTCACCTTTGTGTGTGAGACGGGTTAAGGATGGCAAAGTTTAGTTTCATTCCAAATCATTGTCAGAAGCTTCACAACAATCTATTGTGACGCCGGGTGGACTTCATGAAATGGCCAGTGTGCGTGCATCTGACCTTGCTGTAGCTGCTGACGCCCATCGTGGGCACGGTGGCGGCCAGGCAGGAGAAGATCCACCCGGCCGTCATGACCGCACAGGCGTGCCGAAGGCGGAACTTGCGGTCCAGACGCAGGGCGTACGTGATTGTGTGCCAGCGCTCCAGCGTGATGGCCGTCAGCGTGAAGACCGACAGCTCGCTGGCAAACACCTGAATAGAAGAATCCAGAGGACAAAAGAAACAATGTGGAAATATATATATTTTGGGGGTTTTTCAACACACGCGTGAACTCGTGGCAAATACGCACGGTGAAGAATCCGGCGGCCCCGCATCCCGGGCCCGTCTGCCAGTCGATGGCGTGGTTGTGGTAGTGCCCCCGGGTAAGCGCGTCCATGGCGGCGATGACCAAGAGGTAGACGCCCATGCACAGGTCGGCGAACGCCAGGTGACACATGAGGAAGCGCGGCACCGTCAGTTTGGATGCGCTGCCTGCGTGAGCACACGTGAAGCACTGACTCAGTAATCACTCCTTTTAGCACACAATTCTGGATAATTGAATCATTTAAAATCATAATTCAACCATTTTTAAATTTTTTTGCCACTTGACTCCCACGGCAGCGAAAAGCGTCACCTAACAAGACCAGCAGCACGAGAACGTTTCCGAGCAGAGCCAGCACGGACACCACCCAGATGAGGGCCCGCAGCGGGACGCCGGTCATGATGTCCTCGCAAGGGTTGAAGTCGTCGGGGGCCGGGCTGCAGGTGGCGTTGTAGTCCTCCAAGCAGTGGTCCCAAAAGAAACCCGTGTGCTCACGGGCCTCCGGCAGCAAGCACAGCGGATCCTTGGAACTAAAAGTAACAGAACCACTTAAATGCAATTTCAGTGCTACTTTAGAAGCACGCCAAATACGTGACAATAATTTGGAATTGAATTCATGCACACCTGTTCCTGTGCACGGGCCGGAAGATGCAGCAGTGCGACGGGTAGGTGACGCGGGCCTCCAGCAGTCTGCCGAAGGCGCGTTGAGGAGGAAGTTCCTTCAGGCCAAGCGCCGACTCGGCGATCAGACTGTGCAGGTTGCCCAAGATGGCCTGCGGGAGCGAGCTCAGCGCCGTTTGGGAAATGTCGCTACAAAGGCAAGGCGGTATGAACGGACGGCATAGCAATGCACATTTTTTTGGTTCCAATCTATATATTGACTCGAATGAATCACACTTACAGTGAGACCAACTCACTGGAACCCGCAAAGGCGTTTGGATGGATGTGACTAAGTTGCCGGTTGCCTTTCAGCGACCTCACACACACGCACACACAGAAGGAGAGAAACATGATTATGATTCAGTTCACATCTCCCAAAACGTGCCATGGTTGTGACTCACAATCTGTGCATCTTTGTGCCGTTGAAGGCGTCTCTCGCCACCGTCCTGATGCCGTTCCTGGTCAGCCGTCTGTCACCACCAAAAAATTAAAATAAACACTTTTTATATTTGTGTGGCTCAACTACGCTTAGCACTACAAACACATTTTTTTAGACAGACATCACAAAAAGAGGATATCCCCAATTTGCATTGAACGCTAGCCATGCTAACTCGGTCAAAGTAAGTGTCTCACATTTCTCTGATGGCTCTCGTGCAAAGGCCGTTGAAGGCGTTGGCGGGGACCTCCTGCACGCGGATGTTGTCATGCAGGTCGCTAAGCAACACACAAAACGCACATTTAAAAACTCGGGGCGGTGCGTGTTGATATACGCCAGTGCTTACAGCAATAAGTCAGCGGCTGACTGCATCTTGGAGAAATCCGGGAAGGTCATGATGCCCGTGTTGGAGATGATCCTGCAAGTTTAGATATGGACCGATTGAGATCTCGGGTACAGAAAATGCGGGTGCCGGTGCCCGGTAGCGACTCACAGACGTTGCAGCTTGACAAGGTCCTTGAAGGCATCTCTGTGGATGAACGTCAGATGTTTGGACTTGGCGATGGTCCTGGAAGACGCACAACGGCAAAACTGACTTTCGCTCACTTCACGGCAACGTCGGCAGCAGAACTCACAGCTCGTTTAGTTCGGGGAGATCCGAGAAAGCGAACGCTCCGATTGACTCCAATGCGCTGTTTTCCGAGATGAAGCTGCGGGAAACAAACAAAAGCGGTGGACGGAGCGGCATCACCAAGCGTGCCGTTTATTTGGAAAACAAGTCAGCCAGACGGGCTTGGCCTTGCGGGTAGATCCAAAAGTTCTGCGGTAAGCCTACGTGGTCTCTCACGGGACTTTGTTGTTTAGACTGGAGCTTGGCGAGCAGTCTCCTGCCTTTCAGAGCTCCTCGTGTTCCACAGGAAAGACTAAATAAACAGTGCAAATTCTAGCCAAAGAGATAGTCGCTCACATGCCACTTACACGTCGGCCAGACGAGGAAGGCGGGAGAACGCAAATTCGGCCACGGTCTTCAAGACGCTGTTGTCAATGATGTTCCTGCAGATTTAGTCGGAATTTTCCAAAAAAAGGAAGTGGAGGGATACAAAGTTTTATTTGTGCACGGTGGTTTCCAACTACATTGTCATGACTGGCACTCACACTTTCCTGAGATTGTGAAGGCCGCTGAAGGCGCCGCCACGGATGGCTCCGATTTGGGTCCGCTTCACCTCCCTGTTGACAGAAAAACAAGTTATTCCAGTGTGTGTGTGTGTGTGTGTGTTTTGCTATCAGGGAGGTTCGTCCTTCACGTTTTTCTCCCACACCTGCACGGAGCTGCCTTGACCTTGGAGGGAACACACACATCGCCATCTGGCCAACTTGGATTTTGTGATTACGAGCATGCGCGTACGTACGATAATGTCGGCTTGTTCAAATGTTTACTACAAGTATCTTAGCACACAACATTTTTCTTTCCAAAGAAACATTTTGTTAAGCCGAACATCATTTTGCCGTTTATGTTTCCTGAACAAATCACTTGGTACACATTTTTCATGTGGCACTTTTTGATCATTACAAAAAATTAATACAAAAAATTAATAATGATAAATTAAAATATAAATTATACACAAAAAACAACAAAAAAAATTTAACGTCAATTGCAAACCAAAGGTAAAAAAAGTGACAATGTGACTGATATAAAAAGTTAAATAAGAAAAGCAGAAAAACTATTAACATGCAAGGCACAAAGAGTAAAGAGAAAGTGAAACACCAATGAAAAAAAAAAGACTTTAATAAGAATATGTATATATATATATATATATATTATATAGTGTGTGTGTACTCACAAGCATTGCGTGTCGGACGAAATGCCACTCGGGATGTCGGAGTCAGACGTGCGGACGCGGTGACACGAGCCCAGGGCT
The DNA here is from genome assembly GCF_024217435.2 of Syngnathus scovelli. Lineage (NCBI taxonomy): Eukaryota > Metazoa > Chordata > Actinopteri > Syngnathiformes > Syngnathidae > Syngnathus > Syngnathus scovelli. Next base: position 8,104,987 of record NC_090867.1, read on the forward strand.
CGTTCAGACCAACCCGTCGTCTGGACCTGCACCGCGATGACCACCATTGCCATCACCACCATCATCATCACCATGAAGAAGGTCATCCCACTCCAATTGTTCCTTGTCGTCATTAACGAAGCGTGGACCTCTAACAAACACTAGAGGAGGAGGAGGTGGGATGAGAGACAAGGTTTGCTGTTTGGGGGCGGGCTTTGCTCACGTCTCTCCTTCTTCATCACCAACTTACAAAGCAAGTAGAACCGATAAAACAAGTTTGAAATCACTTTTGGGCCTTTTTTTTTTTTTCTTGGTGGATACAATTGTTCAAATTTTGTACTTCATCACAGCCCGCCACTGTAAAACAGAAGAAAACATTTTTTTTTTTTCTCCTCAAGGTTGACAAGACAAAAGAGGGCAGAAGGAAGAGAAAAGCAAAAGAGTGAAAATAAAAGCCAGTTTGTAGCTTCTCCACCTCGACCAACACATTGTCTCACTTGGGTAATATTTTATTTACTCATTAATCTTCAAAACTATTTTTTTTCCATAATAAATTTCCACTTTTAATGTTCATCAAAGAACCGTAACAATAAAAATCAACGCAAAATACTGTAGAAAAAGTGTACACATGTAGAAAATCATAGCATGGTCGATGGGACAGGCTACGGCGGACGCTCAGGGTGGAGAAGGCCGAGAAGGGAAAACCTTCTGGCGAGAACAGGAAGTGGAGGGGGGAAAAGAAAGATGGCAGAGGTCATCAGGGGTCATCGCACACTCACGCACACACACGCATTGTGTTCTGCCAGCATGCATCGTGTGGAAGAACTGGAAAAGTGGTGTTGTGGCACCCACACCCGAGAAGAAGCACAGCAGTACGTTGACTTACAAATGCGCCAACTTGAATGCTTTTGGGACTTGTGGCCTTGCCTTGACATGCGATTGTGCTTCTCAGCCGCTAGATGGCGACAGCAACATCCAGCTACCATCAGTTCATGTTGCTCACTCTTGGGTTTTGTGCTCACTTTTTTTTTTTTTTTTTTTGCTACCCACGGGTGCTGCAAAGAAGAGTGGACAGTTTAGACAATTTGCAAATGTAAATCAAAGAAGCTTTTTTTTTTTTTTTTACTAAAATGCACCAATTTTTTTGTGGGTCTTTGTTTTTTTTAGTGGGCTGGAATTTCCATTGGATTGACTTGAGCATGAATTAAATTTGCAATTCAAGGTACCACTGTACATCATGTTCAGGGTTGGGGTCCGGGGGGGTGAGCAAAAATTAAAAACAAACAAAAATGACAAAAAGGAGGTTAGAGCCAATGGCGTCAACCCAAGTTTTGTCCACAGGCTCCATGGAGGACATTTTGTCTCTTCCGCGATTGTATTTCTAAGATGGTGGCGGTGTCTCCTCCGCCTGTTTGCGGTACAAATCCACAATTTCACGTGCAAGGACAAACAACTCCTCAGAGAGTCAGAACTTCCGTCATCTTCATCAGCCTCACTGTGGTCTTCTTTTGAAGAAAGTGCAGGTCCTCATACAGTATGTTACGTGTGTAGGTAGCATGTAAAGTCTCCCGGGGGTAAAAACTCAGCGCACATTTTCTGTCCCACACAAAGCATCCGGCGGCTTTTGGCCTCACCCTGATTTCCCGTCCCGTCGTTCCTGTGCTTGTTCCTTTTGTTCTTGTTGATGGGATGATACTTGAAGGGGCTCGCATGTTTTTTTTTCTTTTTTAGTGCTCCCGCACACTTTCTCCGGTATGTGCTTCATGCCCGTAAAGGGAAAAAATGTCCATTGTTGGCTTTTGAAGGAATCCACATAAAAGGGTCGCAATCAGTCCCAGAAATACTGCGTGAGGCTGACTTGGAGAAAGCAAGCAACGCTCATCCCCATGATTGGGCCAAATTTGAGCACCTTTCCTATTCCAAATCAACGTTGGGCAGATTATCAAACGAAGGATTATAGGAAGGGATTATCCGCTGCTTGGAAAATGTAAAACCTGTTCAATATTTACGATCACAATTCCACATGCGCGTGTAAATTACGGGCGGATTAGGAGGAACGTTTCCCTTTTTTTTTCCCCAAAAGGTGTGAATAATTACGCATCTGGCTGGCGATAAATCCCGGCCGGGTGTGCCCCGACTTTTCTCTCCCGGGCTCTGCTTTTGTGCCGTCATGTCTGCGGAGCATCTGGAATGGTATGCGAGGGTTCAGAAAAGGGGTCCGGTCCCGAGGCTCTGCGCCTTTTCTTCATTTTGTCCCTTCAAAGCAGTCCGTGGACGTCTTTGTGCTTGAATGTGTGCGTTGTTGCCGTGTGTGTGTGCATGTATGAGTGTTGGGAAGAATATACCTATTTATGTACATTGAGCCTTTAGTTGAGTTTTTTGGGGAATATATATATAGTGTGTATATATATATATATATGTATATAAAGGTTAGACGTAGTACTCCTTGTCTTTGTTCTTCTTGTTCTTGGAGATCTTGGTGATGCCGAGCGGCTTGTCCTTGGCGCTGCCGTTGGGCTGCGTGGCCGAGTTGCTGATGTAGTTGCGGCTCTCGTCCACGTGGTACGAGCCCTCGTCGCGGTTGCGGTACTTGTACATGGCGTAGAGCAGGATGAGGATGCACAGGGCCGCCGCCGCCACGATGCCCACCACCATGCCCGTGGTGCTGCTGCTCTCGCGCACCACCTCCGACGGGCCGGGGAACACCTTCACCTCCGGGAGGGGGGGGCGTGCTGGCGAGTGGGAGAGGGGAAACGGACACATCAAACACAGTCGTGCGCTCGTTCGTTCCAATTCTTCAAGTGCAGCTTTACAGATGCCACGTCCGCTCTGCCAATCGGTGTTAACAAACGATCTGGCAGGACGGCAGCGCGACTACAAAATGAGCCGCCGCCGGCGCCACCGCGTGCCAGCGTATTAAAGACCAAATAATCTGCATGCAAATCCTCTCGGGGTGAAAACTACAGGAAAGAAAGAGGAGAAAAGACGACAGGAGGCGCGAGAACGGCATACAAGCGAGGCGGGTGGGTGGGCGGGCGAGCTGTTAGGTAACGCCTGCGGGCACAAACTAGAAAATGTAGCCAGTGAATTATTCATGGGGGCAACAGAAAAGAGGAAAAAAGGAGAGAGTGAAACAGCGGACATGATGGGAGTGGCCTTCTCGGTCGCCGTCTCACCTGAGCTTGGATCACATGGGTCGATGTCTTCATCGTCGCTGGGGCACTCGGCCGACGCCACCAGGATGTCGTCTGCCGACTAGTGAGAGAGAGAGAGAGCGAGAGCGAGAGCGAGAGCGAGCGCGAGAGCGAGAGAGAGAGAGAGAGAGAGAGAGAGAGAGAGACTCAGCATTAGCTTGGAGTGCTGATGTGGCCTTGTGGGCACGGTGTCAACATGAACACGCAACGGCCGTGCCCCACTTTAACGCTCAGCATTTCGAACCCGCATTGATCTGTCCGCTCTTGTTGCCATGGCTACGCCAACTTCAGGCTGCTCCTCCCAAAAAAAAAAAAAAAACTGTAAAACAGATGCTGGGTGTGGTTTGGGTGAGCGACAAAGCGACGCAGCGTTAAACTCGCCGGGCGTGAGACTTTCGCCGCGCGTGTGGTCACGCCAGCGCTAAATTAAAATTGGATTGTGATGCATTGCGGTCGATGTTGGCCGGGATAAAAGCGAAAGAGGCGAGTGAGTGGCACGGCTGAACAACACATCACGTCTTCTTCAAAAACACGCAGTCTCTTTCTTTGCAAGCTGTCAAGTGCAGGAAATATTTGGATGAAAAAGAAACAAGCAAAAGCCAAAGCCTTTTTGTCTGGTGGCAGATGGGTTTCAATTTTGTGACCCCTTCATGCCCTCTCTGAGCCCCCCCCACCCTCACCCAAAACAAAACACAATGATGATCTGAAGCTCTCTCATCAAGAACGGGAAGCAAGCTGAGACAAAAGCAACTCAACGGCTTTTGTTGTTAGGTGAGACTAAAAGTTGAGCACACATGCATTTAGAAAAAGAAAAACAAAAAAAAAAAGCGAGATCTCTACCTGAGCGCTCGAACAATGCCAGCGACCATCCGAGCCTCTCTGACCAAGTTCACACATGGTGACTCCACTTTTTTTTTGTTTTTTTTGATTAGTTGCCAGCCAAAGTCACGCCGCCATCGCTCCCGTGGATGTGCAGCAGGAGGATAAACTCCAAGGAGAGCCTCCGACGCCACGAAAGGAGAAAAGAAACGAGCTCTACTCGCGCAGATGGTGAGATAGGGAGACGCAGCCAATCGCCGGCCGATCTCGCTTTGGCAGAGTGGGAGGGGGGTGCGAGAGGACAACGAGGGGGAGGGAGAGGAGGACGCAAATGAATCAATAATGTGGAAAAATGTCAAAGTCTGAAAAGTGGGACCAATTTCTATTGATTTCGTGAATAACTCCAAAGAAGGAAGCGCTAGTGTGCTCTAAGTGACGTGAACGCCAAACCTGTGTCTGTGAGCCTCGTGCATCCACACTGCAACAGGCGCTCCCCCCCCCCCCCCCCCCCCTCCCGCTTTGCTCTTCCTTTCCTGTCATGCATTATTAATCGTTTTTCTTTTTTCTAGCGCTCATCATGGCAGGATCGAAAAATGTCTCTCCAGATGGCACGTCCAGTCTTCACTATCACACTGATGCAAGGATGCCGCAATTGTGCTCGCTCCACCTTTGTGTGTGTTGCCTGGCAACAGGCTGCAGGAGCTCCTTCAAGTTTTTTTTCTTTTTTTCTCGCGGAAGGGATTCAGGGGGAGGATCTCGCTGCAGCACGGCGAGCATGTGACCCAGATCTCATGGCAGCTACCTGTCGATCACTCCTGCAATCAGCGCTGATGTCAGCGCCGAGACTCGGGTTAAAAAATGGGTAAGCCCGCCTGGAGATTGACGGATGACAGCGCTGTCAACCGTGCGGCGCCGCCTTTCATTATTGATGCCCAAGGCCAAGCTTGCGGCGTTCCATTATTTATGGGTGAAAAAAGCCGGCAGTGGGTACACAGAGGAGCGCAGCGATTCTACCGAGGGTGGGAGCAGCGGGAAGCGGGGGCTTGCTATCGCCATGGCAACTTGCAGAGAATTTCAGCCGAACCGTGCCGACACGCTCGACGCAGATGCATTTTGAGAGCGGCGCTGGTTTTGATTGAATCTGACCTGCTGCGTGGCGCCCAGCTTCCTGTTGCTGGCGGTGGTGGTGGCGACGTCCCCGGCGGCGGGTGCAGAGTCGGAGCGGTTGGCGGAGGCGCCGCCGGCGGCGGAGGCGCTGGACTGCGGCGTGATGGAGGAGGAGGGCATGTCGCCCACCAGCCGGGCGCTGCCTTCCACGCGGATGTGCGCGTGGCCCTCGGCCGCCATGTTGAGGATGCGCAGGCCGTTGTAGTAGAGGCCCGAGAGCTGGCCCTGGAACATGCCGGCGCGCCGCTCGCCGCCGCCCACGCGCACCGTCGTCTGGCTGTTGAAGATGGTCAGCTGGCGACCTACCCGTTGGCACGCGCACACACACAGAGAGACACAGGCGCACCGGGGGGGAAAGAGGACACGCACGCAAACACACAGTCACACACAAAAGCAAGGTTTGAGTGTTACACAATCCCGCGCCAACACACCCGAGCCATGACAGAGGATGGCAAAGACCAAGCCGTGGGCGAGAGAGATGGGGGGGAGCTGGGGAGGGGCCGCTGGAGGAGTCGGATGGTTGCCGTGGTGATGACAGACAGACGGACAGAGAGAGAGAGAGAGAGAGAGCTGGACAGATGGGCGGATGGACGGACAGCCCGGAGAAGCATGCACAACATGGTCAGGTGCTGTTAAAGGGACTAGAGGCTACGTGCATTGCTTGCGTTGAAGACGAAGGAACTAAAGCCGCTACGTCAAGTTTGTGTGACGCAACTGTCACGTTATTGTCACATTATTGACCTTGCACCTTTTAACACTTTTATCAGCATTTAATTCTCTCCATCGTCCCTTTAACCTGATATTATCAGATAGATACACACTAACAACAGGCACTACAGTTATTACACAAGTATTACAAACTACAGCTGCCCAACTTTTAAAGACTTAATTATGGATTTAGAGTTTTAGAATGTTAGTCGATGGTGCACAAGATAATAAATGTAGATAAATATAGCTATATGTAAAGTCATATTGAATTGTTTTAAAGCTTTTAAGGAATTTTAATCAGGGTTTTTACCTTTGTCGAGTAGCCAATCGTCAACTACTCGACCGAGCCGATAGGGGATTCGCTGTCTGGCGATGGCCAGGCGCTCGTTATCAATGTTGCCTTTAATTTAGAGATGAGAACACAGTAGTAATTACGCACATCCCAAAATCGTGGCACAGGAGCTGGATACAAAGAGAAGAGCAATGAAAAGAAAGTAAGGGTCCGCTCACGGTCGGCGCGGGGGCAAACGGGCTCGGGACGGCGGCATAGACATCAAATAGACCGGACGCCGCCGACCTGCCCGTAAACTCATGTTAGGCGAAGGACTCGACTTCAGGACGCCGCGACCGAGTTGACACTTCCCGTTGAGCTATTCTCACACCAAATATTGATTTGGTTTGTGGATTTTCAAAACCACATTTAACTCATTTGGATTGCATTCATATTGATAGTAAAGTTGTCCTAATGAATTTTAAAAAAAAATTCCGGATATATTAAAAACAAAATGTTATCTGCCTGTGCTGTCGGACAAACGTACTGTCGGCTCGTCTGATAGGTGCCTTGAGCAGGTCCAGGTTCCTGGACTTCCATTCATGTTTACATATTTCAAAGTAGCACCTCCAAAAGCGAGAGTCAAACGCTCACGACAGCCCCTCTTTCGCCAACATGGCGGCGCGCGTGTATTTGATGTCTATGCCAAGGAGTGCGTGGCAGCGGCGGCGGAGGCCGCGTGGCGTGGGTGCCAATCAACAGGCGGCGGAGACGTTTCCGGCGAGCGGACTCTTACTCTCTGTTCATTGGCTTTAATCTAAAGAGACATTTCAGGGGTTAACAGATCTGCAAGAGCACAGGGAAATAACGTTACAGCTTCTGGCTGGCTTTGCTTCTTCCATGGTTAACATGTACAGGACACACAGCTCACAACAACTAGCATTTAGCATCGGGTTTAGACGACTACCTTAAGATTTAACACTTTAAATAGAATCCAACAGAACAAAAGGGAAGAAGAAAACAAACAACATTTGTTCCTTATTTTTTTTTTTCTCTCACTAGTTAAACATAGGACATGACTTTTAAACGATATTTTTAAAAGTGTCTCCCCAAAATGCACCAGCTGTTATTATTCTCTTTTAATGGTTAGAGAAAAAACACTTAAATTAAAGATGACCTTTTAACACTATTTAACAGAGCTAGCTAGCATAAACAGGAAGACTTTTATGGTTTAAAAAGTTTCATATCAAAGAGCAAAGGCAAATATGCGGGCGCGGCGAGTTGGCGCGCCGGCCCGCCGCTTACCTGAGGGGTAGCGCTCGATGACGGGCAGGTCGTCCAGCTGCAGCGTGGCGTTGCCGCCGCTGCGCGTGAAGCGCACGATGTGGTACTTCCCGTCGTTGACAAACTTGGAGCTCTCCTCGATGTTAATGTCGTCCGTGCCCACGTTGAAAACCACGCGGATGTTGCCCTTGTCCTGCGCAAAAACACGCGAGCCGTTTTTACACTCGCCGGCCGTCGGCAAGATTTGCAAACAGGAGTGGGTGCGTAGCGGGACGTACTATCTGCAGCTGAAGGTAGTCTCCCAGGCCGGACGCGCTGTCCACCCGCAGCAGGACGGCGTGTTTCTGCTGCGTGCTGAAGCCCAGCGCCAGCCGGTCAGCCCGGGTGCTGGGGCGCTCGTTGGGGGGCCACGTGTAGACCACCACGCCGCCATCACGGCCGAAAATGTACGTGGTGCCGGCTGGTGGGGACCAAATGAGAGATCGTCACAGACAGGCAGACCTGGCGGCGACGGCGGGCGGGCGTGCCGACTGACCGTCGTTGCAGAGCGGACCGGCGTAGGACGTCATGCTGCAGTCGCAGGTGAAGCCCTCCCACTGCTGCAGGCAAACGCCCTGATTGGAGCACGAGTCCTCCTGGCATGTCGTGCTGGGACCTGCAACCGGCACGTGTGGGTCAGGTGGTCTGGAGGCTCACAAACGGTTGCTACTACGGATGGCGCCACAGAGTCCAAAATGGAGAGCATGCGGGGGGGTGGGTGAGTCCGGATAAGGACAGCAGGAGGAGTTAAACATAAGCGTTATGTTTAAAGGCCCCCGGTGGTCTTCTGCTGGTTCGCCGTTCTCTTCCTGCCTCATGCTGGCCACAGCTCGCGGTGCGGGATGATCGGGACGGGGAGGGGGGCGGGGTTAAGAAGACGCACGGCATGCTGCTTTTGGCGGCGGAGCTGTGGTCATCCCGGGACAAGCTGTGACCGACTGACCGGTGCGGACGTCACGACTGTGATGGGGCTCACGAGAGGACAGGTCGCCCGGGACCAATTGCGACTCGGGATCACCGACAAGACTGCACAGCACTGGGAAGTTTGGACGCGAGCGGGAGGACATGCCGGGGCGGGCAAACTTTTCAGCTCAGGGGCCACAATGGAAGTTGAAAACAACGTTAGCCGATGGGAAAAAAAAAAAAGAAAAAATCGAGTATTTCTTTTGAGGGGGAAATTTGCGAGCCGGTCTGTTGCGATTGAAGGAGCGAGCGGTCGGCACGTGTCCCGCGGGCCGTCCTTTGCCCTCCCCTGACATGTACAGCGCACGCACAAAAAAGCGAGATACCTTGCAAGTCAGCTTTCATCAATGTAACTTTTGTGGGCCAAACAAAACAACAAAACAAAAAAAGCAAACCAAGTTAGGTGGTTAGTCGATGTGCAGAAAGATGACACAACCTTCCGTCTGGGTTAGTGGGTTAACTTTCTATGAGTCAGATGGAGAACGAAAAAGGAAGGATGGAAAGCCCTCACCCTCCGCCCCTCCTGCCGCCTCACCTTCGCAGCCCCTCTCCACCTGCCCCACGGTGGCCAGCGCGTCGGCCAGTAGGTCGGGCAGTCGGCCGTTCAGGTCCACCGTGGCCAGGCAGCCCTGGAAGCCCTCACGTGAGTGCACCAGCTTTGGGAGATCCCGGTACATCTCTTTGGACACGCCCCCGATGTACAGGTCACCTGTGTCAGGAGACGCAAGCAATAAGGGACCAAACATTAATCTCCCTCCAACCACCCCGGCATACCCTTCAAGTCAAGGTTCTTGGCGCCCATGGTGGTCTGCGTGGTGACTTTGGTGTCAATCTTGACGGTGTGGAGGTTGTTGGTGTCCCGGGAGATGTGCACGTTGTGCCAGTGGTTGTCGTTCAGGGGGCTGTTGGAGTTGCCCTTGATCAGGTGAGCCCCGTTGCCCAGGTCCGAGATGTAGTGAAGGTATCTAGAGGAGAAGGTCTTTGTTCATGCTATGGCGCATCTTCAGAATCAATTATCGCAACAAAGCTCACCCTTTGACCAGCTCCACCACGATGAAGTCGTTGCCGTCGCCGCGGTTGAAGAGGACCAAGCCGTCGGGCGAGGTGGTCTTGAACTGCATGAAGAGGTGCATGGAGTAGTAGGCCTGCAGCGTGGGCAGCGTGACGAAGCTGGAGCGCGAGCGGAAGGTGACCGGGTCGGCCACGATGCTCTTGTAGCCGATGACGGCGTTGAGCTCGCAGTAGTCGATGTCGCCGTTCTTGCACAGGTCGATGTAAGGCATGCCGTTGAGCGCCAGGCCCTGCAGGTGCCCGATGAAGTTGGACGGCACGGCCGGCATGAAGCGCTTCTCCGTCACGATGCCCGTCTCCACGTTGTGGAACTCCAGCTGCGTGTGGTCGCCCGCCATTTGACCTGCGGGTGGCCAGCGGCACGCCTGAGATCTGTCCCGGGGTCTTGCCGTCCCGTGCAAAACACGACAACCCCGCTTTTCATTGGACCGGCGGCCTGAGTGCGGCGGGTTACCTTCCACGGGCTGCAGGTCGTCCACGGTGAGTTTGAGGCCCTTGCCGCGCCGGACCACCCGCACCGTGTGCCACTCATTATCATTGAGACCCGAGCCCGCAAAGATGGTCTCTGGGCCTTTACCTACACATAGTCCAGAGCACCGTTACACATATGCACACAAGAGGGCGCCGTTGAGACAAGACAAGACGAGATGCCAGAGAGGGAGAGACGGACACACAGACAGAAGAGGTAGAAGACCAGGCAGGCTGGATTGATGAAGGTGAGGAAATGAACAAATGAAGATGGGCTCTCACACCCACATAAAATCATTTGCTCGAGAAATCCACTTCCAGTGCAGTACGCCACAAAACCACATGGTGGTGCTACCGATACGAGCTACTTACTGCAGCAGAAACACATTTTTCAAATGGTACAAAATAGCTATAATGCGTTGAGGGGGAACAATTCTATTTTTGGGAGACGGTATTACAAATAACACGAGACAAAACTGGATGAATTTTACGTGCAGTACCTCAGCAAAGCTCACAGTGGCACTCGAGACACACAGGCACACAGACACACGCGCACACGCTCAAGTGCACAATCACAGCATCGAACGCGTCTCTCTCCTTGGTGCTGAAGCGCCCACGCTAGCTCCCAATTTGCCACCGTCCGCTGCGCACTTGACAGCCGCAAGGCGCGCAGTCCCCACCCGCCAAAGCTTGACGGCGCCACGCACCCACATACCCCCCCCCCCCCCATGCTAAGCCCACACGCGCTTCAGTCCTACCCCTCCCCTGCAAGCCTGGTGGGTTGGTTGGAGTGAGTCTGCTGATACTGACCTATGTGTGGTTAACCGACCTCAACACGTTTGGCTGCGGAAAATGTCACGAATCACTCACACGCGTACGCACACTTAATACCGCAGTAGGGGTGCCACCAAGTACTCGTCCATTTATTCTCCTTTACCCTCTATTATGATTACTATCATTAACCATGTATTGTGTTTAACATACAAATGACAGGCTAGTATCGGGTGCTGTAGTATCGGAGCATTCTGATGAGACAAAATATTACAATACAAGAAAACTAATTCTCACGATATAATTGTCCCAAAGTGGACCAGTACAAATAATAATTATTTTTGTAAACCTCAAATCATCGGCAGCAAATTAAGTGACCCCCCCCGAGTCGGTGGACTGCGGGAAGTGTCAAGCAAGTGAAAGCACAAAACACACAAACACATTGAACACATTTGGGCCCGCTGCAAAGTGAGTGTAAAGTGTTGTGCTGTGTTTTGTTGTGTTGTGTTGCGCGTTCCCCGGGGGAGACTCAGCTGTGCTGCGGGCATGAGCAGCTCATCCTGTTAGCATGGATCACTGCGCTGCACCGCGCACAGCCGGGACGGGAGATGGGCAGACAGTCAATGACGCGCCTATGTATGTAGTCACCTGTGTGTCGCGCCATGTGTGTGCCCTTTTCCTTTTCTTTCTTGCGATGCAGTGCAAGAAAGAAAAGGGGGAGAAAAAAAAGATTGAGGTCGACTGCTGCGAGGGAGGCGCAGTGATCTGGGCGTCGCTGCGGTAAGCCACATGGGGAGGTTTTCCTCAGAAAAACGGAATTTGGGTCAAAATCATTTCAGCTAAATTTGAAAAAAGCTTTAACTTTAATTCCTTAATGGTTTCTTTCCGAAAAGAAAAAGCGTCAGGAATGTTGGCTGAATATCATCTCCAGTTGCCCGTCCGAGATTGGATGCGGGGCCATGTGGTTGGCTAGCGCCGTTTCTATGGCAACTGCAGTCGTCCATTTCACCGCCTTCCCGCCGTCACGGAGCATTCGTCTCCCTACCCCCCTCCCCCCCCCACGCGCTTTCTTCCCCGCTCTGTGGTCGTGACAGACACAAACGCCACGCCAGGGAATTCAATTTCATCTGGGATTCGACGGCGCTCGCAGCAGCATGACGGGAAAGTCGCACGCGCGCGCACGCTAGGAAGGCGTTCCTAAACATCCCTCATGTGCCCGCAAACAAATAAAAGCCCCCGAGGCGTGGAAGTGCGCCACATATTTTTAATTAACTCGCTTGCCGTGCTAGCACGTTAGCTCGAGCTTTCGCACCGACTCCTATCCGCGCTAAAAATAACGGCCCGTCTTTGAGTGACAACGGAAAACGTGTACGACAAAGCGCTAACAGATTGAAATGTCGCCGCTGCAGTTTATTGGCTGATTTGAAAACGAATCGACACGCTGGAGGCAAATTAATGTGCGGGCTGGTTGTTGAATGACAGATTGCCACCAGATGAGTGAAGACACACATTAGGAAGAGGAAGAAAAAGAGGATGAGGACGGAGATGAAGATGCTTAGGTGAGATGGAGGCTGACTTACTGGCGGTACAGTTTATCCTGATACAGTCTGGAGGGAGAGCAGAGCAGAGGGTTAATGCCGCACACGCGTACGCGGCCTCCACGTCCCGGGGACGCACACGTCGACACACCGCCGGCACCTCACGACTCTCGGGCGGAGGGCAACGGGTCGTCGCCGCTGCCCTGGTCAGAGTCGTAGGACAAATGGACTGGTAGCTTGGCTTTTGTTTTGGTGGCGGATGTGTCGCGCGGCGTCAACCGCAGAGAAGACGTGGCTGCAGACAACCAGAGACCCGCACGTGCGCCCGCCCCACTAAGAAACACACACACACTCGTCTTCTTGCCATCAAAGTCCGATTATGGTAAAATGAGATGGTGTTCATTGTCTTTCGTGAAGGGCCTGTCCTGCCTCGAAAAGATTTTCCCGAGCGCTTATCCTATGCTGTGGGTGTCTTAACAGAGATTTATTTCTCCCTAAATTACTTCATTAAATCTGAAGTCTGGAAAGACAGCCAATCAGAAGACGGGGTGCCAGTATGTGTGTAGCCTGTTTGATTTTGTGACAGTTGATGTGTTTGCGTTGCTGGGGGGGGGTGAGGCACGGGTCCACTGGCAGTGAGCAGAGAGTGCAGCTTGAAGCTCAGACCCTCTGTTCCACATTTGACGACAACAACCAAAAAATACACAGCTAACCTTGGTTGGCATATTTGGAATTTTTGGAAAGATACAGCGGAACCTCTTTTTTTGGCGGTGGTACTTCAAAGTCTTTCAAAACTGCTGACATGATTCAGAAGAATGACAATGTCATGGAAAGTCTCCAAAACGGTCTTTAGCCTTATGAAGCAGCATGTGGCTCGTGACTTTCAATTCAGAATTGCGTGTTTGCGGTGGGGAAAATTTGAGGGTGAATTTAAAGAAAACTGAAGAGGTTCCGCTGTAACGCCTCGAGCGAGTACCTAGGTTGACGGTGAGGCGCACGCGGCCGCCGTCCAGCTCCAGGCGCAGAGTGTCGGCCGAGTTGCGGGACGTGGTCGCCATGAGAACGCCGTAGGCCCGTTGCGAGCGGAACCGCAGCGAAACATCCTCCGCCTCCGTGTGCATGGCCATGGGCAGCTGCACCTTCATGAACTTGCTGCCGTCGTACGACAGGATGGTCGCGTCTGCGAGAAAGATTGTTGGACAGGCAGGAATGACTTTCCACTCGAAACATGGATCTGTTATGAACATCTTGCACCCAAATTGTATGCTTCTCAATATTAGCGAAAGGGCCAGCCACAACAGATAGCGTGATTTCATCGAACAACAACCCCCCCCCCACCCCCCGCTCCAAAAATAGCGCGGGCTAGCTGCCGGCTTGCAGTGATCAGGTTGCATCAGAATATGCGGCGGTGGCAAAGAAACGGCCGCGGGCTTCGGCCATGCAAGCGGCTCAGGTGATGACTCATTTGCATGCTCATTTGCATATGCATCTGTTCTCAACCGCGCTACCTGCTGGGGCCAATCCTGAACCGCTAAACTGTTTACCTCGGAGAACACCCTTCTTTATTGGACAATTACGCACGCGGCTAAACGCGCTCGCTCGCTTCTTTCTTTGCCTCCCCCGTGCTTTTTTTTCCCCCCCCTCTCCGTTCCTACTTTGCTTTCTACCCCCTTCACTCGTCCTGTTTCCGACAGAGCCGAGAGAAAAACAACAGAACAGGAAGAGAGGGAGGCTCATGCATACTGATGAGAGAGAGAGAGAGAGCGAGAGAGAGAGATAACGTGTGCATGCGTGTCCATGTCAGAAGTGAGCGAATTTATGCGTGCACAGAGGAGGGTTTAGTTAAGTGAGGGAGGGAGGTGGAAGCTGTTGGTTAAAATGCAAATGAAGCCTCATTAAAGGCGAGGAGAGAAGACGAGCACCGAGACCATGAAGATGGTGGCGTAGCGTGAAAAGCGCCGGAGAAAAGAAGAGCGGCACTTGCCGCCGCAATGAGAGCGTCTCAAATCATCACTCCCCATTGACACGAATGCAAATGCCAGTAATTTGTTTCCAATGAGGAAAAAAAAAAGAATCTATAAAATAATATAATTTTGTCACATATTGACGGTAGTGTGGTGGAGACTAAGCTACCGCTACTGATTTGGATGAACGGCACGGCACCTGCCAAGTGGATTGTGCGAAATGCCGCCTCGGGAGGGGCGGGCCCCTTTCGCGCTGCCTGTAAACGCTAGCGCCAGATCACGGCGTCAAATCATCTTTCAAAGAGGAAGCGGTGACAGGAAACATGTCCGTTCTTTGGAGAGAGAGAACATTGACGGCGGCGGCGTGTTGGTTTAAGAAGAGAGCGGTTGGAACAAAGAGCGGCAAAGGAGGACGACGAGGGAGGGAGGGAGGGAGGGAGGGAGGGAGGATGAAAAAAAGAGAAAGGGAGGAAGAAACCGCAGGTAGAAGGCGTAAACACGGCCAATCACTCTCTCCATCTGCTTCTCCATCTGTGCTTCCTTTAATCCAGCGACGCAGCAGTTAGTGACCCCTCAATGCGCGCACACACACACACTTTGGGATGAGAAACACTTTCGAGTCCCGCGACAATCGCCGCCGCTTCTTCTTGTCTGACTCCATTTCGCCGGCTGTATCAGTCCCGCCGCGGCTGTTCCCTCTCTGGACCCCCCCCCGCCCCCTCCGTATCTCGCTGTCGAGATTGCCGTCGTTCCCTCACCTGCTGTCAGGTGGCGTCGGTTCCGAGCCAGCGCCTCCGTCCCCGCCGCATCGATTGCGCCGCTCCTATCGCTTTTTTTTGCACCGCCGAATAAAAGTAAGACGTCGAGCTGCTCTTGCAAAAGGGCAGCGTCGCCGTTTTGTCATCAATCTTCACGAGGTGGCTTTTTGTTCATGCGCCAGGGTGGCCGAAAGCTAATCGTCAACATGAAGCTCAAACTGTTTTGGGCTATTTTGAGCATCACCAAGGTAAGGTTTAAAAATATATATTTCTGGGGCTCACCTCTCTCACAGGAGCGTCCCAGATACCCGGTGCCCGAGCAGTCGCAGACGTAGCGGTTCCATCCTTCGCGGCAGACGCCGTTGTGCTGGCAGGGGTTGGACAGGCACTGCTTGGGCAGCTCCCGGGAGCACGACGGCTTGACGCCCACGGCCCGCTGGGCCTCGGCCAGCCGCCGGATGTCTTTGCTCTGGCCGTCCACAAACAGGTCGCGGATGCAGCCCACGTAGCCGTAGTTCAACAGCGCCGTCCACACCTGAGGCGCAAAAAAAAAAGTCAAGCAAGGCTTTCAACGACTTTGACATTTGGCAGTTTCTTAAAATCTAATTGGCGGAGCAATGAACTCTCAAACTCAGGAGCCGACGCACCTCCGTGGGGAAGATGAGTCCGGCGCGGTCCTCGGGAAGACCCCCGAGGTAAAGCGTTTCATCCAGGTCCAGGATCTCGCTGTCTCCGGGCGCCGTGTAGGCCGTTCTCACGCTGTTCACCGAGATGGTCCCTGAACGCAGCACAGACATCGTCGCGTTGTCCTTCAACCAACATCGCTGTCATCATCCCACTCTTTGTATTCCTCCTCACGTCAAGCGACGCAAATGCGCACCCTCGCCCGTGAGTCATCATCAGCGGTGGCGGCGGCGAGCGAGCAACGGCCACCATTTTGCCATCAATAAATCATAGTCCATTTATTTTTAGTCACGGGGCGCCGCTAACAACGGAGAAGTAATGAGGGCAGGATGAGAAAAGTGAGTGCGCTCTTTGCAATTACAAAGTCATAAACAACGCCAGCTATATTGATGTTTGGAGTGTTGGATTCAATAATACGCCGTTTGTTTTCTGACTACAGACAGCAGGCAGACAAACAGGATTACTGCCTTTTCCACAGGGGAGCAGCAAAGCGGGCAAATTTTAGCTCGGGCCCCGCCGTGCCAGCAAAGCCGTCCAAAAAGTGACGCGCTAGGAGAGGAGAGGCGAGCGAGGGAGAAGCAAGGGGGGGTCTTCTCATGTGACTGCCCCCCCCCTTCCCACTCCAGAATGGAGTGTCTTGTCTCCTTCACATCATAATACGCACAAGAGTACTTTAGGGAGAAAATGTGTTCTTGTTTTGTTTGCACAGTGAATCAGTGAGATAAGTCAAGCACGTTTGGATAAGCCAATGAATGCAAAACGGGAAAAAAAAAAAGGCGATCATCAAGTACATAAAAAAATGAATGAACACATTCTGTTGAATAAACAATTGGATAGATTTAAATTTCGTACCTGAGCGTCCGTCCCTCTGGAAGTCCACGTGGTACCACTCCCCGTCATTGACCTTCCTGTCGATGGCTTTGGTCTTGGTGGTTCCGGAGCCCATGTCCAGCAGCAGGTACAGGTGGCCGTCCAGCATCTCGATGGCAAAGAAGTCCACCTGAACGGCCAACGGGACGGCATCGCGTTAGACGCTTCAAGGACATTTTGAGGTCGACGTTTACCTTGATGGTGGGCGGTGTGCGGGGGTCCTTGCGCTGTATCTGCCGGGGCTTCCCGTGGCTGAAGAGCATCAAGCCGTTGGGCTCGGTGGTCCTGAAGTCGAAGGAGATGGAGCCCGCCTTCTTGGCCGTCCACTTGCTGAGCGCCACGAAGGACTCGGGCGTGTCGAAGGTGACGGGATCCAGCGTGGCCACGCTCTCGCACTTGAAGGACACCACGCCGCTAACCTGAGGGGGGCTTTAAATCAGGCTCATTTCGAGAGAGAAAACAAGATGGCCGACTCTACCTTCATCTTGGGGTCTCCCTGTTTAGCCAGTCGAGACAGCTCCAGCCGCACATCGTTATTCTTGTACACCACCTTCAGGGGGGGGATAAGAAAAAAGAAAAGCTATTTAAGGGGGTAGGAGGAGAAAGGCTGAAACATCAAGTGCCTTTCCAATCCCAAAAGATGGAGCCTTTAATTTGGAAGAACTTCTTGGGAGTCATTTCAAGCACTCTTAATTGGACATCAAGGAAAGCAAGTGCTGAAAAAAGCCTTTTGTGAGCCACACATGCTTAGCTTTTACTCAAATGGAACTTGTGACATTTTTGTCTGCCGCTTTTGCTAAACATTTGACTCTGAAGCACACCACACCTGTGTGTGTGTGTTGCGTAACACATCTCTTTTTAATTCCAGCTCGCAAGCAGCGAGCCAGGCCGGCGGCTTGTCTTCTTCCTGCTTGCTGCGCTCCGACACAGAACGCTCTCTGACTGAGCGGCAGAAGACGGCGCTTGTGCCGAGCATTCTGATGCGACCAGCGCAAACACAAGCTCGGCTTTATTAGACCGAAGCTTCCTCCGCCCGCCCGCCCGCCCGCCCCCTCCCCTTCCCTTCGGCTCCTTTGACATCTTCTTACCCATCAAGATGAGGAAAAGAATTACAAAACAATCAGGCAAATGTGAAATGTATCTAAAGCGACAAATCAATTGTAATCGTTCAATATATGACGATAACATGATGGTGACCCGGCGAAAAGCGCAGAATAACATGACGTACGCAAACGTATTAATTATGGAAACTTAACGGCACCGCCCGGCCACATCATCTGTCGTCTGGTTTGTTTACGACTCGGTCTCGCTAAGTGAATGAAAGACACGCAGTCGGTGCGCGTGAATTTGTGTCTCCTCAGTACGCGGCGTGCATAACAATCCCGGCTAATTAGCATGCGGCTCGTCCCCCAACGCTGCTCCACATCAGCGATTCTCTCTGATGTCTGGGACGTTTGGTGAGAACCTGCCAGCCTCTCGGATTGGTCGCGGGATTTTTTGGGGTGAAATGTTAATTACTATACAGAAGCAAACTGAAAAAGAGTTTGATACAGAATCAAGATGGGAGTATGAATGAGGCATTGAATCGGGCGTCCCTGACGTCATCCGCCAATAAAAAAAAAAGAGAACCGTAAAACACTTGAGAGATAATCCGTGGAATGTTTTTACATGGACGTCCGTGGTTATTTTTCAATTTCGCGGCGACGAACGGGACGTGCGGCTGCATGAGCGATGTAAGGCAAAGAGATTTGTGACAGGATTAGTACCGTCTCGGGACGGCGAATCTATCGTAAGCGACTGAACCAGTCAGACGGAAGATGTAAGGGAGCTAAGGAGCGTACAAATTGTTGGAGGAGCCTGTAAAGTGAATCCAGACATTTGTTTTGAAATACACACAGGGAGCGGCCCACCTCTTTCAAGCAGCCCATGAAGTTGTTGCTGACCGGCGAGCCGGGCAGGTCAGCCGTGCTGGGGCTCCCTCCCACGTAGAAGAAGTCGTCGGAGCCCAGCATGGTGTAGTCCTCCTGGGTGTAGCCCGTGGTGGTCAGGATGCCGTCCACCGAGATGGTCACCTACACAACAAAGCACAGGGAAAGGACACGCTATATATTCACAGCCAAAGGCTAGCTAGGCGTCGACCAGCCAAATTAGCCCCCGCTACTCCAAATATGTCTGTGGCGGGCAAGGAGATGGCCTGATTGGTTTGGGGAATCGTGTGTGTGTGTTGCGTGTGGAACAAGTGAGGCCGTGTTCGAAAGTGCGGCGGTCGCTTTCCAGCTTACTGTCGGGGGCAAAGAACCCAAAGGTCAGGTGACACCTGTGCATTGGAGCCTGGACCCCGATCGAGTCCAAGTACCTTGAAGTCTTATTGGATCATCGTACAATTCGGGCCCGAGGAAGCACCTTGCGCTCTGGCAGATATTCACGTCCGCTACGAGGGTCACTTTGTCATCGGACAAAGGCTGTCACGGAAGATTGCCGACTCGGCGTTAAAAGTCCTTTGTCGCGTCGGTGACTCGATTTATTCGCCGATACGACTTTTAACAGGCCGCCTCGCTTAACACACAAGCAAGTCGACTGGCTAGCGTCGCTACTCTTTGGTTACGCTTGCAGGCGGAAGGTGTTGGTTAAGTCTTCTTTGTGCTAGTTAGTAGTGTCGAGTTACTCATGTCAGGGTTGATGATGTTAGTAAGCGGCGATGGTGTTAGTGTGTTGTTAGTTGCGATGATGCTGTTAGTGGGCTTTGCCATCTCGGGGCTGGGATTTTTTTTTTTTTTTCAGATGACACCCAGACACACACACACACACACACTTACTTACTGACACCTGTTAGATGGATCACAGCTCATTCCACAAGCAGATCTAAAAACATGCGGCGCGGTTGCTCATTCCACATGCGCAAAGAGAATGATGGCATGATGGCAAGCATGCAGCGGAAGCTGGGAACAAACAAAGAAATCAAAATGAAGAGCGGCGATGAAAGGGCCCTCACATCCCAGTTGTCACGGCTGAGCAGCAAAATGACGCTCAAACTTTGGCGTCATAAAGCTGTCTTTTTTTTTGGTCACCTGCTCCAAAATGAGGTCAACTGTTCAATTTTGTTTGTTATTGACAGCCCATTAAAACACGAGAGCTGGCCGCTTTAACCAAATATGGCCGACTTCCTCTTCAATTTTAGCCGGGCGTCCTCGAGACTTTTTTTTTTGGTAGTAAGTGCTCGGGCCGTAAAATAATAAGCAACTTTTTGCGCATGCAAATGAGGAGGCGGGATGCTGGCGTGAGCCAATCAGAAGTCATGAGACAAAAAAAAACCAAGGGAGAAAGAAAAGAAAGAAAGAAAAGAAAGTTTGGCAACAAGAGAAGGGGCGAAGGCTGGGTGGGAAGGACAATTTTTTTTTGGGGAGGCGTTAAAAAAAATTAACAACCGCACTTATCCTTTTATTGCTCACTTTTGTTGTTGTTGTAAAAAGGAAATAAGACACGAAAGGTGGAGGGGCAAAAGCCAAACTAGGAAACAATTAGAATGGTATCTACCGAACAATGGAGTTTGTTTACCATAGCGTGTCCAATGCCTGAGTGCTTTGTAGGAGAGGGGGGAAGAAAGGAAAGCAAATCAAAAACTGTGAACAGAAGGAATTGGAAAAAAAACGTAAAAAAAGAAAAAGCCAGAAAAAATTTGACCCTCTGGCGAGGAGCGCTTTTCGCTAGGAGAAGGGCACAGGTTAGGTTAGTAGTATGAGTCATTCCATGGATGGCGCTGGCAGGTTAGTAACAAGTTAGTAGGAGTGGGAAGTAGTCACTCAGTCACTGGGTTGGATGACAAGAAGGACTCACCTAGAGCCGCACGCCTGCAAACGGACAACAACGCATTGACGGCGCCGCCCGACAACCTGGACATGAGCGCTAGCGGCTCCCGCTCGGCGTTACCTTGCAAATTTGCTAAATCATTTGAAGAGGGTTGCAATTCTTGAAAAACAATAATATCTATTAAACACAAAGGATTCAAATACATGTAAAAAAAAAAGAAAGGAAATCATTATTTCCTATTCGGAAACAACAATGTTGAAATTTGTAGTCGTTTATCAAAGAAAACAAAAGACTTGATCGTTTACCTGTCTGAGGTTGCGGGTGACCTTGACGTCGTGCCAGGCGTTGTCGTTGAACTTGCCGTTGACGGGCTCCACCAGGGCCTCGAAGGCGCCGGAGCCCAAGTTGATGACCAGCGAGACGGCGCCGTTCTTCAGCGACAGGTTGACGTAATCGGCCGACTTGCCCGTGTGCAGCATCAGCCCGTTGCGCTGCAGCGTCTTGAAGGAGAGCGTGATCTCGTCGCTGCTGGACTGGATGGGGTTGGGCGAAAGGTCGTAGCAGAAGAACTCGGAGCCCTTGAAGGTGGCCACGTACTCCTCGCGTGCTGCCGCGCAAAAGAAAAAAGTTTGGACTTCATTGACGTGACGATTAGAACGTTTCCCGTTGCCGCACATCAGAGACGCAGCAGGAGTGGCCAATTAGGATTCCCCGCCAGAGGAACGGGAGGCGACCAATGGCAGCTTGCCAGCTTGGTGACCCCCAAGGACATTATCCCAAGGTTTGGCGATCCATCATCCTTAAGCTCTCGGGCCTCTTATCTACCCGCACGCGCGTGAAGTCACGAGCGTCGCATACGCAAGCGAGGGCGCCGCGGCCGCCATCTTGGGTCGAGCCGGGCGAGGGGAGGGGCGGCGGCGTAATGAAAAGAGTCAAGTGTAATTGCTTGTTACGGCTGAGCCGGAGACGAGCGCCCCGATGGAAATGGGGCCGCACTCTGGCGAGGAGAGCTGACGGAATAATGAAGAGGAGGAGGAGGGTGAGAATATGTCACAATTCAAAAAGCAATTATGTCAAATTGTCTTCCTTTTACGTGAAGAAGAAAACGATAAAATGGCAACGCCGTCGAATGCGGGAGAAGCCGCTCTTTATTTTACTGTAAGCACTGGCCGACCTCGGACTTTCGCCTCGAAAGAATATGAAATTTTTATTTTATTGTCGAGGTTGCAATTGGATTATTTTTCAAAACCATTCGGCCCTATACAAGTTTAGCAGTGAGCGAGTCCAGCTTTTTCATGGACACATGGTGTCTGTAAATATTGATGTGTGACACACACTCACACACCAATAAATGGGTGTCATTAGGATTGCGCAACCTCTCCCTGCAAATGTACACACACGGGCGACACTCGCTGACCCCGAAAAGCTCACACTTCCACTTCCTGTCGCAAATTCTCATTTGCGGCATATGGAACGACATACGTGTGTGACACAAACACACACGCACAAAATATTTGGCACACCTGACGCAAGTGCCTCATCTCAGATGAACCGAGTGAGTCAGTCTAAGCTGGATATCAATTCGCAACACGCGGGAATGACAGAAGAATTGTGAACACCTCAAGGATCCAAGGCGGAAAAATGGAACAGGAAGTCAGCCATTTGGAATGGAAGCTGCCATTTTGAAGCCATTCCAAAGCTTTGACGACGGAATTTCCCCAAATGGGCTCCGATCAGAAGCGTGTCACGGACAGATGGACCCGACTAAATTGCCGTTTTACACCCGCCGTCGAGGAGCATCAAAGTTTGATGAACGTTTGGAGGACCGTGGAAAATGTTTACGTCCGTGCCTGACGGGAGGGGCCGAGCGACGAGCTCTGCTGGGATCAGCAAATAAGTGACGCCGGAGAGGATTATAAAGCATCGACGCGATTCACTTCTTAAATTATTCAACACAAACAACCTTGACACGAGGCTCATTAATACACTAGAACAAAAACTAGCACGATGAAACTCATCTTTTTTGGTATTTACGTTTGATGTAGAATAAAACTAGCAACAAAAGCAGGATAAATCAAACCATAAACGGGCATCCCGGAAATTAACGAGGCGAGCGGCTTGCCGCTTTGTGTCTCCGACGTCTTTTTCACCTGCTAATTTCTTGTCGTTTCCACGGCAACTGGGTGGTCTTTTTTTTCCCCCTCTCGTGGAGAGCGGGAGACAAAGAGAGGCTGATTGAGCGAAGCGCACATTATTATGGACAGCTGTACTAAAAATAAATTGGAGAAGACGGGCAGGGGGAGTAAATCAAACTGTCTACGCTTCCTGTCTGCCAATTTCTTAAATTTTTCATCTTTAGTTACTTAAATGCATGTGCAAGCACGCTTCTGTCAGCCACAGCTTACGCAGAGACACTCACACGAACATTGGGCGCTATCCCACCCGGCCTCGCCTCTTTTTGTGAACGAAATATATGAATAATAAAATAAATATTTGCAGATTTCGTCGAAATGAGGAATTTGCATTTGTAAAATTGCCCAAGATGGTATCATCTTGGGAATTTTACCGAATATTGACCAGCTCTTTGCATTCCGCGCCTTGCCGAGGTGACTAACTCGTCCGCTTTGTGTCTCTTTCTCATTCTAATTTCTACCCCGTTACGATGGCAACCGGTGTTTTTTTGGGGGGAGGCCTGGAAGAGAGAAAGCATGATTGAGTGAGGCGCACATTATCGCGGACAGCTGTACTGAATCAAAATGGTGGACGGAGGGGAGCGCACATGACGCCGCACTTGATGGCGGCGAGGTGTGCCTGTTACTGCAAAGGAGGGGCTGTTTAATAAAGACAAGACTGGCAAACAAAATGGAGGGAGAAGGAAGGATGGAGAGGTGAATGAGGGAGGGGGGGGAAAAAAAAAAAAAAAGCTGCTCCATCTACAGTAAATCCCAGCGCGGCGAGCTTCAATCATAGCACCCCTGTCATTCTGGAGATAGCACGCTGCAATGCGCCCCCCCTCCCTCCCCTCGCTGCTCGTTTTTAGCCCACGATGCAATTCTGCTATCAGTCGCCAACACACAAACACACACACGCACAAACACGTCCCTTCTTTAATAACCGGCAGGTGGATTAACTACGTACGGGCTTAACTAGCGCAAACAGATATACGAGCAAATGGATGCAAATGCATGCAAACGTCTGCCTTGCGGTTCAACTGTTCAAATGAAAAAACATATTCCAAAAATAAAAATCCACTCACTCACTGGCAGCTGCTCAACGAAAAGGCCGGCAACTAGCGGGTCGCGCCGGGCTAACAGATTGCTAGCTGGCAAGTTTTTTTTTATACACTACAAAGTTTGATTTGCAATCAGATTTTTTTTTAAAAAAGCTTTTGGCTACGGGATATATACACGCCCTCATTTGATGTTCTTAATACCACGTCATCGCTAAGAAAGATGACAAACTAACTATTCGTCAGCCAAGAGGCCGCAGCCGACTGCAAAGTCACCAATTTCCACTTTTTACCGTCACGGGCCAAGGTGACTCGGTTTGTCAGCGAGCGACAGAAGTGAGTAACGCTGATTAGCGCTGATTAAAATGGCCGCCGTCAGGAATTTGTATCGATTGGCTGGGTAATGGCGGCTCCTTGATTACGCCGCGCGGTGACCAAGTAAAAAAAGGCAGTGGGAAAAACAAGAACGCCGTTTGGTTGACCTGTGTTGATACGCTAAAAAGGCTAGCCATTTTTTTTTTTTTAGGGGTTTTCTTGATCTGCATTTATCCTCCCTCTGCTCACTTCGGCACCGACTTGTTTCCATGACAATGTCTGCGGGCGAAACAATGTGTTTGTCTTAAAGCGGGATAAGATCACAGCTACTTTTTTCGTCACACAAGCCCGGGATACGCTTTGTACGACATCACACGCACACTCCGCCAAGACATGTTGTTTGCAAATAATAAGCAATCTCTTTCCGTGGACGGGAGGGAAATGAATCAGCTCTTTAATGGACGCCGTAGCTATTTCAGTTGTTGTGTTAATGCCAGACAAGCGGGCAAAAATAATTGAGTTTTTTTTTTTGCCCAGTGTGTGCGTGCGAGTGTGCTTGCGCTGGCAAACAGCTAAGAAATGAACTTGAAATGCCAGATGGGGCACTGGAGTGAATCGCCAATTGCAGAGAGGCTTAAGTGCGGCATTGTTATGAGCGTGTGGATGCAGCGGGGCGGGCGGAGAAAAAAAAAAAAAAAGAAATGTGTGCTGACATATGAGTGAGTGGATGTGAGGCGCGAGTGGAAAGTCTGCAAGGAGGCTGTAAAAAAACGTGTGAAAAACAATGGCAGAGTGTGTGCGTGAGCGTGCGTCAGCAGCTCGGGTGAGGTATCCGCATCGCCGATGAATCCCGACACGGCTGCAGTTTTATCTAGCATCCTGCCTCCGGCCTTCTTTTTCTCCCGGCTTTATCTGCGCTGGCTTCGCTATCGGCGTCGGTGCGGTTCGGAGATGTTAGCCCAATGAGTGGCAACGCCCAAAGGGGGCACGCTCTGTGTTGGCGGTTTTATTTTCACAGGCTCAAGTTGCGAAAATCACACTGGACCTTTTAACAGCGGCTTGCTGTCGCTCGTGCCTCCGATGGGCCACTTGTATTTTTAGCGGTCCAACTGTTCGGGCTTAGCTGATTATACCAACATACGTTGGGGGAGATTTTTATGTAGCAAAATACTAACGGTATCGGCACTTGGTATCGGTAACGACAATATTTGAGGGCTCGTACTGGTATCTGTCTGAGAAGAAAACTATAACGAATACGATTTTCCTCCCACAGCGAGGCTGTATTTGATCCAAAATGAATCAAGCCCGTGTGGCTTTTATCAGCCTTCCGGGCTCAGGATGACTAAGAGGTACGGGACATGTTGTACCTTACTGGTACCGACTGGTTCCCTGCGCCTTGGCGTCTGTTACCGTCCTCGAGCAGGCATATGGCCGAGTCAGCAAAGAGCTTTCCGTGCGTGTCCCGGAGTGAGGAGGAGGAGGTAGCAAAAGACAAGAGGCCGATTTTGACACAAAAAGCGCCGGCCGAACGCCCGTCCATCTGTGCGCTGGCTCGCCATAAGACGAATGTGTAAAAAAAGGAGCCGGCCGGGCTTGCCGACGCTTTATGTGTCACAAGCGGTGACTCACGATCCGCCTCCCCTGAGCGCTCGCACCGGGGACGGCGGCGCGCGCGCACACCTCGTCCTCGCTCGCCTTCCGTCCGCTGACCGTGAACAATTTGTGCGGGCAGCCTTACTCATGCATATTTACACACGCACAAACTCTCACCTACTCAGCAGGCACTCTTTAAAGGTTATTGTGTGCCAGCGTTGTGTGTGTGCGTGCGTGTCATTCGCTCCGCCGCTTCATGTACACGCTTAAAGGTCAGCGCGCTGACCACTTGACGAGGCGACGCGCAGATTGCGAGGCTCGATGTGGAGACCACTCGGCCGACGAGCGCTATTAGTCGACAAACGTCCTCGAGGGGGAAGGCGCAAAATTAATCAGGATCAACAAGCCAATTACGTGTGAGGACTCCCCACCAATCGGCGTTTTTTTGATTTCCAATGGGAATGTAAAGAATGACAAGAGGATGCTTGGCGAAACGAAATGAGAATCCATTTTGGCTGCCGCCCTCAATCTGTTTCTTTCCCGAAGAGAAAGATAGCAGTGTTTTACGTAGGAGGGCAAAGGTCCGCCGGGGCTGCCGTCCCCGGGGCCAGAGTAGCGAGGCCCCGCCGGGCGGACGGGAGCAGCGCTGCGCCTTTGCAGATACGGCCGCTCGCCACACATCACAGCCAAGCCAGGCGAGGCGAGGCAAGACGGCGGGCTTTATCGCCTGCGCTTTAACTCCTCGCCTTTTCCTCAATTCCTCACGCTCGCAGACACGCGCGCGGTATATCTTTCAAAGACACTCGGTCCGCCCCCTCAAAGAAAGTCATTTGGGCTCTGCGGGCTAGTGCGAACGCCTCTTTACGCCCAGCTAACCTAAGAGAAGCTTCGTCGGCGCCATTTGACAACCTTCACGTCGTGCGGACAAGGCTGCAGATAGAGCGAGGAAGGTTCCGGAACCACGCTTTAAAGTTCTACTCTGCCAAACAATACAGCTTTCGTTCGAGGTTACATCATTCGAGAGATTTTCAGTTCTTACATTCGATGGTTTGGTATTTGAGCACGCGGCGGCCGTTATCGTGTTCTACCGTCCAATCAAAGGTCGCAGTGGGACCGTGGACCAATCAGTGCATTCATCAGCGTCATGCGGTGCAGCACCTACCGTTTTCAATGGCCACAGCTCCCAATCATTTGAGCGTATGCGCGCGCACGTCAATCAGCAGATTCACAAATGCACGCACGCACACACACGCAGCAGCAGCGGCTTACCTGAATCTTGAAATTTTAACATCACTAAAGCGGTGAGTTTTAAAGTACAAACCAGGGGTGGGCAAACTTTCCCGTTCAAGGGCAACATTTGATTCCGATAGCTCGTATGCTAATCAGGTCAAGTCGAAATCATTTTTTTGCGCTTTTTAATTATAATTTGTACGTAATAATTATTCAGAAAATAATACTAAAAAGTAATTATATTTGAGGGGGAAAAAATGAATTTTATAAGGGAAAAACTATTTGAGAAAACATCATTTGCACAACTTTGAGGAAAAAAAAGTCACTTATTTTTGAGAAAATCTTCTGAAATAAATAATAAAGTTGTCTTTCTGACATTGGAGAGCTTAATTAATGCCACAAAAGGCCTCTTGAGGAATCAGAGGCTTACTGGTCTGGATAGAAAGAACCAAACAGGCACTTTGCCCACCCCTTGCTATCAAACAACCTTTGTCAAAACCAGGAAAGGGAAAATCAGTCAAATACCTCGGAGCTTTCCTAAATTCACACAGTGAGCGGTCCAAAGAGGGCACAGAGAAGGAAATAAGGTGTAAGAAAAAAGGCCATTTTGAGTCAAACAGCAGAGTGGCGATGGCACTGCTTTTGGGGCTGCGTTGAGAAATAAAAGAAAAAGAAGCAGCAGCAGCAGACTATCTGGGAATTGCTTTCATACACTGCGACAACATCTGCTCAGAGAGACATGCGCCCTCGCCGGTGTACGGGCACCATAGAAAAGCGGCAAAAAACACGGCGAGGATGAATGGCCGTCTCGGGAGGGCTGCCACACTCGCTCGCACGCGCACACAGCGGCAAGCATCCGACGCAGCCAAGCAATGCCGAGGCGCCCCCGAGCCGAGTCACTCGATGAGGTACGAGGCCGCCCGTCGGGTGACGCGCCGCCATACCTCACGGAGCGAGCCGGCCGAGACGTTGCTCTCTCATCTTTCTCGGAAATCATCTTGAAAAGCCGCATTTATGAGCGTCTATTTGGGCTTGAATTAAAAAGCCAATAATCGTCTCCACGGGACCGTTTAAAAGGAGGCGGCAGCGACGGCGGAAAACAAAAAAACCTCCATTACAGGAAAGAACTGACCTTGGTTCAGCGCCTAGAGAGACAACTGCGCCATGTGGGGATGAAGATGGAGGAGGATAGGTAAAGGGGTGGGGGGCGTGTGTGTGTGTGCTGGTGGGGGGGGGGGACTTGGGGAAGGTGGATGGTATGTAGCCAAGTAACAAGAGAAAGTAAAAGTAGCCCATACCTTGGTCGCCAATCATCAGGTGTGCCAGACCTTAAAGGAAGACAAGAGCACAGTCAGCACAGCAAAGGATCATGGG
Source organism: Syngnathus scovelli (assembly GCF_024217435.2). Lineage (NCBI taxonomy): Eukaryota > Metazoa > Chordata > Actinopteri > Syngnathiformes > Syngnathidae > Syngnathus > Syngnathus scovelli. The sequence continues at coordinate 8,133,083 of NC_090867.1, forward strand.
GGGAGGCGTCAAGTGTGTTGTGTGGCACGCTAACTACACGTCGAGGTCAAAGGTCCCGCTGATGGATACCTCCGCACTTACTCGTCTTCGTGTAAGTAACTACTACGTCGCTACGATGGTATGTCCCCTTGAAGCACTTACCGCCATGCCGCCTCGCCGTGGCCGCACAATGCGTTCCCAAAACAATGGCGGATGAATGTCAGATGAATATGTGCGATCCAGATAAATGCTGCATTCCCTCACATAACGGTTCCATTTTTCCGTAACATCCAAAGTTATGTATAGAATAATATCGTATGATGACAATATGTTGAAAACACGTTATCGTTCTAACGCCGAGCGCCCGCTATTTGAGGAAATACAGCATGGGGGCCGGAGGGTATCGAGGGTGCGTCAGGGCGACCTACCTGGGGTGTAGCTGTGCTCTGGGCGGGTGTCACGGCCAGGCGAGGAGAGAGAGAGACAGACATTCATTAACATGCATGCCAAGCCCTCGGGTCACCATGGTTACTACTTACTGTACATGCACACCGCTCCGGGGTTACCGTGGCAACGCGCATGCAGACGCCACCATTTGGTCCACGCACACACACACACAGCTCCGTTAAAAAAAATAAAAAGCACGTGTATTACTTGCTCACACACTTGTGGGTAGAGAGCACCGTTGTACACGTTCCTACCTGCGGGTTAGGGTTAGAGAGCCACTTGCCCCCCAAACTTACCTTGAGGCCGCTTCCACTCCCCGAGCCCACCCCGACAGATAGCATGCACACACATGGGCTCGCACGCACACACTCACACACTCTCACAAACACACACACGCACGCACGCGCTGACAAATGATGTCATAATAATGATGCGAAATAGCAGGAAGGGATGGAGGCGCAGTGCAGGAAGGGGCATGCAAGGTTCAACATCGGTGTGTCAATGTGTTTGTCACAGGAGCGGGCATGTGCATGTGTGTGTGCGTGCATGTGTGCGTGTGTCCGTGCCCTTGTGCTAGTAGCGTGGCAGGAACAGGTGGAGCGATTAGCATGCTAACTGCGCGCGGGGCCTCAAGGACGAGGCGAGCCTAACGAGCCCCTCCGGTGAAGTCGCGCCGGGCTCGGCCAATCATCTGCCACCGCCAGTCGTGATGTTTTAGTCCATTTATGGAAAGAATAATCTTTTTAAGAAAAGAACTGGTATTGGATAGTGACAGCCCTACTGCAGATCGTGATCGCAGATGAACGAACGTGGAAAGAAGAAACCAGTTGCCTGTACGCTGTTAAAACAATCTCGAGTGGCCACTGAAGTCATTCACTTGAACTTCACGTTTGTTTTGAATGACTTTATCGGCGCCCGGTTCAGAGCGACAGGCCCGGTGGTTAGCTAATGAGCAATGAAAAGACGTTTTCAGACGCGCCGCTATCACGCCGGGACATGCAAATATGGCCGACGGGTTCTTGACTGGAGACGCGCTACGAGGCGCTCCGAGTTATAATTGAGAGCGTAGGAGGAGGGCTGATAATTCGCCCGTTTAATTTCTTCTTCACTGACAGTAGGAGGAAAAAAAAACAGCCTTGATTGGGCTTGCATTGTTTTGTGAGATATCTGAAAACAAACAGTCCAGTCCAAAAGGAATATTTGGACCCTATGACTCATCTCCTTGGTAATTTGGAGACAATGGAATTTAGAAAATAAAACAACTCAAGTAGAATGAAATATACCAAAATGTCAAAATTACAAACACTGGGGAAGATTCTGATTTTGTTTTAGCATCATTCCAATACTCGCCGTCTTCTCAAGGTTTCTCGGTCTAGCGCGCGACAAAGCTTACAAAGAAAATGAACCATCTGATGGGAACGCCGACGGTTTGCGGATCCATTTTACGAGGCGGGTGCTATTAAAGTGCTCCTGCTGCGAGGATATCGCTTCCCGGCGGCAACATCAATCGTGATAGAAATGCGAATCCATCTGTATGCAAATAAAAGAGGCCATTAAAAGTAGCCGTTGCACGCCGTACAGTATATATCAGCCCGGCTGTAAAATGTTTAGCTGGAAGAGCCGCGCGGCCGCTGTGACTAATGGCGGCTCCTCGCCCAACGCGCTAATGTGTTTGGCCGTTTGCGCACGCGTCGCACCGCAATCGCATGGAATTCTCCGGCTTCTGCGGCGCCATTGATCAACGCTAGGCCTCCACGCTGCGGCTACACGTTCACACCCGCTGCCCCGCCATCGACGGTGACTTGGGTATCGATCAATCATTTAGTCCACGGAGGCCTAGTTGGCAAATTAAACAACAACAAAAAAAACAGGCCTCCTTCATGAATCGCCTCTCAGCACAACTAGAGTGGCTCATGAGAATCTTAAATATTCCTTCAAATACAATTCAATGAAATGTATCAATCTCAGAAAAAACGACATATCGCTTTTGATTAGAAACAGGGCAGCAGCGGGAATGGGCGGGGCTAGAGCAGAGGAATGGCGGGTAGGGACAGGAAGCACAAGGACGGAGATACGCTCCCGGCATGAGGTCTCCCCTATTAGTGCTGTCTCCATGGTAACACTGGCCAGTCAGTGCTAAAGGCACCAAGGTAAGAGGAGAGGGCGGAGGGGAGGCGGGGGGGTGTCTAAAGAGAGGCGCGAGCTCAGGGTGTGAAGTTGTGAAGTCCTCTCGGTGACAAACGAGGCCACGCTGACGAGTCGCCGTCGATCGGCGAATCGATGCGTGGCTGAGGTGTCGGGAAATGCCGTCATGGAGAGGGCTTATTGATTAAGAATGCAGATTTGTATGTGGGGACGTTTTGAATTCGAAGAGCTTGATTGCCGTACTACAGGACGGGCATCCACCGGGGCACCTTTTTTACAGCGCCCAAGTCATCGGGATCAAAGTGGCCGGCGGGCCTCAGATGCCTCACTGCTATTTGGAGTGCCGGCTATAAACTACAATTCTTTATCGTGACACTTGTTTAAGCTTAAGGCGGATTTGAGCCTATTAAACGAGGGGCCACTCGAAAACATCCAGCGAGGAACACAATATTTACCTCTGTTGTCCGTTCGCTCGTTTTTGGTCCGTTAACGTTCTCCTTCATTAAATCATGCATTGAAACGCAACACAATTTGGCGACGAGCCAAACGAGCATTGTTAGGCCTCTCCGTAGCGCTATTCTAGTTTTAATGGGAGTCGGCCCTTTTGGTTTTTATGGTATTTAACAACTTGGAACCGCCGCCGTCTAATCTGGCGCAAGAACACGGCAACGTGCACCGAGGTGTCTTAAAACGCCGCAAAGCCTTCAAAGTATTGGCAGGTCGTAAGATGGGCCGTTCGGGGCGCGGCGGCGCAAAGGCCGGACGGAATCGATGGGAATCCATTAGCAGGTGACAAGCACGTAAGCAGCCTGGATTTTCAGCCTCTTAAGCGAATTACAACTCAAATCCGAAGGAGAACGGCGTCCAAACGGTCCTTGTCGGTCTTGGGTCAGGTGACGTTCACAAGCTGAGCCGTGATTGGTTGGCGCTTGAGCAACTGCGATGTCATTTTCATGCCACTTTTCGACTTTTTGGGTGAAATCCTACGAAATTCGAGCTTGGTGTTAAAACACGCGACTTTCAAACAACACTTTCTAATTTGATCATTTCGCACGGCACACCCGATGATGTCTCACGGCAAGGCGGTGATTGGGAATAACAGTCATGGAGGGAAGGTTCACATACTAAATAATTGGCTGGCGCAGCAACAGCAAATCAATTTACATCAGCATTACGATGCACATCTCGTCGTGTTTGTGAAGGCCGCCGGTCCGCAGAAACGGAGAGAAGCAGCAGCAGCAGTATAAAAAATGTGTGTGTGTTTGTGTATATGTGTGTGTTGCGGGTGCTTCTACAGTCAAAACTCGGTTCACGTACAACCCTGTTTAATATGCAGGTGTTCACTGATTTCTTTTTAACAAGAAAAATCCAAATTGATTTGGGGTCTGGAACCGATTAAATCCACTTCCATTGATTTAAATAGAAATGACTGCTTGGTTTCGTAAACTGTTTTTTAAATCAAATTTGGGAACCGAGGTGTAACTGCATTCGGAATGTGTGTGTGTTTCTTTGTGTAGGATGAGATGCATGTCAAGGGGTCAGCAGGGTTGTCAGGGTCTTACCTTCACTGCAGTCGTTGCCTTGGTAACCGGTGTCGGAGCAGTCGCAGACGGCCCGGTCGTCCACCAGGCTGCACACGCCGCCGTTCTGGCACTGGTGCTCGGGCCCGCAGCCCACCGTCACCGTCACGCCCTCGGAGGCTTCCAGCGTGGCCAGCGAGCCGTTGATGCTCAGCGCCCCCATCCAGCCGCGGAAGGCGGGGTGGTCACGCACCGACGGCGCGGTGAGGCGAAGCGGCGAGGCGTGCAGCTCGGCCGTCACCCCGCCCACATAGGTGTGGCTGAACACCGTCATGTCTCTCCGCTTGCTCTTCACCTCGGCCCAGCCTTCCAGCCGCCCGTCCACCTCCAGCGAGGTGTTCTTCCAATCCCGTTTGACGCGAACGGCGTGCCAGCGTCCGTCGCTCACCGCCACGCCCGAGCGCAGCTCGGCCGGCTCGGCGCAGAAGATGGAGAAGCGCAGGCGCAGGTGGCCGCGCAGCAGCAGAAGCTCCAGGAAGTCGCAGAAGCCCTCGTCGTCCAGGTAGAGCAGCAGGCCCTCCTGGCTGTGCGTCCGCAGGCTGAAGCTCAGCACGCTCTCGCAGCAGGCGTTCCACACGGGGAAGCGCCCCCACTGGCTGGACACGCCGCCAAACTCCAGCATCTCGCCTTGGGCCTGGCCCCCCGCGCTGCACAGGCAAAGGCCCAGGAAGAGCAGAGGGGCCGCCGCCCAGACGCACATGGCCATCACACTCATGCACACGCTCGCTGTGCTGCTCTCTCACACACACACACACTGAGGGGAAAGGGGGATTGGTGGTGGTGGTCCTGGTGGTTGAGGGCAAAGGCTAGAGCTGGACACCTTGCCTCATTGCGCTCATTCTCTCAAAGACCCTTCCTGCTGGATTGCGCTGTGGGCTCACGCCGAAGCTCCTTTTCTCATCTTTGACTGCGTCTGGCCCTCTCAGTCTTGCGCCAGGTGAGCACGCGTGCCTGCGCCGGGCGCCAACTCCATCTTGGTGGCCTAGATGGGGCCCTCTCCTCCCATGCGGGAAACTCCCCACGGGGCTTAGTGTCTGCGCGCGCTCGTGCACGTCTCACATGCAGCTTGTGGCGAGAAAAGACACCGTCATTGCAGAGTTCTAATCCTTCCTCCTCCTCCTCCTCAGTAGGGGCAAGGTTGCAAGTGTGCGTGGGGGGAAATCAGGTGTGCCTTGTCATCGCTCTCCAGCCACCTACAGAGAAAGCAAGATGGCACAATCAAGCCACTTTACACTCAGATTGGCCTCAGAGTCTTCGCGTGGCTGCGGAGAGCATTCCAGAACCGCCTCCTTCCAAAGCGGACTTTTTTTTTTTTTGTGTGTGGTGGTGTGGTCGTCGGATCGATACGACATCTTGCGGCAGCCTATTTTCCCCCTTCTGTTTTAAAGTGGCCTTGATCACAGAAGAGCAAAGCGGCGCTGCGGCGGATGACTCAAACGTCGAATTAACAAATCGGCGAGCGCGCACACGTGCACGACGACGAAAGCCAGCAGAGGGGAGCAACGTTCCGGTTATTGATAGACGGCGGGAATGACTGCGGTTGAGATATCGATTGTCGATTTGCGGCCGTTGCTCGCTCCCCCCCCCCCCCCCTTCCGCGGATCGCTCGTCTTTTCTTAGCTCCACGTTCATTACCTTTTCCCAACACCCGGCAGAAACGATAAATACATCTTTGCCACCAAATTGATGGAGTCCGAAACCTTGGCGGCAGCCTACCTCGCGAGCATCCTGTGCCGCCGCCGGAGGTGAACCTCACCGCGGCTCTGATGCCCGGCGGTGGTCGGCGCTCGGTGGGTGGCGACGCGGCAGTTAGAGAGCCGCTCCACACACACACACACACATACACACAGTCGCGCACGCACACAAATGACCACGCGGATGTCCTCACCTACGAGGTGTTTCTCCGTCTACTCCCGGGAGGAGGAAAAGGTGCAGTCGGATGATGATGATGAAGCTCGGAGAGAGCAGAGACGCACACGCGCACGGAGAGAGCGAGAGATGGTCACGTGACACTGAGGAGAGAGGGAGCGACACAGGCGCAGAACAGAGAGAGGGAGAGCGGAAGAGAGAGAGAGAGAGAGATGGACGCAGAGCTGAGAAAGAGAGACAAAAATAAAGGGAGAGAGCAAAGACGAGAGGACACGGAACACAGAAGCTGAGCCCAGAAAGTGAGCGAGGGGTGAGGAAGAGTCAGACACATATGTACATGCCGAACAGCCAGTGAGAAAGACAAAGGAGAGAGAGAGAGAGAAAAAGAAAGAGAGAGAGATCAAGATGCATCATACTATTGCATTCAATGACTCAATTTCTGCGATGATTAATTTTAGAGGATGTGATGCACACCAATGTGATATTTAAGAATGTAATATGAGTCACATTTTCATCAAATTGTCAAGTGAGCCCGTGGGGTGCAAAAGAAAACGCCCTCTATCCCCTCGATGCGGTCTGCTAAATTCCCCAAACACGGCAAACTGGACTTGCTCCGTCAGCAAAAACAAAAAAGAGGGTCACACACACCAAGTAGAGTTGGAGAGAGAGAACGAGATGAGAGAAAGAGAGACACAGAAGAGACGCCACTCTTTGCTCGGTATTGAATGTAAAAACGTACATTTTGATCGACTGGGTCAGGTAGAATCGACGACGTTGTCTTCTGATGGGAAAAGGTCAGCTGGGCCACGCTTTGTCTCTTTTCGTATTGAGCAAATTTGGCGCCAGGCTGCGTTGTCTCCTGTGATCAAACACAAAGGCACACTCTCCATTAATAGCGGCCATCTCGGCGCCCTTTTGGGCTAATACGCGCTTATGTGGACCTATTTACTCCGGCGAGGCAATAAGGGCTGATTAACAGCGTCGGTGCGACCGCGCGGCACGGCCGCAAAGCAGATATTAAGCATATTTAAGACCGCCGAGAGCCGCGCCGACATTAAATGCCAGCCCGAGGAGCTGCGATCTGATGTGCGAGGGGAAAAGAGAAACGGGGATTGGGTTACTATGGTAACAATCTCAACATCAGCACCGTTTGCATTCCCAATGGACTGCCCCCCCCGCCTCCAGCCCTCATCAAACTAACTGCTTGTTGGCTTTCCTCTCCCTCCTCGCTATCCGCGGGCCAAGCTGACCTTTTGGAGTAAAAGGCGTTGTCAAAAAATAACGCTCCTCCAGGTTTTCCCGTACAGAAATGTCTTCCACGCAAAAAATATACATGAATACACTTAATACAGAGGAGTAGCCAGTGAGACGTGAAAACACGGAATGAGGGGAGTCTCACACCTTAACTGCAGGTGTGTGTGCGAGCGCGAGTGTGCCTGACGGGCAGCCACGGCGTCCTAAATGAGATTAAACGGGAGGTTTGCCTCTAATCGCGTTATAATGAGTTTCTGTGTAGCTCGTACATTCACTAATTCCGCTTGCCAATAGTGCAAACAGCCACGTGGGTGTGCGCGCGTGCGCAAGTGTGTGTCCGCGTGAGGGGAGAGCGGGTCACCTCGCCGCAATCATTTATAACAATAGCGGCGAGCCGTCCTCGTCAAAGGATTGCAAAATGCGTGCCGATTTGTGTACGCTGTCCATATATTTATAGATCTGTGTGCCATTAGAAGTCTCAACAGGAATTAGCATTGATCAGCTGACCAGCAGATTGTGAGTGACTGACGAGCCCAAACAAAGCCCGGGCTCCCTATAAAAAAAAAAAAAAAAGTATCTAAGATATGGTAGAGAATAAATCTGGGGGAAAAAAAATAATCGTGCAGGTGTGGCAAGCCAGGGCGGGGGCTTGGATAAGGAAGAGTGGGCAGGGATAGGAGGGTTACTATGACGACGACATAGGAGATGCTAATTGTCCATTTTCTACTCTCCGTAAAGTTGAAGCGCCTCGATGGCTGCTGGTGTTATTCTAAGCTAGGAGCGGAGGCCTCCTCTGGGAACGAAAAAGGTGCGTAAGATTCAAAACGGCTTTCCAAATGCGGTGTCTGCGTTATTCCTTCAGCCCCCATCCCATCTCCCTCCTCCTCCTCCCTTCTCCCTGCTTAAGCACTTTGTTTCCGCTTTAAGATAAAGATAATTCAATCAACTGCTGGCGTCACCATGGAAGCAACATGCACGTTCTATTTCGAGTGCCGCCGCATCAGCACGACGAGACGTACGCGGGCGCGGGTGATTTGACACACTCTCTTACTTCCGATTGTCCATTTACTCCTTCTCCAGACCTCTTTTTGCTCACTCGCTCTCCTCCTCCTTCGTCGTCATCCTTGCCATCAGCTGGTTGCTAGGCAACTGGGATCATTGATCTGCAGGAGCGCTGTCATGAAAACACACACAGGCAGTTAGAGGAGTAGCGGCTACAGTAGCCGCTTACGGGATTGCTTCTATATACAGAAATATAAATACATACGTTATTAGTCTTCGATGGTGTCGTGTTGGTGGCAGCGAGTGAACGTATTTGGCTTTATTCATCTCTTCAGCGAGGGAGGGGGGAAAACCTGCTGGCGAGGAAAACATTCAAATATAAAAACAAGTCCTGTGATCAGACAGAAGAAAAAGAAATCCCAAAAGGTTCCAATGACCCCAATTTAGCTTTGTATTGTAGCTCATTAAAAATTAAATGAAGAAGAAAATCAATCATTTAACTTGCTGACAGAGCTGCTTCTATCTGATATCAGCCGGAGAGAGAAAGCAAAGCAAGGCTTCTTTATTCGTCGACAAATTGAGATCAGCACTAATCTCCCCTTAAATGACGCGGACGTTGCAATGCACAAACAAATAAAAAAACAAAAACTGTGCTTGCTCGACGGTTGGAATTGCTAACAGCACAAGGCCACGTAGCATTTGAGATATTGGATGGAGACGTGCTCTGAGAACTGTCCGTGGTGCTACCAAATTTGCAACTGTTTTTTAGTTGGTAGATGTTTTTAAGACAAATATTTTAGGACAATTTAAATCAAATATTTTCAACTAAAAACACTTCATGATTTTTTTTATTTTATTACTCACCATAACATAAGTTTAATGAATTAAATTGCGACACATACTACCCGACTCAAGTCAGAAGCATCTTTTTTTAAACACAGTCTGAGTCCAACCTGAGAATATTTTTTTTGTTGCTTTACAGTCAGTAGAGAGTTACAAGTCACAAAAGGCCTCTTAAGGGATGCAGAGCGAGAGCATATTTGGGATCAACGCTTCTCCAGACTGGAGTCACAAGATCAAGAGGGTCTATTTTGGAATGCATTTGGCTTTTGGAGTTTTTTGGGAACGCCATTTATCAAACCCATCCCGCCATCCGTGACCTCAATTGCAGTGAGGGTAAAATGAAATCAATGAGGTTAGTTGGGTGGATGAGGGAGGTTCAAATGTTAACATGTCTTTTAAAAGAAACTTTCAATGGTGCTCACATAGGTTCACTTGCAACAGCCATTTCGTTGGTAAGAAATACGCTGTCAGAATCTTTTGGCAGGGGAAAAAAAGCACACTACTGATACATTTACAAGATGCCCAGGAACTCCAATTCTGAAAATAATTATTTGATGTTTCTTGCAAATTATAATATATCATAATTTGGGGGGAAATAAACCAAAACTCTGCTTGTGTATTTCACGTTAAAGGAAAGTCAGCGACCCCTGGTGTCCGGGCGATGAAACGCCGATTGGAAACAGTGGCGACCAAAATCAATCAAAACTCGCCTTTAACAAACATGTTATATCTTGCAAATGCACGATGACGTTTGAGGATACTGACAAATTAATAATGCACACAATCGAGCGGGTTAGCACGCTGACAAAAACACTTTTTGTCCATATCCCCGATAATGCGTCACACAACAACAGACTAGGTTTCTTGTGATTTAGCTACACTTCCGGTAAAGACAGAGCTGACTTAACAATTAAAAGATGCACGCTTACTGCCGCGAACCGCATATAATTTGACTCGAATAATGCCGCTATTTGGTCTGCACCCATGTTAAAAAGTACAATATGTGATTTTGAGGTTGCTAAACCTTGAAATACAGCTTACACTTGACTATTGTTACTTTAATTGTGAAAGGGAACCGGAAGTAGTTAAGCCACACAGGCTTCTCGTGATCTTTGCTCACTACACGCTTCGTAATGTCCGGAATATTTCTGTTGAATTTTAAACCGCCATCGTGCTAATGAATATAATATTCAGAGTGTAATTTTGCGTTTATTTTTGGAAGGAGTCATGTGGGTGTTCGGCTACGGCTCGCTCATTTGGAAGGTGGACTTTCCCTACGAGGCAATGCGAATTGGTTACATTAGGGGCTTTAGTCGTCGCTTCTGGCAAGGCAGCACCGATCACCGCGGAGTGCCGGGAAAAGTGAGTCTGACGTCACAACAAACACGCGAGACTACAATATCACTGTTGACTTATGTCACAAAGATTAGCGCAAGTATTTTATCTTGAGTTATTGTAAATTACACGTCTGTTTGGATGTAGATGAAAGCAAAGCGCTCAAGGGCCACATTGAAGCTTAATAAAAATAAATGGCAAGTTTTATTCATAGATTAATTTAAATAATGCAGACCTATGGGGAAAAGTTATGTTGATATTCATTATTAAATTACATTTTTTTTCACCCGAGTCACTCCCAGGTATTTGTTGTCATTGATAACATTAATTCACAATAAATTACTTTTTTTTTTTTCACAGCCCGGGCGGGTGGTGACACTAATTGATGACCCTGAGGTAAGGTCACATTGTAATTCTTTTCATCTTCACTAGAAGAAAAAAAAATAGGAGTGGGATAGTTTTAGTTATTGTATTAATTTCTTCTTCTATACTTTCCACTCAAACATCTGGTGGTCCCTCATCTACGCCAAAGGCCATATCCCAAATTTATGACAGCAACTTCCTTTCACCTTTACTATCATAACAGATGAAGATTAATGAAACAACGCCTCGTTATACAGCCATAAAACGCCAATTAGCGGCCGATGATCGTAACGTTTACTACCTTGTAAGCCGTTGTCGTTTTCTGACGCGAGCAGCATACAAAGGAGCCCCGTCGCCAAACTGTACCAAGGTCACGGCAACGCACATAAAAAGGCCTTATCTCGTATTCCCCTGAAACAAAAGCGAGGATGGCGCCTCGTATTGCGACCTTGAATGGGAGATAATTTTTCCCAGTCGCCCGGGAGGAGAACGATAACGCTTGGGAAATCTGCATGAAAGAGGCCAGAGATGCGTATCTGGGAATATTGCTGCGTAAAGTTTACATCCTAAAATCAGAGCAGTGCCTCGGGGGATACGAGCTGATGGATCGTAAACAAATTCTTTGAAAAAGGGTTTTGAACTGTTTACTGCCAACGGATATTTAGACTTTATCCCCAGCAAAGAAGGATGAATATGTTTTCATTTAATTCTGTAATTAGGGTTGCGTTTGGGGCGTGGCCTACAAGCTCCCCACAGGCCGCGAGCAGGAAGTGAAGCGTCAGCTGGACCACCGCGAAAAGGGCGGCTACCGCGTGATGACCGTGGCCTTCCACCCGCGGCCGCCGTTGGCGCCGCCGCCCAGCCAGACCCTGCTCTACATCGGCTCGCGAGACAACCCCGACTATCTGGGCCCCGCGCCTTTAGAGGAGATAGCCAATCAGATTGTGTGCTCCACGGGGCCCAGCGGGCAGAACACCGAGTATCTGTTCGAGCTGGCCAACGCCGTCAGAAACATCCTACCCGAGGACAACGATGTGCACTTGTTTCACTTGGAGACGCTTGTACGTCAGAGACTCAAGGATGACAGCTCACCTAAATCATCATCTTAATAAATAAAAGTTTTTTTGCTACCCAGTGAATACAAACTTCATGTCTTGAGGATAGAATTGTAAACTTGTATGAGCACGACTTCTCGGTTAGAAACTCGTTTCATCTTGTGAGGTTCATTTGGATCACGTTTTGGAAAGTGGTTCGTTCAAACATGCAAATCAATGAATTGGCCTTACCTGGAAGCGAGCGGGCTTTGGAACGTTGACTTTTCGGCTGCGAGACGAGCGCTTGAGTCAGAAGAGCGTCCACAAGACTGACCTAAAGAGGACATCTTTGTGCAGAATTGCAGAAGATCCATTTATTTAACAACACAGCAGTAGAAATGCATTCATAGTTGCTTTTTTTTTTTTTATAGGCTTAAAATATATTCCACACGATGAATTATTTTTGAAGTATGCTAATCACATTTTCTGCAAAATGCGAGCATTGTAGCAAGATTTATTCGTAAAGCAAGGACACACTATACATGTCTCTTACTATTATGCTAACATAATAAACTGTACAAATATTCACAAAACTAAAATATTTATATTCAGTACACAAGTTTGTTATGTCACTGCTTGACTAATCAGACGAGTTGAATCCTCACATGAGGAATTAGGAGGAGCAGTAATGTATTATGTAAGATTTAGGAACTAGGGCGTTGGGTTCAGCAACAGGCGGAATTTGTTTTTGAAAAAAACTACAACGCATGGTAAGAATTTATCATGTGCAAGCTTCTTACAAGTCAAATTTAAGAATAAAGAAATATCTCGAATGACTGATGTGCTCGAAAATCCTTTTTTTTTTAAATCAACATCAAAAACAGGTTTATGGAGACTTAAACCTACTGTGGTTAGTGGAAAAAAAATATTAACGTTTAAAAAAACGAACCCAAACCGGTTTTCTCAGGGAGTGTTTTGTCCTCGTCTAGGTAAGGTGAAGGCTGACTCTCTGGGTGGCCTCTTGGCAGCGATTCTCCCGGCTTTGTTTAATGTTTCCCGAGCAAGCAAGCAGATAGATGGAGAGACAAAATGTTTTTTTTGCTCAAGCGTAGTAGCACGGCGACACCAGCAAGTCAGTGAGCACCAGCAGTTGGTCGTCGGTGAAACGCTGCCGATGCTCCTGCCAGTTGTCGTGGTGCGTGCGACGGAACTCCGATAAGGTCTTCTTCACCGTCAACTTGGAAGCAAACAATCACACGTCCAAACATTGGGATCCGCAACCCATTTTGAACAAAACAGTTAACGCAAATCTATCCCACTTATTATTTTTAAATCTATTTTTGCCGGATTTGATGTTTCTTTGATACCAAGAGAAGTTGAGTCTTCTCAAAGCCCAAAAAAACAAGGATATATGGCCCAAGAGTCTGTAATTCGAGGAAACCGACTAACAACACTTCTAGATTCAAACCCAACAAGCAGGCTTTTCACTTATTGATGCTAAAAGGCCACGTGCAAGCCTTGGAATTAGTGTGACAAGCCAGCGGACAAAGCCAGAGCACAAAAAGGCAATCACAACCAGGGAAGATGTACTCATGAGTTATTAATGCGCCGTGTTCATTTGAATAAATGATCGACTTCAAACCGGGTGCTTGAGAAACCTTTTTTTTTTTTTAATGGACTGGCTGGTGTCGAAAGTCTACTGAATTGTGTTTGACTTTGCAGCAGAAGTAGTCACTGAATGATCGTCTCTGGCCGACCTGGCGCGCTCATCTATTATTTACTCTCATTGATCAGGTTGTGTTACGTCTGAGACCCGGGGCTCTAGATTTTCCTCAAGTGGCCAACCGAGTCATCGTCTCTCGCTTGTGGTTGCTGTTTTTCAAGGCCGGTAAGTACCTCGATGGGCTGCGGGTCGTTCAGGTGGTCGCTCAGGTCCATCAGAATGTTGGGCATCCATTTTGGGACGTCGTAAGGACTGGACAGGATGCACGCGCTCAGGCCTAGCACGCCCGCGTGGCGACGTACCAAATCTGCAACCGCAAACAAAATGGTCACCTTTTCTGAAGGGCGTTCATGTGTGTGTGTGTGTGTACCCGTGGAAGCCAGCTCTCCTCTGGCCTTGGGTAGACGCGTGTGACTCAGCGTCTGCAATTGAGTCTGCAGATTGCGGTCCAGAGGGAAGAAGTGGCACTGCAGCAAACCGCTCAGGGTGGTGCCCGCCATATCCCTCACCTACACACAAGAACAGGCAGGTTAAAGGAGGGAAGACAACTATTTATCCCCCCCCAAAAAAAAATAATTATCCTATCTATGGCGTCTCACATTAGGCTAAATGGAATTTCCCAAGGGAAAGCTGAATACCAAATATCATTTTGAATATAGATTGGGCTGGATTTTAATGTGAAGATTTTTTTTTTTTTTTAATTGTCACCTCGAGCTGCTCGTCCAGCAGCAGACGCATCACCATTTTACGGACGCGCTGCACCTCCGCAGGCACGCTGAGCAGGGTGAATAAGTTGGAGAAGACGCTAATCTGGAGGTAGGTCAGCACAGAGTAGCGCGCGTGCCACGACCTGCTGCCGGCCATCTGCAAGCACACGCAGGAAGGCGCCGCTTAGCGTGAGCCACGCTACATCCTTTCGTATCTGCGGCAGATTGCGGCGTATGTTCGTGTCGAGCACCTTCAAATGTCAGCGCGTGTTGATAAGCACGGAAGCATGATGAACGAGGCCATACTAAGAAGCCGGTATTTGAGATTGTGTGGGGGAAAAAAAAAAAAAAGTCTACACTTCCATCACGTCTGGACTGGTTTCATTTCAAACCATTGTGCTAACACATTGTGTAAAGGCATCGTAAAAGGAAAATAAAAATACGGGATGCGCCAGTGACCTCTTCCAGGGATGCCAAGACGAGAGGGATGTGTTGCGGATAGAGCAGGCCCTGCGACATCAGCGAGAGGCATGTGCGAGCGTCCTGTTTCATCTCATCATAACTCTCATCAATCTCCACCGGGGCGATCTGCGAGGAGGGGTGAGAGCGGGGGCGAGAGAGAACCACCACGGCAGAGGGAGGTGGAGAAAGGTAGCGAGGCAGCGTTGTGAGTAAATGAAGAGAGAAATGGAGTCTAATGGCCAAGTAAGATGGAGTGGGTAATAACGCTGCACGGGGACTCTGTGTGTGTGTGTGTGCTTGCCTTGAAGAGCAGAGGCAGCAGTTGAAGTTGCTGCTGAACAGGCGTGGTGAAAGTCCGGCCAGCGCTCGCCAGCAGCCATTTTAAGACTGGGGGAAAGAAAAAAAAAAAAAAAAGATTGGCTGGCTCGCACGCACACAATGAAAAGCCATTTGATAAAATAAACCTGCCAGGGTGACCTCAGTGTGACGCCTTCACTCGAGCACGCCATTCATCATCGTTTGACGACAAAACAATTGAGCTGATGGCGGTCGATACGTGATTTGTTTTTCTAAATACAATTAACGACGAATAAAATATAAAACTATGGATAATAAAGTCATGGATATTTTGACTTGATATTTTGCAATTCCGACTCCGTATTGGGCGCAGGGAATTTAACTTTCGTTACACCTCATTAAATCATTTAAAGTAGACAAAACGGAGGCAAATGGACCAATAGGGTGGCTCGGATTTTTTATTTTTTTTTTCCCCATGTAGTCTATTTTTGTAGTGAGCATGATTAATACATTCTAATGGACACTGCAGCACTTTGTGACCAGGAACAAGGACTAAAATTAGACCCGTGACATCTTTTTGTAAGCTTCCCACCTGACTACCTTTTAGAGTTTCTGTTCATTTTTAAATTCACTGCTTCTTTTTTGTGGGGCTTAGCAAGTTGCAGGGAAGAAAAATCTGTATTCTGACCAGTCTTGAGCAGCTTGACAGCCTGGGTGCACTCGTCGGCGGTCTCGGGGGCGTTCTCCTCGGGCACGTGGTTGCGGATCTCCGCCTCGGACGTGAGGGGCTTGAGCCGCTCCAGCACCCGGGCGACAAAGTCGGCCACGTGAGGGGAGGAGGTGGGCTGCGTGTGGGGCAGAGCCACGTCCATCATGAAGATGTAGGTCAGGACACTGGAGGGCGAGAAGAAAAAGAAGAGGAAAGGGAGACAAGTTCAAACGCTCAAAGGCAGAAAAACAAAAACAAAGCTTTGGTTCGCGGCTCAAAGCGTGGATGCAAATCAGCTGCGACCGCGGCGTAACATGAAGGTGACGTCTCGACTTTTGATGTGGTCGGTACCTGCCGATGCGCTCGCGTACGTTCTTGTACACCTGCGTGAGTTTGGGTTCCAGGTAAGTGAGGAGCCTATGCAGGAGTTCGGCCACTCGCCACTGCTGCTGGGCCAGGCCGCCTTGAAGCACGTACAGTAAACTGAGGGGGAAATGGCAGAGCGTAAGAAATTGCGCCACTGACAACGTGAAGGCGTAAAAAGCACCTGGCGTCTCGAAAAGAGCTCCCCTCGCCGATGAGCGGCGTCTCCATCAGCAGCTCCAACAGCCAGTGGAGCTTCCTGGGGTCGCGACCCTCCTGGTGGCAGCAAGAAATGGTTGTGACTTGCCTTCCCTTTTGAAACACTAACCGCATTTGTAAACCCCGAACCAGGTTAGAAACCCTCATTTGAAATCTGAACCCACGACAGTTGCGCTAAAGATTAGTCTACTCTAAAGATTTGCTAGCCGGCTGATTAAATGTGCTCCCGAACTCGCTCCTCATTAAAGAAAATAAATAAATCTTTCTCTGTGTAATTTGGTTGGAGAACCAGAAAAGCCAACGGAGCCGCATTTGAGGGAATATCTGCATCCGTCTAATGCTTGTGGGAGCCCGTTAAAATCCAATTCTCAATTAGACATGATTGATTTCTTTTAATGGCGTTTTTCAAACGGGCTTTCTTACGCATGCGGTGGCGATGCAGGTGCCCCAGTCGGTGTAGGT
The DNA here is from genome assembly GCF_024217435.2 of Syngnathus scovelli. Lineage (NCBI taxonomy): Eukaryota > Metazoa > Chordata > Actinopteri > Syngnathiformes > Syngnathidae > Syngnathus > Syngnathus scovelli. The sequence continues at coordinate 8,149,876 of NC_090867.1, forward strand.
TTCCACCGTGACGTTGCTCAACGCCGTCTTGATCAGAGGACACAAAAGGCGCCACAACTTGTCCACCTACACACGAGCACAATTTGGTTTTGGTCAGAGTCGTGATCAAAGTCACGGGACGGATGTGATGGTCGTGCCTTGCTGAAACTCCACATCTTGCTGCCTCTGATGAGCCCGGCGGTGATCTCGCAGACGCAACGCTGTGAGCTCTCGTGCGGGTCGCCCGCTAACTGCTCCAAGTGCGGCCACAGAAGAGGCAGGAAGACGTCGCCGTAGTTGCGAAACAGGCCCTGCGAGTCAAAGCAACGAGCGCGGGTCAATCGGGGTCGGCCGCGCCGGGCCTCGGCCAACGTCGGAGCCGTACCTTGAAGAGATAGAAGCGTCGCGGGTTGAAGCTGTCTTTGCCTTTGCGCTCCTCCAGGGACAGGAACTCTATGAACTGCTCAATGAACTCCGGGTCGGAGAAATATTCAAAGATGATCTTTTCGGCCTGAAAAAAAAGAACGTACACGTGAGGCATTGCATCTGCTTGCAACGGGGTGTTTGTGGGCGTACCTCGCTCATCTCTTCATAGGGCAGGTCATCTTTGAGTTTTTGCAAAGGAGCGTAGATCATCATTTCGCTAAAAATAGAAGCAACATTGACATAGCAAAAGATAAGCAGTGCCCCCCAAATTTTAAAAATCTTTTTTTCAATGCTGTCTTATGAAGTGCTCTTTTATTTCATTTAACTATTTTTGGGTGTCCAAAATTCCGACCCCTCCAATCTGTCATTGTAAATAGTTGTTTACATCCCCTTTTAGATTCGAGCAGACGACATGGGCGAGGCCTTCTCCTGTCCGGGGATGAGAAGCCAAGATGAATGAATGGAAAAAGTCCATTAGTCAGCAAGTTGCCCGCGTACGGGGACAGGAAGTGCCGCCCCTGTACTTGTCTTATCTGGGCCAAGCTGTAAATCATCCAGTCAGGCTTATAAAATCTAGGCCGTGCCATGCGGCGGCTCCACCTCGTTAGCTCCCCGTTAAAAAGACATAAAAGTCTCCCCCGAGACGTCCGATGGCCGCCGCCGCTGGCTGTTTCCCCCTCACCTTGGCCACGAGTAGTAGCCCACGTGCGCTTTTTCCACATGCAGCTGGGAGTCCCACGCCTCCTCGCTGAGAGGCAGGTCAGCGCTGCGGTACTGCAGCCAGCCGTTGGCCTTCCGGTCTCCGGCCCACGTGCCCTCCGGGTCCACTGCGCCGCCTGCAAATTAAATGCTGGCAATTAAAAAAAACGACTTAATTGACTCAAATGACTCTTCTACTCACAAACGTCAGACGGCTTGACCGCGACTTTCTTTCTCGGTCTTTTGAGCTGCTTCAAGATACCGGCCATTGCTAATATTGCCACCTAAGAGAGAAATAGAACATGGGAAAACAAAGTATCCAGTGATGCTTTCTTATTCAGTTTTTTTGTTCCCTTTGTTTCCCCTGAGCTGCAACGAGAAGCAAAGAGGCGGACCTTGCGTATGCTGATGGAGTCGTGTATGAGGCCCTGCGTGAAGTAGAGGACGGCGTCCGGCGGCAGCGGGTGGTCGTCCCTCAACAGGAGCGACAGCAAGTCTGCGGCCGTGTGCTCAAACTTCCAAGGCCTGTATCACAAGACACAGTTTTGGTTGTGACTGTAGTACTTAAAGAGCTACTGCACGTTTCATCTTTAGGTGATGGTAAAAAAATAATTTGCAAAACTCACAGCTCTCTGTCTTCAAGGCAGTCCAATAGATCATTTACCAGCTTCTCGTATTTCCTGAAGAAGCAAAAAATATTTAGTTTTTCTGTATTACCGCGGCTGATGAGAGATTGCTGGCGTACGTCTCCTACCGAGCATTAACAACATTTTTGATTTGCTGGCGCTGAAGCCCCTCCTTCAGCTCGTCAGCAGAGAGCGTCTCCGAGGGCGCCATGCGCTCGGCTATCTCCACGCAGCCCTCCGACACCTGGAGATGGGCAGTGAGCACATTTTAGCACGATGAGCAAGTCAGGAAGGCAATCACGGCCAGGGTCGCTCACGGTGAAAAAAATGCCGATGGTGTCGTGCTGCCGGTGGATGCGGTCCACGATGTCGTCCAGGAGATGGCCCACCGAGTGCTCGTCCAGAGTCGGGGCGGGCGACAGTCCGCAGCGGACCAGCGCCGGCCACACGGCGCCCACGCAGTCCCAGTCGTGGGTGCTCGCCAAGCAAACACCGCTGTGCGCCGCTTGCAGGCAGTACAGCGCCCCCTGAGGGTGAGGTGAGTGTTAGAAACACTGGCAACCCAGTTGGCAAAGCTGGAAAGGACTCCTCCGTGTGAGCTTTACCTTGAATTGCTGCCGTGTGCCGGCCGTGTGTTGCGGTGACAACAGTTGCACGATTTGAGGAATCAGGTCTCGGTATGAGAAGCTGTAGGTCGCCAGTGCGGTGGTCAGCACGGTTTGGGCTTTGCTACGTACCTGCCAAGGAACAAAAAAATTGATTTCGATACGTGCTGAGTATTTTCTGGTTGCTCGGTCAGCGTGTCGTACCTGGCTGTAAGTGCTAGTTGACAGCAGCAGTAGATCGCACAGTAGCTCTTGGTGGACTTGTTTGTATTCGCTGCCATCCACCACCAACTTTCTCATCTTTCAATCAAACACCAAAGTCGTATTGAGTACATTTTACAGAATACAATCCAATGTTGTGATTCCAAGTCAGCAGGTGTGCCTTGGCAAATTGAACTTCTGAGTCAGGCAATATACCTCGTGCTGGAGCAAGACCCGGTCGATGAGCAGCGATCGAATGTGCTGCTTCTTCCCGTAAAGCTGCGCAGAAACGACGACGACAAAACAAAGCAAAATGTTAGCTGCGGAGAAAAAGCCAGCAAAAGCAGCGGCGACAGCTCACCCGGTTTTCCATCGACTTCTTCACCAGCGTGAAGCTCTTCCAACGTGAGTCGAATTCCTCCTTGTGTGTGCCTCGGAAAAACAGGAGGTCGCTGATGATCTGCGGTCACAAGCCATCAAAGACTCGGTCAGAACTTTTCTCCACAGAGGCGACCATTACAAGTGTAATCGTGGGTCCACGCAGGAGCCAAAATACTAAAGGATAGAAATCATCCAATCTTTATTCACTTAACTGAAACTCCATTGTGAGACACCTGTAACAACAATTACTATGAAATCAAATTGCAATTATGAAACACAGTCACCTTGATGATGACAAAGAGCGACTTGGTGTCGTCCTCCGTGTGCTCCAGGATGTGACCTGATTGGTGGGCGGGCAAGGAGGCTCACGTTACAGTGGCATGCATCTGGGTGTTTTTTGCCTGCGTGTGTATTTGTTTGCTTACGTAGCAGCAGCCTGACGGTGCGGCAGATCGACTCTCGGTAATCCTCGCGTGAATCGTCTGCACGGGGTGAAATGAGCCAGGTCACAAAGCTGCCGGCACGCTTATTGAATGTGCTCCCTCACCGTAGTCCACGCCAATGTGCAGTTTGAACTCCCCCAGGTTCACCATGGAGGGCACTCTGTGGTCGGGGAGAGGTTAAGAAGCATGCATTGAAGATTTGTGTGCCTTTTTCTTGGAGCGTGGGCGTGCGTCGGCAAGACTCACAGGTCAGGGACGTGAGGTCCATCCAGGGGGGGCAGCAAGCTGCCCGCCCCGAGCAGGCAGTGCTGCACGATGGCGAGACTCTGCAACAGCTCCTCCCTGTGAACCGAGGCGCACATGACACGAGCTTGACATATGCTAAAACATTTTTTTATTAAATCAGTCAATCCGTCAAATTTCCCCACCTGCTCATTGGACAGTCTCCCGAGACGTGGCCTTGGATACGCTCCAGCTCGGGCCTCAGCAGGCGGGACAAGAGCTGGAAAACAAAGTTCTGCTCCTCCATGCTGGGGACGTGCCAGCGCACACCCAAAGCGGCGACGTCGCCGGGCCGACCCCAGTCCTGGACGCAAAGGAACAACAACACACTGTAGGTGCTTTCAAAGCACCCAAAATGCCAGCAAGTAAACGAGTGACTCACTCGTACTGGGAGGTCGTCAAGGAAACCCCCCGGCGTGCTGCGGTACTCGGTGGGGTAGATGAGCGAGAACGAGCGCAGCGTGTGCTCCAGCAGGCCCGCCGCCAGCGCGTAGGCCCGTTTGCAACGCAGGCGCACGCAAGCGGTCAGAACGCGCTCCAGCTCGCCGGCAAACCTCAAAAGCTGCTCGCCGTCCACGCGGATCACCTGAAACACACGCGCACGTTGTATATTAAAAATGGAAGCAGTGCCGTAAGTCACAGCGTTTGGCTCGCTCTACTCCCATGAGTAATAAAACACAACAGAGAAGGTATCAATATGTTCTGCTTAGCGACAAAGTGGCCCGTTATTTACGAGGCCGCGGCGCGCCAGGGGCCCGCTGTAAGAAATGTCGTGTGGTCATCACTTTTTCCCCCCGGCCCTCCATCTTTCTGGCGCAATATCAGAAAATTTCAGCGGAGATGAAATATCATCCCTCCGCGTACCCGAGGGCGGCACGTTGGCCGAGTGCTTAGCACATCTGCCTCTCGTTCTCACCTCGGACAGCAGCTGGAGATTCCACAGCAGCTCTTTGTCCAGCTCCTCTTCACTCCGCAGATCCTCATCTAAACACACCCGTACATAATCAGATGATTATCTAAAAATAATCATTTTTTAAAAATAAATAAACACACACAATGTCATACTGACTTTCAGTAATTTGGAAAATGAGGCTGCAACAATGCGGGACAAAGAGTTTGAGAGACTCGGCAGGATGACACTGAAAAGGACAAACAATAGCAGACAGAAAAACAGAAAAGGAAGCGTCGTTCAACAAAAACACAAGGTGAATGGAATAGAAATGAAAGTGCAAGAATTATAAAGCAATAAGATATTTTGAGGAAAGTCCTCGTAGTCACTGAGAGCCACCTTTGCCGCTGCTCTGCACACATCAGCCACCATCCTGCCCGCCACGCACGTTTCAAAGATGTTGGACGTGGCGAAGTTGTAGACTTTCTGCAGCGCCACCTAATACCGGAGGATGGAAAAGCGTCAGATGACACTCTGTGGGTGTGCGAGCGTGCGTGCGAGCGTCACCGTGTAGATGTCCGTGGAGCACTGCGTGAGGACGGTGCTGACGGTGGTGGACAGGCCCAGCTCCACCAGGCTCTCCAGGTGCGTGCGCGTGTCCGTCTCGGTCTCGGCGCGCGTCTGCTCCAGCGTGCTGCTGTCGATCACAGCAAAGCACCTGCGCAAACAAAAAACAGGGCATATTCTGCTCGAGTGCCCGCCACCTGATAAGAAACAAGCAGTGAACTTGATTGATGCTACCTGTCCAGAAATTGCAGGACAAAATCTTCAAACTCAGCAGAAGCAAAACACAAGTCTTTTTCCATCTGAAAAGCAGAAGCACATTTGTGTGCTTTTGTCAGCAAATTTCTTTTCTGCAGGGCGTCTTGATTCAAAGGGGAAGTCAACTCAAAATGTTCTTGACGATAGATAATATGCTCTACACCCCCCCCCACTACTCTAACCCGATAAATACTGTGTCTGGAATATCAATCCACCCGTTGTGAAGACGGATTTGGTGACTAAACGGACGGCACACCTCTGACAGATTGCTGTGTCGAGACGGAGCTGACGAACAGTCGACCAAAGGCACCAGCGTGGTGAAGGTGGTGATGAACTGAAAGGTTATCTGGGAAAAACAGCCGTCGGAGTCAGGTTTGATTCCAAAGCGAAGGTGGCGCTAGCGCTGACGCTAGCACTCACCATGCACTTGCTGAAGTCGTTGGGGTCCACGCCCGGCAGCGAGCCCATGAGCAGCGGCAGCACGTGCAGGCGGCCTTCCGGGTAGCGCTCGTCGGGTGCCACCAGGCTCCGCGCCATGCCGATCATGCAGCTGAGCGTGGCGGTCAGGGTGTGCGGCTCCGTCAAGGTCTCCATCGCCGCGTACGTTCTGCAGAACGGTGGGGTTGCATTTGAGACACCTAAATACGTGGCCCTGGATGGACAGACTTACTTCTCCAGCACGGGCGGAATGACCAGTTGTGGCGTGAGGAGTGCCAGGTTCTGCAGGGCGAAGGCGGCGTCCGTGCTGCCCGTTTTGCTGCGCAACAAATTATAAAAAGGAAACTGGATAAGCTCCGGCACGGATAGAGGAATAAATCCATGACTGGAAAGTTTTCATCTGGATGGGATCCAGATTTGACAGTACCTGAACATGGCCAGCAGAGCAGCACTTGTGAGGCTGCGCGTGAACTCCTGCAGGTCCTCGTCGCTCAGCTGCTGACTTTCAGGCACTGGCATGATCCAGCCGGGGGCGGCGTGACGTTCGCGGTGCACCCGGCGCACCACGCTCGCCGGCAGACGCTGGAGCAGGCGCATGAGGCGAGACTGCGCAAACACACGCGCCCACGTGTTATGGTTCACGGGCAGAGGGGCGCTAAAAGTGGCACGCGCTGACAACGAGCCAAGTTGGCGACCCAGAGTTACGGCTATCTCTGAAAGTGTGCATGTGGCTAACCTGCCAGCGACCGTGATTGGATGGATGATAGAAGGAGGCGATGCTGTTAAAGAGGCGGGTCAGCTCTTTCTGCGCCGGGTTTCCTGGGCCACCCTGCCACATGAACAAAAATCAGCGGACCAACCTGCGGCCGATTTATGACATCCACTGCCAGCTCTGCCCTGCCATTCAATCGCCCACTTTATTGCATTGTCTTCAAAATTTGTTTTCAATTAGTGAATAACGGGGGTTCACTCTATTTTTTTATTTTATTCGCTGATTGATTAGTTGTCGATGTATTGATTCATCTGGACACCTCTGAGGCAAATAATTAAAGTGTCAAAGTGAAATTACCAGCAAGGCCGTGATCCAAAGCACCACGTGTCCGATGTCGTAGGAGTTGGTGAGGTAGCGCAGCGCCACCATGTGGCTGACGCCCACGGGGAGGTTCAGGCTGCGCAGGATCCTGGTGAAGATCTAAACGCAAACACTCTCCATTAGACCCAACTTGCTTGAGCTTGCACGATTCCGGCAAACACTCACCGTGGGGATGTAAGGGGTCCAGTCCACGTAGCCGATGTTGTCGTTGGCGAGGCGAGCGAATAGATTCACCAAATGCTGCGGGACGAAAAAAAAAAAACAACGCAAAGGCTCACTGACGAGCAGAAACTAAAGCACGTGCGTCATTTGTGCGCTTTTGTCTCACCCCTTCCCAGCTGGGCTGATTCTGCACCGACAACCAAAGGTCCATCAATTCACTGAACCACAGCCTGAAATAAAAAAAATAAAAAAAAGAAATTAATTGAAGTGGCCTTTTTCAAGGTTGAAGATTACAATCTACAGACATTTGGAATATACAGTAAGTGGCAAGAAGATGCTTGCATTCCACCAATTTGCACAAATATAAAACAAACACTCACACAGACACCTGACATTGCCAACAAATTCTTCCCATTCGTCTCCAATCCAATAAAAAAATTGAACTGCCTCCCACCAAACTGTCAAATGGGGAATAGAACGGAAAAAAGGAGAGTATTAAAAGTGATGTACTACGGGAAGCCGTTCCAAGACTCGCTGCTGACAAATGTCTCTCGAAAGGCCAAACACGGTTAAGAAATGCACCGAGAGATCGTGTCACCGCTACCATCTGGAACTCAACTGAAAAAAAAAATATGCGGGAGCATTTCCAAGAAATCCAGCTGTTAGCCTGACGTGACCGAGAGAGCGGCGATTGATGGAGGGAATCTTTTTTTGATGTTGCAAAGGTGCTGACGGTGCCTGCGGTTTTTACGACACATGATGCATGCTCAGATCTGCTAGAAGCCTTACAAGGAAGCAACCCAAGTCTCAAGATAAATGTCTTGTTTTAAATTTAGATTTTTCAATTTGAAATGGTGAAAAAGAGCATCGCTACAGCTCCACAATTCAGTTTTATCTTCAAAGCTGTACAAGGTATTAAGAAAGAAAAATCTGCATTCACTTCACACGGTCTCTATACATTTGTCCAGCTAATGAAATCCCCAACAGCTTCTCCATTCCCTCCGAGCAGCAACTGTGAATCTGTGGATTCAACTTTAGCTCACAGTTAAGAAGTTAGTTAAGAGGCTCCATTTAAAAGCCAGTTACAAACTCATCGGTTGAGATTTTACAACTCAATTTTCCAAACTCACTCCTCTTAAAGCAGACATAAAAGGGAGCCACCAGAAAAGTGTCTCATTTGGAACACAACCGGGTTTTCATCCTGGTTCTCAGACCAAGTGAGTAAAATAATGGATTTATTTTTCATGATCCATGTGAAGAATCATAATTAAAGTAATAAACCAGAAATGTAATAAGTACCCACCGGAAGCCTTGGGCGTGCTCCTCAGGGGGCATGATGGTGGGCAAGAAGAGCTCCATGATGCCAATGGCCTTCTGCATGACTGCGTCAAAAACGCACAGCAGGGGGCGCCACTCGTCCAGCATCTCCTTGGTGGATGATGCTGGGAAGTATCTACAAGAAAAAAAATGGATGGGACCCGCTGAAGGCAATGCCGATGGTGAGAATGGTGAACAAAACTCACGGTCTGCAACTTTTGACCAAAGCCTTCAGAATGTGTTCCAATGAACTGTAAACAAAGAAAGTCAATATAACCCAAAATCATTCAATTGAAGTGATTATTCAAAAAAGCACAACTCACTTGGGGAACCAGACAAGTCCGAGATGCTCCGTCTTGGAGTGGACCACCTTTTCGTAGAGCTGGTGGAGCGGTCGCCATGGTAACTGGAGGTCGTCCCTTGAAAGCAGTTCCTTTTTCCTGTGACGTGTACAAATGCCCAAAAGCAGTGAATGAGTTGGTTGTCCAAAAAAAAAAAAAATCTATTTGGGATACAATTGAATAAAATATTGCTTGTTGCGCTCATTTGCCAAGTTCTGCCGGTGTCGTTAGTAACTCCACAAATCTTTCATCGGGAAGATTTGGAAAAATAACCCCTAATAAGACTAGTGGATTGAAACAAAAAGACATTCATCTTTTTGCAGCGAGCCGGGACGCCTCGTATTGAGTCGTTGACATCTACGCGAAGGTGCTATGGCGCGGTGATGGATGCGGTCGTCGCGGCAACAACCTCGAGACAAAAGCCGAGTGATGAATGTTGACGCGGTAGTGGCATCTGATTTAAGGAGACATCATAGTGTGTGCGTAAATCCCTCACTGGGGACAACTCAATTGAAAGCAGGGCTGGGCACACACTGGCACTTGACAGCCATAATTGGCTTTTAAAATAGACCTAAGGGCCAGGTTGTTTTGGTTTTGTTCTTTTGAATGTACGACACCCACTTGAGGAGCTGAATAAGGAGTCGGGCGAAGCTCTGCATCATGTGGGGCTCCAGGCCGGGCAGCGTGACCAACTCATAGAGCAGCTTGATGAAGAGAATGTGCTCGTCCTTGCTGAACCTCCGGCCGTAGAGCTTTAAGAACCTGCGAGGAGAACGAAGTAGGTGGGGTCAGGTGGTGGGTCACATTGGAAGGTGTTCCATGCTTCCTGTCGCCATTTTGTCAAAATTGACATGTACCCTCAAAGTATAAGAAGGGTCACCTTTCACGAGAAAAATGTACAAATAGCTTTTGAAGCTGTAAACTTTCACAACATACGAGGTCTGTGCTCAAACGAAATAAAGTGGAATAAAAATAAAAATGAGGGGGGTTAGGATATTTGGGGCAATTTAAATTGGGTTTTCAAAATGGCTGCCGAGTAGGTCGGCAATATATTCATCAAACAAATTCGACGACGAGGGTCGAGTTGTCGAATACTTCAAATTTAATGACTTGTTGAACTTACGAGAAGAGTTTTTTGCACCAGAAGGCGACCCCAGGCCAAAGTTCCCGGAGGAGGACAGCTCTAGACAGGTTGGTTTTGATGTTCTCCAAAAGCTCTGAGCCTTCCTGGTCCAGTCGGTCGGCGTACGGCAGCAGCCCATTATAGACGAGCTCCTTCTGGAAGACCAACGCTGTCATGACCGAATATTTTGCGTAGAGTGACGAGCCGAAGCGCAGTCATGGAAGTGCTTTGCAAGCTGTGACAACTTAATCCAGGGAGCCGCACAGGGCGGAAGTCAGACGAGTGCCCAATCGGCGAAAGTGTGTCACGGCTAATTGAGTTGAGTAAAGCCGGCTGGTAATGTCTAGCTTCCGCTCTGACCCGCAGGTGCTACGTCGCCTCGTTTACGTCATGACGACGATGTGCCAAAACATTTCACCCTAACTCACCCCCAACAAATAAATCTTAAAAGTAGAAGTACTGATATATTTAAAAAAAATAAAAAAAAAAAAATAAATAATATAATATAATAAAAACTCTGAAATGCACTCAAGTACGCAAAGAATAATTCAGTCTCTTCTACTGTACACAAATTGTTATAACTTCACAACAACAAAATATTTAGAGTATCTGCTGACACCAATTGAGAATAAACTTGATTGACACAATGTAATGTAGCCGATTACAGTCAAATAAAAAATGAATAGTCAGAACTACATATCCCAGAATCCCCTGGAGCCTGCGTGATTGGGTTAATCTGTCGATTATTAGGATCATGGCACGTTAACTGGATTATTTACTGTCTCTCTGTTGTCCCACTAACCCCGAACTGACTGACTGGATCAACTCACTCACTTCTCAATCTAATTAAACAAAAATAAAGTGAAAGTACCCTTTCTCTGCAATATGATCGCCTAGTGGCTTTTATTAATTATTTCTCAATATGTAGCCATGAATGCAGAGGTACAAAAAAAAAATCAGCGAAAATCCTGACTCTTATTGATTATGAATAGAACATATGATTTTTGTTTCTATCCTCAGACAATTGACATTAATTGGGACAAGAAAAACCAACCACCATCATTTTGTCTATTATGTTGTTTTTTTTATGCTACATTATTCTTTCAAAGCAATTTGCTGAATTTGATGACGTCCACCGTGTAATTTACTTTCCATTAAAGTTGGTAAACAATTATTTCTTGCCATCTGTGCATGGAAGCGTAAGCTTTTGTTACCACGGCAACGTGGTCTGCACTGCCGTCTAGTGGTTACTTTGAGCCAACACAACTTCAATAGGTAAACTACACTTGAATAATCCGCATGAGCTCCAATTCATATCCTTTTAAATTTTATGACGCTATGTTTATATTAAGTACAATTTTATTTTTCAAAAAAATACATTCCTTCTTATGATACAGGCAAATAAAGGCGCAAGCCGTTGGTTTCGGTTGTGCAAGTGTACCTAATGTAGTGTCCCTCTGTCCCGTCTGTGCATTGTTGTGATTCCAAACCCAAAACCGGTTGAACCGGTTTAGATTTGTTGGGAGCCCAATTTCATGTCCCCTGCGATGACATTAACCGGCTAAAACAAAAGCAAATATCACCACTAAAGTTAGTTGGACGAAAAAATAAAAACTTTTTTTATAGCGGATATTTGAGTTGAAATTTCCGATTAAAACATGTCAAGGTGAGTGACGTTATCTCTTCCTCGTCGGTGATGTGACGAAGCAGGAAGAAGTCGCCACTGTCGGTCGATTGCTTTCCATTGTTCGTTCAACTGGCAAAAGGGTATTTCTTTCACATTTCCGCGCTATGGGGGGCGTCTGCGCTCGCTTCGCGGAGGATCACCAGTCGGCGCTCAACTTCGCGCTGCTGGTGGTCACCTACGGCGTTTACCTGCTCATTGGCGCAGGCATCTTCTCGGCCATCGAGCTGCCCTACGAGGTCCAGCTCCGCGATGAACTGGAGGCCAGCCGCAGGGACTTCTTGGCCAACAACACCTGCGTGTCGGACGCCAGCCTCCACCAGCTGCTGGTGCGCGCCCTGGAAGCCCACAACTATGGCGTGTCGGTGGTGGGCAAAACTCACCACCGGAACTGGGACTTCATGTCCTCGCTGTTCTTCACCAGCACCGTGCTGACCACCACAGGTGAGGCTCACCGTGCAGGTGTCGCTCAGGGCTGGCGCGCGACTACCCTGGAAGCCCTGGGGGGTCCGCTTTAGACATCACAAAATCTCCATTTGAAGGATGCATCAGAGACCATTACATACAAATTGTGTTGATAGGAATTGTATACAAATATGCCCAATTATTTGTGTCAAGGTTACGGCCATACCGTTCCTCTGTCAGACGAAGGGAAGGCCTTCTGCATCTTCTACTCCATCGTGGGAATCCCCTTCACCCTCTTCTTACTCTCCGTCCTGGTGCAGAGGATCATGGTGGTGGTCACCCACCGTCCCCTGGCCCACTTCCCTCACCGGTGGGCCGTGTCCAAGGCCAAGTTCGCCGTCGCCCACGTAGCGGTCCTCGCCGTGGTGATGTTTCTTGCGGTCCTCTTCATCCCGGCGTGGATCTTCTATGCCTTGGAGGAGGGCTGGAACTTCCTGGAGTCCCTCTACTTCTGCTTCATCTCTTTGACCACCATTGGCCTCGGAGACTACGTCCCAGGAGAGACTCACAGTACCGAGGACAACCCTCACGGGAAGATCTACAAGCTGCTCATTACTCGTAAGGCCAGTTTGTTATTGCCAATTCTCATGTAAAATTGTGCTTTGGTGCCCTCTAGTGGCATTTGTGTGACAAGTGTTGAAGTGATGGCGAAGCTTCATTTAGGCAGGTCATAGGTCATCGTATAAACAATTTGTCAGCTAGATTTAAAATATTAACATGCTGGTGAGAGTGTGTGATTTTGTGTGTGTTTCAGTGTACCTGGTACTGGGACTGGTGTGTATTCTGGTGCTGATGGAGACGTGCGTGGAGCTGCCGCAGATAAAGCGCCTGCGCCAGCGCTTTTACCGGGACGACCTGCGTGAGCTGGACGCCGAGACGGCCAACATCATCGAGCGGGAGCATCCTGCCGACGTGTCCGAGCGCGTCATCCCCTCCGTGTCGGAGCAGGCCGACACCTTGCAGAACGGCGGCCGGCCGGCGGTGCCGTACATGCTGGCGCCCAGCCTTAATAGGAAGCTCAATTAGCAGGATGAAAAAGGTCAGCAGCTATGGAAAAAAAAAAGCCTTCCATGTAGCTGATATGGAGGTTGAAAGTCTGGTCATTTATTTTTATTTTGTCTCCCTTGTTAGAACATTCCCCACAGATAAGAGCTGGGGCGTGAATGCCGAGGAAGGGTGGCTAAGTTTCCACTTCCTGTCAAAGTGGAGCTGGGAGAGGAAGAGCGTCGTGCCACGACTTTGGATTTGAAAACACCTACCTGCACGTTGTAGCCTAAAAAAATAACAAATAATGACCAAATAGGTGCTTGGGTGACAACAGACCTCCATCAAGGCCTGCTATACAAGATGATTGTTACTAAAAAGATGGCCGAAAAAGTTGTCTTGCAACACTGTAAAACCGAAATAGGTTGACTTGACTTAAAAAAGGTGAAAACTCAACACTTTAAAAAAAAAAGTGTGACTAATAATTGAAGTCACAGTTTTTAGAGTGTAGTTTCCCCAAGAGGTAGCAAGAAGCAACGTTCATACAAAACTCTTACCGTCTTTGTAAAGGCACAGGTGCAATATATATACGAACACAAGAGGGCAGCATTTGCCTGCAATGTACTTCCAAAGTAAAATCCGTTTTTCTTTTTCAACACGAAAATCGCACAACTCACCAACCCTGCTCGATACATTTTTGTATATTTTGTACATTACATGGCTCTATGACTTATTAAAAGGTGTTTTAGAAACCATATGGGCTATTTCATTTATACAGTCTGACAGTTCATGTGCAGGCTGACAGTAGTCCTTCAAAGTGCTGGCCGCCCGCGTTTATATGACGTGCGGCCGCTTAGAGCAGCTCAGCCCGAAGGCGCGCAAGATGAGCACCAGCAAGACCACCAGCAAGACGACGATGATGGTGACGATGGCCACGTAGCCGGCGTAAGGCAGCGGCGGTGCGGCGGGAGCCTCGGCCGGGATCATGTTGGTCAGGTTGAGCATGTAGCCCAGAGTCCAGCCTGCGTCGCTTCCTTTAATCTGGGAACGTGACATCATCATATACAGTTCCAAATAACATTTTAACCTCGAGTCAGTGCACCTTGTGTATGAATGTGATGTTGGAGTAGCTTTCTGAGGTGAAGTTGTAAGCTTCCGTCAGCAGTGTGATGAGGTAGGTGCCGGCGAAGCAGTAGCCCACTAAATATTTCAACTTGGTGCCTGGGTTCTGCTGCTTCACCTGGACAGTTAGTCAGTTAGTTGTATACTATATGTAAACACACACTTATCGGTGGATGGTGACCTCTTGCCAGGGTGTAGCGCAGAAACGTGCGACCGTTTCCTTGACCGTGACCAGAGGGAAGGACGTGGTGGTGAGGTTGAAGAAGTTCATAATGTAGTAGTAAGCTGAGAATGCCTACCACAGGGTAAAAGACGGCAGCAGAAAAAAAAAAAATCATGAAAACAATAATCTGATTGTTATATTTTTGTCTACAGCAACGTTTGCACATCATGCTGGTGTCGGCGGTCTGCTTACCCCGAAGAGCCCCTCCACGGTTGGCTGGTAGACCCCGTTGAAGGAGCAGCGGCTATATTTGCATTGGCTGAAGTTAAAGAGGGTCCGGACTACGTCCTGGCATTGTTGGAAGTTTCCTACACCTGAGTGGTAGAAAGCCGGGGGGGCTCCCCGGGGCTTCCTGTCCGACACGCAGGGACTGTCGTAGAGCGTCGAGTAATCCTTTATTTCCTTGTAGCCGGGGTGGAAGCATGGGTCCTTTATTCCTGGGGGACCTGACTGGTGGAGAACAAAGAATGCAAGCGTTTGAAATATGGGCATAAAGTAGCCATGCTTTCTAAGTTCATGAGTAGTCCTGGAAAAAAAGGTCATGCTTTGAAAGGGCGTCAACCTGAGTTTGGTGCGCCAGCGCCATTATGAGGGCCTGATCCTTCCCGTAACACAGGAAGCTGTGCGTGTAAAGGTTGTAGTCGTTTCCGTACAACCGGAAGGTCACCGAGTTGCCGGGCGACTCTGTGCCGTCGAACGTTTTGGAAACAAAGCTGATCTGGGTGGACGCCCCGCCGAGGTCCAGGGCCCCCGTGGTTTTCAGGCCCTGTTGACGCACACGCTTAGAGGCATCAAACGACGGATTTGATCTCAGAGCTGGCGCCTTCACTGAAACGGAAGGAGCGCTTTTCAGAACCTGTTTGAGGCGGTCGTCCAAGTAGTTGACGGTGACCCATCCGAAAGCGCCCTCCTCCTGGCCGCTGAGGATCCTGGCGCCCTGGTAGGAGAAGGGGAAGGTTTGTAGGGTCTCCGACACGGCCCGGAACACCTCCTCGGATGCCGAGCTATTCCTCATACTGCGCATTAACAAAATCAGGAATTAGCATCGACATTGCAGTTACTATAAATAACAAAAATAAAAAACAACGCATGTAGAGAGACAATAATCACTGTCTATAATTGTCTACCTGCAGTACGTTGCCCCCTGGTGGCCAAAGCACCCATACCAGAAGGTAATGATGTACTAAGTGTTTTGTTGACATCATAAAGTTAAACTCCAACATGGCTTCCTTCCTTACTTGAGTAATCTCATCCCGGCAGTGGCTCCCAAGTAGACGGGCGTCTGGGCATGTCGTTTCTTAGGAATGTTCTTCTCGACCTCTAGCATGCACTCCCTCAACGTCTGACCGGCCTTCCATGGCATCGCCGCGTAGCTGGAGATACCTGGCCCTGCCACATTCAGATTTTTTTTAAGTGTGTCAAAAAAAATATGCTATTTGAGGTTTTTGGTTTATTTATTTTTTTTTAGTCATCCATTCAAACAAAAATGCAAACATCAGTGTACCTTTGACAGTGCAGGAGTGTTTCTGCTCGGCCCGGCCTGTGTCGTTATCCTTCTCGGCGGGCCAGGCGTAGACGAAGACGGTCGTGTGCGACGAGCCGGCGTCCAGAACAATGCCATACTAAAAAAGGGAACAAAAAGGAATCCCCAGTCAAAACATTTGAGTGTGTGTGTGTACGATAAGGGTGATGCTGAGAAGCGTGAAACTATGAAGTGTGTGCAGACATGCCGATGTCTTGGTTAGTGTATTAAGGAAGTGTTTAGTAAACCGCTTTAGATGCTAATCTAGAACAGATGTGACGGCAAAGATTGTCAGGCCATGACATCAGCAGCCATTAGCGCTAAAATGTTGTTCCAACTGAGCTGGATGCGTTCCTTGGCAACTTAGAGGGCCACCACATGCCAAAAAATGGACAGGAAGACGTGCTAGAACATTTTGCGGACAAAACTGATCTGGCTGGATGTTGGTTTCTCGCTGAAATGCCGATAAAAGTTGGTTCACCTTGTACTTTTGCTGCAGCGGCATGTTTTGGACCACCGTGACCACCACCAGGGCGATAATGGCAATCAACGCGCAGACGACAATCACCACGGTCCAAGACTTGTACCACGGGTTCTTCTCTTTCATGTCTGCTGTCGGGGTCAAACAGGAAGAAGAGGGGGGGACAAAAAAAAAGGAGACATGAAAGTGGTTAGCATGACATCGGCTTGTGCCCAGATGTGCCTGTGTAAATTTTAACCAGAGCGAGCTGGCGGATTGCGTCGTCCTGCATTTGCGCAAATAAACGTCAGTTTCCTAAAAAAGTAGATTTTCTTTTTTTTAAATCCTGCAAAAATCCTGTCGGGAAATTGACAGTTGAAAGGTAGACGCGGCGTGGCGGATTTCCTCATCTTCTGCAGTGTGTTCAGGGCTTAGTGACGCTTTGGGAAACACAAACTTGCACACACACGCACGCATTGATCCGGCGTGATGTTTGTTCAAGGAACATGTTGCGAGCATGCACGTGTTGGCGTTGGCAAAAGGCGGCACCTTCCTACCTGCCTCGTTGACACCGGTCAAGTTCGAGAAAATCCAAAGAAGGAAAAGCCCTCCGAGTTACAAGCGGCCGCTGCGTGTGTGAGTTTGGAATGAAGACCCCGCCACCCTTCAAGGTTTCCATGGCGACGCCTTCTCCCCCCCGCTCACCAATGAGAGCGGCAGAGGAAGCGGGGGACTCCCTTGTTTGGCTCTTGTTTATTACCCAGATGATGTCATCACTGTGACGGATCGGGATCCCCTGCCTGCCTCTGTGGAAGTGTGTGTGTGACTGGCCTGCAAATTTGTGGAGCCATTCAGAAAAGCCATGCCGGAAAAAAAAATCAGTTGTAGTTTTCTGATGGGACTTAAGAGGAAGTTTTGTGGTACCGGAATAACAACGAGTTGCCAAGAGGAATCGGAAAAGTGAAGAAAGAGGAAATGAGGACACCGGGAGGTAAAATATGTCACAAGTCAGGGCAGACGATGCGCTCGACGTTCATGATGGGACACTGATGTGAAACTGAAAAAAAAAACACTTCCTGGGCTCAGGAAGTCACAAGCTACAGACGGTCTTGTTCCTTCGCAGCTTGAGAACAATACTGACTACTGAATTTACTCATATTTGTTTTTAAATGAAACTGTCTTGCAACAAAGACTGTCCAAACATGACAGCACCACTGCCCCCTACTGTCATGGATGTGCAATCACACTTTCCAGTGAGTCATGAACAACAGTAATCATTACGCCCAAGCACATGAACATACCATCATGCAATTCTCTTATTGAATTAAGCACAAGATTTCCATCAATTAATAAACCACAGCACACACACACACACAATAAGCACCTGTTTGCAAACACACACACCCCTCCTTGTGTGTACTCACTCACCTCTTTGTTCGGACATCTCAGCAGCACCACAATGCCGTGTCTATACTGCGCTCTCTCCCTTAAAGCCACTGTCTTCCCCCCTCTCTCACCCACTTCCTCTTCCTGCCTCTCTCTCTCTCGCTCTCTCTCTCTCTCGTGCACTTGCCGATCAACCTCCTCCTCGTCCTCAGAACCCCGTTACACCTTTATCGCCGCCCCCCCATTTCCTCAACTTTCCATCTGCCTCCGCTCGCCCATCTTCCATGGCATCATCAGCCTTTACGCCGCCTCTTTAAAATGCGTGGAGGGTGGGGTGCAAGGTTGCAGGGCGGGGGGCTGGGGGTGGGGGGGTCGTTACATAACTACATTCCGGCCCGATGGGAAAACCTTGAGTCCAGGGCCACTTCAAGGTCCGCACGAGCTTCCGGGTTCGCACTCCTTTGTGACTACACTACATTGTCATGTGACTTGGCTCAGAATTGACAACAAAGATTACATATTAAATATATATATTTAAATGTAAGGGAAGTTTTTTTGTTCTTTTTAGCATTGTTACATCAAATAGGAATATGAGCAAGTCCATCAAGATTAACAGAGCTGATATTACGGGGCTAATTTTTGCTCTCGATGCAATTTATCTACCTGCTAAATTCCCTTCAGGCATAAATTTTTTTTTCCAACAATCCAAATATTTGTGGCATTTTAATTTCAAACTGATCTAACCAGCACGCGTGCGCATACACACAGAAAAAAAATGTTTGCCCGACTTGCCCTGTTAGCAACGCGCAATACAAACCATTTTGTACCAAGATGGCGGAACAAGAGGTGTGTGAGAATATTTTAATAACACATCCTGTTTCGTAACCACTGTCGCTTTTGCACAGCAAACAGACCGATTTTCGGTAACAGGACAAAGGGTTGAGGTCATTGTGGTGATAAGATGAACGTCGTGTGTTTGCGCTTGCATATATTGTCCTTTTCAAGATGTCTACCTATAGGGGCCTTTTTGAGTTTACACAGTACGGCGCGGGAACAAAAAAAAAAAAAAACGTGGCCATACGAGCGCTTTTCAAACAGAGCAGCCACCTCTGCAAAATGTTTAATTAAAAATGGTCAATATTTCGCCCATCTTGCCCTATGAACTTTGATTTTCTAAAGTGACGAGGCACATTTAAATCGAAACAAAATGTGTCCATCTGAAGCTCAATTGAATCTGGATCAGAATCAGATTTGCCACACATTTTAAGAGTGACCGTCGAAGCCTTTGCGGACATCCGGGTGTGTTTAGCTGTGAAGGCTTGTAAAAGACACACGTGGACTTATTTGTTGACTGAAAGCTTTAAAGTGAGTCCGGTTCCGGATCCGTCATTGAAATGAAGACGGATGAACGAGATGAAGAGTCCATTTGAGCTATTTTTAGGGACCCGCTGGGAATATAACTAGACATTTGGTGTTATTTTAAACCTTTTTATTCCCCTCCCATCCGCAAAGTATCACCTTACAATATATCACGTAAAATATAAATATCACATTGCACTAAAAGCTCAAAAATGACATTAGAGAGCATATTATAGGGAGTATGCCAATGTCTTCTGGGAAGACTTTCTGCAAGTAATTGGCCAATCATGACACAGAGAAAAGCTTTTCTGAAAATTGTTTACCGTTAGGTTCCACCTACTCCAGAAAGTCTGATGAATTAGTTAGGAAATATTTGATCAGCCCTACAGATGAGTCAGTCTACAACGGTGACCTTTCGCAAGATGATTAAGTTTGATAAAGACAAAATTTCATGTGAAAAAGTG
The DNA here is from genome assembly GCF_024217435.2 of Syngnathus scovelli. Classification (NCBI taxonomy): domain Eukaryota; kingdom Metazoa; phylum Chordata; class Actinopteri; order Syngnathiformes; family Syngnathidae; genus Syngnathus; species Syngnathus scovelli. The sequence continues at coordinate 8,169,372 of NC_090867.1, forward strand.
AAGTGAGACCCAAATGTCTTGATTTGGGAGAATAATGAACAACGATGAGATAAAGTTGCTGCAAATATCGTAAATGAAAGTCAGTGAGCATCACCAGCGGAAGGAAAGTCCAAAATAGAAAGTCAAGCGACAACAACGGAGTTAATACATAATTCATACGACCTCTCGCTGACCTTCCGGTGGGGGTGGCTGATGGAGCGTTACCGTGGCGATGATGACCCTGAAGAAGCTTTAGTCCACAAAGAAGCTTTGAGATGGTCTGCAACAGAAGAAACAGGATTGGTGGACATGCACTGAAATTGTGAACATCACGTGGCTTTGAGCTTGGGTGTCACAAGTTTAAATGCTCACGTGGAACGGACGGAGAGGTTATTTAAACTGAAATATGACGTCTATTGAGGAAGGACGAAGGTAATTCAAGTGGAACCTGTAAAAGAGACAACACTGCCCTCAAGTGGTTAAAAGAAATAACAAAACCAAACCAGCGCGAATAAAGGATTTATTTTTTTTAAAAATCAGTTTGTCACTGATGATGCTCAAAAAAAATATTTGCAGAATCAACAAAGTAAAATAGAAATATTACAAAAAATTAATTCTTAAAACAGCTAGATTTGGGGATGTTTACTATTAAAAATATAAATATATCTAAACATAAAATTGAAATAAAAAAGAATGATAAATTAATAAAATTATAAAAACATTTTTGAATTAGTCATTGAAATAATGAAAGCTTTCAGTAATAAATTCTCTTTACTGTTTAGAATTAAAAAATGTAAATCAAACATTATTTCAGTTTTAAAAAATACGCACATACTGCGTTAACACGTTTAGTTAGTTGCATGAAATTCCTCCCAAAGTCGATTGTAACGCAATCGCCGAGTGATCTAAACACTTTTCAAAAAACATGTTAAGTTTTCAAATCCTCTACTTTCACCGCATTATATTTTTAAATTTGCTTCCTGTTTTATATTATAATTCTGTAAAATTAGGCTTCATTAAAAAAAGTAAAACATATGGCATAAAAAATACATACTGCAAATGGTTGGCTGGAGAAAGCTGACTTTGTTGTGCTTTTTTTTTTCCTTTCTTGAGTTCAATGTGTCGATGAGCCGCTTCAATCACATTTGAGGGCTTGATGAACCTGTTACACAGTCACCAATAAACGAAACGAAAGGTCTGTTTTGTTACATAACTACATTCACAACTTTGAAAAATAAGACACAGATAACGAGATTGCAAAGTACAATATTATATAACAAGTAAAAGAGCAAATAAACAGACACCTGTCATCCATACTGCAAAATATAAATTATCACTTTGTTTTATTTAACCCATGTACAAGTCTTTTTATACAGAATACAGGCGGGGCGGAGGTTTAGTCGACGTTAGGACAAGTGCATAGCAAAAAATAGATCGTTTACCAACCATCTGACAAAAAAAGGACAATGACAACGTTGATAAGGCAAAGAAGCAGCTCATTTGAAGTTGGCATAGTCGGAGAAAATGTCCACAAAGTCTTGTACCACCTTGTAGCAGAAGTCGTACTGCTCCTGTCAGACCAATCGCACACGTTAATTACATTTGGTTTATAAATATTAACAAAATTACTCAATTGAGGAAAACAATTGCAGACAGTCTAAAAAAAATGTTAAAACCTGGCAACCCGCCGCTACTCACCACCGTCTGGACCATGTGCGGCCTCTGCATGCGTAAACTCTTGACCGTTTGGAAGACGTCCAGCAGGCCTTCTGCCTTGACGCGCTCCAAGATGTTGCTCAGTGCAATGAACGTACCGGTCCGCCCCGCGCCGGCGCTACAAAGCCACAGAAGGCCGTTAGCGCCCCGCAGACCTTTTGGCCGTCACCTCGCGCATGCTACTCCCACTTCAGGCACACGCAATCAAAAAGAATAGCTTTGGCGCCCTCCGGTGGGAACATGCGGGATGGACAGCGTACCTGCAGTGCACCACGATGGGATGGTTGCCCGACTGCTGCTGTTGCCGCTGCACCGCCGCGATGATGTCGATCATGCCCCGCCCCTCGGCAGGGATGCCCACTTCGGGCCAGCCGTGGAAGTGGAAGTGCCGGATCACCCGCGTGGCCTTCTCCTACGTTACGACAACCGTGAGACGTACTGAAATGTTTTTCATTTATAAACGTTGTTATGGGTGTTCTTACCGGCAGGAAGGTGAGTACCAAGTCTCGTAGGCTGAAGGCGTCGCACAAGGCGTCGCCCTTCATCTCCACGCTGTAATCGCCGTACGTCTGCGACTCCTCGCTGGGCCAATACTGGTAACACTTATCCTGAAAAGACAGGTTCAACCCTCACGTAATATTTGTTTTTGTCCAGCATGGATTTTTGATCAACGAACCTGCTCCCTCTCTTGCAGCTCGGTTAGCATGACGATGGAGTGACACTTCCACTCCCAAACCATGCGCCAGAAGTCCTCCACCGTGTGCTGCAGCGGGCCTTGCGTGGCGATGAAGTAGTCCTTCTGCCGGTATCCCTGCAGGCACCACAAAAACAAATTTAGATTCATTATTATTATTAAGAAAGGTGTAGGCAACACTTACGTCGATAAAGGACGCATTGACGTAGTCGGTAAACTCCTGCCCTCTCCTCATTGAGAGAATAACTCTGTTGAAGTCGTCTAAAAGAGGAAGAAAGAGCGAGCGGGTCAAACGCAGAGAGAAGAGGTGTCATCCGCAACGTTGTTCCTCTTCTTCTTCTCTTACACGGAATGATCTGCAACACTCGGTTCTTCTTCATGTTGGCGGGTAGGTTCCCCGTCCTCATGTTCTCCTTCATGATACGCATGTTGGTCAGTTTCTGAGGTCGCAAATGGTCAGAATCAACACCCGAGTGCTCGCCGGAGATTTCTTCCTAAAAGCAAAATGGCCGACGACCTTGAACTCCTCCTCCAGGCCGACGCGGTCGCCTTGCTTGAAGGTGTTGTGCAGCTTGTGCAGGTGTCCCTCCAGAGACGACACGTCCAGCTCCGTGTCCCCGTAGAGGTAGTACTCCAGTAGCGCCTGGTAGATGAACGAGTACTGCATCTGCGCCACGGACAGGACAGCCAAGGAGGAAGCGTGAATTTCCAAAATGGCCGGCGTCCGGAGGAAAATTCGGCGGCCCCGGCTCACATCCGTCTGGATGAGCTGCGAACGCTGCTCTCGGATCTTGGAGACAAAGCCGAAGACGTCCACTTTCTGCTCGGCGTGCATCATGTCGATCATGCCGTCGATCACGATGAACGTGCCCGTCCGACCGACGCCGGCGCTGAGGAAGGAAAATTTTTTTTTTGATTATGTTGAAAAATATTCTGTATATATTTGGAAAGCCGCAGTACCTGCAGTGGACCACGATGGGCCCGGCAAAAGTCGGGTTAACGGTCTTGACCTTCTTGAGGAACTTGAGCATGCCGATGGGCGAGAAGGGCACGCCGAAGTCGGGCCAGCTGGTGAAGTGGAGCTGCGTGACCAAACGCGGCGGCGTCTTGGCGGCGTCGCCGGATTGCTGCGAGCGGAACGCGGCGAGGAGGTGTAAGCACGGCACACGACAAGATGTTTTTTTTTTTTTTGGGGCCCTGCAGCGTACGTGTTGTATGCAGAACTTGCGGATGGTGTAATCCACCAGCACGGTGAAGTCCTCCACTGCCACGCGGACGTTCCCGTAGCTCCAGCAGCCCTGATCCGGCCAGTACTGGTAACACTTGTCCTGAAACACATTCAAATCATTTCATAGAACTAACCGCACAAATTTGAATTCTCCGCCGCCGATATAAATACTCACTTCCTTCCTCTCCTTCAGCTTTGTCAGCATGACGACTGTCGACACCTTCTGCTCCCATATCATCCTCCAGAAATCGGCCACCGTGTCCTCTTTTGGGCCTGCCGCCACAAAATTGTTATAATTTCTTTTAAAAAAAGAGAAAATGGAAGACTGAAGACTTACCTTGCGCTGCTATGAATTTATTCTTATCGGTGAAGCCCTGTCAGGAAGGAAACCTTTGTCACGTAAAGTACTCGGACCGTCACGTGATTATTTATACTACGCTTACATCGATGTAGGAGGCGTTGATGTAGTCGGAGGCGGGACATCCTTCCAGCTGGGTCAGCGCCACCCTGGAATGATCATCTGCGGGAGGAAAAGCCGTTTATGTAACCGACCAATCACAGTCATCCATTTGGAACCATAGCGGGGCTATGAATGCTCACAGGGAAGAATATTGGGATATCTGTTCTTGTCCTTGTTGTCGTCCTTGTTGGCCTCCTCGTACGTCCCCTGGGCGTGACCCCCCGGCAGCGACTGGACGACAACATGTCAGACGAGCTCACGTGTGTATTTTAGTCATTTCCTCCACTATCACACCCTTCATTAGTTGAACGCTTGCGCTTCCTCTATTAGCTAAATAAAAGTCACACAGCTAACGTAATGGTGACTCAGATACTGAAACAGGAAAAGGGTATTTTTCATGTTAGGGTGCATGCATGTGTCATGGGGAAAAAAAAAAAAAAAAAAAAAAAAAGAGGACGATGTGGACGACGCTCATCGGGTTTTTGTTGCTAAATAACTGACAGGTGCCTGTAGGGGGCGGCGTGGCAATGTGACGTTTGGAGTAAAAGTCCGAAAAAATGATGATGCAGCATCGCTCAAGCCGTGTTTCTTAAATGTGTCAAAAAAAATTTACGTTGTACTCCTCTCGGAAGAGTTTTCCGTCGTCAGCCGAGCGCAGCCTGTACTCGTCCTCCAGGTGTTCCACGGCGATGGGCGGGTAGTTCTTGGCGGCTGAAGCGGAGCTGGGAAGGAGGACCACCGAAGCGTCTGCGTCAAAAGAAGAAATCATCAATGGCGTGAAGTTCTAACCTCGTCGACAGGAAGTGGTTGTGACGTCTGGCGACGTTCTGCTCCTGCTGCGTTGTTTTTGACTTGCCTTGCTCATCCAGGATGCCATTTGGTATCTTCTTGTCCACTGTGGTGACCGCCGCTTTCCTCTGGTTTTTTAACCTAAAAAAATGGAGACGTCCAAATCTAAGCAAGTCCAGAAGACACACAAAAAAAACGGCAGCCTACCATCTGAAGCTGGAGAAGGTCGTCTTTCTCATGAGCTAACGTGTTGGGCAGAAGGCGTTTGTATGTTCTCGCGCTCTCGAGTGTGTGACTTACTGACTCGGCTGTCGGAGGGAGGCAACGAGCGCGGCTTCCTGACTCTGGGCTCCGCCTCGGCGACTAAAGGAGGAAGTGTTTGTCACCCGGAGCGCTGCCTCAGAATCTGGCCACCAGCCAATCAGTGAAGGCCCACGGTTGAGGAGGAGGAGGAGGAGGGGTGAGACCCTGGCGTTTGTTTATAGACAAACGCCACATACTTCGCCTTGCAATGTACTAAGCCACAATCAAGTCGACATGATTCGGTTGACAACGACGCAATTGTCCATTTTCGGTTTGCTGCTTGTTGCTAGGAAGAATTCGTAGTGGCCCGCCCACTCAATGTAAAAACAAAACTAAAGCGGTGGATAGATTTACGTAGCTTAGCCTTTCTGGCACTTTAGCATTTGAAGCAGTACACAAACGGTGCAGCATCAGATGTAGACTGTCAGATATGTTGATGGGTGGGGTTGGGGGGGTCACCTGAGGAAGTACCAGGCCAGCAGCACAACGACCAAGAGCAACAGGGACAGGACCAGCACGGTGGGGAGGACGTGGTGGCCAGTGGACAGGACGCCCTCTGAGGAGCAAGGGGGACAAATAGTTCTTCATTGTTCTAAAACGATCCCTCAGCGGCATTCTTAATTACTGCGTCAGGCTAAAGTGATGACTGCCTCACCTCGGGTATGGTTGCCATTACTGCTCGAATTCGATGATGTTGTGGTTGCCACCAAAAACAGAAGCATTGTGACTGCGGGGGAAAAACAACAACAAGACGGATATTAAATTTCCCCGCGTGGGAACGCCAAAGGAAGAATAGCCCCGTTCACGTTGGCCCCAATGTGCTCATCCAGACAAGGAGTCACAATGGAGCCATACACTCATTCATGGAAGCGGTGCGCGGTTGGCCACAAGAGGGCGCAACGGTCCATTGTTTGGAAGCCAGACTCAGCAAAATGGCACCGTTTCATTGAGAAAACTGCAAAGATTCATAACACACATAAATGAGTTGCTATTTATTTATTTATTTGAAAATGTTTTATGCCAAAACAGATTATGCTAATATAATGTTGATATGATTATGTAAATTGAATGGGAATGTAAAAGCCTACATGTAAAACATACATCAAACATGCACGATTTATATTTAATGTGTCCATGCACTCAACGTGACAACATGGCGGACGGCAGGGCGTCCCACGACATCGGTTTTAATTATCTGTCTCCGGCGAGACGTTTAAAGACCTGCTGCTGCTGCTGAGAGAAGCAACGGACCTTGAGAGGTTTCATTGTGTTTTCAAAGCAATGAAAAGTCACATATTGCATCACCTCAAGGCTGCAGGTGTGTGTGCTGCAGCTGTGCGAAAAAGAAGAATGGCTAAGTGTGTCACATCAATGAGGTGGTTGTGTTGCGGTGAGCTGCCAGGCAGCATCCCACAAAAGGGATGGGGAGGGGATGCTGGAGGAATTTGGAGTCAGCACGGGCCGGGTGGAGGGAGGAGGAGAAGGTGCAGGTCAATATCAATTCCCGGGGCCATCAATATGCGAGGAGACCCCATTGAAAGACTGATAACGAGAGCAGAGGAGGAGGAGTCGGGAGCGAAACCCCCTCATCACCGCCCCTCCCTCTCTGGGTGGCTATTTGTGAGTATTCATGATGTCATCAAGTTCAGCGGAAAGTCCCGAAAATGAGCTTCAACTAGCTGTCCTTGTGTCTCACAGCAACCTGTCTGTTCATCCTCTGAGATCTCCGTGACTTCCTCGAGGCTCGTCACCTATTGTTGTTCTCTTTAAGATTCTTGGGCGGCGCATGACCCATCGAGCATCTCTCTCACTTCCTTCCCTTGCACAATGTCCCCGATATCGCTATTCATAAAGCGGCGTTCTATTCCCAGAAGCGTCTCATTTTTCAGCGTGAGGCGGCCAAACAGCACACGCCTCAAATTAGACTTTTTTTTTTTTTTTTTTCAAGCGTGAGTCATCGTTTAGCTGGGGTCAGACGGTCGGCGAATGGCGGCCGTGGCGCTTGTGCAATGTCCTCATCGGCCATCATGAAAATTTTGGAGACGTCCGTACTTTGGGATGGGAAATGTTGGCGAGGGTTAGCATCACCCCGCATGAGCAGACATCTGGATGCTCATCAAAAGCTTTTGTTCTCAAGATGTGGACTGTACAGCGTGAGATCTCACAAGTTATAGTGACTCAGAACAAAAAAAATAAAAAACCTGCCAAAGGTCTTTCAAGCGCTCACAAGCGCTGCCTCTTCCTGCAGACAAGGGCGGCGTCAGACTAGCTGAGCGCGGTTCTCGCCGGGCACAAAGTCCCTCTGTCTCCTCATTGGGGAATTGGCAAAGTGGGCGGCGGGGAATGTGAGGAGCTCGCAGCAAAGGTACGGTGGGATGTCTGACCGCCAGAACGTTTATGACTGCGACCTGAGGCGAATGCTGACACCACGCTAGCCCTCCCGCCCATGAATCAATGGCGCCTCTTTCCCGGGGGCTCCAGCCGGCGCTAATGACCTTGGAGACCCGCCGGCTGACGCGCTGCGGTATCGACTGCGCCCCCACCCACTCCAGACGCCGCCGCCTTCAACATCTTGCAACGTGTGTGCAGATGTTTGCAAAAGTCATTCTTTTTGTGCTTTGTTAGTAAACAAAGTGAATGACAAGAAAATCGACATTCTATTTATAGCCAATTTCAAGTCCCACTTGGAAAAGTATGCATGCTCCCAGTGAGAGAGGGAGGGAGGGAGGCCAGCGGTGGAGAAACGAGCGATGAGCGCCGCCGAACAAAAACCCTCTTGATTCGTGAAGAAGAGAGGAGGCGTGAGGAGGACAAAGTGAAAAGCCCACGCAGAGAAGATGAGAGCCGTCTTGGACAAAACCTTCCTTCTGAGGCTCTCTTTTTTTAAAAAAAAAAAACCTCTGGCCGACTGGGAGGGCAAACATTTGCTGTTGCCATGGCGAAGAGCGAGCATATCGCACTTCATCTCCCGCTGCCCGCTTTCTTATCACAGCCGACAAACATCAGCGTCGGTGAAATTCATTCAGTTCGTTTCGCAGCGAGCGAGCCGAACGACTCGTTGTTAAAAGAGACAAATCGTTTTTTAAAACAGTAGTGCTTGAGGAGACGATAGTGATGTGAGCAAAAAATAAATAAAAAAAAGGAATACATTCTCCATCTGCTGAGCAACACACCGTTTCCTGTCCTGTGCAGCCAAGCAGCACGTTGGCCTTCCTGTATACTGTGCTGCGGAGGAAACCCGAGTGAGACAGCCACCCCCCCCAAAAAAAAGAAAAAAAAAATCCCTGGATAAGCTCGGAACGCTCAGAGGTGAGAGTCAGCTTATGAAAACACAACCAGTGCTGTCAAGTTAGCTGTCATATTTATTGAGCAATACAAAAAAACAAATTTCTTCCTTCTGGAAAGTAGAAAACAAGCCTCACCTGTTAAAGCGAGCCAAGGGTGACTTCCATAGCAGCCGGGTCACATGACGGGAGGGTCACATGGTCCTCGGGCGACCTGGACGCCGGGAAGCGGGTGACGCGGCTCGGCGGCACCGCCTGCAGTCGGAAAAAAAAAAAAAAACATATTAGATGGACAACATAATAATAGAAAGACGCGCATATTCTTTATCCTCATCAGAGTAGCTGTGACTGCATGGTGTTTTCTTGCGGCCAGAAAAAAAAGAAGAGAAGAGAATGCCTTTGGGAGTGGCCTGTGGGCTACGGTTGCTGCATAATTATGTCGTTTGACTCCAAGGGGAGCCTCATAAAACTCAGATGACGGTCACAAGACGTAAATGCGGCTAAGGAGGCGACATTCAAATGAGCGACGAGCGGTTCAACAAGTTTGCTTTTTGTCCAGTGGACCGAAATCAGAGATGCTTCCTCGTGATCCTCGCATTTGATTTGATCCCAGAAATCTGTTTGGATTGCACAACTGGTCGCAATCTGATCGCTAATCCCAGCGTCCCCTCGAGGGAAGGGAGGGGGGGGGTGGTGTCACAATTTATACATCAGAGAGAATTCAAACTTCAAGTCCTTCGAATCTTCCTTCTCCACGTTGCTCTTTTAGCGTGATGTGGCGGGGAGCGTGGAAAGTGGTCGCCATGGAGACAGGCTGGCGCAGAAGAGAGGTGGATTACAGCGCGGGGGGTTGGGGGGGGGGGGCGTTCTCGCCTCTCGCTTTCTCTCTAGGCTGCGGTGATAGATGAACGTGCAAAATCTGCTGCATGCGTCCCTTCTCGCACAAAGAGGTCAGCAGCTCGCCGCTAGCCATATCTGAAATAGATCTCGGATTTTAAATTCTCGCCGAGTTCCAGTCTTGGTGCAACGTGGATTTTTTTGGGGTCTACAGGTGCTGTCATGGTTTTCATTTGTAGCATGTCGTGGCCCGAGAAAGCGGCGAAAGGTTAGATCTTGCGTTCGGGCTCCGAAGCCACTTCTGCTTTTACGTTATCTTTGCCGCCCATGTCAGGTCACAGAGGGGAAGAAACATCTTGTTGCCATGGTAACACATGTGGTCTGCAGGTTATGGAGGAGGCGCTGTGTGGGAAGGATGGGGGGGGGGGGGGGGGGGGGGGGTGGGGGGGGGGGGTTGCAAGCGGTCCAAAAATGTCAAACAGCTTTCGATTTGGGTTCTTTGAAAAATGCTTTTGGGAGCTCAGTCCAAAGCGCTATCAAAGCGCTTCTGCTACGACGACGGCTCTTGTGGTCAACAGGATGCAGTGAAGGGACAGGAAGTAAGCAGAAACCCACAGGAAGCGACCTCCAGAGCGACCTTGCAGCGTTGGGGATTCGCCTCCCCTGGTAATTTTGTCATTGGCGCGAGCTGACTCACGAGCGAGAAGAGACGGCTGGCCAGACGAACGAACACAAGTTACAGTTTTCACATTTACAATAGATTAATCAATGGGTAGAACAATCGAGTTTAAGGCGAAGGGGGAGGGGCAGGGTCTTCCTGTCATGTGCTTCAACAAAAACACAGACGTGACAGGCTTTGCTTTGCTCGGCCGTGCTAAGCCAGATTAGCGGGAGGGGAGGGCTGGACAAAAACGTCATCTTTGGCAAATATGACCTCAAACATTGACTGCTGTCGGCACACACACACACACACACCCCTCTGAAGTGGGAGCAGGAATTTCCCACACTTGTGCTCTGTCAATTCTGAGAGGGGCTCGTAATGGCTAGGCCAGGGTTTGTTTTTTGGAGTTTTTCCTTTGGCATGTTGGAACTCGCCGGTCACACGCCAATAACACGCCTGCCTGTAGGAATGTAGGCGGCTGCAAAAACAAAACATCTCCAAAGTTGTTTGTGGCTTGGAGATTACTAATGCATCATTGAAGGTCATAGGTCACTCTCTCCAGTTGAGATCTGCGCTTGAGGAAGTTAAAAGTTGCGTAAAGCGCAGCAGCCTGAGAACACTCAGAGTTGAAGTATGTGATTCGCCGTTGGATTCTATCGTTTTGGAACGTGGCACGCGTCATGACGCCGCTACTAGTCGCTTGATTAGTGGCGGGCGTGGCGGCGTAAACAAAGAAGCCGTAGCTGGGCGTAGTATCAGTGGGCGTCTCAATCCGAACGGCGGATGACGTCGCTCTAGACGTAAAGCGAAAGGCGAGCCCACCCAATCACCCAACCACAGAGATGTCAGGCATCCTCCGGGGGGGACAGAAAAAAAAATGCACGGATTAGACAGTCATTAATACCCAATCTGGATTAAAGGCGATCTCGAGGCCGTGCGACACAGCTGCGGATTAGTCGCACGACGGGCGAAAGACAATGGCGCTTTTTGTTCCTGCCGCGTAACAATAGGACGACTCATTTCAAACAAGGTCAGCAGTGATTACACAACTGAAGGTTTTTTTTTTTTTGGGGTGGGGGGCTTCTGATGCCAGATATTGAATAAAATTGGGAATTGAGGATTCCCCGTGCAAAGTCGCCATTCGGCATCAGTGGTGGCTCCGACAGAGTCATTATTGCAATCATGGAAGCGGAAGGTTTGCATTCTGCGGTTTGTGGTTTGCAAGCGGACGCATGCAAGCTTGTGATTGCCACACGTGGCGATGTGCTTTGGCACACGAACAAAAACGCAACTTCCAATTCCACTTTGATCAAAAGAAGAAGGCACGGCGGCACAACTGACAGTTTCAAATGCTTGACACGGTCATTAAAACAACTTTTGCAATACCTTCAGGAGTTACCACCTTGACTACAATACCAGAAAAAATATCTAAATATATATCAAATAGTTTATTTATAATTACTTCTTTCAATGCCTTATAGTTTTTATTTGAATGACTATTTTTCTGTAATACCTAGTTATTATTGAAACAGTTTATTTTTATTATTAATTTATTTGTTTGCATGCTCCAGATTATTTTTTGCAACTTCTCTGAGAGGCAACATCGAACTACGTAGCAAGGATGCTCACAGCTCGCCATGGACTTCTCAGGGGAAGCATGAATCAATTTAATCGGGGCAGGAATGACATGAACGATAACTTTAAACACGCACATCGTTTCGGGTGGGGAGGGGCTTCGAAAGGGGGTGCACACCGCAGATTGAGGAAAATAAACGAATATGGCTCATTTGAGATGTCAAATGCACATTTTACGAGGCGCAGAGAAAGCGTGACAGACAGGTGGGAGGGGAAAAAAAAAATTACGTTAAGCGAAGGGGGAGCTGCACGACGACGACGACGAGTTATGGCAGCAAAATGAACTAAACTCACCTGGGAGGCTTCAACATGTGTCCCCGCAGTTTCTCGGAGGGACGCCGAAAAAAGAAGGCGAGGCGAACATGGGAGCGTTCGGCGTGGCCGCCTGCCTGTCAGTGCCAAAGGAGGAGCCAGCAAAGGAAGCCAGCCAGCCAGTGTTTACTCCAGCGAAAGCAGGTGGCGGCAATCATCTCTCTTCCCAAGATTGGGAAATGCTGCCCTCTTGTGGATACATTGTCCACTACACCAGCTTTCACTTTCTGTTAGGACAGAACAACGATACAGTACGTTTATTTGGGAAGATTTGGGATAAAGCCCTGTGCAAAAATATATTTATACGTGCATATTTATTTTAAAATATTTTATTTGATTAAAATATATAATTTAATTTCCAATTTATCAGTTAGCTTACACAGGCTCCAGGCTTTTTAACCCAGTTTAGAGTGGGGGAGCAACACATGTAAACAACATAACTTCCCTGTGAATGATTAATATTGCTGCACATTTTTGGCTCAATGTGTTACATGTGCTGCCCCCATGTGGCCAAAATGCGCACACATGAGGAAGCAGTACATCCACTCATTCAAGACAGGGGTGTTGCCATTCCTGGCAGGGCCTGCACGCCAAGGTAAATCATTCACTTTAATTGTGCTTTATGACCCTCAACGTGGACTTCAACTTTGAGACGGGGATCCCCCGAGACTTTAGCAAGGACTCGGCACGACGTATTAATCACAGCTGCTTCTCGGGCCTTTTGGGAAACTGTCACAGAGACACAGAAGAAACTCACTTGCTTTCCGTCTGTAGACACGGCCCAGTCTAGATCTGACTAGAAGGACGTTGTTGTAGCCTTGGCAACCACATTTGTGTTTCACCGCCTGGTCGAAGGTCATAGTCATAACTGGGGCGGTTTTATGGCCAGCGTTTCACTCCACCCTGGAAGATACACACAGACACACACACACGTCGTCATTCTGAGACCCGAGCGTAGCCGGCATGCCGTCCACCACCAAGACCCTGCACTTCCTGTCCAGCGCGCTGGTCACCTGCATATCGGCGGGTCTCCTGGGCTTCGCCATGTCCTCGGCATGGGCCACCAAGAGCATGGAGTGCGCCCGAGGCGGGAACGACTTCTTCAACGGCACCGCCTCGGTCACGCTGGAGATCTTCGGCGGTAGACTGCAACGGGATCTTTGTCCCCTCTTTGGACCGCCTGTTGACTTCCAAGGTTGACATGTCTCATTTGTTATACTAACATCAAATAAGAGAAAACACAAGCAGGACTTGAGATCAATTCTTGGCGTCCATTTCTTCATTTCTGTTATTATTTCTAATGTGAACTGATATCATGTTAACGTCGGCAAGGATTTAACATAATTTGTATAATTGGTACAATTTCCAATGATGAAATAATAGATGAGATGCTAGCATGCTAACAGTTGGTACGCTAACATGTAGCGAGAACGCAACACTGGTTAAGAAATTACTTTTGTGTTACCCTGGCAGTTTTCCCCAAGTTGATGGAGACTCAAGGTGTCCCGTTGGCGCTCCACACGGTGACTTTGGTTCTGCTGGTGTTGTGTCTGCTGTGCTCGGCCCTCAGCATCCTTATCTCGCTGTACAATAGCGTCAGCAACCCCTACGAGACCTACATGGGGCCTATCGGTGTCTACACCTTCAGCGCCATGAGTGGTGAGACACGCTGTGTGATGAAACACAAGCATTTGACAATAAATGACTTTACGGTTTCGGGCTGTAGCGCCCCCTACTGCTCTAGCATGCACTTTACACTTTTTTCCTGCCTATAGCGTGCTTGTCTGTAGTGGTCCTCGTCATCTTCGTGGTCTACTTCAGCGTGACCCCGGTGGCGGAGGACCTGGTGAGGAGCTTCTCCGGAAACGTCCCAGTGGAGCTGAAGATCAAGTCTTTCCAGATGGAGCTGGGCTACTACCTGCTGATCCCGTACGCGGTGCTGTCGCTGCTCGCCATCGGCCTCATCTATATGTACGACCACGCCGCTTACACTCAGCGGCGCGAACAGCAGCGGCCCACCGAGGACGCCCCCAAGGAGATCATGATGTACTAGCCGCCTCTCTAATTGAGGGAACGCCAATTAACTTATTGCAAATTGCGGGTTGTGAACTGTAAATAGTGATGTGAGTCCTCAAATTTGTAAATCACAATGTTGCTTTATCCTTTGTGAAATCTTTTTTTTTGTTTGACGACACTCAACACTATAAGAAAAAGGCTACTCACCTGGTCCGAGTGTTTTCGTGATGCAGTTTCTATTCAGAGGTGCCACTAAAAAAAAAAAAAAAAAAAAAAAAAAAAACAACAAAGAAAGTGAAGGCAAAGGTTTTTGTCATGGCAGCTGCCGGCGTTGACGTGGCATCAGGGAGCCGAGGTGTCCCGTGTCCCATGGCTCACCTGGACCGTGTTGGGACACGTCTCCTCTCGTAACGCCGGCTAACCGCCTTCAAAGAGCCTCTCGCACTTCAAGGCGGCTGCGGCGAGACCTGGCAATTTGCTTTTTGGGGCGAATATGGATTATGTTTCGGAGGATGTGCACTCGGCCGAGAGGAAACGGGAAGCGGGCCCCTCCGTTTGATCTGCCGATGAGGCAATTAGTCATCGTGTGCCGTTTTTTTTTTCAAACTAGGATAAATGCCGACTAAAGCTGAAGCTGAGATCTTGTTGGATGAAGCAGAACTAAGTTTCAAGATGAAGCAGGATCAATTATTACGCTCTTCGGCTTTCTCTCTGCGTGTACTCGAGGCCAACGACGAGGCGCTCCGTTCTCAGCCCTTCTATTGGCCAACAATGAGGACCGTTAAAGGTCTTATGAGTCCACACTTTATCCGGCTACTTTATCTCACACCTTCTCACGTGTGCGTTCAAGTGTTTCGAAGCGTCCCGTGCTGCCCCCCCTCGGTAAAAAAACATTGAAAGCGATCCCTCCCCTGCAAACATCATTAGAATAAAATCAGAGATGGCGGCTAATCTCTTCCTCTCGGGATGCTTTTGGGATTAAATGAAGATACTCTTATGTGATAGGATTAGAGAGGGCCACTTTTTGGACCTGTGAAACGTGACCCCGCCCTGTGAAATGGACACCTCCAGCTGCAGGGCAGGTGGCGGGGATGGGAGGGGGGGGGGGGGGGGGGGAGTCGATGGGGGGGTCTAGCAAGAAACTGGGTGACACTGATTTTTTTTCAACATTCTAGATATTGTGTAGTTTATCTATCATTTCTGCATATTTAAAAAAAGCAATTTTAAAAAGGGGTTGATAGCATCAGTAAAGTTTTGCTGTCCTCCCATGCTAGTTTTTATTGACATAGAAAAAATAATAATAAAATTACCGTCATTTATCTTATTCTTTGCTGACCTCCAATTTTTACTGGACAATTTTTGTGTGTGCGTGCGTATAATGTGTGTACGTGTGCACGTGTGTCATCCATCACACCTGTCAATCAGCAGAGAAAGTGCTGGCTCGCCCCCTCATCCCATCCATCAGGCTTTGCCGACTCACAAGAATAGCTGAGCGGGTTCTGGTCCACTCTGGTTTTCTTTCCGTGTGTGCGTGCACGCGCTTGCGTGCGTGCGTGTGTCCCTGCCACGCAGGTAAAGTGGAGAATTGGCTTCAGGTGCTTTGGAGAAGATGTTATCGCCTGTTAACAGAGGAATGACACCATAATGGAGCAGCAGGGGGGCAATTACCCCCACCCCTCCCGTCCCCCCCCCCCTCCTCCTCCTCCTCCTTTCCAGCCCTCAGTGACAAATTAAGATTAATGGCAAAGATATACAAGGTGAGCAACCTGGAGTGCACCAGATTTTTACATGTTTGGAGGACAACCTTGGTCCCTAAATTGCCCAGAAACTCAAGACACCAAAAATAGTTGGTTGTGTAAAGTTCAAAGTAACAGTTGACGTTTCCCATGAAGTAAGTCGACACCTGATAAGCGCTTCCACTACAACGTGTCAATTTCTGACAGAAGTGCCCCCCCTGCCCCCATGCTTTGCCTCCCCCCCAATGATGTTTATGAATGGCCGTGAGAAGCCGAGCCATAAAGCTGTCAATCATCCCTTCCAATGGAGCTGGCTGCAGGGCCAGCACCGCTCCATCTTTGGAGCGGTTACAAATGAGCGCTTGCAACTCAATCCTGGACCCGCGTTTGGCTCCGGAAGCCGCCGTTTGACCTTCTTAACCGACAATTGGCAAAACCGGACTGTCGGGATCGGCGAGCTGGCCTGCTGACGGAGACAAAATGGTGTTTGCGCTTCAACAATGGTGGCGCCCTGCAGGGGGCGTGGAGACACACCGTCTGACAGCTCGAGGGGTCCCCGCTCCACAGACGCGGCGGACCCCCGTCTTGGCTACAATCTCTCTCCTCCAGTCCCACAGTTAAACGATTCCCAATCAATGCAACGGGATGCCGATGAGCGCCAACTAGTGGCCTGGCATGCAATGTTTACGCGCGGCCCCTATTCCCGCGGTCGGCATCGGAGGCGTCGTATTACGGCGTTTCATAGATCACCCGTGACGCGAAGGCCCTTACAAGTTAGCCCTCGTCCCCGCTTTGCTGCTGGTGGGGGAAGAATGCGGCGGCAGGAAGCGCGGCGGATGGAGTTGGGCCTGATGACAATGGGGGGGCCGAGGCCGGGCCCGATTGTCGCCCCGGGGTGAGCGAATGGACCCCCTTGGCCCCCGACCCCCGCTACACGTCGGCTCCGACCGCTGGTACGCTAAGTGTGTGTCGTCAGCGTGAAGCCCCCCCTCCTCCTCACCCGCTATCCGTCCCCTGGCGTCCCAGCTCGCCTCTTCCGTCCGTCGTTGACGCCGGACGGCGAGGTGATGAGGTGACGCTTGAACGGGGTGAAGAGAGACAGCCTTATCTGCGCCCTTCCTTCCTTTCCAAGCCAAACGACAAACTTTTTGCTTTGATTTGGGAGCAAAATCTTGAGATTGGGTTTGAGTCAACTCACCAGGTGACGCTTGGCAGGCGAGGAAACAATTCATCCCAAAAGAAGCTCCAAAAATTTGGGACTTGGAGATTACTGTCAAAGTAAACACAATGCAACGAGAATTATACACACGGGAAAAAGTAAAAAAAAAAACAGCACCAAACAACTAGCATTAAAAAAAACTGTATTTTTAGAATTTGTTTGACCTCAATGGCGCCAATTTGACTTTTCAAAAGAATGATGAGAAATGACGACGACTCTTTTGGTTCTTCAAATTCCCAAATCCCGGAACAACAAGTTGCAGCGCAGGATTCCGGGGAATCAAAGTCACTTAAGCGAGTGTCAAGTGATCCAGTTTCAGCCGTGATGGACTGGGAGGAGACGGACATCACTCAGGGATCCCCCAGGGAGGAAATTCCTTCAGGACTTAGTCGAGTTTCTTTCTTTTCTTTTTTTTTTTTTTTCTCTTTTCCTGCTGCTGACTTCCCAAGCGTTAAGAACCGTGACTTTTCGGACGGCGCCGTAAAATGTGCGAGCGTGCGGCCGAAGGGCGAAAAGCTTTGTCGTTACGTCAGATCACATTTAAATTAACAATTCGGACAATTTTTTTCTTTTTTAAAAGCAATTTCATTCTCATTCTGATTAAATGAAAAATAAATGCAAGTGTACATGTCACATGATGAACGGCAGACATGATTGGCACTCAACCAGCGTACCTTCTGGTCCCCTTGTTCCGGAATCCAAAAACCCGAGAAGACGCCATAAAACTGGAGCTGTATGGGAACGTGTTGAGTAGTACTCATCGGCCGTGATTTATCCCGCCGCGTCTTTGCCGCTTGAACGCGTGCAGACCTAAAACATCAAGTACAGGTAAGCGTGACGAAGTGAAATACGGCGGCGCCGTCAAGGCTTGTAATCCATACGTACCACCTCCCGCCGACTTTCTGGACGGCGGCCCGACGTCGCGCCGGCTCTACCGATGAAAGCGCTCCCTTTGGAGCTGGCTCGTCCCCGAAAGCGTTGCAATCCTTTAAGTGTGACGCAACGCAGGAATGAAAAGGCCGCAAAGTCAGCTCTGGAAAATAAAATATATAAAAATCTGTGGGATGCAGTGAAAAAGAAGATGTGCCAACTCTGTTTGGGGAAAAACAAGCAAAGGTCAATTCCGGTAAGGTAGTCAAAATGGTCATGTTCCATTCCAGGGCATAGACGGATCCGCTGGGGCTTTGCTATAATTTGGCAGCATTGTGTCATTATGTGGTGCCGCCTTGTCATTACTGTAGATTGCGCTCTTCATTAAAGCTCCGCCTGAGATGAACACTTAAATATAGTGGCTGGGCGACATTGCTACGATTATGCTGTCAACTTTATTAAACCGAAAAAAAATCTCATCATGCTGTTGCTTTATGAGCTCGGAGCGGTGGCTAAGAAGGAGCCGGCCGAGTCTGACACTCACACTCACACACACATCTATCTCCTCCAGGTGTCTTGGAAGCGAATCGGGAGCCTTGAAGTGGACTGAAGGATTAGGTGGCCGACACAAAAGGAGCATTTGAAAGAAGATGGGCTGAGGTTGGGGAGGGGGGGCTGTTGAAAGGCTATCATTTAGGGCCTTGAGCCCCCAGATCATTACAAGAACCCAAGGTCAAATGTTGATGGTCCCCCCCCCCCCCCACACACACACACACACTTTACGGGACTCCAAACGACTCTAGTGGGCAATCGTCGCCCATGTCCACATGACAGCAATGCTAATTTTGTTAGCCCGTCTATGGGATTTTGCATTACGTGTTAACATTAAGCTAAGTGGACAAAACTTTGTGCTTGTGTCTTTATGGCCTTTGGTTTACATGGGGGTTGTAGAAGGGGGGGCCGGTCTGGCCAGGTCTGTGAGTCTGTCTCCCCTCTGCTGTCTCTCTATTGGTATGCATCCCTCATAATAGAGGAGCAGGTAGGGGGTCTCATTAGGGCCTGGGGGAAGTTTTGTTTTGAGGGCGAAGAGGGGGGGCAGTATCACACATCCACACGCACACACATCATGGTAGCAGGTGAAACTCAGACGTGTGCAAACCTCCGGCTAGGGACACACATGGACCCCCCCCCCCCCCCCCCCCCTTGTCGTTACAGCTACTTCCTGTGTCATCTGTCACCACTTCCTGTCTGTGCCAAGCAGGCAATGACAACGTGCAGGTGCTTCAAGCTGTGTGCTGTCACCACGGACAGACCACAACAAAAAAAAAGTCCTTTGACTTCTATTCGGTAACAGACTACACAAGTTTTCTTTCTGGGAGAACTTTTTCCATCGTATTTTCTAGATGGTGCACCTTCACCCAAAGTGTCTGTACTGCATGGAGACAAATCAAAATGTGCATGTCCTGATGATGCATCCGTTTCATGAGTTTTGGATGAAACCCAATCAGGTCACGCACATTGATGGACATTCTCCTCACTTGTCACTCACCCGCCCCTCACCCCCCTGCAGGCGGACATATATTCCAGATCTTCCCTGCTGTCATCACATGTGCTGTCTTCACAAGCCAGAAAGCTCAACAACTTTGGACACTTGGGTCTTCAAAGCATCAGGGAATATTGACAGATGGATTCTTGTCATCATCTAAATCAAAGCTAGAAGAGTCACTTTTGCCAACTGATGTAAATAAACATTTTCTGGCCACAAACTTTGGAATGTTGTCCGTCATTGCGCTTTGTTCCCAGATAATGGCACAAAAGGTGTCCCCGGGCTCTGATGCTTTGTTCCCACATCTTCAATATTTTCATCGGAGCGCAGGAGGGGAGCGCCCCTGATGCCAAGTGGCCATTGTGCTCTCCTTTTCACGCAGAGCTTGGGTGAGCTCAATTATCCCGCCGACAAGCGGCGCTTCCTCCGCTTTGCGGGATTTTACTTCCACATTGTCGGACGCTCTTCCGTAAGGGAGCGAGCAAAGGCTGCATGCGTGCGTGATGTTCAGGAACAGCCGTGTGGGGGGACAGGTGCAAATATTCCCCTCATGTCCACGCGAAACTGGACAGAGACAAAAAGCTGAACTTGTGAACCGGGGCGAGGTTGGAGGGGGGCTCGTAGGCCCGATTGGGGGTGACAGGCGGAAAATGTCTGTGGTTTACACACTTTGATGCCTTACAGCCACTTGACTGTAGACAGCCTGGCAGATTTTTTTTTTTTTTAAGGGGGGTGGCTTTATTTGGGGTGGTCATAAAATGGGAGCATGAGAATAATTACAAATGGGAAGCACATATAAAAAAAGGCTTTTATTCAAAAAGTTTAAATAAAACAAAATACATGATACTTACAAAAATAATGTGTACAAGTGTTTAAATCCAAAGGTGTGATATTGCAACACCATTGTGGATTTTTTTTTTGATACAAGGAAAAAACAAAAATACAAGTGGCTACTTTAAATGAGATAAATTAGTCATGTTTTCAGGTGAATCCACATTAAACTTCGGTTCCTTCCCGGCCATATATGAGGTTGTTGACTGTGAAGTGATTGCTGAGGTTGTAGTAGTTCATTCTGCTGTCAGACAGCAAGGAGGGCGAGTAGGAGCCAAGTCCGGACACGCCCTCGCGGCCTTGGGACAGCTCCGTGCCCAAGTCCCGATCCGGTATCCTCGTGGAGGCCTCGGCTCCGGTAGTTAACATCGCGTTGACGCTGGACATGAATCCGGCGAAGCACGGACTGTGATCGGTTGAGTTGGACGGCGACGAGCGCGGCTCCGTGGAGGCCGGAGAAGCGCGCAGACTGGGCGGGGACGAGCTCAGCAGGCTGGCGGTGTCCGACAGCTTGTGCTGCGCGTCTGAATCGGGTTTTTCAGCAGGGGTGCTGATGTCGGTTCGCCTCTTGCGCTTGCGTCGAAAGTTGCCGTTGTCGAACATTTTTTCGCAATTGGGGTCCAGCGTCCAGTAGTTGCCCTTGCCTGGGAGGAGGAAAGTGAATGGAATTGTTAAAAAAAACCCAAAAAACTAATAATTGTATTTTTAAAATACGTTACAAACTGGAATTAGCTGGGTCCAATATAAAATGTGCACAATTCATTAACCTAACGATACAAACACGCGAGTTTCCTTCTAATGAGTTAAATGAATCCATGCGTAAAAGCGCACAGCACTCACCGGGGTCGTCCTCATCCCGAGCCACCTTCTTGAAACAGTCGTTAAGAGACAAATTGTGCCGGATCGAGTTCTGCCAACCGGCTTTGCTCTTCTTGTAAAACGGAAAGTTTTCGGCCACGTATTGGTAAATCTGACTCAGGGTCAGTTTCTTGTCTTGCGCGTTCTGGATGGCCATGGCGATCAACGCAGAGTACGAGTACGGAGGCCGGACCATTTTAAAGAGCTCCTGCTGGCTGGAGAGGGATAACCAGCTCATGTCGGGGCCTCCAAGTCCGCCGGGCGCCCCCAAAAGCTGCCGCTGGCTCCCAGAACAGTAACCAGGGGATTGCAAGTAAGTGGAAGCTGCAGTAGCGCCTCCACCTCCGCCCAGGTAGGGCGAAGCGGGGGAGTTGTTGAGCCACAGGTAAGGATTGGTGGGCGGGGCGGCGTAGTCGCTCAAGCCGTAGCCGGAGGGGTGGTTGGCAGCTCTTTGGGGGTGGTGGAGGTGGTGGAGGTTCTGGTGCTGGTAAACGCCGTAGTTGTCACAATAAACGGCCATGTCCAGGAGATCGTGCGCGGCGTTTGCGCTGCTGTTACTCTGCTGGCTGGAGGCTTGCTGCGCTCCGAACGCGTTCATAATCCGCGCAAAACAAAAACAAGCACCGTCGACGCGTTCCCGACTCGACTGAACTCCTATTCCGGCGAGGGAGGCGTATTTATGGACAAGGGGCCAGGTGGAGCCCCCCGGCAGTTTTTTTTTTTTGGTTTTGAAAGGGGTTCGGTCACACCTCCTTTTTCAATCGCGCCCAATCTGCCTTTCAATGAGCACCGATACCATCTACATTTGATGAAGATACCATCTTCTTTGAGCAGATACAGCACTTTTTTTACTCCGTTTTTTTCCCCTTACAGTACCTCGGCGCCAAAGTGGAGCCAATATAATTATATCAAAATGGAAAATGCTATATAATAAACATAAGATAATACTTTTAAATGTGACACTTTGCACAAAAAGGCAGAATAACACTTCATACAGCTGTCATTTAAAGAATATTTTTTTCTTTTTACCTATGATCTAACTTTTAAATGAATAATTATTCATTGGAAAAAAAATGTAAATATTTTGTTGAAGTGTAACACAAAAGCAATTAAATAGTAAATTTGACCAAGAGGCGTTTTGGTAACATTAAGCTGGCACTTCGTTGATTATAGTTCAACTGTAATTTAAGTACAAACATTTAGAAATGATTTTAAACAGTTATTAAGGTGAAAATATTTGTGTTATACCTTCTGACTGAATCCGTTTTTAAAATAGTTTTGAATGTTCTGACATTCAAGTTCATTTTCAAACAGTGTTCTAAATATTACAGTTGCCAACAAAATTATTAAACATACTTTTAAGACAGACACCTTTTTTTTGGTCAAAAAATCAAGTTTGCCTTATTAAACACAACATGCAAGTGAGGTGCAATTATTGTTTTTTTCCACTAGGGGTCAGTGTCCGTATGTTTCATTGGAATAATGGTGACTTTTAGGTGTGTGTACTTTAAAGACTGACTGGTGTTTACAAATGAAAATGTAAAGTTGGTTCACTACGTCAAAGGTATGCCTAAAATGACACAAGTGTGTTTTTCCCCTGAGGGAATACTCTAAAATGACAGATGTCAAACAGGCCCCAACATGACAACCTGTTGTAAATCCAAAGTAATAACAGCGTGTGTGTGTTCAATGTTAATTGCAGCTAGCGAGTCATTAGCAAACTCCACAATTGGGAGCAATCACACTCCTGACACCTCTTGCCTTTGTTGACAAAACAGCTCATTGATGGACTTAACCCAACAGCGAGCAAGCAATTTGATTGGACAAGAGGCGTTCCGAGAGCGATGGCAGACATTACAGTTCGAATCAGTTCGTTTCGATGAGTCAATGGACTTACCTCTGTTCTTGGCGATCATTGGCAAATCGTTGTCGTCTCCTCTTCAAGATATCTTGATACACTTGTGAATTCATATTCATATCAATATTTTTTTTGTCCAATCAGGAGTCAGCAGACGTCTTGCTTTTCAAAATCCATACACTGTGAATGTTTATTCAAAAGTGGTGTCAGTAGTGAATTTGGAGCAGTTCATAATGAAAATCATATGCGTGTTTAGTAAGCTGCTTTGTGCACGCCAAACTTTTCACCGGTAAAAGTCACTCACGCGACAGCCCTTTTTTTTTTTCTTCTTTTTTTTCTGGTTGGATTCTAAAGTTGTAAAAATGCCTCGCGTGATCTAAGAATGCGTTATTACAAACAATGGCGTAGAAAACCCAAAATAAAATCATATATACAAACCTCTGTACATACATAGCGGGATATTGAAGTTGATGACTGGAAGGGGAGAATTTCAAAAGAACCGCAATGAGGTACTCATCTTGTCACGGTGGGTCGGGAGTGGCAGGAATGTGTGTCGTCGAGTGTGTGCGTGCTTTGGGAGGGGGGCGGTCGTCATTGTTGCGCTGCTCTCGGTTGTCGTTGCGCTTACTGTACAATTCCTGAATCGATGGACGTCTGCTTGCGGGTGGTCTTGGGAGGGGGCGGCGGTGGCGTCTTGCTGGGCAGCGGCGGCGGTAAATGCTAAGACACAAAAACAAGCATGTTGGCCTAATCAAAAATATCCTGAGAAATATTTTATCGTCAAGACGGAAGCAGGGAAAAAATGGAGGCATCTCCAACTGATACACACTCGTTGATGCGGCGGCGGCGTGGTGGCGTTGATGGGCGCGCTCAAGTCTTGATTATCCAGCACGTTGCCGTAATCGGCCGTGCTGCCTTTGACCGGGAGAGGAGGCGGGAGTCCCACCTTGTCGCCGCAGCCGACCCCGTTCAGCTCGGCATCTGAAGGCAGTTTTGAATTCATCTTAGTGTGGAAAAGAAGAACGCAGCAGATGGACAGGCAACTCACTGGGAACAGCGGGCACGCTGAAGGAGAGCTTGCTGCGAGGCGTGATGGGCGGCGGTCCCGGCGAGGACGACGAGTTAGAGGACGAGTTGGACGACGAGGTGGCGGCCGGCCCCGGCGACACGGAGAGACGACGGTCTCCTCCAACGATCTGGCTCAGCACTTGACTCCTGGGCCTCTGCGGCCTCAGCGGGCTGATCTGCAAGATGAAGATAAAAATGAAGATGATGTGGAGAAAAAGAAATGTTTTGTTTCCTTGCCGTCTCGCAAAGTATGACGCCCTCGGTGGGCTGCAGCGGGATCTCGGTGGTCTTCATCTCCTTGTCGAAGATCTCCTGGTGCTTGCTGTTGCGCTTCTCCTTCTTCTTGTCCCGACGCTCGCGCTCGGGTTCGTCACGGTCCAGCTTGTCCTGGGACTTGGTGTGCAGCTTCTTGGGGAGCAAAGGCTCCAGCGCAAAACTGGAACAACAAAAGAAGAAAAAAAAACATCAGAGCAGCCATCTTGAAAAATACAGTTTAGCAGTCAAACGACACATTAAATAATCAAAAGTAGATGTTCTGCATGACTACTGAGGAGCTGAGGTCTTTGTTATACTGCCCCCAGGTGGCCAAGGCAGTAAACTGCACTCTGTAATGATTGGCCTTGGTGTTTTGGAGCTTGTTACCCGTCAGATCCCGGCCTGGAGGGCGAGTTGTCCGAGGAGACGGAGGTGACAGACGCCACGGACAGAGGCCGTTGCGATGACGGCATGGTGAAGGAACGAATCATCGAGTGAGGACGAGAGCCGCGACGCTCGGCCGCCGGCGGCTTACAAGGGACAGAAAAAAGACTTTTTCAGCAAACGATTTCCGAATAGATGTGAGAGATTTATGATTTTAGTCATGAAATGTATTTTACACAGAGATAGTTAAAGGAGTTATTTTTAAATAACATGTATAAAACTGCTTCGCTATTTTAAAGAAAATAAGTATCTTAAATCTATGTTGTGTGACTGTCCTTCTCTGCCAGAGGGAGGCGCTCTTGTCTTATTGTATTTTCCAAGCGCTCTCAGCTGCGGTGCATCTCACCAGCGTCTTGACGCCGTACTGTTTCTCCACCTTCTCCCTGAGCTGCTTGAAGCAGGCCTCCAGGCGCTCGTGGAACGGCCGCAGCGCCTCCGTCACCTTCTCGCCGTGGATACGTAAGCCCTCCGCCAGGTGCGGAATCTGGCATCAAACAAAAGAAAGGCACTTTCCTTCAATTTCTCCCCAAAAGTAAAACGTTTCTGGCAATTCCCCAAAACATTTTTCAAAATAGCTTTTCTACATTTTGAATTACATAATATTCTTGGTTATTGTCCCGAGGAGGGCAACAATACTCTGCGAAGGCGGGACACACGGACGGAGTCGTGCGGCAGGATTCCCGTTCTCCCGGGATCCCCGTCGGCGTTCTTTTTATAGAGCCTCGCATGACGGAGGATGATTGAGAGCGCCCGAGTGGCGGCATGGCAACGCGCTTTGTGCGCTGAGAAACGCGTCGGCTATTTGTGGAGGACGTCGACGCCCGCTCAAGGTTGGCGAGCTTGCAGCCCAACTTGGTTCACTGCGTCAAGTTGAGACTTCAATGAGCAAAGTGGCGACTGGGGAGACTGGCCTGCTGTTCCACGCTAGCTCACAAATGTTTCGAATCGAGTTCGCCATGTCGGAAAGACAAATTGAGTTTCCCCGCGAATGGTTCCCAGTCACACCTGCCAGGCGATGAGGTCTTTAAGCTTGTCCATCTTGTCCAGGTCCTCCGGGTGCTCGTGCGCGTACTTGTCGTTGAAGAAGGCCTGCGGAGTGAAGACGCACACTCAGCACACGTGGAGGGCCTGCGAGGCAAACAAAATGACGACCTTCTCGTAGTTGGCGAATCCGCCCATGACGGCGGGGTCCACGATGCCGTTGAGCAGCATGGACAGCGGGTTGATGGGAAGGCTGGGGTCGCTCAGGTGCTTCTGCACCATGCTGCTGATCTTGTCGTTGGCCAGCTGCATGGTCTCCATGGCGTTCTCCAGTGGGCTGATTTCATCCTGAGCGAGCAAAAGTGCAACGGGGAGACTCACAGTTGTTCTAATTGTTGAACATCAAACCAAAACAAATTTGACGAAACACGACTCACGGTGCACACGGACTTGACTTCGAACCAGCGCAGGATGCCCGGCAGCTTGTAGGCCGTCGTGTAGGTGGTCCTCTCGAGCCACATGTTCTGAACAACAAAAGAAAAATTATTTATAAATGATTATTATTAATAGTAGTATTTCAGTGATCATGTCCTGGTCACTCACCGCAAACTCGTTGTCCGGGTCCTTCTCGCCTTTCCTCACCGGTCGCGAATACTGAAATTTATGGACTTCATTTACCGTGTAGAAGCTTTGAGGGAAAGACGAGACAAGAGAAAATGAGTCAGGAAGGACACGGGAGGTTTCAAACTGGAGCCGCTGATTGAATGGCGGAGGCATCCTCGCAAATTTCGCCCATGAGGCGCTTGGAACAAGACTCTGGCTTTGGGCGAGAGCGGGGTCGGCGCATGCTAATCGCGCGGCGAGCAAATAAGGCAGCCCTGCGGCCGTGCGATAAAAGCTGCCGGCCAGGTGTATTTGCAAAAAGGTTTCCGCGGGTAAACAAGCCAACTGCTGCATTGGGACGCTCGGAATGTACACGCTCGTGCAAAGGCCACCTTCAACACTCCATTTAAAAAATAAAAAGATTTTGCCCAAATCAATAAAATCTCAGATAACCATAATAAGGTCAAGTACAAAAAAAAACAACAACAACCTGAGGATTTGTTCCGCAACGGGTTTGTTCTGGAACTTGGCGGGTAAATCCAGGATGGGCTTCACTGTGAAGCACTGGACGTCTTCATGGAGAAGCATTAAGGAACGTAATTAGCAAAAAAAATATTTGTTAAAAAAAAAGAATGATGGTTGGATTTTGGATACACTGTCCGTGAGAATTCTTGATGTCCTCGCTGGGTGGCGTGGTGGTCTTCATCTTCTCAGCGTTTGGGAACTGCGTGAGGAGACGGGCCTCAAAGTCCTCCCAGCGCTCGTACTCCTTGCCGCGGTAGATGAACATTTTGTTCTGGGGACACACAAATGACGACATTTCTGACAAGGTCGTGAAAAGGGAGACAAAAAGGACGTTTGAATAAAGCCCGACATGAGCTGAACGTAATTTGCCGTCTGCGAGGACACATGAAAGAATCAAAGGGCCGACTCGAGAAGAATGGTTCTACAAAGTGGACCATCACCATCTTTTTCCTTGTAGTTGCCGCTTTGAACAAAATCGCCGAGACGAGTACATGAAACGAGCAATATCGGAAAGAAGAGACAGAATCCCCCACACACACACACACTTTCTGTCAGCCATTTTTAAAGCAGCAACAGCGGCGGTGCCTTGACTTAACCTAGAATATTTTTATTTGAATGTTTTCTCTTATTTGTCAAAGATGCGGCCGCTTTACAAAGTTGAGTAAATCCAACGTCTCTCCCCGTTGATCTTATCACAGCCACAACGGACTTACCCGCAGGAAGGACGGGAAGCCCAGGCCGTAGTAGCCCACGGCGAAGTAGTCGGGCTTGGGCCGGATCACCTTGACGATGTTCTCGTAGAACTGCGCTTGCTTACGCTGTCGACGGAGGCGCGGTTGAGGAACGTCGTTGCGTGACTGAGCCAGCGAGCGCGATGGACGTGACCTACCAGGGACGCGCTGAGCTGCTCAAAGTCAAACATTTCATTCTCGTACTGCTCGGCCAGCTCCTTCCCGAGGATGATGGCTTCCTCCCACATCTGGAAAGCCACCCTCAGAGTGTTTGCAAAAAAAAAAAAACACACACGATGATCAATCGAGTATTTTTAGCTGACCTTGCCCTTGTCAAAGTAATTGATAATCTGCTGGTAGAGCTGGTCCTTCAGCTGCCCTTGAGTGGAAGCCTGGTAGCCGTCTCGCTGGGTCAGGTGGGCGGCGCACGGCTCGTCGGACCACTGGGGGAAAAAAACGACGTGTTCCTGTCAACTCAGCTTTTGTGTTGTGAGTCCAACTCATACCTTGAGTAGCTTGGCGTGCAGCAGCAGCGTGTACGCCGCCTCCGTGTAGTTGTCGCATTCCTTGTGCAGGTCGCAGAGTTTGTACAAATACCTTTTGGAAGGAGGACAACACAAAACACACGTGAAGGTCGACCGACCGGCGCCGTCTCCAAAGAAGGAAGCGCTTACCTGATGTACATCTCCTCTCTGTCGATTTCCTTGTAAAAGTTCTGGGGAGGAAAAGGACAATGTTGTTCCGCTCCTTAAAAGGAAAAAGCTCGAGGGTGACCGACCAGCACGTTGACGGTGCAGCTCATGCGGTTCTCCTTGTTCTCGTCGTGCATGATGGTGCGGTAGTCCAGCAGATGCTCCAGCAGGCGCACCACAAGGGTGACAAAGGTCTCGCCGCTTTTGGCCAAGTACTTGTGCTTGCGGCAGTGCTCCAGTAAACTGGAGGCGGGACGGAGGGCGTTAGCCTTTTAGCGCCATCTGCGGGCGCCACGTCACACTTACATCTTCTGAAAGAGAACTTTGTACTGCTCGTCGCCGCGGCCGCCCTCCACCTCGTGATCCAGCTTGGTGATGATCTCGTTCTCAAACTGCAATGGCACGGCATAAGTTATACGTTTTTTTTATTTTTATTTTTTTTCTAAAGGTGCTTTCTGTCTTTTTCGCCCCTCCCCGCAAAATCCGAGGTTCCCCGTACCTCCCTTAAAAGGCGTCTACCGTGCGCCGCAAAGTGGATTCCCCTCATGCAGAAAAGCTTCATTTGATGCCGTAATGAGGCAGAACATTAGGTTGCTCTCGGCGCCACTGTTGATAATCGCGGCACAACACAGAATGAGATTTGCCCAATTACAAGCTAGCTGGCAGCGCCACGCTGTTTATTATCTGCCCTTCTTCACTCCCATGTGATGCCAGTCAAGTTAGATTTCAAAAGCGCTCCACAATCTTGTATGCGATTTAAAAGAAACATCCAGAAATAATAAAAAATAAAGACGTTTTGGCACCAGGAGTTTATGCTTCAATTCAATGAATGCTGTGCTACTCCTTTTTGGCCACCAGGGGTCAGTATAACTCATACAGAGAAAAAATAGATTGAGATATATTTAGAAATATTTAGAGGTTTATAATATTGATGGCTTTTCACATTAAGCTAGCTGACATTTGTTTTACAAAATTATGTGGTTGGGTTGAATAGAATATTATTTATTTGTTTTAAAGCCAACAAGTGGCCATAAACAGCTTGACGCAAGCACACTCGGCACCTTTTTGGAGGATTGATAGCTACCACCTGAAAAAATGACTGACAACTTGAAAGAAAAAAAAAAGAGAGATAAAATCACTGCCTTACCCTCTGGAAGCTGCACGTGAAGTGGAACTCGCACTGCATCATGTCGAAGAAGATGGCGATGGTGGCCTTGCGCAACTCGATCTCGGGGACCAGTGTCATTTCCAGGATTGGGCCCACCATCTCGGGGATGAATTTGATCTTGTGGGGACCTTTGGAGAAAGTACACCTTCTCCATTTGAAACCACGATCAATAGCCCGAATCCAAAAGTGGTTAATTACCTAAATTGTACCACATGTCCCGGATCTCAAAGCCAATTTGTCGCCGCATGTCCTGGTACCTGAAGGCATCATTGAGATGGAGACAAAGTCAAACAAGAGCAGGTCAGAACTTAAAGGCTGGCTGATGTTGGACTCACTTGTGGCAGATTTTGGCCCGCTTGTCGCTGGAGAAGTTCTCCAACTGCAGCGACTCCTGCGTGAGGAAGGCCACCGCCAGGTGGAAGTAGTTGTTCCACAGCTTACCGCAACAAACAAAGTTTCTCAAGTTAAAGCTCCACGCGACTTTTTCGAGGTGAAACTCATGTCGCGAGGCGTGAAACTGAAAGGTGCGGAGGAGTTCATCTCTTACCTGCAGCTCAAAGTTGGTCTGATCCAGAAATTTCTTGTTGAGCACGGCCGCATACTGATTAATGGCCCGCAGGAAGACCCTGCGCAGATAAGAGCGGCACAAAAGGCTTTGCTGCTCACATCTGATAAGTGTACCTTCAAATATGATATCGAAAATGGATTAAGACGACAAAAAACTTATTGCATTTTGTTCCCCTTTAAGCGGCATGAAAGGTCACTTTATTTCTATTTTTTTTATATTTTTTTGTTTCCCTGAATTGTCCTTTTTATTTACTTTTTTTTTTTTTTTTTTTACATGATAATATTCATTATATAACCTCGCCTTCCGTCGCCATAAATGAATCAAGTGCTGTGAGCAGATCAGCTGGCGGCATCCAGACAGCACGGCAGAAGGGCTGCGGAGCGAGAGAAAGCATGCCGCCACAATTGCGTCTGAAAAATTAAACCGTTGCGAAGTCCCGCAATTAAAAGTTAATAACGGCGTGGAGCTTTTAAAAGTCTGCCGGAGACTTTATTCAACTCATACCTCCACCTGTGTGGAAAGAAAAATTAAATCAGACACGTTCCTGAAAATAGGTGACGTTGCGAATATGCAAATATTTAATCATATCATGACTGGCGCAGGTTAACAGCCGTCACGCAACACCTCAGGATTAGCCATACTTGGTCAAGCTCCCCTTGGGGGGGGGGAAAAAAAATGAAATAAATCCCGCCCCGCTCAGTGCTCGAGACTTTTGCCAGCATTGCGTGTGCGTGCACGCCTCAGTCAATTTTCTGCTGCCGTGCACATGCCAATATATACTTAACGGCCGGGGCTAATGCTAAAACGGCTTTCCAATGGCTGCATCCCGCCAGCGGGGAAATATTAAGACGGGATATTTAAAGGGGAGGAGAACAGACAAAAGAAACAGGTGCCATGCCACTGAATGGAGACTTTTTTTTTTTACTCGTGATAGACGTCTTTGCGATATTTCATGCTGGCGAGAGACACCCTGGCGTTAATTAAAAGTGTGAAATAAAACTAATAAGGCTCTTTGCCATCGGTGTGAGCGATGGCTCCAAAAATTTGGGACAATTTTATCCATCGCTCAAATTTGGCAGGAACGTTCTCCGTGGTGCGTCAAATTCACAAGATATTTATTTGGACTTGACATTGACTTGAAGATGCAGCTGGAGTCGTCACGGTCGCCCAGGTAACAGAATAATTCCCGTGTGGGAAGGCCCCCTCGGCGCTTCGGAGCCGCCGCTCGGCATTAAAAGCCGTTTGCATACAATACACACGCGTCGCGCTGATGATAAATACGCTCAATCAATGTTCTGCCGTCGGAGAAATGGCTTCATTATGTTTGATGGATGGCCGCCATTTTGAATCCTCAATGTATGTCGGGCTGCCTTGACGTCCCTCCGCCTCCACCCCCGCGAGCGTTTATCAGCAGATCATACTTGCTAATTGAGTTCAGAGAGCATCTTGGATAATGATCCCCGTCTACGGCGAGGACGAAAGTTACGTGCCAAGAGATAACGGGAAGGTCGCGAGGCTTTTGTTATCAGATCAATTTATGAAGCCGATTAGCTCCATTTCAGGCACATGATGAATGTGCCATCCGTTTAACACGCTTAAAACTTTGCCGCCACGTCCTGCCGACCGAATTTGTTGCGCCAAAAAGTTGTGCGACCCGGAAGGTTGAGACGTTTGGAATCGGTCTGACTGCCGCCGCCGAGGCCCGGCGTTGATATTATTTGCACGGCGGGATCGGGGGGGAGGGAGGAGAAGGCGGCGCAGCTACGCTAACCCACTTTTGACTCCTGTTCCTTAGCAACGTCGGTGTTGGGACTGGAAAGGCCACAGCGGCGCGCCACTTACTTGTTTTGCATCATGTTCATGATGACCCAGTCCGACGGGTAGACGTTCTTTCCGATCAGGTCTTTAAACATGATGAAGGTTTCCATGAGGAAGTCCTGCAAAAACAAAGTTGGACTTTGATACGAGGCTTTTGACTTCTTGAGAGGTTTTGGAAAGTCTATCTATTTATTTGGCTGAGGAAAATAACAAGGGGGTGCATCTTTCAGGGATTTGAGGTGTTTGGAGGAAGGGAGGGGAGAAAAAAAAAAAAAAAAACAACGCAAAAGCTCCTGAGAGCTGCTTTGAAATGTGGCGATGGCTGCGAGAGGAACAATCAATCTGCGCGAGGATTCCGGCTTGCTCGCTCTGATTGTTTGTCTTGCCGACATCCTCGGTGTGTCCCGACGGTCAAGGTCGCCGAGTGACAACATTCAAGCCAGCACTCACCACCACGTCGCTCCTTATTTTGCCAAAGGTGTTGATGAGATGCGCGTAGTGGTAGTCGTCCATCTGCCTCAGCGTGGCCGTCATGCTGGCCACGAAGCTCCCCTGCCAAACAAGCACAAGTAAATCCAAAGCGGCCACGGACTTGATCAGTCGGCAGTTTGCGAGCCGGGGAGCGCCCCGTCTCATTAACCCGGCCGTCTCGGCTGATTAGAAAGGCCGCTGATGTCCCGGAAGGGGCCGCCTTAGCTGCTTGGGGTTAGCATCGCTGCGCCGCGCAGATAGGCGGCCGAGCTGAGGTCTTTCAATATATCTATATATATAATTTTTATATTATTATCTAATTAGCACACATTTTTTTTTTGGTTTGTCCTTGAAGCCAAAAGGGCTTGAAACGCAAAACAAGTGAATGGCACACAATGTCCCCGCCCGGGCTCGGCGAGGAGGCTACAAATGATGCATCTGAATAATCATTTGCATGATTGGTATCGCTGGAAAGAGGCTGAGCGCATCACAGAGACAATCAAGAGAAATTAAGCACAGATAAGAACGCCTCATTAAAACCCACGGTGAGAGAGATCGAGAAAAACCGGTGGAAACTTTTTGGAAGCCTCGGAAAAGTCAACAGTTTTTCGCACGGGTAATATTTGCCATTCCGCTCACGCCGGCTGAAGCATCTGGCGCGACATGTGCTTCTGCGTTTAAATCTTAATTGTGGCGGGGATCTTTTTTTTTTTTGGCAGCCCACCGATCCCCAGAAAAAAAAGCCACGCGCTGACGTGCTCACCTCCAATTAATTCGCCATTAGGACTCGCCGGCTGATTCCGCCGCCTCCGGCAGCAATTAGGTCGGTTTAGTCATCGCGGGCCGCATTTAACGGGCATGAAATCAAAAGTAAGATTGGCCGGCTGCATGGCCGTTAGCTTAAGTGGCGAGCCCCCGCGTCGAGGCTTAGCGTCCACCCTGTTGCTGTTCTCAAGCGTGCGTTACGCAGCTTTGAAGTTTCCGCCGTTTTTATTCATAAAGTTATTGCGCGGGGAATTAGCCAGCGCCCCTTCATGCCAGCTCTACGCTTTAGAACCAGCAATTAGGTGAAGAAGAAAATGAAGACGCAACCGCTTGTCATCATCAAACGAGTCTTTGATTGCCGTTTCCCCATCAGAGAGGAATCTCAATCTGGCTCGGCCGACAAAGCCGACTCACGACTCGAAGAGCAAGCCGACAGACCCCGACTAACAAAGCACTTAGCAGTCAACAGATGCACACGGCGAGCGAAAAAACTCGACTGGCTCCTTCCTTCCCGACCCATCCATCAACGTTCCAAGTCAATCATCTAATGGCCGCCCATCGAGGCGCGGTGTTTATTGACTTGATTCCTCCCGCAGAGCGACAATAAAGCAAAGCGGAGAGTGCTGACATCTATCACCGTATCCTGAGGGGCTCCATCTCCAGCTTGGGAGAAGCGAAATGGGGACTACTGTTAATTTGTGACCCACAAAAATAACCCCACCTCTCTGAAAAAAACTAAAACCCTTCATTGTTTTTAAGGCTTTAATTGGCACCTGCAAGGAAACGGGACGGCGGTCTCCGGGGAGACTTCTGGAAAAGTGACAATCTGGCAGGAAGACCGATGAGGACTTGTTTTCTTCTCAAAGCGTCGGAGCGCAGGAGATATGGATCCGCTTGCTCCGAGAGAATACACACCCACGTACGAATTGATTTGAAACACCAGGTTTGGTCCTTCAAACTTTCCTATCAACTTCCCTCCGATGACTTAAAATATCGTGTTAGTTTTGTGCTACATTCGATGAAGCGTTATTTTCCTGTTGATATAGCGGACGGTGAGAATCCACGGAAGCACACGAGGGCCTTTTTATATTTTTCTAGGCGCCGTCTTGTCATCAAAGTGAAGATCCAGGACAAGCTGAGCAGCTCGCTGGCTCTCTGCAGACACTCTTAAGTGCTGCGTGTTGCGCATGGATGCGCCGCGGGAAATCTCAGAGGGCGTGTTGGATATGAAGCGGAACGAGGACCTCGGCGGGGGCTCTCGGAAATACTGTTTGGACACGAGTTGATGCGAGCGCGCGCTGATACTTGATGGCAACGCTGCTGCGGCGGCGCCTGTGTAAATTAAAGCCAGCGATCTATAAATCAATTTACAATGCCAACGGGCTCTGCGGCAGGACGCTGAGGCTTTGACCGCGGCCGGCAAGGACACGGAAGAAGATCCCCCTGAGGGTTTGGCTCCGAGCTAATGAAATCAATGGCGGGAGAGAGAGAGAGGGAGAGCGAGAGAGGAGTCACTCCAGCGGTTTATCCAGCTGAGAAACAGTTTGCTTACACAAGCACATCGCTGAGCACAAACTAATAAAAAGAAAAGAGACAATGGCGAGGCTTTTCTTTTCTCCCACAAACGTATCTGGTCAGTTCATTAAACAAGAAAAAAAAAAAAGCACTTATCACCGGCGCGCACCAAGGTCAAGCGCTCGGGGGAAATATGAGCGGGAGCCCGAGCTGGGATCGATAACCAAGGCGGATTAGCATTGAAAAGATGTCGTCGGTACACGCGGAGGGAATGCGACGTGGGAAAGCGGCCTGGGGAAACATTTGGATAACTTGAGAGGAGACTGAATGACAAAACGATCGGCGTTCATCAAGCAAGTTGAATACAAGTGTTTGACGACCTCAAAAGCCGTACTTTGCCCCCACCTTGTGCGCGACCCTCCTCCCTCTGCTCTCTATCTCGCCTCTCTCTCTCTCTCTGTCTCTACCTCGCGCACCTCGCCTGCCTGCATGCAGAAACGAGGAGAAAGCCACAGCGTGAGGAGCGGCGTCGGCTGCGACGGCGGCGGGGGAAGCGCCGTGGGGATATTCTACCCGTAAGGACGTTGCGATCCTGAGTGTGTGTGTGTGTGGATGCATGCGTAAGTGCGGGAGAGGAGCGAGCGGGAGCCCCTGCTGGCGTCGTTACGCGGACGGGAAAAAGGAGAGTCGAGGGGGACTTAGAGGACGGCGCATCGCAGGACGCCCATGTGCAGAAACGACTCCCGACTCCCGCCCGGCCAACTTCTGTCATGGCGTAGCCTTCCGACCGCCTGTCGGTGGGCATGCAAGAAATACAAGTGGGAAATCGGCTTTTCCCTCAGCGCTGCACGACTGACTGAGGTGAGTCTCATCGTGAGGAGGAGAAAAAAAAAAAAAAAGTGGAGTTGAAGAATCTCCAGGGCACGCTTGATATCGGACTTTGAGACCAGTACGGGGTGTTAACTGGGAAAGACTCCAGCTCACCCCAAAAAAAAAAAAAAAAAAAATGGAGGCATAATAGAGGCATAATAAAGTCATAATTTGAAGGTCAGGCGGATGACGATGGAAGCGTTTGATGATGCTGACTAAACTTCTTATTCCGGGTTTAAAGTTGAGCTATGGGAACGATCCTAAATTCCAATTGGGCAAAAGAGACCCACAAAACCGAGCGCCGACACACCAATTAAGTAACACACAAACTAAAATGGAATAATAGACTGGCCCAACTCTGTAGAGATGGAGAAAAAATGTGTGTGTGGATGCTGTGGATGGTTGTGAGTCCTTTTCAGCGACGCCTCACTCCTCCACTCAGCTCTTGATTTGATTGCATCTTCCCCGAGCGAGCTCACCCACGGAGCCACGAAGACGATAAGAGTTATTGCACGCTGATACGCCGCTTCGCAACGATCCCAAATTGCATTGGCCGAGATGTCCGAACGACACGCCGCCGCTCCAAAGTTGAACTTTAACCTCTGCGACCAGCAGGGCGGCCATTTGAAGGGATTCGTCAAGAGAAAACCAAAAAGATGACTCACTCGAGAATGATGGAGCGCAATCAAGTGCAAGATGAACCTGGAGGAGAATTTCCAATTGTCATCCGAAGCGGCCAGGTGGACTTGGAATCTTCCGAATCGGCGCCTCGCACATAGCAGCAGAGAGAAAAGCCTCTGTAGATGAGTTTGAATCGATTCCAAACGAACGCTCTCGGCAAACGCCAAATTGAAGCGTGGCGGAATGAATCCTAAGCGTGAATTGTGTGAAGAGCGCCTACGCCGGAGCGCAGGGGAGATTAAACATTAACGAGGGGAAGACCCACACTGAGCAACATCTGATTCATCCTCCAGCATACTCGTCTTTTCATGTGCCACCGTGTGCTTTTCAAGCGCGTCGGCTCGCTGTGTGGCGGAACCTTCCGTCGGCCGTAAGACAACAAAGAAGCCTCCTCAAAAGGGGAGAAAAGAAAAGTTTGTGAAGATGCTACAGGGGGAAATCCCCGAAGAGGCAACAACCCAGCAACAGCTCGGGCCCGAGCGCCAACCGGCAGAAAGACGCGCCCTTGCAAATCCTGCCGTCTTTTAATCGCAAGGGTGTTAAGCCGGCGCTGAACTCACAAAGGATTTGCCGACGATGCCTCGGCGCTGACCTTTGCGGTCAATCACTCGGCGGCGGAGCGTTACGGCGCCGAGATTCCGTCAGCGGCTGTAAAACACGCCGCCCGTGCCGCCTGTCAAATCATCCCGGGTAGCCCGGCCCCTCCCTGCATAATCGGCGTCCCATTAACTGTTCCTTTTCCCTGTTCTGGAGCAATCCCGAATTTGCCCCGAGCGGGTTTCGAGGCGGATCAAAGACGGTTCGTAAGCGTTTGTAATGATGAGCTGAGGAAGAAGCGGCAAATGGAGAGAGAGCGAGACAAAACAAGAGAGATAAAGCGGGATTACAGCAAACTTCCATCATGCTCATTTGTTCAGGCAGCCTGGCAGCTGTAATTGTCGGCAGAGGAGAGTGGGAATTTCTCCACGGATCGGGGCCGTCGTGTTTTTTATCGCAGCGACATGAATCGAAGCTAAAAGCAGTGACCGACGGCCGGTTCGTACACCAGGAGGCGCCGATGAATCTCAAGCTCTGACCTCGAGGAGTTAAAAAAAAAAAAAAACTACTGGTTGATGGCGGGTCATCAAAATTCGCTGTGATGCTTTGCCTGGAAAATTTCGATATCCATTTCTATTCACGATAGACATGCCGAATACGCCTAATTAGGCTCTTCTCTGGAAGCTTAATGTGACAGTCCATCAAACGGTGTCCCTCAGGGTTATATCCCGGAGACTTTTTCATTTATCGTCAAAGTCAAATTGAACGGCGGTGCAGCTGTTTAGCTCGTTTTCGGCTCATTCAACATTTGCACAAAGTCGATTTGCATTGCTTCTCCCTCATTGACATGTACGGCCACATTTTCTAGCGCTTAATTAATTCCGAGCTTTTTGCGATGCACACAACATTAATGAATTTTCCCTTTCGATGGAGCGTGAGAGATAAGACAAAATTAGTCTGAAAAAAAAAAAAAAAGGAATAAAATAAAAAATGTGGCAAACATTGGATTCCCCCCTCAGGGTTGGAAACGCTGAGCGCTGGAATTTCAACCCTTTATGAGTTTACCCGCAGCGACGACTGTCATGCAAAACTGCTGAGTCAGGGTAGGGCCGGCGACTAAATTTGAATTCAGGGTGCGTCGCGTTAAATTAGCATGTGCCCGCGGCGCCAAAAACATTTCCATTACAGAGTAATTAATTGTTTTACTGTGGTAATCTGGATTGCCTTTGCTTTGGACTGTTACGAAAGGGCTTTCTGAGAAGCAGCCGCTCTCTGAGAAGTAAAGGCCCACAGTCCCAGGAGGTAGACCTCCCCACCCCGAAAAGGAAAAAGGGGGCCAAGCCTTAGAAGAAGTGGCTTTGTGTGATGAGTCATGGTGTTTCTGCAACGCTAGGAGGGGAGGGGGGGTCTCGCAAATCAAGATAACAAGGATTTTTACGTCAAGAGCCTGCAGTGATGCCAAAACGTCAAAAAAGGATCAAAGACAAAAGGGAATCGATGCAGACCGACTCGATTCATATTTAATTGTCAGGATTATTTGGAGCGGCGTGTCACATCATCTTAAATATTGCGTTTTGCCATTCAGAGCAGCGATGACCTCATTTGGAGAGCAGGTGGTGTGTTTGTGTGCCTGAAAGTTTCTTGATTCCACGTCGAAATAATCAATCGCAACTTTTTGATCCCGGAGAAGACAGGCAGCAACAAGTCGACAATGCTGCAGCAAATTGGAGAATGCGGAGTATTTCTTTTGACACCAGCAAAAGAAGACAACATTGAGGCAAAGTGTGGCACGGAATAGCTGAGAGTGGCCGTTAGATAAGAAGATCGTTAAGATAGCAAAAGACAATGCCCCCCCTCCCCCCTCCTTTTGCATAATTCAACAATAAATAGCCAGAGAGCTAATGCGGCAGAAGGGGCTCAGGCGATCAAAACCTTCCTTCTGCGGCTCGCAGGTAAATAAACAAAACGCTTTGATTTTTTTTTTTTTCTTCTGTTGACAGAGCGCGGCAGCAACGCAAGCAAAGCTGAAGGGAAATAATTGCCCCGTCTGATTCAACATCTCCGCGAGATTGCCGAGTGTTTGCTTGTTGTAAATCAGCGGGCGAGGAATTATACTGTGTTTGTGTCAAGAGTTAAGGAGCCTGCCCGACACTAAATGATTACATTCTGCTCAGGTTGGATATACTTTTTGCGCCGCGTTGGCAGCAATAGTAAATCTCACCTCGGTGTTCACGAGTTCACCTATGAGCAAATTTGTGCAGGAAGAAGGTTGGCACACTACTCAAGATGATGCAGAGAAAGTTGGGGAGTCCAAAAAGTAAATATTTAAGAAATTGTTATGTGTCAAAGCAGACAAGTGTTTTTCTCCGGCTGGATAAAGTTTTGCAGCGAGAGGGAAAGGTCAGACAATTAAAAGACAAGGGAAGAAAAAGGGGGTGTTAATAACAGCCGACGGCGTGACGCCATTGTGAGCGACTTGTCCATGCTCAAGTTCCATTAGCAACCAGGAGCCGCTGCCAGGATGAAAAAAAAATGAATAAATAAATGATGACGACTAGCGAAACAAGCGGTGAATGGATTGGATGACCCTGGATTAAGGGGGCAACAAAAATTGGAATCTCAGGTTTCGCAGAGAATGGGTTTACAGAGAAACCCGACAGATTAGTCAGAGCACTTGCGGAAGTGCAAAGGCTCAGGGATTTTGTTTTTAATTTATAAAGACATCCCAGGGACATGTTCGTGCCTTTCAATAAGTTATTTTGTCCATCGTGTTTCTTATTTTTTTTCTAATGTAAAATATGTGCTATGCTAATATGTGCTTGTTTATGACTAAGGCAATATCGTTCCCTTAGGAAGCATGGTGAGCAAGGAGGGCAGCAGATGCGTGCTCACCAACTCCGAGTCCGACTCGGAGGCGGCGGCAGCGGCGCCCTTGCCCTCCGCCTCGCTGGCGCTGCAAGTCAAGTATTCTCTGGATGCCGGTCGCCAGGTGAGGAAGCGGAACAAGGCCCTGCAAGTGCGTTTCAAGGATATCTGCGAGGCGCAAAACGAGCAAAGGGAGGCGGAGTTGGCCAAGGATGGGAATCCGCTTTCTTACAAAGCGGCGTACCGCAAGTACATGACCGTGCCCGCCCGCCGATCCATTCCCAACGTCACGCGCAGCACCGGAGTGCAAACGTCGCCCGACCTGAAGAAGCGCTATCAGACGTTCCCCTTCGAGCGCAAGAAAGGGCACACGCTCAAGCACGTGGCGGCCGTGGAAACGTACAGAGGTCAGGATAATGGATTAGCCGTGGCGGTGAAGCCGGCGGCGCAGCGCTCTTTTGTCGATGAGGGAGAGGAGGAGGGAGCCCCCGCGGGGAGCGGGGTTTGGCGGACCAAGGCGCTGCTCCATACTAATGAGCGCGTGGCGGCCAGGTTGGAGCAGGGCGCCGCAACCGAGGGCCCGTGCGAGGACACGGCGAGTTGCGCCGTCAACTCGGACTACCAGCTCTGCGCCCCGACATCCAAAGCGTTACCGCAAAGAGAAAGGCGGCCGCTGGATCAGGAGGAAGCCTCGTGCCGATCGCGAACCCTGCCGGACAGGGCCTCCAAGGTGACGGGGCCCATCGCGTGGAACTCCCTCACGCAAGTGGAGTGCCTGGATAGTCCGTCCGCACGGCACAAGCGCAAGAAAAGCCTGCAGCTCAACGGGCTGCAGAGCGAGACGTTGCCGCGCGCCGGCCGGGGCTGCGTCGCGCGGGCGCAGTGCCACGCCGCCGCCGCCGAGCCCCGGCCCGCTGACCGGGAGGCCTGCAAGCAAATAGTGCCTATGAATCAGGACGGCGAGGTAAAAGCACAGCTTGAAGCCATGGAAAACCTCATCAGCTCCAGCCAGGAGACCATCAAGGTGCTGCTGGGGGTGATCCAAGAACTGGAGAAGGGAGAGGCCCACAGAGAAGGGTAAGTGGCTCCCACCATCAGCTTCAGTCACACTGCGGCCATTCAAATTGAATAAATTGAGAGCCAACCCAAACACTCTTTTGAAATTTGCCATCAAGGAAGACACGAGCGACTCGATAAAACACGGCTGTCCCGTTTAATAAGACAGTTGGCGTACACGCCTTTACGCCCACCCACACGGTGACCTTTAAAGGTGGAAAAATCAGGGCGCTAAATATACGGCTAATGGCACCTTTGCTTTCAGTCTCCCTCAGGTGAGGCCTGCTAAACACAGGTCTTTTGTCTTATTAGCTCAGCGGGGGACGGGCTAAAATGGCTGATTGTACTCTTGGAAAAAAAATAAAAATACAATACAAGAAAAAAAACATGCTTCACTTCACGTACTTCCTTGAACTGTCTGAAAACATAAGGCACCATTTTTTCCTCTGGACAAATTATAACACTTTGCGTTACCATGACGACGACAGCGCGTGACGCACGGCCATTTTGTTCCGATGGTAACGAACGTGGCCTCATCCGGTTCATTTGAGTTATTTTTATTTGCAATTTTATTTTTGAATCCGCGAGACTGGCTTTGTGCATTTGGAGCTAAAAAAAAAAAAAAAAGAGGTTTGCGATTACATGACGTATTTCCTAGTCAAAACTAAAATTTGGCAGGCCGCGCACGTTGCCACATCGCCCAATCAGCTTGAAGTATTGCACTCAACCGTCGCTATATCTGTCAGCGCATATGGTGGGAAAAAGGCTCAGATAAAGAGCGGGGAATTTACGATAGCTGTTTAATTTTTCTTTTTTTGCCTGGCCCCGGCACCTCGGAGAAAGAGTGTGATTAGGACGCACGACGAGCTGAATGCGAACCCTATAAAGCGGCAAAAGACGACAGGGGTCATCAAACAGCAATGTCGAACATTCCATTTAAGAGTTTGGAGATATCGCCTGACCACCCCTCATCCCCCCCGCAGACAGAAATGGAGGTAGAGCCCTTGTGCAGTGCTCAAGGCAGAATATTACATCTGCTCTGAGTGAAACATCCCATTACACCCACATAAAACGGTAGCTATCATCGTGGCTAGTGAGTAGCGTAGGGAGCAATCGAGGCGCTTTGTTGCCTTCGATACAAGCGAACCCGCAGTGAGGTTTATTCGAGCTTTCTTACGAGGCTTAAAACACAACAAAGGTGGACTTGGGGATCGGACATTTGAGTGGCCAATATATAATATGAACTGACAGTGTCGAAAAATAATTAGCCGGCGTGCCCTTGGGAGTCGGCTGTAATTGTGAGCTAATGTTGTCAATGGGGTGGTCGGGCTTTGATTAAGCTACCTCTTAGCGCAGCCCGCAGAGTCGCCGGGCAGCCGAGCGTGGCTAATGCCCCAGATTCACGCTCGCCGGACGCTGAGCGGCGTGACTCCCCGCTAACGAGCGGGAGACGTACGTCGGCGAGAAAGCGGCAGGGTTTTTAACGAGGCCTACACATTCAGCACTCTCGTCTTCCTCCCTCGGCAGGCTCTCCTATCGCACCGGACAGGACACGGCCAACTGCGACACATGCCGGAACAGCGCATGCATTATTTACAGGTCAGTAAAATGTTTCATGTTAAATTTGCGCTAGTCGGGGAAGTCATATCCCGGCTACATTTCTGGAAAATGTACGGAATTCAGTGTTGGAGAAAATGCTGTGGATTGGACACACACTCAAATATAGCAAAAGCATTGATGCGGGCTGGAGGATTAAAGAGCAATCTAATTACCTCCATGAAAGCTACCTCTCTGGAGGTGGAAGATGGAGGAAGCGGAGCAAGGTTAGGAAGCACAGCCGTGACGGAAAACAAAGGCTGCGTGGGTAGAATAGCTGTCATACCGGCATTGCAGTCGATCGGATTGGAGTCGGGCTGAATCGCATTGAATCGCTTCGTTCGAACGTAATGGACTAATGTGATGGATATTGAATTTGATCATGGTCGGGCTGAATTGCATCACAACATACTCAGGTGGGCCAAATCAAATTGTATTGCGTCGGGAGTGAATCAATTCACGTCGTTATCGGAGTCGATCGTGTTGTCTCGTGTCGCGCGGGATGCGCGATTGTCTTTGGGCCGAGGCGATTCATTCTGGCGAGTCGGAGAAAGGAGGACGTCGCACGCCCTCCGCGTGATCAATATATCAAAAAAGAAGAACGGCGGCAACGTGTCTGAGTTCGAGGACTTCAAGCGGAATACACAAATGCACTCGCCCTTGCCAGGTTCAACCCCTCCCCTCCCCTTTGAAGATTCCTGAACCATATCACCGGAATGCGTTATCGGCTTGGTGCAGCGCGGCCGACGGGAAGCCATTCGGCACTTTTCATACAAACGTGCGCGGCTTTAAATCCGAACGGATGAGAAGAGGGATGAAAAGATTAGCGGCGGCCGTGGCCTATCGTCGGGTGATGTAATGCGTCAAGGTGTGGAAGGGGGAAGGGAGAGGCTGAACGGAAAGTCAATGAAGCAGATGAGACTATTCAAAGCTGTTCATTGGACTAAATTGTATTATAGTTGGAGTGACCCATATCCTAATTGGACTGAATTGTACTGATTCCTACTTTGACGTTTGGATTGTTAAACTTAACCCTTCGGAAAGTCTTAAGAGAACATGCGGGTCAAAACTTATGAAGACGGAAACGAACGAACGAACGACGCAGGCTACCTGATGACATTTAGACACTGAGAACTGGGCAGGAACAGAGCCGATAAATCTCATCGAAATGTCCTTTTGAGTATATTGCCAACGACGGAATGACTATCTTTTCAGCGCACTCCCCACGCTAACCTTTACCTGCTGAGGAACCGGCCTTTAAAGAATCCCTAGAAAGAGCCCCAAAAAAAATTTGATTCTCCGACCGGCCGCAATGTGAACGGGCGTTAATTAATATCAAAATAGCTGTTTTCTAAAAGGAGCTTAAATGGACTTTTCTGAAATAATAACTTGTAGCCACGGATGGAGAGTAACAAGAGTCTCAACAGTATTATGGGCTTACAGTGAAGAGCAAGGAAAAGCCTATTATGGTGATAGCGGCGGCGTCCGTGCGCGAGCGCATTTCGATGAGTGATCCCCAAAGAAAAACAGAAAATGGCAGGAATGGATGAGAAAGTGCCCCTCGGAGCTTTGGCGCAGACGCAATTAAGGCTTTGTTAGCAACGAAAGAGCCACGCTGAAATACTTTTGCGGGCGACGGCTGCGGATCCTCATTAGCCGCAGACAAACACGCTGCGTCATTGATCACGCCGGGCTGACACGTCGGGCTAATTTGAGCTGTGGGTTCAAACTTTGCTGCCTACCCGCCTGCGTCGGTAACCTTTAGCGGGCTGCGATCAAAATACAAATGGTGGCAATTAAAACGGCGTGCAGCCATGAGGAGGCCGCTCGCGCAAAACGCAGCGAGGTGACTCTGCTCTCCTGGCGTGTGTTTAAGCCTCCTCCGACCACACTAACATTAACATGCGAGGAGCGTCGTTTCAGACAGCCGCGGGATAAACGCGATTAATTTCTTGATTCGGCCATCGCTCGGTCTCAACGAGTCGCATTAAAGACAATTTCTCTGGCTGCCCGCCCGAGGAAATCGCCAAAGCTTGGCCGTATTAAAAAACTCATTTATTTTAAAAACAGACAAGTCCAACATTTTCACGTTAACTATAAAATAACTCCAAAAATGATAAGAATGACGCTTTGGGAATTCAAACGAATTACAAGCAAGCACTTGAACTCACCCTTAACCTAAAAGTTTCAAAAAGGAAAGTCATCAATGATCTACTTTGCTGTCGGCGACTCGATGGGGACCTGCAACCTCACCCGATCGGTGTCGGGACTGTCGTCTTTACGAGAATCGCTCGGCGACAATGCACATCGGCTGCCTCTGGGCTCCGGTGTGAGAATAATCGGTATAGAAAATGGATGATTGGATGGATGTCCCAAATGATCTAGCGTTATTGATCCGTGCCTTAGTGCATAAATTCCCCTTATCGTCAAGTGTTTCCATAATAGCTTCCCCATTAGCTTTACAGTCGCAAGACA
Organism: Syngnathus scovelli; assembly: GCF_024217435.2. Lineage (NCBI taxonomy): Eukaryota > Metazoa > Chordata > Actinopteri > Syngnathiformes > Syngnathidae > Syngnathus > Syngnathus scovelli. Next base: position 8,213,888 of record NC_090867.1, read on the forward strand.
CATTTCCAAGGATACAAACTTGGACCAAGTTCGTCCCGATTGATTTCTCGAGCCCGTAATTTAGCACATGTGATTCATTGCTAATTGCTGCGGTGGTCTCAGCCTTAAGTTTAAAAAAGGCCTGAGTCAGGGAGAATGCAAAGTGCTGAGAGTCCAAACTAGCCCCCGCAGGAAGTCATCCATTTTGCTTCAAAGCGGACATTTTAGGGTCATTGTGTTGGAGAGTTTCTTCCAAAATGTCCATATTTCAATGGCGTATGCTAGAAAGACAGGCATAGCTTAACCACTAAATATTTATCAGCCCCATAAAAAAGTTCAACGTTAAAATTCGAAGCGAATCCTGCAGCCGGCCGCGACCCCCACAGCGGCGCCGTCATCAACCCAGCCAGGTGCTGCTACCGGAGGACACGTCGGAAGATTAAAAGCGCTGGCGCATTTAGCGTGGTCGAGGCTGTAATCTGAGTCCTCCCTCCCTCCCATTTAGCAGAAACTAGCACTCAGGATTAAAAACGATGGCGGCTGCAGATAAATCCGACGAGTGGCCGGAGTAGCGCTTTTTCCTCTTTGTTATTCCCGACGTGTCTGACCGGTGTCGGTTTTTTTTCTCGACAGTGTGGAGCTGGACTTCAAGCAGCAGGAGGACAAACTGCAGCCGCTCATGAAAAGGCTGTGCCCCTCGGACGACACCCGCTTCCCCGCCCTGCCGTACCCCCACGAGGCCTTCACGTCCACGCCCAAGCGCAAGTCCAAAGCCGAGTCTAAGAAGCACGCCCGCTGGAGACTTTGGTTCATGTGAAGGTGTCGTGGGGAGAAAAATCACGCTTTCCCGACGCGGCAGCTTCCGTCTGGAGTTATTTTGGAAGCAATTATAGTCAAACGTGGTGTGAAGTCGCACCCGGGGGTCGCACTTTTGGCGAAATGTGATTAACGGCTAACGTTCGACGCAGGAGTTCCCTGACGCGGATGGAAGTGGGTCACGTCGGGACTACTTGGACTTGCCTCTCGCCTAAAGCAAAGCACAACTAACAGTTCAGGAAACACTTTTTCCAGATTTCCGGGATTATTTTCACCGTCAAAAGAAAAGACGGCTACCCTCAATTTTATCCATCTTTAAAAGTGTCACCTTGACTTCTCGACTAACTTCGAAGGAGATGTGTATAAAAAGAATATTGTTAAATGACACTTATTTTCTTAATGGCATTTTTGGACATCAAAGGACATTTTTATCTAGAACTGTATTAAAATTTTAGCTGAATATATTTATGAAGGGAGGGGTCGAGTGTATAAGCTCAGTTTTATTGCGACTAAGACACTGTCGTCATTTAGAGCGGAGTCGTAGCTCTCGTATTATTTTATTAGTTCCAGCCCTGAAAATAATAAATACTACGAATACACGTGATTGTATTGGCGCAGTAAAACGAGGCCAGAAGTGAATGTACAGGTGTAGCCACGCATTTTTGCAGAGTTTCGCATTTTCAAAAAGAAACTAGTGAATTTTAAAGTTGTTCTTGTTCCTTTTTTACATACTCGCATCCCGACAATGGTCCCCCAAATATCCGATTAGAGGGATTATAAATATAGATTATATAGCCAAGATATTTGCATTCATTCTAAATACATTTTCTGATAATTACATTAGTCGGCTTCGTTCTATTTTACAAATAGGTAGCTGATACGTATAAAAAGGTACATTTATTAATAGGAATGTAAAGTCACCTACCGAGCCAAAAAACAGCCAAGAAGTGGTTTCGCGTGCATAAAAAAAAAGTGCCAGGACGATTTGACGTCAACTTTATGAGGCACTTTGGTCCGTAGCGTTAAAATTAGCACAGAGCGAAACCGACATTATTTATCTGTATCTTAAAAAAGTGCAATTGCTTTACTATGTGCAATACTGTGTATTTTATACTGTTTTGAAAAAACATATAAATAAATGAACACTTTATTATGCAAATGATGAAGAATAAACGCAGACACCGACGGAGCTCAGTATTATTTTTCCGTACAGCTAATTCCTACCTGTTGCACCGTGTCGACATGATGTAAGCTCATTTAGCATTTTTAGCTATGCGGTGACTTTGATGCTATTTTTTTATTGTCATTCAAAATAACAGCATTTATTATCGGCAAGCGAAAGGGCTTGTAAATCTATTTTGAGTGTGCCAATTAGGTTTTCTGTATACAAAGTCGTGATAAACACGGCAGGTTCGTATGTTGTTACGTGGCCTGAGGAAAAAAAAAAAAAAAGAGGGCGCTCAGAGATTGAACGCGAGAGAGCAACTGATTACGATGCAGTGCCATTTCTCGCTATGCTTCTCGGCGCTGCGGCACTCGGAGTTCAATGGCAAAGAGAAAAAAAAAAGGCAGAGAGGCAGACATCTAACAATAGACGGGTTTTTCTTTTTTTTTCCTTTCCTGAAATCGTGACAACGCCAGCTGTCAGGCAGTCAACAACATACAGGATGTCAATCCAGGAAGGCGACATGAGATGAGAAGGCTGGAAGAACCGCCGTGAAGTAGCGCAGAAAATAAACTCAAACTGCAGATAGATGCGGTACAAAACCGTCAGCCGCCCGCGTGATGCCGCTTCATCTACATTCTGTCCGAGCGCCTGGTACAACGGAGGAGTGAGAGGAGTGAAGCGGAGTAGAACGCTAATGCATAAATCGAAATGGAAGAGGCCGCCGCTCGGTGGGACAAGGTCAACGGCCGGGCTGCCGCAAAGTGCCGCGGGGGACCATCGCCGCCGCGCTTCCTGCCGGTCCCTTTTTAAAAATTTCAAGCAAACTGATGATGGAGTTTCTGAGAACGCCTTAATTTGAAAAGGCAAGGCGTTTCCGGAAGGATCTAGAGCACTTTTTTTGTGGCTCCCGGAGATGACTGAGCGTCCCAGTTGACACTGACCTGAAAGAATCAACTTTTAAAGAGCACAGTCTGTCTAGAAAACTTTGCCGACAGCTCAAGGAAGTATTTTTTTTTAAAAGGCGACAAGATGTTTTAATGGTATCGATTTGTGTGTGGGGGGGGGAGCACAAAACATAAAACTGGCCAGTGACAATATATGTTCTGAGGGACTTTTTCCCCCCGAAAGCAGAGTTTGAGAAAAAACAAGACGTCATATCTGGCGCCTGGCCTGTTTATTGGCGGCCATATTAAAAAGCAAAGCGGTTGCCAGATGAGAAGCGTACGCATGCGGCCTTTTGTGTGCCGACTGAATGCGCGGGGCTTCAACTCAGGCCGACGGTTTGGCTAATTAACGGCGCCGCACGAGCGAGGAAATGAAACGGGCCGCCCGACAATGGCGTTATCGCTTAATATTTGCACAACACGCGGTGGAGAATCTTGGATGGCAATGAATGGGACAGGTGAGCTGCTAGAAGACACTAATAAGTCAGCTTCGTTGTCTTTAAGTAAGTCAGAAATGTTCATTTAAGAGAGGGCTGATCATACCGAAGATTTTATGACTTTCTACTTGTGTGAACAAAATAACTTACCGTACTTTTTGTTGGCATGACTTGACTTCATTTATTTTTACTAACTGAGGCAAGACTTTCTTAAATTAAGCCTCTGCAACTTCACATCTATTTTTATTATTATTACATATTTGCGTTAATTTTTACTGAGCGCGTGTGACTGTGGACTTACAATGTGCGGGGAGTCTCGGCCCATGGAGATGACGGTCCTGTTGACGGTCCGCAGCAGCTTCTCCATGATGACCTGCACGTGCCATTGGGTGGGACCCTGCACCAGAAAGGAAATCAGATTTGAATCATTTAATTGCAATTGTCCTCCACCGAACAGACGTCTTTTGTAATGTTGACAAAGCAAACAGGTGGCGGCAACATAGAGCCACCATTCGAGCAGTGCTCAAAGTGGCCCACGGGGAGTTCCTCACCACATCTTTCCTGTAGAGCACCTCCAGGATGTCGCTGAGCAGCTGGCAGCAGGCCTTGGGCTCCTCGCGCCTTTCCAGGTGGAACTTCAGCTGCTCTGTCATCAGCGGCAGGAGGATCTCGCGGCAATCTGCAGGGAAGGCAAAACAGTCTCCAGTGGCGGCGAGAAAAGGGGGGGGGCGACATATGCCGATGCAGACGGGCGGCGCTCTCAAATGAACTCCTCCTCCACGCGTGGGGATTAAATGCAAATAATGCATTTGTCAAACAGATTGGAAACATAACAGGTGTGGCATCTCCAACCCGGCATTAAGGAGCTCCCTTATGCGCAGGTGTTTGACAAAAAAAAAAAAAGCTCTCTCAAATCTGCGCCTCTTACCGTAATTTTCAGACTATAAGCCGCACCCGACTACAAACCGTACCAGCTAAAATTCGTGATTCAGGGTTCAAAATTTTGGAAAAAAGTAGCAGCTTATAGTCCAGAATTTACGGTATTCTGTGAATGTATCTATTTTACACGGGAAGCAGCACTCTCGGCGTTGGCCTTTTTAGCGTGACCTTTTCCTGACACCGCCTGGAGTGCGGGTTTCCTACCGTGATGGCTGAAGAGATCACTGTGGACAATGTCGATCAGACAGTCCAGCTTCTGCTTCACCAGGCGACCCGGAGGGACCTTCAGGATGAACTCCGTGAATAGCTTGCTGTGGAAACGAGGGCAGAAGAAAAGTCATCACGATGTCGGCAATTCAGCGCAGACAAATCGCAGCTTTTGAAAGCGGAGAGAAGGGCTCGATTTTTCATCATTTCAAAGCCTCGCTTTATACGCCGAGCATTTATTCAACAACACTGGTCTGTGAAATTTGGAAGCCGTATTGATTTTCACTTGACGGCCTTCCATTAAAGCAAGCGTGTGATAGTGGTGACTTCGGAGTCTCAAGCGGCAAACATCTGCATGAGGAAAACGTGCCGGCCGAACCCCGGGACGCTCGTTATGTTGGAGGAGCGAGAGAACGAAGGCGCTGGCGGGAGATGAAAGACGCCGGCTCGCCCTCGAGGTTTCGATTTGGGCTCGGCGTTCGCCGTTAACGGCAGGAACAGCTGATGCCTACCTTGCTTGAAGCCGGCCGGCCATTTGGGCTTAAATGAAAGGAAGGAGAAATGTGGGCACTTTCCGTAAATTGTTCTCGCTCTTGTCAAAATGCTTTTTTTTTGCTCTCGACTTTCCAGTGCTAAAAATACACTGACATTTTCAAACTCTCATTGGAAACTTCATCGCGCTTCACGTCTTCTGCGGCAGTCCCGAATTTAATATGTGTTGACGTTCTCGTCTTGATATATTTGGAGAGCAGGTGGTCAGACTCCAAATGCCGTCTTTTATTTACAAAGACCTGGCTGCTGATTGAGTGGAGTATTTATTTCCCAGGTCTGTGACTCCGGTGACTGTGGCGTAAATATTTGCAGAGTTGAACAAAGCTTTATTGGCTCGAGATGCGCTATCGGCGCATGGAGCAGGGAGCGCCACGGCCGACTGAATCGATGGACTACTTGGGGTGACGAAAGGTTGAACGTTTCTTACCTGAGTTCCTTTGGATCAAACACCAGCTTGACGTCATTGACAATAGTGGGAATGTATTTGAGTGCCGCACCCTGAACACAAAAAAGCACAATTCTCAGTCAAGCATCCGCTAGCAACATTTCTAATGAAGATCAATGACTTAGCTGATCCTCATTATATTTTTTTAAATAAGCTAATAACCCCTGTTTTTGGGCTGGAATTTGTCTACTGCTTACCACCATGTCATCATCACAAAGACATTGCAGTGATTGAAAGTTGCGCTGACAAGGTGATGGACTTTCGGAGCCCTCTCCTCGACGTTGATTTTTCAAATTAGCGACAGTAAGGCAAACATTGCGCAGCCAATTACACAGCTTGAGCGTGCTTCCCACCTGCCGATTGTTTTATCTCGGAGCACAGACGTGGTTTGGTGTGCGAGTGTGAGGGTCAAGGATGACAAAATGGAAACACACAAAATAGATGGTGAGATAAATACCTTGAGGAGCAGCTAAAGGGCAGAAAGCCAAGAGGAGCAGCGGTTCACAGGACAGTCAAGGTTGAGAGGAGGAAAGAACACCGAGACAGAAGAAAAACAAACAGTGTGTGCGGATGAAAGATGCAGTCCCTTACATTAAGGTCACATAGAAAAGACGGTATAAGACGAAGACGAAGAAACAAACAGCATAGTGAGCGGAGGGAATCCAAACGCCACTCCATTCACGCATGGCCTGTACCTTCACCATGCCCGTATTCTCCGAGTTGCTGTTCATCATGTTGCTGAAGGAGGTGAAGAGGTGCCTCAGAGACTCCATGAAGTCGGCCTCGCCTTTGTTCTCATAAAGTCTGCCGGGGGAAGCAGCTAAGTTAGTTTTTGTGACTTTTTACTAATGAAAGGAGAGGCCCGGTTATGCCGTACTGATTAAAGAGGATCCTCGAGCGCACGATGAACTTGAAGATGTACTCCAGGGCCTTCATGGCTTTCAGCAGTTGCTCCGTCAGCTTCTCGGCATTGTCCACGTAGTTCTTCAGAACCTTGGTCAGCTTCCTGCCAAAGCGCACGCGGTGCCTCGTCAGTACACGCCGTCGCTCTCTCGTGACCCCCGAACCAACTCACGTGTAGGCCAGCGTGGCGCTGAAGTGCTTGCGGATGTACGTCTCCAGGACCGGGTTGAAGTGCTGGAATTTGCGGTCGGCGATGAGACCGATAATGAACACCTGAGCAAAGACGAAAAGAAAACACGTTCGACCTTGATTGACATTAAGTAACAAACTTTAATGTTCATACTCGTCGCTCACTCACCAAGGCGTCAAAGACGAGCGTGTCAAAGGTGTCGCTGTCCGAGTTCTCCATCATGATGTTGAAGAGAGCGTCCAGCGTGTCTTGAAGGAACTAGAAAGAACACCAAGAGTCACAACGTGTCCAAAGTCAAATTTGAACGCTACCCGTCTCGAAATCCTCACTTGCTCGACTCCCCAGTTTGAAAGCTTTTACCTGATTTGAACCACCATGTTTTTATTCACACTTGGGTGACTCATAAGCAACAAAACAAAGGCAACTTTCTTTTTCTTTTTCTTTTTTAGACACCATCTGTTCATCTGTTGACACATAAACATGATGAATAACATCGGGCGCCCGCCCGGCGTGTTAACTTGTCGTACAGAGGCTGACGATTGAGATGTATCAGCCAGCCTTGCTGAATCTGTTTACTAATAGGGAAAGCGCCGCTAACATCACCAAACACGCTCAGACACACAAGGTGCTCATCTGTCTGCCGTCTCACACACACACACACACACACACACACGTTTTCTGTTTCTAATTAACAACGAGTCCCCATTCACACCTCTGTTTATTCCTGTGCTCCATCTGTAACACTAATTTGAAAACATAATCCAAGAAGGTGAGACGGAAAACTCGCCTGAAACCCAGTACTGACCTTGACCACCTCGCCGCCTTCCACCTTCATGAGCTGTCGGAGGTTCTGCTGCAGAAGGCTGGTGTTGGAGCGCCACTTCAGCAAGCCCAGTAGGTCCACTGGGGAAAACAAACGGAGAAAAAAAAATGCATTACAGAAGGTAGGTTTGATTTAAGAAGCAACGAAAGGAAGTGCAGAAATTAAAAGCGCGACATTACTGTCAACAAAAGGCTCTCCAACAAAAGATAAAAAAAAAAAAAAAGGAACTCTGGCACAAAAAAGGCGACATTGGCAATTGAAATGGAAAATGCTCCCCATTAAGGGGAATATTTACTCGCCGCAATGGTTCCTTTTCAACGAGCAAGCACGCAAAGAGCCTCAAAGGCCGTGACCTTCCGTTTGAAACAGGCTCCATTGTTCATAATGGGGCGGCAGTACAAGGAATATTTTAAAAGTGTGTTTTAGTGTACGCTTTGATGTGTTAAAAAAACAGATTAGGGTGGCAAAAAAAATCCCCTATGGTTTTTAATTCATCACTGGACAGGCAAGGTTGCTCACCATTCTGCGTGAGCTTGGTGGAGCACACCAGGGTGGAGATCTGAAAGGAGTCCTTGCTGACGGTGCAGTTTCCCAGGTTGTGGGTGCTCTTGCCCGTGCTGGAGTAGCCCTTCTCCTCCAGTTCCAGCTTGGTGGCGGGCAGGTTCAAGTACAAGGACGAGTCCTCCAATCGCTTCGCTTCCGCCTGCAAGTACGACGAGGAGAAGTCACCCAGCTTCTCGAAGGCGAGCGCTCAAATACGCACGTCCTGATCTTCATTCAATTTGACAATTCGGCAAGAAAATAGCCTCTCTGTGTGTATTGCGGGAGGCTGGTTTGTTCTTGTACCTTGTAGACAGTGAGATCGTGCTCGCCGTCCCTCAGGGTGGTCCCGTCGTACCTCATCAGCTTCACAAAAGACAAGGCGAAGATCTTCTCCGATTTGTCTTTTGCTGCGAGGGGGAAGAAAAATGCAACACAGAAAAAACAGTTTTGGTGCTCCCAATCTTTTGCGGAGATTAATTTGTAGCGAGTTGTTCTTAACTGGTATTAAATCATCACGCTTCCTCGGTGGCACAAAAAAATATTTTTTTTTAATATTATATTTTTTTACAGACAAAATATTATATATAAAATGCTTGAGACCGCAGAAACAAGCGGGAGGACTGGCAGGCGTCGCGTAAGCGGGACTTCACGGCCGCATCCATCACGAGCGCCGATCAACAAACGCGGATTTACGCGCTGGGCAGGCGCGATTCATCTCCGCTGTAGCGCGTATTCCATCTGCATAAATTCCCACTGTACCGTCTGCCCCTCGCCGTGAATAATTCCTGGCAGCTGCCTGCCACGGGAGAGCAAAGGCACGGCATTCGGCGGAGGGGAAGGAGTTCATTTCAGGCCGCGTTTCCTTTTGTGGCCCAATCAAAGTTACATTTGCGCGGAAGGTGCGCCGCCGTTTTGACTTTAACTCGAGCTGTCACTTTAGATTTATGTTTACGTTGCTGTGCTGCATATTTTAAAACAGAGTAGCGCCCGCCAGTATTCGTATAAAGGTGTATTCGGGAAAGGGAGGGAATTAAATTGAAATCTTATGATGATGCGGCACTCACAGTCCTGCGACGAGCGGTGGCGAAAGGTGAAGCGCAAGTGGCTCCGGTTGACGTCTTCGATGGGAATGGCCACCTGCAACGAGGGCAACGTCACGGCGGGAACTTTCGTAAAGTCTCAAGAAAGTACCTTTATCGTTTCGAACCACCGCGGCTGCTTGACTTGGTAGTAGATGACCGACTTGTACTCGCTGATCCCGTCGTCTCCGGCGCCGGGAAAAATAACATTCTGGAACATACGGATAGACAAAAAGTTCATTATTCAACCTTTTTTATGAACCGCTGAGCCCATTTGGACTCACTTTGGACGGCGGGTGGAAACATTTATTCGTTTTGACTTGACAGCCGACGTGATCTGACTTGCCGCAGTTTGCACTTATTTCATAAATTGCGCCGCCTCTCCGGCTGCAGGCCTTTTAAAATCCTCGCGCCTGCAAATCTCCCACAAGCCTTGCCGATTCGCTGGCTAAATGAGAAATTAATTATTTAAGGTGGTCGGCGTGCATATGCAAAGTAGCCGGCGTAGCAACGAGGCTTGTCAGCGGATGGCTTTGTTTCTTTGCAATCTGCCCAAGAGTCTTCCAGCTGACTCCGCCGCTGAGCTATTGCGCTTTTGCTAATGGCTTCTGACAAGCGGCAATTATGAGGAATAACGGGGCCCCCAGTTTACTCCAGGCCCGGTTGAACGCCACCGGAGGGCACACAACTCACTTTATAATTCGGCGGAATTTCATGACAGCCAAAAGGAAAAAAGGGAGTCTAGCCACAGGTGATGAAGAGGGGTGGTGGTGGTAGGGGGGGCGGTAAATACGCCAGGATGATGAGCGGTCGCTCGCCTGCAGCACAAAACCTTCCGGCAACAGGAGGACGATGACGAAAAATAAAAATCCGGAGGCGGCGAAACAAATGAAGAATAATAGAGGCAGAGAGGAGAAAGAGAGCTACTATTGTTCCGAGTTGGCACATTTGCACATTTTCTGCGCCATCCTCCTTTTTATTTTTCTATTTCTATCCTGTTCACTAAATCACTGCCTTTGACTTTGGAGGTTCCACCGTGATTCGAGATAGCTGGCAAATAAAGTAAACGATGTTCGGCAGACAATCTTCGGCAGACCAGTTTGCGTTGCGCAGCTCCCCTGCTCCCTATTAGCCGACGGCCTCTGCAGAACAAGAGGCGTGGTCCCTGCAAGGGTCGGCAATAATTAAACATCCGGCGCGAAGAAAAAAAAAGGCCGGCCTCTGGCTGGAGTCTCTAGAGGGCGCTGAAGCTTAATTAGACGGCCTGGCCGATGATTAAAAAGTATCTTGTGCTTGTATGCAAATTTTGGATGGAGCCGCGAGTCCAAATGGAACTGGGAGTATTTAAGGCGGCTATCATTTTTTTATCTGACCATACCTCCAGTTTTTTGCCGTCCTCGTCGTACACGGACATGGTGACCTCCACGTTTTTGGGGGTGGTCTTGCTCCCTTTGTCAAAGTCTCCCTGGACCAGGGTCAGGTAGATGTCGTTTCGCACGTCACCTTTTCGGAAAGCAACAACAAACGAGATGTTATGGTGGGCAGAAAAAGGACAACATATCGACATTGAGAGAAAGACATCGCACACACCTGGCATGATGATTTCGGGGAAGCCCATCTTGCGGGCCACGGCTGTGGAGCGATCCACCAAGTGAGGGAAGTCTTTGCGGATTTGGTGGATGTCGCCGGGAAGCCGTTTGTGGGTGACCCACAGGCCTAACCATTTAGAAAAAAAAAAGACTTTTGACTTTGCTGTTTTTGCATTTTTCCATCACTGAAAGGCCGCGCAATAGTGAGAAGAGTTAACGAGTCTATTTTCTTCTATCTTGTTTTTTTTCCCATCCAAAACTGCCTCAACCTTTTCTTTTTGATGGGCCTCATGTTGTTAGGAGACTAGCCGGAAGCCTTTTGATACGCGAGCCACGCCGAGCGCTCCGTTTATCCGGGGGAGTGTTTGAAAGATGCTGACAGAACCAGGAGACACCTTGCATGTTCTTCCTTCCTGCATGTCAAATCTGTGATTATATCTTAGCAGAAAAGCAGCGTGTCTTCATTAGCCGAGGAATTCTGCTGCCATGGAGACGACGCATGGGGGGGTTATTTTCGGTACAAGGAAAAGCGTCAGTGCTTGACAGAGAATGATGCTGCGTTTGAGCATGATGAGATTTCCCTGCATAGAAAATTTGATCGGCCTGTGCCTGATTTCAAACGCTTTGCTCCATCCTCATGCTATGCGACCCTTAAGCGTGCTGACCTTGGCCCTTGTGGTTGACCTCTTTGGCCGTGATGACTTTGTTGATGACCGTTTGCAGGAAGTCGCTCTCGCCCGCCACCCTGAGTGAGGGGGGGAAAAAAAAAATCTGTAAACGATGAAGCAGAAGTGATCGCCCTTTGTGTGATGAGGAAATATAAATGGTATCAAGTCATTTCAGCTCATTTCACTTCATTTTATGCTACGCGATTGAAATAAATGTACTACATAATTTCTATCGTGCTATAAATAAGTATCAGTCAAGTGAATTAAGAGCTTAGCGAATTCAAGCTAGTAGCGGTAGCATTGTACAAAGTGCGATTATTTTTTTTCCGATGCTTTCTTCGTTCAACACGTGACGCCCGCGCCCGTTTGGAGATGGGCAGTAATGAGCGTAATTTATGCGAACGGATGAAATTCTGGGTCACCCGTTGGCCCCGTTGAAGTGTTTGCAATTATGCGGAAAACGGCGTTAAGCAAAAGGTTACTCCGCCTGTCTGCCAGAGTGGCAGCCTGTTAATGAGATTGCCTTAATTGAGTCAGTGGGGGGGACGGAGGGAGCGCGCGTGCGCCTCTCTTAAGGTCCGCCGCGCTAATCGGGTGTCAAGGACTGTTGGGGGAACGCAATCACACGGGAAGGCGACGGTGCTGTGCGCTTACGGCTGGAACGGGATAAAGTGCTGCTTGTCTTCGTCGTCTGTTTTGCCCGTGATGATGTCAGTGACGTCCATGACTGCGGGAAGGGCGACAAGGAGGGCATTATTGGAACGCTCTCGGAGCTTCGCGCCGCACACAAAGTGGCTAAGACTTGCTAATTCGTGATTCAACCCCCCCCCCCCCCCAACTTTTTTGATCTATTCTTTCAAAGCGGGCCTCACCTGCCACGCCAAAAGGTCTCCTCAGACCTGACGTGAGCTTCTTGGTGTTGTTGTCTCGCAGCTCCATGCGGCCCACTCGCACGATTTGACACACAAAGCTAATCTTCTCGCGCTTCAGGTCTTCACTGCCCAAATCCTGAAAAGGAATCCATCTTTTTTTATTTTAAAGCAACGACACCGCCTTTGTCACTCAGCAGAAGAGGTTTGGAATGTTCAGAGTTGAAAAGCATCTCACGGTGAAGACGGCACGCAGGTTGTGGAGCTGGTCGATGTCCTTCACCAGACCCGAGCTGGACCACTTCACCAGGTAGTTCTCGCTGCCAGAGAGAAAATATAAGTAAATAGGCCACGACGCCCGGGCACAGCAGGTCCTCCTCGGGGGCTTCACCTGATGAACTTGGACTCCACCGGGTCGTAGAGCGACATGAGCACCTCGGCGTCCTCTCCGATTTTGCACACCACGTTCTTGAGCGTGACGAAGAGGGCGAAGGCCGGCGTGGAGGCGAACTTGGCCTGTCGGCTCAGGTCGATATTCTGCTTCTGCGACTGGAGGAAGAAGGAAGAGAGACTTAAGGTTGGCTTTTCAAATTTGCTTTTCAGGCTTCCATTGGGACATGAGTCGTTTCAAGTCAAAATGATTTGGAAATCATTTCAAGCCAATATTTGCTTTCACCTTCTCCTCTTGGATGCGGTCCTCGATTTGCTTGGAGGCCGTTTCGTGCGCTCGAAACAGGCTGATGGTGCTCGCGAGCTCCGGGTCCAGAATGTTTCCATCCTTGTCGCGAACCACCAGGTCCAAATCCAAGTATCTGCAAAAAAAGAGAAGGTGCACATTTGCCCATCTTCTGCCTCCCATGCTTTTATTTTTGGAAAATTAATCCTCACTTGTTGCCGTAGTCAATCTTGGACGTGACTTTCTGTTTGAGCTCGGAAAGTTCGTCCTGCGGCAGCGTCCCCGACAGGATTTGGGAACGCCATTCGATCAGGTCGTAGATCATGTCCCGGACCGAGTTGAACATCTCGCGTTTGTCTCCCTGCAATCGCCCAAAAACTTCAGTCAAGACACTCCGGAGATTTCCAGACTTTGAAAGAACGTCGCCACTTACCACGTACAAGTCGCGCCATATCGATGCCCATTCCCGCAGCGTGGTGGTGACTTCCTGGACCAGCGGCAGCTCGGTGGGAACCACCGTCTCCTTTTGCCTGTGGCGCCAAAAACGACAACTTACTCAAAAATCGAGACATTGTCCGAACGATGGAAAACTAGAATGAAATTTGCAATAAAATTAATATCAAACAAAAATGGACGACAGATTTCTTAGTCTATGCACGTTGGGCAGTTCTCGTCGACCTGTCTTTGGAAACAAATCTCCCAAATTGATTTGAAAGGTCTTTAAGTGGTTTTATTGCGCAATCACAGCAAGGCAGCGTTCAAGTACTGACCCGCTGCCCTCGACGGTGGCCTCTTTCAAGTGGATGTAGCAGGCGGGGAAGATGCCCTGCCGGAGCGGAACACGAGTCAGAAGGGTCGATGCAAAACACGTTCCGGTCAACGGCTTGACTGCGTTACGCTCACCTTTCTGGATTTCCTCCTCAGCCTATGCCCTCGGAACCAGTCTGGGGGAAAAAATACAGGTATGGGAAAGAATACATGTGCTGCAGGGAGAATTTTTAAGTTTTGACACGTTAGGTTTTCAAACTACTCTTTTTTTTTATGATTCTTACGTTCGTGCGTCTCCAGAATGTGCACCGTGTCTCCAATCTGCAGCGACAGCTCCTCCTCCCCGCGGGCATCGTAGTTATAGATGGCTGAAAGAGACCGGAGGAAATTCTTACCAGGAGGAAACGGCGCCACTTTACGACGTCCACCCACGCCGCCGATGGTGGTGTCATCATCGACAGGCGGTGGGAAAGACCAAAACACTGTAGGCGGTGTGAAAGGAAGCAGAAGTCCCGTTTGCTCCCAGGCCACTTTAATAGCGTCCAATAAAAATTGGCTTTTTGTCACGTCCAAGCGCAACGGGCCGTGACCGACGTCTTAAAACAATAGGGCGAGGTGTCGGGCGCTCGCGTTAACATGCTTGCCGCGGACGGATGACATCCTTCACCTCAAATGTGATTTATTTTATTTCTTCTAAATATTAGCTAGGACACATTCAAGTTGTCACTCAGTGACCTCCAAGCAGGAGGAAGCAATGGTTCGGATTAAAAATTGACCATCAACATAAAGCAGAATTTTTTTTAAAGGTCAATCAGATCATCCTGGAGTGAAAGCAATAACTTGCACTGGAAGCACATTTCAATTAGCCTGGCGTGACAGGCTGCCATCAATAAATGTGCGCCGGTGATTTTGTGAGGCCTCAAACAATCCAGCCGGGCTGTAGAATTCACCAGAACTCCGTGCTGACGTGCAAACAAAGACCTGCGCTACCCACAGGAAATGCGTGCGGCGTGTTTTAAGTACACAAAAGGTACCGAGGTGGTCCGAGGGCTGCGAACAAAAACAGTCAGGCCGTTTTGTCACTTTACAGCAGGACAAGCTCGATTATGCAATCCCTAATGGCAGGAAATGCCAGCGTGTTTATTTTCAAGCCCAGTTGAAATGTCCCATTAGACAGAACTTAAAGAAAGCACTTCTCAAACGACGTGGAGCTCAACGCTGACGTTTCACAAAAGCAGTCGATGCGGATTAAGAGCGGTCGGGCTTGACTTGACGTCGCTGTGATTGTTTCGGAGTGGATGAGTCACCGCGAAAGAGTTGCAAAGGCGACTATTTTAAGGTTTGCGCTGCAAGATGCTCAACCACGGCAGGAAGTTCAAGCGGGACTTTTTAAAATAAATAAATAATAAACCTCAAGCGGCATTTCCTCCATGGCCATGTGCATTCGGGGAGGGAACAAAGCCCTTGCGCATACCACCAGAATTATTTTCCAGTCGTCCAACTCATCAATTGCAAAATTTAATGTGCATGAGTGCACACATTAATAGACTAAATGGTCAAAATGGCAGCCGTGCCAAAGATTTACAGGGGGCAATTTGACGTCTGCGGTGACTGACACGTCCATCAGAAACCCTGGAATGAAAGGACATGAAAAAAAATAAAAATAACACGGGACAAACGCAACAATAACAAGCACTTAAGATGGCGTTGACATTATTTATGACCCCAATTGCCCCAGCGATGCTGAGCCTGTTGATGTGCGAATAATAATTTTCAAAGCGAATAACAAGCGCTGATAGACTGTCTTGAAGTGGAGTAAGTCTGGTGTCCAAGCTTAGATAACCTTTCAAGAAACTTTGTAACCAATATTTTCAACAGTGGCACTATCTTGCTTTTATTCTCTTTACTTATTTTCACTGGCACTTTTGGGAATGTTATCTTCCCTAGTGATGATATTTTGAACGAACTTGCAGTGAACTGAGGGGGGGGGTCGGCATTTACGCAAGCAGCCGCCTAATGGAAGCTGACAGTCGGGCGGCTCTGCGAGGCCCGTCTAAATTATGTAATGACGGCGGTCGACGTCGCCGAACTACGTTTGGCACGCCATCGGACCATCTGTCAGGGAGTGCGACGGGGGCACCTTGGCGGACAATGCCGGCGCTGTTTGGATCAATACCGACAGGGGAGCGGCGGGGGCAGCGTTATACGCGGGTTCCTCCGCAGCTTTTGTCCAAAAGGAGAAATGCCGGTTTCTTGAGCCGCCTCAAAGTTAAGCCTCTGACACACCACCTGTCAAAAACAGTCACCGCTCTGGACAGAACAAGTCGGTTAGGAGTTGAGCACCTGATGCAGCATCTTCTGGGCGCTTATCAAAACCACTCAAACCTTTCATTACCGGCGTCCCGATGAAAAGTGACGAGGGGAGCCGCCGTAGCCATATTTATTGGACCTGAAACGGATAGCGAGACGCGACCGAGGGCAAGCGTCACATTCGTCACGAGAAACGGGTCAGAGCTGATGATTTAAGAAGCACGGCTGAAATTTCAGCGGTACGGTTTTAATTGCTACCATATTTGGGAGCCTCCCACACCCAAGATTGTTTGCCTTGGGTGAAGGGGGGCTTGTGATTTATGGTCTTACAGAAAAAAAAAGCCGAAACATCGTTTAAATGTGTCAGCGGATGTGCCAAATGAGCACTGTCTCGGGTTGTCAGTCCCACAGACAACCGCAACCACCGATCGGAAAGACTAATTCATCCTTCATAGAAAAAAAAAAATAGATTGGCACTGACTCATAGCTAACAAAAATTCCAAACACTTCCAAAATAATTTCTCTGATTTTCTTTATATGTAATTACCGTCAACTACATCACCGTTTTCGAAGCTCCAGAAACAATTTGATGTTCCATCGCAATTATTTTGCATCAGTGACATTGTGATTGCCTCCTCCAGTTCAATTATTAAAACCAGCTCATAACACCAAACACCAATCTGAGCATCACGATTATAAATGGTGATACATCCCTGGTAGCGATGCTTTCGTAAACAAATCATGGAGTGACTTGTTCCCCCTTTAGCATGGACTTGTTGAGAGAAGTGAAACAAAGTCGAACAATTGAGTCTGGTTGTAAAAGTACAAGAGGAGAAGTTGTAAATTAAATAGAAACGAGCCAAAGTATGTTTGTAAAAAGTTGCCGAGGAAGATCGAGGCCCCTCTGTCTCTGTCCTGTCTCACAGGAAACAGCAGCCTAGGCGCGCCTCGAAACAATTCCCAGCGTCTTCCCAACCCCGTGAAAACAAACTCTTCTTCGGGAATTTTTCTTTAAAACACAATGTCAACTTTCATTATGAAAAACCACTTACCCACATTCTCTGGACTCGAAGGAGAAGCCGGAGAGGGGCGTCCGCGTCCAGCTTCTCCTTCCCTTCGCTTCCCAAACTTGTTCAATCTCAGAGCTAACAGACGCTAACGATGGAGTTGCTGCTTTTGCTTTGTACTTACCAACGCCGTACTTTTCCTTCTTGGTGGGCACCCAGCGAGACATTCTCCAACCTCCTTCCCCGTTTCCACGAGGTCCCCAGCCGAGACCTTGTCGCTCGCAAAACGCCCGACTTTTGCTTCACTTTTCGACCGAGAGTTGAGCAGCTACTTGGGTAGCCATGTTTTTTTTTTTTTTCCCGCCGCTGACTGGAGGCTCCACCAGGGGGAAACCCGGGAACTTTTTTTTTTTACCCGCCAGGCATCCTAAAAGAATAAAAAACATTTTAATATTTTTATGCCTCAATAAGCACATATCACTGCAATATTTGTTGGTAAGGTAAATTTTTGTAAATCAGATTTTCTAAATGAAATCAGAACTCACGTTACCGGTCCGGGAGGTGGAGCAACAAGCTCAACTAAACTTAATATTCATGTTTTTTTTTTTTTAATTAATGGGTTGTAATGTATAAGTATATTTCATAAAGAAATTACATTTTAGAGAGCCAGCAGGTGTAGCAAAGCAGACCAATAAAATCGCTGTTTTCATTCTGGCTATTAATTTGAGTTGTAACTCAATCTACGTAATAAATTGGTGTTTTATATTCAAATAAATTGATGGTCTCTCGATCATTTTACAGAATTAAAACATAAAACTTCATAAATCAGTAGTAGTTGTAGCAACATTGACCAATAGAAGCGCTTGGAGTTATAATATTTCACTTGTCACTTGTTACTAGGCAGAATTTATATAGCACAATTGGTTACCAGGCCCAATAAATCGTCACAATTGTTCACCTAATTGCTAACCATTATTTGTATATGCCTGACTTTTGTCATTAAGATATTGGTAAATTAATAAATAAATCGGAAATGTAACATTTTTCTACTACAGCGGAAAGTTTCACAACAATCAGTTCGGTAGTATATTATTATGCGCACATTAGCCTCTCATGCTGTGTGAGGGCCTTCTCAATTATGCACCTCCCGCCTCGCCCACACCCCAGATGGCTAATGTTTTTTTTTGGGGGGGGGTGCTTTTATTCCCTCGTAAAATTATATACAAGCTTTATGCACTATTGCGAGGAGAGAAAACATGCCAAGACAACAGCTTTACGAAGCTTCATATACAAGAGGAGATTAATTAAGGCAATAAAGTATTAAAGCACCAAGTCATTACAAAACGCACCTATACAAAACGTGTCTATGAAAAATGGCAATTTATTAGTTTTACTGGAATATTATTTTATGTTACAAAGTTATTGATGCAACAAAAGGCTATTTATGACTCATCATGAAAAACTTTTTTATTTCATTTTGCTCAAAAAGGTTTTACATTTGCTCTGTCAGCTCTTTTTAACTAATGTCAAAATGTCAGTGAGTCTCCCAAAATCCGCCCGTTGACTCTTCCGACCGCTTTGCGAGGGTCACATGGTTCGAACGGAGGCTCCAGGCAAACAATCATCTGATCATCTGCCGATCACAAGATCCCCGGGATGGGCCCAAATGGGGGGGATTCTCCAAGGAAAATTATCTAACTGTTCGGAAGTCATGGCATAACTAACATTTATAGTTGATTTCGGCAAAGACGTATGGCATCCCTGGCACCCCAAATGTCCCACGATAACACAATTCACCAAAAAGTCATTTGTGGTTTGTTCTGGAATCATCAAGTGTGCTTTTTCCTCCAACTCCCCCCCCCCCCCCCCCTTGTATCTTCCCATTGCCCTCCCTTGTACTGAATGATCAGCCCTTGTGCTCAGTGACTCCTTTGTTTGGCTGAGCATCATCACACTGCAGCATGCCGGAGACAGCGCCCTGCAGCACCCCGTCCGTCCATTGAAGACTATGTCCGTCAAACATCTAAAGTTGGGCGCAAGAGAAATAAAAGTTGCATCCACTTTAGGCCAGTCTTGATCGAGGGTGGCCTCCGGTGTAGAAGTCTTTCATCGCAGCTTGAAACCGGAGACCCGGTTACCTGAGATGACTCTCCGAAGGCCAGCTGCTCACCTGCCGATGGGCTGGAGGAGATCCGGCGACGAGTCCCACTGGGAGACCGGGAGCTCCAAGGGGGAGAGCTTCTCCTACGTCCCTCGCCAAGACGCTCGTCCGCAGAGCGCCATCGAGGGTAGACAGATGGACGCTTGGCTCCACGGAATGCAAGGCGATGGAGAAGCGAGTGAGGGGAACCGGAGACCGTACCGGACTCCCTCCTTCAGCGGCATGTCGTCCTGTGGCAACACGACGGCAAGTTCTTTAGGCAGCCGGGAGTCTCTGCAAAGTGAGTTCTTTGTCCCCGTGGGACGCAGGGGGAGTCTGGAAAGGGTTCACATCTCGCAGACGCCAAAGAAAGAGCAGTCCCAACTCGGTTACGTCACGCCGGTGAAAACCGGATGGCTCCCGATTCAACGGAGAGTGATAACGGTGGACGAAAGACAACTGGCTTCACCGCAACCTGCTGTCCAGGTAAGGCATCTTCATTCTTTTTAAAAAGCCCTTACTGTGCATTATTTCTAAAACTTTGCAACTCGTTTGGAGCTACGGCATGATAGACTTTTAATTTCTTCACAGGTGAAATTGAAACAACCCATCACGCCGACGTTTCTGAAGAGTCGAGGAACAGTCAGCCTGCACCAAGGTTTGTGCTCATCCCGCTCACGAGTAGCTAGCTCACTCGAGCCACGCGGCGGGATTGATGGAGAGGAGACTCGATTAGCCGAGAAAAGGTGATCAAAAAAGATAGAGACCTCACGGTGGAAAGATAAGACGAGATGTGAACTGATTGGAAAAGCAGCCCCCCCCTTTTCCTCCCCCCGCTAATCTTTGAGCATGGCAGTCCTTCACTCGGCCGCTTTTATCCCAGGGTTGATCCCTCAACCCCGTTCTTGTTCGCTCATCGATCAGCCCTGTCGAGACCGCAGAATCAAACGAATCCATCCTGGGCAGCTGGAAACATAAGCAACGTTGAAAGAAGCCCAGAGATGATCAATAGTGAGGTGAATGGCAACCATTAAATAAATGTGACGCTAATGAGGCAACGTCAGCCAAAAAAAAGTCTTTCACAAATTAGTTTGCTGCCTTTTGGCGGGATTTTGCTTTGTGGCCAAGACACAAATGAGACATCGGGTGAGTCAGATGGAACGCGGCGAGGCTCTTTTTGCTTCTGGTAACATCTTGGAAAACACATTATTCGTGTTTTTCTTACTGCGATCACATTTTGCAAGAAAAAAAAAAGTGCTGCCATTTTCAAAAGTTGTCTCCTGCTGAAATGAGAACGGCTCCGAAAAGCGAAAGATGCGGGGGCTATCCCCAAACCGTCGCCATGGCAACAGAAGCAGATGGAAATTCGATGCTCTCGAGGAGTTTTCTCTTCCTCCCATCTCCTTCCAGAAGTTAAATGAGGACATTTTCAAATTATTACCGGTATCTCTGACAAGCTAACATCCCTTATTGACAGTGTCAACATGGGTAGCGTGAGCCAAACACACATGTGTATATCGAAGACAGACATGTGACCGTTTGTTTTGCCTTGAAACACTTTGGCGTAGACGGACAAGCCGAGAGGAGTCCGCGTAGGACGTGGCAGACTCCCGATCGGTCGTCTCCTGTCATCAAACAGGTACCTGACTCGTGTGTGTGTCCAAATTTTTTGTGTCTCTTTGCTTTCATTGTCATTCCGCGAGGGTTCGGTCGTATCGGCCTCGCTCTCTCGCTGCCTCGGCGGTTGTGTCGGGTCTAGAGTCATCTGACTTGAAAATAAACAGTAAGAGCCCTGAAGGGAGGCGAGGCAGCTGACTGACCCGCTATTTTAAAAAAAGAAATCTTCACAGTGTCAAGACCTCAGTTGTAATTAATGAAGCCTTGGTGTTTTTTCTGCAAGCTAGCATAGCGCCTTTTCATCTCAACTGCAGGTTCTGGACAAACAGGACTGCGCTACCAGCCAGCAGCGAAGGCCTGGAATCTGGAAAGCGCTGAGAAGAGGCTGGAATAATACCAGGCTGTCAGGGAGTGGCTCTTCTGTCCCACGTGAGGAACCCCCTCTGGTTACAAGAAGCAGAATAGAAGAGCCCTCGCGGAGAACTTTTGCCGAGTATGGCCGACCTGACTTCGTGCAGCAAGGTGGTTCTCCTCCAATGTAGCCAATGTTTCAAACTTTGTGTGTCTTCATTCTTATTTCTGTCCTTAGACCCCCCAAGACAGCCAAGAAGAGTAGAAGAACCCTCGCTATGTAGTCCTCCTGCCTCCACCGTGACGCCCCCCTACAGACGCCACAGCTTGCAAGCGTCCCACATCCAGACCACGTCCACGCCCGCCACGCTCATCCCTCACAGCAAAGTAGGATTCTCATCCATCACCATCTCCAGTCGTAAAGTCAACCGCTCGGCCAGCTTCACCGCCGCCGACGACATGAACCCGAGGAAGGCCACCATCGTTAAAGTGACCGAGCAAAGGACCACGGTCAGCTCCGCTCCCCGAAGAAAGGCCGCGATTATCAAAGTGACCGAGATTAAGGAGAGCTACAGTCCGGGGATTCGCAGCGGGAACGGATTCGCTCCAGTAGAAGCCGCAACGTCTCCGCTACAAAACGGCAAATCTCCTCCGGCGGAGCTCTCTGAACAAGAACCCAAGAGAGCGGCTGTCAGGAAATGGAGCTTGGGGCTCCCTCAAGAGAGCTTAAAGGAAAGCCCAAATAAAGACCACCAGGGGGCGTTTTCCGGCAGATGGAGCTCGACTCCATGCCTCACCCTCATTCAAACGCCGGGTAGGCTCCTTTGCGTCAGCACTTTTTTTCTCTGCCAAGGTCTAAAAAGACAGCCGCTTTAGATTCCTAGATTCCTTAACCCACTGTGATTTCGGCCCTGACAAATCTGCTACTAGAAGGTCCTCACTCGTGTCCTTGCGGGAAAAGATGTTACTCAGCGTGATGCCCTCGCACTAACAAATCTGTTTGATTATGCAAACGAAGCAGCGGGAGCCAGCGATGTGCAGTGAATAAATATTTTTCATCGCATCGTCAGCTGTGGCCCCAAAGCAGCCTCATATAAAGGACACGCATTATGTGATATATTAGCTGACAAAAGTACGTGCGAGTCTCAAGATACTGAGAATATACAAAAATGAAATTGAAGGTTAGAACCAAATTGAAGAAGAATCGAAGAACTGATGTTGGCTGAAAATGTCACAAACAGATTTTTTTTTTTCTTGGCTCGCATTGCAGAGCCTCACCAGTCTCCGGAGGAAGTCCTGGCCCGAAACGCGGCCGCCATCATCGCCAACATCAAACTTCAAAGGCAACTGAGTACGAAGAAAGCGTCGTCCTGCAATTCAGAGGAGGATTCCTCCGCCTCCCCCAAGGGAAATTCAGGTGGGATTATTTACTCCTCTAATGTAATCATCGCTTCCCACCCTTAATAAACATTGATCTCGCTCACAATGACCAGAAAATGGAGCAAGCGCTGCAGTTTTACTTTCGTTAGCATAATTCTCTCTCCCTCAGCCACAGACGGACAATGCACAAAAGACATTCCCAAGCCGGATGAGTCTCGCGCCCAACCCGCACCGACCATTCCCGATCTTCAAAAATCACATCACTCCATTTCTCTCCAGGTGAGAAAATAGATGTTGGGCCACTAACGTCCCCCAGGCCGTAGTTTGAACACCTTTGTATTTTAGCAGCAAAGCCATATCAAATACAGAAACACCTCTTTGCCGCCATCTTGTGGCACCTGGAGGGATTACAAACCCAATGGCGCCGTTTTATCCGCTTTTAAATCAAAAGTCCAGCAGATATATGAAGCTGTCGTCCCAACGAACAAAACACCGCAAATAGAAATATGGGCCGCTGTTTTGCTCTTTCGCAGTGGTTGTTAATGGAATCACACACGGCTGACTTATTTATAGAGTTCCTTTGTGAGGAATATCTCGAGGCGATGTGGAGCTGGCATGCGAGGAAGGAGCTTTTATAAGCGATTTTTTTTTCACAAGAAGAAAAATATGATTTGGATATATGTGCAGGAGGCACTGCGGAGGTCCAGACCACGCTTCATTGCTCGCTCGCAGGAGCGCGTGCAGGAGATGGCGAGGAGGGCCCAGGAGCGGAAGAAGCGCTCCAGATCAGGAGGCTCCCAAACATCTGCCACTCGCAGCCAGAGACAAGCCCGCTCCAGCAACGGTAAGAGGAGACAATACCCCCAAAAGGTAAAAAGTCCGGTTTGTAATGATAAAGAGAAAAAAAAAGGTACATTTTGGACATTATTAGCTCATATACATGCGTTCACTGCCGTCTTGTGGCCATTGTAGAGAATTACAACTACTATTTCCATTGCTGCATTATATATACTTGATATGAAATACATAAATATATATAATATATATGTTGTGTTCCAGATAATCTGTTCAAATCCAGGGAGGGAGCCAAGGAGCTCAAATCAAATCGGTTAGTAATTTTTCATGTATGCATTTATTATTGAAGGGAATATTAAATTGGAATGTTAATTATTTCCAAATCCGTATACCAGGCCAATAACTGATGTGAGGAGGCAAAAAGAGGAAGAGAAAAAGAAGAAGGAGGCCTGCTTGACCAACAGACAGCGAATGGAAATTTTCAAAAAGGTACCCAAAAATATTACATTTGATACATTGGTGTATTTTCTTCTTTTTCCGCTAGAGAGTAGTGTTGTCTAACATTTGCTAGAATTTAAAGCTACGAATCAATTTTTTTTGTTTGCTAAACCAATGACAGGGTGGATGGATGGACGATCCTATTTTTTGTGATTATAATTAATTTTACTCCGTACTCATATTTTCTAATTTCTAGAAACTTTTGGATCAGATTCTACACAGGAGCAGCAACTGAATGGCGACTGACGGGAAGTTCTGTGGATTTTATCAGTGATGATAACAACAACAACAATAATCACAACAATAATAATGATAATATGCAACTAGACAGGCTACTGTGTTGTTGTTATAGCACACAAACGGTGCAGCAACACACATAGACTGACACTAACGATATTCTTTATGCTGTCTGAAAACGACTGACTTGCCTATGCCCATCAACACATGTTCGTATCATACTACCCCCAAGTACGATATTATAATGTCATTTCCCTTATTAAAAAGCACACACACTTCTTGCACGCCGCTCATTGCGCAAGACAAACGGCCATCACGTGGCACCGGCGCCAAGCTGTGAGGCGTCAAGATGGCTGAATGTGACCTCGTTGCCACGTTTTTAATGAAGAGCGACCGACTTGAATGGCGTCTTTGTCCCAGCGCACACTGGCCCTTTATTGCACAACTCAGCCAAAGTGCATGAATGTGCAACTGAGATATTACATGCAGACAAGCTATTGTACTGTACATCCATCAGATGAATCAAAGTTCCGTTCTAATTTTGACCAATGGGGGAAAATCCGTTTTTACACAATTTTTCTGATTCAACATTAAGCCACCTCCCATTTCCAAGACTCAACGTGCCACTTTACAAGTGAAGTTGTATATGGAAATCTGAATAAAAGATATTTTTGGATAACGTGGCCCCTTTTTTTTAAGATCCTCCTTGTGGAGGGCAACACCTCTGCTTGAAGGATCTTTGCCATGGGGAGTGGGCGGGCTTTAGGACCACGCGTCATGCAAATGGTCAGTCACTCACAAAACACTTGAGCGGCTGCAGCTTCTTTTCCTCTTTCCTTTTCCTTCTGTCAAAATTTCCGTCTTCACTTCCTTCCACTCGCACCTTTTTTTTTTCCGCACGGACTCCCCGACAAACGACTCGCCGTGCACGGGATTTCCCTTCCAACTTGAACACGTTTGGCGACGTCATTTGACGCGCGTGATGCTCCTGATGATGCTGATGGTGGTGATGAGGATGCTGAGGATGAAGGTGACGCTTCGGCCGCACTGATCCGCGCGCGGGCAGCGCCATGGCCGGCGGAAACTTAGGGCTTTGGACGGCACTTCTGGCGTGTGCGTGCGTGAGCGCGCATCAGCCTACGGGAGGTAAGACGCACGGCCAGATGGAATGCGCGTGCACGCGTTCACCATGCAAAGAATGTCCGATAATCGCGTGTACATTTTAGTCTATGAGGACTGTGCATGGAAATGGAAATAAATTCTCCGTATTATACTATGGAACATTAAATAGCATATTTTATGTAACCTATGGAATATTAATAAGAACTCAAAGTTCAATAGTTTTAATATTGTGGCTAATTATCAGAAAGCAGCAAGGAAAAAAAATGAAGAGTAATAGTCAAATAATTTACATTTTGTTACTCGCGGTTTGACTAACTGCCGAATAGACGAGTGACCAGCTCACATAAAAATCAACCATGAAATGACAGCATGCATTTGCTTATCCGATGCATGACTCCCTCAATGGGCACTTGATGAGGCGGCGGCCCCCCGCGTGGACCCTGAAATGGGATCCGACGGGCACATCAACAAAGTGGCCTTAATTACAGACATTAAAAAAAAAGGCGTACAAGGACACACGCCAATGTCACGTTTGAGGATCTGGAGAATCTGTCCGATTCTTGAAAAGAAAATGTCTTTGAAAAGTAGGAATGCGTTTGATAGAGGGAGGTGAACCTCAAGGAGCGCATATGGAACAAATCAGGGAATAGTGATGAGTTCAAACTGGCTCAATGGTGAGTTGAGACAACAGAAGGAAAGAAGGCCGACCCCACAATGATGAACGAGGAGGTTTTGTGCAAGGGGGGGGTCTATCCAAAAAAAATTCCCAGACGCAACTTTGGCAACATGAGCTCACAGTTCTGAAGTTCAGGTTTGAAATTCAGGCAAGAGAGTGCTGGGCAGTGATTGACAAGCATGTCACGGCGCTAACAAATGATGCTAATTGAAAGAGTAGCTTGATGGATGATCCTCTTTCATAAACGTCCTTCGCAGGCAAAAAACAATCAACTCCAATTGCCTCCGCCCCTCCCCGATTATTTTCCACCGCAATTAATTATAGCACACAAGCTTCCATTGTTGCAGGGCGAAAACAAGACAACGCAAAATCGCATTTGGATTGATTTCTCAGAAATGAAGAGTGTTTTGCTTTCAGCGCATGCTAATTCAACATGACTGTTTTAGATTAGCCAAAACGCTAATTAGCTACGCCAAGTGTGTGCCGACCAAACGTTCACACCACTAACTTGGGACATTTGGGTCCACCAACTAGCACTGATTTATTTTGCTAATATAAACCGGAACAAGGTGTCTTTGTTTACAATAAAGAAAGCTTATCATGCGGAGAGCCCGACTCTATTTGCCTGCTTATTTTATTGAGCGTGTAAATAAAACCTGGAGTTCCTCCTGTGTTTATTTTTTTATGCGGCAGGAGAACAAATGAAGTGTTTTTGCCACTCAGGAAACTTTGAAGACTTGTCGAAATCCTCCTTTGTGTTGACACCAACCTTCGCCACCACTAATGATGGCCGAGGTGGGGGGGCAGCATGATGAACTCCACAGAGAGCGGGAGGTGTTCTTTTTTTTTTTTTTTTTCTCCCGCTGAACAAAGCTCAGCTGGGGAGTTATTAATGCTGGATAAAAAGCAGACTCAGCAATTAAGCAGTGTGAGTCATGGGAGACGGGAAAACGGGGAGAGCAAATTGCGCCGTGCATGTCGACCTTGCCGAGCCAGGGCGGTTTATTAAGGACGGAGAAAAAAAAATAAAATAAATGACAGCAGGCCGTAAGACCCTTGACTCGATTTACCTTCTACGTTTCGGCTCGGATCTCGTTCGAACGAACGTGATTCTTGGTAATGAGATTTTAAAAAAAAAACTTGAATCATCTCCCAAAGTTGGAAGAAGATTGCTTGTTCCGTTCTTCTCTCCAACTCGTCAGCTGAGGATAAATCCCGCGTCAAGAGAGCCGAGCCAAGTTACACGTCAAAAGTCTCGCCGGCTGTCGCGGAAACACCCCCCCACCCCCCCCTCCCCTCCGGGTTTCGACAGAATGTTATACTTGGAAGACGACAGGCGAGCAAACGGTCAATTTGGCATGTTGGCCGCCGACGGACCCCCGCTGCTCTTTGGAACTTTTTCAAACAGCGAGGGAGCTGATTACCACCACTGACTTCTCTTTCCGCTTCAGTCAGACTATGTCTGCCTTCTGAGAAACACGCCGACTGTTTGCGTAAAACATTCGATGAATTTAATCCTACCAGCCGTCACGATGCACAGATCCAAAGAGAGAGCGAAAATCCTGTTAGGAACAAAACTAATCCCTCAAACGCATCCTGGACGATGCTGCAAAACATCCTTCTGTCCGTTCTCGGTTTTTATCTCATGGAAGCCAAACAGTTTTTTTTTCTTTACAGGGAGTCGGGCCGGGTATGGCGGACCCGGCGTCGAGGAGAAGCGCTACGAGACTACGGTCCCGCTTCAGCTGGTCGGACAAGAGTGGAAAGCGATGCACCTGTTGCAATCTCAGGTGAGGCCCGGCGCATCCTAAAATGGCCGCCTCCGACTAATCGTACCGGCGTGGCTCGGCAGAATCACCCGACGTCGCTAAAGCTGCGGATCGAGGCGGAAGGTCGACAACTGTGTTTGACGCTGCGCAAAAACCAGTAAGTTACACCCTCCAGCCTTTACTCCGAAACAAAGCGGCGAGAAAACAACCCCCCCCCCAACTCCCGATGTTGTCTGTGTTTGGACATCTGGACTTTATCAACGGCGCAGAGCCGAGCCGCCGGCGTCCCAGACGAGCTCATAATAAAGTCAGCGCAGCAGGTTCACGCCGGGCCTCGCGGAACAAACGGCAACATGACATTTTGCTAACCGTAGCCAAAGTTCAACAGTCAAACTTGATGACTCGGCACAGTCCGGTAAGTCAGCTCGCTCCGCAAGGTCAGAGTCGTTGCCCCGAACGCTTGGCCTGCTTTTGCAATTAAACGAGGTGAATGGACTTCGTTGTGTGCGCATAAGCAGCCAATTGAGAAACTCAAGAATGCGCAGACCTGCGTGTGAATATCTCGCTAAATCATCTCAGGGTGTCATCGCCTCCCCCTCCCCGATTATTTAATCCTTTTGTTGAGGGGGAGGTATTCATCACCGCCAGGCCTGTAATTGGGATACCTCGACTCATCTGTCCTCCAGACGCTGCGCGGAGATGACACTTAATTGATTTCCAGGGGCACGCCTGAGCTCGGTCGCATCAATCTCAAGGCCGAGTGTCACCGCGATGATTGCGTAGCCTCCCATGCTAATGGCTATCGCGTCCGAGCGTCTCGCCGCGTCTCCACGCCAGGCGGGTGTTAAGAATAATAACGAGGCCGTCGGAATAAATGGAGCTGCCGTGACGACTTGTCGCAAAGATTAGCTTTCAAATTAGCTTTTGAGTCACAGTTCTCGAGCTGACTTTGGGAGTGCAAAAAGAACCTGTCTAGGCAATGTTGGGAATGAAGTGTTGGGATCGGAGTAATCGCTGGGAATTGTCTGCTCCACTTGGCACTAACGTCAGACACATCGCAGCCAGCGGGACTGGATCGCTTCCCGCGCTTCTGGAAAAATTATTCAGTCCCAGTTTTTTTTTTCCTTCTATGTGAAACCATTCACAACTTTTTTCCACAAGTGAAGCCGGGATATTATTAAAAGCACATTGCCTCGTGAATCTCTCTGACGGCTTTTATTGAGCTAATTGGCCTTCCAAGATTAGCTTTTACGGGTCACATAACTCTTTAAATGATTTCATCCGCTCCGCATATTTCCATTTAATCCGCACCGAAACTTTGATGCACTTGATGCCCCTCACATTTGTCACAATTACCTAAATGTAGTCAAGAAGTCGCCGGGCTTTGCGCCGTCTGGAACAAATGAGACACGAGGCCAAAGAAATGATGGCGTTCGGAGCAAGAGTAATGGCCGCCGAGGTGTCGGTGCACAAAAAAGGTCAATTAACAGCGCCATTTTGTCTCGTATCAAAGCCGATGACAAATTGCCAAGGAGGGACCTGACTAATTCCTGGACGTGTTCAGTCTGTCCTCACTCCCGTTGCAAAACTTTTGTTAGTCTTAGTTGTTGTGCGGCGAACTTGTTTTGGCTTTCCGCCGCTGTTGTTTTCCCCCATCGAATAGATCAAAAGTAATTTGAACTCTTCAATCTGCTGACAATGTGTTTTATGGCCCAATGTGTTTTATTTTTATTATTTTTTTCGGTGCTATTGTGTCTAGCATCACACGGGCGAATGCGTGCCTCCAAAAACAATGAAAAACGGCGCCCGCCGGTTCCATTTATCGTGTTGATTTGCGGCGTTGTCAAGATTACGAAAGTGTAAATGCATCTCTGACTCACCTCGGGGTCACTTTATTGATGATGAAATGTTTTTATTTTGCTCTGTTTCAATTTACGTATCCTTGAAGCGGCGGCGCCTTTTAAAAGGCATCTTAAGAGATCTTCCTTGCGGGCCCCACAGCGCGATTGATTTTTTTTTTCCTCAAGGTCATCGCTAATCATTTGTTGTCTTTGGTTTTTATTCTAGGGGTCTGTTTGCAAGCGACTACAAAGAAACTCATTACCTACGTGACGGCACCGCAATCACAGGGTCGCACAACTCGCTGGTATGGAACTTTTGGATCCTGTTATATTAAGAACATCAATGACGATTCCAGCCACACCGAAAAAAAAAGCTGGAATTTTAGGAGAATGAAGTTGTATTTATTATTATAAATGTATTTATTAGTATATATTTTTATTTGTACCTTTATTTATTTATTTATTTATTTATTTATTTATTTATATTATATTATAATATATAATATATTATAATATATAAAAATACATATAATATATTTGTAATATATAATATATTATATAATTATTCATTATTATAGTGTTTATCTAGAAAGACTGTTTTTATTTTAACAACATTAATATTGGATGAGTCCGATGAGGTTAGAGAAGCGACTGGTATTTTTTTGGGGGGGGAGACTTAACTCATTTATAATGGATATATGCATAAAAAAGCATTAGGTAAAATGGAAGTGTCAAATTGTAGACTAAGTGTGCCTGAAAAGTCAAAAGAGATGAAATATTCACCGCTTGGTCTTGTTCTCGTTAAAACACGCATGCCCGGCTTTTCGTTTCAAACGTCACCGCACATCACTGTCGGGCTTGAATTTTGAGTTTGAAGCCTGGCTTGGAAAAGGTTTTCTTCTTAATTAAGGCTCACTGCTACTACCACGGCGAGGTGGAGCACCATCCAGACTCGGACGTCAGTTTGAGCACCTGCAACTCCACACTCAGGTGAGTCCGCCGTTCTTTCAGGATTAGCGGAGTGATATTAGCGACACAAAATGTGTGCAGGGGCTTGATATCCGTGGACGGCAAATCATACGTGGTGGAACCAGCCGCCCACGGCACCCACGGCACTCACTGGATCTACTCAACGCAACACCTCCACCTTACTACCGGCACCTGCGGGCATCTGTCCAACGGGTCGGAACCGGTCGCTCTGCCGGACGGCGACCCGTTGAAATCCTTCAGCACCAGGGTGAGGGTTTCCTAAATCTTCCACTCCGCAATCTCCACTTTGCTGCAGTGGCCTTTTACAATTTCACCTCGCCTGAATTTGACCCCGATGAAAATCTGCATGGTGGAAATTATTCGTGAGATTGTCTTTTTATATTTCTATCCCAGCGCCGCTGAATTATTCAATCGGCCCTTCCGGTGGGTCTAATGGCAGCCATTAGTGTTACGGCGTACCGGCAGACAAAAAAAGCTGCGGGAACGGTGCTAAACGACGGCGCACGCATCTGCTTTTAACTCGCCCACCTCACCCGACCTCTTTTAGAGATCGGGACTCCACGCTGGGTGTGATCAATGGCCGCAGGCAGGAAACGCTTACCATTCCGATCTACGCATCACCCACGTCAGGGACTTTCCACTCCCCCGTTCGTGATTTCCATCTCTTGTAAATCATTCCCTTGGATGCGTGCATGTTTGTCGGGACAGACGCCAAACATGTGGCGCTTCAAAACGCTCTTGCGCAATTCTCCCTTTATTGTTACGGCATATTCCGATAATTGCTCGACGATGATTAAGCGCAGGCGTTAACAATAAGCAAACAACAATTTATTTCCCTTTGGGAATCTAAAAATCGGACTTTTGTCCTGACTGACTTCGAGGGGTCAATTAAGATCGCATGTACTCACAAGTATATGCAAAACACAAGGAACGCCGCTCTATAGCGCCAACTACTGCCAAGGAGGACTCAATGCAATTTTCAACTTGTACAAAAGTTTCTACTAAGCAAAACACGCGCACACACAATGGACGGATAAAAAGACAAGTGGTTTTGCCCGAGAGCGATGCAACTCAATGTGTCCACACGGGTGTTTTTGATAAGCTGTGGGACTTCTTTGATAAGCTGCGCTGAGGCGGCTGAGATAAGGGGCGTCCTGGAAGACAGGGGGGGGAGGGGGGGCTGGCACGAGAACACTCATCCTGAATCGCTTATGAAAGGTGATGCTACACGGACGTCGTTGCTGTTATTTCCGTTTTATCGGGGCATTAACGCTCTGAGGTGCAAACAGTCCCTGCGGTAAAAAGTTGTCAAAAAAGACCTTAATCTTTTAAAAATGGAAGAAGGCCCATTCCGACGGGACTTGAGGGAAGGCAATATGTTGTTTTCCGATGTTATTGGAACAAGAGCTGTGGGATTGGAGTTCGGAAGTTCGACAGGTTGCCAGCTGTGGAGAAAGCAGGAAGGCTTCTGATAAGAAGCGAAGGTTGGAAGAGGTCCGCAGGTCACACCGATGTGTCATCACCCAACAATTTGCCCTATTGCAGCACAAGCGGCACATCCAGAGCACCACCAAGTACGTGGAGCTGATCATCGTGGCCGACAACCGGGAGGTAAGCGCGCCGTCGCCGATTTCCTTTCCATCCCCGACGCTCGGCCTCAGTTTCAGAAGCAAGGCAAGGACGTGGAGAAAGTCAAGCAGCGTCTGGCCGAGATCGCCAATTACGTGGACAAGGTGAGCATCCGATGGGGGCAGATTCAGGTGATTGGTGATTAAGCGATTCTGGATCAGTTCTACAGGGCCTTGAACATCCGCGTGGCCCTGGTGGGGCTGGAGGTCTGGAGCGACATGGACAAGTGTCCCGTCACGCAGGACCCCTTCACCACCCTGCATGAGTTCCTGGACTGGAGGAAAGTCAAGCTGCTGCCTCGCAAAGCCCACGACAACGCCCAGCTCATCAGGTCCGACTCGACTTTGGAAATGGAATGACTCCAACCTCAAATAATTCTCCTTCCTCAGCGGGGTGTACTTCCAAGGCACCACCATCGGCATGGCGCCCATCATGAGCATGTGCACGGCCGAGCAGTCCGGAGGTATCGTCATGGTACGTCATGTTTCCCATGTAAACCGTAATTAGCTTGGTTTTTAATTCACGTCCAGATGTTTCTCCACATCCCAGATGGCACAAATTGATGACACACATTTATTAGGCTCACCTGGAGAACCGTACAATCCATCTGGTTGAAGATACCCAAACTCATTTCTGCTAGCCCATCTGAAGCTCCACCTCCCTTTCAGGATCATTCCGACAACCCCCTAGGTGCGGCTGTCACGCTGGCCCACGAGCTGGGCCACAACTTCGGCATGAACCACGACACGCCCGAGCGGGGCTGCGGTTGCCGGGTAACGGCGGAGCGCGGCGGTTGCATCATGACGCCTTCCACCGGGTGAGCGGCCATTTTTAAAGCTCATTTTCTCTGCTTTTTGCTCACAAACTGATATTTTGAATCAAGCCAACCCTTCAAGATGAACTTTTTTGGGGAATAAAATATGAATACATCTTTTTGTCATTCTTGGTAGATTAAACAAAAAGAGTTGTGTCTTGTTCCCGGGCCGGCCACTCTCGCTTTATTCTCAGCCAGTCGCTATTCTTTGACACACATGCAAGTTTAATGTCGGAAAAAAAATCTCTCCGTGGCGACTGATAAATACTTAAGCACTCTTCCAAAGCGTCTCCTTCTGCACTTTTTCTCCCAAGTTGGCCTGAATATCCCGGCGTTGTTGTTTGCACGTCAGCTTTGGAATACGCCGAGGTGCTAAACATAGAAATATTAATCAGGTCCAAATAAGACGTGACGTTTATTTGCGGCGCAAATAATCCTTATTGCTTCACGTGGCAGTGTGTGATTTTTAAATCCGGGATTAAGGCACTGGTGTATTCAAAGGCGCAACTCTTCTATCTTTTGTTGGCGACATTTGCACCCCCCCCCCCCCCCTCGCGTTTGAATGTTTTGAAAAGGCGGGCCATTGTCATCAGTTTTTCTCATCTGCTACACAACAGACCCCCGCATAGTCACAGATTTTTTTTTCCTGGCCTCTAATTAACATGGATGCTTTAAGATCATCTGACTACTTTTTAGCTTTTCCGTCGGAATATTTAAAGGGTGATCGAATGAGACGCTCAGTTTGAACTTTTGGGTGTGCCTCATCTCAGTCGGAACATTTTGTGTTTACTTTTTTATCTGTTGATAGCATCGCACATATGTCATTTGAGGAGGAGGTCAATACGAAACTACGAAACAGGCGTGGACGCGCTATCTCATCCAGGAACGAAATTAAAAACACTCCATCATGCATGCATTTCATATTTTGTAGTATGACAAAGAATGTGAGCAAGTCATCTATTTGGACTTCTCTAAAATATTTCATTTGGATTGTATAGTGTTAGAAAAAGACAGGGGTGTGTAGACTTTTGCAACTGTGCACAGGTATCCGTTTCCTACCGTGTTCAGCAGCTGCAGCAAGAAGGATCTGGTGGCCAGCTTGGACAAGGGGGTGGGCATGTGTCTCTTCAACATGCCCGAGGTCAAGGTGCTCTACGGCGGGCAGAAGTGCGGCAACGGATACGTGGAGGAAGGCGAGGAGTGCGACTGCGGGGAACTCGAGGTTTCCAATTCTGTGGAAATATTTGATTTTTAAAATTGTGCAGCACAATGGAAAGCGGCAATATGTTGTGTGGGCAGGAATGCCTGAACCCGTGCTGCAACGCCACCACGTGCACCCTGAAGGGCCACGCCGTGTGCGCCCACGGCCAGTGCTGCCACGACTGCCAGGTACGGCGCTCCGCCCACCTCCGCCGCCAAATGCTTACATGCTCGTCTTTCGCAGCTGAAGCCGGCGGGAACGCCGTGCCGCGAGTCGGGCAACTCGTGCGACCTACCCGAGTTCTGCACGGGCGTCGGCCCCCACTGCCCCGCCAACGTTTACCTACACGACGGGCACGCTTGCAGCGGCGCCGACGGATACTGCTACAACGGCGTGTGCCAGACGCACGAGCAGCAGTGCGTGACGCTGTGGGGGCGAGGTAAGGGCAGAAGGGGGGAGAGCGCACCCCCGCTCCGCCGGCAATGACTTTGCGCCGTTGTAGGTGCCAAGGCCGCGCCCGGCATCTGCTTTGAGAGAGTCAACTCGGCGGGCGATCCCTACGGCAACTGTGGCAAAGACGCTAAAGGATCCTTTGCCAAATGTGACGCACGGTAAACTTATGCTTACACTTTCTCGCACCACAACAACGAGGCGCTCTAAAGTGTCCAACTCCATCTCAATGGCTTCTGCAGGTGTCCCTAATCTTGCGTCCGCTTTCACAGAGACGCCCAATGTGGTAAAGTCCAGTGCCAAGGGGGCGCCAACCGCCCCGTCATTGGCACCAACGCCGTCTCCATAGAAACCAACATCCCTTTGCAGGATGGCGGCCGGATCCTGTGCCGCGGCACGCACGTCTACTTGGGCGACGACATGCCAGACCCGGGCCTGGTGCTGACGGGGACCAAGTGTGGTGGCGGAATGGTGAGGAAAATCTTGAATGTCCATTTTGTTGTTTGGAGGGATCACCTCAGGGTTCTTCTTCAGATGTGCCTAAACCGCCGGTGCCAGAACATCAGCATTTTCGGCGTGCACGAGTGTGCCGCCAAGTGTAACGGGCGAGGGGTGAGTGCACAATGGCGTCACCCCTACATCCATTCATCATCAGATTTTGGGAATAAGCCTCATCCTTTTTTTTTGGTCAGGTGTGCAACAACAACAAGAACTGTCACTGCGAGGCGCACCGCGCACCACCTTTCTGCGACATGTCTGGTTTCGGCGGCAGCGTGGACAGCGGTCCCGTCCGACTGGCGGGTAAACTCAAAGGTCACGCTTATCTCATTTTGCTCAAGTCTGATTCTGAGCCTATTTGGGGTGACAGATGGCATCCGTGTGACGGTGGGTGTCCTGGCGGTGCTGCTCTCCTTGGTGGGCGCTGCAGTGGTGGTGTGCATCAAGCGGAAAAGTCTTCGGTGGGTGCTCTCCAGCGCCAAGAAGGACCCAACTGACAAGCTCAGGTATATTTTGAAAAACCAATTGTGTGTCCTCTTGTCGTTGACCCCCTTATGTATTTTCTTTAGATCTGTAAAGGCCTCAACGGGTGCGGCATCCACTCCCAAGCGGGATCAGCCGACGGGTGCGCCGTCCCCATCTCGACCGGCACCGCCTCTGCCCCACAGCGCCACCATCTTCAAGGTACGTTTGGTGGTGATGATGTCATCACATGGCGGGACATGCCTCACCCCCACCCCGATATACCCCCCACACACACACACATCCAGCTGCTGCACATTAGTCGAGTTTGTGTCATGTGGTTCTCATCATGGAGGTTTTCCCGAGGATGTTTGAAGTGGAGTGCGGTGCAGGTGAGGTCATCCTCCTCTTCCTCCGGTGGTCGTGGGTGGGGGCCACATGAGCTCATATGTACTCTTCCAACATCTGGTCTAAACACCAAGAGCTCATTTTTTGGCTTGTTCGGCCTCTTTTGCTGTGGGTCACCTCACATGATGATGACTGGTCCCAGTCTGTCCCAAACTTAATCCCAACACTGTTTTGGCCATGAGTTCTTCTTACCTGGATGTTGACAAGTCTCCATCTTCACTACAGCCCCCTCACAGGGGACCACAGCTCGCGCCACCACCGCCGTACCCGTCGCACAGCCTGCACCGCTTGCCCCAGTACCAGCCGTTCACGCTGAGCGTATCCTTGGGCCCGGCGCCGCCACCGCCCGCTCCTCATCTTCACCCTCACGTTCACGTGGCGGTGGCGAGAAGCACGGCTGGGGCGTTTGCCGGCCTCAACGTCTGCAAGACGGTGAGCATCCAAAAATAAGAATTACAGTATTTAAGGTTCTATTTCTAATTTTCAGTCATTAATGAAGAAACTAATTAGTTAATTAAATCGTAAATTAATTTCAAAGTAGTTTTATTATTTATTATTATTTTATACGTGAGGATAAGTGGTTCATATAATGGATAATGTATGTGTTTAAATGTTCACTATTAATTTATTTTAGGTGGAAAAGAGAATAAAGTATCAAATAAAGTATAGATGACAATTACATTTTAAATATAAATATATAAAATATAAATTTAATGCTCGAGGAAAATGTGTGCTTCGGAAATCCTGGACAATGTATGACGTGTGGTACCGAAAAAAAAGGTGCCACTTAAAACGCTCCCTCCATAGACTTAATGATAAAGATCGCCCCCCTGTGGAATCGTCCTGGTATTGTTTCTTTCCCTTTGCGCTGTATTGTCAACAAGTTTATGGAGGGTTCGTTTTTATTATTATTAATAATAATAATAATAATAATAATAATAATAATAATAATAATAATAATAATAAGAGTAGTTATTATTGATTATAATTATTATAATTATATAGATATATACAATGTTATATCTTTATTTATCAGTCAAAAATGAACAGATAAATGAATTAAGTGAATCTTAAATTAATTTCCAAGTAGTTTTATTATTTATTATTTTGGACGTGAGGATAAGTGGTTCGTATAATGGATAATGTTACACTTGATACTACACTTGATCTTATATATATATATATATATATATATATATGTTTATTATATGTTTCCTATGTTTCCTAGAGAAGAAAGTATGCAATAAACTATAAATTACAATTACATCTTATATATATATATATATATATATATATATATATATATATATATATATATATATATATATATATATATATATATATATATATATATATATATATATATATATATATATATATATATAATTGTTATATATATATATATAATTATAATTACAATAATCACAATAATAACTATCATTGTCATTGTCATTATCATTATTAATATTAAAAACAATTCCTCCATAGACTTGTTGACTAGAGTGCAATACCAGGACGATTCCACAGGAGGGCGATCTTTACCATTAAGTCTATGGAGGGAGCGTTTTAAGTGACACTTTTTTTTTCAGTACCACACGTCATACATTGTCCAGGATTTACGAAGCACACATTTTCTTCGATCATCAAATTTATATTTTATATATTTATCTTTAAGATGTAATTGTAATTTATAGTTTATTTCATACTTTCTTCTCCTTTCCACCCAAAATAAATTATTAGGAAACATATAATAAACATATATATATATATATTTATACATAAAATATATATAAAATTATAATTACAATAATTACAATAATAACTATTATTATTGTCGTTGTCATTATCATCATTATTATTATTAATATTAAAAACAATTCCTCCATAGACTTGTTGACTAGAGTGCAATACCAGGACGATTCCACAGGAGGGCGATCTTTACCATTAAGTCTATGGAGGGAGCGTTTTAAGTGACACTTTTTTTTTCAGTACCACACGTCATACATTGTCCAGGATTTACGAAACACATAATTTCTTGGATCATCAAATTTATATTTTATATATTTATCTTTAAGATGTAATTGTAATTCATAGTTTATTTCATACTTTCTTCTCTTTTCCACCCAAAATAAATTATTAGGAAACATATAATAAACATATATATATATATATATATATATTTATATATAAAATATATATATAATTATAATTACAATAATTACAATAATAACTATTATTGTCATTGTCATTATCACCATTATCATTAATATTAAAAACAATTCCTCCATAGACTTGACTAGAGTGCAATACCAGGACGATTCCACAGGAGGGCGATCTTTACCATTAAGTCTATGGAGGGAGCGTTTTAAGTGACACTTTTTTTTTCAGTACCACACGTCATACATTGTCCAGGATTTACGAAGCACACATTTTCTTCGATCATCAAATTTATATTTTATATATTTATATTTAAGATGTAACTGTAATTTATAGTTTATTTCATACTTTCTTCCCTTTTCCGCCCAAAATAAATGAACTATTTATCTGAGTTTAAATAAACATTTAAACACATACATTATCCGTTATACGAACCACATCCTCACGCACAAAATAATAAAATATAAAACTACTTTGAAATTAATTCAAGATTCAATTAATTGATTCATTAGTTCATTAATGAATTAGAAATATAACATTATATAGAATTATATAATAACAATAAGAACTATTAGCACACGTTTTCTTCTATCAAGTTTATTTTTTTAAATGTTATGTCATCCTTTTGTTTGTTTTCCTCTTGCGTCAGGAAGCAGAACGGCCTGGCCCACCTCAGAAGCCCCTACCTGCAGACCCCCGGACCTCTCACCCTGCACTTGGACCCAGACCCAGGCGCCCACACCCTGCAAAGTGTGTTCACCAAAAACATAATCCACTTCATACATTTGGCATCTATAGGCAAATACAAATATTATTTCCTTCTATTTGTGTTTTTGTCAGAAGTGTGGCCAAGCAGCCAGCCACGCTCCCCAAGCCTCGCGTGGTGGCCAACGTCAAATACAGCAGATGACGTCACAGCGGCGGAAGGTGAATTTGTTTGCACTTAGGACTGCCTTCAAAATGGCGGCCCTGGCACACCTTGGTGCTAAAAGTTCAGGTACACGCAAATGAACTATTTATCTGTCTGATCCCTATTTATTTGTTGCCACGCAGTGCACTGTGCCTGACACTTTTTTTTTTGTTTTATATTAAGAGCCAAGAGTTACAGCCATGTTTGTTGTCTTGTCTTCTCTCATTTATGTTTAAAAAAAGAAAAAGGTGATTGTTATGAGCGCTTACCTGTGAGCAACCTTGACTTTTTCCAGTTTAGTCATTAGGTGTGTGTTGACAGTCAAAATAGTTTTTTAAATTTTGTTTTGTTAGTGAAACATCAAACAAACAACAAAAAAATGTCTAAAATGGGACTGAACTTGTTACTTTTGATACAATTTAGCCTGTGTCCATGCACTATTTTTTACAACTTTTTGCTTTTTAAAAAAATATCTATCAGTGCGCATGCACGCGCGCACGTGTGTGTGTTCCAGGTGAACACATGTTTTTCCAAACCAAATGTTTGATACATTCCATGTGCAGTAAAAGACTGTCCAAAGTGTCCTTTTCTTTGTGTCTAATCATTTTTGGTGCAATCGTATCGAATTTATGTGACAAAAAAAAAATTAAGCTCACATTTAATTGCCTCTGATTTCATAATATTAAATATTTGACTATTATTAACTGAATTTGCTCCACAATAATTGCTTTATTTGCATGTAGATTTTGGTCTTGAACGGTGTAAGCTTGACCAGTACGAGAACACGTGGGACAGGCAAGCGGGTGGGGCTTTTGCGGTCAGACGGGCAGTGTCGTGCAACAAGTGCAGTCGGGACGGCAGGAGCACCAACTTGCAACGCGACATGAGTGACAACGCCAAAATCAAGCACCAAAATGCATGCGAGTCCGAGGGTGCATGCGTTTTGGGTTCCTTTAGTTTTGGGGACGAGCTGGAGCTGAATCGCTTCGACGGTTTACCTTTCTCGTCGCGGTACTACGAGCTGCTAGCGGAGAGGAGGACGCTGCCTGTGTGGACTCTGCGGCGAAGGTTGGAAGACGCGCTCGTTCACGACCAGATTGTGCTCGTGTGCGCGCACGCCGACGCCGGGAGGAGCACGCAGGTGAGGGCACAATAGGTAGATCACCAAAATAAGAGCCCAAGGTTATCTTGAGCTCCATCAAATAAATCGCCTTTTCAAAGACATAATAATGTTCCTTTGACATTGTTGGTGATTGCAACAAGATGGAAATTTCTTAATTCTGCAGATCCCTCAGTGGTGCGCAGAGTTGTGCCTGTCGGCCGGCTACCGCTACGGCACCGTGGTGTGCACGCAGCACGTGGAGCAGCGGGTTGTGGACTTGGCCTTACGCGTGGCCGACGAAATGGACGTAGCCGTGGGCCATGAAGTGGGCTACCAAATCGGCCGGGAGACGTGCTGCTGCTCCGACACTGTTCTCAGGTCGGCACCTCTTTTATTGCAAAAACAGGTTCATGCTATTTAAGTAGAACCTTTGAGAAAATCTGTGTTCTCAGGTACTGCACCGATGACATCTTGCTCAGAGAGATGATGTCCGACCCTTTTCTGGAGCATTACGGCGTGATTGTCATTGACCAGGCCCACCAGAGGACGGTGAGCACTGACCTCCTGCTGGGCCTCCTGAAGGACATCGTGGCGCAAAGACCCGAATTGCGGGTGGTGGTCCTCGCCGCACCGCCGCTGACGGACAGCCTCCGCAATCACTTCCGCAGAGCCCCGACCCTCAGCTTGGAGTCACCTTTGTCGGGTCAGCCTAAGGTGGTACGGAGTGGGGGTGGAAAAGACTACTTCTATTCTGCTCTGAGGCTGGTTCTGGAGATCCACCGCACCAGGGAGGATGGTGACGTCGTGGTGTTCTTGGCATCAGAGGAGGTGCGTTTTTGTTGAAACTAATCCATCCAAAAAGTAGTCTAAGGTCTGACTCCTTCCACAGGAGGTGAACTGCGCCCACGGCATCCTGCAGAAAGAAGGGAGCAGACTTGGAGCGCACCTCGGTCAAATGTTGCCCACGGTCCTGGGTCCCGGCCGGGGAGGACTCGGGCCTCCTCCAGATGAGCGAGGACCAGGCGGAAAAACCAGGAGAGTTTTCCTCGCCACCCGTCACGCAGAGGATACGTGGTGGGCCATGGACTCTGTCAACTTTGTCGTCGACTGCGGAGTCCAGAAAAAAATGGTGTACAATCCGAGAATAAGGGCCAACTCCGAGGTGCTCCAGTCCATCAGTCGTTGCCAGGCAGAACTACGCAGGAGGTTGTGTGGACCAGCAGGTACAGTCGTTGCATATCTGTTTGATATAAAAAAAAAAAAAAAGGCTTCTTGTGACTGTTGAAGAGCAGCAGTTAGTTAGCAGCTATTTTTGGTTGGTGTCAAATACTTTGAAATTTGGAACTGTCCTGATTTCAGCTTTTTCTGTCGCAGGTAAATGTTTCTGTTTATACGCGGAGGACAACCAACTTCCCACATGGAGATCCCCGCAGATCCTGGAGTCCAACATCACGGCCACCGTTCTCTTCCTGAAGAGGATGGAAATCGGCGGTTTGGCCCAGTGCGAGTTCATCGACCGACCCGGTGAGCTCGGCGGGAAAACTCTTGCTAATTGTCTGCTACCAAGATCCAGAGGGAGGAGGTCTGGTTCCCACGTTTTGTGCTCAGTCTGTTTGGACTCATCCAGGCGTGATTGACCCGAGCGGACACTCGCCGGCTGCCTGCCATTGTTTGACAGTAGGGCCAAAAGGGGGTCAACTCATTATTGATTACGCAACCTTTCTTGACTTCCTGAGCTGTGATTGGTTAATCTGCGTGTCAATCATTATGGATACAGACCAGCACAGGAACTTCCTCAAACTACTTCTATTTTGATTACCAATGGGTGAGTTTTTGTCCTCCCTCGGCACAGATCCCGAGAGTCTCATGCAGGCCCTGGAGGAGTTGGACTACCTCGCGGCTCTGGACGACGACGGCAACCTCTCCGAGATTGGCATCATTATGTCTGAAATCCCCCTGGAGCCTCAGCTGGCCAAAGCTTTGTTGGCGTCCTGCGAGTTCGACTGCGTCAGCGAGATGCTGACCATAGCGGCCATGCTTTCAGGTACCAGCCAGAAAAAATACACTTGATTGCTGCACCTTGGATTGGATGGTTTTGTTTTTCAGCTCCCAACTGCTTCCTGGAACCTCCGCCCGGAATGAGCCATGAAGCCTCACAGTGCCACAGGAAATTCCGGCACCATGAAGGCGATCACTTCTCCCTCATTAATGTCTTCGATACCTTCAAGAGAAGCCAGAAGGATCCGTGTAAGATTACGGGCTAAGTGTTAGCCACTTGGTTTTGTTTTATTACAAGATTTTCAGTTTTACCCTCAGATATCCGTGAAGAACAATGGTGCCGAGACAACTTCCTGGACTATTCGGCTCTCCGGACGGCGGAGAGCATCAGGGCGGAGCTGACCAACACGCTAAACCGGATCGAGCTGCCCGTCTCGGAACCGGCATTCGGCAGCAGGGAAAACTCAGCCAACTTGAAGCGAGCCCTGCTCGCTGGCTTCTTCATGCAGGTACATCGGCCAAATTCCATATTACCTCCTGAACGCTCCATTTTCAAATCTTTTGGCCTCCTTAAGGTTGCTCGAGATGTGGACGGCTCGGGGAATTACCTCATCCTCGCGCACAAGCACGTGGCCCAGGTGCACCCGCGATCCGGTTACGGGCCGTACCTCAATAAGCTGGGGCTTCCCGAGTGGGTGCTGTTCCACGAGTACACGCTGGCACAAAACAACTGCATGAGGATCGTCACAGAGATTTCACCACAAGTGTAAGTTTTGAGGAATCGGACACTTCCCGTCTCACGCTTAGTTTGACGTTTTCTTTCTCTGTTGTAGCTTCACTCAAACGGCTCCGCTCTACTACTTCTACAACCTGCCCCACAGCGAGAGCAAAGACATCCTGCAGGACATGTTAGAGCCACGCGCTACTCGCGAGAACGATAAAAACAAAGCTAGCAACCTCACTGACGACAGCAGCAGCAGCAACGTGCAGTCGACTGATCGCTGTGTCATCCAGTGAAGCATAATTGTTGGTGGAAGTGAAGAGTTTGGAACAATAGAAGCTCGTGGAAGGCATTTTTACTCAGAAAAAAAACATCTTTGCAAAACAGGATTTTATAACTCAATTCAATTAAAGACGGAATCGTCATCAGAATTTGACAAAATTTTATAATCATAATTCTTTTTTATAGCACTGGATAGAAAATCTATTGAATTTAAAATACTGTAAAATTTCTATATAAAGCCCAATAACTTTGCTTGTCATGTACTATATAATAAACTATTTCAGAATACTGACAAAAGTTTTATCTCCCACTTAAGTGCAGTCAATCACAGTGGATAACCGCATGAAATCTCAATAATAATAATAATAATAATAATAATGTTCATTTTTCTCTGGGAATTCCTCCCGCCATTTATTCTATGATGTGACCGGTCGTCACACGGTCAGATATTCTTTCAGTTTGTCCATGATGGTGGGGATTCGCTCGACTGGGATTACCATGACAGTGCGGAATGGTTTCATGGGAACGTCATCGAAGGACCAACGGCCGCTCAGGCACGTATCGGCTTCATCCTGAATCGAGAAGTGGAACTCTGAGACGGCGTGCTGCGAGAAGAAAGTTTGATCTCAGTTAGCAGATGTTTCTCACTCATGTAACAATTTTGGCAAAAAAACAACTATCGATGTAATGTAGCACTGTTTTGAGTACCTCATAGAAGAACTCCTCCTCGGCGTTGATGAACATGTATTCGTCCTTGGGGGCGGGGCCTTCGGTGGCAACGCTCTTGCATGTCTTGCTGATCATCAGGCAGTAGTGGTACTTCCCGATGGGCTTATTTGTACGCTCAGCTTCAGAGATCTCCTTCCTGTCAAAAATAAAGGTCATCAGGATGTTTGATTCTGGAAAAAAAAAGTTCTAATTGCATTTTTTCTTCCCGTAAGGAAAATATCTGACTAATAGGGATTTTCCAATCCATACACAGGGT
The DNA here is from genome assembly GCF_024217435.2 of Syngnathus scovelli. Taxonomy (NCBI): domain Eukaryota; kingdom Metazoa; phylum Chordata; class Actinopteri; order Syngnathiformes; family Syngnathidae; genus Syngnathus; species Syngnathus scovelli. The sequence goes on from NC_090867.1 coordinate 8,257,833, forward strand.
GCAGCAACTCACTGTAGCTGCTTGTGCAGCGGCAGGGCGATCTGTGGTGGCACGTTGACAAAGCGCTCGCTCAGCAGGAGGCCGACAGGCTTGGCGGTGTCGTCAAGTATCTGCTCCAGCTGCTCGGCGGCGCCACGGCCCATGCTCTTCTCGCATTGGTCCAGGATCAACTCTTTCACCTGCTCCACGCACTCCACGCCCTGCAGCGACAACAATGCACGTCGCAGACTGTCGGGAAATAGCGGCCAACGGTCTTACCTTTTGTTCGGTGAGGTTGAGCATGGTGATGAAGCCAAACACTTCATCCGGGTCGTCGTCGTCGCTGTCTTCGGGCACCTCTGCTTGCTTGGAAATGAAATTGACAAAACATTTAGGAAAAATACAAATATTTGTCAAATTAATTGTTTTAAAATATACAAACGGGATTAAATTTCAATACAGTCAATAAAATGTTCTCAAAATACAAAAATAATAACTGGAATTGGCAGTTAAAGTTCAAATAAAGGATAACATGTATAAAATACTAACATTTTTATAAAATTTAAAAATAGCAGCGACTCACCTTGATGACACTTCCGACGTGATTTTGCTGGATAATGATGTCCGTCATCTCTGACGTGTTGACGTGGGCCTTCAGAAACAGCTTGGAGCAGAACAAATCACCGGAGGGGTCAAAACGCTTTCACACTTTAATAATTAAAAGAAAAATGTTAACGAATACAACCAACCTGTTGCAAGAGCTTCTTGATGCCGTTGAAGTCGTTGTGCGAAACGGCGTGCGCTTCAAAATCTACAGTCACCTCCTGAAGCGCAAACAAATCTGCTTATTTTAAAGCGCCTGCAAAGTGCACGAACACTAAAAAAAAAGATTCTAAGCACAACTACGAGGCTAAAGTCACACATTGTTGTCATACACCTGTGTTAGCATTAGCAACCTAGCGGGGCCGAGCCGATTGAATGTCATGCCCACCTCGTAAATCTCCTCTACCGACGTTTCGCTCTCCTCCCCGGAGGAATCGTCTTCTTCCCCAGGACTCTCGTCCGAGCTGTCGTCGCTTTCCTGGGGGTTCTCCCCGAGCCCTACCGCTCTCTTCTTAGCTGACGAAGCCATGCTGCAAACAAGGATCGAGCGTGCCCGTCGACCACGGTTGTCAACGAGTGGGCGTGGCGGGGATTCCCATACGTCACAGGCACAATGGCTCGCTGTAATAAAGAATAAAGCATTCAGTGAACGCAAAGGGCTTGCATTACTCAAACACAATTCTCCTTTATAGTTATCTCATCCTTTGCATACTTTTGACGCCAAGTTTTGCGACACTTTAGAGGAAACTTGTATACACGGAAGCCATTTTATTTCAGCCCCTCCGACTCGCCGTAGTTACGTCAGTAAACGGCGACTCGGATCGTCAGTTGGAATAAACTAATCACAAAAAGGGGTCACAGTTACTTAAATTGTGTTTCATTCGCAATTTACAGTCAGACATTTGTTATAGACTCTCAGAGAACATGAATTATGGCCATTTTAGAGGTGTATATTATCTGTTACACGCAAGTCGTGCTTGAGAAGAGTACATTAGTAAAGTTTAAAATAACGCGACCCCCATTTGTTTGCAATATGTGATCTATATGCTGACAGCTGTCCGCAAGCGAGAAAGCGTTGCTTATTTTTTTTTTTAATAACAATGTTGTCATTGCGACAATGGTGAAACTAATGTCCCGGTACGTTACAGGCAATGCAAGTAAGTGGCTTCTCATTAATTTTTTGTGTTTTGCGGCTTTATTGAATAATTTGTGAGTGAATAAGCTCATCAAATGCATTGCAGCTACTTCTATGTTGTTATCAGCAAACTGACAGTTGTTGGGTGTAGTTTAGCTTCCTGTGCATTCACGCCCTCCTTCGTTCTCACTTCACTGAGGTCTTGATGACAGTTCCATTCATTTTCCTGCAAATCTCAATTACAATTATCGATGAATAGTTAATTTATGGTGTGTAATTTCTGCAGCTTTTAATTCAAGATGAACGTGCTGCTTCTGAAGGAGCCAAGAGATGGAGAGCAAGGGGCCGATCCTTATATCCAGGTAGAGGCACGAAACAATAAAACAGAATATCATTTTGTCATATTTGAATGCTTGGCTGTCTATTTTGCAATGCTGCAGGAGATGACGTCACGTGGCCTGCAAGCAACCCTTCTGCCTGTGCTCTCGTTTAAGTTTGTTTCACTAAATACCCTATCAGATAAGGTAGCTAGACATTTTTCCCTCTCTTAGGTTTCTTTGTTAAAAATGTCATCTTAAATTCAAGACAATTTATATTTTCCCCAAAGCTTTTCCAACCAGAAAAACATGGCGGCCTCATATTTACAAGCCCGAGAGCAGTGGAAGCAGTGAAGATGTGCTTGGAAGACAGAAGAGAAGGTGAGACAAGATGGAGAACTCAGCCCTGCTTCGAAATGTGAAAAACACCTCTGAGAAATGTGTAAAGCAAAATGTAACGGTTTCGTTTTTCCACAGAATGGGAGCGCATGGCTAAAGACAAGTGGAACGCAAAGTCCGTTTATGTGGTGGGCAAAGCGACGGGCGCCTTAGGTAAAGTCACCTGCCACCGACATGAACACGCGAGGTGCCGTTAGCACAAGTCACAACGAGTTGCGACGCTTTGGTTATTGTTCTTGAGCAGGTGGGACACCTTCCTGAAGTGTGTCCTACCACCTTTTGTTCTTTTACGGCCTACAGAGCTTTTCGTAATGTTTGGAAACGAGGTGCTGTTGTAGTTGCAGGTGGTAGGAAGTAACTAACTGAAAATGTTGGCATTTATGTTTTTTTTTTTTTTCTTCGTCCCTTCAGTACGCCAACTTGGCTTGAACCCCCTCGGTGAGGACACGGGGACGGCGGAGGTCCTGTCGCGCGTCATCATTGAACGTACGGTGGCGTGCTTTCTGTCTATTTTGACATTAGAAGAAGGGTCGGGATATTAATGGAGTAATTCGCGTTCATATATGCGAATAAGACACGAAGCTTCCCTCTCTATGTAGGAGAGGACACCAGTATCCCTCCACTTTTCTTCCCCTGCGGCTCCATCAAAAGAGAAGTTCTGCCTGCAGCTTTGAGAGAGAATGGTAACATGTCCTTTTAGATACTCGCCCCCCCTATTGGATCTAATCCTGTGATGATTGTATCCTAGGAGTTCCCCTCGAGACGTTGACAGTCTATCAAACGTCCGAGCATCCTGACGTGGTGAAGAATCTTAGCAACTATTTTGCAGCGCAGGTCAGACCCGACTCTTGATGTACTATCTGGAGGCACACTGCTTGGGAATATAATATAAACATACCTCCATTTTTGACGACGTCACCCTTAGGGCCCCCCGGCGAGCGTGGCCTTCTTCAGCCCGTCGGGCGTCAGCTTCTGCTTGCCGGCCTTGCGCGGGCTGGCCGGTGAGCGGCTCGCGCAGATCAAGGTAAACCTGCACGGATGACAAAGACGCATAATTGAATTTATCAGTCACCAAGCTTGTCGTGTGTAGTTTGCCGCCATCGGGCCTACCACGCGGGACGCCATGCAGGCGGCGGGTCTGAGCGTCAGCTGCACCGCCGAGAAGCCCACGGCTCAGCACCTGGCGGAGGCCATTTGTAAAGCGCTCAAATGACCACCTGAGCTTTTTCACTCAAGCCTAAAAATCTACAGAAGTGTGTATTATTTTGTTATCGAACTGTATTGTATTGTTGGTTGTGTGTTTTTCTTAATTAAAGAGTTGACTTGACTGTTCAAAGTGGGTGTTCTTCAAAGTTCTTTCAAAACCAGCAGAGCATTATACAGCACTCTTTGGAGCTAACAACAAGTTTGCTTTTCACACCACGCTGTGGGACGAGACGCCCTCCCCATCCGGGTGATCACACCTGTCACCGGTCCTATAAAGCAACACGGCCCAAACTTTTTTTTTTTTGAGCAGACCACAAATGCTAAATGCCACCACGATGCTGACTTCCATCCAGCTGATCACTTCTTTGCTCCTTTGCACGAGCAACGGCGAGAAACTTTTCCACCATCGCGATCACTCGGATTTGCAGATGTTCAACGGCCAGCATGCCCAGAGCATAACGGACAAGTACACAGCAGAGGTAAGTAAAATACAGTGCGAGTAAAATTACAGCAAAACAGGAGAGGAACCCCCGTGACATTGACGTACCCCCATCTCCTTCAGCTGTTCCTCTCCCGATACGGCTTCATGAAGCCGGTGAGGTGGGAGGAGACGCGGGACAGCTACGAGGATCTGGACTACAGTGAGGGTTTCCTGGACGAGCTCCAAGTGAGCATCCAGGAGGGGACCTCGGTCCGTGGTTCCAGGGATCGCCCTTCGCAAGATGAAGAAAACCAAGCGTTCAGTGCAGCTCTTGAAAACTTCCAGAGGTTGTTCGGCCTGCCGGTGACTGGTGCGCTCGACGACGCCACCAGGGAGGCCATGAACAAGCCGAGGTGCGGCGTCCCCGACAAGGAGGAACCAGAGGACCCCGTTGAAGTGTTCAGCACCGAACCTGAACCCGACCAGAGTCTAGTCTTGGATGTTGAAAACAGGACCAGTGAGGACACTTTTAAAAAGACCGGGAACAACTACACAACAAGTGACACATTGCTGAGTGTCGCTAATGACTCTGAAACATACCTGGCGAAAGTTAACAGCTCAGTAAGTGGCCTCTTGGACACCAACACCACCGGTTTGGGCTCAGATTTGACACCAACGAACATCTCCATGGACAAGAGCTGGGCGAAAACGCGGCCGAGTCCGGCGGTGACACGCAGGAAGCGTCACCTGGCCGCCCTGGTGCACAAGAGCAGGCGACACAAGCGGGACCTGGGTGAGGCGGGACACGTGGCCTTCAGCAAGAACGTCCTGAAGTGGCGGCTGATAGGCGAAGGCTACAGCAATCAGCTGTCCATCGAGGAGCAGCGCTACATCTTCAGGCTGGCCTTCAGGATGTGGAGCGAGGTGTCGCCGCTCCAGTTCATGGAGGACAACCGCTCCCCGCTGGAGGACATTGACATCAGGCTGGGCTTTGGCACAGGTATGGAAAAATGATAATAAAAATCCTTGATTTTTTTTTTTTACACCTTGTTTTGTACGCCGTCTAGGAAGACATCTTGGCTGCAATCAGAGGTTCGATGGCAGCGGTCAAGAGTTCGCTCACGCCTGGTTCCTGGGCGACATCCACTTTGACGACGATGAACATTTTACGGCGCCCAATACCGGCAGTGGAATCAGCCTTCTTAAGGTGAGCGTCAAAGGATGCCTGGATCTTGCGGCTCCGTCAATCATCTTGAGTGGACGTCTTCTTTTAGGTGGCGGTTCACGAGATCGGGCACGTTTTAGGGCTTCCCCACATCTACAGACCTGGATCCATCATGCAGCCCAGCTACCTGCCCCAGGAGGCTGGCTTTGAAATGGGCTGGATGGACAGGAAAGCCATACAGAACCTCTACGGTGAGCAGGTTCTGGACGGGCATGGCAAGTTCTCCATTCAAAGCCTGTTTGCGTTTTGCTCGCAGGGGCCTGCAGGGGCCGCTTCAGCACCGTGTTCGACTGGATCCGACGAGAGAGGACCCCCTACGGCCAGATGGTGGTCCGCTTCAACACCTACTTCATGAGGGAGGGCTGGTACTGGCTGTACGAGAACCGCAACAACCGCACGCGCTTCGGCGACCCGGTGCCGCTGCAGATGGGCTGGCGGGGGCTCCCTGAGGACGGCGTGGACGCCTACGTGCACGTTTGGTCCCAGAAACGAGATGTCATTTACTTCTTCAAAGGTAGACTTCATCACCCAGTTGTTAGAGACATCTTCCAAAGTTCAGACCTCTTTTGTTATAACAGGCACCCAATTCTGGAAGTACGACAGCGACAACGACAAGGTCGTCACGCAGGACCCTGAGGGCCACCGCTATCCCAGGAAGATCTCAGAGGGTTTCCCGGGAATCTCCGGTCCCATCGACACGGCCGTTTATGACCGAAGAGACTCGCGTGTTTACTTCTTCAAAAACACTCTCGTAAGGATGTCAGCCGACAGCAGAGTCGAAACGTGTAATAATTGTCGGTTTTCTCACAGGTGTACGCCTTTAGCGTGGAGTCCAACGGCGTGGCGCCGGGTTTCCCCAAAGCCATCCGCGAGGTGTTCCCGCCGGTGTCCAACGGCGACCACCCAGGCGGCAACATCGACGCGGCTTATTTCTCATACGCGCACAACGCCCTCTTCCTCTTCAAGGACCAGCACTTCTGGCAGGTGGCGAACGGCCGCGACCGCCGCCGCCGCCCCTTCCTGCCGCGTAACGGCCTGCTGCCGCACAAGCAGGTGGAGCGGCAGTGGTTCGACATCTGCAACGTCCACCCCACCGCACTCAGGCTGACCCGATGAAGACCATTCAACAGTCTCGTCACAGCGGTTTGCACGTTCGGCTACAAAATGGAATCATATTTTTCAGTTTTCCACAAAGCACCCGGCAAAAAAGTAAATGAAAAGAGCGTGGATAACAAAAACAATCATTTTGTTGGCTACGGTAGAATTGAGACTGGAAATGTAATTACCCGTTTGCAGCTTTGAACGGCCGTCGATCACAGTAGCGTCTTGTGATTTAAATGAAAAGTGATTGAAAAAGGAGCAGCTGCTTTTCTTTGTGCCGTTTCCATTTCAAACTCATCACGCCAGCGTGGCACGACACAAACAAGATATTGATTGGCTAATCAATACGTACCTGGAGCACTTATTAATTCAGATGGGTTCGGAGGGATGGGGAAGGGGTCGAGACCACCGGTGGGCGGCGGATCACTAGCCTGACGCTGCAGTTGAGCTGAGGCATCCGCCGATAACTGCAAAGAGAAATCAATTAGAAGAAAATGAGGGAAAATGTCAGAATGAGATTATACACCATGCGTGTGATCTCTGTTACAGCCCAAGCTACAAACTTCATCGTGTCTTATAATCAACCTTGTGCCGTTCATTTGCGCCACTGGAGTGCAATGAAAATGTCAGCATGATGTAAATATGTTAAGATCCTTCTGAAAAGGTCTACTGTGGCAAAATAAAACCTTCCAGCAGAGGGCGACCTCGACCCATAGACGAGTCATTACCAGAAAGACTGTTATTCACAATTCTCTCCTCTTTAAGTTAACAGTGAAGAGATTGTCTGTTTTTAGAAGCCATTTGAATCTCGCAAGAGCGAGTGAAGCCTCACAATCCTCCCTTTCCTCTTTCAAATCAGTTGTTTAAAAGCATTTCATCATCAAATAGTTGTGCTCCGCTCTGAGCATCTTAAATGTTTGTAATTGCCTTTAGAGGCCACAAGATGGCAGAAAAGCATTTATTTTCTATCAGAAGCTCCTCAACTCACCATACATTGCAATAGTTTAAAGTTGGGGCCAAAGTATGGGTTAAAGTTCAGATTAAATATCTATTGTTTGAGCTATTATGTAAATAGCCAAAACGCAACACTTTTTTTTAATCAGCTAACCCAAAACTCAGCAGAAAATTGACGAGTGTGCAGCTCCTGTGCGAATACAATTGTCAGTCAGAGCGTACGTTGGCATTTGTGTATTGTTGTGGTCATTGCGCTCTCAGGCAGCAGGCATCATTAACGACTCGACTGGCGCACTCATGAACTTCATTATCGTGCGACGGGTTCAACAAAGACTAATTGGTCTCGGGTTTGTTTATTTGCACGGGCAGAGTGTGGCGTGGCCGCCGAGGGACGGATGCTCAAAGTAGAGCAGACTCATGGACAAATAACAGAGGCTGCTTTACTTTTGGCCATTGCCACCTGGAGGTATGCGTGACTTCTTTCTACGGATGGACGGATTGACCAATGACAACCAAGAACAGCATCGAGTCCAATCCAAGGGAATTCATGCACTGCCCCCGAGATTTTTCCTTATTCAAGGCCTCACTTCTTCTGCCAGCCAAGCGTTGAATAATTAAAGGAATTATCAGGCCAGGAGATCCAAAAGCCCCTCAGAAATGTGTCATGCCCCTGAGCAAAGCCTTGTTGGGGCAGGGGGGGGGGGGGGGGAAGAAAACCTGCCTTGTAGGACGAGCCACGTCCCGCCCACGAGGAGCTTTAATGACGCCACCGACGGCAAGCGAGCGTCGACTGGCGGAAAACAGCGGGACGCCACGCACGTCAAAAAAATTTAGCATTGCGTCCCCGAATGATGCGCTTCTATATATTCCCCCCCGCTGTTGGGTTTGCAATGTCGCCAGATTCCGGGCGAGCCGTTTTGCACAAAGAATGTGACTGACGCAACATTAATCTCCGGCACAAAACAAGACGCCTGGCACGAGCGCCGCCCGGCGAGGTTGCGTTGTCGCTCCCGATTTCTCAGCGCTCCGTCACCCCGAAAATCTTGAGTTCAAACAAACAAACAGGAACAATTCAAAAAACGGGGCAGGAAAGGAGGTTAGAACTTTCAAGAGCTTTTCTTTACCAATAAGCCGTGACCTACATGGGAGGCAGCCAGGGTGCAAATCCCAAGTAAGATTCCTGCCTGCTTTTGTGGAATGCGTTTCACGAAGGGGGGAGCATTTTGTCCTTTCGGGCTTGAAGCGACTAATCAACGCGTGGACTGTGCAACGATGATTACAGTTTGAGGTCGATTAACAGCAAAGTTGCAGCGGTGCCTTTAGCGTGCGCAAATATTTGACTCCAAATGAGACGGGTAGCACGGTCACTCGGAAAATAGATATGAATAAGCCAGCCGTCGACTCGACTATCATCCCTTAGTGACGACTGGGAATATTCTGAAGTCTTTCCGCCGCTAATGTCCTTCAAGGTGAAAAGCATGCATAATTCAGTCAAGCGTTCTGACACAAGTGAGCAGGGGGCTCATATTGGGGCGGAAATAAATCCACGGCTGACAGTGACGCGCCGAATAGTCATCGGCGGACGTTCCTGATTTCGCAAAGACTCGGCGTGGACGCCGGGCCCGCCGCCGCGCGCTAACACGGCCTCGGCGAATAAAACAAATAAAGTTCCCGTTGCAGCAGCGTTTCATCACGCATCACACCATGCAAATGTGTTACATGACATTTTCCATTTGCGGGGAAGCGAGGGAGGGTGAAAGGAATTTTTTTCACGGAAATTTTTTAGCGCCATATGCCCGTTTGCCAGGGGGAGGGTGGCGGAACACCAAGGGTGGGCTCGGCAAGGCAACAAGGCAACGCGTAATTTCCTTGTACAATTGGGGCGAGCGACCTGCTGTTACGTTCCAAAATGAAATTAAAGTAGCGCCGTATCGCTTTAAAAATGCGACAAGGGTTTGAGATCTTGACAGTCCCTCTCATGCGGGCGACCTTGCGCGTGCCCCCTCACCCCCAGACTCACAGCTGCCACTCAAAATGGCAACCTCAAAGCCCCCCTTGTCTTTACGTGGGGGTGTTGAGGGGGGAGGGAGTCACGTTTATTAGCTACTTAGCAAGCGGCTAAATGCTACATAATGCATGAGGTTGCACAATGCTTAATTACATCAGCGTGATTGGGATTCCTCATTGCGGTGTTTGATGGCGGCTCCCCGGGGAAGACGTATAATTGCAGACTTGTTTTCGTTTAGACTGGCCTGCAGTGGAGCGGGGATTAAAAGTCAGCCATCGGCGAAGGTAAGTCCATATATTGTACATAAAATACTAATAGGGAATGCCTTTTGATAGCAAATAAAGTGTTCCCCTAATTATCCATGGAAGAGGCGTGAAGGCTGCAGAGGAAAGTATTCACTTTGATACCTGGCCGCCGGAGTTTTTGATCCGATTGTTACAGGGGACAAATCGCACACGTGGCCAATTAAAATGTACGAGATGACATTGTGGGCTTTGTAAATGCAGGTGGGCTTAAAAGTGGGAGGCTAAATGAGGCTTGTTGGAAGTGGTGAAAGGCGAGAAGTTTTTTTCTTTTCTTTTTTTAAACTATCATATTCATCTTTAATGAGCAGGCAGAGGAAACCTTCTGTTCCCATTCTTGACTGCAGCCGCGGCTCATGACGGACACGCTAATTGACTTTTTTTATTGCCCAATCTTTAGCGCTGTAATGAAGTTGGGACTGTTATGTTTCTCTCATTACCTTTTCATTAAAGATATGAGCGGGAAATGGGTGTTGCCATAGCGATGCTCCGCCACCAGCAGCGGGTAAAAGAGCTTGCATTGTTTACTCTTCTGGCAAAATGGCCACGACGTCCTTATTTAGACCACATTGCCGCTCTTTGTCCCTAAGAGCCAATGACTCAATTTCATTCGAGATAGAAAATATTTTCTTTGGCCTTGGGGGAGGCCTGCACTCGACACTCGACATCGCAAGATCACAATGATCATATATTTTTAGTGTCGGATAGCGAGGCAGCCATTTTGGGCCCTAAAGTAACCAAATATGGTTCCCAGCTTGCAAAGAGCTACTTGAGTCTCTGATGTGATGCCCTTTTTATTTATTACCCTTCAAATGAGACAATCTCGTCTTCTAACGAGCTCTCATTTATTTTTTTGCTTAATCGCCTCCGAGGCCATAAAAGCGACGCGTCTCGTTCACAGTTTGATGCCAACGTCCATCTGCGCGCGCCAGAAACACTCTGTTAACGCTAGGGAGGGAAATTAAACGGAGAAGTTAGCAGATGCCGTCGTTTGGAGAAATGTCTCCAGCGTGGCGAGAGAGGGAGAGCGAGAGACGTTTGCACGTTTCCTTGTGAAACAAACAAAAAAAACAAAAACAATTACTCCAGAATGAGTCAATATTTGCTCAGCGGAGAACACGTGTAAATGAGCCTAATGCTTTTTATCAACGCGCCGACACAACTGGAGTACAGCACCCCCTCTCCTCCAGCAAAAAATACCGATGAGAGGCTCGTAAAAGGCGGTCGAGCAAAACTTACCCGCCATTTTGGCTCCAAATGTGAACGCCGTTTGAAGGTCTTTTCATTTGCATCCTAATGCCGCGCCCTTGTTGCCATTAATTTACAGCGCCGGGGCGCGGAGGGGGAATGGTTCATCCTTAAGACTGCCGAGGGAGCAAAAACATAATAACATTAGTACTTTGCCTCACATGAATAACGCCGATAAAACATGCACGTCAAAGTGAAGGCCAAATCAGGTTCAGGCAGAGTATCAGTAAACAATATACAAGGCTTTTTCAAAGGAAAAACAAAAATGGATTCTAATGGAGAACTGCATGCCCTCACCTGTCACAGGTCTATTGAAACAATTTGAATGAATTATGCAAATAATGATCATGTTGAAGAGAAGGCCAATTTGTGTTCAGATTGCGTTGAGGAAATGCTAAGATGTCAAGCGTTCTTCATTTCTGCTTCCAAGTATTTATAATTTGTCTTTTTTCCAAAAATATGGCTCCTTGCAGATACTCAATTGACAGCCATGAGGGACTGAATGTGATTTCATTATTAGCCCCACTCGGACTTGCTTAGTATGTACCACGAGCACCTTTCACCCTTGGGTGGCAGCGGTTAATTACTTCAGCTCATTACTAGCTGAGCCGTCGCCCCAAAAAAAAAAAAAAAAACACGCAGGGGTGTCGGTTTTGCTGCTTGTTTACGCTGTGGAATTATTGCAGCGCCTGGAAGTGGAATGATTACACAAAAATGTTGAGGCAGATGCAGAGTTATTATCCTCTGGATTGATGAAAGGGACTGTTCAAGCAAAAAAAAAAAAAAAATTATATAATCTCCTTGTAAAGTAATCCTAATAAGTGGTGTCGCCTTGCAGATATTTGTTACTCCTGCACGAATACGATCAATGCTAATGAGTTGACGGTGTGTTTTGGGGATTGTTTAAAATACCTCCAATATTTCAAAAGGTCACCTTGTTGACCTGTGAGTTTGCAGTTTACGACATTTTGCCTTTTTATTGCAGCAAAGCAGATTCGGCGGTACCTACGTCGTGGGCGGGATCGAAACTCAAGACAAAGGTCACGCTCCATGTTTACATTGTGTGCATCTGGCGTCCTACGCAGCTTCTCTCTCTCTCTCTCGAGCTGACACTTGAACCTCCCCCGAGCTCCCAATGGTTGAAATGTACTGTATATTACAGCGAGGGAGGGGGGGGGGGCTTCTTTTAATAGTGTAACACGCATAGCCGTTCCTTTCAGCCCCTTTTCCAAGTACAGCCAATACATTTTAATCCCATTTGCCAGGCAATTTAAATTCATCCAATTTCACAGATTAACACTTTGTGCCACCTCTCCTGTTTTGACATGAAAGCCGCCCTTTGCGTTCCTTCATACGTCGGCTTACTTCCTTCGCCAGCTCCGTTTCCACAGCGACCGTCCGATGATGCCGGGGGATTCGTCCCTCATTGGCTTGCGCGTGGTGGCGTTAGGCAAACGGACACTGCTCACACTCTTTATAAAATTTGGGGTTTTTTCAAAGTTGGTATCTTTCCATGGGAATGCATCGGGAATTTACAAAATTAAAGGTTGGCGCCTAAAATTAAACTAAACTATATATATGTATTTTTTGTTTTATTTGACACTCCAACAATTTGCTGCTTTCAGAGATCTTTTTGCAGAAAGCGTTAAAAAAGTAACACTGATGGTTTTAATTTAGCGCCTCCCGCCTCCCTCGAGCGAGCCTGATGATGTCTGCTTGGCAGCGCAAAAAAAGTTATTAATGGCGCAATAAGAAGTCAGCAAGCTCGGGCTTGGCGGATACTCGCACGGCGTAATGATTTTTCCAGAGACAAGCTGAAGGCTGGTGTCCATTTTTCTACCCGTCTTCTATTTAGATTGTTTTTAACGCAGTGATGGAGCAAGTGGCACAAATGTTGCAATATTTCATTACTGTGTTTTTTTTTTTTTTTTTTATCCTTATTGAAAACTCAAGATGGCGGTCGTTTATTTTGTGCCACAGGCAAGCCTCATTTTTTTTTTTTTGGTCCCCTCCTTCTGTCCATTACCTCCACACCAGACTGCGTCTCCCAGCAGGACGCCACTTCCGCTCTTGCCGCACTCGCTGGCTCCTGCCCGGCAGCGCTGCTGCTCCAGGAAAACTTCACACAACATGGTGACCCTTCAACTGCCAGAGTCCTTTCTGTCAAAAAAAAAAGCACAAAACAAAATTGAACATGGGAAAAAACTTCTGGAGCTACCAGGAAATTTGAATATGTGCAGGCTAATGTGAAATTTTAAGACTATCATCAGGACACGATGAAATAGGATCACATACTGCTAAGTACTACAACTGCTAATTATATTAAAAAGAAAACACTTCAATGCACCACCTTTATCCTTTACAGCTTTTTAATTGACCTGACACTTTTTTTTACTTAGGGAGAGCGAGCCAACCATTTTTTCCAGTTCATACTTGCAATAAAGAGTTTGCAAAGTACCATCTTAAAGTATTCATCTCGGCATTCTATCAGAGAAACTGTCCTGCCTCTACGAGCGCATGCATCAAAGACACTAATCAATATCAATAGAGTAATAAATGTATCAGCCGGGCTGAAGATAATGCGGCGTTCTTGCGCTGTTTGCTTTTGGATTGAATGCTGTTTGAAGTCTCATTGATTGTGGGCGGTGGAGGGGTTAACGGCGCGCCCGTATCCCGCCATCCATCTCCCGCTCGCATTTCCACGTCAGGGATGATTCATGGAGGGTCCAGAGAGCGTTAACGGCATATTTCTTCCACTCTCCTCGTGAACGACAACGCGTCACAACGTAAAAGATAAGGCTATGAAAATAAACAACAAAAGCTCGCCGGGGGAAACAAATTGGGTGTCGCTGCAATAATAAAGCGCATTTTCCATCAAAGCACTCTAAAGTCATAAACGGGCAAGCGTCTTGGATTTTATGTGCGTCTTGTCGTTTGAAAACGCTGCATTGTAATTGAAAAGGCCCCCTTTTTTCAATCTGGGATGTTTTAACGATGGAAATTGGCACGATTTGGGGAGGCCATCAACTCAACAGCCCAAATTTGATATTCTGTTATATTGCGATCATATGCTGTTGCAGACCAACATTAAAACAACAAAAAACCCCAAATTATTTTCATGCCTTTGATTTGAAGTAGCAAAGTCCATTAGCACAGCTCGGTGTATCTCCATGTCGATCTTGTTTCAATAATTACAACATCGTTCATTAATCGCTAGCTTTGATGAGATGGCGACGACCCCTTTTGATTAGCTGCATCCGGCACCCTTTTTGATCCCTATTAAAAGGTTGAAATAAGTTTTTCTTTTTTGAAGGAACTTGAATTTAAAAAAAATGGTCGACAAGGAATTAAAAGAAAGGAGGTCACAAATCAGCGGGAGAGCAACAATAAAATGAGCATATTAAAAGGCGTAGCTGGCCGACGGATGCTAATGAAGCAATGTTTACATGTTTGTTTCTGCGGCTAAACAAAGATAAGACATGTTTACCGGGGGGGGGGGGGGGGGGGGGGGGGGGGGGGGAATCTAAACACCAGCAACGACATGACAGCTTTCTTCTCGACACGCAACAATGACACCCTCATTTGCATATTAATGACAGGAGGGAAGTGGACGGGAGGAAGTTGTCGTGGCCTACATATATCAACGCAGTGATATCATAGGTCCGTACAAATGGCGGTTAGACGTTAACATATTGTGCCGAAGCATCAAACTTATGACTCACTAATCGACTTTTAAACACCACGATGGAATAAATGATTGCACTTTCGCCCCCCAAATTAGGGATGAAGAAAATGAACGACGATGTTTGTCTGTGGTCGTATCGCTTCTGCACGAATGACTCTGCAACTATGAGCAGAGAACTATGGGCTACTTTATAGGAGTGTTATCACGTTAAAGAATTTCGTGCACCAGAATTGCAGCCATTGTGCACGTGTTTATTAGATTGGCTTTGAATGTTAACTATGCTGTGGTTGACACATTTGTTGAAAAAAATCACTTCGCTGTTATTGACGCATAATAGTTTGTTAGTTAGGACACACAGTAACATGAAAACGACTTGTTTTACAATCTTTTAAGGAAAGATGGGCCGAAGAAGATGTTAAAATGTGAGGGTGGTGTGGCATCTTGCACGACACAATATTTTGCAGCAAAAAGCAAGCATATGCATTGCTGACTGTCAGATAAGGATCGTCAGAGTGCAAATCTGCTTGAGGCTGAGAGATGCTTTGGCCATATGAGTAAAAAGAGGAGGAGAGAGGGGGGCTTCTTGGTTTATGTCATTGGCTTGAACGAGCCAAGACCCCGCCTTGATAAAAAAAAAGAGAGAGAGAGAGAGAGAGGGAAGAAAACACACACAAGAGTTGCACATAGTGAGCAAAAAAAGAGGCGGAGGGGAGAAAATAAAGCGGCGCGGAACACTTGGACTCGGGTTTTGATCAACAAGGAGGTAAACGTGTATCATCTCGGCATATTTTAGACGATCGGAGAAACAAGAAGAAGAGGAGGAGGAGGAGGAGGAAGACGATTCCATCTTTTCCTGGAGGATTAATAAAGTGGAATCCTGAATTACGGATGATGCTGCCCCCGCTGTTGACCACCACGAAGACGACAACGACGAAGACGTGCGCCTAGGAAAAGTCAACTTACCAACGTTTTCACAGTTCGAGAAGGTAACTGGAGCGAAGACGGTGTTTCAATTCAGTTCGCGGCGATGTTTGGAAGCAGCCTCCCCTCGGTCGAGCGGCCATGTGTGGCCGGATTGCCGTGGAGGGAAGCGTCGGGTCGGTCCAACTGACAGGGCGCCTCCCCCCGCGTTAATGTCCGCCACCTTGGTTCATTAGCTCCGTTGCGAGGGCTAGCTTGACCCCCCCGTATCTCCATCTAAGCCAAAATAGCAAACATGTTAGCATGGCGAAGTTAGAAATGTAGTCCGACGAATGGCCCCATAAAGCCGCTAAAATAGTTGTGGTGGTCCTCAAATTATGCCGCGGTGGACGCCATCCGGCACGACCACAACTCCCGCTGGTCACCTCAGTCAGGTCCCCTCGGTAGAGCTCAACCATATGCCGGCCATTCTTCGGACCTCATGTCGCCGCAAAACAAGCGCGGTAAGTAGTAAAGAAAAACGTCGCCCTTTTCCCGCCAGTCCTCGTATTTCCTATTTTTCGGGCAGGTACGTGAAGTACACTAGTTCAAAAGGTCATCTGACCCGGCGATTAAAAGTCACATGAAGATGCAACTGCAAGTATAAAGGCGTCATACTGTGATTAGACTTTTATAACTACATAATAACAATAGCGGACTTGTTAATTACTATATAATACAAGATTTAGGGGTAAAATGTGACTATGGAATGTTCAAATCGGTGTAAAAGATTCACGACAAAGAAAATGGCTCCCAATTACTTAAACACACTACAGTTAGCTGCTAAATTGTCGCATCTGTCGTGTGGAAATGACCCTGACCTTGTGTTTTGTCAGATGCCCTCTCCATGAACCCTCCCCTGGTGAGTGAGGCCCTCCAGGTCTTTGACACTTTCTTTGTTATAGATTGTTGATGCTGTCTTTATGCAATAAGCTAGTGTCTGCGCTAAGAGTTTGCTGCTGCAGTTTGTCGTGGTTTAGCACAAGCTTCAAAAATAGTACGATTTCCTTCCTGAAATTAGTCATCATTATTTGTTGACCAACCTTCACACTTGGTAGAAGAACTATAGAGTAAATCCCCAGTAACTCACACCGCCCCCTTCCCCCCAGTAGACCATAACTAAAGCTGTTAGCTGAAAAAAGTACCCACCCAGAGATTCCGCCCAAACACCCTCCTCATTTTCAGGAGACATGTTAGCAGAGGAGTACCTCGCATTGGCCTACTGGCTGATAGCAGGCCGGCTTGACAGTGATCTTCTGCATGATGGAAGATTCCAGTAGAAGTTCCACAGGCAGGTAAGGTTCCTTGGGGTGCTGTCAATAAAGAAAGCATTGTGGTAAACCTGTTAAGATGATCCAGAGAATGCATGGTCTTACCAATGGTAGGAAGTTAACAGCTCACTGTTTAAGGTAAGACCTTTTTTTTGGGGGGGGGGGGGGGGTCTGCACTAAATATGGGCTCAGTTGAGTTCCCCACTGTCCAGACACACAGGGGTCCTCCATCAGCTCTGTTGTTGCCAAGGAAGTAGTTAAAATGGCGGACAGTTCCATGAACTCCATCAAAGCGGGCTGTTAATCCTGCAAAGTTATTCGACAGAAGTTAAACGAGCGGCCCGCTTCCTGTTTTTTTCCTCTTCTCCCTTAGCGGTAAAAAATGTCTGCTGTCGAGCTTCTAGAACAGACTCCCCCTGGAGAGGAATGCGCCCTCCGCCATCCTCCACCGTGTGTTGCCCAGCAGCGACCTATCACTCATGGCAATTGAACGGCTCTCTAAGAGGGACCCCTGTTGGCGCCGTGCAATATTTATTACCATCCGTCAAACCCTTGGCTGAAACGTCCCCCCCTCACCACCCTCCTTGTGCTCTCTCCTTCCATGGGTGAATAACGGCGGCTTCTCTAAGTTCCACGTTAAAAAGTTCCCTCGCTGGCCACCATTAGCTGGGATTTACGGCAGCGGCTCTCCCTTAGAAGTGCCTGCGAGCGAGCCAACGTGTGTCAGCGCCGTCGCGTACCTTCCGGGCTGAGGCGTCAAATATATTACAAATGACATGTTTCGCTCGTGCTTTTTTTTTTTTTTGACAGCTTCGCGAGAGCACAATTTAATCAGACGGTACGATATTTATTACCCGGTGCCGTCTGCAACTGTTCAACGTGGATGTCAAATAAGGCTAATTAAAAGTCGTTAGAATGGTTAGCCGATGATAAAGCGTTTGTTTTTATTTCGGACACCGCGGGGAATAACTTAAAAAGTGGAACGGAGGCATGGAACTTTCTTCGTGTCATCTGCTCGGCCCACTTTCCTGACAGTTGATACGATTGTGTTTTGTGTAGGTGAGAGGATAATTGGAGCTATGGATGTCCTTATCGCAGTGACAGTGAGAACTGAGCTCCTCAAAGGGAGAAGATCCAGCGATAAGTCTTACACCAGCCTATCGATGCTGTCTTTTTTTTTCGCCGCAAGTCATTGTGGTCGGCGAGCCAACACGGGCTACCTCTATCTTTACTAGGTCACGTCCTTTCGTTAAGCACGAAGCCCCCCCTCCACCGCTCGTGGATGACGTCGCGTCGTCAGGCGGACTAAATTCAAAGCGATTATATTCTTACAACTTCATACTCTTTTCATTTAATGCGTATTAATTGATGTGCTCTGGCGTAATCCACCAAGGATTTCTCAAAGGCGAGCACAAAAGGCCTTTATTATCTTACAGAGGAAGTGGCCTTTTGGGACGCTTCATTGTGCGTTGCGCCGCAAAACAGACCTAAGTGAAATGAAATTACAAGGTATCACGAGCCAAGGATCATATTGAATAATTACCTCGCCGGAGCCATTGTAGTCACGAGAAAGCGCTCTTTTTTTTTTCGAGGAGCTTGGGGGAGGTTATGGCTTCCCCTGACAAAGAAGATAAATGCGGTTTCAAGGTTAGACTGTGCAATGGCCAAATGTTTTGAGAGGACGGCTTAATTTCATGTCCTCGCAATGTGATTTGCGATATCCACCCCTGTGTTGCCCTTGGTTTTTATTCTGGAGATAAGAACTCAACAGGCTTCTTTTTCAAGTGTTTACAGAACCGCTAAGTGGATTTATTGGATGCCGGTGCATGCTTATTATTTGGCCATCATTCGCTTGGCCTTGTGTTTTTTTTTTTTTTTTCTTTGAATAGCAATTCAGTAGTGATTCTCATTTGAGAGAATTAGCCTGTTTCTTATGCACATAAGCAAAACATGAGCCCAATACAGAGGAGGAAAATTGCTGAGCACGGTTAATTACAGCGCAGGCAGCAAAGTGGGGGTGAAGGGCCGCCATGGTAACGGCGGCGTGGCTGCGCTATTTTATCTCCTGCTATGTGCCGCTCAGCACTTTGTATATGCAGATCAGTCCTGCTAATGATCATGTCTGAAAGCCAAGACCAGAAGAAGCAATGGGGTTGCTAGCCTAGTTTCCAACAGGTCATATATGTTTCGCTATGCATTTCATTTTGGCAGAAAATATTCGACTCCTTCTAGGGGTGCAGCTCACAGCGGTAGGGGTCACTGAGCTAAACCGTCCATTCCCTGAAGAATATCAACAAGGGATAGTCACGACGAGGCCCAGAACGCAACCCGGGATCACACCGGGAGTGCCATTGTTTGCTTGAACGCACCGCTACTCAGGAGTCAAAGAGGAGCTCTTCATTCCCCCCCCCCCCGTCGAGCCGAGTGAAGGTCTCGCAGCTTATGTAATGTCTCCAAACATTTGCGCTGCAGCACGAGGGGGAAGTCAGGCATGTCAAAGCTGCGCAAAACTCTCATCGAGGTGGGACAGATGGCGAGCCTCATTTGCAGCCTCGTAAACTGCCCGTGACGGCGGAGACAAAGTGGGGCAAGCGCTTAACAGAGATTTCGCAGACGCCGGACTACAGTCGCTCGCGTCGGGCAGGCCGTAAAGCATCGCCCCGCCGGCTAAAGTGTTATGACTGCTAATTGCGGCATTTGCTGATTTATGGAAGCGTTGATTCCGATTATAAAAGCCGGAACGCACAGGTGGAGCGCCGCCATTATTACCCGAAGCCGTCGGAATCCCCGCGCTTGGAACATCCATCACAAAGTTAAGGAAGGTGACCGCGAGTTGTTTTTGTAATCCACTCGTTAATCAGCGCTCCGTCGGGCGCGGCGGCTTTGTCCGCCGCTAGCAACTTTTTGGGCCGAGTCCATTAGCGAGTAAACACACGGCGAAATGAAGATGCCCGGCCCCTGCAATCCCCACGACGGGAGATCAAATGGCAGGCCCGGTGATGATGAGCGATGTTTATGGCCGCCGCTCTATTAAGGCCAGGCTCTTCCCTGCTGGCACGTAATGAACATCCACCTTTGCGAAATGGCCGCCGCGACGCCGTTTCGCCGGTCGTTTTCATCAAAATGTAGCGTAATTGCCCTCGAATGAGTTTTCGGGATAACTTGGCAAGGTGACTGCCTTATGGCGACATTAAGTGTGTTGATTTGAACGGAAGCGCCGCCACCCACCACCACCATCTCTCTCTTTTTGTATGCTAATGAAAGCCTGTTACGTCCTTGGGCGGGTGACAATTGCGGCCTGGACTCTTTCTGTTTGTACACGGAAACGCCTCCTCCAGATGTCCGTCCGCTGCGGGAGGCGGAAAGAAAAAAAAAAATCCCGCCTTTCTTTCTTGCTTGTTGATTCTGTCAGGAAGAGGGTTAAATATCGACGACAAATCTCAGGGAGAGACGGGTAATGTTTTGGGATAGCGCAGACAATGTACCATCTGCACACGGCGGGGTGTATTGAGCGACACCGGACTACCGCTGTGAGCAACGATTGCATTGTTATTAAATGGCTGTTGCCTCCCTGGCAGCCATATTAAAGCCTCTGATCCTTTGCCCGGTGCAAGAAAAAGAAGAGAGAAAGGAGCCCCCCCCCCGCCCCCCTCTGCTCCGCCGCCACCCCCCCCCCCACCCTTGTCTGGAAAAAAGTCTGGCCGGCTGGACATGGTGACATAATGTGCAGCTGCAACAGCACAGATTAGACGATGGCCGCGCAAACAGCAGGCAGCAAGACAGGAGCTCCCTCCATCTTGAAGGCCGTTTTGGATCCATCATTGGTGATGATGTCATTGGAAAAATGTGTCCTTCCAACAGGGCATCCCATTCCTGTTAAGAGTACAAGGCAGATTTTAGTCGGCGCTTCGTACCGCTCAAAAATCAGGTTCAGTCGCAAATTTAATATACCAATTCATTAAGCTGTCATTGATTAAATTTGCAGACAGCAGCTAACCACGTCAACGTGCGTTAACTCAACCAGCCTTTCATACTTGACAAAAGCAAACAACTCGGGTTACATCAATTTCCCGAGCTCGCATAGTTTCCCGTCAACCGATGGAATATATACATGGCGTAAGCTGGAGCTGAGCCATACTTAGAATATTTGGAGTCAGGCGACTGTCAGATCAGCAAGCTCAGTCTGTCGTCTCCAAGAAGTGAATGGCGGACGCTCATAAATATTCACGGGGCGCTCAGACTCCCGTGTTTTTTTTTCGACTAAAGTTTCCAAGGTCCCGTTTGTTTTTTTTTCTTCTAAATTCCGAAACCCGTCATCCCAGTTTGATGGGACCTGACATTTGGCAAGGTTCTGTGCAGAGGATTTGTTTGTGACAGCTTCAAATTATGGCGACACACAAGAAGCGGCGAGGAAAGATGAGGTGTGTGTGTTGAGAAACGAGAGAAAATAGCTGCCGCTTATTCAAATGTCACTTCAACAAGGTGAACGCATAAGCTCCCCCAAGCATCACATCGGAAATTCCCTACAATGGTTTCTTGCCATTCTCAGTTCCGGGCGTATTGTGTTTGGGTCTCGGCAGCCGCCGTTAAACCTTATGAAGCTCTGCCAGCATCTCAACTGTAGCCAGAAACCATTTTGTTGTTATGTGTGTAGGTTGCCACTGAGACGCCAAGCACTTAGGTCCCATTTTAGGGTGCGACATATACATTCTCAAGCTCTCCCACTCTTAAGCTACTCAGAAAGACATCGCCTTAAGTGCAATCCGGGGGAGGAAGGCAGCCGAGGAAAATATCCGAGTACGGTTCCCGCCGTTTTTGTTGCCCGCCTGGCGATATATTTCTTGACAGGGTTTAAGACAGTAAATTATTTTCTGAACCCCTTCAGATCAAAATCAGAACCTATTCCCAGCTACAGATTTCGCAATCACGTCCCTCGACCCGTGACGTGTAAATCCGACGCTAAACTACGACCGCCGTGTCTTTTAACGTGCGCATTTGTGACGATCCGACTCGTATTTTGCCGCTGTGGCTCCCCCCCCCCCCCCCCCTTGATTAATGGAGCAATTACATCATCCATAACAGTGAATGATGATAGCTCTAATGATGAGCTCATGTTGGGTAATGACTCGCGGAGTTTGCTTGCGTAAAGCGCGCAAAGGGAGGCGAGGAGACGGCCGCCTCGTGTTTACAAATTGTTGCCTTCATGTCCTAGTTACGCAAGATTGAGTGAGTTCTTTGGGCGCTTGACTCTCGTACTAGGCGTTAGCCATACCATTTGCACTAATGAACGCCAATGCTAATTTGAATTCTAATCTCAGGACTTGATCGGTCCAGTTGACCGCAAGATGCAGTAGAGCAAGACCAAGGGCCACTCGCATTGCCTGTTGAGAAATGCAAGGAGTCTGCTCCACTTGGGCCCGAGCCCGGTTGCTGTTAAGAGAGCAGACGGCTCAATGGAGCTGCATCACCTGAGGTTACGTTTGGCAGGAGCTCCTGTGGGTCCTTGAAATCCAGAACCCATGTGATGGATATCACCATTAGGGGGGTAGCTCATATGACATAGTACCTTTTAGTTTATATCACGCAGGCTTTTGCGAAATTTAGGAACAATCGTCAAGTTGAGACTTTTCTACGTATCCTACAAACTTTAATGAACAAAAGTCAATTGTTCAAGCAGAGCGGATTGTGCGGAGGGAGCACACCGGATTGGCTTTCG
Organism: Syngnathus scovelli; assembly: GCF_024217435.2. NCBI lineage: Eukaryota > Metazoa > Chordata > Actinopteri > Syngnathiformes > Syngnathidae > Syngnathus > Syngnathus scovelli. The sequence goes on from NC_090867.1 coordinate 8,280,363, forward strand.
GACTGACACTGAAGATAATTGGGGGCTCGAGAAAACAATATTTGCGGTGCAAAGTTTTGTTTGTCCTTTGTTTACGTCAATTCATTAAGCCTCAGCGTTTTAGGATGTGAGGTCTGCGGAGAGCGTGCGAGAGAGAACTCGGCTCAAACGAAGCATGCCAAATGAGGCGGGAGAAATTCCAAAAGCTTCTGAGCCTCATTAAGACCCTGTGCCGTGTTTTGTAAGGGTGTGTCTGGAAAAGACAAGTAGTGTTGGCTCGCTTGGATATTTTCTGTTTACCGAGCACAAAAGCCGAGACAAAGTGACAATCCATCCGACCACCTCGTGGGAAGACAGACGACGCTCCCGAACATAACACGGAGGGAAAACTGAAAGCTATCAGGTGACTTGAGGGAAGTACCTAAGATTCTCCCGAGATGGACTTGTTTGGTCGCTGGAAGTTTCAGCCTCAGTATTGCCTGACTGGCGGCGTTGAAAGGTACAAAGCGGCGACGAGTGGGCGGCGGGTAGGCGGACAAATGGATTTGGTGTCGTCCATCTCGCAAAGATGCCTCCGCTGTGTTTGCTTCAGTCGCTCCGTCATTTACTTGGTTGATAACACGCCGGCTTGATGACTCTTTAATTACCTCTGCAGCAGGGGGAAGGCATTTGAAATTTTTCTTTGTGCTTTCGCAGGCAGGTTTCAGCACTTATTAAGGAAATTCTGCATTAACCCGAGTCAGCAGTTTTTGTCAAACGACCCTACCTCTCCTCCACTGTGGTATGCCGCAATCTCATCACATTTAAGAGAGAGGGGATGCTGGAGAAAAGGAAAAAAAAAAAATTAATTGAAGGCATGCGATAGTTAAGACAGAAGCCCAGGCCAGGGTGCGGGATAAATCAGGCGTCCTCCTGGCAGCTTTATGGCTCTGGAGAGAGAGCGAGGGGAGAAGTGGTTAACTTTAATGGCGGAAGATAGAAATGTTGGGTTACTCCCCCCCACCCCCTCGACCCTCCCCCCAATTAGATCAAGCCCCTCCGACCAGGCTTGATATACGGAGTTAATTCAGCTAGCTTTGCGCTATCATTCAAGCGCGCTTCCACTTTCCATCAGCTGTTTAACAATGGCCAAACAAGCCCTCCCGTTATTGCGGTCATCTTGGTCACCTCACCCTGTCGGGGTGGCGCTCACCGGGAGGAGGGGCGATCCCCGAGGGCCATCCCCCGATTGACTTCAGCCTTCTGCTTTCATAATAAGGGAGGGGGTGCACAGCAGACGCTCAAGTGGTTCTTGCAAGGGAAATTGGGGACCTGCTCCTCTCAGCACTTGATTTAATCCGGCCCCTCTGTATGTGGCAAGTGCTGGGGCTGGGACCAGATGGATGGATGGGGGAGCAGGGGGTCGGACCTCAAAAGATAGTTTTGGAATCCCAGAGAGTTCACAAACCCGACTGCCAGAATCTGCTTCAGATCATTTGAACTAATCTTTTAAGACCCGGCACCATATTGCGGTCTGTGACGCCAATTAACTTTTATTGTAAAAAACTAGTCCTGTTTGAACACGAGGTTGGGTCGTATTTTTCTGTACAGCACACTGAGCGAGCCAGGTAGAGGTGAGTGGGAGTCCAACTCCAAGAAGGAGGAGGTCTCGGTCATGTTTGTTGGCAAAGCTGTAGGTGTGCGCGTCGGGAAACATTTTGTATCAGAGAGAACCGAGGCCAACTAAGGACGTTTGCAGAGGAACGAATAAGATAGAAAACAATTCAATGTCACAAGGATATAATATTAATACTAGAATGCAACATTCACAAGTGGTTTGCCGCCGAAACTGCGCCGTGACCTCCACCCTGAGGCGCTCGTTGTTTCTTTTCAATCTGCGTCATTCATCCATTCATCCATCCCATCGACCGCTACGTGTGTCTGCGTGGGAGCAATTGGGCCCGAGGAGGAGAAGGCCTCGTTGGGCTATTTTAGTATACGTCTACGTGACCCCCATTCGCGCAAAATGAATCGGATCCGTTTCAATGCCCCAGCAAGTTGTTGTTCAAATGCAGAGAGAGAAACTCGAAAAAATTGCAGAGTTGCTCAATCAATTAGCTAATGACCGATTATGTCAATTGCACTACTTACCAATATTCAGTTACTCTAATTAATGACAGTAATTAATTGTTGACCCTACTTTCATTCCAAGCCTTTTGTGAGCCCAGCGTTAAAAATCATGCAAAACGAGCCACTTGTGCAATAAGTGATTTCATTTCCGCACCGATACCCGCGGAAATGCCGTCTCATCATAAACACAATGGTGTTCGGGTTTTTGGGGGGGAGGGGGGTGCTTTGCTTAAGAAATTGATAAAAAAAAGATCGCTCAGGAAACAGAACGCGCTACCTCTTTGGACGCGGAGGATGCGGCCGGGTTGGACTCCATCCAAGGTTGGAAGGCATCTTTATCTCAGTGACTGCCTCCACGCCGGCGCTCCGCAGTAACTCAAGCAGTGCGCTTTGAGAAACGCACAGCTTTGATCTGCGTGTCACAGTGATGAATCGCTGTTTCCATTCTTTTGTTGCCCATCAGCACTTTTTTTTTTTCACTCTGCAGTTAATCCGTCGGGCCAAGTGCACTCTGACGGTCATTTTTCACTTGTAACTGTAACACCTGCATCCAAGCCTGAAGCGGAGCCTGTAAAAGAAAACGAAAGGGGGAGTCAGATGCGATGTCCTTAGATGGGAGAGACCATAATCACTAGCCGGGGGTGTCAAGTGTTAAAAGGATTGTCATGTCCGTCCGGATAAGATGGCTCATTGGCATGATTTACGGCAGGCTTTCTGCTCGAACGGCCTTGGGAAATGGACTACTACAGCCGTCACGCTAACGCCGGCATTGTCACCGAAGCTTTTCCGTCTCGGAATCCCGACTCGCGGTTTCATCCGCGCACGACGGTGACACGGCCAATAGGGAGGAAAAAAAATGCTGTGTCAAGCCCATCCTGACAGTCGTCGTTTAGCGTGGGAGCACTTGGGATCCGTGGCGGAAGGGCTGGCCATCCTCGGGAGACCTGTTCTACATACGGCGAAACAAGGAGCACGCTGCTGAGACTCCACCACCATTTATCTCCCAGCTGCAAGGTTGGGCCAAGATTAATTGAGTGAGAAGTGCCAGTCTGTGTGTGTTAGTGCTGGGGACTGGTATTAGTCGAGCCGGAGATGATAGGACCATGTGCTCGGGGGAGAACAGGGATGAGGATGGGGTGGGGGTCAACCTTGTCTTGTCAGCCCGTCGTGATCAGTAGGGGTTCCTTGGTGGCAGGATAGTCACCTATCGCCCCAGAATCGAACGGCAGAACACTGGTGCTGGCCATAACTGAGGACTCTAAACCTGGAATGATCCTTCCGAGCATTCCTGCCGGCGCGAGTCCTCATCCGTGTTTTGCAACTCGGTTCAGCGCTTGTACTCTGGACTCTATCAGCACATTGTTTGAACTGGCACGCTCCCAATGCAAAGCCCCGCCGTGTACAGCAGCACAGGCTGTCTCAACCATCCCGCGGGAAGTTTGTGGGCACATTCCAGAGAGCACGGGGGGTGGAAGCACCTCAATTTTAGGAGTGGGAATCTCTGAATCACCTTTTCCTGGAAGCTGAGCTGGGACCGAGCGGCCGGCTGAGCCCGGCTGGCCTTTTGCTGTTGGCATTGGGTAACGCCACACCTTCCCTGTGCTAAACAGGTTGGCACGCTGCAGGCGGTTTTTCCTGTTCTGGATTTTTTTTTCCTGCCTTCTGCTACACACAGATAACCTCGCCTGCTGGAACTTTGCAAGCGTATCGATCGGCTAGTTCTCGGCGAAGATATCTTTCTTAAACGCAAGCAGCATTCCCGATGCCGCAAGTAGGAAGCATTTTTCTTGGCACGGTTTTCCAGCCAATTTTACTTTGTGTCAACTTGTCACCCGCCCACGCATATTGCGGAACTCGTTCGGAAATCTCACATTATGGTGCCCGGTTGTTTTGAATATAAATAGACGACTGTATGGATTTTCCGAACTCATCCATCACTCCGGCATCGGAGGAAGTATATCTCAGCCCCGTGACACTTGACTGACACTCGTGGAGATGTATTGCTCTTCGTGCATCAGCGCTAGTGTCTCCTCATCACCTTCCATCTTAAGATTTATCATAAACCTTCCAACTACCCCCGGCGGCTTAATGTCAGCTAATTAATTGTAGCCAATTAACTCTGGATGCATTTGAGGGTAAAATTGATGAGTCCTCCGAATTACTTCCTTTGGCATCGTGCCTCCCTCGCAGCATCCGAGCGTCGGGCTCACACAGCAAGTAGGTGGTCGTGACCTTTTGAATAATTCAGTCGCATCCAGAGATGCCCGCTGAGCGGAGTTTCTCTCGGACGCTTTGTCTTCGTAAGAGCAATCGATCAGATTGCTAAGTTGCTGAGCCTGGTTGAGCTTTTCCAAACTAGCACTAAGGGCGATCAATCACTTGTCAAGTACTCGTCTGCCACTAATCCATTAATCCACTAATGAGGCAGCTAAGTGTTTCTGCTGGATGCTAATTGATACCACCCCCTTCATCAATCGAAGGCCGATGATCGTGCTTGCCCAACATGGAAGAGCAACATCTTTCGGACTCCTCACGGCAACCGCCGAGTCTTTTGATGCTTCTTAAATATCGGAAATGTCAAAAGAGCCGCAAGAACGTTTCACCGGCACTCGCTTAAATGACCACAAGCAACAATGGCGATCGATCACTTGTCAAGTACCCGTCTGCGGCGAAATCCATTAATCGACTAATGAGGCCGCTAAGTGTTTCGGCTCGTGGCTAATTGAAACCACCGCTTGGCCGCCAAATCCCCCCCCCCACACTGACGGACAGCCGCCCAACATCTCATTTTAATTTTGCCACATTTTGCATTCTAATACATCACATGCAGCATGCATGAAAATATATTGATATTTAATATCGTGTGGCACGTCAACAAAATCATTTTTGAAGTTCGTACTGCCATTTGCAGCTACCTTAACTTTCTGAGAGTGTTTCCTCCCCATTGTAAACAATTTGATGGCTGTGCTTTTGGACTGCTTCCTTTCACAGAGCACTTGAAAGTCCTCAGGCAAGGATTTTTTTTTTTTTTCTTCTTCCCCCCCATGTTTTATTTGTGATGCTTGTGTGCTTGCTTGCATCAGACAAAAACGTCTGTGTAGTCGGTGGGAGGAAGGCTGCCTCTGGTACTGAACAAGCACTTTTTTAGTGCAACAATTAATCCTTTTTGTGTGTGTGTGTGTGTTTTTGCTGTACTTGCACTGTATTTGTGCCAGCAAGGAGATAAAAAAAAAAAAAAAAGCCAGCTCGTCTGACTTTTTGGTGTTTCTCTCAAACAACAACGCAATTGTACACGATTAGCAAATAAGAAATTCCCGCTTAAAGTTGTTAAAGGGGAATGACACGGCATTGATTCCCTGGAGATTGAGTTACAGAGTTGCTTTTAACTACCCTCTACTGGGCTCCGTGTGTTGTTACATTTTCCCGATTTTTTTTTCTTATTATTTGTGCAGTCAAGAATATTTATTTTTGTTTTTTTTTCCTCTTGCTTTAGGTATATGCGCCGAGGCGTTATGCCCCGGGGAGCAGTGCCCACAGTGCACTAGAGGCATCTGAACCTTGTCAGCGGTCTTAAAGCCGAAGCCACCCCAGCGCCCGCCGCCCGTTGAGCCGAGACGTCCTTTTTTGGGGGGGCCATGTCTCTCACCGACAAACACAAAGTCAAGAGGCAACGGCTGGACCGAATTTGTGAAGGTAGGGATCGCAGTAAAATTAATTTTGGACAAGACAAACAATAGAGTAAATGCACAAATATTACCCCAAAAAATCAAAATAATACAAAAAATTTAATTTATGAAAAATAAACACATATTACATAAATATTGTTTCATTGTGAGAATATAAAAGACCATAATTACAAGAAAAACACCTTCCCCAAAATGAACAATTAGTAGAAAAATACAATGTTAGATAAGAATCCAAAACAATAGCCCGCCTAAAATAGAGAAAATGGTTTTGGCAGAGAAGAAGAAGTGGAAAAAAAGTTGTCCCAACGATCGCATGGAGCGACACGATAAGGCCGCCATGACGACAATCTCGGCTGAAGGAGAAAAACAAACACCGAGCGAGGCCCTGACCGGTTATTGTCTCTGGCGTGAGGCTAAAAATCCTCTCTGGCGTGACTCATCTTGATCCAGGTTGGCACCGTTGGCAGGAAGATGAAGAGCAGATGAAGGAGCGATCCTCGTTCTTCTCTCACAGTTAAATTGTGGCCATCTTTAACGAATCACCTCGTAACTTGTTTTTAGTTTCTGGGGACAGACCTCAACGTCAGATTAGCCGCCACTCTGCCGTTGCGGCTTGCGGTTTTGTCCCCGTCTCACGTAGCCCCGCCCCTTCTAGCGTGGCTTAGCTACGCACCCCCCTTCCCTCGTCTGAGCAGAAAGCAAGTGGGCCGTCGCCGCTCCCCTTCTGTCGGCCCCATCTGTGCTGCAGGCAGCACGGGCCACGGGCTTGACAAGTAGAAGGCAAATAATCACGTGTAAAACGGTTTCTGCAGCGTCAAGCAAATGCGACCGAGAGTTCTAGAAAGTCCAAATTGAATCACGTTCCCCCGCTGTCGCGCGTTAATTCCTGAAAGTCGCCAGGAAAGTCTAGAAAGAGATTACATCTGGCGCATTGTTGCCGTTTTGGCAGCAACTATCGTCGTTTGACACTTTTCCTTTGTTCCTGTATAATTCATGCTAGTCCCCGTTGCACCAGTGTAATATAGCATGCTCACTTAATTATGGAGCAGACCTCGAGAGAGGCGTACAAGATAAATTTGGCAACTGGCTGCTTCTTGCCAATGAACTGTGGGAAATGAATCACATGATATTGGGGTGAGTCTCACGATGGAGATGGAGTCACCGTCTGTTTTGAAGGTGACAAAGTCAACGCTTGTCCGCTCAGCACCTTATCAGCTTCTTTTTCCCCTTAGCACATTTATCAGCCGTTCTTCTCCTGCCACTTGTTTGCTCTGCACTCGCTCTTGGCAAGTAAACACAAGTTTATCACCGACGGCAGCATCTCGGGTAGAAAAGCGCCGAATTATCTCGTTTTCAGAGTTGGTCTACAGCAAACATCCTGTGTCCATGGTATCTGGAGCTTAAGCAAGGTGACTTTGAGGAACAGGTCGATGACACTCATCCTTTTGACATAAAAATAAAATTCACAGCCAGTGACTCTCTGGCGATGATCATTCTGCTCAAGATGGCGTCTGGTGGACCCAAAGTTCTCTGCAGATTTGCTCATGTTTTGGTTTGTTGCTAATCCCCCGTAGCGCCTAGTGTAGATGACGTGCGTTAACTCTATTGGATTAGCGCATCTCCTTCCCTCCCTGTCGTTACGCTAGTGTTGTCTTCTTGGAGTGCTTTGGCCTCCAAAGTAATCCAAGCAAGCACAAGCAGTAGTAGCACCTTGCCCCAAACTTGTATGAAGTTCTAATGTTCCGAGGGCTGAATTATTTAGTCGGGTGCCACCCGATCGCATGAACATGAGGATAAGGGGGAGCCTCCAGGTGCAGATCAGGTGTGGGTTGTGTTTCATCTCGTCGCTCCTCCCTTTTCGATAGGCGTGCATGTAATTGGAGAGTTGAAACACAACACATGTCTGTTTTCCGCTCCTATAGTAGTCCATTTTGTTTTCCTCGATGCCTAACCCAAGTGAGCAGTCGCGTTTCGGGGGTTCTCCAGGCCAGTGGGGTACGTTTTGGTCTGAGGACCAACGAGACGGGGCCATAAGTCGCTGTCACTACTGCGGAACCGTTCCCGACCTGAGGACTTCATTGGCTCAAAGCAGGAGTTGCTTTCCGCAACACTCGGATCTCAAGACACAGGTTTCGGTCCTCGGATCGTCAGCGTGTGATCCGGTTCACCAACCAGGGCAGCAACAGCTCACGAGTAAGATTCCGCAGCTGGATCTTGGCGACAACCTTTACTTCAAGCAAGCCATGTCAGGCCGTGGCGCCGCACCGCCTCATGGTTATTTTCAGGCCGCTTCGACGGGTCAACCACCTGAAGAGTCTGGCTTTTACAGGGATAACCAGCACCTTCTCACGAGGTCAGCCTCGCATTACGGACAGAGCGCGAGGGGGTTGAAGCCTCTATGGGATCAAGCGAGAGTCGCACCTTCCGTGCAGGCCTCTGGTTCTACACCTATCCCTGTGCCTCCACCCCCGCCGCCTCCTCCCCCGCCGCCTCCTCCCCTTCCTGTCCATGAGCTGAGCCGTTTGTACAGGGAAAGTCTGGGATCTAAGATTATCTTGGACGCTCAGCGCATTGCTGGCAGCTCCCTTTCACCCGCAAACTACGGACCTCAGCCCCATCTTCCCAATTACGGCGCTGAGCAGTCTGTCTCCGCTCAGCAAACATTAAACCATTTCAGAAGCTTGTCCCTGGAACCCCGTCAGTCGGCTGCCACCGATTCTACGGGGGACCCGACTTCGCAGGGAATGGACGGCACTCTCCCTCGTGCTTACGGAGCCTTATCCTCCCAAAGACATCCTTATGAGACGAACTATGATCCTAGCGCAGCCATGATGGCTGCCACGGCAGGAATGTCCTCCGGATTGCCTCCCCACCACCCCAGTGCTGCGGACCCTAAGAGGATGGTGGATCCTTCCTTTTTGGCTTTTTTGCGAGCTGAAGGTCTGGCTGAGAGTACTATCACTCTCCTGCTGCAACATGGCTTTGATTCCCTCTCCATGCTGGGTATGATGGAAGACCATGACGTCCGCTCCGTCGCTCCCAACTTGGCCCAGGCCCGCGTTCTTTCCCGTGTCGTGGTGAATTACAAGAGTTCTGGAACGGCACCGCGTACCCGATCCAACAGCTTCAGCCACCGCAACGACTATTACGTGCCGCCCCAAGGTTTGACTATGGATCCCGGCCTGATGCAGCAACCCCCCACAACTATCCAAACGGTATCCCCCAGACTGGGAGAATTTCTCGGGAGAAGACCCAGCAGCGCTCCGTCTCAACATCTTTTGGAGACCACCACTTATCCAGCACCACGCCCCCTGGCAGCTGGAGCTTTACCGATCAGTCCCGTAGGATATAGCAGCGCCATACCCCAAGGTAGACCAATTTCCATGTACAACGCCCACACCGGCCTCGCTATGTCTGCCCTTGGCCAACAGCCTCTTCCTGCCCCGGGATCTCCTGGAGCTGCGCCCAAAACCTTCTCAGGCTCTTACTCCCCTATGGAGCTGATGAAACGAGCCCCCAACCTCCCCCCGGCTTCGCCCATAGCAGCTCCGAGCCCTATTCACAGCCCGCAACTCCTCCGGAAAGGGATCAATGCCGCTGCCGAGGCTAACGCGGTTGCCACGGCTTCCTCCGCCTCTCTCCAAGCGCAAAACCTCAACAACGCTAAGTTGGTCGGCCGCCGCACGGGTCCCCCAGTCATTGTCTCGACCATGACCACCACACCTGACACAAGTACAGTAATCTCTCTTTATCCCCCCCTCCCATCCCCTCCGTTGATTGACATGCTGAAATGCGCAACATTTAGTTTTTACTCGGTGAGAATCAACTTGAGTCTTATTTGGTAGTCTCGGTTTTTCGGAAGACTGAACCAAATCAGGCATCCAGCGTCTTTCTCTTCCGGTAAATATCGCCGTCCTTGTTATTTTACTCTACACTCTCTCCTAATCAGGTGCTTAACTGCCTGTAAATCCAATTAGTCTAATGATAGATATAGGCTATTATAGGAATCGGTTTTTATAGACACCTTGTTGTTCATTTGCGGTATATCTTAATTATTTATTCATTTCACCGAACATCCTTCTGACAGTAATCACTGAACTTCAATTCCCTGCTCTTTCGTCTTAAAGGTTAATAAATGCATATTTATTTTTGCTTTTATTGACGTGAGAAAAAAAAATCAAAGTTAAACAGCAATGACGCTGATTTGAAAATCCATTTAGGGATGAAAAGGTTTTCCTTCGCGTCTAGTTTAATCAATGTGGGTGAAGAAAATTGTTTTTTCCCAAGGTTATAGTATTTCTTTTTTTTTTTTTTGTTATGCCACCCTGGCAGCACAACAAACTCATTTACATGGCGCTGATATTTGTTGCTTGGGTGACTTCATCTGATAACGCCGGGGCCTTGCACACAGACAATCAGAAAGCATACTTCTTAATTGCGTGTTGCTAGGCAACCTGGGCTCCGGTTGCAATCAGAAGGTAGATAATCTTCACATTTAAGGAAAGTGGGGGAAAAGAGACACTACTGTGTTTTTTTTTCCTCTCCCCTGCTCCAAGCCAGAGAAAATTGAGCGCAAATAATTACTTCTTTGTCGCCGTTCACTTCTCGAGGGATTTCTTTTTTTTACGCTCGGAGCTCTTGTCGACTGGTGAAGAGGCTCTCGTCTCGCATGTCTCCTTTCCCCCCCCCTTTATGTTCAAACATGCCTATTTAGGAGTCGCGACGCATTATTCCTTTGACAATGACTGATTACATCGGAGGGACCTATTACTTATTAACGCCCACACAATGACGCCGTGGTGGAAGCGTACGAGATGCTCCAGCCTGGTTTTCATTCACCAAGGCCGGACTGGGCGCTGTTGTTGATTCTTGGAATTCACTCAATATGTCTCCTTTAAGATTGTGGCTAAAGTATCAGGTGGTAGGAGGGATTTGCATCAGGGCGACGTCTTGGTTGGCTAAGCAGCGTCAATAATGGCATTAAACACTGGAGTCCGGCTTAGTCGTGACAGTTACCGTCTTCCCAGCCAAAGTAGGTAGGCAACGAGCGCCTCGGCCATGGAGTTGTCCGCCAGCGGCGTCCCGCAGAGCAGCAGCAGCGCAGGTGGGTCGCTTCCACGTCACGTGACGTCAACTCGCCGCGTCATTGGCTTAACGCAGGTGAAAATTGTGTGTCATCACGTGGCTTCCTTCAGGAGATAATCCGCTGAGGATCTTCAGCCGGGCTTTTCTTAGCTGGAGTATTAGCGGGGCTGCGTGTTCAGGGGGCGGGGCTTCACTCGGGAGAATTTCTAGCGGCCTGTAGCCATAAGGGGAATATCAATTGACGGCGCCCAGGTGTTATTCGGAACTTCCTGGGACATTTGTCAAAATGGCAGATCCTTTTAGGGAAAAAAAAAAAATGTCTGGAATTCGTCAACGTTGCCTTTGACATTTATGTAAGCCAGCGTAAAAGGGAGCAATTGAATCTTTGTGTATTTAAGTAGGGCAGCTCGGTGACCAAGTGCTTGTTAGCATGTCAGCTTCAGAGTTCTGAGGTTACAAACATATTCCAACGTGCATGTTTATTCTCATTGACGAGTACAACGTCGCCATTGGTTTGTTTGTCTTGGTGTGATTGGCCGGTCCGGGTCTATACAAAGTCACCTGGGAAGTGTCTTTCTTCATCCGAGCCGATGTCAGGACATGGGGAGAAATATGGCCTCGATAAACAGGTTGTGTTACATTAAAAAAAAACTCTCAGTGGATCCCTCCACCTGAGCGATGCGTTGCTCCATGTTCGACCGTGGCAGCAAATGAGGAACACATTTTGCCGTGTGTGCCAGCTGACCTCTCCGGAAAGTGAAAAGATGTTACACAAATGAGTGCAAGGCCCACCAGGTGATAGCAATGTTTGCTTTTCATTATACTCTTGAATTTTTCATGATTTTTTATCTAGTGAGGTAGGGCTGACTCACGCCAGAGAACAATAAAGCCTCGTTTTTAGCCACGACTAAAACAACAACAACAAAAATCAGGGATAATAAAACATAAGCAGTGCATAGACGCCAGTCTTTGCATGTTGATGCAACAGCTGCAAAAACAGACAACTGCACACCTCGTCCATCCTTTTTTCTTTCTTTTTGTTTTGGAGTGTCTCCCCCCCCACCCCTCTCTCTCCCTTTCTTCCTTTTTTTTTCTCTCTCTCAGCTGTGGGCAGGTCACCCTGAATTATTCATCAGTGTGAAATGAAAAAGCTCATGGATATTGAATATCCTCTGTGAAGTGTTGGCCAACCTTGTGTGTTTTATTCACAACCCCCTCTCTCTTTCTCTCAGCGTGAAATCTAAAAGGTGGGGGTGTAAAGAGTGGCATATCTCGCCACCGGGCTCTTTTAAGATTTACCCATCACTTTACCTGCCGCGCATATTTACCTTGGTCTCCGAGTCTGAGGGGGTGGGATGAAAAAGACGGGGATAAAAACGAGAATAAAGCACTGCGTTTGGTTTTAATCCAACTAGCTGGTCGGCTTTAACGCACAGTACAACTTCCGGTTTGTTCTTGTCGTGCCCACCCCCAACCTTGTCTTGAGGTTTGATCTGCAACCTGTGTTGTAAATCAATGCAACAAACACAGCAAGGGGCCCCTCAGGGCAAGTCCCGTGTGAAATGGTATCATCTCACGGTATCAACCTGATGGGTACGTGAACGTAATTTATTTGCTGCTGTAATCAGGAGGCCACACATGGGCCGGCTGTGGAAGTCACTCCAGATGGCTCCTGTCACTGCAGAGGGGGGACTAAAAAAGGGGGGCTCCTAAAATGTACTAGAGTGACCCCCCCTAAGTCACCACATCTGGAGGCCACCTGCAGCCGACAGAGCGACTTGGACGCGGCGGGGGAGGGCGTGTCCCCTATGTCTCTTGTTTCCACAACTTACGCGCAAATATTGTTTTAATTTATGAGCTTGGGGGATTGCGAAGGCGCCATCGCAAGAAATCAGACGACACTCATTAATAGCGATTTCCCATTATTCTCTCAAAAATATAACAAAATGATTTACAAGCCTTATTTTCACTTTACATTGACTTTAATGTAAAATTGGTAAGCTTCAAAAAGGCTCCTAAAAACTGATACAAATTGCTTGATATGCAGCTGTCAAAAAAGTGGAGGAAACCAAATAATCGAGGAGAGGGGTGTGTGCGTGAAGGGAGGGGAGGGGTGCGAGCAGTCCAGATCAGAAATAAAACATACCCCAAAAAAGCAGGGAGGAGAAGAAGAAGGAGGGAAAAGGAAGAAGGAGGAGGGAGGAAGGGAGGGAGGGAGGGAGGTCTCGTGCTGCCGGAGCGCGTCCAGACCCGATGTAGCGGCGAGCGCCGCTGTCGGAGAAAGGAGCAGCCATTCCGCCCGCCGCCTTTTTCCATCCAAGGGGGCACTTTTTAAAGGACCAAAATTGCATCTCTGTGACCAAAATGATGCGGCTGCGATCCCAGTGATCTAAGCTTCCAGACCCAGGGGGGTCAGGGAAGGAGCCGGAGGGGTTCTAGCGGAGCAGGGGTCATACTTGGATTATCGTTTTCCACTTTTTTTTGCTTCCCTCAACTGGGTTTGTTCTCACCCCCCGCCATGCGACGTTTATAAGCGCGAGGAAGAATGTGGCGGCAACATTTTCCAGGCAAGCGGCATGTTTCCTTTAATAAAGTCGAGCATGTGGGACGGAGCAAGGGGGAGAGGGTCCGTGAGGGAGGGGGGGGTTGCCCACCGTGTTGTCATCCCCGCGCGCTAGCACTTAGCGTGGTAGTAACTTGGCAGGGTGGAGGTGCGCGCAGGCTGTTGACATTAGCTTTTGTTCCGGCCCCCCCAAAATCAAATAAAAGAAACGAGGCGTGCGCTCCATGACGGCGCGGCGGACGGCTGGGTGGGGCACGGTGTGGGACAAGCGTCCTTTGTGCGTACATTTTTCAGGGGGTGGGCGCCCACTCGCAAACACACGCCGTGACCTCGCGCTGCCACCGGCTGCCGGAGTCTTTTCTTCTTGTAAATGAGTCATTCAGCAGACCGGGGGTACGAACTCTGGCCCAATAAAAGCGGAAACACCACGATGTGCACATCTGTGGGCCAGTAACTCAGCTTTGGGTGGTCAAGCTCCAAGTTGACGTTGGCCACCTGCAATCAGCAGCTTGCCGTTGCTAGGTAGCCGTCAGCGGCAGATGAAGATAATGCCACGGAGAGAGAGCTCGTCTGCTGGTAAATGTGTTTTCCCTCTCCCCTCCTGGTTCTTCTCCGCCCGCCAAACACCCACCAACACTGCCCCCCCCCCCCAACCTCCCTCCCTCCCTAGCAGTGGTAGGAAAAGGCTGGCCACATAATGGAAACTCTGGCCTCATCTGCTGCTGCGTTGGGCTGCCAAACTCTGACTAAGTGTCGCTGGCTCCATCCACCAAGGGCAGCAGAAGCAGCGGCGGCGATCTTTCGACTTCGCTTCCACGCGAATTTTGCCATTTACGAGTCTCCAAATAACCACAAAGCCGCCATTTGCCCTGTTGTCTTATGAATTATCATTATGATCATACAATATGGAATATGCTAATCCAACATTTTCATTGGTTATTAGCGTTTGGGGTGGTTGTGAGCTGGCTCACGTGTTGCGCTCCCTTGGCAAGCGCCGCTGCGACAGCTGCCGCCGTCTTCTGCGCGAGGCAACAGTTGAGCAACGAGCGGGAACGCAAGAGGGAAAACGAGAGTGGCCGTCGACGCCGCAGAGACATCAAGTCAATTCATATTTATTACCCGCAGCGAACTTGCAAGCACGTAGCGACAGCACACTTGTAAAGTCAACGCGGCTAAAGATCTCGTAAAGAAACGAGACCTCTCAAACATTCGTATCGACTCCAAAAGTCTCGGCCTTGGCTTGTCACTCAAAGGTCGGTGACACGACTGCAGTTATTTTTCTCCTCTTGCCAACAAGACAGAATAAGAAATGGATGGGGGGGGGCAGCGGTTGCCGGGGGGGGACGGCTGAGGATTGATAGGCGAGAAAAAGACCGCCAAAGGGAGAAGTGAGCAAACAAGAGATGCTATCACACCGGAGGGAAGAGAGAGAGCGAGAGCGAGAGAGAGGAAAAGACAGAAAGCCTGCTGCATGATTCTCACACACACACACACACACACACACACACTCAAGGCTGTAACTTTACTCGCCGCTAGATTTTTTTTTATTTACACTTCTGTCTGGCTCTCGTTGCCGTTCAAATAAAAGACATTAGCTAAATCCATCCTGAGCCAAATGAAAAGACTGTATTTTCACTTTAATTGGTCTGAGGACATTCACATTCAGGGCCGAGGTCCGTCGTGGGCCTGAAATCAAGTCAAAGTACTTTGAAAGGCGATGAAGTGATCACCATGACAACAGGCTGAGAGACGACACCTCCGCTACTGTCCTCTTCATCCTCCTACTCCTCCTCTTCCTCCTCCGCAGTGCCGGACCGCTCGCTCGCTTGCCCGCCGCCTTCCTTCCTTCCTTCCTTCCTTGATTTTCTCCTCTTTGTCGCCGATGCGTCTCTTGAGAGCGCTTCGGTCTAACGGCCTGGGTTGTGTTTGTTTGTTTTCATGCTTCTTTCGTGCTAATGCGGTCCCCCTATTTCTCTGGCTCTCAGACTTTTCATCCAATGGATCAAACCGGCAAATGTATTTGATCTGTCCGAACGGTGCGCTCGCAATTACTGTCGTTTGAATTGCTGACATTTAACAGAATTGATCAAAACTATCAAAAAGTCACTCTGATCTCGCCAAATAGTGAGCCTACATTCTCCTAGAGAAACCTTTGAACGATAGTGGCATTTAACGGGATCAATGTCACAATCAAGTCTCTTTCAGCTTGTCAATTAAATTTTTCCTCCTGCGAATAAAATATCGGCCATCTTTGCAGGCATCCGGCCTCAGATCATGAACGGGCCCATGCACCCGCGCCCGTTGGTGGCGCTGCTGGACGGACGCGACTGCACGGTGGAGATGCCCATCCTCAAAGACCTGGCCACCGTCGCCTTCTGCGACGCGCAGTCCACGCAGGAGATTCACGAGAAGGTAACCTGAGTTTGAACGTCACCGCCGTTTTGTCGGAGCCCGGCGTGCAGCGCTGTAATTACTATATATATATATTCAAAACAAAAAAAGAAAGCGAAGGCAACATTTGCATGGAGCTCAAATTGAACATTCTCGTTCGGTGGGCAGGTGCTGAACGAAGCGGTGGGGGCCATGATGTACCACACCATCACGCTGACCAGGGAAGACCTGGAGAAGTTCAAAGCGCTGCGCATCATCATTCGCATCGGCAGCGGATACGATAACATCGATATCAAAGCAGCCGGAGAGCTCGGTAGGATGGGACTAAAGCGTGTGAGGAAAAATCCACATGATAAGCACGCGGTCAAAAAGTGTTGGCTTGCTGCCATGTTTGAGTTCACCACAGGTTTGAAATGCTTCCCAGTATAATGCATGAGTCCCTCTGGTGGCATGGAGGTAAATTACAATCATGCAAAAGGAAAAAATGTCTCGAATTGAGTCTGCATATACACAACCTATTCAAATTGCCGAACTGTTGTCTAATTGTTATTCAATATGCCAAAGTCAGACTTTTTGTTTTTTCTAACATGCTTATTTTTATTCCAGCAACCATTTGGTGGTAATTTAACCACACATTTTTCAGTCATTGATTTTACATCAGCACTTTCACCAAGTTCAGTCACTTTAAGATGGCGTTCTGCCTCTTCAGCTATTATGTCCACAAAAGGTCAATTGGCTTGGCAATGAAGCTCGCAAACACACAAAAAAAAATATCAACCAATGAAAGTTATTTTTAGATTCAGCAGCGTTTGCACTGTTCCACAAACTCGTCTCAGCGTGCAAAGCGATTTTTTTTAAAAATCTTACCAATGCATCGTTTTTTGGTAAATGTGTGCACACCAATAAATAATGGCCATTTAAAAAAAAAAAATCAAACAATACCTCAATCGAGCGTTGGCCTCCTCACATCCAGAATTTCCAAACAAACGCCACGTGCAATAATCCAAAATGAATCCAAAGGATGCCGTTCTCGACCTAAGCAAAACTAAACCCTATATAATCAATTCCTGGCACTGATTAACGGAGTTTTAAGACATGTGCCTTTGCATTTGCACGGAACTGTTGACTACCTGTCAATTAATGCCATGTTCAAGTTCACCGCGGATTTTTCGACGCTTCCCAGTACAATGCATGAGAGTCCCTCTAGTGGCGTGGAAGTAAATTACATCAACAAAACTAAGGCAAAAAAGAAATGGCTCATGCAAGTATTTTTAAATTGCTAAATATTGTGAAAATACCTAATAAAAATTCAAATAAAATATGAATGAAAATTTTAAAAAAATAATTCCCAATTCAAATACAAAAATACTGATTTATCCACAGGCATCGCAGTGTGCAACATCCCATCTGCGGCGGTGGAGGAGACGGCCGACTCCACCCTGTGCCACGTGCTCAACCTGTACCGGCGGAACACGTGGCTCTACCAAGCTCTCCGCGAGGGCACGCGGGTCCAGAGCGTGGAGCAGATCCGGGAGGTTGCGTCCGGCGCCGCGCGCATCCGCGGCGAGACCCTGGGCCTCATCGGATTCGGTGAGTGAACACATCTTGTGCTGTAGTTCCACATCCTCTCTTCCATAAATCATCTTTAACAGCACGGTCTGTTGTCATCAGGTCGTTCGGGGCAGGCGGTGGCGGTACGCGCCAAGGTGTTCGGCTTCAACGTGCTGTTCTACGACCCGTACCTGCAAGACGGGCTGGAGCGCTCGCTGGGCGTGCAGCGCGTCTACACGCTGCAGGACCTTCTGTACCAGAGCGACTGCGTCTCCCTGCACTGCAACCTCAACGAGCACAACCACCACCTCATCAACGACTTCACCATCAAACAGGTGCGTGCGCTTTTATTGCTCCTAATGTTGCCGCATTTTCGACGTCCGTGTGCGTTTGTGTGTGTAGATGCGTCAGGGAGCATTCCTCGTAAACACAGCCCGGGGCGGCCTGGTGGACGAGAAGGCCCTGTCCCAGGCCCTGAAGGAGGGGAGGATACGCGGGGCCGCCTTGGATGTCCATGAAACGGAGCCCTTTAGGTCAGTGGAGAACTTAGAGGTCCATGAATGTTCTCGCCGTGCAAATATCCTGAAATCGTTTGTGCTCAGCTTTGCTCAAGGCCCCCTGAAAGACGCGCCCAACCTGATCTGCACACCTCACACGGCCTGGTACAGCGAGCAGGCGTCCCTGGAGATGAGGGAGGCCGCCGCCACGGAGATCCGAAGAGCCATCACAGGTAGGTGGCGCACTTGGCCGCACGCTCAAGCTGCCGGCAGTCGACCGACGCGTCCTTTACCTCGTGTTGCGCAACAGGCCGCATCCCGGACAGCTTAAGAAACTGCGTCAACAAGGAGTTCTTCGTCACCACGGCGCCCTGGGCCGTGATGGACCAACCCGCCGTTCATCCCGAACTCAACGGTGCAGCCTACAGGTGAGCTCACAATGAATAATTGACATATTTAATCGACATGAAATTCATTTGAGAAACAGTGTGAAGAGTAATTACCATCCGACAAATCCAAAATAATTTCATTTCATGTTGTGTACTTGTGAAATCATCGCTGTCCAACCAAAAGCACGCAAAATCAGAAAACGTGGCGATGACGTGCTTTTGACGCTTGAAGTGGAAGCTTGCGTGTGCGAGGTGCGAATGTGTTGTCGTCATGTCTGCCTGCGTTGTTGTCATTCCACGCAGCCACGTCAACCAAACACTGCCGGCCGCCGCTACCGGCCTTCCCCAAGACAAAATAAACGCCTAGATGGGGAGCAGGTAAATGCACCGGGAGTGGCTGCTAGAGCGCCACCCTCTCTTACCTTTCAACCCCCCCCCCCCCAGTAAACATATGGCTCATTCCACTATTGCAAGACAATTCAAGCGCTGACATTTTCTAAGTGAACATTTATTTTAGAATATTTTGTTGTGTCTGTTACAGATTCTCACCTACTTCAATTATAAAGCAAGTTCTTGGGGGTTATTTTGTCTTCCAAATATTTTGGGATCATTTTATTTTCAGGCAGAAAATGTCCTCCAATTGTGGAATGAACATAAATAGATTTTAGAGTGGCTGATTCCTTTCTCCCGCTATGCTCCGCCTACTTACTGTCAGGTCAAAAGGGGCTCTCTTACTTGTTGGATCCGTTCCCGAGCCTCGCCGCCGACCTTGTAACCAATTTTCATTCCAACTGTGCAGTTTTGGAAAGTAACTTGTCCTCTGCTTCCACCAGATACCCGCCGGGCGTGGTGGGCGTGGCACCAGGCGGCCTTGCCGGGGCGCTAGAGGGCATGGTGCCCGGCGGGGTGCCCATCGCCCACAGCCTGCCCTCCGGTACCCACCCCTCGCAGGCCCCGTCGCCCAACCAGCCTTCCAAACACGGCGAGCCCAGAGAGCACCTCACCGAGCAATAGCGGCCAGAACGGACCACCAGCCCCCCCCCCCCCCCCCCCCCCCACCCCTCTTCATTCCCAGCCCCTTGCAGTACCCCCCCTCCCTCCCTTCAACCGGGACCAAGAGACAGTGCCCCCATTCCGACAGGTTCCAGTGGAATTTGTACTTGGAACGTCTTGTTTATATATTTTTATTTTTCTGGGGGGGGGGGGGGGGGAAGAGGGGACTGCAGTCTTGGGAACATGCATCAGCAACCCAGCGTCTATTTTTATTTTATTTTTTTAAACCCTTCTCTATCCCCAAGCCGCCACCCTTTGACCCAGCCATCTTCTCCAACTAATGTGTGTTGTTTAGGCCCCATAGTTGTAAACACTTAAAAGTCAGCTGAAAATCAATTAGTGATTAGTAAAACAAAACATTGTGCACTCGATTGTTGATTAATTCCAATGTGATGACAACGTTAACGACTCAGGAATACCCCGCCTCTTTTTTTCCTCAGTTTTCTCCGAGACCTGGGAGAAGAACTGACAAAATACAATTCACATCTCCAGTCCAGTGTGTGAAGACTTTGACAGAGTCCTGTTAGATTGCTGTCACTTAGTTGGATGTTCCTATAAAGCCTCGTCACGTGTGTCCCCCACTTACTCCTCCTCCTTCTATTTTCTTTGTTCAGGCTCATCCTGTACTCTTGTCAAAAGCAATAGCGGAAAACTCCCGTCTGTAGTTTGGCATAGCAGAGCGAGGCAGCCCCCCCCATGGAAAGTTTGCTTTTGTTTTTAGCGTGAGTATTTGTATTTGTTTCTTGTATCAGGTGAACATTTAGCATTCAGTGCAGTTCCAATAAAAAAAAAAAAATTAAAGTAAAAAAATATTCTGAAATACCTTGTTGCTAAATTGTGTTATTTCATTTTAGAGCCACAGGAGGGCGCTCAAATGCATTGGTTTCGTTTTGTATTATTCAAATAGTACATTGCCAAGGTATATATATTTAAATAATACATGCATTTTAGTTTATAGTAAATGTATAACATGGTACTTTTATAAACAGTTTGGAAATAAATCTTAATTGATAATATTGCATCTTTAGAACAAGGCATTTAGACTTTAGCTTTAGATGATTGTTTTTCTTGTTCATATTTTTTTATTTAAATATATAGTTGTAAAATTCCTGAGTGGTAAGCTTGTTGAAGGTGGATTAAATTGATCATTTAGCTGCCCACTAAATATTTTATTAATTAATAAAATGTATAAATTAAATAATAAATGAATAAATCTTATTTTATTATTGTAATTCCTAATCTTTCTTTTTTCGGACTAACATTAAAAGAGCTCCAGCAGCCAATTGCCCCTTCCGGATGTCAGACACACAAGTGAAAGAAAACAAAAAGACAAGATGCAAGTGAATCAACTTTAAGCGTATGAATGCACTCTGTCCAAAAAGAAAGCGTTTGCTTCTCTCCCCCCCGGCCACCGCCACTTCTGAGCTACTAAGTCTCAATGTAAAAATGTCAGTATAGTGCCCCCCCCACCCCACCCCCCCATTTCACAGAATGCAGCTGTTATGTTGTGCAAAAAAAAAAAAAAAAAAAGAATAAATAGCATCAATAATGATCAAACAGGCCGGGGTGGGGTCGAGGGGCTTTCTCAGCTAAATGTCTGTCAGGTAAGTTGCAAACAACAACCAAAAACTAGTGCGCTTTTTTTTAAGGATGAAATAATAAGTACTGGGAAGACTGCATCACATGCAAGAAAATAGTCCTTGTGACATTTTGCGCATTTGTTTTTGTCGTCTTTTTTTTTTTTTTTTCCAAGCGTCTGCCACTCACTCGTCTTCGTCGTCCTCCTCCTCGCCGTCGGAGAGGGCGGCGCAGGGTCGTATCTGTCGGTACGTGTCCAGCCACTTCTCCAGCATCTGCGTGACCAGCGGGTGGTTGCGGCGCCGCGAGCTCTTCTGCATGGCGGCCAGCATGCCGCCGTCGGTCACGCTGCAGTCCAGCCACGAGCGCAGAAGCTTCTCCTGCTGCTCCTCGTTGCCCATCTGCAGGGAAAAGCCGACATGAGGGCAAGGCGCAGATTTTGGACCAAATACAACAGGTCTAATTCTTTTTTTTTTTTTAATCAAGCATCCGACGGGAGCGTACCTCCTGCGCAGACAGGAAGTGGATGTGCAGCAGCTTGCGCTCGCTGTCCACCAGAGGCAGAAAGGTGACGGTGACGTCGTCGTCCGTGTTGAGGTTGGCGCCCGCGCCGCGATTGTCTCCGTAACCGTCGTTCTCCATGGCCACCAGGGCCGAAAAGTGGCCACGCGTGTAGCCCAGGGCGATGGGGCTCTTCCAGCAGAAGCTCTGCTCCCACAGCAGCGGCAGGTACACGCCTGCATCAAGTATAACCATGCGTGTTGTATTTGACAGAGAGCCACGTTGTCGGCCAGACGACGCGTGCGCTCACCTTGAAATCGCGTGTATCCTAACGTCTCCCCTCGGAAACTTTTGTAGTACTTCACGCCGTAAACGATGATGGGCCTGCGGAGGATGTGTGCCAGCACGAAAATGTGGGTCTGCTCCAGGCTTGCCCCGGGCTGCACCCAGGGAAAGGCAAAGAAAAAAAAAAAACAGTTCTCATGTTATGTTGCGAGTTCAAATGGCCGTCATGCAACACCTTCCTACAGGATGCTCACCTGGCTGGCCAAGGACAAGATGAAGGCCCAGTCCTCCTGCCACTGCTCCTCCTGCACGGAGAAGTGAAGACCGAAGCTTTGCGAGTACCACGATTCCCACTCCTTCCAGCGAGTGTAAAACCTAAGCAAAAAAAACAGAAGTGATTCTTCACATGATGAGGAGGCAGGCTGGCTGTTTTTCCAACTCACCAGTGCGAGCAGTCGTGCAGGCTGTCGTGGAGCGTCTTGCGCAGGACCGAGTCCTTGTCGTAGATGCCCCACGTGGCCTGGAGAACCGAATCCAGGAGGCAGTCCCCGGCCGTGCGGTTCCACAACGCGTAGAGGCGGCTGTCCAGACGCGTGCCCAGCTCCATCGACCAGTTAATGACTGGCGATTCTTCCTCCAGTTCTGCGCAGGTAAGACAAGATGGCGTCAGAGCTGACTGTTATTTGCAGCTCTCAGAATAAACACGCGGCTCACCTTTCTGCACGTCCCGATCTAAAACCTCATCAAATAGTTTCTCCTGGACGGCCGGAGGCAGGTCCTCGATATCTGCGGGAGAGCCCGCAGTTAGAAGACGGAGAATGACACAAAAGGCAAAACGGAGGGCCCGAGTTACCGGCAGGGAGCGTGAAGGTGACCAGGTCGCTCAGGAAGTAGCAGGCAAAGTCGCCTTTGCGCTGATGCAGCGACGCGGTGATCTCCCTGCGGATCTGCTCCGTCAGCTCGGGACACACCATGGACGGGATGCACTTGGCCGCTTGCTGATTGACCTGAAGGTGGGGGAACGCCGGGGATGCATGGATTGCTCGGCAACAGCGTGCGGCAGACTGACCTCTGTGAGGAGCACGGCGAGCATATCCTGCCGCTGAAAGCGAATGGCCAGGTGCACCAGCGTGAAGCCCACGTCGAACGCAGACGCCCGGTTGAGGAGATGCACCTCGTCGGCGGTCAGCTGCCGCGCGATGTCGCCGCCTGACGACTTGTACGCCTCCACCGTCGCCAGGTCTCCTTCCACGACGCCTGTGTTAAAGCAAACAAAATACACACACAGCAAAATGAGTCACAGAAAAATTTGATTTTGAACATTTTGAATAATCAGTTGGAATGCGTGGATGGACTGCTGGACTCGAGGAAGTGCTCGGCCGCCCTCAGAGGCGCCGGACACTTCCTGGAGCGCTGGGAACGTGTATTGTTTGCTGACAGTCACATGGGTCTTGGCAAAGTCAACCTTTCGAGTTACTCCTAAGCTTTATTTACATCCGCCAAGGCGACAAACATGAGAAAACATTGCGCAACACTTGGAGACTTCCGATACCAAAAGGACATTTTTGCATTAGCTGTCAACAGTATCTCAGTTTGAGCCAGGAGGAAACCTGCGTTAAGTTTTAAATTTCTAAGAGGCTGCACTTATTTTCAAATGGATGCAAATTAATGCTAGGAAAAGACAGACATTGGACTTTTGCGAAATTCTATTTCATGGCGATATCACCCTGTTGATAAATGTACGGCAGCAAAACATTTGCCGTGTGTTTTGCCCGAGCATTCTATTTTGGAGGTGTTTACTAGGAAGGGGTGGCGAGGGGGGGTTTTGAGCGCCGTCCAGGTCCTTGCGGGCCGCTCTGCCGATGACCAGCCCGGCAGCTGGGCCCCCTCTGAGCTCCTCAAAGGCCCTCTTCACGAGAAGCCACAAAAGAGCCGTGTCCTGCTCTCCCGCACGCCGTCTGTCACCGCCCGGCGCAACAAGCACGGCCAGTCGGCCGCTTTGAAAAGCGGTGCGAATCGATTGATTTTTTCAGAATACATCGGGATTTTTCTTGGTAGAACCATTTTGACCCTTTAATGAATCTCTGAGACAAACTCACCAGCGCAGGCGCTGAGAAAGAGCCAGTCCGTTTTCCGCATCCGGTTTCGTATCTGCTTAAGCTTCTTAAAGTCCACCTCCTGCTCCTCCTTGCCGCTCACGGCTCCCGCCGCCAGCTCGATCCTCTGGAAGTCCCTTTGGACGTTGTCCTCCCTCTTGGCCAAGGGAGGCGACCTCCTCTGAGCCAGAGGACCCACGCCGGTGCTGCAGCCGCCCAAGCTCCCCCTCCACCGCGACCGGTCCTGTTCGTTGATAATGGGCGAGCGCTCGGCGGACGGGGCGGCCAGTTCGATAGCCCGCGGGTGGTCGCACACCACGCACACGAGTGTTATGGGCGAGTTCTGATAAGTGCACGACGGGCACATCCAGTACTGCTGGTGGGTGTTGAGGCGGTTGCGGTCATTGTACTCCTCGCACGGGTCCACGGGAGAGTGGGGCGGCGCCGGGCGGCAGCCGGAGGTGTGGGGCGACTCGGTAGGGCTGCCGCTTTTGGGACGCTGGCACATACACTGTGTGCAGCGGACGGCTCGGGGCCAGTTCAGGTAGGTGCACATCTGGCAGGACCACTTCGTGGCGATCTCGGCCATGCTGGCCGGACGGACGCGGGGCCTGGCGCTGGAGTCTGGGCAGATGAGGAGGCTGCCGCTGCCGCCCTCGTTGGCGGGGAGGTCCCAGGAGCCTCGTGCCGGGTCCAAGTCAGTCCCGCTTTTGTACGGCTCCTCCGTGATGATGGGACCCCGGGACCTGTGAGCGCGGCACATGGTGCACTTGGTGGCTGAGGGCCAGTTCTCGTAGGTGCAGTAGTCACAGGCCCATTTCTCCCTCGGGTCCGTCATGGTCGATCACCTGCGGGGCGGAACAGGTGTCAAACTCAAGAATAACTTTATGTGGGCCGCTAAAGCAAGTGCATCTACTTCTAACATCTGAATCCAAATTGGAAAAGATCAAGATTGCAATTCCAAATTCCAAATCATTCTTTCAATGAAGGAGAGGACTGTACTATTGTGATAAACACTGAACCTCATTTGAACTTTTTGCAGAAATGACATACAATTTTTAACGACCAAATCCACTGATTTAAATTTAGCAATAGATGACACACTGTGGCTATTTTTTTTTTTTGGTGTATGAAAAATTGGATGTAGCCAGCAACGAAAATGAGTGACAGCTGGTATTTAAATAAACTATAGTGCGAGCTAGCTGTCTTAGCATACTCCGCTAGCCTGACGACGCATTTTGCTATGACAGGATCCAAACATTTGATAGTGTCCATGAAGTATTCTACGTTCTTACCGTCTCCTTAAGGTGTTGTCAGGAGAACCACAACAAACCCGTCTTGTTTTTGCTGTACGTTCCCCCTTCCTCTTCTTCCGCCGCCGCCTACTGTTGGTCAAATCTATCCCGAACCGATGTAATAAACCGCCGTTTGTACTCTCTCATGTTTACCTCAATGGACACGATCACCAATCTGCTGAAGAAATATCCCGATCGTCAGCTGAGACTTTCGTTTATTTTGTTTTGTTTAGGCTTTTTTTTTTTTTACACGGACTATGTTGTTTAATGGCGGCGACACGAAGACGAAAGCGTAGCTTGAGCCAAAATAAAGCTAGGCCTGGTGACGTCACAAATCAGCTGGACCAGCGCTCGCTGTGATTGGACGAAAGTGGAAAGACAACGGCGTTACGTTCACGGCGGGTCGAGGGAAAAGAGAACGCGACAAAGTCACGAGGCGTTCAAGTACACTGTGACATAATTTTTGAGGAAGTCAAGGGACTTGAAAAAGTTCCTTTTTTTTTAGGGTTTTTTTGGTTACTTTTTTAAACAAGGCTGATCATGCTCTCAAATGAATTGCAGTAAGCGCTCAGAAAAAAAAGTAATAAAAGGATTGTGTGGTTATTAACAATAAGGTAATAATAAATGAATAACCTTGGACGACAAGGTAAATGGCAATCTAGGAATTAACATATATTGTAAATGTATATTGCATATAAGCATATGAAAGTTGTGGCAGTGCATAAAGTAAAACAAACTGATATTATGCAACATATTGATTATGAATACATTGTCACATAACCGTGAGTGATTTGACAGGCTATGTATAGAGATTATTTTTTTTCCCAAAAAATCCCTTTGTTTTTTTGAATAACCGCAAATGGAAAATATGACTGTTTTAATATTGACAATACGTCACGAAAACAAACGTTGATTGAAAGGTGAAGTGAAGCAACTGGTCTAAGAGACGCACCCAATTAACATTTCCCCACATCCGACATGGCTGCCTACGTGAGACGGATGCACCACATCTCTCTGCATGTCTCCAATGTGGACAAATTGGCCAGCGACTTTATTAACAAATTCAAGTTCAACTTGTTCGCCTCCAGGCTGACGGAGCGGACCCGGCAGCTGGTCTTCAGGACTGGAGCGGCGGTATTTATAGTCAATGAGAGGGCGAACCGAGTCCATTCTCCCCGGCTCAATGTCGAACCGCCGCCGCCGCAGCAGCAGCAGGCGGAAGAGAAGCAACCGGCGGGATGCCTTTACGATATTTCCCCGCACTACCCGGTGGACACGGTGTGCAACGTGTGTTTCGAGGTGGACGACGTTCACGGTACGTTCGAGGCTCTTCGGCGTTTGGGCTGCAGTTTTCCGGTGCCGCCCACCACCGTGCGGGACCACCAGGGGAAGGTCACCTACGCTGTGCTACGCTCTATAGTGGGCAACGTGTGTCACACGTTGATCGACAAGAGCGAGTACCGGGGAAGCTTTTTGCCCGGCTTTCTAGTTATGGAAGGCGGCCAAGAGCAGCAGCAGCTTCCGTGGGCTGGCACCCACGTGGATCACATCACGTATGTGTGTCCCATCGGCAGCAGCCAGCAAGTCCTCAGTTGGTACCAACAACATTTTGGCTTCCAGAGGTTCTTCATCCATCGGTGAGAAGGCCATTCAGGTCGAACCAATTTTAAAAAATGCCTTTTCTTTATATTGCAATCAAAATTTAATATGCAAACTCATTTTATTCAAAGTTCTCTCCCCAAAAATGCTCAGTCAAAAGCATCCCAATTTGGGTTAAACATTGCATGTCGTTTTGCACAAAACAATTCACGTTCTCCCAGTTGATGCGATGTGGCATCTTTGCAGAAACGACGAGACAGACGGCGGCTTTGTTATCCACCAGAAGGGCATCGGCCTCCGCTTAGCCGCAATGACGTACTGGAACTGCGACGAGTCCGGCCTTTCGCTGCCCGGCGCACAGCAAGACCAACCCGACTGCAAATTTGTCATTGCAGAATCGCTACCTGAGCAAGGTGACAACAGCAGCAAACAAGATGGCATGGTTTGAATTACATTTATTTATTCAATGTTCTTGCACTGCCCTTCAGGCAGTAACCATGTGGACACTTTCTTGGAGGAGCATCGAGGGGCGGGGATCCAGCACATCGGGCTGTACACCAGGGACATCGTGGAGGCGGTGCGCAACATGGCCGACGCCGGCGTGCGCTTCTTCTCACCACCACCTGCCTATTATACCGAAGTATGTGCAAACACCAAATGGTTCTAAGGCTGCCAATAGAAATAATTACAGTAATCATCATTACACAAACTTTACTCAGCGTGCCCCAGGGTTCCTGTCCTAGTCACATGAACTATTTGCTTTTCAAACAAAACTGGCAAGAAAACGCTGGCTTTAAACCAGTTTAAATTTGTGGCATGACAGCAAGGCAAACTGCAGGAGATTGAGGATGCGGGACTGGACGTTCAGAAGTTGGCGCAGCACGGCGTTCTTGTGGACACCGATCCGGAGCAACGGTCCTCGTCAGACAGCGAGACGCAGAGGTGATCATTTGATCAGTGTCTTCACAATGGATGATACTAGTCCATCACTATTTTCAACAACAGTGTCATCTCCTCTCCAGATACCTCCTGCAGGTGTTCTCCAAGGCCATCTTTGAGGAGGACACCTTCTTCCTGGAGCTGATCGAGCGCCGGGGGTCGAGCGGTTTCGGTGAGGGCAACATCCGGGCCCTGTGGAAAATGGTGGAGACTAACATGGACAGCGAGAAGGCGGAGAGCCCTGCAACAGCACTTTGACGCTTAATCCAAGTCTGTTTTCAACTGTTTTATCCTTTTTTGCTGGAGTTGGGTTCTTCTTTCCCCTGCCATCAGTGTGTTTGCGTATCTGTGTGAAAGCAAACACAAGACTTATCAACATGTCATGTTCTAAAACAGGCCGGAAAATAGCATCTTGAATCAAACTGACAAAATAAACGTGTTCCTTGATTGACAGAGTCCATCAATAAAAAAAAGATGTCTACAGCAAGCGAGAAAGCTCAGCTGAAATGTAAACAAAAGCTTCATTCACGTTTGTGACGGGTAGACAGCGCCCTCCTCGGGAGAGATGAACACACTGCAAGTGTGTCACAAACACGCCAAGACGTTTGCACCCCCAAGGACAAATCTTGTCTGCCTTTAAGGCGAAAGGCAGACAGTCGAGAAGGGGGGGAAGGGGGGGGGGGGGGCACTGGGGGGGGGGGGGGATTAGTGGCAAGCAACAGATGTTACTCCTTGATTAACAAAAGGGTTTCTGCCAGGGGTGCAGTTCCCACTCTTGTACATGACATACATGACTTGGCAAATTAGATTTCCCACCACGTGCTAAATACATAGGACACATGGAGAATCACAAAATAAATGCAGCACAACCAACAAGTGTCCAAAATAATATGCAACCATTGCATCATAAAGAACTAAAATTGTTTTTATCGCTTCGATTGCATATTTACTAACTTACTAATCAACCTAATGGATCAAATACGTATGCAAAAAACACCACTAAAGTAAGTTTTTGACATTTTAGAGCTCCAAATAAGTCTAAATGATGTGCATGACTGAGAAGATGTTTATTTTTTTAAAAGATTTTTAAAAAAACTTGGCCAAAAATGCTATTTGAGGAACATTATCACAAAATGAACACTTCCTTGTCAATCAAAGGGGAGCATTATACCTACTGTCATTGTTTGTTGGTTGTACATTAGCATAGTATTTATCACATCTACTGTATTCCCCCCCCCCCCCCCCCGAAAAAAAACAACAAGAGGTGGTTAGTACAGTGAGACTTTTCTTACTTGAGTACTCATGATGGGGTTAAAGCAATGTTAAAGGTCACTTCCTGGACATCTGTTTGCCATAAATGTATTTATCATCCTTCCACCCTTTTTAAGGAGGTTTATTCTGGGAGTTTTAGAAAGCTAGATCTCACTACTAACCCCCACTGGGTCACATTGGTATGGTAAAGTAACCAGGTTAGAAGTTTTTTGTTATGGAAGAACTTTAGTGTGTGCTACAATGGATTACTTTTCATGACAGCACGGCCGGATCGATCCATTACGTTGAATGCACATATTTTCGAAATGGGCATTGAATAGACAAAACGGGACACAAGTTGGAAATATGAGTGTTTAACTTGGAATAACTACAAATATGCTAGCGTTTGTTGGAGAAGAATTCACGTATTGCTGTTCGGATGTCGACTTTAGCGGTGGGAATGTGTCACCCCTCCCGGCAGGCCGTGAATGGTTTCGTCCAGTGTGTGATGTCACGAGCAACGTTGGAACGCACTATAGTAGCGCAGAGGACTTGAGTAAATGTTGCACTTTATCCCTCAACCTATTTACTGCGTGCTTGACACACGCTGGCTTTGCATTTTTATATTTTTGGTTTGAATGTTTAAAAAGGAAGACCAGATCTCAATATGATCCAGCGACACTGAAAAGCAACTAGAAGGTAATGTTAGACACCCGACTCATGTTTTGACTATTGCTGCGTTTATGTCAATACAATAGTCGTAAATACGAACTCTGTTTACTAACTTGCTAACTCTTTTACATGTTTTCCCGATCAATACAGGTAGTGATTGTTTGTCAAATAATAACTTTATATAGTTCTGAAAACTTTTTTACCGGACCGTGATCATGTTTCTTTTGTCTGTAATGTGTACTTCTTTTAATAGTTTGCATAAAATCACCGAAGTTGTGTTTTCCCCCACGCATAGTTTTCATTTACTGTCCTAAATAGATGCCAAAAAGTATTTCGTTTATTTTTGTTTATTTTTTTACTCTGTCATGGAAGATAAAGTCGGGAGCTCACATGGGGTGCAGTGGCGTGAAAAGGGGTGAGGCAAGGGGGGCTCGGGCATCCACCTGAAGGTGGCGTGTGTGTGTGTGTGTGTGGGGGGGGGGTGGTAACTTATTAGAATTGCAATTGCAATACAGTGAAACCGTAATATTATTGCTCAAGGTTATAATTGTCATAATCTGATAATGGCTTGTGCCTAGTTAGAAGCCACATTAGTGCAAAAATGGTTCTATTTTGTATTATTTACTTCCGTATGAATCCAGACGGCTTGTTTGATAAGAAAGTTCGACGTGATGCAAAAGACAATCAATGAAAGGTTTTGCAACACCTCGCCGAGAGCTTTTAAAAACGTGTTTTATTGTTTTTTTTTCTCGTGACTTGTGTGTTCAAGTAAAGGCTATTAGACTGGAATGTTGCCATCTTATGAGTCCAGCAGAACCAGAAGTTTAAGCACTCGTTGCCGTCAGTCATTCAGTCACGGCGGGGCTCATAAACGCAGCCCTTGAACTCCTCGATGTGACAATACATGTGGAAAATATTACACTGCACATTTGACCCTTTCTTTTTTTTTTACAAGTGCAGACGATCCATTTCCGAGCGGATCGCCACAGAACTAGTGTTTGCTCTCTAGCCTGCGTGTAACATTCTGTGGCCGCTCGTCACGGCAAAGTAATTCTCCTTTCGTGAGCTGTTAATGGTGGGACACCAAAAAAAATTGTATGATTCTGCAGATGATGTACTTACATAACATTTATACATAGTCCAAGATTGTAGGCCGCCTTTACAAAGTTGGAAACCTTTCGTGGGAATTAAGGGGAATCAATCAGGAAGTAATTTACAAGATTAAAGATCGGCCCGTTTGGATTGAACATAAATAGATTGATCATTGATCAAGAATGATGTCACAGGAAAGCGAAACTTTTTTAAAAAATGTTTTCCAATTAATTTCTATGAATTGAATTACTGGGAACTTGTTCTCAAATCTGAAAGGTTTGTGAATAATAATATAATAATAATTCTCTGAAAAAGGCAGAGGCTCTGAATTAGCTTATAAAAGAGACGAGTGCGCTTCTGACAGGGCCCGGTGTTGTCGTGCTGCGCGGGTAGGAGGATGTTTGTGTTTTCAATTGTTTGCCCTTAATGGCCTCCGTTTTGGACGTCGCTCCTGCGCCAATGTATACAGTGGCGGCGATTATATGCGTGTGGGGGGGGATAATTAAACAGCGGCCCCCTTGGGAGCGCGCCACTGCTTGGTGGCCATGCTGAGTCTTTGTGTTTATGGTAAGCGGGCAGCTGCAAGCTGGAGGAGACCCCCCCCTACCCCCTCACGTCTGATGAGCGCCTCATTTCATTCATTCATAAATAGACGTAGGTGAACGTAGCCTATGTTTCTTTTTAGACCGTCACCCTGGCACCTGCCCTTTAATTCCGAACAACAACTGGCCTTTGAGTGAATTACCACAGTGATTAGGCATGCTACGTCCAAAAAACTGGTCCAACCATCAATTAGCTTTGGTTATTTGTAGCGTGTCTTTTTTTTTTTTTTTTATGGCGTGCTTTGTCACAACACACCCTCTACATTATGACACAAGACAGAGTCCAAGCGCGGCAAGCTAAAAAAAGTAGGCCACTATTCACGTACTTTCTTTTTCACTCACTTGACACATGTTCCTTTCTTTTTATTTATGAAAATGTCATTCGGTGAGTATTAGCAAATTTGCTACGTGCTACTCGCATCCTCCACGAACGGGAAGGTTGTTTTGATAACCGCAAGGTCGGCTATTTCTGGCCGCCCCCCCCAACAATGAGGATTGACTTACACAACTTTGACTTTGAGAATAACTTTCACTCCCGGACGGCTGTGAGTCGTCCTTTTCGAACAAAACAAGTGTCGGATTCCGCGGTTTTGGTGACTTGGCGGTGAGAGCCTGTGGTGGTAGTTAAGTATAGGTAAATATGTTTAAAAAAAAAAAAAAAGAAATAGACAATTCCAGGAACTTGGAACTAAAAGCTACTAAGTTACTATAGTTCTGAATTCAACTTGGGGTGTCTCTCCATCAGAATTGGCAGTTGAAGGAGTGAACATTGGCCATGGCCCACTTGACTGACACTCACCGGAACAGCTCAGGACCGGGATGTGCGTCGCCATGGTGATCATTTGCAAGAAGAGGCCAGTAAAGGGCGGCGACAATGTAACGTGCAAAAGCGCACAGTTGGGCTCGGTGAGTGTCGACGGGGACGCTTGTCTCGCCGTTACATTGAATTGCATCATGGCTGAATTTCTGGAGCTCCGTCAGCTACGGCTGGCGTGTTTCTGTCACCCGCTCTCCATTTCCTCCACTGGCTGTCACAATAGAGTCGTTGACGTTCAGCAAGTCTGACTCATTTTGTAAACCACGTAGGTGGAGGAGGAGAGGAAGAATTTTGTGCTGCCCTCTGGGCCACATGCAATGACGTCAAGATGCCTGCTTGATTTTTCTGGTCTTACTTCCATAGTTGCGGGCGCAGACCATGAGCCAGGGGACAACGCTCTTCCCTCGTGAACTTGCGGGTAAGAAAAAAAGTCATGACATGTCGTCTTATCTCAGTTGAGGTTCCGGTGAGACTCCATTGAGGAAGGAATTTAAACGCGTCTGGTGAACGTTTTGTAGATACAAGGCCATGGTGCGAGGTGGCACGCGGCTGTGCCTCGCCGCAGAGTCCGGTCGGCACGAGCCTGGAGAGTCTTTGGGACGTCCTGCCCGAGGTGCACCGGAGCACTTCCCAATGGGGCTGGGATGTGGGCTCCGCGTCCGGTACCATCAGCAGCCTTCTGCAGGACCTCAGTTTGACGGAGGCCGCTGCGTCTTCCCCGGCGGCGCCGCCTAGCAAACGTCAATGCCGTTCGCTTTCCTGCTTTGACGAGCTGCACCGCTCCACCTGGAGACCCCAGGGATCCAGAGTGTGGACGGCGGTTGAAAAGAGGAGGTGCCACAGCGGCGGGAGCGTCCAACGTGGGGGAATGGCTCACACGGGCTTCCTGGCCATCCAGCGCAGCTCCAGCGTCAGCCTCCCTGCCGCCCCGGCCCAGCCCTTCTACCTCTCTCAGGAAGAGATCCCCGAGCCCATCAGCTCGCCCGACTCCACCCCTGAGCTGGAGCGCCGAGGAGGTCCGGGGGGTCTGGCCCGTAGCCGCTCGCAGCCCTGCGTTCTCAATGACAAGAAGATCGGGGTCAAGCGCAGGAGGCCAGATGACATGCAAAGGCCCTCGCTGGATCTGGCAAAGATGACTCAGGTTGGTGGAGCAGCCATGATACGCATGAGTGGAATCCCCAAGATTGTGACGCCACTCCTTGTCGACATGGAAAGGCGGTCAAACTAGTTTCAGACAGTCACTAAGTCATGAAACGCAAGTGAAACAGCTGCGGCAGAGGTCACGCCAGTGGAGCGTGTTTGTGAAGAGATATTGATTGGGATCAATTCAGCTTCAGCGGGCGGATCACAGGTCAGGCCTGGCTCGGTCTCCTGAGATATCAATCAGCTTCTATAGACAGACAGTCAAGGTCAGAGTAGATGATGAACCTGGTAGATGTTCTCACGGAGGGTCTTTCTAGTCATCTCCAGCACGGCCCGTTGGATGATTCCGTAAGCTAGCTTTGACTGGGCTCCTTTTTCCGTCACGCGCGAGGCAGCTGTTCCGTCTTCTCGGCATTAAAGCGTAAAGATGGGATCATCTTAATGCGCAGCTGTCAGGATCCTGGCATCCGTTCTGCACGAGGTCCTTTCAAGGTCCTCCTCCATGTATGCCTTGATTGTGCCACAATCACATGTGCCACACGTGGTGTTGTCACACTTCGAAGTTATTAACTGTAACATTTTTCTTTTTCGGCCATCTTTGCAGAAACTTCAGAACTTCCACAGCCTCAGCTGCCCGGGAATCTCAGGCAAGTCCGGACACAGCGAGGACTTTTCTACAAGCAACGCTTGGGACGACGTTGCGCCTATGACCAAGCACGAGCCGAGCGGCCTCGCCACGCACGAGGTGGAGCGGCTCTCCACGCCTCGTAAAGATAAGGTGGCACTTTGGCGAGACACCGGGAAGGACGCCTGTCTGCTCGGAGGCGAGCTGGACATTGAGCAGATCGAGCGGAATTGAGACTTGAAAGTCTTACGGACGTTGTTATGCACTCATTTTTTCTTGGGAGTGGTCTTAAGCTGTCCCCGAACTACGCAGGGGTTCTAAGTGTGTCTCAGGAGACAAAGCAATCAGGACGTGTGGAATGTCCAGGTGAAATAACAAGTCTTAATTTTTTTTTCCTTAACCCTTCGCCTTATCGCATTTTGGAGAATTTGCGGCAGGTTTGTACAAACGGGCAGAAATGGCGCACACGGGAAAAAGTGGCTTCTCTTCAATAGCATTAATATTTTACAATTTGTAACAAGCGTATTTCTATAAGAATAAACAGTTTGAAAAGTGCCACGTGTATGTTTTCTTTTGATTTAGCTAGAGAAGAATATAATCGGGAGAGGACCTAAAGAGGATCTCTGCGGGATACCAACTGAAGTTTTAATAAGTTATTTTGTATTTAATGCAACAATGCAAAGTGACCCAATTTAAAGACAAGCCACAGCGTACTTGATGAGCCTGTGTTTGTGAAGCCGACCGAACAAGGATGATGTCGGTCGCTTTTTTTTTT
This sequence comes from Syngnathus scovelli, assembly GCF_024217435.2. NCBI lineage: Eukaryota > Metazoa > Chordata > Actinopteri > Syngnathiformes > Syngnathidae > Syngnathus > Syngnathus scovelli. The sequence continues at coordinate 8,314,936 of NC_090867.1, forward strand.
GGGGGGTGATAATTACGGCCGGAGTGACGGAGCTAAACTGCTGTTCACCCCAGAGGCCTAACCCCCAGCCCACGCAGGCTTCCTTGCAACTGGGGGAAACAAAAGGGTCTTTTTTTTTTGTGCGAGAAGCCCGGCGCTTGTGAATGCGAGCCATGTGTCAGGCCGCCTTGCTAACCTCGCGGCAACCTCAACGGCAAGCAAACGACCTCCACCACCCCTTAGCAATCAAACGATAGGAAGTGTTCTTTGAGGTCTTATCAAGTGACAGTTGGCCCGACGCTCGCTCGTGTCGTCAAATCTACAAGGCACACCCTTTCCTGTAGAAGCGCACCACAAATTTGAAGTAAATTAGACATAGCGAGCTTTGGGCGATGGGAGCTTCGAGTAAAATATCAAATACCGATTTCAAAGTGTGCAGGTGTGCAGAGTTGAGTTGACACGCTGATTCTCGGTCAAGGGCAAGAGTGCGCTCCAAATACTTCACACTACTTCTGCCTTAGGTGCTTTTTTGGGAGATTTATTGCTCTTCTGACATAGCATTAGCTACACCTGCACAATCTAAGGGGGGGGGGGCCCAAAGATTTTAATTTTTGGGATGGAGATGGCTCAAAGCAGCAGGTTCCTTGGCCAATCAGAAAGAGGCGTGGCTTGTGTCCTTTTTGGAGCATTTCATGATCTCAAATTGCCTATTAACAGTCAAGCTTGTGTCAGTTCATGGTGAAGTGAACCACGAAGCCTTCAATGAATCACTCGCCAATGGGCTTTTGTTCTTGGCGCTGGATCCATTCGGGTACGCTGGAAGCTCCGGGGCAGCCGCCTTCCAACAATCGTTTTTGTTTTGTTCCAGCTGGCCTGCCCGAGCCCAGTTTCTCGCCGAGGCTAAACCTCAGCGCGGGACGCCGGAGTGAATGCTAACGAGCGGTTAATGATGTAACAATGAGGCGGCCGGGCCCCCGGGAAAAGCTCGGCCGTGACGCCGATGATGGTGAGACACTTTGAAAGGAGATTCCAGGAGCGATTGGTCACACTTGGCTCGCGGTTGTCGTCTCAGCGGCCAAGCTGCTTCCCGTTCCCAGATGTAGGAAAATTCCGGGTAGACATTAAACTATCCCAACGTCTGACAGATTGATAACTGTCACAGATCATTAAGATCTTTATTGAGTCTAACCTTTATGGATAAAGTAGTAGCTTTTTTGAGTTTCCAGATTTATTTTTTTTCTAATTTCAATAATTGACACAAAGGTTTAAATCACCTTAGGGTTTCCCCCTGTGGTTGAGGATCACGTCCACAGCCTGGGCCAAGTTGTCGGCCGTCCCGTCGGCGGTCACGCTCGGGTGCTTCTGGTCACTGGGCCTGAGGAGAACCCAAAAGGAGAAGAGTTGATGAGAGGTTGTCTACCGGAAGATTCCGGTGCTAAATTGTTCCCAGGAGATCACAAGAGTGCACGTCAACAAAGTATGCGGAGCTGTCTCGATGCCTACGGGTGCAAACTACTTTACAGGTGAGACTCAAGTGAACCCTGAGATGATGAACACTACAAAACTATGTGGACACTCAAAGCCTTGTTAAAACAGCAGGTGTGTGTGTCTGTAAAAAAAGCACACGTGTAATTCTAGCAAAATAATATTTTTATGCTATTAGTTTGGTATCTACATCCTATACAACAGTTGGAAAGAGTAACAACGCTGGTGGCGGCCATGTTTGGGCTCAGTGCCAAGCGATGGTTGGGAGATAAGGCGGCGTAATCAGCTGGTGGGGGAAATGCGATCGCTACCCTCATGCAGGCCCCCCTTTTCTTGAGAAGACAAGAGAGGCCTCCTTCATTCATCCGCATGACTGCCCCCAGACTCATTTATGGAGAGGAGGCCTAAATGCCCCCCCCCCCTTCTTCTGTCTTGGACCGAGCCACGGGTCGAGGCTCCAGATGGGCACCGGGCCCCCGCGTCCACCCCATGTGCTGAGTGTGTGGCACACACACCGCCGTTAATCTGCACTCCGAGAGCTCGCCAAGGCACCGTGGCAAATATTTGCACGCCGCCAGAAAGGAGGCCAGGCGCTGGGCTTTGCAAAGAGAAGCTATTGGGGAAGCGCTGCCTGCCGTGTGTTTGCGCACGTCTGTCAGCCGTCGGACGTTTGGGTTACGTGAACCCAGCCGCTGATGCTCCCGGTCTCCCGTGCGGCCTCGACGACGGATCCACTTCACAAACATCTTGTGAATAATGAAGAAGAGAGCGAGAGAGAGGCTAAATGGCCGCATGCAAAATTTAAGACAAAGCATCTTGTGTTACCCGATGAGGTAACGTGTCCTTCAGGTCCACGGAATACGGAAGGGACGGCACACACGTGATAGCGGGCCCTGGGTGACTTTCACACGGCCGCGAGGTCATTCAACAAAATGCCGGCCGGCCGCCAACACCGATGACTCACGCTCGGCCAAGTCGGTCAATGATCGGCCAGAGACGACGAGTTCTACTCTCTGAGATGGCGGGGACTTTTGTCACCATCCTGTGATAAACCCCAGAAGGTGCCGCACCGAGAAGCTCACAGCCATCTTGGAAGTGGACAGCAGAGTTGCACGTAATTGAGAGAAAAACCATCAAAGTGGAAATTCAAAGCAGCTGTCGAAGCGGGCTCCCGTAAACATGACTGACGTGAGCTGGAAGCAGATACAAATGAGTCACAGCGTTGTTCCATTTAAAGTTTGAAGCAGACGTGTCAAGTGTCAGCTTCAAATGTGGCTTTCAGCTGCCTCAGAAAAACGTTAAATTGGGCCTATTTTTTTTTAGCACACCGTGAGAATGCAGATAAGACCCAAATGAGGGTCGACGTGGAAACCTCAAGAGTAACCCGATTTTGGTCTGAAGGTGGTGACGTGCCGGATACGCCCTCGTTAATCACAAGTGCCAGGCGGTGGCTGATGCCAGATGCTAACGTAGCATTCTGTATCTTCTACTTCTGGTCTGACAAGTCCTTCTGGACCTGCATACTTCATCAGATAATCTCTTACATCTGCTTTTTTCTTTTTGTAAATAACACAACGTCCTACGTCACTTCACCTGGCTTCGCCGAGGGGGGGAATCCCGTTTATGAGCGAAGCGGCGGCGAACGGCGAAAAGGAAAAACAGTCATAGGGCTGCCAACGCGAGGGTGGAAAAACCCACGTTGCCGAGAAAGGTTTCACAGTGCACGCTTGGCGAGAAAAGCACCTCTCGCGAAAACAAACTCCGAGGGGAAAGGGAAGGCTGCCGCTGTGTGATGTCACATGTTTTAAACGCGGCCCCCGAAGAATGCTCTGAATGCGGTAAAGACAGACAAAAGCGTCTTTCTGCTCGCATGCTCTTTCATGACACGATGCAGCTGCGGGGCTGCAGACTCAACTGAGGCGGCAGTGTTATGTCAACAGACGGTGACAGATGTTTAAATCTGCGGCCTTCACACACACTCAAATGGCTTTTTCGGCCACCTGACTGCAAAAGTCGAGCAGCTGAGGTTGCTTAAGCGGGCGGTAACCTGCGAGCGAGACAAGATGGAGGATCCTGAAACGGACAAAAACGTTCTTGCTCCTTTCCAACGCAAACACATCTCAAGCTGAACAAGCAGGAAGTTCTTTTGGGTTGTTAGAGCTTCAATTTAGCATTTGCCAATCTTGGGCTTTCAACAATTTTCATTAATTCTAACATCGAGATAGTCCTTTATAAAAAACAAACACTACAACCAGGCGAAAAAAGCAGTACAAACACACCCGGAATCTCTTTTTAATAAAGTTTTCCATACCGTGCGCCGCTACTTAGATGGGGAATTAGCAATTTATTATAAACACTTGGCGATCCTGCACTCGTTGAACCCGGCGTTCCCCAGGGCTGAGTCTTATGCCCCTGGCTTTTGTTTTCTCTTAACACGCTGTTATCCTTCCTGGACAAAATATTTTCACCAACTCAGATGCGGCTTTGGCTGCTGACGACTTTATCAGTCTCCTTAGCGTCAATATCGTAACGCGCAAGAGGGTTTTGTTGCAATGTAGGAAGTTAGCATAAAATCGACATAGTAGCTACTAAGTAAAACCACATTTGGTTTCCAAGTTATGATAAGTCAAGCAAGGTGTTTGCAACATTTGCAGCATTCCGACGGACAAAGGACTGGCCGACACGCTCCGCTTGGAATCTGAGCAACAAGAGGAAGCAGGAAAGCCTGCAGCCAGAGTGGAGACGGATGTTTCAAACCGGTGATTTCTGCGGAATATTCCATTTAAAGCATCGGATGCAAATGCTAACCGCAGAGAGACCGACGGGTCAGAGGACAAAACGGCGTCCCGGAGTCTGCCGGACGGACCGGGCGATCGTTGCCAAAATTGATTGCGTTTACGTTTCGCTCGTAGCTGCCGATTCGGATCCAAGCGAGGGAGTGGAACAACATGGATTAGTCTGGAAGTTAATTAGCAAGCGTCAATGATATTACCGCAAATACATTATGCGAGGCGTATTGTTACGTGACGTTGACACGATTGTTGGCGCTTCAATCTGTGAAAGAGAAACCAACATGTTCCTTTTTCAGTGCCAACCAGATAAGCGATAAGAGGTTAGCGACACCTGATGACACCGATCACAACCCACGCCGACAAAAACGAAAGAGTGCTTGCGGTCCGTGTCCTCGAAGTGAATGGAAACAAAGATCATCATCATGCAACGTTTGTTTTTTTTGTTCTTGCGGGGTTTTGGTGATGCTTCACGGGCAAAAACTCTTCACTTCCTGACTGTTGAGCCGTTCCCGAAAGACTATCCCGCCTGACCTGCTGGAAAACCCTGACTTCAGCTTTCACGTGCAGCCAAGCGTGGGCGCTCCGCCGGGCCTTGTGATTTACACTGTAAACCGTTTTCAAGGCGGCAACGGCGGCTGCTGTGCGAAAATGTTTGTCGTGCGTTCTCATCTGCCAAACTCCGATGAGAATGCGCAGCATGTCCCGACACCCTCCCTTGTTTATTTAGGTGTTCCTAATCATGTGGCCGGCTACACTCATGTTCTTGTGGAGGAGGGGGGGGGTGCGGCCTTGCATGTACACTACATGTGAAACTGATTACAACCTCCATTTGAAGCCTTTTTTTTCTCTCTCTGCAGCTTTGTCAAATAAAGTCAAATCAAGAAACACACATGAAGCAACGAGTTCCTTCTGGAAACATATCCTGCAGGCCCAACAAGATAATCCCATCAAGTTTGTGTCATTAAATGTGTGGGAAGGAGGAAAATAAACTTATTTGAATAACATATTCGCGCTGGGCCTTTTGAACAATGACTGTGGGTTATTTCGAGTCATTGTTTTCAATTCTACAATACAAGAACGATTGATTATGGGTGTATTTGTATTGTACGAGTTGGCGGTTATTATGAATAAATGATGCGCGGAGTGTTGACTGATCTGATTACTCTAATCGGCACGATAAGAACTTTCAGTGATTTGTGTCTTTTTTCCTGGTCCGGGCCCGGCTGGCCTATTTGCGGCCGGCTTTTTTTCCTTCCAGCCTGATGGGAAGCAGAGGTCTGTGCGGCATCTGCGCCATGTGGAAACAGCTGTGTTTTCCCACATCTGACTGAGTTTAGAGCTCACAAAAGCTAAAAAAGCTGAAGCAGGCTACTGCTGCTATTGTAGCATCCACCAACTGAAGTCATGCAAGACGTGCTTTTTCCTAGTTTTCTCCTGAGATGGCACAAACTTGAATTTTAACACGCAGCTTGCACACTTCGCTCCCCCCCCCCACCCCGGAGCCACAAAAGCACTTTTTTTCCCTCACAAATGTAATCACCAGCATGAGTCTGTAATTATTCTATCGCCAAGGCACCCGAGCAGCCTCGTATCATAAATATGTCAACCGTACAGAGATTCCCTTGTGCTATTTTTGGAGGCATCTCAATAAAATGTACTCATCTATAAGTTTGACCCAAAAAAAAAAGAACGTCAGTGGAATAAACAACTGTTGTCTGGCGCCCTCTGTTGACAACTAAGTGAAAGTGTTTTTTTTCTCCAGATGGTATTTTACAGCATGTCTAGAATTTTTTTTTCTAATGAATAATTAGTGTTATGTTTTTTCCCATAATCCACCAACCTGTATTTTCCTGTTCGGACTTGCACACCTTTCATTCCGACTTGCTGGGCACCGCCAACATCGCTCACCAGATCGTCGCCAATCATCATCACCTACCGGAGCAATGGAAATGTATTTGTAGTAACAAATCTGACAAGGTGGTGTCCGGCATATTGCTTCTGGGTTTATGCAAAGTATCCCTACCTCATGTGGCTGAAGAGCCATGTCGTTGAGAACGCTCTGGAAGAACGTGGCGGAGGGCTTCCCGATGACCTCGGCCTCCACGTCGCAGGCGTACTAGATGAAGACAAACACAGGTAGGAAAACCAGAACTAAGCATCTAGTCATGGTGACAAGCAATCCCATCTCGTGTGATGGCCACTGTACCTCCAGAGCCTTCATGTAAACTCCCACATCTAGCTTCAGACCATCCGTCTCTTTGTAATACTTTCTGTGGACAGAAAGCATGAGATACGCTATGATGAACATATATGATCAATAAAAATAATATCCACAATACCCTTTTCCGAGAGAGAACAAGGTTGGCTTCTCCAGGCCGATCAAGACCCTGAATGCTTCATTTAAGTTGGCGTAAGAGAACTTTTCAGCTGCGTCGCCGATCACCACGCAATTGGGATCGCTCGTGTCGATACTGTCAAACTCAGGCAGAAGCGCTGTCGGAAGACACAAAATAAAAGAGACTAATTAATTCATGCATTTACATTAGTTTTGTGTTTTGGACCATTAATCACAATTATTTTTTAGCAGCATGAGCTTCAGGAAAAAAATAATTATTTCACACTGTTTTAGTATTAGATGGAAAATAAAACGAATCATAAAAAGTCAAATTAAAAACCACTTGACGTATGAGCAGGCAGTACCATCGTACACCAGCAGGTGGGGCCGCAGCCCTCTTTGTCTCAGCACAGCAACAGCTGCAGGTGCAGGAGAGAAGACTTCATTGACACAAATGTCAAATCCCAATCTTTGGAGTTTGGCCACAAACTTCTCTCTCGCTGCCTGAGTTTCATTAGTACAGAATCTCAACTTTAGGTCGGACGCTTTGAGCCTAAAACATAAAAGCAAGCCAGAGTATTCAGTGATGAGATGATCGCGAACCACAATCCCATTTCCGCACAATAGACCAATCACAATTTAGCCGTCACTTTTCCAGCCAATGAGAAAGTGTGACGTTCCCAAGAAGGGCGAGCCCCCGAGCCAATCTGACCAACCGAGTAGATCTGGTACCTACAGTTACAAACTCACTTCCTCACGGCTTCGATGGAGCCAGGGATGGCCACTCCGTCTCCTTCCCCGCTGTCATACAAAACTCCGCACATGTCCAGTATGACGCCTTTTAAATTCGTAGCGCAGCTCGGCCAGCAAGTGACCGCCATGACTACCTCTCTCGTTCTGCGCATGCGCGACAGCAGCGTGATACCAGCTGTCAACTTCTTACTATCACGTCAGAAGACAAAAAATACGTTTCAATAAACAGATTTACGACACAAATTAAATTTAACAAAATAATAATAATAATAAAGACATCACGAGTCGGACTGTTGATCTTGCAATCAAGGCGAATGTTACAACATGGGGGCGTTTCCTGTGACGTCACGCTTAGTATATTTTCGTGCCTGGCAGGCGTTTTGGATCAGAAATCCGATCCGACCGGCTCGGCACCGACCAACATCGTATAAGGCTAAACCCAGCAGACAAGCAGACACACGACGCTCCTAAACTACATTCCACCTCGTTCTGGTACTGGCTTTGTTCTCTTCCTCTGCCTTATACACTTGACAGCTAAGCTAAGCTTAGCTACTTAGCTAAAACCGTGGCACACCACGTGACTGTATACCCAACGTGGATGTGATGATTTTGATCATAAATGACATTACATTGCATAAATCAGGCAAATATTTTTTTTTTTTTTTAGCTCTGTGCTCTAACGTCTGTGTGGGGGTGTGTTTGGAGGCTGGTCCTTAAAGCCTATCATCTTTCAGGGGCAGGTGAAACTCAACTGCACTGCCAAAGTTAGGACACTTATCTCCTGTACTGTTTACAGTTTAACAACGTGCGTGTCCTAGGTGCATTTTGTCCTTTGCAAGAGGGGGGGGGGGGGGGTCTTTCTTTCCTCAGTGGGAGCTAAGTGGTGGTCACCGCCTTTTAACTACGCTTCACAAAGCATACAATGTTTACTGTGCTTAAAAGACTAAAAAAATAGATGGAAAACAAGATGGACGTCATCACTGCACAGCTACCCTTGATGTTTTCCACCTTTTTGCTTTAGACGTACGCACACCGGCATGAAGTCATTGATTATCCAGCTCGGTCGCAGCCTGAGGAGCTCTGCGCCGCACCGTGGCGTCCACTCGGCGGCGCGTCCCGCCTCTGCACGCAAGCCGCTCACCTCGGAGGAGATCTACGCTCGTGAGGAGAAGTACGGCGCGCACAACTACCATCCCCTCCCTGTGGCGCTGGAAAGGGGCGAGGGTGAGCTAACACTGCGCATTGACAAAACTCAAACTGAACTTAAGTACTGAGTCAGTTTTATCTTCTGATCCAGGAATCTACGTGTGGGATGTTGAAGGCAACCGCTACTTTGACTTCCTGAGCGCCTACAGCGCCGTCAATCAGGGCCACTGCCACCCCAAGATCATCGCCGCCCTCACCGACCAAGCGTCCAAGCTCACGCTGACCTCCCGAGCCTTCTACAACGACGTGCTGGGCGCCTACGAGGAGTATGTCACCGCTATGTTTGGCTACGACAAAGTCTTGCCCATGAACACCGGTAAGGAAAAGTTCGTCAGTTTAGGAGCACGTGAGAGACGCTGACGGCCGTCTTGTCAAAGGTGTGGAAGGCGGCGAGACGGCCTGCAAGCTGGCTCGTAAGTGGGCCTACAATGTGAAGGGCGTGCCCAAGAACAAAGCCAAGATTGTTTTTGCTGGTCAGTGAAACTTCAAATCAAGTCAATCTGCAATGCATGTAGTAAAAATAAATAAATACAATTCTTTGTGTACCAGATGGCAACTTCTGGGGCCGCACGCTGGCAGCCATCTCCAGCTCTACTGACCCCAGCAGCTACGAAGGCTTTGGCCCCTTCATGCCCGGATTTGAGCTTGTGCCGTTTAACGACATTCCCGCGCTTGAGGTTTGGTTTTGGATTCTAGCAATCAAAATAAGAGTCAACTGAGGTTTAACTGGATTGTTTTGTACCGAAGATGATGTTGTTGTTTTTTTTCTGCACCAGAAGTGCAACTGCTTATTTCCTCTGTGTAAACCGAAAATAGGCTTGACCATGTTTTGGTCTGTTGCAGAAAGCCCTCGAAGACCCGCACGTCGCCGCCTTCATGGTGGAGCCAATCCAGGGCGAGGCGGGCGTGGTGGTGCCCGACAACGGCTACTTGACCAAAGTCCGGGAGCTGTGCACGCAGCGCAACGTGAGGATGCCGTTTTAGCCTCATGCTAGCCTAAAGAGTCAAACTTGATTTTTAAAAACTTGATTTAAAATGTATTTAAGGTTTTGTGGATCGCCGACGAGGTGCAGACGGGTTTGGCGCGAACCGGGCGGCGTCTGGCCGTTGACCATGAACAAGTGCGGCCAGATATTGTCATCCTGGGGAAAGCGCTCTCGGGAGGGGTTTACCCAGTAAGTGTTCTTTTGGGTTATTTTTTTCTAACTTACAAATGTTGTCTTTCGTGCAAGGCCTAACAATTGCCTACGCGTCAGGTGTCGGCCGTGCTGTGCGACGACGAGGTCATGCTGACCATCAAGCCCGGGGAACACGGCTCCACGTACGGAGGGAACCCCATCGCATGTCGGGTTGCCATTGCTGCCCTTGAGGTCAGACTTACATCATTTATTTGATCAAACAAAAATAATTAACCCCCCTAACTAACACTTTTTTGCAGGTGATGGAGGAGGAGAAGCTAGCGGAGAACGCAGAGCAGCTGGGACGGCTGCTGCGCTCGGAGCTGAGGAAGCTGCCATCCGACATTGTGAGCACGGTGCGAGGCAAGGGCCTGCTCAACGCCGTGGTCATCAAAGAGACCAAAGGTAGCCGCGCCGTTTGACCGCGTTTGTTCCAAAGGGGGCGCTGACGTGCCACGTGTCGTTCCCCGCTCAGACTACGACGCGTGGAAAGTGTGCCTGCGCCTCCGCGACAACGGCCTGCTGGCCAAGCCCACCCACGGTGACATCATCCGCCTGGCTCCGCCCCTCACCATCAACGAGCCCCAGTTGAGAGAGTGCATCGAGATCATCTACAGAACCGTCGCCGCGCTCTAAAAAGTACTACACGTGTCACTCGTCTGTTTTTACTCCTCCTCACTTGACCCGGCATATCGGTTTAGGGCTGATTTTGAAGGAACTAGTTACAAGAATGTTACAGATGTCTACTTTTGTCTAAACAAAGAAGCACTTAAACCCCAAGCTACAAACAAGTCTGACTTGTTTGTGAATGTTGAATTAAACAAATAGAGAGCTTATCAAAATCTTTTGAGGATAGCCGAGAGAGGGACCGGGAATGTTAATGCACAAATATTGGTTCACCCTGTGGTGTTACTGGTTCATAAAAAAATTTGAAAAACTTCTTGAAAGATAAAACGGAACAGAAACTTGAAGGTTTGACTTTAGAATTTTGTTTAGCTACATTGTATGTGACTTATCAGAAGTGCACACAGGATCAGATTTGAACGTTTTTTGGTGGTGTTTTTTATAGTGAATGCATCCATGTGGATGGGCATTGTTACAATAGTAGAGCATCACGTAACCATGGTTACTGTCTGTCACTCAAGGTACCAGCATATTTTCATTTCCAAGACCGGAGAAATCTTGAACTTTATTCCAATAAATTATTGCAGTCAACAATGGTGTGAAGTGAATCTCTCACAGAAATGACAATGGAACGTTTGGCAGTTCTGCAGTAACAAAGACTGCCACTAGGTGGGGTAGTGACCTCACTCAATTGCAAAAAAGGCAATGTGGGAACTAATTACAGGTGCATGAGTACATTAGAATAGTGTGGCTCATTTATTGTACTAGTGAAAAGTAAAAGACTACCCAAGAGTTAAATTTTTATCAGTTAAAACTAATTGAATCATGTTATGAGTCAATCTTACAGCAATTATGTTGCAACTTCTAAAATCTAAAAGTTGGCCTCGTAACTGTATTATGCTAAGACGATCCGCAGTTGTCGTTTTGGAACGGGAGGCCTACGGAAGAGGACAACGGCGCCCAGTCAGCGTCTTCAATCAGACCGCTCGCGCTCTCACGGGACAGCTCATTATTCCGTATGGCAGCCAGCCGAGCGAGGCCTCCGAGTTTGCTTGTGAAATATGAGCGGAATTCCAGGTTGGCAGCAGCGAGCGGTCTTTTGTCGCCAGGTGACAACGCGAGCGAGGCCCCTCCAGGCTCGGTCATGCGTCGCCGCCCGAGCCCCTTTTCGTAAACCAGCTTCGATTTTAGCAGGGCGGTGACGAGTGAAACGTTGATAGACATTTTTTCATGGCTAATAACTTCCTTCCGTTTTGTGCTAAATATTACAAAATGGCCAAACGCTTGCGTTGCTCTAAATTCAATTCATAAAAACATCTACAGCCAAGAAACGTCGACTTGGGGGAATTATGAGTAATAGGTTTTCTCCCTCTACCGCTGATAAATGATATTAATGTAGCTCGCTTCTGCATTAAGTTTACGACTTGGGAGTGGGCTGATAAATGACACTTCATCTTGAAATAGAATTGCGCATGGGCCATTTTTTCCCGTGTGAGTTGCCAGTGGGGAATAGCTGCACTCTATGGATGAGGCCCGAGCGTGCACGGCCATTAGGAGCTCGCGTTGCCTCCTGGGAGCTTTTCTTTCCATTAGCACCTTTGGCACTATGTCCACTGGTTCAGTACCGAGGACACTTTGTAGATGCAATTTTACCCCCCCGAGTCCGTCCGTCCCTCTGTAATGTTACATTTATTCGGCTAACTTCTCGTCCTGGCCGTCTTTTTCCACTTCATGTTCATCAGAATGCCGTGTTTAGACGAGCTGGGCCGCACAGACGACATTATTGTCAGGCAAATGTTTGACTTGTTCCCCTTTAATCATAGCCGTAGCCATAAAACCAAATCCTGTCGCTCAAGGGTTCCAGCTGGTGCGCCACACCTCCTAATATAACTTTTTGGCCCTCGGAACGCCAGTTTGGCTTGCCAGTCCGTCGGTTACGAGCGAGCGTGAATGCCCAAATGACCGTAAAAAAAAAAAAATGGGTACATTTCACCGTAAAATGTGCCTGTGACTATTCGGAGAAGCCGAAAGCCGCAGACGGACGGACGGAAGGCCAGAAGCGTCTCGAGCACAGATCACGCCCGTTACTCGTACTACAAGCGCATCTGTATGCATGGAACGGCTCCGGCTGCACGGCGAGTTCAGCGACACCGGCGAAGCCGCCGCCAGCTTGAGTAATAAGCAAGCACTCAGTGACGAGAGGAGACGGGAGGGGGAGCCTGCAGGACGACGACACGGCGGTGAGCCACCTCGCTTCTCCTCAACGTGCCAGAGCGAGAGCCGTGTGATGTTTCACAATCAAGCATACTCGCCCGAGCGTGGCGAGCAGCTGGACCTGCTTGCGATTAGTATGCCCCTCGTACAGCCGAGTTCAAACACAAAGCCCGGCCAGCCTTTTTTTTTTTTTTGTTTGTTTTTTAGACATATCAAATTTGAAAATTTGCGACGGCAGTAAAGCGGCGACTTGTAGCGAGGACGCTTTTGTCGAGTCGATAAAAAGCAATGAGAGTGAAGAAAAGCGAAATAATTGTAATCCTCTGGTGGAAACATCTCCAATGACAGCACATTCCACGCTTGCATTTTCATAACGTCGCAGATTTATAGCTTCAATAGTCGCCTTTTAATGAAAGTCCGCTCTGTTCTCTGCTTTTTAGTCGCCTCAAGCGTCACTTTTTAGTTCTTGCCGTCTTTACAAGGGATGAAAAAAAAAATTGGGGGGGGAAGTGACTTGTTATTGCCAACATGGCCGTCTCATAGTTATTTACTCCAGAAACTTTTCGAGCAACTTTTTTTTTTGTCTAACGGGAACACAAGGAGAGAAAAGGCCACTCGATAGTCGTGGAAGAAATGGGCCAACGTCCCAAATGCATCTCCAGGAGATGTACACTTATTTTAATTAACTGACAGGATGTGAGTGGTAGAAGAAAGAAGGATGGGATTTTATTCTACAAATCATATTCCAATAAAGAGGGGCCTAGAATGAAAGGCTAGCAAGGATCACTCCGTTTTCACATTTACAGCATCTTACACAACATGCTGTCTTTTTTTTCTTTTCTTTTTTTGACACCTCCGCTTGTTTACGATTGCGTGAGATGAAAATAGCGAGTTTGAGGCGATAAAGGAGGCCTCGGCGTGCCTTCAAAAGAGCCCGAGGTAGTCATCTGCGCGTGGCTGATAAAGATGCTCATTAATATTCATGAGGTTGCATTACTAATTGTGGATAATCCCATGGGTGTTTTTCTTTTTTTTTTTTTTTCTTTCACATTCCATTTGCCGATGATTGAATGACGCAAGTCGTAAGCGCTTAACGGAATACCGAAGCGCTCAAAATATAATGACATATATATATATATATATATATATATATATATCGATGTGGCCTCTCCATCGCTCTCAAATTTGCAAGACTAAATTGAGTTGCAAAATAGTTGTTCGATTTAAGGGTGGAATTTTAGCAGCAGAATGTTACAATATGTCAAGTATGTTATACGGAGCGTAGCAAGCAGAATTGGCTGCCCCTCCCGCCTCCATTTTCCCCCTCCGTCCGAGACGTTTGCTTTTCCGCTCGGCTCTCCGGCACCTCGGTGACGAGCTCCCGATTTTTTTTTTTTCATCTTCGCAAATTCCTGAATAACAGATCGTCGAGTGTTACATCCCGCATCGACGGACGTTTCCTATATTTATAGTTGGGCCTTAAAATAGCTCGGCGGGTGACCCCTTCCAGTGAGCTGTGGGACGGCGGAGGGGGGGGCTCCTCCCTCCCCCCCCCTCCTGCCTATGTCAGGATTGAAACACTGCTTCTATTGTACGGCCCTGGAACATGACCTTCATTAGTACAGCGCTATGCTAACACAACTTAGCTTTAACCAGTTACACTATAAGTGAGCATAGCAAATGAAAGCTAGCCATAGCATATAGCATTCTTGCATTTTCCGCTATTATTAAATGCGATGTGTGAAACGACTCGCCGCGCTTTTAATAGCAGCCAACAACTGCGAGTTCGCCTGGGATCAGGGTCAAGACGTAGTCATGACTGCACGGCCTTCACACACTCTCCTCGGAAGCAAAAAAACGCTGAGTCAAACGTGAGCCGAATCACCAGACTACCCCCCCCGGGGTGCCAAAACCAGACATAGCAACAAAACAGTGACGACAAAATAAAGAGGGTGAATCACTTCAAGGTTGAAATTCCCTCAAAAACGATCAGATCTTTTTTTTTTTTTAATAAAAGTTGAGAAAATCATCATGGAGCCACAGAAGGATTCATGAGGCCTGATGATGAAATTGTGGAAAAAAATCTATACAGTGAGGAAGCCAGACCCCCTGAGGAGTCTGCCCGCTTCTTGCAATAAGCGCCTGCAATAATAATCATATAAAGAAGTCCAACACAAGCTGACGCTTATTCGAAAAGCGTCCTTATTAAAACTCAAACGCACGCTCCGAGCTGAATACATTTATTCCAATTGAAATAAAATGTATTTATTTCTTTATTCATACTGTTTTTTAGGGGGGCATTTGCATCGTATCTTTAAATCTCATTTCATCTCTAAATGCATTTTTTTTTTTTTTAATGAAATCCCGGAAAATTCCCGCGAGCTGCATTGATGGATGTGTCGTCCAAATGGCACACACGCGCACGCACGCACGCACTCGGCCGGGCCTGTTCCTCGAATAAATCACCTGATGGAGTGCTCTGAGCGATGCATGCAGATACGCTGGCTTATATTGCGCACGACATCATGGAATCGCTCGTGCCGCCTCTAAAAGCGCGTTTGCACGACTGGGAGTGAAGAAGCAGCCACTGGGCTGCAGCTGGTGGTAGTGGCGACTCGTTTCAGTCGTGTGTGAGTGTGCAAGTGTTTCCGTAAGGTGTGCGAGTGAAAACACTTAATATGGCCGACTGGTTTTTCCGTCACTTGTAAAAGTGTTTTCCGTTCATTGACTAAATTTTCGCGTAAAAATGTGTGTGCGCATAATGGAAAAGGTATGTAAGAGGATGACGTGGGTGCAGTGTGGGGAGGAAGGGATGGATGGCTCGCCTATGGATGGAGGGGGGGTTGCCCCTGCCTGCCCCCAGACCTCCCTCCCTCCCTCCCCCTCCCATCAGAGGGGAGGCAGAGAGAGAGAGAGAGAAACAGCAAAGCTTGTCAGTGTTCACATCGCAAGCAGGCAGCAAGGAAGCGAGACGGATCAGCTCGGACTCGGCGGATGTTTTCGCACAATCCCGTCGCATTGGATTTCATCGCAAATTCCACGTGGGAATGGAAAGCGGCGGCGGCCAGGCGACAAGTTGCTGGATCCCGGCGGCGTGAGCGGCTGCCGGCAACACATGGTACGTTTTCATGCAGAGCGTCATCTCCTCACGCGCGTGGGAGAGTCGCGCGCTTTTTGCAGCGAGAAGCCGCTTCCGCTCGTTTCGAACGCGGACCCGGTGGAAAAGTTTTGCGGGCGCCTCGCTGGCATAACGACCTCCTTTCAGCGCGCACCATCAATGCCTCACGTCACACCAAACTTTGACGTGTGTGTGTGTGTGCAGCTGGAGCCCTGTCAAATAATACATTCACAAGTGATAAGTCGCCGTCTGTTTTGGAAAGGGAGGGGCATTCCCCGAGAGCACCACACACACACGCACATGCATTGTGTGGTTTTTTTTTCACCCTCATGAATTGATTCTTGATTTTCCAGCAAGTGATCAGCGCTTGCCCTTTAAGAAATTGTGCGGCGGCAGACTCCTAATTATGACAAGGCTGTAAACACAAAGTGTGTGTGCGTATTTCTTCACGGAGCAGAACAGCTGGGAAAATTGCAAAAAAAACATTTTTTTTTTCCTTCCCTTTTAGCTTCGGCGATTGTTTACGCTGCTAAAGATCCCCGTTGGCCCTCTAGCGTCGGCCTTGAGCGAGATGAAAGGATGAATAAAAGATAAGTGGGAGCCTGATGCGGAACGGAAAAGCCACTTGAGCACACGCATCTAACAGTGGATAGAAAAAGTCTACACACCCCTGTTTCAATGCTAAGAAGCCAACATTGCCGCAGGAATTTCTGGCGAGTATTATTGTATGTGTCAACAATCTCCAGATTTTTTTTGTAATTGCAAAACTAGGACAAGGGGTGTGTAGACTTTTGACAATCACTGTATTTGTCGTTTTAATACTCCAATATTTCAATCCAACGACTCGCCATATGCAGGGTTAGCGTGCGCGTAACAGCGTGTAGCATCTCGCGCACGTGGTCGGGTGTTGTCGGGGCTGAGGAGGAAACGCGCTCGCCGACTGTTTTTCTCTCGTCGCGTCGGATTAATTTCACGCTCGACTGTCAGCTTTGCTCTCACTTCATTTAACGCCTTAGTGGAAATTGATTTCTTTTGTTGACACACTTAAGACGCACCGTTTACACTCGTCACTCACAAATTGAGTGTTGTTAACGGATCCAGAACTCGAGTTCGAGTGCCAGGTGGGCCTCCATTTTCAGGCTCGGAATGATGTTTTTTTTTGGTCTTTAAAACAAAAAACAAGTTCCTATCTGACTAGTCACAGCTGTACTCGGCTTTTTTCATCGATAAAAAGCTTCTTCGGCAAGCCGGGAAGAGGCGTGGGTGGGGTGGGGTGGAGGGGGGTTCTTACTCGTTATTCCCCCGCCTGTGTTGATGTGCCAAGATGGCGAGGTAAATGACACCGCCTGAGCGAGAATGAGGCATCCTCTTATCGGCTCCACAGATAAGGGGAATGGGGGTGCACCTGTCTGTGGGGGTAGCTGGAAGGGAGGGGGGGGGGGGGGGGTGATGAGTCACCTCCACAGCACTTGTTTATCGCCTGATGCACAACCTCACACCATCACGTGTGCACAAGTGACTCAAAACCGTGTTGACCTCTATTATCTAGGAAAAAAATAATTCCTGACTCTTGAGCCGCGTGAGAAATACGATTTTCTGATGAAATCGTTTCTCGGCCAAGCCACACTGGCTTTGTTGGGTTGGGTGTCGGACCAAAGCCCGCCCCCCCATGTTCTTATCGCTGCTTCCATATTGCCATTCCATGCAGGGGGGGGGGGGGGGGGGGGGGGGTGGAAAGCAATCCCTTCAAACACTTCAATAGTGACTTTGTGCTGGAAATGGCCAAAAAGAGCCAAACACTGAACCAAAGTGGCAGAATTTTTCAAATATATTTAAACGCTTACGAGCATCATGTGATGTCATACGCAAGTGATTCATGAAACGCTGCAACTTCCCGTTTTTTGTTGCTTACGTGTACGAAAAAGATGAATCAAAGCTTCAATCTCTTCCGCTCAGGGTGGCGTCAGCGGATGAGGTGGCCTCTGCATGGGCAGTTACCCAACCTCCTCCAAACTCTGGACTCCAGCAGTCACGGACTATGACCCACATGGACTACAAGTACACCCTGCTGGACTCAGGGGGGGAGGACTACGGCAAGAGACCGCTGCTCCTACAGGTGGACCAGGCTCCCATGAACCTGTTCGCCGTCCTGCAGGTGAGGCCGGAGCTCCCGAGGAGGCGAGGCTCGCCCGGCTACTTCCGCAAAGTCCGCTTGTGCGGAGTGCTTCTCGGCGTGGCCGTCACTTTTGTCATCATGGCCTCGTACGTCCTAACGGGGGACAGGAAGGACCTTTTGCTCACGCCGTCGCCTTATCACCACTTGGTCAACCCCCCGGGAACCTTCTCGGCTTTCAACCTGTCTTTGGTCAAGGACTACGCGCACCTTCAGCTGGTGGTCAAGTCCATCGAGTCCAAAGTGGAGTTCCACGCTGGCAGACGGCCGCCGGAGCTCGAGGCTCTGCTTCGCAGTGAGCGACACGTACGTGAGCAACAACGTCAAGTCCATCTGGGATTGACGGCCAGAGTGTAATGTTGCTGTTTGTCATGCTGATCAATTCAGAGACTGACTACAGTGTCGAAAATCTTAAAGTCGTTCCAGGTCCAGCGCCCGCGTCTCAGATTGGCCGTTAATTCGAACGATAACGACTTCAGCCCGGGCTGTTTGCGACATAACTCATTTCACGTCCGACGCGCTAATGAAAAGGAGCGCGGCCGCCACACGGGAGGGACGATCGATATCCCGCGCCTGACGTGTCTGGTTGTTAATTGCGTTTGAAGGAGCTTTCTCGGGTTTTTAACGGTGAGACCATCTGAAATGAGGAGAGTTGCCTCAGCAATCGTTTTGCATTCACATCTCGAAAATACACAATCGAAATATTGATTGCACGGATATCGATCGGCTTGATCTGTTTGCTGATATTGCACTTTTATAAGCTGTGCTGAATTCTTTTGTTTTTCATTTCAGATGTTTTCAGTCATCCCCCGGCAATTCCTCGCAGGGTTGCGCAACCCTTGCTGGTACGAGGAATACGCCGGCAACGTCACCTCGGACCCGTACCGCTCCAATTTATACGCGCGCTACGCACGAAGCTTCCGCACCGTCTTCCAGCGCTTGAGGAGCACTTTCCAAAAACATTTGTCGAGCCGCGACGGGAAACTTTATCGCATCCGCTGCCTGCCGTATTTCTACATCATCGGACAGCCAAAGTGCGGCACCACGGATCTTTACGATCGCCTGCGGCTGCACCCCGACGTCAAGTTCTCCACCTTCAAAGAGCCGCACTGGTGGACCCGCAAGAGGTTTGGTGAGTTCGCCAGATGCTTGTAACGCCGCTTTAGTGAGAAACTCGTAAAAGAAGCCTAAATTTAAAACCAGGGATAATTAGTAGTGTTAGATAAGATTTTTTTTTTATGACAATCACTCCCTTGCATGCCACACAAATAAATATACGCTTATAAACTACGCTCCCGGCTGCTTTAGGCCCAGAAGTGGGAGATTCGAGTCACATGACTTGACTCCGGTCTAATTTTATTCCAATTAAATATCATGGATGCATTCCCCCCCCCTCTTTTAGGGATCATCCGTCTGAGCGAGGGCTTCCACGACCGCTACCCGGTGGAGGACTACCTGGACTTGTTCGACCAGGCCGCTCACCTCATCCAAGGCAGCCCGGCGGCCAACGACAGCGAAACGCCGAGTCGGCCCAATGTCATCATCGGTAAGGTCAAATAATCCGAGCTCAAAAAGATCACGTCGCAACTATTGAGCGCAGCTTAGTTGGCTTGTCTATTTTGTGTCTCGCTTTAAATAAATAATCCCGGGTAAGGCGCTAAATCTGCTGATCAGTATTCACACACCGTGCCAGAGAGAGAGAGTCTTGGGCCAGAGTGACGCCCTTCTGGAAAGCCACTTTGCCGCATGGCCGCCTTCAACCTTTCATGTGCAACCACATGAGCCGGCCTCTGACTTTGGATAATTGGACCCCACCCGCCCGCCGGTGGGATAAATCATTTTTTTGGGGGGCTGAACTTTATTCGTACTATGTGCATACTCGAACTTTATCTGCCTTGTTATTCTTTTTAATGTCTACAAAAGTTTTTTTTCAAAATTGCCATGTGTCCACTGCGCTTGGCAGGCGAAGCCAGCGCGTCCACCATGTGGGACAACAACGCTTGGGTGTACTTCTACGACAACGCCACCACCGGGGGGGAGCCGCCCTTCCTCATCCAAGACTTTGTGCACGCCCTGCAGCCCGACGCCCGCTTCATCGTCATGCTCAGGGACCCGGTGGAAAGGTACGCCAACAACCTCCTCATGAAATCATCCATTTTGAAGATATCATCTAGCTGGTGCCCTCACGTATTTGTCGTCTTCTCTTCAGGCTCTACTCGGACTACTTGTACTTCGGCATCGCCAACAAGTCGGCGGAGGACTTCCACGAGAAGGTGTCCGAGTCCCTGCAGTTGTTGGACGGCTGTCTGGCCGACTACACGCTTCGTTCCTGTGTCTACAACACCAGCGTCAACAACGCCATGCCCGTGAGTGCTGCGCTAGCCACATTCCAGAGTCTCAACTCAGACCCCCCCCCCCCCCGTCCCAGTGCCCCCAGAGCAGACTGTCTTATTACGGACTCACTACGCTCCGCCAGTGGCCTAATTGCGCATTCGCTAATATGGCCTCACGCCTGCCGGAGCGCGGACAATGCATTACAGCTGTCCTCACAGACAGCGAGAAAAGTTCCCGGGCCAAACGATGACACTTGGTCAGCTAGCGCTTAGATAGATGGAGAAGCATTGAACTCACCATTTGTTGGTTAGTTCAGGGGTGGAGGTCTACACGGCTTATGGATGCTGGATGGGGGGGGGAATGATTGAAAATACATAAACTCTCTCTCATCTTTACTTTCAAGCTTGAAGATAAGAGAGGATGTCAAACAATGTTTTAAAAAAACCTTACCGAGTTGTTTTCTTAACTCAATCCGCACACCTCAACTTGCGGCGGCCATCTTGCTTTTAACCTTTGACACCTGCAAGGGGTGCAGTAGTCAGACCTGGCCAATAGAGAGCGTACAAAGCAAAAACTATCATGAAAAAAAATTTAAATAGTTGTCATGAAACATTAAAAACGGTTGAATGAATCTGTAAAGAAAAGTTTTTTTGTTTGCCGTGTGCAGGTGCGATTACAGGTGGGCCTCTACGTGGTCTACCTGCTGGACTGGCTGAGCGTCTTCAGCCGTGAGCAGATCCTGGTGCTCAGGTTGGAGGACCACGCCTCCAACAGGAAGTTCACCATGCACACCGTCTTCCGCTTCCTCGGCCTTGGTGAGCCTGCAGGATCAATTAACCGCATGTTAATGAGCCGCTTATGCACAAAAGCAAGCTTATACTTTATGAGAACAAAGTCATGTTAACAATGAACCATTTTTGCTTCAATAGGGCCGCTGAGCCAGTCGATGGAGTCTGAGCTGAACAGAAGCCCCGCCTCCAACAGCAGGAGGCCGGCTGACAAGAACCTGGGCCCCATGCTGCCCGCTACACAACACGTCCTTCGCCACTTCTACGCCCCCTTCAACCGCAAGCTGGCGCAAGTCTTGCACGACGACGCCTTCGTCTGGGACTCCCAAACCTGACCCCTGACCTACACGGGAAACCGCCGCTCTATAGCGAAAATCCACATTTAACGACTGCCCCAAAAGGTTTCTATATGATGCCACAAGATGGCAGCAATGCACTTTTTCCAAGGCCGCAGCCTACATGAAATGCTCCTCCCCCCACGCAACGTTGTTGCTTGGCACCAAAGCACTACTTTGATATTAGATAACAGCTTTACCCTGGGCACAAAAGCAGCAAAATGTGAAACCACAAATACGTGGGGATTCACTGTAAACATTAAGGGACAGAAATATAAGTTATTATATTGCATGGTTTAAATTTAACTGGTCAATCAATCAATTATCAGAATTTTAATTCTATGAAATATCAGAAATTAAAAAAAAACACCCAACTTCACAGTCACACCACACGTTTGAGCTCAGTAAACATTCACGTCATCATCATCCTCCTCTTCAAGTGCCCATTTTATTTTTTCAATGTAAATTATTTTATTTTATGAAAGCTGCAGAAATTAATCAAAGATGGTGAATAGCACAAGTGTGCATGTGTGTGCGTGTGTGTGCGCAAGAGACAAAATTGTCTGAAGATGTACAGTATAAAGACTTTTTTTCAAAAAAAAATGAAAACCTTATTTGTAGTCTTTTTTTCTACACATCTGTTCAATTTGGGGCACAAAATCACTCCCTAACTTTACATAAATTAAATTTTGAGTTTATGTTTAAAAAGAGAGAGTGAGAGAGAGAGACAATAGAGAGCAAGGGGGGCAAGCCATGGTTTGGTGCCCTCCATTCAAATGAATTGTGGGTGCAGTGGGCCGACTTGTCCACCGGAGGGCGCTAAATGTTAAAAAAGGACCTTTGTGAAACAGAAAAGTCTGCCTTGGTAATAGGATGGGGTCAACTCTGTGGAGGTCAAAGGCAAACATTTTGGAGAGTTCATGCATAAAAACACACAAAAAATGAAATATATTTGTAAGTGAAACATAAAGACTTGAATGCTGATTTCCGCCCCATTCTCAAGTCTTTGAAATGGAGAGTGCGCTCTCTATCTGTGACTTCAACGCCCACCCGCAAAAAGAAAAATTACTAAAGACAAGCTCACAGCTAAAGCATGTTTTTATTCTTCATCCAGTGAGGTAAGTAGCAAATGCCTTTACCAATTCTGAACTTCATCTGTTGCACAAGTCGGTGGTGCAGCAGACAGCTGTGGAAATGCCGGGCTTGTTCAACAGCTGGCAGTGGAACAACGAGCTGCAGCCTTTAAAGTAGCTGGGAGCTGTGGACAAAAAAAAAATCATATGAAAATAAATTCAGAAAAAAAAATGCGTGGAGATTGGAGCAAACGACTTACAGGAGCCGACTTCAAAGATGACAGCGGCACATGCGTCGCTTCCAGCCCCGCATGTCTCTATCCCTCCCGCACAAACACGGCGTCCTCCGCAGTAACACATCAGTGCCTCGCCTGGACAAAGGAAGATGTTTTGAATGGGCGCAACGAAGCCCATCGGTGTGACTGTGAACGATGCACGCCGTACTCACCTTGGTTGACGAGCGCAAAGACGAGAAGAGCAACGAGAATAGTTTTCATGTTGTTCAGGTGAGAAGCCGGCTGGGGTGCCGCTCGTCTCTGCTTGGCCTCCTTTTATACGCGATCGACCTTCTTAGCCAATCTGGCGTAAAAGTTAATTATGAACCCTTTCGCCGTTTGTTTGTTTGTTTTGGGTTTTTATCAAGGAAAGTACTTTCTTACACAATAGTACACAAACATACGCTAGAGGTAAAAAAAAAAAATAATAATCCATTGCAACACATTGTTGATAGCGTCACCCAAAAAAGTACAGCATGAAGCAATGTTGTGAGGATCCAGAGTTTTTCAAAGGTCATCTGGATACTTTTGTCTATAGAACTATTTCACTTGAACCCCTGGACTTCTGGTGATGTCCACAAATGAATCTCTAATGGTGGCTTCAAGGCAAAATGGCAGACTTCTTTTGTCAATTGCCGAAATGTTTGCCTTCAACCTCCGGTTGAGTTGTTCTTACCTCGGCGGACTGCAAATGTAAAAGTTACGTGACCCGATGGAAGTTGTCACAAACCCAAAAGCAAAAAAAGACAATGCCATGTTTATTCTTCATCCAGCAAGCTAAGTGCTGTGATCATATACTTTAGCGGTTGCAGAGCAGTAAGCAGCGGGCTCCAACGAGCAGCAGGGGGAAAAAAAAACATCCTCTCTGTTTTTGTTTTCTGAAACACTGTTTTGTTTTTGTTTTTTAGTCCGTGAGATCCAGACACCACGACTGCTCGCTACTCTGAGTCTGAACGCCAACGCTGGACCTGGACGTGCTTTCGCTTTCCCTGCGACCGCTCAGCAGACATTCCAGGCTGGGGTGGTCTAGACTGAGACTAGGGGGGTCTAGACTGCGACCGAGTGGGCCCAGTTGGGGTGCTAATGAGGACGAACAAGCGGGGATTAAAGGAGGATGCGAGTCTTGGGCGAAACAGTCAACGTCCTCGTGCGAGGGTTGCAACAGCCCGAGAAGAGGGTAAGAACCGGCCGACGGGCGGTCGGCGGGGGGGTCCGCGTCGGGCCGCGGGTACAAAGCGGGTTGGGACCGACTGATGGCGGTGGGGCCCGCCAGGCCTCCACCGGGGAAGCCTCCCGGCGTCCACGATGACGGCGCCGCCAAGGTGGCGGCGTGACAGTTGGCGGCGGCCGGGTGGCTGGGGAGGCCTGGCTGGGGGGACGCCACCTGGTGGTGGAGATACAAGTTGTGATGGGCGTTGACGTGGGCCTGGAGGAGGTGCGTGATACGGCGCAGGCCGTTGCCAAGCTCCGACACTTCCTGGTTTAACGAGCCCATCTGTGCGGAGAAAAGTGGACAAATCCGCTTTATAGCCGTTTCAAATCCACAGGGACGCCGCCAAATGGAAAAATACACAGGGCTGGTTCGTCATCAGGTTTTTGGGCTGGGTGGGGAGGGGGGGGGGGTCTCTACAATGTTGAGTCAGCTCTCCAGAGGGTCCTGCTGATTAATGAATGGTCGCTTCGCAGCGCTCCTACCTGAGCCCATCTGGAGCTGCCTGCGCCCTATTTATCATCCATTTTGGGGGGGCACAACACGGTTTTGCCTGTGACAAACGAGGATCCACTAATAATACGGCGGCGTCTTACCATACTGTACGAGTGGCCCCATTTACGAGCACGGTTTTGGTACACAAAACATTTGATTGCATTTATTTGCCCCTTTTTTAGTTTGTTATTTTATGATTCCCCAGCAGATTTTTGCAATTTTTCAAATCTTAGTTTCTATTTTTCTCAATAAAAACGCATTACAACCTTCATTTTTTTTGGGTGGGCAAGAATGCATTATTGACATTTACATTTTTCCATCCCCCCCGCAAAGTGGCTTCTTACCTTTTGGTGGAGTAGACTGATGCTCTGCTGAACTTCCTCAGTTTCCAGCAAGAGACGCACGTTCACCCGTGTGGACTCTACGGAAAAATCAGCAGGGTTTCTTTTTCCATATTTCAACTTCATTCTTGAAAAATTCTAACTTCACTTTATCATTCATTTTACATCTGCACTCTTGCAAAATTGCCTTTTTGAAATGGTGAAATTGAAGATGGTGCATGAATGTCAGTGTTGGCCCAATGTGGACTTGGTCGTCTCCCCTGATCGGACGCAGATGGCAGGCGAGCGGGTGGTCGTCATTCAATACCTTGTGTTCCGCCGCTTCCTCTTCTGGCCTGTGGCCCGCCGTGCTCCACGTTGAAATGGAACACGTGGCTGTTGTCCTCGATGCCATCCACGACCCTTGAGCCAAGTAAACAGAGCGCGAGTGCGTTCAATGAAAGGACGTCTGGCCAACAGATTTTTGGAGGTGGTAAGGGCCTGAGTATACCTTGGGCTGAGTTCGGAGGGTCCAAAGCAGGTGACGGTGGGGATGAGGAGCTCGGAAGGCTTAAGCTCCTCGCCGGACTCACGGCCCGAGGCGGCGCGCTCCGGTTTGGCCGGCGGCGTCTGAGGCGAGGCGGCGGCGTGGCTCAGGAAGCTACGGGCGAGGTTGGGCGAGCGGCAGCGGCGCAGCGCGTTGAACTGGCGCAGCTCGTCGCCCAGCAGGTTTCCCAGCGAGGTGCGGCGCACGGGGCTGCTCAGGTTGGGCAGCAGCAGGTTACGGCGCGACCGCGCTGACGGGGACGAATCTTCCAGCTTGCTTGTTTCCGCCAAGGGACTCAGTCGCGTTTCCTGATGGACACAAAAGAAATGGCGGGCTTTCCACACATTTGTGGGAAAAAAAAAAACAGAATAGGCTCTGTTGTGATTCTGGCACAGCTATGCTCCAGGTTAGTGATCTTGGAAATTAATTATTAAACATTTCCACGTGTGCGATTCAATATAAAAATTGGTGGCAAGCATAGAGTTCATTTTAAAAGGAACTCTTGAAGCAGTTAACTGGCTGTAAGCTACAGGGACCCCACCACCACCTTCTTCCCCCACTCCAAATGAGTTCCCACCTGAAGGGGAAGTCTGTGTCCCAGAAAAACAGACACACACACACACGCTTCCTAACAGGGAGAGAAAAGGCTTGGCAATGAACTCACATGCGGGATCCTGGGCGACCTTGAAAACCTGCCAAGTCCCTGCAGACAGAAGAAATAGGCAGGTGAAGCTCACAATTTATGTGCATTTGGATTTTGGTCAACAACAAACAAAGTCGGTGGGGTGGATGGCGAGCATTTGGTGTTGAACCATCAAATTGCAACTTTTCCTCAACAATTCCCGTCTCCTGCAGAGAGTCGTGGTCATTAAACACCACGCCATTGGGACTGCCACCGTCCTCATCTCCCTTCCGGCATTTTATTACGAAACACGAGCTTAAAGGCAGGATTGAAGGGTTTTCCCTGACTCTGGGAAAAAAAAAAAAAATCCTAAAAATAGCCGTCCATCTGCCAGATTGGACTGCGGTTGATTTTGCTACGGCCTGTTTCCTCGGCAACGTTTTATCATCTTTTCAAACTCATGGCTTGAGGAATTGGACGGCTTCCCGGTGCGTCTCCTGCCCTTGAAACGTGTCCCGCTGCGTCACTGTTGGACATCATTTTGTTTGCCCTCGAACTCTGAACAGGTGGCGTGAGACAAGTTGGATATGAAAGAAGCATCGACATATGAAGATGCTGTGCTATGTTACATAAACAAATTATTGTCATTTAAAAAAAAAAAAGCTGGACTTTACCTGATCCTGGCTTCCCTCTCGCAGGTTGTAGGTGATGTTATTATGAATGTCGGAGGCGAAGACGCCGGCGTACTCGGGATAAAGGTGAAGCACCTCCCTCAGCCCGCGCACGCTGATGTACTGAAGGTCGCAATAGGTCAGCGCCTTCACGTCTGCGTTGGTTTTGACCACCTGCTCGCTGTCGGGCAGGTCGCAGCCAATCAGGTCGCCTTTTCCTACAGCGACAAAAATACAACACAGGGCCAAGATAAAAGGCTTCCTCTTTTTTTAATTCTAATGAGGCTATACTTAGTCGAGTCCTTAGCTTGCGTGTTAGCGGCGGCGTGTACGAACCGAGTATGGCCAGCACCACGCCGTCCTTGAGGACCTCCAGCGATCCGGAGCAGACAAAGTAGTTGGCGTGCAGCGCGTCGCCCTGGCGGATGAGGTACTCGCCGGGCACACAGAAGGACGTCTTGATGTGCAGCGAGAGCGAGCGCAGGCAGCCTCGGCTGGCGCCCTTGAAGACGGCTAGCTGCAGGATGTCCTTGTTCAGGTGCGTGGCGATGTCGGCGCGCAGCTCGTCGGGGAAGTCGTGCAGCAGCTGGTGCGGAATAGTTTTAATAATAGTAGTTCCCCCTACATTTTACTGGCAAAATCATTTCAAAAGCAAAAAAAGTCACGAGCGGGTACCTCGTTCGCGTCGATGCCGTTGTTGACCGACCAGGTGGTCTGGAAGTACTCCAGCATCCTCTGCTTGAGCTGCTGGGGCAGGCCGTGCACGCGGATGAAGTCCTTCAGGTCCTTCATGCGGGTGTGGTAGAGCGAGCGGCGCGAGTACATGCGTTGGATGATGGCCGTCACGTTGCCGAACACCAGGGCGTGCATCAGCGCTACAGGGTGAATTTGCCGTCAGTCTTCGGATGCTTCCGGCGGCCGGCCGGGGATCGCGCCCGCGTACGTACCGCCCACCAGCATGGTGCAGATGGAGAAGATCTTCTCGGCGTCGGTGTTGGCGCAGACGTTGCCGAAGCCTACGCTGGTCAAGCTGCTGAGGGTGAAGTAGAGGGCGGCGATGTAGGCGCTGCGCACCGACGGACCGCCCGACGTGCTGTTGGCGTACGGTGTCTCGAGACGTTTGCCCAGCTCGTGCAGCCATCCTGCGCCACACCGCCTTTCGTTTCACGGGCGTTTTCGTCTCATTCATTTCTTTCCGGTCGCAACGACTGCTCTGACCTATTTCCCAGGTGTGGCTGGTCTCCAGCTCTTTCTGTCCGATCATGTACCAGACGCAGGCCATCCAGTGGGCGAGCAGGGCGAACACGGACATGAGCAGCGTCAGCACCATGGCGCTGTACTGCGAGTAGCGGTCCAGCTTCTGCAGTAGCCGCAGCAGCCGCAGCAGCCGCACCGTCTTCAGCAGGTGCACCAGCGACGTCTGCCATACAAAGAAGAGCTTTGGCTCGCCTTGCCCACTCGCGCGAGAGTGCATTCCAGGTCTTCGCTTCGGCTTCCTCACCACTGTGATGTTGAAAGCGTAGAGGAGGTCAAAGGGCAGAGCGGCCACCAGGTCCACAAAGAACCAAGTGGTGGCGTAGTGGATGCAGATGGAACGCGACTGGTACACCACCTGACCCGACTGGCTCACAAAGGTCGTGCGGAAGTTCAGGATTATGTCTGCAACGCCAAAAAATGATCACACGTGATTTATGAACGCCAATCTGGAGTCAAAGCTATTTTGTTGAATGACTAAATAAATTCAAAAGTGAATACATCATATTTATAAAGAATATTCCAAATTATTTTCATTTAAAAAAACCTATAAAAATGTTGGATCTAGATGAGAATAACGGCAACCTGTGATGAAGAGCATCTCGACGGCAATGTCGCTGACGATGGTGGAGCGAGCGGCCGTGACGTTGTCGTGGTAGGGCATGAAGCTGACGTTGTAGGGCACGGTGACGGCCACGTAGAAGGTGGCCAGTAGGATCAGCCAGTCCCACAGCGCCTTGGACACGCTGTAGTGCAGCAGCAGAAAGCGAGAGCGCTGCACCGCAGCCACCTTGTACTCCGGCACCGACGGACGATCCATCATGTTCTGGCAAACGTGGACGCAACGCCGCCATGAGGTAAAATACTCGCCGGTCAAACTTAGACCAAACAAATTTGAACAGTTTCTGTATTGTGGCGTACTGACCCCGCCCAGGTTGATGTCGCCTTTGGCGCGGCGGGAAAAGCGACTTGTCAGCTGGTACAAGACGGTGCGCCCTCGCTTGCGGGCCTCGCTCAGGCGCGAGCTGCCCTTTCGCCGCTGACGCTGGTCCTCCTCCAAAACTAACGCACAAAAAAAAAAAAAAACATCAAAATGCTAATATTTGATGCTGCACGACTTCAATTCATTGCTGAGCTAAGAAGTGGAGCATCTCGTCTACCTTCCTTGGTGCTGTTCTGCTGACATTTCCCGTGGCTGTCGGTGATGTCCTTGAAGGAGAAGAGGAAGAGAACCATCTCGCCCTTCTCGTTCTTGATGGGCACGATGTCCAGCAGGCACCAGAAGGCCACGCCTGACACAAAAAATCTTTTTGAGTTGCCTGGTACTGCGATGATGAGACCGTTCCTACGTACCGTCCTTCCTGTAGAAGTGCACCTGGGCCTGGTACTCGTGGCGTCCCTCCAGGGCCTTCTCCATCTGCTGCGCCACGCGCTCGCTGGTGTCGGCGCCGTACAGGAAGCGGCAGCTGCAGTTCTTCTGCATCACCTCGGTGCGGGTGAAGCCCGTCAGCTCGCAGAAGCCGTCCGAGCAGTACACGATGGGGTAGCCGCGGTGGCCCTGCGCGTTGCCCAGCAGGAAGTTGCTGTCTGACGTCGGCAGCGCCCACGAGACGAGGAAAAAGACAAACGTGAGAGGTTAGGCTTCCTTTCTGCTCAGTGCTCTCACTCCAAAATATATTAAAATTGAATTTAAGCGGAGGCAAAGTGGTTCCAGTTCATCTGAAGTCGCCACTGAGAAAAACAAACAAACAAATGCAGCCAAAGCAAGTCTTGAGGGCAAATTAAAGCGGCGCGTGTGATGACTGCCATTTGCCACTCTCATCATCTCGCACGTTAATATCTCCACGCTCCAGCCTCGGCTCCTTATTAGCCACATGATTACCAGGCCGCGCCGCCATGACTATGATTGCTATTAGAAGAAAGAATGACGGAAGAAAGCCATAAAAGAGCAGATGAGGGTGCAATTCATCCAAATGTCAAGCTGCAGCACTTGTTTGGCTCATTAGCTCACACTTTGCTTTTTTGAATTTCTTTTTTTTTTAATGTCGCAGCTTTATGCTTAAAATGATAAACAGGACATGTAACAACTTATTCGCTTGGTGTTTGACTTTTTCTTTCCACTTATGTCAATGACAGGAGGTCACGTCTTCACATTGTATAATTTCACAGCTTTTTTTTTTTCATCCTTGGCCTATTTTGGAAACATTATTAAGACCGTTCATTATGTCTCCTTTAAGAAAGTGGTGCGAAACGTCGCATGCCACCACCGCAGTCAGATTACAGCGGCGGACGAGTCGGTGCAGATGTGTCGTTAAGGAAGGGGCGGGGACGCTGGGAGCAATCTCCAGCAGAAGATTAGACCGCTTGGTGTCGTCACACGCTCGCGCGCCGATTAGCAAGCGTGTTCCATTTGATGTTGGTAGGCCAAAAACGTGCAAACGCAACGAGAAAAAGGACATCTCGCTCGCTCGTCTTGTAAGTGAAAGGTGTTTGCTGGGGGGGTACAAAAGGGCTTCTTATCTAGGCCTGCAGCTGGCTCCACAACGCCGCTGTCACGGTGAGAATGTGTGTACACGTTTAAATGGCACAAACATACACACAAACACACGGAAAGGTTATGTGTGTAAGCTTGTAACTTTTTTTTTCCCGAACTCTACCGCTGATGACATGACGCGAAAAAGATGCAAAGACCAACGAGGTTGGGAAGTCAACCGCAGTTGATTAATTGAGAAAGACACTGGTGCTAACTTTAGCATCGACCTGAGATCTAATTGCTTTTCAGACTCAGTTTGCTATTATTTCTTTTTAGGTGTCAATCTCCAATCAATGCCTTCGGCGAAATAAAATTAATTAAAACGTTAATGGATTTTTTTTCTAATGAGAGCAATAAAGCACAGAAACGTAACGGCGTAGTTGAATTGACGCGAACCATTTGGGTGGCTGTGTAAAATATAAAAATATGCGTGTGCGCACAAGCGGCTAAGAGTGACACATCCGAGCCATTGTTTTGACATTCGCCGCTGCCGAGTCGGCACTTTCCCTGCAGGTTTTTTTTGCCCATCTGACACATTGTGCTCTCCCTTCTCACATAGCTCAACATATTTGTAACTCACCGTATGAATTGTTGTCGTTGTTTGCTTGGTCATTAAAATAAATGGACAAATGGCCTCTTAGGCACTGAGCTAAATAAGAAGTGGGGCCAACCCGAACAGTAGAGTTTCACATCCGCTTGAATGACTTTGAATTTGGAAGGGTCTCTCTGCCATCTGCGACTGACTGGATGACCCACCAAGAGGTGGTGACCCGTCACCCGGGCAACAGGATGCAAGCTATTTTCAGCGGCGGACATTTTGGCTCGGGGACGAGTGCTTCAGCCGGCCAGCTGAATAACATCTGAATACAATTGTGAGCAATTATTATTCAAAGAAAACTACGCCACTCGGAAAAAATTGAATAATGTCAAAATAATAATCTGCTGGTGCCGACCTGCTGTATGTAATGAAGGCTTCAGCAACGACGACATGCTACGCCACAATTCCCTCGTTAATTATAACGCCGGTGGGCAAGTCGCGTGAGATGCACGCCCCCCCCCCCCTTTGTAATTCTGACAACAAATACACTGTAAAATAATTTGGCAAAATTGCATCATATTTTACCGTGAATTTAGCGTGGGCCTCCGAGGATTGGTGGCTACGGAGGCGAGAGGAGAGTTGGAACAACACGCATGATACGCACACGCGTCCCCCACGGCCGTGGCCTACGACGAGGCACGTGCTCCCCCGAGGAGGCAGAAGCAAAAAAACAACATAGCAAAGCTGCCGCAAACGTGGCTCCTAAACGTTTGAAGGGAAAGGAAATAAAATGCATCGTTTGATAGTCAATAAGGATGCACATTTAGTGTAATTGACGTTGCTTTTTTTTTTTTTGCCTCTCTTTTTGGGGGCGCAAAGTTATTTTGGTATCCAAGTTTGGACTTCGGGTTACTCATGCGTGTTCCTTAAGATATTTGATTCCAGAAAGTGAAATATAAAAATAAAATATGATATAGGGTTTTTGAAGTGTTACACAACAAACTAAATTGTCTTATTTGTTGTTTGTTTTTATTGCTGATTAAAAATGTAAAGAACGATGGACTGATCATTTGAGTATATATATTTTTCGCATCTCTTGAAATTGAAGGTCCTAATTCAATCACAGATGTACTTACGGAACCTGTTAAGTTGAAGACAAAGTTATTGTTCTGAACGAATGGCAACAGGTGGATCTTCTGCCATCTAGTGAAGGAGCATTTCATCGTTTTCCCTGTCATTACAAGTCGCCGGCAAAGAAAGATTGAACGTTGAAGTCACACAGGACACTTACGGGTGCCGTCGAAGCGAGTGGCGATGTTGTCCAGGAATGTGTTCTGGGGGGCCAGGAGCCCCTTCATCACCGGCATGGTGAGCCCGCTCCAGGTTGGGGGGGGTCACATCATTCCAGAGGTGAGGCGAGGAAGGGCTCCATGCGGGCGGCAACTGCGGTGGGCCACCATTTTATGAGAAAAAAGGCAAACAAAACAAAGAAGAGCCCGATACTAACATATTGCGAGGAAGTTCCGCAGCAATCGGTCGTCGCATCTTGCACTCTCCTCCTCGCGCTCCAGCATCCCGCTCCCTGGGACGCGGCGGCCAATCAGACGCTTGCCTCCTCTGAGAACGAGAGAGAGCGAGAGAGTGAGAGAGGAGCTGACAGCGGCCATGGAAGCCACTATCAGCACATGGCTTTTGTGTGCACCAGGAGATGGATGCTTTCTATTGTGTTCTTCTCTCGCGCCAATTTTTTTTAATCATGTTCATTTTCCCTGCACGCACTGTGACAGTATGTTCCGGCTCAATATTGACTCGGGCCAAGAGAATCCTTGTCATATTTTGCGTGTATGATATTACTGCCAAGACACGTTTCTGCAGGAATTTGTGCAAATGTGGTGGAGCACAGGCAATTCTCAGAACTGTTGTAAAATATAATTAAAGATATTCTCGTTTGGTCTTCATCTCAAGCTGCTCTACCTGCTTTGTTTTTTTTGTTTTTTTCCTGAGAGACAAAGTTAGAAATTCTAGCTTTGGTCATACCCCAGTCTATCATGGACCCCCCCCCCCCCCTGCGGCATCCTCGTGAGAGAATTAAGGCTCCGCGGACAGAAAAGCCGCTAAGAGCGGATTACGTGCATAAGCCGGGAGATATTTTTCATGACGACTTGACGCTTAACGCGCCCAAGTAACACGTCCGACAAGTCAACAAACAACCGGCGGCCGACAACAGGTGGGAACGTGCCCGCCGGTAGCCTCCTTATTTGAGTGTTAATTTCATCAGCTTGAAATAACGCGCACGCAGGTACATGTGAGCTTCCACTGCGGTGATTAAATATGAATAAGAAGGCCAATGTGGTGGTCAATTAGGGGATGACTTGGCAGTTATGCTTCGTAAGATCAACGGCGGAACAAGTGTAGTGAAAGTATTACCGGTGTAATGTTCCTCCTCTCGGATTCCGTTCCAGCATCGGCTCTTCCTATCACTTTTTTTCCCTTGATCAAATGGCCTTCCATTGTCCCATGGGCCCGTCCCAACTTCAATCATCTCGCCGTGCCGCCACTAATCCATTAAACATGCCGCCCGCTGCCAATCTGCTTGGCGGCCTGAAAGGACACAAAGGACCCCATTCCAGTCAGGGACAGTGGCGAGGCAGGAAAATAGAAATACATTTTATAAAGAAATGGACTTTTTTCATTTGTATCTGAAATCAAAACTTTGAATATTTCATTCCTTAGCAAAGACCACTTAGCGCATTGCTAATCAACAATGCGAAATGCCATTGACAAATTTCCTGTCTAGTCAGTGGTTAACCTTTTAAGCAATGGATAGAAGGGGGAGTAAGACATTTAGAGAAAATTACAAATATTACAACTTACTGACCATCTACTGGCTCCGCATCCATTAGTATGTCTATTTATACTGCCCTCAGGTGGCCAATCAGGACAATGAGGTGAAAAAGGTTTCATTCGTTACATTCCATTGAATTATGTCACTATGGTAGGATATGGCTGTATTTATTTTTAAATGTTGAAAAGCCACGTATTACACAATTACCTGTAAATTATAGAGGATGTGCTGAATTCCTTCAATGAAAGCCTCTGCAAGGCCATTGACAACACAGACTTGTCCGCCATTCTCTAAACACAGCGCTTTGCACTCAATTGACATCAGGCAGATGTGCACGCGCTTAAATCCTTCAAGCACGACGGGGGATGAGAGGCCCAAGAAACACTTGTTTCCTCGCTAAAACCTCCACCAGGAATAAAATCTGCATGGGAAGAGAAAATCGAAAGCACGACACAAGCTGAGTCATTCATGAGAATTAGGGAGTTGGAAAAAAAATATATAAAGCTGGAGCGCGAGTGTGTGTGGCGATAATGTCAAATGGAGACAGAAAATAGGACGACGCTGCTAAAAATATGAGCCCAGCCGCCAACAGGGAGACCTGCAAGCTGCGCATGAACACCCGTTAAAAATTAAAAAAACAGTAACAGTGACCCATACACACACACAAATACAATACCATTTTTTCTTGACTGGCAAGAAGAGCATCAAGGGGAGGCTATCATTACAAAAATGATCTTATAGACCCAAAAAAAATCATTTATAGTATCATAACTACAGTGTATACATTCACATTTCACAAATCTGTATTTTAATAATTGATATGAACCACTTTCAATAAACTGTGCACATGTTTAAGCTTTTACTTAACCAAAATGAATGAACTAAAAGCAATATTAGCAGTTTAGATTAGCTAGCTTCACAATTAGCAGTCAACAATAGACATTACGTCACGTAGTAAATGCTAGTGTGGCGGCTAACCACTCGCGATTATTGTTAGCATCATGCTAATCACTAATTAGAACTCGTCTACTTATTTTATCACAATAAAATAACATACACCGTGACAAAAACTTTTTTTACACTAATAGGACATTGATTGGGTTTCACCAATTTATTTACCAAGACATAGTTAACCTAAAACAAGTTGTTGGCGCTCATTAGCATTAGGCTTAGTCTCTCAGCAAGTGCTAACCGGAGCTCAACATGAGGGCTAGTTTGACATTAATATACATGTACACTTCGTTGTCCTAACAAATAAACAATTTATCAGACATTGAAAGGAGTATGTTAATTGCCATTTTATATGTTTTTTACACGAGAACAGTCGCTCACCTGACTGTTTCCGCCACAATGTATAGATAAGTCTGCCGTCTTGTGGCGGATTGTGGTATTACTTCTAAATGACAAGTTATTTTCTTCCACATATGAACTATATTTGGTTACTCTTACAAGTTTTTGTGTCTGGTGCTACATTCTATTCGTTGCAGGAATAAAAGAAAAAAAGAAAATTAAACAGTTGTTGGATATTTGTTTCAGACACCAAACTAGGAGATCGCGCTGTATTTCGATTTTGGTGTTTCTAATTTAAAATACAGTAAGTAAGTCGTTTTTCCAGTTTTTAATATCTGCTTCCAAAAGTAATATCCAATGGATATTAGCAAGGATTACGTGTTCATTATCATGCTTAGATGTGGAAAAAATGTGTTCCCGGCTAAATGTCGACCCCAAGTGGGGAAAACGAGAGGTCGGCAATTTTTTATCGATATTGTGCAAAATAAGTCTTTTTAAAAAATAAAGGAAATTGTAATGGTTGATATAAAATTTTAATATTTATGACACTGATCAATATTTGTCTCAATGACATTTTCCGACGTATTTCGTACGTACCTATTAATTAGTGACGTCACGACTGTGTTTCGAGTTTTCCTTTTGGACGAATCAGTATTTTGTCATGCAGCAATAAATCCACTGTACATTTGTTTTTATTTAAAATGTCTTTTGATAAATAAAAAAAAAACATCACTAGAAGCAACCGGAAATTAAATGATCGATTTAGAGTCAGCACTGTGACGCAGTATGCTATTTGATGAAGATGAATGCTATACGATACGTCATTAGTCTATTTAGACGAAAAAGGTGTATTTTTACTGTAAGGTTGTTTAAAAATAAAGTATGAATGTATGTATTGTACTATTTGTCAAGCGCCGGCTGGTTGCGTCTAAAGCTAAAATAAATGCTCGAAAAAGCCTCTGTTAGGCGTCACTCGATTGGTCGGTGAATATGAAAGCTCTGCAATGATTGGCCAGAGGGACATGGCTCTTCTTTTTTTCTCGCGATTGTTTCCCGTGTGAGTTAATGGCTCCTCCTGCAACAGACAGAGACGGAGCTGGCTCTAGCGGCGTTACGGGGGGAGGCAGGAACACGGCGGAGAAAAACGGCCAATTGCAACCCAAATAGCAGCGGGATCTCTGTCGCAGTTGTCTCGCTGTAACCGGAGAGAGGCTGCCCGGGCGCTAGTGCAGGGCTGAGGGTTAAATTTAGACGCGCGTCGGCTCAGCTCAGCTCGAGGACAGCTCTGTGTTTTTAACCAGCGACCAACTCCCCAGATGAACTCCGTCAGAGCCACCAACCGGAGACCCAGGCGAGTGTCGAGGCCGCGCCCGGTGCAGCCCGAGCGGAACAACGGGGACAGAGGTAAGCCAAGGCCCTTAAAAGCCGCGTCAAGCAGGACGCACCCCACTCCCTCGTCCCCTCTGACGCGGGCACGGCGCTAGCGCCCAATCGCCTCCCGGTCTGTGCAGGAAAGACCGTGGCTTGGCTGTGTGTAGCCCAGGCCAGGCCGCGCTTTGTTTGGCTTGACTGTAGCGCGGCTAGGCTACCAGCTAGCGGAAGGTTGGGGGGGTTGTCTCCGCTTAACGTAATGCGTATGGAGCCAGACGGCCGACGAGATCGGCCCTCTTATCTCGGCCCGTGCTGAGGGCAGAAAGAGGGCTGTCCTTTCTGGAACACCCTTGCCACGGTTTTTTGCCCCCTTTGCTGTCTCTCTCGCCGCATTCCCAGCTGTCACTAACGATTCCAAGGGTGTAAATCTGCAGCGTCCCGCAGCACTGCCATCTTTGGGGTGGAACAAAAACATGAAGCGGCCGTCATCGGGGCGACGACGATCGGCTAACACTGCGCCAAAACCGTCGCACGGACACTGATGTATGCGCCTCTGCTGCCGTGTCCATTTTGTAGGGCGGTTTGAAGACTTTCTGGCCCCTTTTGCTTGCTTCCTTCCCCGTTCTGCGTACTAGCCGCCGCCGCTGCTAGCTGCATTTGTTTACACCGCGGATTTGCCTGCTACGCACTTGGCTTTTGGAGGCTTTAGCCCGGCGTTCTATCGGCCCCCTTTTCGTTGGCCTGCAGCACAATCACTGTTCAAAATGAAGGTGTGCGTTCTTGATCACCATGACAGTATTTTCAAATCACAATCAACCTTTGTCTGCATTACATGAGCCACTGTCAGCCAGCTCCACCACGCTTAAATGCACGTTCTGTCCCCGATCAAACACTGCAGTTCATGTTCAGCCCTGCCCCTTTTGTCCCCCCCTCCATCTATGTGCGTTATAACTACATTGATGATGTGTGCAGATGAGGAGGCTCCTGCAGCAGCCGCAGCAGAGATGGCTATTGAGGAGTCTGGTCCGGGAGCTCAGAATAGTCCCTACCAACTCAGACGCAAGACGCTGCTCCCCAAGAGGAGCGCCGCAGCCTCCGCCGCTGCCTCCTCCTGCCCCAGCAAGGGCCTGATGGAGGTTTGGTCTTTTTCGTCGCAGCGTATGCCTTTCTGTGTGGTGAGCTGGAGCATGTGCTTCTCCTGCAGGGAGCATCCACGTCCTCCACAGAGGCCTTCGGCCATCGGGCCAAGCGGGCACGCGTGTCGGGTAAGAGCCACGACTTGCCAGGTTTGTTTTTTTTAAATTCAGTCTTATTTCATTTGCGACATGGCTGTCGTTTTCCCCTCGCCCTCCTGACATGTCGCTGTGCTCCTTTTTCAGCAGCGCCAGCAGAACAATATCTGCAGCAGAAGCTCCCTGACGAGGTGGTCCTAAAGATTTTCTCCTATTTGCTGGAGCAAGACCTATGCCGGGCGGCGTGCGTCTGCAAGCGCTTCAGCCAGCTCGCCAACGACCCCATACTCTGGTCAGCAGATACCCCGGAGGATTCGCCTTATTGGTTTAATTCGGGAGGCTGATGTATTCCTATTTTTACTTCTCCCAGGAAGCGTCTTTACATGGAGGTGTTTGAGTACACCCGTCCCATGATGCACCC
This sequence comes from Syngnathus scovelli, assembly GCF_024217435.2. Taxonomy (NCBI): domain Eukaryota; kingdom Metazoa; phylum Chordata; class Actinopteri; order Syngnathiformes; family Syngnathidae; genus Syngnathus; species Syngnathus scovelli. The sequence goes on from NC_090867.1 coordinate 8,352,947, forward strand.
TGAGTCAGGGCGCTTCTACCAGGTCAGCCCCGAGGAGCACGAACACCCCAACCCCTGGAAGGAGAGCTTCCAACAATTGGTAAGCACCGCAGAACAAGCGCAGCCGCCGAACGTCACTGAGATGTTACCATTATGTTTCAGTACAAAGGTGCCCACGTCAAGCCGGGCTTCGCCGAGCACTTCTACAGCAACCCGGGCAGGTACAAGGGCAGGGAGAACATGCTGGTGAGTCCAGCGTGAACTTGCACCTGTGTTTTTAGCTAGCATCCCAATACTTTTGACTGAAAAGTTTTTGGGTTTTTTTTTCAGTACTACGACACCATCGAAGATGCGCTGGGCGGGGTGCAGGAAGCCCACTTTGAGGGCCTCATTTTTGTCCACTCGGGCATCTACACGGACGAGTGGATCTACATCGAGTCTCCCATTACTATGATTGGCGCAGGTATGCACTTTTCTCACGTCCCGACAGGCACGTTGACATTAACCTTGCCCTCGTCGCCCTCAGCGCCCGGTAAAGTGGCAGACAAGGTGGTGATAGAGAACACCAGAGATTCGACGTTTGTCTTTATGGAGGGCTCGGAGGACGCGTACGTCGGCTACATGACCATAAAGGTTAGCGAGAGTGACAAATGATTTGCCATTACTCATAGTAGCAATAAAGAAAATATTTGACTATTTAGTTATAAAAAAAATAAAAAACTCTTCATGAAAGGACTAAAGGACTTGTCTTTCTCCATTCTCAGTTCAACCCCGACGACAAGTCGGCGCAGCACCACAACGCGCATCACTGTCTGGAGATCACAGTCAACTGCAGTCCCAACATCGACCACTGCATCATCCGCTCCACGTGCACAGGTACGCGGCGACGTGACGCTACGTCCTTCTGCGCTCTGTTCGCAAAACACTCCCTGATCGTCTGATCTCGCCTTTCAGTGGGTTCGGCCGTGTGCGTGAGCGGCCAGGGAGCGTGCCCGACCATCAAGCACTGTAACATCAGCGACTGCGAAAACGTGGGCCTGTACATCACGGATCACGCGCAGGTAAGCGCACCTTAGCTAGCCGAGGCGAAAGAAAAGTGCTAACGAGGACGTATGCGCCGTTTCAGGGCATTTATGAAGACAACGAGATTAGCAACAACGCACTGGCGGGCATTTGGGTGAAGAACCACGGCAACCCCATCATCAGACGCAACCACATCCACCACGGGAGAGACGTGGGCGTCTTCACGTTCGATCACGGCATGGTAAATACGTTTTGCAGTCACTCGGGTAGCCCTTGTCTTTTTTGTCATTTCATGGTTGTGCGCTTCCAGGGCTACTTCGAGAACTGCAACATTCACCGGAACCGCATCGCCGGCTTCGAGGTGAAGGCGTACGCCAACCCCACGGTGGTGCGCTGCGAGATCCACCACGGCCAGACGGGCGGAATCTACGTGCACGAGAAGGGGCGGGGACAGTTTATCGAGAACAAGATCTACGCTAACAACTTTGCCGGCGTGTGGATCACATCCAACAGTGACCCCACGATACGGTAAGGGGTTCTTTTGGAGGCTCGCAAGTTTTTGAGCGGCCGGAATGGATTCATGGATTTGAAAAATGTGATGTCGCCAACGCAGAGGCAACGCCATCTTTAATGGCAACCAGGGAGGCGTGTACATATTTGGCGATGGGCGGGGTTTGATAGAGAGCAACGACATCTACGGCAACGCCCTGGCGGGAATCCAAATCCGCACCAATAGCTGCCCCATCGTGCGCCACAACAAGATCCACGACGGCCAGCACGGCGGCATCTACGTGGTAAGCGTGGCTTTTTTTTCCACCTCTCTTTTAATTCATAGTTTGTCGTAAGGCTAAATAAACACTGATCGACCGGCAGCACGAAAAGGGCCAAGGGGTGATCGAGGAGAACGAGGTGTACAGCAACACGCTGGCCGGCGTCTGGGTGACCACGGGGAGCACCCCCGTCTTGCGCAAGAACCGCATCCACAGCGGCAAACAGGTCCCACAAACAGCACACTGGCAAACAAAAAAATGGTGTTGGTCAGAGTGCAATAACACAATGTCCCCACTTGGTTGTGCTATTACATTGTGCTTTAGGAAAGGATTTCCAATTGTTTGCTATGTCATAGGTGGGCGTGTATTTCTATGACAACGGCCACGGCGTGCTAGAGGACAACGACATCTACAATCACATGTACTCCGGTGTACAAATAAGGTAACTTTTAGATGATCAATAGGAGCTTCATGCATAAAAAAAAAAAAAAAAAGCTATGTATGTAAACATGACTGATTTGCTTGCTCTTGCCAGGACGGGCAGCAACCCAAAGATCCGGCGCAACAAGATCTGGGGCGGACAAAATGGCGGCATTTTAGTCTACAACTCAGGTCTGGGCTTCATCGAGGACAACGAGATCTTCGACAACGCCATGGCGGGCGTGTGGATCAAGACGGACAGCAACCCCACGCTGAGGCGCAACAAGATACACGACGGCAGAGACGGCGGCATTTGCATCTTCAACGGAGGGAGAGGTACGGTCGCAACGCCGCACGACACGTGCGTTCGCGCCGCAAACACTTTTGTCGCGTGCGCGCAGGTCTGCTGGAGGAGAACGACATCTTCCGCAACGCTCAGGCGGGCGTTCTGATCAGCACAAACAGTCACCCCATCCTACGCAAGAACCGCATCTTCGACGGCTTCGCCGCAGGTCACAATCACAAAGGGCCGAAAGTGAGCAGTTTCAAATATGTCCCGCTCAAACCGGCCGTCCTCCCTTCAGGTATCGAGATCACCAACCACGCCACCGCCACCCTAGAGGGCAACCAGATCTTCAACAATCGATTCGGGGGTCTTTTTCTGGCGTCGGGCGTCAACGTCACCATGAAAGGTACAAACCTCGGTCAAAAACACAAAGGTCCAGTTCCCCGTGAAAAAAAATCATGTGATTGTTGTGATCAGACAATAAGATCAACAACAACCAGGACGCCATCGAGAAAGCGGTGAGCCGAGGACAGTGCCTGTACAAGATCTCCAGCTACACCAGCTACCCCATGCACGACTTCTACAGGTGAGGAGAGCACCTTTGGTCTCGTCTATCCCTAGCGCACTTGACAACGGCGTGTTGTCACGCAGGTGTCACACTTGCAACACGACAGACAGGAACGCCATCTGCGTCAACTGCATCAAGAAATGCCACCAAGGACACGACGTGGAGTTTATACGGCACGATAGGTGAGGCTACGTCGACGTATTTTTTTTTACGCTTGACTTGCACTACATTTTTGTAACCCTCCCCGTTCCAGGTTTTTCTGCGATTGCGGCGCGGGCACATTGTCCAACCCGTGCACGCTGGCGGGCGAGCCCACGCACGACACGGACACTCTGTACGATTCCGCCCCGCCTATCGAGTCCAACACGCTGCAGCATAATTGAACAAGAGCGACGGGACTGGCGGCATGATATCGCGCACACATACACGCAGAATTGCTCCCCCCCCACCACACCCCCTCCCCTTGCACCCGACCCCATAGAGACGCTAAGATGTACGGTGCAGAAGGTGAGGAAGTGCAGGCAAAGCTCCACTAGGGGGAGGCAGAGGAAAGACTGAAGCGATTCCTCAGTGTGTATGTGATTTTTGTGTGGTGTGGAGCACTTCTGCTTTTTTTTTTTAAGAAAAGGAAAAAAAGGATGGGGGGAAAAAAAAGACATTATGATCAGTGGATTTTAATTCAATGCTTTATCATGTAGTTTTGTATTTCCAAGCAAAAAGCTGACTGTATTTGAATGTCTTTTATTTTATTATATATTATAATTATTATTTCTTTGGTTAGCGTCCTGTCCCGTCTCATCCCTGTCTAAGCGGCTGCAGACGCTCCCTGGCGAGCCAGTGCGCAAGTTCTTTCTGTGAAAGAGAATCTGGTTTAAACACTAAAGAACCCTCTCTGTGTTTGGGCTTGATTGACAGGTGGGGCCACTCCGCCCACTCTTGTACAAATGTGTCTAACGTGTGTGTGCGTGTGTACAGTTTGATGCAGTCAGTGTTTTGTGGAGAGGGTTCCAATAGGATGTGTCGGAGCTCTTTTTTTTTTTTTTAAACTGGACCCCCATGAGTTGATCTGCAGCCCCCACCCTTCCTCCTTGAATCGCCCCCCCCAAGTGTATCGTGGTGACTGTGGCTCCTCATGCAGCCTGAATCGTATGCATGTACCATAACATCTAGACTTAATATATTGTGAAGTATTCAATAACCATTATGTAGATGCTAGTTGGATTTTTTTTTTTTTTTTTTAAAAGGGGGGGTATACTTTTTTCCTTCTTTCTTTGGAAGGTAAAACAAAAAAGAGAAACGGGAAACTGGCCATTTCTAAGAAAATAAAACTTTATTAGAACTGAGGAGTCTTTTCTTTATGTGTAGGTTTTCCGGAATTCTTTCTGCTTTTGTGTTCTTAATAATGACTTAAAAAAGGACCCACACACTAGTTTAATTTAAAGGCAGCTTTTTCTTTTTTACTAAAACTGAACAGCATTATTTTCTTGTCTAGTTGAGCAAGCAGCAAATGATTTATTAAATTCCTCACGCTTCAAGTGGCAAAATGTCACAGCTAAAATTGGATTTAAATGCATCAAAATGATTTTAAAGTGTAAGTCAGATGACCTTGCGGTTACAAAGCTTTATTGACAAAACTGTACAACATACTGTAGAAACGAAGATTACCCAAGGGGAGTGGGGGGGTGAAAAACAGCTTTTCTTTTGTTTTCTATTTATGTATATTGTTGCACGTTAGAGGAAAATTCAAAAAGGTGGATCTAGTTTTTGCGCAAGTGACTCCAAGCGCGTGTTAAAGACGATCAAGACGTGACGGGAAGCGAGCGCGCCAGAAGCTCGGCGACGTACGAGTTGTTTTTGGCGAGCAGCGCCTCCTTCATGCGGCTCAAGGCCGCCCTCACCTCTTCCTCCGTCATGGCGTCGGCGGGAAGAGACTTGGCTTCCTCAAGGAAGTCTCGGACCAAGTCTTCTCCGACCTGACGGGAGAAGACGGACGACGGACGTGAGGCGTCGTTTTGTGCCTGCCTCGCCACGACAACAAAGTCGTTTTGCGGGGGAATCGCCAGAGATGGAATCGTATGGGCCGCAAATGTTTGATAAATGAGGTTGTATTTTTTGACAGAATATTTAGCTTGTGGCATTTAGGGGTTCACACTAATTATGTTTACCTGGCGTCTGAAGGGTTTCGTTTTTCCTCAAAATGTTTCCTGGCATCGCTTACCCGTTTGTCGCTGCGTCGTCTCTTGGCCTCGGGCTCGTCCCCCGTCGCAGACGCCGACTCCTGAAACTCCTCCAGCTCCTTTGCCTTCTCCTTCGCCATGGCGACCACCAATGGCGGGAAACAAGCCAACTCAGCCACGTGGATCCCAAAACTTTGGTCGCATACACCTGGAAGTTCACGCACACAAACGCTATTAGTTGGGGGAAAATAGACAACATTAAATTAAAAACTATGAACTTGCCTTTGTTGCCGTTTTTTTTTTTTTCCTAGTCAGAGCTGAGCGTCAAACTATTCAGGTTTAACAAAGAAAAACTGAAGGCAGTTGCAATTCAACTTTGAATTCTTAAAGGCCGCGGCTGACCCTTTTAGCCAGCCTACCACGTTGTGTCAGCAGTGAACCGCATGTGGCGCATCGATTTGCTGAAGGGGCCCATGCGAACAATAGAGCACTGTGATAAGCGCTTGGTTCCGTTCGATCATGCACAGCTCAGTCAAGTGTGCGTGGAAATCTATACAATCTCACCGCAAGGAAATTAAGAGTAACAATCTGGAACAGGGGGAAAAAAAAAAAAAAAAACATTCCTGCGTTCGTGGCTTTTTCTTCTCAGCCTTCTCTGCCCTGCTGTCACTTGTGGACAGTTAGGCTGAATAATTAATCAAATTCAACTCAGTGTAGTAGAATGCAATATTTAAATACCAAAGTCTCCCCCCAAAAAAGGGGAGGGGCTTCATTTCTGTCAGGTAAGTCATGTAAATAGATTTTCTCCAACTGACCTGGCTTGACTCTGTAGAGCATGGTGAGCGTATTGTCGGATGTCAAGGCCGTGACGTGCAGGTTGTGCACGGCGGGCAGCTGCGCCGCCAGCGCCGTCAGCTCGTGGAAGTGCGTGGCGAATAGACAGAAGCAACCAATCTTGGCAGCGATGTGCTCGCTGATGGCCCAGGCCAGGCCGTAGCCGTCGTAGGTGGACGTGCCGCGGCCTAGCTCGTCCACGATGACCAGCGACTTCTCCGTGGCGGAGCTGCGGGGCAGACGTTTGATGTCAGGGTCGGGCACGAGGGGGCCGCTACGAGACGGCGAGGTCCTACCGCAAGATGGCCGCCGTCTCCAGCATCTCCGACAGGAAGGTGGACACTCCCTTCACCTGGCTGTCTCCTGCCCCGACCCGGGCCATGATGCTGTCAATCACGCTGAGCTCCGCCTCCTCGCATGGCACAAAGCAGCCGATTTGCGCCATCAAAGCGATAACGCCAACCTGACGAATGAACGTCGACTTTCCGCCCATATTTGGTCCTGCAAGAGTGTAAATGCCAAACCATTTTTGGGATCATGGATAATGCCCTAACCAAACGAGCACTAATCTGCATCCGCTCACCGGTGACAATGTAGAAGCTCTTCTCCCCTTGCACGAAGGTGACGTCGTTGGGTATGAAACAGGTGTCGGCGTCCGCCTCCATGCAGGGGTGGCGCGCCTGCCGCAGATGCAGGCGGCGGGGGCCGTCGGAAAGCAGGCGCGGCCGCACGTACGGACCGGGGGCTGACACCGACACCGTGGCAAAGCTGACCACCGCGTCCAGCAGCGCCACCACCTCACCCAGTGTCTGCAGAGGATCTGCATAGCCTAGTTGGGGGAAGAAAAAAAAAGGCTAATCATAATTTTTATCGTGACAATTAATATACTTTAGAGCTGTTAACTGAATGATGTATGTATATAATAACTTAATAGTAAATGAAAGCCTACGGAAGTGAAGCTTTTTTTTTTTTAATTGTAATTTTGAAAATTACATTTTATGACAACAAGATGTTGGTTCGAATTTAATGAATTGTTCAGCCCTTATTTCTGGGAACCTATTTTTGCTTGAACAATAAAAATTAAATAGAAAAAGATGGACTATCTTTCATCAAGTTCAAGAGACTGATGGCTCTTTGTAGCATGCGAGCACATGCTACTAATCACCTACCCGCGGCGATGTTGATAATCTCTTTGACAATAGCGTTTTGTGCTTCCTCATACTTCGCCCTGCTGCTCCCGTAGTCCTCGTTGAGCGCGCTCAGCTTGCTGAGGACACACGTCGGGGTCAGCTAAGGACGCGCACCCACACACACACACAGACAAACGAACCTGTTAGTGAAGCGCACACCGTTCTTCTGCACATCCAGTGTGGTGAAATTCTTGTTGTTTCTCAGGCTTTTCTCCTCCTTGCAGGTGACGCGCAGGTAGAAGCCCAGCACGCCGCTGGAATCCAGCTTCACCGTCTTGCCGGCCTCCAAACCTGAAGAATTTTTAAATCATTTGACTCCTCGGCAGGTGGCCACCACACACGTGGCGGGTCAATCGCATTCCCGTGACCACACCTAACTCTCTGGCGGCGGCGTTGAGCACGGCCTGCATGCTCTTCTCCAAGGCGTCCATTTCCTCTCGCAGCTCACCCAAGACGGGATCGAACGAGGCTTTGATCAGGAACTCATGGTGTTCCACCTACAAGAGGGTTCAAACGATATCGTCACGAGGATTGGCGCTTTCGGTTCGGCTCTGTTTACATAAGAGCTATGCACCCCTGGCGACCCGAGAAGACGATTTGTTCGGACCGTGTTATGGCGAGGCCGAGTCAATCGTTCACGCAGTGATACACGCAATATTTTCCATCAAAACTGATTTTCCGGTTTTAGTTCTGCTTCTAATCATTACCTTCCACGCCTTGATTTTATTATATTCAAAAGTGTGAGAAAGCAACACCTGGTTCATGTCCAGGGTGGACTCGATCATCTCTTGGTACTTGCTGAAGTCGGCCTGCAGGTCCCTGAGGGGGGAGATGAAGACCGCCTCAAGCAGGACCTGGTGATTTCCTGGGAAACAAACACCCATTCAGTATGTAAAGGAGTAAATTATGAAAACATAACACATTCATGACATACTCCCCCATCCCTTTACTATGTTTCCCCTCAAGGAAACATAACAAATGAACATCATGGGACATTGAAAGATGCAAAAAAAAAAAGCTTTGTATGATTGTGTCCTTGACGTGTATGTAGGACATACAAAAAAAGAGGCCAATCGAGAGTTTGATACCCGAATGGCTGTCCAGGGCGGTGACGAGCGCGGGGATCTGCTCGACGGCTCGGTGCACACGGTAGCAGTCCTGCAAGGTGGCGTTCCGGCGATGGAATTTCTTGGCCAGCCGCTGGAGGTCGGGGAAGCGGCGCAGAAGGTCGCCCTGGCACGTCTGCCTCAGCTCTGAATCGCACACCAAACTTTCCACCAGGTCGAGCCTGCACGTCGGAAAAAATCGCATGTCGTGTCATTTTATGTCACCTGTGAAAGCTTACCACCATTTTTTTTGGGGATGTGTCAATATAATACCTCTCCTCGATTTTTGTTTTGTCAAGGAGCGGCTGCTTGATCCACTGGTGGACCAGCCGCTGGCCCTGAGGTGTGCGACACTTGTTCAACAGTCGGGCCAACGAGTGAGCCCCGCTGGTGTCGTCGGGTGCACTCTGCAAAAAGGCAAAAGTGTCGTCAAGGAGCTAAAAAAAAATAACAATAATGTCAGCGAGTCTTTCAGCCCACCTGGAAAAGGTTGAGCGCCCTGACAGCAGCATTATCCAGCCTCATGTACTGGCCCAGCTCCAATTCGGTCAAGCTGAAGGAGTTGAAGTTGGACTCGTCAGAGAGCAGCTCCAGGTAGCGCACCACCGCCGCCAAGCTGGCCACGGCCACCTGCCAGGGAAAGCGCTACAATCGGATCTGGTCTATTTTTATTTTTTTTAACACCACCAATCAAATCTGTCTTACATTAATATTACATTTATTACACATGAGGTTACGTTACTTTATTTCAAGTTCACAAATTCCTGTCAATATAAATTGGATGTTTTAATGCGAAGGACACAACCGGGACATTTCTTCTGCTCTCACCTGTTTGTCGAGCTCCGGGAGGGTGTTGCTGGCCAGCGTCTCCCCCCGTTTGGCTCTCAGCAGCTTGTTGAGGTCCTGGACCAGGTCCCTGCTGCTGAACTCGGTCCGCTTCCTGTCTGAGACCAGCACACCACCACGCTGCACCACCTGTAGCAACCCAAACACACTGTTTTGTTTTGTTTTGTTTTTCCAAATGTCAATTTACACACATTTGTTTTTTATCTTTCACTTTTAATGGGAAATGAGAGTGAGAGAGACAAACCTCACGCAGCTTGATGCCTTCCGCACTGCGGTCCCCCTGAACAAGGAGACACTCTTTGGGTCCGACCTGCACGAGCAGCGATTCCAGATTGGAGAAGACCTCGTTGTCAGGGAACTCGCACACGCCCATGGTGCGTTGCGCCGCGTCCACGTAGCCTACGCCGACCAAGCCAGAGGCAACACGCACGGCCACCACTCCCGTGCAGCCTTCCACGCCGTTTCCACTGCCGAATAGGATCTCCTCAAACTGGGTGAGGTTTCCCGGAGAGGCCTACAGGAAGCGGCACAGATCACAACAATATTTAATCATGCTAGAATATTATATTAGGTCTTGTTGGACTTGACAGGTGTATGATTAGACAGCAATAATGTATATAGAGGGAGATAATAATAATAATTTCATTCTGTGAGCAAAATTAAACTGTCAAGCAGACACATTCAAAGCTTTATCGTGTAAATTGTATAGAAGACAAACCTTGAAATCAATTTTCCAGTCATGCTCCTTGCTGCTCTTGCTGTGGTTCCTATACACCTCGACTCGGTACTGCCTGAAAAGTAGCAGGTCCTTCGCAACAGCCTCAAAGTTGAGCTTGCTCAGAACCACACTCTCCAATTTACGACTGCCTGGCGAGCGACATATGTCAAAATTAAAAAATTGTACGCAACCGCGATAATGTATATTATGTGGCTACCTGATGCTAAACTACGCCTACCATAGCTAGCTTACCAGAGCCCAGGTGTTTGATAACGCCGTTCGTCTTGAAAACCTCTTTCGCGACGAATACGGCGTCTTTCCCGTGAACCGTATAGTAGTCGCTACGGTCGAATATGCGGAAAGTTGTGTCCGGTTTCTCCGGCATGGAGAAGTAGAAGCTGAGGAAGGCGTGCTCGGACGCGCTGTCCATGGACAGGTTCTGCTTCGGCTGGACAGCCATGCTAGAATCTCCCGCCTCTGCACACGACTCCAGAAAGGAAGTGACGTATACGTTTTGGGAGGTTTTTTTTATTTATTTATTTTTTTTAACCTTGAATTCCATCTCGTGGGTAGACTAGATATTTTCTTTTAGGAACTAAATAATTTTTTATTACTTTTTATCGTCCTGTCCAACAAGTCTTAAAAAATGACGTCACGTACATTTCCGGTTAGCAAAGGCCTTCAGGTGCTCCAACTGCACAACATGTAAACAAACCATAAAATTAGCAAACTGAATTGAATGTATCACAGATATCTGTCATGCAATTTTGCTTTTGCTTAATGCAAGTTTTATTGGACAAGTAATCACTTAAATTGGCTGATTTGCAATGGAATCAAGTTCATTGTGACCGTCTTTACGTTTTTACATGCTCAGACCTTTCTTTTCTAGGTCATGAATCGTTCTCAGAAAAGTGACATTCAATTGGTTACCTTTCCTTCCGTTTCACCTATGGAAAAAAAAATATGTTTTCAAGCTGAGAGCAATCCCCACAACAAAAGAGTCCGTTGTGCAGAGGAGATCAAATAAAACGTGAAAAATCATCCTTGCGGCCATGGCCAATGCTTCACTGCCGCCCTCATTCTCGAAACAGTGGCAAGAATTGTTGCCTGTCCGATCCAGACAAAAAATAAATGTATATTCATGAGAGTGTAGCGCACATGTGAATGTTTGTGTCGCTGTGCGTGTGTGGAAAATGCAATCGCTTCTTTCTGATCATTTTTCCTGGAAATATTGTGACGGCAAATGTCATGAGGCACACAACGTGTCAATCAAATATGTCCTCTGACGGACATTAAGAAAAGTCATCGGTGATGATCGAGTTTTGCGTGAAGGAGCATGTGATGTGTGCCACCATAGGCTTGACGACGAAAGATCAAATCTCTTTAGGAAACATTTTTCAAAGAATATATTTGAATCAGCAAAGACAAAGACACAGAGAGGATGCAGCAGGTTTTGAATGTCTGCTGTAGTGAGTTCGTCATTTCAATTTTTTGTGCCTATTTTACACATTTACGACCGTGGCTACATGGTATGTTTATAAATTGAGTACACATGAAGAATAGTACTACTACTACCTAGTGTAAAGTCATAATGGGTGATGTGTCTAATATTCCAAACCTCTTGTGCAACTAAAAATAGTTAGCCCGCAAATTGACAAGCACATTAATAAAAACTGCACAGTCAAAGGTTAGCGTTGTATAGCTGACAATAGACAACAAAAATGTGTCAGTAGCCCGATGGCTGCGTCACGAAGCCATCACATGAGCAAGGTTGAGCGAATCTATAAATTTCTCTTTCGTAATCATCATTTTAATCTTCACCCTGGCGTAACTTTTGATTGAGGTCACCATTGAAGTCCTCATCGTAATTGCAGCGTAGCGTGCCACTTTGTTTTAAGTTGCCAAGCCTCACTATCAACTTTTAAAAGATGTCACATGCAGAAATGAAAATTGCCATTGAGAACAAATTCTCAGTTTAAGTGTTGTTGGTTGACACTAGTGTAGGGATTTTTTTTTTAGATATGTAAAATGTTCCGTGAATTATTTTTTCATATTATTGTTATTATTTTTTACATATTTTACTTTGCATGTGATGCAAATTTGGATTCTTGCCATTTTAATTGTGACGTAAAGCACTTTGCGTCGTTACATTTTGAATCAAATTTGAATTTGCACGTTTCCACGGGAAGTCATGCGCTTTTGGCGCGCGTGCGTGTGGCCCTTGTGTGCGCGCGCGAGTGCGCGTTACAGATCGATGACGATACAGCTGGTGTCAAGTGATGGGGAAGGCAATGGGGGCGAATTGGGTAACGTGTCGGATGCAGTTTGGAGGAGGAGGATGATGATGATGATGATGATGCGCCCTCGGTGGCTTTAAAAGGGAGAAGCTTCTGGACGTTAAAGCACAGCATTGGAACCGCAACGCTCCATCATCCTCCTCCATTCTCATCATGAACGGCCACTGTAACGGTAACGGGAGCGACGTCGCCACGGACGATTTCCACTACAACAACGGCTTCTCCGAGGTGAGCGTCAAGAAGGCGGTGGTGGTGCCGGCATCGGTTCACCGCAAGGAGGAGGAGGAGGAAGTCCAGGGCCGACTGCCTGTCCTGCAGGCCGCCTACAGCAGCATCCTGCGGGAGCTCGGCGAGGACGTCGACCGCCAGGGTCTGCTGCGCACGCCGCTGCGCGCCGCCAAAGCCATGCAATTCTTCACCAGGGGCTACCACCAGACCGTGGAAGGTGAGAACATCAATATTATGAAACTCTTTCAAATGCAACACTAATAACCAACAATTTTGCATTATTTTCACGAGATTGCACTATTTCCAGTCCAAATGCAATCAAATTACATCTTATATCATTTTTAGATCAATAATGTGGCTTTAGTATTAATCATAATGTAGTATTTGCCATTCTCTTCTACGTTTCTTTTGTAACATTTAATTCAAGGGCTGGTAGAAGCTTTGAGGGATTTGTCACGTTATCGATTCCGAGCGGCTTCTGATAAAAGTGTAAACAATCAATTCTTGTCAATATCTGACATAGTGAACGATGGCTTCAACTGTACTGAATCGGGACAACAAAAATGTCATGTAACGCTATGCCGCTGCCTCGCCAGGTGTGCTGAACGACGCCATATTCGACGAGGACCACAACGAGATGGTGATCGTGAAGGGCATCGACATGTTCTCCCTGTGTGAGCATCATCTGGTGCCCTTTTTCGGGAAGGTGAGTTCCCTCGGATTACAGCAACAAGCAGTCTTGTCTTTGGTTCTGCTTTAGGAGTCGGCTGATTTTTTTCTTTGTCTTTCTTTGTGCAAGGTCCACATCGGGTATATTCCCAACAAGAAAGTGGTGGGCCTTAGCAAGCTGGCGAGGTGATTAAAAAAAAAAAAAAAACACACACTACAATCTGATAATCATTGACTGAATGTGATGAGTCAAAAAGTTCTTTTCTTTGCAGGATTGTGGAGATCTTCAGTCGAAGGCTTCAAGGTGAGACTGGCGTACACCATGTTGTGCAAAGAAAAATGATTTGAATATAATCCCAGTAAAGTTAGATATAAAATAATTAGAAAAAAATATGTATAACTAAAAAATAATTGTCTTTATTTTCTTAGTTCAAGAGCGTCTCACCAAGCAGATTGCCATGGGATTATCGAACGCGCTGCAACCCAAAGGGGTGGCCGTAGTGATCGAGGCGTCGTAAGTATGAGCACGCGGACGTACGCACGTGCGAACATCCCGTTTTACTACCGACTGTTTTGCACGCAGGCACATGTGCATGGTGATGCGCGGCGTGCAGAAGATGAACAGCCGCACGGTGACCAGCTCCATGTTGGGGATCTACCTGGAAGACCCCAAAACCAGGGAGGAGTTTCTGTCCCTTACCCAGCATTGAGAAGATGGGAAGGCGGATTCATGAACAAAACAAAAACACCGTACATCAAAGCTTGAAGAATTTTGTTACTGTGATTCCAAGTGCCTTTTTTCGCCATTGAAATATTTAATATTTCTAATCAATATGCAATTATTATTCACTGTTTAATGTTCATTGTTACAAGTGCAATTATTGTGACTTTTCCTACCCTGACGGGAATTTCATTGCTGCTTGTGCAAAATGGTACTGTTAAAACCTTTTCTCACTTTAGTATTATTATGCAATTGTAATTCTGTTAGTCGCAATCCACATCTTTGTAATATACAGCTTTTTTAAGATATACACGCTTAGCGAGTGATTTTTGCTTTTTGCCATTTGTAGCATTTCTATTGATTATTATTTACCCAAATAAAAAGAATACAAATACTGCCAGAATGATGTTTGTGGCCATTTTTATTTACCTTTGTTCGACTAAAGGAGACACAGCAAAATATAAATCATATCCTGTACACACAAAAACAAAAAATTAAAAAGTACAACAGAATGCAATGGGAATTACAGTTGAAAACTAAATGGCTGCATTGTGACTATCACACTGGAATTTGGAGTTGAAAGCGTTCAAGGGTGTCCTGAGGGAACCTTGTTGGGTTCAGGTGACCAATGTAGGTCACACTGACGTCTGCTTGTAGTTGGTGGTGTCGAGAACCTTTTTCCCGCACATGGCACAGATTCCTGAGGACAGCGCAGAGATGAGCATGTGAGCCGGCCACAACATACAAAAACCTCCCTCCAGGGTGTTGTTTTATGAAATATCTTTTATGGGATACAGTCGGCACAATGTGGCATTGTTTAAAGTCATATTTTATAGTCTACGCACACACACAGCCTTAGTGAGCGTGTGATCGCAGCATCAGTTGACAATATGTTGCCTGCCATTTGAATCGCCACCATGATAAGGACAGGACCCAATTATTATGGTCATCCCTCAAGTTGAGGGAATAAAGGAGAGATTGTGGTTCCAAAATGTCATTTCGAGCATTAAGACCAAAAGCCATTATTCTCCCATAGGCGAATAAAAACGTCGGTGAAAACCTGTGCAGAGCGGCGACCAACCTTTCTTGTAAGCGCAGCCTTGGCAGTAGTGCGAGCCCGACTGATGGACGGAGCTCTTGCAGATGCGACACGTGGCGAAGCCCGCCTTGCCGTACGGGTCAAACCTGAAACATGTGCGTAGGTATCTCGGCGTAAACAACCGTCCGTAAAGATATGAACTTGGTGACCTGATGCTCACCTGGCTTTCTTTGACGTCAGCAGCTTGTTTTCGTTACGCTTGCGGCCTCCGCTTTCTGAAACAAAAAAGAAAAATATTTTCGTTTATAGCATAAATACACCAGTAATTGACACTCATCCACTTAAAATTGATTGTAATTTCTGTAGATACCACAAGATTTTGGTTTTTAATGTTATTGTCAGTTGCGTGTGTGTGGAGGGGGTGCATACGTCATGAATCCAATTTTCATTTCAAGGCAATATTCCCCGGCATTCCATGTAACTCGAGAAAATCAGTGTGGAAAATAAAGTGACGTGTGTGTCATGTGCATGGAAGGAACACAATGCTTTTCTTTTAATTAGTTACCTATGACATATTTGAATTAGCATGCTGTGCCAACAGTGGAACAACGTCCATCCGATTTTTCAGCATTTGATTAGTGAAGCGCATTCAATTTATTTACACATTATATTCCTCATTTTAATATGAAACTTGGTGAGGGTTTTAAGGTCAAGTACAAAAGTTGAATGGATAAAACCTTCACTCTTGGGGAAGTCAAAAGCCTAAGGAATCATATACTTTTTTTCCACATAGAATTGTTAATATTTGTGTTATGTCTCCAATTATAAAAAACAAGTATGCATATACATTTTATGATCTTTTCCCTGACTGTGTAAACGTCCTCTTACCGATCGTATTCCGTGCTCCATCCTTCCATGTGTCAGGGGTGATAACTCGACCAAGCTTCTTCTCGCCTAAAACAATATAAGTCACACGGGCTGAGATGTTTAATAGTGATTTTAGTACATAAACAAACACGATTTTAGCTAGCAGACATTTTAGCACAGGGTAGCGCGTCATTCGTGAAAACAAACATTTAGGTCACTTATGAATACAGATGATCGTTTACGGTATACTTACACTTTTCACAGACCATATTGACCTTTTATATGTGACGATATTTGGTGTTTATGTGGTGAAACTAAAACACAAGCTCGCTAAAGGTCGAGACTTTACGGACGCTAGCTAGCTGCGAGTGGTGTTTGTAAACATCCGGTTATTGATGACGTAACACATCAAATCGTGCGAGATTTCGAAAAGTGATTGGTTGTCAGCAGTTCAAGTCTAAGTTTAAAAGCAATTTATTTTTCGTAGCTTTTGTATTTAATCCAATAATTATTTATATTTAAAAATTAGAAACGTGCAATGTACTACCGGTTCTAGATGACGTGTGGTCGGTGATTTGTCAACGTCATAGAATTACGAAATGTGATTGGCTGACAGGTGTTGTAGCCTTTTTTAATTTTCTTATCTTTTAGTACTTTTTTCAATAATTATTTCCTTGAACATGAACTAAGATGTAATACAAATGTAGCATATCAGTTAGACCAAAAAAAAAAAAAAAAAAAAAGCTGTGAATATTAACTTCTGGTACTTGATGACGTTGACTCATCAGATTGGTCAAACGCTACGGTCTTAACTGTGATTGGCTGATAGAACTATGAGCAACCTCATATTTACGGAAGTGATGCACACTAGTTGATGGACATTTTACCTCTGCTCAGTCGCGCTTTATTCTCTCTATTAAGATCTTAATTAGACTATTTTCGTTGAGCGCCATGTGGGACCACGAAATTCGAGCCATGGTGAGCACCCATGCCATCATAGCCGCCTCAATCGTCGTAGCCACCGTTGTACCTGCGGCGCTCGTCCCAGATTTCTCTATATACGGTACCCACCTGGTGTGGCTCTACTCGGTGTCCGGTGCCGTTGTCGCCGTCAGCGTCGCCATATTCTGGCTTCTCGGCATCTCGCCGCCGACCAGGAAGCATTCCTTGGGATACAAGGTTAGAGAACACTGTCCGAAGATTAAAGGGGTTTATTGTGAGCATTCGTGCTTGTCAGACGGTCAAAATACAGAAATAATCAAAAAAGTAAATTAATTTATTTTCTTTGTGCAGCTATCCAGGTTGTTTCGTTCCTGTTTGTACTTCTTTCTGTCCTGCTTGTTCTTCCACACGGTGGTGGTTCTCTACGGAGCTCCCCTGATTGAGTGAGTAAAACAGACTGAATTAAAAAAAACTTCAGAGTAGAAACTAAATATTCATTTCCATTTTCTTCCTGTGTGACACAAATATCTGCCTTCCAGCTCAGCTTTGGAGACCTTTTCTCTCGCGGTGCTGTTGTCCTCTCTTACCACGGTTCGGTGTCTTTGTGTGCTTGGACCAAACGTCCAAGCTTGGATCCGGGTCTTCAGTCGCCACGGGTAACGAGTTTTTTTTAGTTAAGCCCTTTTTTTCATTCATTTTCGGGGCTTTATGTGGCCTGCAAAAAAATCTAATTATGTGAGCTTCAGCCTTTCCGCCATTAGATGGCGGCAGCACACTTCACAACATCTAGCCATTTTTTATTCATTTCATGAGGAATTATTTTCTCGAGTTGGCCTAAATCAATGTACCACTTTATTTGTATCCTTGTGTTAAAAATGTCTGCCTTTCCTTTGCAGAGCAATGTCTGTTTGGGACACTTGCCTCCAGATTATGGTAGCCTTGACAGTGTTGGGTGCCTGGATGGGAGCCTTCCCAATACCGTTGGACTGGGAGAAGCCTTGGCAGGTTAGCACATGGCAATTAAATTATTTAAAACAATTAAAGATGACCTTCATATGATGATTTAATGACCTTACCTGCTAACTCATCATCAGGTTTGGCCGATATCCTGCAGCCTGGGCGCCATGTTGGGCTACCTGTCGGGCCTGGTGGTGGCGCCGATGTGGATTCATTACAACCGTAAGCAGCTAACCTACAAGTGCAAATGATGGACAAGCCCGATTTTTCCAGTCACAGCAGGTGCAGTCCTTTCCCTTTTTCCTGCTATTTATTTAAATTCCCAGCATATGGATGACGCCAATGTGCTATGAGCCACCTTGTTTTTGTAGTGTCATTTTTACATGAATTAAAAAGCATTGCTTTAGTCTTTGAACCCTCTGATCTGCTGACTCACCACCTTTTAAAGACATTCAAAGTCGCAATGTAGAGAGGACGCCGACCCCAAGTAAAGTATTTTTGAATTGATTTTCTGCTCAAGAGTCATAAGGAAGCAGTCAATGCGGCACGTATTCTGCTATTTCGTAGTTCATGAAGGTGCTGTGATGAATGCTGTTCTTTTTTTAAAGCGCCATTAATCTCACCCTCCCCTTTTTCCCGTGGGCCCCCATGTCGGCATTTCATTTTTAAGAAGGTTCCTTCCAAATTCCAACCCAGACTAGAAACGCTATTTTAAAGGCCAAACGTTCTACATTGTCACCCTGACTTGAAGTCCTAATACGACTCATGGCATTTCGTGAGCTTATTTTTCCTTTCCACTTGGGTGCGCCTGTCCATTTTGCCCCATGTTTGAACTCTCATACGTGGAAAGGGAAGAAAATTCCAGATGCCCCTGCCAACATCAATCAGTCAATTTGACCATGCTTCAAATCTAATCTGACCACAAGCCATTTGATCCATCAGGTGTATTTTTCGGAGGGCGAGTACACGAGGGGGACATCACATCATAAAGGCGTTAGCGTTTTGATTGATGGATTTGTGGACAGGCGGCTCCGCTGCCTCGTTGCATGCGGGAGAACGTTATTCATTCATTATGTTCCAGGGGCGAGTCGAGGTGATTTGTCATTTCTTAGTGTTGCAGCCGGCTGGAGTGCAGTGGCCTTGATTTTTTTGCAGACCTTATTTTTCTTCTTTTAATACCAAACGTGAGTCTGGTGAATTCAGTTTTACTTTGGATAATTAAATTCGGTGGACATGAAAAGTCTCAAGAACCCAGGTGCAAAAAAATAAAGGAAGTCTGCCATTTTAGTTTGAATTAGACATTTTAGGATTATTATGTGGGCAGTCTTCAAAATTTGAAAATCCAGCAAATTTGGTAGTCAAGTCTATCAGGAGTGGAATCACCAAAAAGTATTGCGATGCCAAGTCTGCCACTTTTTCTAAAGCGGCCATTTCCAAATAATCAACCTACCATCTAAGAGCCTCAATCTTCTTGATTCGCCCTCTTGCATTATCACAGCCCACTTGAGCAGTCTTGTTTTGTGGTAACAATGGCTCCTTTTGTTATGCTCGCCAGGAGAGCTGCATGACAACATGTTTGCCGTGCGGTAACACGACACTCCAACTGTTAATGAAGCACGGCGAGTGCACGCAGGAAGCAAACATGGGAGAAGGGGGGTGGAGGGGTGAGACAAGACAGCAGGGAGTGTGAGACGACATCTTTTTCAAATGGAGGATGGGCAAATGGGAAGCGTAACCTCGCTTGGCGTCTTCTGGCTCACTTCCTGCCCTGGTACGAAACATGCATTGATTCAACTTAACCTTTGTCCTGAGATCATGGCTGCTTACGTGTTGTTTGTCCATAATAATTAAATTTCTGCTGGAAGCAAAGCGGAGGAATAGACAAAGTAGATGAATAAAAAAGTGACATTTGCATGACGTGAGGCGAGCAGGCCGTGTTTACAGAGGACTAAGCTGCTACAGCGGAGACCACCTGTTGTTTTAAAGCTGCGTCACGTGACCTCGCCAGAAGATCAATACGAGCGCATCATGGCTGAGAGCCTGCTTTAAACTTGTCGATGAGAGCGAGCGGGAGAGAGAAGTAAAGCGATTATTTCGGTATCCTGCTCGACAGGCTGCACAAAAAAACATAAATGTGCCCAAATAGGAATGAACCATATGACACATAAGGAAACAATCCCCTTCAAATTTATTCAATTGAATATCCTTTTTTGTACAAAAGAAAATGCGACATTGTTTTGTTTGTGCAAGATAAATTTTTGACATTTCCAAGAGATGGGGAAAATGGAGGCTCATTGTTGGGTTGACATGTCACAAGCGCCGTTTCCACCAAGTAGCAGACCACGCGGAACCGAGTCTCCGGATGAACTAGATGGCGAAAAAGTGTCAAGTGAAGATTAGGTTGGGTGGCGGGGGTCACTTTCTGGGCTGGGCGGCCATGTAGAGTGCCACCAGGCAATAGAGAGCGCCCCCTACGGTTAGGGCCATGGTGGTGCGGTACAGCAGCCGGTCAGGGACGCCGCGCTTCAGGTGAATGGGGATGCCATCCGATTTCTAAAATACAAAAAGAAAAGAACCCGAAAAGTTTCTTGGCTTGAATAAAAGATAGTTGCTGCAATTAGTAAAACATCAATACGCTAATTACTCTTGCGTTATTGATCGCGCCGTGCCGTTCCGTTCCTCCCGGCGGTGAGCTGGTGATTGATTCGCCAAGGCCAAATCGAAGGGAAAAGTGTACCGAAATGTGTTGCTTTTTGAAAAGAACATTACCTGGAATATTCTCTGAAGGTCGGGCACCTTGTTGGCCCCCAAGTATTCCACCACCGGTTTTGCTTCTGACACCACTTTGGTGGGTGTGGCAAAAATCAGGGATGATGATTCGGCTGGTGCTCCTGGCCTCAAACCCTGTACAATGAATAAAAAACAGTAAGCCAGCAAAAATGTCTATCTATATGGAATTCAGGCCACGTGATCCAAGCCAAGTGCTGGCATTTGTGCGCCTGAAATAACATCGCATGACCTGCCTGGCAAAGGTGATAATTACACTGTGCGAGAACACCATGATGAAGGTGCTAAGATGCAACAACTTCACAGACCTCCAGCTAACCTGTGGAAACGTGATTTACTATTTCCCACCTCAAGTTTGAGTGCTTACTTCTTGATATGTGGAGTTATTCGAACTACTGTGCAACATGCAATTTAAAAAATAGTCCAAATATGTTCATTGCAAGAAACCACGCCCCCAAATACACGAGGATTTGGTTCCTCAAGCTTACTGAAGTATCTGTAATAATAAGTACATTTTGCATACACTGTAATTCCTCCTTGTTGGATTTACCATATGTTGCCTCGGGCTGAATTTTTTAATGCATCCTAAAGGGCTCAAATATAAAGTTAATTGTGCTATTTCACCCAAATTCAACGCGTATTAATTTCCTTTTAGTTAATATACAGGGTGGATGGGAGACGAAGTTGCATTTTACGCAAGCATGGAAGCAAGCGAGCACGGCGCCATGAAGGTCACCGCAACAGTGACCGTCCTTCTTTTGAGTCTTGCACCAATTTTAAATCTCACCTGGGGGGCGTAGGCCGTCGACGAAGACCCCGCCAGCTTCTGTGTAATGCCGCTGAATTTGTAGTACATTTTGATCGTGGGGGAAAATAACACTCGGACACACTGGTGACGACACAACCAGCCGGCGAAAGGGGCTTCCTGCTTCAGGCGTCGAGGGAAAATGACGTCATAGTCAGCTGACTCCGTCCTGCCTTTCTCATTGGAGGGCCGGCAAAAAATAAAAATATTGAATCAATTTAGGATTAGTTTTTATAGTTTAAAAATATTGATTCAATTTAGAATTGGTTAGTATAGTTAGAAAAATATATAAATATATTGTGGAGTCATTCGCCTATTAATCGTCCAATGAAAATATATTTATCTAAATATATAATATGCATAAAACCATTAAATGCTATTATTATACAAAAATGTAATAAAATAGCAGCACTCAACATGCATCATCTGGACCAAACTCTTTTGCTTGTCTTGTAGTTGTAGCCAATTTTGCTCTTGAAGGTGCAATTTCCAATAAGTGCAGACCACAGCACAATTATTTGCAATGGCTTTTATTCTTAGAAAACCACTCAATACATCACAAATGGCCAAAAAAGTGTTTATCGTGTAGCTATTAATTGCTCAGTCAATATCAAAATAAAGTACCGATTATACTCTTTAGTCACATTTATGCTACTTGAAAAGCATATTGAAAAATACAGACACGAAAAGAATATCGACATGGCAAGAAAAATGAACACTTAAATACAAAGAGATGAACTCCAGCCTGATCTTTGATTGATGGCAACGGGGTGGCAGGAGACTGCTGTGTGGGTGTGAGGTGTTGGATTGTTTTATTTGGGAGCATATGATGCTCTTCATTAAGCCGCCGGCATGATTCATGGAACGTCACAACCTTCGTTGTTGTGCATGTGATGTCATTTTTTTTCCTCTTGTGTTACAATTGTAGTGTGTGTGTGTGTGTGTGTATGTGTGGCCTATTTTTGAGCAAACACAAACAAATCAACGCCCTCTGTGATTGGTGTGCTTAAAATGAGGTTGCCGTGGAGATGAAAATACAACACCCCACTCACTCATATTGGCTCACAAAGGGAAAATAAACACACACACCATCTATTTATTCTTTTGTCGCGTCACAATTTGCAATTGGCGATTTCGGTCTCCCTATTTCTTTGTGTCCTGTTTTTGTGTGTGCCTCCCTCAGTACATGCTAAATGCATCTAGGTCATACATCGCTCTTGTGCAAAGCCCCTGACAAAGTGGAAGGGCTGAAGGCTAGAAGGAACACATACGTGTAACCACGGCAACTCCGTGTAAACAACCATCCGCAGGGACAACCGGAATGGTCTGGTGTTTAATAAATAATGATTTGTGTGCTTCCAAGGGAGTGCGCTCGCACTATGGGAGGCCATTTGAAACCAGACTTTAGCCAGAAACCTCTTTCAATTTCCGCCGACTAATATAAGTGCATTTTTCAAAGCTTGTATGTGAAATTCAGATTTGCTTTGTTGCACAAAATGACATTGTTGTTCATTTGCATGCCGTGAACGTTCATCCGGTTGATTTCAAATGAATCGGGCATCCGTGAAATGTTCACTGCAGCATTTCCACCGAGAGGCTGCGAGCGTACCTGGCCGAGCGTAGTCTGAGTTCGTGGTAGCACTGCACAAAACTGTGATAGATGAAAGTGATGGGTAACGCCAGGAGGACGATGCCGCTCACCACGCACATCCCCCCGAGCACCCGGCCCCCGACGGTGATGGGGTACACGTCCCCGTAGCCCACCGTTGTCATGGAGATGATGACCCACCAGGCGGCGGCGGGGATGCTGGCGTAGTCCGGGTTGCGGGCGCCCAAATCCAAGCCGTGCTCCAGCAGCTGTGCCAAGGCGCTGTAGATCGCCATGGCGACGCACACAAACACCATCAGCATCACCATCTCCCGGTAGCAGCGGCGCAGCGTCAGCCCCAGCGTCTGCAGACCCAGGAAGTGGCGGGCCAGCTTCATGAGCCAGAAGACTCGCATCATACGCAGCACGCGCAGGAACACGCCAGCCACCCCCAGCCCGGCGCCCGGCATCCCAGCCCGGGCCATCGCCATGGTGACGTAATAGGGCGTGATGGCCACCACGTCGATGATGTTGAGCGGCCGCCGGAGGAAGTCCCACTTGTCCCGGGCCACCAAGAAGCGCAGGACGCACTCGGCCGTGAACCAGCCGATGCAGACGGCCTCCACGATCCTGCAAACAGGAAACCGGAGGCGCATTATCCTCCACGCCGTTGAGACAATCAGTCTGCCGGCTAATAGCAGGAAGAGAACCGACGTCCCACCGAGATGAAAGATGTGAAAATTACCAAGATTTGGCCACAGTGGGATTCCAGGGAGCTAGGTATGGAAAGGGGGGCGAGGGGGAGAGGGGTGACACCTTCCCAGGCGCGTAATTACTCCATTGATTAGAACGGCAATTACAAGTGAATTATGCCCAGCGCAAGCACACAGGCAAACACAATTAGGCCAACCGGCATCACAGACGGCAATCACAGAGTGACGTTTTACTAAAATTATGAAGAACATTTATTCGTGGGAGGAAAAAGTTTGGCTATCCATTAAGGGGGCAAAGCCTTCAGTCTATTTCAGTTTGTCTAACAACCAATCAATGTTTGTTTGGAATTCATTTTGCACAACACAGCAAATACACTTCCATTTTATGACTGGACTGAAAAACAGCCTGAATTGGTACTTGTGCAGCTTTCTGTTTCATTTTGGGCATCTGGCATGAGACTTTTTAGCTTTAAGGGCTCCCTCTTGTGGTTACCAAAAGAATGACCGGCTGCAGTTTTAGTTCTATTTAACTTTTACATATTTGCTGTTAGCATGTAACTGCTTATGTGAAATTTAAGGATCAACATAATGAAAGGGAGGAAACACTGGTCTGAATTTTCTCATCTATAGGGCTTCCAAATTACCTGTGCTCCTCCACGGTGTTCTTTTTGGCAGTGTCCCAATCGGGCAGTGTACTGGCGCACAGCATGACCATGGACACGATGACAAAGACGACGGACACGCTGGCCAGCACCTGCGCCCCGAGCGACGAGTTGGGCTCCTCGAACGCACGACGCGCCCTCTCCAGCCACTTGGCGCGCCAGGTGAGCTCCATCGCCTCCACCGGGTCTGCCCCCGGACTCTGGCACTCCTCCATTGCATCCCCATCCTGGAAGAGTCCGACCTCGGAGAGCCCGACTTCGGAAAGCCGCTCGTCCAGACGCTTCTGGCAGCAGGAATCCAAGTGCGCGCTCTCTAGTCCCCAGTAGAGCATCTCGGTGTAGAAGGAGAGCTCGCAAACGCCGGGGACGAAGCGCAGTTTACCGGAGCGCACGTAGAGCATGATGAAGACGAAAGCCTGCGCGTGGCGGTCGAAGAAAAACTCGTTGCGCTCGCGGTCGTAGTCGTCGCACAGCTCCAGGACTTCCTTCTCGGTGGCGCACGCATGGAGGCGGCTGACACGAGTCAGGGGGAAATCCCGGATCACGTCGCGGGTGAAGGCGTAGCGGGTCCCCCCGACGTTCAGCACGCAGATGCTCTTTCCGAACTTCATGGCTCCCTCCTTCCTTCAGCGACTCGTTGCTGCTTCCATGGTGGAAGCTGGGACACCTGACGAGCTTCACGCGTATTGATGCTGCGCCTGCCCTGCCTCCCCGGGGCGTGGTTGGGATCCGAGTGAGTTGGAGTGAAGTCGGTGGTCGACCGGTATTGTTGTTGCTCCCTGCTGCTCTGCCCTCCTCTCCCCGCAGCCCTGGAGAGGATCCCCTCTCCCTCTCTCTCCACCCAAACCGGGAGAGAGCCAATGGCGTCTTTGAAAGTCTCACACAGACCATAATGGGTGTGAATTGTGTCTTTGCACGCTCTTCACAAAACACTTATTCTCAAATCCTATTTGCCCAACAGAATTAATGCCCATTATATGCCTGTGAATATTTTAAGTGTTTGTCTACATGTGTTGCTTCTCTGTTTGTGTTTGGACATCAATTGTTAGCCCATCTTTTTGTAATGTTTGCATTAAATTGAGCATATTTAGCTACTGCAAACCTGTTTTTTTTTGCATAAACAATGCACAGCTCTCTTTGCTGAGTTGAATTTGACAGTATGGTAATTTATGCAGATTAAATTAGTTTTTTTTTTTTTTTTTTTTTTTTTAAACCACGAAAATAAAGGGTTGTCCAATGGTTCAATAGGTGTCTTAGATCATTACACTGTTGCGGGTTTCGGCTTAATGTGCTATAAAGCTTTGAGAAACATTTTACTATTTAGCCCGAGGTTAACATTTTGGGGTTAGAGGTTAGCAGTCATTTTGGACTATTTGGGCTACGGGTGCACACTTTTTAAAAGAGCCAATTATTTTTTTTTTACGTGGTGAGCAAAAGTTTGACAACTCAGCATCTTTTCAGGTACGTTATACAAAACAAAACCACCCCACCACTTGGGTTATATTTAAAATTGTTGTTACTGGTATTACTATGGCATGCTGTTTGTGCGCGTACGCGTGTAAATGCGCGTGCGTGCTACCTCTGACGTCATCGGGGTTTTTTTTTCGGGTTGCGACTGTATTGTGAAGAGCTACTGTGTGAACACCAGTCGGGGGGGTTCTATTGACAAAACAAAAAAAAACAAAAAACAAAAAAAACAACACACCCGTGAAATAATCTCCCCCCCGATCGGCTGCACACATCCGGAATCTCTTTTTCTAGATATATAGTTCTTATTAATTTATTCTTATGTTTTCTTAGTGGATGTTTTACGCTAACACTCCGGGAGGGCAGAAATGGCGGCCAACATGTACCGGGTCGGAGGTATGTACGTCAATGTGAATCTTTTCTTGTAGCAAAACTGTACAAAGCCGTATATTATTGTATTTTATGTTTTTTTAGCCGAGCAGGGCTACCTCATCGCCGATACCCGGCTCCGCTCTCGTCCGATAGCCGGTTGTGAGCTTTTGCCCACCCCGGAGTAGACGTGATGCGAGCAGGAAGAGAATTCTAAATATTTGGGCTCCAAAATGGGTCAGGCCTCGCGTTGGCCACCGTTAGCCCCCAGCTAGCTTAGCATGCAATGTAAACATTTTTTATGGCACATTCGATATTGCTCATTTGTTTATTTAAAACGTTAAAACGCGGTGGCGCTAAGCTTGCAATACTTTCAATGGGTGCTAAATGTGATTTGGGAGCAGAACGTGCTTGAGGGACTGCCTTTGTATTTGCCTCCGTTGGCACGCAGCCATTTAGTGGCGAGTCGTTATTTAGCTAACGTTAGCGCCGCGGAGGACGTCGCTCATTTTTTCTTTCCGCACACCAATCCCGAGAATGCAACGTGGTACACGGGGGTTGTGGTCCACAGGCGTTGTGGTCCACTCCACCGCCTCGCCGTGCAGCCACCCACACCCACGGCCGGGCTTACTGGCCGCTGGTGCAATTAATTCATTGGGCCAAATTGACTTAGCCTCCTCGGCTAGTCGTTAGCATGCCCACTGGAATGCATCATCAAGCGATTGTCTCGCTTCAAGGCGTCAGGCCTTGATGAACACCTTTCCTCACGTCGCCATTTCCGTATTCATTCCAAATTCAACTGCCACTCCTCTCATTGCACTCCCTCCTAAAACAAATGGACGCACTATTCCAATGCATGTCTTATTAGTGAATATGACGTTTCTGCACAAGTGACAAGTCTTGGCCACATCACCCTTGAGCAAGAGACCATTAAGATGGACATCCATAATCAATACTGGTTGCATAGGTACAATATAAAAGTTTTTATTTGACTGCACGTGCAGGTCAAGTTTCATTGAGGAAGTGCTAAGCACCTATTTAGAAGTAGTTTGTTTTGGACGTGCAGTCAATTCATCTCAAGGCTCTTTGTGTTCTACCCTTGCAGATTACGTCTTTTTTGAGAACTCCTCCAGTAACCCTTACCTGATCCGCCGGATAGAAGAGCTCAACAAGGTATTTTAAGCTCTCATTCTTTTCGTTTGAGTTCCCGAGGGGAACGTTCACGGGTCAGAAGGTGTTTTGAGAGATTGGTCTTAATGGATGTTATAATGAGCGTGATGTCATTTAGTTTGGTAGCGGAAGATCCAGAGGAGTGCTGCTTTCTAACCACCAATTTGGTTTATGATGGTCTGAAATTTTCAGAGCTCCTTTGCTTGACAACAACCGAGGAATGCAATTTTTGTTTGTCCGGATGCTTCTCGTGCAAACGTCACGGATCGTGTATTCTGCTGACGTCAAACTGTATCCCATCTGTCTGTTTGGCAGACATCAAATTGATCAAATTACACACCTGATTCCGATCTGAGGCTATCTGACTCAATCCCCCCGCCGCCATGACGCATTTGCGAACCTGCCGTTTGCAATGTAGCGTAGCAACCTCATGTTTATTCAGTTGTACTAATAGAGGGCACTTTTATAGTCCCTTCTGTTCTTGGCTACGAATAAAGCTCGGAAGCGAAATTGAATGAAGAGCCCCGTGTTCTTTATTTGTCCGAAAGACAACATCATTTGCGAAGTACCTTAGTGTCCCGCTGTCGTTGATGAGACACCAACAGATGGACGGCAAAAAGTTACGCGGCGTATATCGGTTACGTCGGCATGCAAACTTTCATCCAATTTGCTTCATGATTATAGTTCTTGAATGCCGTCGGCCTAATTATACAGCCAGACAATCAATCAATGATGACTGCCATCAGCGCTCCCGGTCGGCTTGTCATCGCCGCTTTGACGCGGACACAAAGGCGAGCGGTTCTCCGGGGAAATTAAGACGCTTGTCGTATGATGGCCGCATTGCTAGTTTGACGCTTGTTTTTTTTTATTTTTCCTCCCGTGTGTCCTCCTCAGACAGCCAGCGGCAACGTGGAGGCCAAGGTGGTGTGCTTCTACAGGAGGAGGGACATCTCGCACAGTCTCATTCAACTAGCGGACAAACATGCAAGTAAGTCATTCAACCCGGGCATTTTTCATAGCCTTAAAGAAAAGATGGCCGCCGCGTGCAAAACCCGCCAATATTCAAGGCCGCCGTTTTTGTGGCTGCTTTTTCAAAAGCAAAACGTCTCCCGCGTGATGACAGCTGCACACGAACGAGCAAGGTTGTGACTAAACATGACTGCCTCGTACCTCGTTGATGAATGTCAAAGGCAGCAATTACATGACAGCCATCCAGCCCGTGGGCGCTCGCCCCTCCCATCATGAATTCACGGCACGTGACGCGAGGGAGCTAACGCAACCTTTTGTACGCACAGAAAGACGGCGTGACGCTATGCACGAGGGCCCCCTATTTTGTGCTACGTCGCTAATGGACTTTTAAAACCAGCAGATGCCGTCCTGCTGCTTCTCCTCCTCCTCATGAAGCCACTTACTTCGCTCCAGGGTTGATTTGACAACAGGGCAAAAAAAAAGCGTGGAATGGTTGCGACGTGCCGCCGGCAATAAAGTAGCGTAGCTTCGACGCAACATTGAGACTTAAAAAGATGAGAAAAGTAAACGCAGGCGTTTACAGACAAGAGCTACTCCAGCGAGATGGTCCAACAAGATCATCTGCAACTCGAGTAGATGATTGAGAGTCGCCATGGCGACATCAGACTTTGCTGCGACCAAACTGAAGCGGCTGTTGTGAAAATGACTCCCAATCTCGTTCCTTGAAATGTCGTCTTCACTCTTGTTGTGTTTGTGTCTTTGCAGAGGAGCTGGAGGAGGAGAAGGAGAACCCCACAGAGACGGAGCTCACAGACAAACAGAAGCACCAGCTTCGCCACAGAGAACTCTTCCTCTCGCGGCAGTACGAGAGCTTACCCGCCACGCACATCCGGTACTAGCCCACGCCCGCCAACGGAGCTCGCTCGAACAGTCACGGCTCACTTCCTGTTTCGAATGCTCTCCTGCCTTTAGGGGGAAGTGCAGCGTGGCGTTATTGAATGAGACCGAAGCGGTTCTTTCCTACCTCGACAAGGAGGTGTGTAGACTTTTGCAACACCGTTGTCGAACCTTCTTGTTCTCATGCTGACGGTATTACATCGCAAACGCAACCGAAGCCGTCTTCTCGCCCCTCCCAACAGGACACCTTCTTCTACTCGCTGGTGTACGACCCCACGCAGAAGACCCTGCTGGCTGACAAAGGCGAGATCCGAGTGGGGCCGCGCTTCCAGGCCGACGTTCCGGAAATGCTTCCAGAAGGTTGTTTGATTCGCGGCAAATCTTTTGGCTCGTCTTGAAAGGAAAATGAGGAAATGCCGGTTGTGTGTTCAGCGGGTCTAGCTGACGACAGGGACCAGGCCAAACTGGAGGAGAAACTTTGGGACCCGGAGTGTCCGCTCAGCAACAAACAGATCGAGCAGTTTCTGGTGGTGGCGAGGTAAGATGAGAGCTCGCCTTCCGTTTCTGCGGAGATATCAAACGGCTTTGTCGGTGTTCCGTTTGCAGGGCGGTCGGCACCTTCGCCCGGGCGCTGGACTGCAGCAGTTCGGTCCGACAGCCAAGTTTACACATGAGCGCGGCGGCGGCGTCACGCGACATCACACTGGTGAGTCGCGCACGACGGAACCCGTCGCTTGGGTTGCCGTGTTCCGTAACAGCGGCTGGCCGTTGTTGCTCTTTCAGTTCCACGCCATGGACACGCTGCACGCGCACAACTACAACCTGTCCAGCGCGCTGAGCGTGCTGGTGCCGGCCGGCGGCCCCGTGCTCTGCCGGGACGAGATGGAGGAGTGGAGCGCCTCGGAAGCGGCCATGTTCGAGGAGGCGCTGGAGAAGTACGGCAAGGACTTCAACGACATCCGACAAGACTTCGTAAGTGGCTCGTTAATTGATTGATTATGATCTTTTTTTCATGAGAAATTAATATCATTCGTTTGTCTCGTCTCCCGCACCCTCCCTCACCTCTCAAGCTTCCCTGGAAGTCTCTGACCAGCATCATAGAGTACTACTACATGTGGAAGACCACGGACAGATACGTGCAACAGGTGAGGAACGAGCAAAAAGGCTTTTTTTTTTATGCCCGTTCGTCTCCTCAACATCTTGTGCGCGTGCGTGATTGCAGAAGAGGCTGAAGGCGGCCGAGGCCGAGAGCAAGCTGAAGCAAGTTTATATTCCAACATAGTAAGTTCCGCGTAACGACGACAGGATCATTAGTGTTCCCGTCGTCGCCGCTGCCAGACGGAAACATTCATGCATAATTGAACGCTTTTGATTGAATGCACGGCTCGAGTCTAACCGCCACCCTCCCCACACGTACTCACATTTTTTTCTTTTTTCTTGACAGTAATAAGCCCAACCCCAACCAGATCTCGCTGACCAATGGCAAGATGGCGACCGTGAACGGCGCGGGGCCCGGAGCCTTCCACGCGGCCGGCGGTGGCCGAGCCTGCGAGAGCTGCTACAGTAAGTTTGCGTTAAACGGGATAAATGAAAGTCGGAAAGTATGAACTCACCAGGCCATCTCATCTCGACTTGTCGCTCATTGCGAGCGGCACCAGTGATTGGTGGATGTTGACTCAAGCGGATTATGTTTATGCGCAACAATCGTTCCGCGCTCGTACAAATTTATCCAAAAGCGGGTCGAGTCAGATCTCGTAATCGATTTGATTAGCGGGCTCGTATCGACACATTTGTCCACACCAAGCGCTCCAGAAAATGGACAATGAAAATCTACTGCCGTATTGATTTTGTCATTATTACAATGGAGTTCTACCGGCTTGCGGTTGTTGGCGAGTAGATGAGGTCCTTGGGGGGGGGGGGGATGTTGCCGGTGATCAATAAGCTACTTCTGTGCGTTCCCACAGCCATGCAGTCGGCCCAGTGGTACTCGTGGGGGCCCCCCAACATGCAGTGCCGCCTGTGCGTGTCCTGCTGGATGTACTGGAAGAAGTACGGCGGGTTAAAGATGCCCAGCCGAGCCGAGGCGCCCGAAGAGAGGACGTCCCCCAGCCCGGCCGCCAACGTGAGTCCCGCCGCTCGCTCCCGAGGACATGTTTGTGCATGTTGAAGCTACACTGTGTGATTTATTGTGGCAGGCGTCCACATTAATTATTCAGCGACTTGCAAACCTCTCACATGTCGGACGCTCAAAGCGAGGAATAGCGCTAGTTGGGGTGGCGGGATTACTTTGACTTGCTTCTCCATCTTTGCTTAAGTATGGTTCCCTTCAGGTACCTAATGGCAGCTTTCCGTTTTGGCCCCTTTTTTGGGTCTTCTTATCTTTGTCGCCTGATCCCCAGGAGCCGCGGTCGCGGAGTCACGCCCCGCGCCAGTCCAACCACATTCCCATGCGCAACAGCGGCAGCCCCAAGTCTTCCATGAAGACCAAGCAGGCCTTCCTGCTCCAGGCCACCCGCCTGACCAAGCTGGCGCGCCACATGTGCCGCGACGTCATCAGGCTGCGCCGCGCCGCGCGCCGCCCCTTTGTCCCCATTAACTGCGGCGCCATAAAGGCAGAGTGTAAGAGCGCCTTCAATTCCTCCTAACGTGGACACGCACACATTCTCACCCCCCCGCCCCGCCCCCCTCATCAGCACCCCTCCGCCTGTCTCTCCTTTTTATCATTCTCATGTTTGGGGTTGTTTTTGTATTCTCCCGTTCCTGTTTTCTACCCCCCTCATTTCCAATAAAGACGGCCTGTCCTCATCACGCTTGAGTTTCACTCATATTCTTTTCGGAGTCACTCGAAGGACTAGATGTTTAGTTTTGATACAAAGCCAAACTGTCGTTGCCCCTGAAATAGAACGCCCCCTCCCTTCCTCCCGCTCAGCCCATGACATCATCACTCCATTGCCACCGATCAATCAATGGATCCTCGTCACCCCCTCCATCGCCATCTACCTCCTCGTCGATGTCGCGGACGTCCAAATAAAGTTCGACAGTGAAAGCATCTCCTCCGAGTCCTTGTGTGCTTTCGTGTGTCACGTGTGCGTTACTCGTCCATCGACTGATTGATTGCTCGCCGCAAAGACACAAACCCCCTCTCCCACCTCGCCGCATGGATCGTTGCGCCATCACCACGCCCTCATGTCTGTGTCGAGTGTAAGTGACATCATCATCCATTTTGTCTTTCCTCTCAACTTTCCAATGATATGTAAATCCTCTAAATGTCTGTGCGTAGATGTCTCAAGGGTGTCTGAAGGTCACGGGACCCGCCTCCCCAAAATCCGAGCGGCGCAGCGCAGCACTCTGACCAGCGTGGTGCAGTTTCTCGGTAAGTCCAAGCCGACCCGAGGTGTTGTCACGGTGCCGAACCGCTAATTTGAATGTCGTTGCAGAGTCCCGTCCGGCGTCGCAGGCGCCGCGCTCGCACCGCACGGCCGGCCTGCAAACCCCGCCGCCGCGCCGCCTGCTCTCCTCGCTCCCGCACGGCCCCCACGGCATGCTGGGAAAGCGCAGCTTCCACCACCACAGCAGGGGAGCCGAGCAGGACAGGCGTTCGGGTAGGCGGCCTCCATGAGAGTGAAATGACACAAGTGCGTCATGCGGCTCTCTCACTACTATTTCTTGTTTGCAGAGAATCCCGGAACCACGGGCGGCGCCTTACTGGTGAGTCAGCAAGCATCCCGTTGAGTCGTATCAAACTTTATCACGTGACCCAGTTTGCTTCTGTTACCAAATCCATTTCAAATCATCTAATTTTCAGAAATGGTTCCGCTGAGCCGAGGCTACCAAGTATAGTTGCGTAATTATCATCATTACGGCAAATTATAATTGGTTTGTGTTTTTGACAGCATAACGGCCGCAGCGGCGGAGGAAGCACCCGCGGAGGCGTGATGATCCGAAAGCGGCGCCCCAATTGGATCGACGCCCCCGACGACAGCTTCTTCCTCGTCACCCGGGAGACCAGGTAAGCTAAAGGTGACCCAACGTCCCTCCCGCCGTCTAAAACCATATCGCGTTCCAATGCCACGCCAGATTTTCACGTCATTTGAATGATTGAATTGAAATGACAAACGTTGCTGAAGGTCCTGTGGGGGGAAAAAAACAAATTGTCTAATAAAAACAGAGGCAATGTTCTACCGCTCAAGGGAAGAAGACATGACAAAGGCAAGCAATTCGAAAGCACCGCCACGACAAATCCATCCGACTCTTTATTCAAACCAAACGTCTCAGATGTGTTGAAATGTTCTTCCTCTTAGGTGATCCCAAAATGGCTCTGCAATTCCCCCTCTTACCAAAAGGGCTTCCATTTTGGCACCAAATTGGTTTCTTACCAAAGGTTCCAATTAGCTTCACAAATTATTCCACTTCAATAACCAAACACGGTTCGTCTTGCGTTACCAAATTTACCAATCTGGAAGTTCTGAACGTTCTCGTCGGACACAAATGGGCTCCCCTTCATTGCATATATGTGCGGGAGAAAGATGTTCTTTCATTTAGACGATGTCTAATTGAGTCATGATATCAGGCTGCCTCTCGGAGCGCCGCCGCCGCCGGTCAAATTAGCGCCGCTAACTGGTGCAGATGGGCCGGCGAGGAGCCGTACGTCCCCGGGTCCTGAGTGGAAATGTCATTAGCACATTAGCGAGTGCTTCTGGGCTCACACGGACCACTTTGTGTGTGTGTGTGCGAGCGTGTGTGTGTATCGCGGAGGAAGTAATACATGTTAATGGTTGCGATGGCAGAAAAGGCCGCCTCTCGCTAACGACACCGCCGTCTTGGTTTTCTCCTCCATCTCTTTCTCCCTCTCTCTCATTCTCTCCCAGCGTGGTGAGCAACGCCGCCAGGCACAGCCGAGAGAGATGGGAGTGAGAGTGAAAGAGAGCGAGCACGACGCAAGCTTTAAAATATAACAATTATACTTCCCATCGACTTAGCGCAAGTGGAACCGTGTTTGGTAACTTTATGGAAGCTATGACTTCAGGCTGCTCTTCAATTTGCTCACTTAAGTGGTCACTGATTTTTCTTTATGTGGTAAGCGGAATTGGTGACTTGTTTTGCTTCCCCAACTGGAACCATATTTGTTCAATATCCCCGAATCAATACATCTCAATATCTGGCAAATTGGAGAATTGATTTAAAATATATACGTGATAATTAATGCTTGTTAAGTGACACGTGTGCATGCTGCACCTCCCGCAGGAGGGCCAGGCGGCTCCTGTCGCGTTCGCAGCTTCGGCACGCGTGTCGGCAGCCCTGCGAGCAGATCGCCCTGCGGAGGGCCTCGCAGGCGCCCCTGCCGCAGGGGGTGGTCCTAGGCCCCCCGCACCCGCACCCCAGCTTGAGGATGCGAGGCCCCATCGTCATCCACGACTGAAGACCCCCTTCTTTCGCTCTCCACCCGTTTAGTCCTCAACAGCCGCGAGCCGCCATGTAATACAGACACGTGCAATTTATTAGGGACACCTTGACAATTTGGAGTAGAGGTGCTACAAGTACTAATTTGTCTGCCATCTTGTGGCGTCTATGATTCAACCCCCCCCCCCCCCCAATTAATCAAACGTTAGGGTTCATCATTGTAGGTGAGCGTGTGTGTATATGTATGTGCCTTGTCATGGCAACAACACGGCAGATGTAGTTTTTTCTTTTTTTTTTTTAGGAATGGGAATATGAAAATTTTGTGTTGTGACTCGTGATCTTGCTTTGTATAAAGTTTTTCATTTAAGAGGAGGACGCAGACTTACTAGCCCAGTAGAATCCTTCCGATAAAAAAAATCTAAATTCAAGTAGAGAAATGCACTTTTAAACAATAAAGTCAAATCTTTTTTGGGTGGGGTCATTCCCCCCCCCTAATCACAACATTCGGGAGCTACACATGAAATGCCGCAAGCATGGCGCGCCTTCCTTAATTCAAATTTGTCCATTCCAGTTTTATTTTCCGGTGAATTTGCAAAACTGTCATGTCGTCATAGCAGGCCTGATTGATACTTTTGAGGGCCCCGCCCCTTTTCCCCATCCCATCGAGCGTCGCCTCTGAAATGCAGGCCTCAGTCTACTTTATTAATTAAGCTTTTGTTTAGGGAAAAAAAAAAAAAAAATCAGGCATGACTTTCAGGTGACCACGAGGGTCCAGTAATTTCTTCATTGAGAATGTTTGTGTTTTCTCGTACATATGTCACGTGTTGAATTCTGAATATGCTAATGATGGTCATAATAAAACAAGACTCCTTTACCTTCTCTTGGTGTATTTTTGGCTCTTGGACCCTGTTCCTGATATAGTTTTCCTGTCAAAGTCCCAAGTTAAGGTGCAAATGAGAAACATGGAAAGAAAGAGAACAGTGGTGGGGGGGTGGTAGTCGGCTTGGGAGAAGCCAAAAGTCAGTGTAACCTTTCACCACATGTGATTGCTGAAGAAAATGGTGTGACCTACTGCAATCAGCCACCACCACTAGAAAAGTGACTGCAATGGCATCATGCCAGATAATAGGATTTCCTATGATATGGCAGCTACTTGAAATAATAAAATATAAAATAAATTATATAGAATAGAATAGAATAGAATAGCCATACTGCTGGCCAAAAATGCACATACCCGTAAAACACTGAACCGAAACCCTTCAATTTGAGGGCTTTTGGAGGTTTTGTATTGGTTTGTCGCCCCCTTGTGGTTTTGGTTTGAAGTACATGCTTCAACCATTAATACAAGTGTAATAAATATAATATAATTATAACATAGCTATGATCTAAAATGTAAAATATAATATAAATAATATATATTATATATTAACAATTTAATAAATGTTATGTATAATATATTTAATCTAACAATGATATATGAGCTCATGCTCAAACCATAAATATATATAAATATAATATAAATTATATTAAAAATGTAATATATTATATCATTTAATACTAGAATTTATTATGTATGTACGATAAATAAAAAATACAATACAATATAATCATAACGTAAATATAATTATAATCTAAAATGTAAAATAAAATATACTATAAATATAATATAAATTATGTTAATAATGTAATATATATAGTATATATATGATATATTATCTTAACAATATAATATATATAATATAAGTATATAATATGTATTATATTGTATTTATAATAGTTTAAACGTGTGCTTCAAACCTTAACCACGAGGGGGCGACAGAGCAATTCAAAACCTCCACCAGCCCTCAAATTGAAGGGTTTCGATTCAGTGACTTACGTGTACGTGTATTTGTGCCCCGCAGCATGGTTCTTAGGAAAGTGAGCGCTGAGAAGAACGACGTGTGCAGTACAAGTCCTCTTATTTACGGTACTCCACCGACTATATTTATATTTTGACTTTTAATGTCCTTTTCCTTTTGCATTGTGTGTTTTTGGACAACCCTTTGACCTCTTGCCTCCTTTTGTCACTTTTGTTCACTTTTTTGCAGCTGTTCTATTTCGCGTGTGTGTTTGTGTATGTGTGTGTGCTATAAGCCCTAGCAAAGCTGGGAATGAACAAGCAGAAGATTGCAGTAATGACGTGACCCCGATCTCGGCAGCAGGCTGAAAATGAGAGTGCAGCTCAGCGGGCCTTGTCAGACCCCCCCCCCAATCCGGTCATGGGGGTATTTAACAGCAGGGTGTGTTGTCTGTCACATTTTTAGGAGTGCTCCGGATTACATATAACACTTTTAATTTACTCTTCATCTTTTGGAGATGGCCTGAAGACACACACACACATTCTGGTAGATAACCCAACGACACGCCATCTTCAGCGGGCCACTTTACCGGATGAGAAGGGTGTGTGTATGTGTATGCCGGTGAAAAAAGGGGGACACAACAAGACAACAAGACTTTAATATTCAGGATAAGCTGTGATTGAACATCCAGTGAGATCAGAGTAGAATGATCAAATTCTGCCACTGATAATCCCTCATCTTGGAAAATTAAATACCACTCGGCTGTAACACACTTGCACACACACTCGCACAAACGCTTACACTGGCACACAAAAGTGGGTCTTAATCTGACCTGTCTCATCACCCCACTTGCTTCCTTGGGGACGTGTTCTGATATCTGATGAGTTTTTCATTAACAAGACTCAAATCTAATCCTGCGCGAGGAACATAAAATGACAACGGATAAGCCCACATGCGCGCGCACGCATACACACACATGTTCATACATAAATATTAGAATTGAGGTTGGAAATTCAATTGAAGCACAGAAAGTTTTAGCCTACCACTGGACTGCTTAAAACATCTTTTGCAAGGCATGGCATAATATTGTGCATAGCAGTGATTGCATGTGTGTATGATAAGGCAGGTTGGGATCAATGTGCAAACTGTGGAGCGCTTGTGCAAAAAGGTGCAAAAAGGTGCAAAAGTCAAAAGCATGACTCCAGCCATTTTCAACATGGAAGCAAGGCGCTTCATTTTAGTATCAGTTACTTCCGGTGTTCCACTGTGTATCGATTCAGAAACTTTTTAAACACACTAAAACTACTCACACACGTTATATGATCATTTTATGTCTTTTTTAAACTAATCTTTGAGGGTTGATTTCCAAATTGCACCCTTAGGAGCGTCGTCGTTGAAGAGCTCGTTTTGAACTCCGCCTCGCCGGTGCAACAAGGTGTAATGAACGAGCGTGTTGCGACGCATCAGCTAATAGACCAATGAGCGCGTTGCATTTGGCTAATTGACACGGAAGACAGCAAATTAGCTAACTTCTAGGCCTCGGGGATTTTTGGACCAATCGACGAGCGCGTACCCAAAATAACACCTCCTCTTCTTCAGCACCCAAAGTCGAAGGAAAGCTCTGCTTGTGGGCCTTTCAATGGAGGAAAGTGCTGCATTTGTCACTGTTGCATAATATTGCCCACTTCTCCGTCCCCGTTTGTAATTGCATTTTCTTATATTCATTGCTGAGGTGGGATCGAAGTGGCGTCAAACATGCGTAAAAATCAACGCCATCCAAGCAGAGAACCACCGAGAGAGGATTTAACGCCGCTCATCTGAGGCCAACCTCGAATTATTGTTTTTTTTCCTCCTCCCTCAACTCTCATCGATCAAATAAGGAAAATTCTCTCAGAGTTTGCACCGCAGAGCAGCTTTTCGACGACGTCAATCCTGCAACGATCGGATCCCGACTCCCGGAGCGACGGGCAAACGTAAGTAGCCCCATGCTAAGTCAGCCTATATGTGTGTGCGTGTGCTAACATATTAGCTTTGCAGTGTCACTATTGAGTAGGCCTTTGCGCAGCAACATTGGGACCTTTGGAGTAAATTCTGCTTTCATTCTGAATTACTTTTGTCACGCAAACGCGCTTTGGAGGTAGTTAAACGTTTGTGTTTTCACACCAAGGCCTAGCAGAGTCCGAAAAGCCTTTAGCGTCAACGCGAAGTTTTCAAAGTTACTCATCACCGGTCGCCGTCATAAACAGCCGCGGCCGCTCCGATTAAAAGCTTATTATAAAAACAGTGGGGATGACGTAAGGGGGGGGGGAGGCGAGCTATTTAGTTTGCGACAAAGCTCTTTTTGCTGGGGGGCAATGACCCCCAAGGCTGCGGGAAATGATAATCAAGCAGTTTTTTGCAGTCATTGTCAATGGGGAGCAGGTTAGCTTAGCCTCCGGGTTGCAACCGTGCAGAGATGAAACTTCCACACTGAATATCTGTGAAAAAGAATCATTTTGGCCCCTCTCCCCCAATATTGCGACTGTGATTTAATACGTGATTGTATTTTTCCATTTGTCTCTTCCCTTGTATATTTAAAAAAAATAAAAGCAGTTCTTCA
Organism: Syngnathus scovelli; assembly: GCF_024217435.2. Classification (NCBI taxonomy): domain Eukaryota; kingdom Metazoa; phylum Chordata; class Actinopteri; order Syngnathiformes; family Syngnathidae; genus Syngnathus; species Syngnathus scovelli. The sequence goes on from NC_090867.1 coordinate 8,391,848, forward strand.
GTTATTCGACATCAATGTTTTGGTTTTACGCCTTTTGTTTACGTTGAAATCAAGGCGAATGAGCCCTGATCATATAAAAACGTCACAGAAATGTACCAAACAAATGTGGCGTACACATAAATCAGTAAATCTGTGGCTTCCCCTCTTCAACTTTTTGTGAACATGTTAATTGCATTTAAATACAAAACTCATTTATTAACAAAATAGAATATGCTTATTATTGGTGTTCCAATCCGATGCTGATCATCTATACCGTTTTGATTGAGCGAATCATTTGTTTACAATGGTGGTGGACAGCCCTAACATCAAATAATAGCCGATATTGTTAGCTCGTCACGCATCCCGACCCTAAATACCACATGTCATTTGCTAACTCGCAGCCGTATATTCTGTTTATATATTTAGCAGCATGTTACATTCTGCATGACACACATCGCAAGCCCCCCAACCCGGTTTTAGGGTGTCTATATTTGGGAAAACCCATGAAATGTCATCTGTATTGTCGCCGGCCTTATCCGCTTGACATAACCGTAGAAGCTGAAGCGCGACGTGAAAAGGTACGATATGCACAAAGCCATTTCTTGTAAAAGTATCGCTATATGATGCCATGGGTTTTCTTGTCCTGGACAGGTGATGTCACCCGGGCGTGTGCGTCGTCGTACCTCGCTCACAGGACGGAAGCCGTGATTCGGAAACAAAAGACTCAAAAAGGGCGTCTTGATGTGCGGTTGACACATTCTGGCGGCTGCGCGAGCAACAAGTTGGTTAGCAAAAAAATGCTTGCAGTCACACCTCAAGGCGCCGCTAACCGTGCCCCGTCTTTAGAGCAACACTCCCCGTGACGTTATGTAATAACCCCCCCCCCCCCCCCCCCCCCCCCCCCCCCCCCCCCGCCAATCCAACCTTCTACTTCCTTCTTGGTAGTCAGTTTTTTGGCAGACGTGTTTTGGGGTTGATTCGGGGTCACGGCACGGGTCACAAATGGTGGCTTGATGGTGTTAGCATGTGCAGCGTGTTTGTTTTGACAGCGCTTGTGTGTGTCTCCGTTGAAAGACAGGATGATGCAATGGCCCTTCCTTCTTCTCACTTGCAGGGCATGTGTGTGAAACACGGTAGTTGGAGCAGGAGGTGGTGGTGGGGGGGTGGTGTCGCTGAATGAAGTTAAGCCTGGATGTTTGCGCTGCAGGGTGGCTGGTTGCTAAGCGACGGCTGCGTGTTTGTCTTATTTTTAGCCGGAATCACTGCCGGTGCGAACGTACCAGATTTCTGCGCTCGCGTTCTTCCCGACGTCGGCTCGGGAGGAGATTTGTTTTCCACAATGGCGTCGTGGCCCACTGTCCCGCCCTGGCTGGCTGTGAAACCTAAAGCGGCTGGGTGTATTAATAGTGTTTATACACACACACGCACACACATGCACACATTCCAATGAAATCAGTCGTAGTGGCGGCCTTTTTTGGGCACGTTCCCGCCGTGTCGCGTGGGAGGGAAATCATCAGCGAGGGAATCAATACGTCAGATGATAAACCATTCTTTTGGGTATCATTAAGAAAAGTGCATTCCCTCGCGTTGCCCCAACTTGCCAGGTAGAACTTTTAACGGGCTGCTGACGCTGTGGCGTGACACGAGGTTTCCTAGCCAACTTGGCTAATAGCATTAGCCACCCCGCGTGGCTCTGTGTGTACTAGAATCGGGGTAATCCCCCCTCTCCAGCTGCGATGCTCGTCTTTTATTATCAGGAACTCTGGCTCGCTCTCCGTGAGTTAAGTCGTTAAAAGTGCTTCATCACTTAGGGAGCGCTTTAAGTTCTGCCAAACTGCTGGCGTGACTGGAAAAAAATAAAGCAAAACAACAAGCGGATGATTTACAGAAGGCTGATTCGAGTGTCTATGTTTTCAACTTAACACGTCGTGGTGTTAAATTTCACACTGTTTGCGCCGCAGCTGTAGGCAGCCATGGGTGCGTTCCTGGACAAGCCGAAGACGGAGAAGCACAGCGCCCACGGCGACGGCAACGGCCTTCGCTACGGCCTGAGCTCCATGCAGGGATGGCGGGTGGAGATGGAGGACGCCCACACGGCCGTGGTGGGCCTCCCCCACGGACTCACCGACTGGTCCTTCTTCGCCGTCTACGACGGCCACGCCGGTTCCCGCGTGGCCAACTACTGCTCGGGCCACCTGCTGGAGCACATCTTGTCGGGCGGCGCCGAGTTCAGCTCGGGGCCCGGCTCGGTGGAAGGCGTGAAGGACGGCATCCGCGCCGGCTTCCTGAAAATCGACGAGTACATGCGCAGCTTCTCGGACCTGCGGCAGGGCCTGGACCGCAGCGGCTCCACGGCGGTGTGCGTGCTGCTCAGCCCCAGCCACCTCTACTTCATTAACTGCGGAGACTCGCGGGCCGTGCTGAGCCGAGACAACAAGGTGGGCTTCTCCACGCAGGACCACAAGCCCTGCAACCCCCGCGAGAAGGAGCGCATCCAGAAGGCCGGCGGCTCGGTCATGATCCAGAGGGTCAACGGCTCCCTGGCCGTTTCCCGGGCCCTGGGGGACTACGACTACAAATGCGTGGACGGCAAAGGTCCCACGGAGCAGCTGGTGAGCCCCGAGCCCGAGGTCTGCGTGCTGGAGCGGGCGGCCCAGGGCGACGAGTTTGTGGTGCTGGCGTGCGACGGCATCTGGGACGTCATGTCCAACGAGGAGCTCTGCGAGTTTGTGCGTTCGCGGCTTCTGGTGTGCGAGGACCTGGAGAAGGTGTGCAACTCGGTGGTGGACACCTGCCTGCACAAGGTGAGCTTTGGAAGACTCGCTTCAGGAACATTTGGGACTTGACGTGTTCGTTGTCTGTCCCGCCCGTAGGGGAGCAGAGACAACATGAGCGTGGTCCTGGTGTGTTTGCCCGGCGCCCCCCAACTCTCCGAGGAGGCTGTCAAGAAAGAGGAGGAGTTAGACAAATATCTGGAGGCCCGTGTCGAGGGTCAGCACGCCGCCGCTTCTTTATGATGCTCAACCACCGTGAGAAGACTCACCCTGTCTTCTACTTGCAGAGCTCCTGGCCAATTGCGGCGAGGCCGGAACGCCCGACCTGGTGTCCGTGCTGAGGAGCATCGCCACAGAGAACATCCCCAACCTTCCGCCGGGGGGAGGCCTGGCCAGCAAGTGGGTGACGCCACCATCACAAGTCACGTCAACGTTGCCTTGCTCTGAAGCAATTTCTGTTTTGCAGACGAAGCGTGATCGAAGCAGTGTACAACAAGCTGAACCCTCACAAAGAAGAAGAGGGGGTGAGTCTGCACTTCTTTCTTCTTTATAAAAAAAAAAAAAGAAATCTTCAGCCTTGCGTGCGTGTTGTCGTCTTGTGCTCTGTACCGTGCAGCTAATTAGCACTTAGCACAAAACATTCACTTCATTCCTACACACTACTTAAGAAGACATCGCTCGCAGGCTTGTTTTTACTGTTTGTGTGGGGGGCGGGACTAATGAGTGCCTAAGTGTCTCGGTGAGGACGTGTGCTTGTGTTGTGTGTCCGTGCGTTCATTGCAAATATGGCGGAGGGTCCTTGAGTCAGTCTTTTGGCAGGATAGTGTATGTGCGTGTACCCCCGGCAGAGTCTGATCCCCTGGCGTGTTACCTCAGGCTCGTGCGGGGGGAGAGGAGGAGAGTGAGGAGGGAGAAGGTGGCGGCGGCGGCGGCGGTGGCCCGGCGGCTCACCTGCTGGAGGCGCTGCGGCAGTTCCGCCTGCACCACCGGGGGCAGTACCACGCCGTCCTGGAGGACTCCCTGGCCACCTACCAGCTGCGTCCCGAGGGAGCGGGCCAGCGCACGATGACCGACGGCGGAGGCGACGACCACGACCACCGGGAGCGAACCGCCTCCCCTCCCTCTCCCCCCTCGCCCCCGCCCTCACCCGCCGCCGCCGACTCCGACGCCTGCCAGGACGCGCTCGCTCCCGAGTCCGATCCCGCCTTTTGACTCCCGTCTTGACAGAGCGCTCCTCCTCCTTTCCTCCGTCACGTCGTTCTTCTCAATCAGTGTAGCGTCTGTCTTGTCCGCCTTTTAACACCTGGCGCTGACTTTCCAAACTGCCCCCCCGCCCCTTGCCCGCTTGTCACCCAGCCAGGCGGCCATTTTGACCCTCTCCCACACCCTAGTCACAATGGACAGGTCTAAGCGAGGACGATCAGAACTGCCATCGCGAACACACTCCACCGCTTTCTTTTCAGACTCGGAACACTTTCTCATTGTTGTGTGTGTGTGTGTTGGTATGGAAGGTTCTACTTAAGTTGTGACGTAAGTGTGTGTTTGAACAGGTGAGCGATGCTGCTGCTGAGATTCTTTTGTCTATAAGCTATTTTTGTAAACTGCAAAATGTCTCGAATGTGTGTGTTTGTGATTCGCTTTGGGGGGCTTTTTGACCGCCCCGCTCAAATTCACCACTTTGAGGTTTCAGTGTTAACGACAACTCCATCCGTGGCACGTTGAACAACAGCGTTCATTTTTCGTGAGATGCACACAGATTCAGGTCACACGCATGTATACGAGGAGTGTGTGTGTGTGTGTGTGTGTGTGTGTGTGTGTATGCGCGAGTGTAGTTACGCGGGGTCAAAGCAGTCTCACAAGGTCAATAAAAACAATTTCAGGTACATCGCTATGTCTTTTGTGTGTCCACTGCAAAGCCGACCATCTTGATCCGGGAGTTTGCATTCGAAGTGTGCGGGACTTTTTTTTTTTTTTAAAGTCCCGAAAGGCATCCCGGTGATGTTCGGCAAGGTGAGTCATTGTCGGGTCGTCTGCCACTAAGCTCCGAAAGGCCCCCGAACCATTTACGTGCCGCAACTCAATTTAAAGCGACCCTTGAAGCTAACTCACCACTTTTTTTTCTTCTCTTGTTTTCCACCCAGTGTGCCAGCGAGCCGGAAGACCCCTGGTAGCCGTGGCGACCGCCAGCGCCCGCTCCACCCGGTGCTCGATTGCATCTGCCTTGTGGAGGTGGAGCAGCAACAGGAGGGGGAGTAGGGGGGGTCTCATAGCACCATGTTCTTCACCTAAATTGGACTTTGGGTGTGTGCGTAAGTCTGTATGTATGTGTCTGTGTGTGTGTGCGCCGGCGGGACGACATGACACGCAGACTGCCTCAAACCGAGAGGGGAAATTGTCAAGATTTTATTGTAATGGTTAGAAAGATTTTTTTTTTTTTTTTACCATTTTTTTTTTCTCCTCGAATGTCAACGCCTGACATCACAATGACATGAGGACCACCTGCGTGTGCATCTGTATGTGTGATGAATGGCTGAGAGAAGTTTATGGATACAGACTGTACGCAATTCTTCTCCTGGACTTTTTTTTTGGGGGGGCGGGGGGGCTCTTTTTGTCCCCTTCCACGCCAAGCACACGCATTAACACTTCCACCCGTGCACGAACTGTAATGTGTTGCGCCACCCACGCAGGCCACACCGCATGAGGATGTTCAAGGACATGTCATTTATAGATTGCCATGGACTGACTCCGCCCCCCCCCCACCCCCAGCAGCTTCTGGACTCTGACTCTTCTTTGTGTGGCATCACTCTGATGATGATCAGGCAAGAAGAAAGGGCAGGATGGAACTTGTCTAAAAAGGGGTGTTAGAGTGTAGTATCACTGGTTGGACTTTGATTGTTGGTGAAACGGCAGGGGGGGTTACGACCCTGCCTATCCCCCCCTTTACTAGCGCACATGGAGGCATGTTTTTTTTTTTTTCCCCTCCAAATTAATTTTTTTTTTGTATTCCCCCCCCCACCTTCCCTTGTTGTCCATGAGGTTCCTTAGGTGCTCGCTTGGTAGAGTGAGTGAAGTGGTCGTTTTAAAAATAATCCAGTTCGTTTCTGGTTCTCATGTTTGTATTGCTGTTGTTTGTTTGTTTGCACTCAACATTTGATTACAGAAAAAGCGTCTATATGTGAAATAAAACGCGAGAGGGGGGGAAATAAGCCAATTGCTGGATGTCCTTTTCTGCTGCCAAAAATAAAAGGTGATGAGGCGAGGTCAGTGATTGGAGTATCAAATGTTTTTATTGTTCTAGGACATTTGGTGGAGGTCTGATGATGACCCCCCCCCCCCCCCCTCCCTGTTAAAAAATATGCTGATTTAGCTAAAATAATTTGAACTTTGCACTCAAATTACATTCTAACACAATACGAGTCCCATCTAATCTGTGATACTCTTCATTGTCTTGACGGTCTTCTCAATCCCCAGTGGGATTATGGGATTTGTGTTAAAATGTGAATGAGTAAATATACTGTATGGATTTTTGAGAAGGGGTGCGAGTGTGGGGGGGTTACATTCAATTTGGGTGATTGTTTGGCACGCGCCCGCCTGCAATCCACTTAAAGGCCGGTGATTAGAAAGTAGCATATGTGCATCCTAGCCTGGCTCGCATTTAATCTCCTTTCGTTGGTTTGTGTTTAGAAAGGCAAAGAAATCAGTGAAATGCGGCAAGTAGAACGCCCCCTAGTGGAGAAGTCTAATACTTGCACACAACATTACAAAGTCATTGAAAATATAAATAAATTTCACTTCAATACGGTTATATTTATATTTATTAATGCTGCCAAAAATGTTTCTAAATGCTTTGTGCCCCTCACCCCCCCCCCCCACCCCACCAAACACAGATGTACCAACAAATATTAATTGTGTCATCTGAAAATGACTCTTTGTTTTGGTTGATGCCATTTGCAGTCTTTATCCTTGCTCTTTTTATCTTTTTTTTTAATCTTGTGGAAATTCTGCAAAATTAGAAGTCCAATTGCTCTAGATGGGTTATTAAATCTGGTGCACCCTCCCTCAGGCGAGCGTGCACGCTTGTTTCTGCGTGAAGCATATGATTTTGAGTGGAGTAATTTAGAAGATGAGCGTCCGGCCATTGTTATCGGGATTATCTGGCTCTTGCTGCTCAGATAGGTTAACATGCGGCGGATTAGAGGGGGATTATCCCCCCGACCACACCAGACAAGAGCTGCCCTGAAAAGACCTCTGCCCCCCCTCACAGCCCCTCCCACCCCACCCCGATTCACATTTTGACCCCACCGTTCACTTGGGTTTTTAATTTAGCTTTCACGCACGGCGTTTGTGTGCGCTTAAAGCCCACAAAAGACGACTTAGGCTTCAATTGAATGTTAATATCATATTTTGACCTGGCTAAAAAAAAAAATGATGGCCAAAATATTAGAAAAGCCTCATTTTGTGAGGTTAATCTCGGGCGGTATCAAACAAAAGTGTGATACAGGGCCTGCTTGTGCATTTTTGATGACACAACAGTCCTTCCTTAAGTATGCTTAGCTCAATGCTAACCAACAATGCAAAATGCCATAGACAGGCTAGTAATTTGTGTCAACGTGGCTTCATTGTGAATTTGTCTTAATAAGAACATGAACATTTTTAATCGTCAATCAGAATCATTTTAAGAAACAAACTGATGAGCTTTGTCAGGCTAGCTAGCATGCATCCAAAATTATTTGCACTCCAGCTGTTTATATTTTTATAGCTTGCGCGGTCACAACAGCCCCAACATCTGCCATAGTTGGAGGACCGATTTGTCAAATTATCTGATTATCTTGTTTGTTTAGCGGCAAGGTGTTTTGTGTTTTCATGTTTGCAGCCGTCGTCCCATCTGTCTCTTATGTTGTTTGTGCACATCTGCGACAGCCGTGGTTCACCTGAATGCGACATCACCTTCAGACCTCTCTTTTGGGCAGTTTGGCATTTTCTAGAATTCACCCAAAGTCTCCCAAAGAGGCAGGAAGTGATTAGCGGCTTAACAAAGCGATGGGTGACCCCTCCCCTGCCACCAGGTACTGTTAAAAGTTAGAGTGGGGGGGAGGGTGCTTAAGAGGTCACTGTTAAGTTGTCAGAGGTCAGTGGAGGGGTTAATTAGAGGCCGGGGTCATTGTTTATGACAAAAAGGGGGATAAGCACTCAGAAAGTGTCCATCCGCCTTTACGCTAATTGCACTGCCTCTGAAATGGGACGGTGCACAAGTGACTTGTCAGGGCGCTTCGAATTAAAATTGAGAAGACTCGATCAAAGCGTACATGAGCCGAGCTGTTCTTCTTCTGGTCAGGACATCATAAAGCTGATTTAGGTACAATCGAGGCGATTACCTCGACAAACGTGCAGTGAAAAGTGTCACATGGTTCGCCAACAATACTTGACCCCCCCCCACTCCCCTCTTGTCATTGCGGCTAATTGGAAGTAACCCCCTTGGCACATCTGCATTGCATCATCTAGCAATGGAGAAGCTGATGTATGAGCAATCCTGTGCATTTTGCCCCGCCTCCAAAAGAAACATATTTTGACTTTTGATGCTAACTGCCCCTCTGGACCCCCCACTTGGACAAAAGCATATGGCGCTGGCCCACCAACATGTGTTAATGTTGATTGAATAATGCCCCCGCCGCTATTTGACTAATGTTAGCACAGCTTTAATCCAAGCGTCGACGAGAATGCGGCTTAGCTCACATTTTAATAATATTAAAGGACAGACAAAAGTGATTAGAGTGGGCGCTGGTCGTTTATCTGCGCGGCTACCTGTCCGTCCATCTGTTGTTTGATTGCTATTTGACCATAGATGTCAAAAATTTCACAAAATTGAAATTATGTCATATACGTGAACAGTTTCCGATGTTTGCCGAGTGACAGCATCGTCGTGATAACCATTTCCAGTCTCCATTTGGATCATCTAAGCTATTTAAGAAATGTCTCATTATTTTTCATGAAATTTAAACTTTTTGGGGAAAAATTACAACTTTTTAAAAACATTCCAACGTTTTTTTATCTAATATTGTAAATTTATTTTCAATAGTTTCCAATCTCGCCCAGGAATCTGGTTGTGCGTGTTTGATTGACAGGTCGCATCTCCAGTCCGTCCAATCAGAAGTGCGCGCGACGGTCCCGCCCCCCTCAAAGGTGCACTCAAAGAGCGCCTCTCCGAGTGGCTCGTATGCACATGGTCCGTGCGCATCCATCCCCTACACATGGTGTTCAGGTCGCCTCTCGACTTCTTCTCCGCCTCCCGTCTACTCCTTCCCCCCACGGCCAATGCCACCCCCGGCGACCCCCCGGTCTCCTGCGCGCCTCTACCGGGCCTGTGCTTCTCGGCCTCGCAGATCGCCAGCGTATGCGAGACGCTGGAGGAAACGGGCGACGTGGAGCGCCTGGCGCGCTTCCTCTGGTCCCTCCCGGTGACCTCGGACGGGCGTGACTCCATCTCGGAGCACGAGTCAGTGCGGCGCGCCCGCGCCGTGGTGGCCTACCACACCGGCAGCTTCCGCGAGCTGTACCGCATCGTGGAGACTCACCGCTTCACGCGCGCTTCCCACGGAAAACTGCAGGCCATGTGGCTGGAGGCGCACTACCGAGAAGCGGAGAAGCTGCGCGGCCGGCCGTTGGGGCCCGTGGACAAGTACCGCGTCCGCAAGAAGTTCCCGCTGCCGCGCACCATCTGGGACGGCGAGCAGAAGACGCATTGCTTTAAGGAGCGCACGCGCGGACTTCTGCGCGAGTGGTACCTCCAGGATCCCTACCCAAACCCCGGCAAGAAACGAGAACTGGCGCACGCTACCGGCCTCACTCCGACCCAGGTGGGGAACTGGTTCAAGAACCGCAGGCAGCGAGATCGAGCCGCGGCTGCCAAAAACAGGTTAGTCGCTCACACCGATTTTCTGCTCATTCTAAGGCTTAGAATCTAAGCCAAAATGAAGTCCTAGGATATCAAGTCATAATTCTGAGTGGTTTTACTAGCCGAGGGCGGCGCACCACAGGCGCCCTGTGGACGTGCGTAAAAGGCTCATTCACGCGTAAAAGCGCGCAGCCATTCAAACTTGTTGGTTTTGGGTATTTCGGTCAGGCAGAACTAAGTGTGTCTGTCTCAGACTCAAAAGGGGAGTGTGACGATGATCAGCCGGATTGTCTTCCCATTTGGACCCCCCCCCCCCCTCTATATTTTCACCATTTAAATATGTGTTGCCATTGAAACGAATAATTGAAAGCAATTTAGAATCATTTAGCTTATTTTACATCGAAGAAAAAAAATGTGTGTCACCCTCAGGTTGCAGCACCACCGTTTGTGTTCTGACGGCGCGGGCCATCCCCTGGGCGTTGGGGCGTGCAGTCCGAACCTGAACGCGGACCGAGCCGACGGCCAAACACTCCTCTCGGACAGTGACTCGGACTTGGACGTCTGACGCTTATCATGATCACAAATATTATTATTATGAATATTACATGATGAATAATATTACAAATATTGGATTGAGAAAACACTGGTGGTCCCAATCTTCCCGGACCCTCATCCTCAGCTATGCAAGCTTGTTGTATTTGTGCATTGACATGTGACAATCCACATTTCATGTCTTTTTTTAAATATGGTGTCCCAGGTGTCCGCGGATGTAGACAATCATTATTCCTAGTTTAATTGAACGTTGACCTCCAATGTTTTATGTACTTGAAATCAAATGTTTTGTTACTTTATATAAATAAAAGTATTTAATGTATTTCTGTTTTTTTTTTCATGAGTGTCTTGTTGGCAAACAGCTGGCACCCAGCTGCACACAGACAAACACACAGATATAAAAAAGAATTATATGATTGGTTTATTAATATTTTTTCTTGAAAAAAAAAGCAAACTCTTGAGTAACAATAAAGACCTGAGTAACAGTAAACTTTCCATCACCTTGCAGACTACTAGTTGAACATGAATCATAATTTTTCAGGCACAATGACGTCACTTTTAGGATGCCAGCTAAAGCTGGGTGATGATTCCCGATGGCCAGGAGGGTTCGCAATTGCTCAGATTTATAATACTCCGACCTCCCTTGGCTATTTTGACAACTGGAAGGGCCGAGGACTAAGCGGAACTTCAGTCGGGTTTGAGCCATACAAATATTTATTTTATTAACTTTTGTTATTTTTATATATTAACTCGTACTGAATAGGGAAAACTGCATTGCAATTGGCATCACGCCAACGCCAGGTACTCAAGTGTATAATTTAATTTTAACTTTTATTTGGGTACAGCTGTTGAAAATTGACTTTTTTACTTTTATAAGTTTTTAACAAACATCTGTATTTCTACTTTGGTAGAGAATGTGATTAGTTTAGCAACATTTGCGTGAATCTAGCACCAAAAGTCCTAAATTGGCATCAACACCGGTCACACTAACACAACCGCGTGAACGCGCACTACCTCTGCCTTCCTCTCCTCGGTTGCGCGCACCATGACGCGTTTTGCGCATTTCCTGCGGGCACGCGCGGAGACGGGAAGCAGAGGCAGGCGGGGGCGCTCGCGCACGGACAACCGCGCGCGCGCACACACACACACAGAAAAATCGAACGGTGGCGAAGAAGCGAACGTGAGTGATGCACTCGTGAACGCCGTGGAACCGAACACGCAAACCGGGGGGGAATCGGACGACTCGGAACCGTCGTTTGGACGCGGGAACGAGTTCCGTGAATTGAGCGTTTAAGCGGCGGGAGATTAATCCTTCGAGGCGGAGGGGGGAGCGACAGCCCATAGACTAGGGGCCGGAGACTGGAGCGCCAAACCCGGATGGCTAGGCGCGGCTGCTCCCGCTCTCCCCCACCCTGAGCCCGAGTGAGGCACACCGTGGACGTGTGGTGTATATGTACGTATGTCGGGGTGGCGGTGGGGGGGGGCCGCAGTAGAAGAAGACAGCTCACGGGAGGCTGCTCGTCGGCGTCCCGGGTTTGAGATCTTCAGCCCTGTTTCCGCTTGTGCCCAAGCATAAACAATCCAGGAGTAGGACGTCTTCTTTCTCGTCATCCTCAGACCAGAATATGTCTGCAGAGTCCAGGCGTCATTATGGGATGTAGCCCCACTGTGGTGTGACCGCCCCCCCCCACTCCCCCATTTCCCCACTCCACTCACTGGAAGGAAACTGCTTGGAAAAGGCAGACGACCCCCAAACAGAAAGCTCAAGGAAGGAAGGAAGTCTCAAACATGCCGGTGTTCAGCGGCCTCCTGAAGGTGCGAGTGTGCGAGGCGGTGGACCTCAAGCCCACCCCATGGGCGCTGCGTCACGCCGTGGGTAAGAGCGGCTCCTTCCTGCTGGACCCCTACCTGGCACTCAACCTAGACCAGACTCGTCTGGGCCAGACGGTCACGCGCACCAAGACCAACAGCCCCGCCTGGCATCAGGAGTTCTGCACCGAGGTGCGCGAGGGCCGTAGCCTGGAGCTGTCCGTGTTCCACGACGCGCCCATCGGCTACGACGACTTTGTGGCCAACTGCACCATCCAGCTGGAGGACCTGCTGCAGAACGGGACGAGGCACTACGAGGATTGGGTAAGTGGGCTTCGCGGTGGGTTACTCTGGGTCTCGTGACCGGAGAGAATGCAGTTTGGCTTTCTGAACTTTGTTGTTTGGCTTTTCATAGTCAGGACAGCTAAGCTAAAACTAAAAAGTGGTACCAAGCCAAGTGCTCCCGATAAGTGCCAAATTTGCTTCTATCAAAACCAGGTACTGTAGTACTCCAACTAATTGCCAGTTTAAATCCAGTACTGCCAAAGAAAGATGTCAGAGCAAATATAATCAACCCGGATCCCGAATCAGCACCTATTTAAAGTGTGTCCTGATGTATTTATTTAATTAAAAATTCTGCAGCACGCCATCTAATTTACCACATCCCATCCTCCCTCCACAATTCTTCGCATTCCTCCCCAGGCTGGAGAGAACGGTAAGTTTCATTCCCGAGCGTCCAGGTCGGGAGGCGCATGTAGCGCCCCCCCTTTGACCCCCCCCCGCTGAAGCTTCTTCTCATGTAATCAGATTTGAGCCGATACCGTGATGTCGGAACGCCGCATCCGTAGACGCCACGTATAAAAGGGCCCGTTTGTTCATGGGCCGGAGAGTTTGTCCTCAGCGACAACATGTGATCCCGTCCACAGACTACCCCCCCCCCCCCTGCGGCCCCCCGCTCTCAAGCACTTTTGTTTTATCTCGTCTCACTTTGTGTTCCAACAAAAGGGGAATTTTGCCTGAGCCTCTGGGTTCAATTAGCTGCACGTGCGCTGGACTATTTAAACCCCCTTAACAAATCAGGTCTAAGTTACACACTAAACCAGATACTACCAACATTCAGCTACAATCAGATAAGACCAAAAACAAGTAAAAAAAAAAGCGGGCGCCAAACTACTTCGTACCAAAACAAAGGTAGGACCAATCCCGACCAATGGGGCGTTGCATTTCCCAATTTACTGCAGCGTAATCTTTTAAAGTGGTCCCACTAAAACCGGTCCAGAACAGATTTTTTTTTAATCATCATTTTGCTCACAGTGCAATACGGTTTTTAAGCAAGCAACGCTTATGTAACCTTTGGCTCCATACCTTAGCGGCTAAAAGGGGGCAGGCACGCTCGCACCCTGCGCCGTCCAAGCTAAGGTCAGACCGTATGGATTCCTCTGTCGATTGAGCGCCCTGGTATTGATAAGCTCGCCGCTCAATCATTACATCACAACGACGACGGACCATTCGTGCGCCCTTCCCATTGTTTACAATTCCGAGTGACTAATCCTTGACGTCGTTGCGTACAATCTGTAATGTTTTTATAATGAGATTTATTTTTAGATGTTTTTTTTTTTCCCCCACAAACGCACTCAAATTAGTGGAAGACTGCCATTAGTGTGCTTCTTTCCAAATAATTGCGTCAGAAAAAAAGCACTGTAATTAGTGGAAAGTAACATTTAGTGAGGGTTTATTATTTATCAGCAAATACTAGAAGATCGTAACACACAGTAAAAGTTCAACTCAAGCTAAGCTAAAACACCTCCTGTTCTTTTCTATCCGTCCATCTCGGACTTCCCACTGGCCGCCGGCGCCATGGCACGGGTGAAATATTAACCAGGCTTTGATGCTTATTAATTGACCCCCCCCACCCCACCCCCCGGCGTTCTCCCACCAGCAGTCATTGAGATGCTGTGTGAAGAGCGTCACTATGGCGACGCTGACAGGCCGTCCGTCCCCTGGGTGACAGCCTCTCACCTGCGGACCAAGAGCAGGAAGGAGGTCTTCAAAAAGATTCATCAGCAACTTTTTGGGAAAATTATAACCAGCTAGTTATTGAAAAATATAATCCCCAAAGCGGGTCCTTTTATTTCTCTTTCATCATCTTTTTTCCCTGGCAACGACTTACATCTTGTTTTGTGTTTGCTGTCATCAGGATGACACGGTAGCCGTCAAAAAGAATGCCTGCGTGTATGTGGAGGAGGAGAACATCTTAACGTGGTCCAAATGGAGAATTTGACTGTATTGCAGCCATTGCAAAGTCTCATCATGTCCACACTTGCTGTTTCCATCACAGAGTCAGGCCAAGCTTAACCAAACACACACACACGCGGGCGGATTCCAAAAAGCAAAATAATAGCATTTTTCTTGAAGGAAAAAAAAAAAAATCGATGAAAATCAGGATTAGTGTTTTTCTGTAAATATTTGTTTTTCTTTGAAGGATATATTTTCCACTTGTGTGACATCTAATCAGAGCCTCGGTGCCTCCGCCACACTGTGCAGCTCCTCTTACATGATTAGCCGTCTATGATGTTGCATTAAAGTTGCATGAGGCGCATGCTGCTTCACTCGCCGGTTACCTTCTCGTCGGAGTGACCTCGATTTCGACATCCGTCGCGCTTAAAATGTGATCTGAGTAGAAACAATGGACCGGCACAGTTCGATTAATAGCACACAAACAATGATGTGTTTTCATGTTTGGACTGAAAACATCATTTCAATCTTCACAGGGTGGGGGGGGGGGGAATGCTAACCTTAAGGCTAAAAAGACGGAATCACAAGAGTCATTCCGAGTCAGCAGTCGGGCAATCGAGATCGGAAGTCTTGCTTAAAGCGGCCTTGGCCTGGAATTTTTTTTTCCTGTGTATTTTCATGTCAATTTTGTGTAGGTCTAATCCTATTTCTTCTATTGTCATGTGTTTTCAGTTGATGTGTGTGTTCGCAGACACCTCACACTCGCTTGTGAAAGCCGTGCACACACACACACACACTAGCAGGCAAGTTGTAGTGCGAGTGTGTCGGCGCTCCCTCGGCGTCCACGGCGAAACGTGTCATGTGACAGATGGATGTGGGAGGCGGCTTGTCAATGAGACTAAATTCTCCGCCAAGGGGGAGGAGGGGGGGGGCAGGGTGAGCGAGCCACTTGCACACTATCGATACAATGCGTGCTTTAGCTGGCCTGTCTGTGCCGCATACGTGTGTGTGTTCGCTAGCGTCAATCTCACCCCCCAATTCATGGTGGAGTTTTTAAATCAATTTTCCCCATTGAAATGAATTCAAATGCCATTAATCCGTTCCAGCCGCCATAAAAAACGTGTGTTACATTTGTAAAAAAAAAAAAAAACGATTCAAGATGTGTTGAATGGTGGGCTCCATCGCAAATCCACTTTATGGTCATCACACACACTTGTAGGAGTTTGTGAAGTTAGCCGTCTCCTCCCGCTGGTATGTGCTTGCTAATTGGACTAACAAGATTACTGAGGCCGACTAGATTCTCCGGCACTCTCCTCCCATCTTTTGTAGCTAGGCCGAGGTGTGTGTGTGTGTGTGTGTTGGGGGCTGGTTGGGTGTCACACTGCCAAGATTCTGTCAGAATCCAAAATAAATTGAAGCACGTTGTAACTACACATCTTGCTAACCAACATTAGCACGTAGTCGGCTAGCATGCTCATTGTAATCGTTTCTTTCTGTACGTTCAACTTCTGTATCATGAATCAACTTTTAAATTTGTGTTTTTTTTGCACAGTCGATAAACTGGCCTTGCCATGAGATTTACTGACCCTAAAGGGAACCTGAAGGCATCACGCCATCCTCCAGTTCCCCAAAGGTGGCAGAGTGCTTCTCGCTGGCGTTAATATCCTGGCGAGTTATGCAAGAGGCAGCATTTGAGGATTAGCGCCTGGTTTTCAAGGCTAGCCGATCCACATCAAGAATCCCACTGGCGTTATTGCCGATGCTTTTGACGCAATAAAAAATCGAAAACTAACAATGCTGACATTGTGTCCATTGTGCTGATTGTCTTGGTGGGCAATAAATTTTTTCTTTTTCTTTGCGGTCTCATATTTATCTGCTAGCCGCACGTTGCATCTTTGACGCGGCGCTGATGTGCGAGTCGGGCCGCTTGCATAAGAGGATCTGCGGCTGTCCTGGAGCTTAGCCAATGATTTAATGCCCCCCCCCCCCCCCATTTTGTTTTTTTATTCATGCTCGCGTTCCTCATGCCTCCCCCCCCCCAAATTTTAATCTGAGTAATTGCATGTGTATTCTAAGGGGATGATGTCATCAGTTCTTGAATAATTTGGTTGGATGATGTCTTTTATAACGGGGTCTTAATCTCTCCTCGTAATCGCACACCCGAGCACACTGGCTCCATTCAATGTGTTTTTGGAGACGCACTTTGTGGCCTGAATGGAATCAGTCACAAAATAAATAAATGAAGAATAAATTCATTAAAAGTGTTTAGGTTATCTGATACCAGGTGCAGGTATCGGGCTGATATTTGAAGGTATCGGGTACTCGTGGAAACTACCGATACCAAAATCCAACCATTTTTTTTTCTTCTTTTGTTTAGATCGATTTGGAGCCCGAGGGGAAGGTGTACGTGGTCATTGACCTGTCTGGATCTTCCACTGAGGGTAAGCAAGCTCTTCCACCATATCCTGTAAAAATCCACGAAACAAACATTACTTCAAAAACCCCCACTATTGCGCAATATAGGATTCAGACTGCTGTACAGCATATATAATTAAAGTTATAGGATGAAAAAGTAAGTAGCCGTGAGTGGCGTTCCGTGTCGATCCATAATGACTTCCAAGGCATACATTAGACAACATCCTGCGGCCATTTTGTTTTCTCAAACGATGGATTGCAAGTCTTATTTCTTAAAAAAGGCGTTTGCACCTGCACCTGTGAACCCCCTCCCCCCCGCCCCCCAACCTCACCCCTACCGCCCGCTTATAAATAGACACGCTGCCTTCCGGTGGGAGTGTGTGCATGCGTATGGATGTGGGTGGGGGGGGGGCGAGAGGTTCTCCGTGGCGACGGGACAGGGAGTTCTTAAAATAGCAGGTGAGATGGAGCTAAGGATTACGCACATGCGCGTCTAAGAGACGGCGGCATCTCGGTCGCCATTGGACACGCCGGCCGTGACCTCACGGTTGAGCGGCCACGCCCACTCTTGAACTTCCTGCCAGAGTTCATCTGGCTGGAGCGGGTGCAGATGTACACAAGTGTACTCTTGTCGTCGGTTTCTTGCAGGAGGCAAATAATCTGACCTAATCTGACCATCTGCACTCCCTCGCTCCTCCATCTTTATTCTTCACGTCGGTCATTTCATTATCTATCTCGCCACGAATAAGCAAACGTAATCATCAAGCAACTCAAATGTAGCCATGCTGAGTCCAAGATTCTTTTTTTTTTTTTTTTAATCCCGAATGGTTTATGTGTTTAATGTTAGTGTCCGCTCGCTCATGACTGGATGGATTACCGCCATACTTGCGTGTGTGTGTGTGTGTGCACATTCCATGCAGAGTGCGTCTGTCGCCACGACGATCCCGCTCTGCTGTTGTTAAGCCTCATCAACCTTTTTTGTCTTCCTCTATGTGCGTCTGCGTGTGTGTGGACAGATGGATGATGTATTATGTAAAACAAAAGTGATCCCACTGATGGCCTGTTTAGCTTGTTTAGCTGTCTCCACCCTCTGGCCAGCATCTCACACACACACAAGTACCCACACACACCGTGCAGCAACATCATGACAATGTTGATCCCAGGGTTTCTTCATTTACAGAATGACTTGGTGTTGTTGAACTTTCCAGGCAGGGGGGGGGGGGTTGATATTGCACAGACGCAAGCTGTCTTCCAAATGGACGGCTGTTAGCTTGCGCTAGCTCGTGTATGTGTGTGTCCCTCGATATCTCGCCGGTAATTGAGCTCAGGAGGAGTAAGCACATCTCTTCCTCACCCGGGAGCTTGAGGGAGGCAAAGTAGGACGCCGGCGTGTGTGGGAGGCGTGCTCGCGGAGGCGTTTCTCTTGTCTTCAGGTTGCCCTCCGAAAGCGCTCGTCTCTTCTGGGGAAGCCAACCAGCCGCCTAGCGCGTGAGGAGGAGTATTTTTATTTTAACACGCCTCCCACACGGCGAGGTATAAATAGCGGCGGACACCGGGAACCGACGCCCCCCCCCCCCCCTCTCCGTCCTTTACATGACAGAAAAATCTTCCGTTTGGACTTATTTGTGTTCTCCATGCAGCCTCGGGAGCCAACGAGAATGAGGAGCGCGTTTTCCGGGAGCGGATCGGCCCGCGGCGCCGCCAAGGTGCGGTGCGCCGGCGCGTCCATCAAGTTAACGGACACAAGTTCATGGCCACCTACCTGCGGCAGCCCACCTACTGCTCGCACTGCAGAGACTTCATCTGGTACACACACACCTCATGTTGTGTGTTTTAACGACAACACACTAACATTAATTTCTTTTTAATAGGGGCGTCCTGGGGAAGCAAGGCTACCAGTGTCAAGGTGAGTGCTTGTCTCACAACTCTTAAGCGACACCAAAAAAAATTATTCTTCCACCAGTCTGCACGTGCGTGGTCCATAAGCGCTGCCACGAGCTCATCATCACCAAGTGTGCCGGCATGAAGAAGCAGGAGGACACCCCGGAGGAGGTAAGCCAAGCCATGGTATGTCCTAAAGCACAGCCGGTGAGCTTTGTCTGGCTCCCCCTGCAGGTGGGCTCGCAGCGCTTCAGCGTCAACATGCCGCACAAGTTCAGCATCCACAACTACAAGGTGCCCACCTTCTGCGACCACTGCGGGTCACTACTGTGGGGCCTCCTGAGGCAGGGCCTTCAATGCAAGGGTGAGTTTTGTGAACATGTACATTTTGCCAGAGATCCAATTGCGTCAAATCTGTGCGCAGTGTGTAAGATGAACGTGCATAGGCGTTGCGAGAAGAACGTGGCCCCCAATTGCGGCGTGGACGCCCGAGGAATCGCCAAGGTCCTCTCCGACCTGGGAGTCACGCCCGATAAGATCTCCAACACGGCTCAGCGTCGCAGGAAGGTAAATCGGCAAAACTGAAGAAAGCGATTTGCTACATAAGCTTCATAAATGGCAAATCGAGGGCAGACCTAAAATACTCTGCCTCTGGGCAAAAAGCTCCAACATGCAGGAATTTTTCTTTTTTTTTTTTTTTTTTTTTTAACACTGCCATTACTTGTTTTCTGCAGTTGACGCCCGGGCAAGACACTCCCCAATCTCCTCCGGAGCTTTCGCAGACAGAGAACAGCTTCAGCCAGCCGGCTATCCCCACCTCGCCGTCCCAGCAGGGTAAATATCTAAGAACAGTTCATTTGATCCAAAAAAAAAAAAGGTCACATGATTCACACATACAACAAAGATGGAGTTTTTAGTATAAAAGCAAAGTTTGGCACTCCATGTGAACAACAAGTACGAGCGGCCCGCTGGAGAGCCAACCTGAGGAATTCTAACGCGCCGCCCACCGCCATTTGCTCGTCGCAGTTAGTCATCACCGCCTCACACTTTTCCTCACACAAGTTGACTCGGTTTGTTCTACAAAGTGTCTTCGCCGACGCCCTTAAAGAAAACTTTGTTGTTTCTTCATCGGTCTCGCCGTTGGATATTTTCGCAATTGTGATTGACGGGTCTCAAAATTTTGTCAAACAGATTTGGCGGAGTCGGATCGGCTACAGGACACGCTGTCACTGGACCAGCAGGGACCCCAGCACTCCTCCTCGTCCTCCTTGTCCTCCTCCGCCACCTCCACCACCTCGTTGTCCACCGGCTCGTCGTTGGGCGGCCGCGAGAACGGACAGAGCCAGAGGAAGACCCTCAAGGACTTCAACTTGATCAAGGTTCTCGGCAAAGGCAGCTTCGGCAAGGTTTGTTGGGGTTTTTTTTCTAGCGTGATCAGGTCTGGTGGTGGAGGGTGGTCCTATTGGTCTCCTGCTTTTAGGTGATGCTGGCGGAGCTGAAGGGGACGGAGGAGGTGTACGCCGTCAAGGTTCTGAAGAAGGACGTGATCCTGCAGGACGACGACGTGGACTGCACCATGACGGAGAAGCGCATCCTGGCTCTGGCCCGTCGACACCCCTACCTCACCCAGCTCTACTGCTGCTTCCAGACTCGAGTAGGACGCACCTTCACTTCGGACCAGCCCATGTGGCCTTGAAATCAAATAGTTTCAAAAATCCAATTTCAGAGTGTAATTGAATTTGACCAATTTTCTTTTTTTTTAATAACATTTTTTTAAAATCCAATTTCTGAGTTCAATTGAATTTTACCAATTTTATTTTTTATCTATTTTATCTAAGAATGTGACATTATTTAACAGCGATTGAAAAAAAAAAAAAAAGGCTCACAGATTCCTCCCTGGCAGGACCGCTTGTTCTTCGTCATGGAGTACGTGAACGGCGGCGACCTGATGTTCCAGATTCAGCGCTCGCGCAAGTTCGACGAGCCACGCTCGCGATTCTACGCCGCCGAAGTCACGTCGGCGCTCATGTTCCTGCACCGCAACGGCGTCATCTACAGGTCGGTGGCAAAATTGCATATTTGCAATCGCCCCCTCCTCGCCTAACAAATGCGTCGGCTTCGTTAGGGACTTGAAGCTGGACAACATCCTGCTGGACGCCGAGGGCCACTGCAAGCTTGCCGACTTCGGCATGTGCAAGGAGGGCATCATGAACGGCGTGACCACCACCACCTTCTGCGGCACACCTGACTACATCGCCCCTGAGGTGAACGCAGGCCACGCCCACAAATCCACCACAAATCATCCACAAATCTTGAAAAGTGCCTTTTTTTTTTTTTTAGATCCTGCAGGAGCTGGAGTACGGAGCTTCGGTGGACTGGTGGGCGCTGGGGGTCCTGATGTACGAGATGATGGCGGGCCAGCCGCCGTTTGAAGCTGACAACGAGGACGACCTGTTCGAGTCCATCTTGCACGACGACGTCCTCTACCCCGTGTGGCTCAGCAAGGAGGCCGTCTCCATCCTGCGAGCGGTACAAAAAAAAATTTAATCATAGAAGTAGGATTTGTTTTCGTTTTTTTTGTTTTCAATTACCGTGGCACCGGCACAAACGTTTCATTCACATTTCCTCACACCCACAGAAAGTGCACTTGACGCCATTTGGTGATGAGGTGTTAGAATTCACACAAAAAAGTCAGTCAGAGGTTGCGAACGCTAACAACGTGATCATAGAGCCGCAAATTGCTGTTGCTGCACTTGACGGACGCCGGGACAAAAGCGACGCCTGCTTTCAGCGGCGGGAAACCGGCGGCCCCCCGGCTGACCCGTCTCATTAGACGCCTCTTCGCACCATTATCGCCGCGAACGCGCTCGCGATTAACGCCTGGCCCGTTCTGTCCCCGCCATTTAGCAGATAGAAGAGATGAACGGGTTCCTCGTACGCCGTTAAACTCCTACTGGGAAATTTGTGGAACCTATTGTGTGTGTGTGAGCAGAGGCGGAAAATAAATACACACAAAATACATATTATTGTTTATGTGTGTAGTTCATGACCAAGAATCCGGCCAAGCGTCTGGGTTGCGTGGTGAGCCAAGGTTGCGAGGAGGCCATCAAGACGCACCCCTTCTTCCGTGAGATCGACTGGCTGCTGCTGGAGCAGAGGAAAGTGCGACCCCCCTTCAAGCCGCGCATTGTAAGCGACATATTTCATTTTGGCGCATTCACAAAGCTCCATCTGATTCAAATTTGTTCATGACAAAACAATGTATCGCTCCTCCACTAGATGGCAGAAGGTAATTGTATCCACATTTGGGTTTCCGTAGAAAACCAAGCGCGACGTGAACAACTTTGACCAGGACTTCACCAAGGAGGACCCCGTGCTCACGCCCACCGACGAGGCCATCATCCGGCAGATCAATCAGGAGGAGTTCAAGGACTTCTCCTACTGCGCCCCTGATGAGACTCACACCTAACACACACACAGAAACACACCCTTTTTGGCGCCGTGGTTACTTTCCATGCATTGTCGTCGTCGTTCTTGTCGTTGCCTGGATTTTATGATAAATATGCACATCCGCTTGAAAACACACAAACACATACACACACTTTAGACGGCTTCTTCCTCCCCGCAGAGCGCCTGTATACTGTACATATAAATCCAGATATTAGCCTGTGTCGCGTATTGTGTCGCTGTCGTCCGCAAGCTTGTTGCGCATGGACAAGCACCCCCCTGAAAGACCCCCGGTGTCTTTTAACGGCCCTCATTAGGGACCTGACTCCCCTCCGTTTTGTGCAATATAACCCTCTCTCATATCTTTCTATATGATATATTTTACGGCTTTTTATTTTGTAATCATTCCCGATTGGTCTGAATGACGCTTGTGTCCATCCAATGAATGTGCAGCTTACTCACAGGCTATTGAACTAATTACGACGAGCCGCCGTTTTGTCCCGAATGTACATTTTGGCTCGTGCGCGTGCGTGCCTGTGTGTGTGTGAGCGTTTCCACGGTTACCAGCAGTGTTCCCCCTGCTTCCCCTTGCAGCCAAACTGCTTGCTTTACTTTTTTCTTTTTTGAAATTATTATTATTGTAAAGTGTATTATCCGAGCGACATGTTTGTGTATATTACTCTTAACTATACTATTGTAGGTCTGTTACAGCCTGAGTGAAAGGACCAGCAGTTGAATTACCTCACATTTCCACCACCGATACAGTGGCGCAACTAATGCGCATGCCGAAAAGTCGCCACTGTACTCATCCACACACAAAACACGTATTTACACACGGACTGTTGTTGCGTGCACTGTAATTGGGAGCGGGGGCAAGGTTGGGGGGGGGGGGGGGGGGGGGCGGGGGGCGTGTGTGTGTGTGTGGATCTAGTGAAGCTTCGCGCAATCCAGGGATTAGCCTGATCCCGGTCACACTATCTTACATTGTGCCAAAAAGAAAGTACCGAAAACAAACCAATGTAGTGCGACGGCAGCCAGGCCCTGTCGTCTGTCTGCTGTCCGTCTGTCTGCTCTGACTCCAATAAAATGGCAAGAAGAAAAAAAAATGAATTGTTGTCAGCCCTCCTCCCGCATCCTTCCTTCCTTTTTTCGAGCTTGTGAGGCAGGTTCTGTTGCGTAGAGAGGGGAGGGGAACTGAGCGAAGGGGAGGGGGATGCGCTTTCTCCTCTGCATGACCTTTGAACTGCAGTTCAGTCGTTGCATTTTAATTGACTGACTGACTGACAGACGGACAAACTTGACGGCCGCAACGTGATGAGAGCTGACAAGGAGAGGAGAAGGTAAATTGATTTTTATATATTAGATCTTTATTTTTTTTAAATTGCATTTGCTTGTAATGATGAATTTACAAAGTTGATAAAAGTAACAAAAATAATTAACTAAATTTAGCATTTGTAAATTAGTCATTTATTTTCTCCCCAATATTTTTTCTTTTTAGGGGTGTGTAGGCTTTTTAGACGTTTCTTTCTTTCTGGCAGGGCGATCAGTCGCGAGGCAGCCAGGCGGAGGCGGCGAGTGGAGTCGGACATTTTTGGCGATTTGTGCCGCCTGCTACCGTTACAAGCGTCCATCAGAGATCACCTGGATAAACCGTCCGTCATCCGTCTGGCGCTCTGCTACATTCGACTCAAAACGCTGCTACAAAGTGACATGCTCTCAATACAAGTTTGAATTTTTTTTCCAACGTGCTCTTTCTGTGTGACTCATAAATACCGATATCATCTGTCGCAATCCACAGACAACTTGTACCTGTCACAGTTTTTGGATTTGAATGGCACGACAAAGGCTGCAGAGGAGACTGATATCTACCTAACCATCATGGAGGGATTTGTGATGGTCCTGTCCCTCGAGGGGGACATGATGTTCCTGTCCGACAACGTCAGCTGCTACCTAGGACTCACGGCGGTACAGTGCCCTCCACTCGTCCAATTTGCCCTTTGGAACAGACATATTTATTTTATATTTTATTTATTAATATTGGTATACTGCATTTGTATCATTTCATTTGATTATTGACTTTTGTTTGTATTCATAATTAGTTTTCCTTTTTTTCTTCTTTTGTGCCCGAAATAAACATATTTTAAAATTAGTACACACAGACACAAAGGTGAAAATGTCTATTAAAGATTTTTGTGACCCCCCCGCCCCCGCTCCCCTTTAGACTGAACTGATGGGCCACAACATTTTCGAGTTTACTCACCCGTATGACCACAAAGAAATCAAAAGTAATCTCCACCTAACTGAAGGTTTGTGAGAATTTGCGTGTATGTTTGAGGCAAGCACAGTTGATTCGTTATGAAATGAATTTGTTTGTTTAAGAGGAGTTTTGGAGCGACGCAAAACGGGACTTTGTGGTGAGGATTAAAAGCACCCTAAGCCTCCGAGGACAGAACACCAACATCAAGTCGGCCACGTGGAAGGTTGGGGAGTTATTTTTAAATTATATTTCAAGCGTTTCATTATTATTATTATTATTTTTATTCTTTGACATTTTTTCCTTTTGTAATTTTGGTGGCTTTTCTTTCTTTTTGCGACGGTAGGTGCTGCAGTGCCAGGGCCGAGCGAGAACTTGCGCCGGCCCCTTCCTGGCCTCCTGCCTTCTGCTCACCTGTCGTCCTCTGCCCGTGTCTCACACGCTCCTCTGCGCTCGCACCTTCAGCAGTCAGCACAGCATGGACATGAGGTTCACGCAGTGCGACCACAGGTGAGCGCAAACACTTGAAAAGATTTGATTTACCTTGATCTAATGGTGTGCGTTCGTGTGAAGCGTGTTGTCAATTTTAGGATACACTTCTCACGAGCTGGTGGGCCGCTCCATATATGAGCTTTGTCACACGCTGGACACGATCTGTTTGACCAAATATCACGTCGACTGTAAGTCATAAAGATGAAGCAGCATTGTTATTCCATGTTGTTTTTGAATTTTTTATTTTTTTGCAGTGTACTCAAAGAGCCAGTCAGTCAGCAGCCGCTACAGGATGCTAGTGAAGGGCGGCGGGTATGTGTGGGTGGAAAGCCACAGCGCCGTGGTACCGAGGGTCCGGACGTCCAAGTCCAGAAGCGGAGCCCCACAGCATCTTATGGTCCTCTGCGTCACCTACGTGCTAAGGTATATATTTTTGTACGCGACATTGAGGCAATATGACAATTTATTTATTTGTGCAACAGCGACGTGGAGGAGCCGTTCCTGCAGCTCTCCGTGGACCAATGATCGCAGCAGCTGAAGAACCGATCCAGCCTTTGGTCTTTCTCGGTTTGCAATCATTGCAATTTTCATACATGACATTTGGTAGAGCGTGTCTGTCTGACACTTGAAACTGATTGTTGATGCTTTTGATTGTGGTCGTCGATTATCTGGCCGCAGTGAGCGAGAGTGACGAAAGCGGCCCGTTTGACTCCTTCTTGACCTCTCCCTTTACTTCCTTTGGGGTTTCCTTTTGGGTCACTTGACACGTGGAGTGAGAGCAAAGGCGTCTGACATTGGCTATGCACACACGCGTGTGTAATGTGCAACGTGTGTCGATGGGGAGATGTGAGCAGACGCGAGGCGAAGCCGCAACTTCCTGAATGAAGACGCGCGGTAGGAGAGTTCTCGTGGGAACTTTTTCAACTTTTTACCTCTGGGCCCTCTCATGTGAAGACATACACACACACACAGTTTCAGTTCAACTGACTTTAGAGAAGACGTTCTCAGAATAAAATGCAGATGAATTGTAGTCATTTTTTAATTAAAATCGCAATATATTTTCTTGGACTAACTAACACTTAAGCTTAGGCAAGTTTTTTTAATTTTATTTGGGAGTCAACTAGAGTAAAGCCATGCAAGCAGCCTGGACTCGAACCCAAAATATCTGACCTGCGAGACAAACATGCTAACCACCCTTATTCAAAAGTATTCAAATAAATATTACTTCTACATTTTGTTTCTGCAACAAGTGGCTGTGACGTGTGGCTTTGCATGCAGAGCCTCACACTAATGCAACAGTGTAATATAGAAAACACTGGCGCCCTCTAGTGGACATTTGTTGTCAGTAAAAGGTCAAATGTATTGTAAAGCGATGACTCTTTCTATATTGAGACAAGTCATTTATTTTATATTAGCGCCACCGAGAAAAGTGGATCCACCGGGCAGTTGTGTATCTTCAGCCATCTAATAGAATAACTTATTTTTTTCTGACCAGTTGCTAGGCAACATGTTGACTTTTCAGCATTTAATGATCCCTTTAAAAGGGGTTGCCATGGAGATGCAATGCTTTTGTAGTCATAATAAAAAGGAAGGTGCATAATATATATTATTTGAATATATTACAATATTGTAACAATGATATTTTCCATGCAGTAATACACAATATTTAGCTTGGAAAAATATATTTTGGGCATTGAAGAATAATAAAACTAATCTAAATATTATGGACACATGATTCTTTGAGTTTCAATATATTAAATTAAATCAGAACAGTTTCCACCAGAGTTAAAAAAATCAGCTTGTAAGGAGATTTCAAGGTGACCCTGGCAGTTGTCCACGGCCCAGTCGCCCCCGTCGGCGTCTGTGTGTAGACTGCATTCTGTCAGTGTACCGAGAGCTGCAGCTTTTTTTTTTAGTCTGCATGTTAAGGTGGTAGGAAGCGGACGTTTCCACCCTCTCCTGCTGTTTCACGTCAAAGCAGCATGTGACCACTCACAACAGCCTCCCCCCCCCCCCCTATTGTGGTCATCAACATGGTGGGTGTTGTCGGGCTCTCAGCCAATGACACGGCCGCTGTTGCAGTCTTTGACATGGGGGGGCGGCATGGAGGTTATCTTTATTATCCTTTTATGATTTAAAATAAAGGACAGATATGACAATAGTTTCTTTTTGTTTTGTAAAGTGGACATTTATGGTGATAGATTAAATGACATAACATAATTTTTCTGTTTTGGATATAGAGTACCCAGTAAATATGGGCTGTTCCAGCAAATCTCTATTTCCATGGCAAACTATTTTGACTCAAACATACAGTGCAGTTTTTGCACAGATTGACTGTCTTTGTTTGTTCACCCCCAACGGTGGGTGCTTATCTTCCGTGCAGAGTCCACGGGTTTAAGTCCAGTCCGTAACATACGATTTCGGTGTGCGATTTTCATCCTATCGCTGCGGGCCGTATTAGGTCAAGCAGCACATATGTGTGAAGGAACACGCCATTGACAAGCTCTTACATAAGGCCACTGAGACTGGGGGAGCAGTCACATCCACTTCAGAACAATTAGTTTTTTCCATTTTCCAGTTGGGCCGATTTTCTCTTGACCAATCGATGGCTACGCTAAACTCTGTCTAGCTTTGCTCTCTCATGTGGTTGTTTTCTGAGGGAAAATAAAAAGTCGCGGCTGTCATTGAAGCCAATGCAAGCATACAGAGTGATGAAGTGAACTTGGCGACTTGCCTAGGGATCGGGACTGGCTGGGGAAGGGGTCTTACCCACAATGCCTTGTGAGTGATAGCTGAGTTGAGCAGGTCATCAGAGAACAGCTACTCACACTCCCCCACATCCCCTCCGTTCCTCCCTCCTCTCCCCGAAAGACCCTCGCTGCCCACTTTCCGACTTCTCCCAGCTGTCTCAAACCCTTCCAAGCCTCCCCACCCATCACTCAAATCACCAGTGACCTGTTGACCTCTCGCACACTGGCTTGCATGCACATGTTTCCTAGCCTGCCATGAACCCATATATTTTATATTTGCATGGATACTATGCAAATAAAAGTATCAGTTGTCAGATGTGAAAAATGCACATAAAACAAACAACTTATAACGTGCAAACACTAAAAATAATGCAGTTTCATTTGCGCCATACAGTCGGGAACGCGCACGGCCAACTGCGGTGCAAGCGGGAGCGCGCACGTCTGTCTGGATCCTCCTCCCACCGCTGCTTCCGCGTGCGCCCCTCGGAGCCTTCCTCAGCTGGCCTCCGGCTGCCTTTTAAAGTAAACACGCCCAGTATGTCACTTTTCACTCGCTCGGAGGTCCAGATACGGTGAGGAGCCTTCTTGGTCTCTCTGTCTCTCTCTTGCCTCCGTCGCTGTCGTCCACAGGACCACACATCCCGTACTCGGGTCGTCCTCGTCGCCTTTCCTCCACTCTCGCCGCGGCCATGTATCGCTACTTTGGAGAGCTATTGAGCCGCTCGGCGGGCAGCGCGCTGGCCTCGGGCTGCGTGGACTCCGCTCTTCCGGCGTCCGCTTCCCTACTGCGTGTTCGCCGCTACGCCGACGCGGCGAGCGAAAATCAGGCGGACGACCCCAACTTCTTCCGCATGGTGGAGGGCTTCTTCGACCGCGGCGCCGCCATCGTGGAGGACAAGCTGGTGGAGGACCTGCGCACCCGCGAGACCCCCGAGCAGAAGCGGCACCGCGTGCGAGGGATCCTGCGCATCATTAAGCCCTGCAACCACGTCCTCAGTGTGTCGTTTCCCATCAAGCGAGACAACGGCGAGTGGGAGGTGGTGGAGGGATACCGTGCCCAGCACAGCCAGCACCGGACGCCCTGCAAGGGAGGTGAGCGCTGGAGGAACCCCCGATGACAGCTAGCGGGTTAGCCTAGCATTCCATTAGCATTAGTTAGCGGTTTTCGAGCTAGTCACCCAGCAACCTCTCTCTTTTTCTTTTATCCTACAAATAATGACGTGTCACTGTTGGCAGTCGCACTTTCACCTAAAACTCACATTTTAATAATATTTTCGCTCACCTGCTAAAACTTCTGTATGCTAGTAGCTCACATCTGGTTATAGTTAAACCACTTAGCCTCTAATTCCACTAAAACTTTGATTTACAGGTGTTTCAAGTCCACATATTCCTGCAAATTCACATCTTTGTATTACCTATCCTCCATAATTTGTTAACTTGTGTTAACTTCAAATACTCCGACCACTGTCATTGAATACAGTTGAGATATTGACTTCAAATTGAGGAGATATTCCCTTGTTTTGTGATAAAGCGATCAAAGTATTGTCTTGCCCTTCTCTAGAGGGATCCCTTTGCCATTGAATCAACTCTGGAGTGAGTTAAAGAGACTAAAAGTAGTGCTTTTCTGCCATCATACTCATTTCTGAACTTTAATGCCAAAACTCAAATCAATCTGCAGGGCCACAAAATGGCTTCCAAGCCGACTTTGGACATCACTCTTGCGCCTTTGACACTGTTATGTTTGCGTGATGTCGTGCCTTTGACACTTAAGTTCAAGACCTCATCTATGAAGGTGCATGCAGCCTCCTCCCCCGTGCAAAGAATTCTGGGTAGTTTGACATGAGCGTGGGCGGGATGTGATGTATGGCGAAAGCGCCTGGGAGTGTCGACGCACTTCAGGAGGGAGGGACTTTGGTTGTTTTCCCAGGCATTCCCATTTGGCTGTGGGCGTCGTAGTAAGAAGACGCATGCCAACATGGTGGCCGTTGTTGCTGTTAACACTCCCGCACCTGCTGGATGCAGGAACTATTCTGGGGCAGCCGTATTTCTTCCTTGCTCAGCTGGTTTCTCTCTAAAGGCGGCTTAAGGCAATGATGTCACTGACGGCGATTTGAATCCTCTCTGGAGTCAGCAAGAACTGAGTGGGTTTAATGATTAATGCGTCACAAAGACCCTTTTGCACCCTAGAGTTCAAAGTTTTTGGCCACGCCCCTTTTTCAAGGGCGCCTTTGACGCATGTGAGTTCACTGGTTACACCGGACTGCAGTGAACCCCGTTGCAGTTGACGCACACCCCTTAAAAATATTGATTGCTTGACACCAATGATTACTTTCCTATTATCCAAGGCTTTGGTGCCATCTAATGGCGTCTTTCGTCATTACATAAAGAACTCCAAACTTGCTTTTTTTTAATTCCAACTATATTTCAATTTGGCATGATTAAACTTCTAACAGAATTTTAAAATTCCTGTAATTTTGCAACAGTTTATAAAAATAAAAACATTCCTTGTAGTCAAATATCAACTTGTGTTGTACAAAGTACTTAGATTTTCTGCCGCGGTTGCTAGGCGGGGATGTAGGGGGGGGGGGCTTGATGGTTTCCCCGCGGCTTGTCTTCCACAAGCTTTGGATTGTCCTCCCTGGCTCGTGGTGGCTCAGCTGATTTTTTTGAAAGGCATGATTATGCCTTGAGTTTTTTCCTCGCCCTCGATTTAATTTTGTTTGTGAATCATGTGGAAAGTTCTGAGGGTAAGAAGAACTGCCGCTCATGTCTGCTCGAGACAACCCCCCCCCCCCCCCCCCCCCACATCTGCTGGATGAGCAGTACGAGTGTTTTACAGCCGCCGTAAAACTGACTGAGCCGTGATTGGCTCTTCTGGATGCTCATTGAGAGGATGAAGCGTTTAGCTGAGACAAACACTTTACTCAAATTACCTTTGTCATTTCTGCTGGGGCATGTTTGGTGGTTTTGTACTGGTCGCCATAGTAACACACCATTTGTTTTTTTTGGGTGTTTTTTTTTTTTAGGTATCCGTTACAGCACCGAGGTGTCTGTGGATGAGGTGAAAGCTCTGGCCTCCTTGATGACGTACAAATGTGCTGTTGTGGGTACGTTTCAGGAGTGTCTTCTTCTTGAGTTACTTTTTGGAAGTATTGTAAGGGAGCCAAGACTTGAGCCAACCAAGCTGTTCCCTTTTGCCAGATGTGCCGTTCGGAGGGGCCAAAGCTGGAGTCAAGATCAACCCCAGGAATTACTCTGTGAGTCATATTTCACCACATAGCATATAATTTGGAACCAAAGGACGGCTTATGAGTCATATGAGGAAGCGACGCCTCACGAGACATCCTGCTTTCCCCCTTGCGTACCTCAAAATAATGTCAATATTTGCCTTTTGGCTCGGCAGGACAACGAGCTGGAGAAGATCACCAGGAGATTCACCATCGAGCTGGCCAAGAAGGGCTTCATCGGTGAGCTTGAACGTTTTGGAGATGCCGTCATGTCTCATTTGCCGAGTTCCCCCAAATCAGTTCATAAATAGCAGCCTACAAAACTCAGCACGAACATCCCACCCCTCCCCCCCTTCATTATTTTTCTTGCAACCCCGCCCAAAGTTTTCTGGAACATTTTTTACCATTAGCCGAGGTTTGAACTTTGAAAGCTGATGTTTTGAATATTCCACCCGGTATTTGTGAAAAAGGTTGTCCAGCTTAATTTGAAGTGCCCTAATCTCCGTGCCCCCACCAGGACCCGGCATCGACGTCCCGGCTCCCGACATGAGCACAGGCGAGCGGGAAATGTCCTGGATCGCCGACACGTACGCCAACACCATCGCGCACACGGTTAGTTGCCAAGCCGCTTCGGGCTCAGGCCTGCCTTCGGCACGATGGCTCTTTTTTTCCTTTTTGGAGGGGGAGAGGGGCAGCTAAACAAGAAGCAAAGTGGAAGAAGTGAGTCACTCCGAACCACCAGCTTCCTGTGCCTCTCCCTTCCCGCCAGAGCAAACATTCCTTTTCTCTCTCATGAAAGCAAGCAAGAAGTCTTTCAGAGAGAAAGGCCTCCTTGTTTGTCCATGATGGATTAATGAAGCAATATTAAAACGCCCAAGTTGGACACAACATTAGGTACAGCACCATAAAGGCGATAAGGCTTGGCGTTCAAAGATTTCGGATGAGGGTTAGGCTTTCAAATCATTGGTAAGTTTTGAAGAAAAAAAAAAATTGAATCCAGTTTGACTTTTTCTTTTTGTTGCTATGACCAGGACATCAACGCCCACGCCTGCGTGACGGGCAAGCCCATCAGCCAGGGCGGCATCCACGGCCGCATCTCAGCCACCGGCCGCGGAGTCTTCCACGGCATCGAGAACTTCATCAATGAGGCCTCCTACATGAGCATGCTGGGACTGACGCCCGGCTTCAAGGACAAGACCTTCATCATCCAGGTGACCGCATGCGATGATGATGATGATGAAGACGAAGGCTTTAGACAGGCGCCGCAATCTGAAAATTGATTTGATTTTGATGGAGGAGGAAGCAGGCCAGCCAGTCAGATGATGCACTCAAGATGAAGATGAGAGCCAGCGAGTGTAGCAGCTTGCTGGAGACATTGCGGATCAAAAGCTTAATCCCTCTAAAAGTGTTTTGTGTGGGGATTGCGGCGGGCACAAATGACTTCTTCCTGGAGGTTTAGCCGGCTGAGAATTAAGCTTTGCCGCTTTCGCTTGTAATCATCCTCCTTACATTCGTGCCACCATTTCTTTTTTTTAAATCATTTTTACTAATGATGGAGGCTACAGGTGTCATGTTACATTAAATTAAGTTGTGGCGTGCGTGTTTTTCAGGGCTTTGGCAACGTGGGTCTGCACTCCATGAGGTACCTGCACAGGTACGGCGCCAAGTGCGTGGGCATCGGCGAGATCGACGGCGCCATCTACAACCCGGAAGGCATCGACCCCAAGCAGCTGGAGGACTACAAACTGGTGCGGCCCGTCTTGTTTTCACGACAACCTGACCTCCGCTTTAATATTTTTGTTTTGGTGGATCCGCCCAACAGCAACACGGTACCATCGTGGGCTTCCCAGGTGCCAAACCCTACGAGGAGAACATTCTGGAAGCCGACTGCCACATCTTGATCCCGGCCGCCGGCGAGAAGCAGCTGAAGCGCCACAATGCCCCCAAGATTAAGGCCAAGGTAGGAGACAAGAGCTTGATAGTGTGATAGAGTGTGATAAATAAGCTTTTTGATTTTTAGTAAATTTGATGTGACTTTTTTCTCAGGATTCTAAATTATGATGAGTGCAAACATTGTGTTCTTTGTCCAGATTATCGCCGAGGGCGCCAACGGTCCCACCACCCCTGAAGCCGATAAAATTTTCCTGGCTAACAAAGTCATGGTCATCCCTGTAAGTGATAGAAAAACTAAATCTTCAATAATGTGAAAGAAGACTTTTGACGGTCCCGCCTCCCGCAGGACATGTACCTGAACGCCGGCGGTGTGACCGTGTCCTATTTCGAGTGGCTGAAGAATCTCAACCACGTTAGCTACGGACGTCTGACCTTCAAATACGAGCGGGACTCCAACTACCACCTGCTCAGTAAGTACAAGATGCAAACGAATGCAATTCTCCTTTGTGACTGCGCCGAATAAAATACTTTGCGTCCTCCAGTGTCCGTGCAGGAGAGTCTGGAGAGGAAATTTGGCAAGCAGGGCGGACCCATCCCCATCGTGCCCACCGCCGACTTCCAGGCTAGAGTTGCTGTGAGTAGATCCGACTTGTCAGAAGCGCGCATCACTTTGGTTGCCTACACAAATGGCGTTTTCATTCACTTTGACTGGTTTGGATTCCAGGGTGCCTCCGAGAAGGACATCGTTCACTCCGGCTTGGCCTACACCATGGAGAGATCCGCCAGGGTAAGCCATCATACACGACATACATACAGAAAACATTACATTCATTGAAATTTCCAAAAATCTTTATCTCAAAGTCTGATTCAGGAAGAAAAAGAATAATCCTAATTCCAGATGCATGTTTTTCCATTGCCCAGCTATGACGTCATCTTGTGCTTTATGCACAGCAGTGATTTTTGTAGGTAGTGTATCACTAATGCTACGAGGGCTCCCTCTAGTGGTATGATAAGAATCTCTGAATTTAATGTTGAAAACAGCACACTAACATTTGATAAGTGCAGTTCGGTTGTATTGAATTTAATTCAGAATAATTCATCTTCAGCTTCTTTTCCATTTTAATGAGGTCAATTTATTTCCTGATTTTCAGCAAATCATGCGCACGGCCAGCAAGTACAACCTCGGCCTGGACCTGCGGACGGCCGCCTACGTCAACGCCATCGAGAAGGTGTTCAAGGTGTACAACGAGGCCGGCCTTACTTTCACCTAAACGCGTCCCTCGCCCGTCCGTCCGCTTTTCCCCCCTTCCCTCTCCCGTTAAACAGCCTTGAGAACATATCTGCGTCGTCGTCGTTTACCCGCCTTCACACGTAAGAAAAAGCAGACAGTTCCGCATTGCCACAGAACAAACTACTGTATATTGGCGGTCAATTTGTTCACTGTAGTTTATAGGCCGCCTTGCTGTGACGAGCACTGCAGATGCCTTAATGCTGAAAAAAAGGGATTTAATTAATATCACAATAAAAGAAATGTTATCAAGGATCATTGGCTAAGTTTCCCACCGTTATTATTTGAAAGGTTCAGTTGGAGCTTTTTGTTTCCCCAGTTAAGTTCTGTAAAGCAGCTTTTCCTCAGGGCAAGAAAGATCCTCCCCATTTGCAGTCCTTCCCCTGCTCCTATTTTAACCGTCCATCTCAATTTCAAGTTATTTTGAAGGGAATTATTTTTTTCCCCTTTTTTGGGGGGGGAAACAATAAAATAGCTTCAAATAATGCTTTTGAGGAGTCTTTGAGTGAATGTGGAACTATAGTAACCATTAAAAGAAATATTTG
Organism: Syngnathus scovelli; assembly: GCF_024217435.2. Classification (NCBI taxonomy): domain Eukaryota; kingdom Metazoa; phylum Chordata; class Actinopteri; order Syngnathiformes; family Syngnathidae; genus Syngnathus; species Syngnathus scovelli. The sequence continues at coordinate 8,426,281 of NC_090867.1, forward strand.
CTTACCACAATTTGGGTATCATTTTGAGGGTTCACCACAAAGGATGCAGAATAATTTCTGTGATTTTTATTATTTAAATGTATGAGTGTATTTTCTTGCAGCTTTTTCCAAAGAATATGGTAAGTCAAAAGTATGAGCTCTACAATTTGTAAAATCAATTTTCAGACAACCTAAAACATGAAGATATTTATGTGTAATTTAGGAGCATGATGCGGGTTTAATTTTTTTGGGGGGCTAGCCCTGCTTTAATGACACCAACCAAACTGTTCTACCTGTACAAAATGTTACAAAGGGTTGGAGAATTTACAGTACATTTCCATGGGAGGTTAGAAGTTATGGTCAACAGGATTTTTTGGATGAAAGTAGAATTGTGTTCATAATTGTGTCTCCTTGCCCACATGCGTTGGCATTACAGTACTTTAATTGCTCCATATTTTTTGAACTCGTGGGATCATACTTAAAGCATAAAAAAAAAAAACAAGCAATAACAAAAAGCACTCTTCAGTCAAATATTAACTAGTAGGAACAAACAGCAACAATCTGCCAGTAAACTACCCCAGTTGCCACAAGAGGGCGACAAAACACTTGTTTAGACAAAGCCTAACTTTTAACAGTTCCTTCAAACCAAGTTTTGTGAATAACACCCTTTCTAAATTTAAGTTCCTTATTAATGAACCATTTCAGTTTTCTACATTCAAATTTGAGTCACATTTCCTCCCACAAATTCCTGTTCCATGAAAAGTGTCAACTTAAATTCCTGGAATTTTGTGACCATAATAAGTGAAAGAATGAAAGTAGTAGTGGTACAGCTTTAAGAAAGTTTTACATTCAAATCTGGGGAAAGAACATCTCGGGCAAAAGCACAAGGTAGGCCTTCTCCAACACTGTTCCATCAGCAAGCGTCGCCTCCGTGGCTTAATTTATCTGTTGTAGAACTGCGAGGTGACCCAGGCCAGCCCCCACTTGAGGTTGGTGAGCATGAACTTGAGCGCCTTGGTCCATTGCTCCTCCGAGTTGAATTGAGTCTTGATGGAGTACGAGCCTCCGCTGCCGCCCGTGTCCTCAATCTTGCCCTTCTCCACGTCCATCCTGTCACACACACACACAGATTGCGTAAGTGCAAATTTTTTTTTTTATTTATTTCAACAGACATGGCACCGCTTTAGTGAGTGATAGTTTTTAATTTATTATATGGCAGCTATGATTAACTAACCTGTACGGAAGACAGAAGCCAGTGTCGCCTTTTTCCACCTCATCTTTGAACTGCTGTACGCAGTCCAGGAAGGCCACCATAGCGTGGTCAAACTTATTGTCCCAGAAAAACCTCAGGCCCCCCGAACAGTACAAGGGAAGTTCCTGGAGAGAAAAGAAGTTAAGAGCGTGAACCGGGAGGAACATTTTATATTGTCGATTACCTTTGATTTGTCTATAAGGGACTCCAAGTAGGAATGATTTCCATAGGGCACCAGGCGATACCTGAGAGAAAACAGATGGCTAAAATTTAATTAAAAATGTGTCAATTAATTTGCTGTTAATAAGAAATAATAGTAATGGCTACTTTTTGGATTTGCATTATTATTATTAGTCGAGCCTGACCTCTGAAAGCGCAGCCCCATCTTGTTGGCCAGCGCGTGCAACAGCAGCACCGTCTGCCCCCAGGCCGCGTTGATCTCGTTCCACTCCACTGGCACGCTGGGAAGTCGACCCAGACGAAAGTTGTTGATGGTGCCGAACTGGCCGCTGTGCCTGGACGGGACGAAACCATTCAAACGTTAACGTGTTGTGAATGCGACATCTCATATGACGGACCCACCAGATGTGAAAAGTGGCGTTGAAGACGTTTGTCTTCTTGAGTCGATCCAGTTGGATCTGGCAGTACCGCATCTGGTTGTCGACGCTCTTCAGCTCGTCGTCCAGCTCCAGCTGTTGACGTTTGAACTCGCTGTACTCCTTCTGGTACCTGACACACAAAGTACACCTTGAAAAACATCTCTAAGGACAAATGCTGATCAAAATGGCTACTGACTGCAGCTCCTCCGTCTCTAATTGCTGGGCCTGCCCCCGGCTCTGCGTCAGCTCCTGGGCCACGGCTGCGCGTTGCTCCTCCACGGCCTCCAGCTGCTGCACGAGCGCTGCTTCTTCCTCCTTCAGATGCTCGAGCTCGCCCAGCAGCGTCTCCTCATCCTCCACTGGCAGCTGCGACAGGAGCTCCAGGCACTGCCTGAACGCACCGCACAAAAGTTCAGAAGGTGTCCAATTTTGGCGAGACCTCATGTCATCATCACTCACTTGTAATTCTGACATTCATTCTCGGTAATGTTGAGCTGCGTGTCCAGGTGGTCCAAAAGCGTGTCTGTGCATTCCTCGCAAAGCGGGTGGTCCACATCCGTCTGACCGGACATGATGTCAAACAGATCGCTCGTCACCTGCCGCCACAAATACGATCATCAAAATCAGCACACATCATCCTTTCATTTGATTGTCTTGCAGGGGGGTCACCTTGAGTCTACGGCTTAGGTTTTCCATGGTGCCTCCATCTGAAGTGTCTCCGATCAGAGTGAAGCTGTTGGCGCTCTCTGTCGACATCATCCTGCTAACAAGGCCGGCAAAATAGTAAGTCTATATCTAAATATACATTTAGCTTCATACTCATTTAACACCAACTATATCAAATTTTTTATTTTAAACTAAACGCTCACCGTGCAGGGGGGATGTATTTCCTTGACACGCCATCTTGCTTATTTTCTGCAAAAGTCTCCTGAAATGCATTTGAATTAATTGTAAAGATTACGGGAGAGTACATTTAAAGGTGCATTTACCTCTGTTGTGTCTCCGTCACCACATTCCGCATGTTTGCTTGGGGTTACAGTCACCAGTGGAGCTAAAATGAGTCATGGAGAAGCATTATTTTTGGAACTTAAAAGCATGGGAACCTCTGCTTTGCATATTTGTATTTAATAATCCATACCAATCAGTTCGTGGATGGTGACCCGGTCCAGTACATTGAAGGACGTGTCCAGCTTGAGAGGTTGGCAGCACCGCTGACAAACAAAGCTAACCTGCATCGTCGTGCTCGATGTCTTGGAGCCCTCCATCACTCACTACAGGTATATAAAAAAGAAAAAAAAATAAGATTGCAATCAGTGTCACAATGGTGAGTTTTCTGCATTAGATCGTTGCTGAATTATTCCCAAACCCGTGCTAAAGTTAACTTGTGGCTAATGGCTATATGCTAGTTAAATCAATAAAGATGTGTGATTACCTTGAATCTATTTAAATTCATATAACACTCCTTTGGTGCAGACACCGCATAATAATTTTGACGATAACACTGCTGGAATAACAAATAAATATAAAATCAATTTATATGACCGTCGCGCTTCCACTTCCGTGTTGATGTTTACGTCTTCTTCTTCTTCGTTTCGTAAAAATGCTGACGAGAGTAAGTGCGTCCACTACTGGTGGAATGATACAGATTCAAGAGGAAAAGCGAAATAAAGGTGGGTTAAAATTAAGTGCATATGGACTTTTTAAAATAATTTATTTGAAGTAGTATTGAAGGAAGTGAGGTTGTACAAAAGGAAGGGAGTACAAAGCGCTAACAACATAACCCATATAAGTAGATGAAAAGTTTGAGTGTTTGGTTTGTACTGCAATAAAGTCATTATAATGTATTAATTTTATAACATTCTGATGGGAAACCACGGCGTTCACCAATCAAAGCAAACGTCGGTTCTTTGTAAGGAAAAAAATGCGGTAATAGTGAGACGGCAATGACGACATTAGCAGCAATCGAGTAGTGTTCCAAACCAGTTTACATTTGACTTATAAGTAAACGCTTTAGTCTACTGAATACAAATAATTATATATTTCTCTGCATTACCCACAATATTAATATTTTTATTATTTTATTTTTACTGTTGCTTGCTTTAGCGATTAAATGTTGCAGTTCTATCCTCCCACCAATAGATGGGAGGCGCGAGCCCAAACAGAAAGCCGCCATTCAACAAATAACCGAAGAAGTTCGCGGGAAAACCCAAGTCCGTGAAAGCGGAAGAGTGGAAAAAAGCAGGTAAAATGGTCACAAAATGTCTGTTAACTATAAAAAGGCGACATATTCTATAATTCCTTATTGTCTTTTACTGTCATGGTGGTGTAATTCTCAATATTTTGTATCGTTAAAGTTGTCAAGCTATCGCCACACTCTTATTTAATCACCTATGACGACTGACATGGATCAAATGTGTTCTTGTTTATTGAAATGCTGCTGACATCTTGTAGAAATGTATTTAATGTTCGTTTTGTTACGCTTAGATTTAAAAGAAAAAACAAGAAATCGACTTCATGGCACCACCCAAAGACAGCGAAGTCAAAAGAGGCATAGCTGCTCTGTGGGAGACTCTGCAGTGCCCCATATGGTAATTTATATTCCATCAAACATTTGTAATAAAAAAATCAAAGTATTCTAAATGTTTATATCCTTCATATATAGTTTAGATTTGTTGACTCAACCTGTTTCCACCAAGTGCGACCATCAGTTTTGCAAGTAAGAATAATTTCATATCATTTCCACAACAGTAAAATTGGTTTTGTAGTACTAACTGTTAATTAACTTAATGATATATCCTTTAATCCTTACATCAATGCCTATTCAAAATTATTAGAGCAACTGATTTTTCTTGACCGCTGTAGGTTTTGTATGCTGAAGTTATTGGAAAACTCCAAGCAAAACCGAGCCAACTGCCCAGTGTGTAAAGAAAAGATAACCAAAAGGTTGGCCATATTCACAATGTCATTTTAGATGAACTAGTCTCCTTTGCACAAAATTATTATTAACACAAAGGTCTGTGTTTAGTCCTGAATCTTTTTAATAGGGAAACATGGCTTCTAAAAGTGCCTCAAAATGTTACTTTTTCTTTCACACAGAAGTTTGCAAGAGAGTCCGGGTTTTCAGAGACTCGTGACAGGACTGCAAGACATAATCCAGGCCTATGAGCACGACACTGGCACAAACTGTAAGTTAGGTGAGTCAATTCAAACGGAGAGCCCTGAATAACTTTCATTTTCTCCATTCAGACTTCACTGGACTGGCCCAGGAAGGAAGGCGATCGACGTGAGTGTGATTGCAAGTCTTGCAAGTGATTCGAGTTGTCACTTGTCTCCTGACTGCTGTTTCATTCCAAGCAGGGTCAATGATGACAAACACGATGATGGGACCCCCAACAATGTGGAGGGTGTCGTAAAGCCTCTTCCGAGTTCTCATTCATCAAGTATAGCAGGTAAAAGGCTTGGTTGGTGGTAGGCAAACGTTGGACATGCTCACACTATGATAGACCAAAGTGCTTGAAATGTATGGGTCCTCTCATTCAGGAAGTATTTTTTTGTCTTCAGCTCTCAATGGATTTGCAAGAGTGATGGGATTCGGGGATTCCACTACTTTGATGACAGAAGATCAATTTCAAAGCCACTCTGTTCATATGTCACAATCAATTGACTCGATTCCGGCATCAGGACTCGCTACTGGTGAGAAAAGACAAAAGGACCAAGTTGTTTTGGAAAATCAACCTCTCACGCAGTCCTTTGCAAAAGAACAAATAGAGGAGGAGCCTCAGATCTTTGAGAGGAGGAAGAGGAAAAGTAAGAAGAGGGTTGCAGAGTGGCTCCTGAAGGTTCCTGCTGAGAAGAGCCTTGAGTTGGAGGAACCAGCAGAGGTTGCCCACCTTTCTGACGATTCCGACAGTGCCGCATCTGACAAGAAGGAGCAGATTGCCAAAACGGTTGAGGAACAAGTCTTTGGGTTCACCTACAGACGAAAGCAAAGAGATAAACGTAGCTCCGGTGGCAAACTGCTATCGCACACAAAAAGGCTATCCAAGAAGAAAAACATAACCAGCCTTGAAGAGAAACTTGTAGACCTGGAAGACCCTGCAACGATGGATGTCTCAGAAGAACCAGGAAATTGTGAGAATCACAAGAAGGATCTGGACAACCCTCCAGAAAATGCTGAGATGACAAGCTTTGGCACCTTCCAGCCTGAACGCACGCCAACGAGGTTGCGTAGCTCTTTGCGGCAGGTCGACTCCGATTTGCAGGCCAAAGCGGAGACGGAAAATTACGCTCCGAAGAAAGACAAGCGTCGAGCCCCTCCGGAGAGAGGCAAGTCGACCCGGGCTGTCAAACCCCTTGTCCTTGTCGGAGTTCACGAGGGAAATGACGTCACTAAGTGTTCTCTTCCGACGGAGGCTGTTCAGGTTCATATCGAGAACTACCCGAGCAGCGAGGACCAGGAAGCGGCAGTCACGACGGGCACCAGGAGATCCAAGAGACTTCGCAAGTCTTCCCAGAACGTCCGGCAGCCATCTCCCAAAAAAGCTGCAACTCGCCAGCGGACGCAAACGCAAGGAGAGGACGTTAAAGAAGGCGCTACATCGGATCCTCGGGATGCAAACGCTTGCAAAAGTAACGGTTGCGTATATGCCAAAGACATCTGTGGCATTGAAAACATGGAGATCTCCCATCTGGAGAGTCATGTTGAGGGTCCACCCACTGAAAACCAAGTGGATTCAGATTGTGACCCTGCTCAGGTTCCAGGTTCTGAAAGTCTATTTGGGACAGCTCCGGAAGATCCAGCTCCACCTTTGATTCCGAGCGCCAAGATGGAAACGGAGGACTGCAACGACAGCGAGGTGGACACTGCCCAACTCCTAAGAACCTTCAAGGCCACCAAAAGGAGGTCGTTCCACCTCGGTCCATCGAGTGGGAAGAAGAGGCGGAGTGAGGATGAAGAACCTGTGCACAGCCCGGAGAAACGCAACCTTACGAGATCAAGAACCCAGCGTGCCAAACAGCAGACCACACCGAGATCGGACATCACTGGCATGTCAATTTGTAGCAATTTAATCCCCCCAACCGATTCACCCGCCAAGAAAATGGACGCCGAAGGGGTGGCCGCTCCCGTTCCTCTCGGGAGTAGCGTCAGCAGTGCCCTCAGCCAGCAAAAAGTGCCATCTCATGAAACGGAAAGCCCTCTCCCGACCTTCATACCTCAAGTCGTGGATTCTGGACTCCATTTTCATAAGCACCAGGAGTTTCCAGAGAGTTCGTTTGAATCCGCCCCCAAGGAGGACATCGGGAACCTGGCTGAGGACCCCGCCGCCATCGGAAACGGTTCAGCAAGGACATCCCAGCATCTCTTAAATGCCGACTGCTCCTTGACTCCGGACGGCCTCTTAGACCAGCCGGGTCACGGAACCCAGTCGTCCGTCCGGAGCAACCCCATCCGCAACACGAGAAGGCGGGCCCAAAGGCTGCAGCACTCATGGGAGTCACTGAGCAGCTGCGATGAGGAGGTGCCCACTTGGACGCAAATATTACAAGAGGCCACCCACCACCCTCAGGACGACGCTGATCTGGACGCCACTCAAGCTAACCAACGTGAGGCTGATGACGTCGAAGTGCGCTGCCAGAGTCCAGACGGCGTTACCGCCAGCCAAGCCTCCGTTGACTTGTTTGACTCTCCAAATAAGTGTAAGATGCAGTTTGTGTTTCGATCAGTTCAATTCTAGAGAGAAGCTCACTAACCATTATTTTAATCATTCCTTAATCTATTCTTTTTTAATCAATCGAAAAAAATCTCTAATCTACAAAAATGGATCATTAACATATAATTTTCCCCATATTTGTGAATGTTATTTTCATTTTTATGACCTCTTTGTAGCCGACCTGCCAGCAAACGATGCAAGCGTGCCTGCCGAGTTGTCGCAGTTCGGAAGCGAGGTTCTTGTCACACAGGTAAAAAGATTTACATTTCCAATTTTAATGTATTAACAGTGTCAGTCAACTTTCTCTATGTGCATTATCATAATATCCAGCAGAGGGCAGCATACTCCTTGTCTTTAACGCAACTGTCATTTCCAGAATGACTGATGACTTTGCTTTGTTTGGGGGGGCAAAAAATCCCTCTCAGCAAGTTTTAAATTGCATTTTATTTACATGGGCCGCAGAGGAGATGATGCTTGTTCTCCTCATCCATCATCCTGCATTCGCCCTTTTATCTGCTCACTGTCACGCCTCACTACATTTTTCCTTCATATCTTACTATATTGCCTAAAACACACTTTTACTTATCTATCCCTCCACTCTACTGACAAAGTAAAGCATGAGCAACAATAACAAAAAAGCACCCGGGAAACTTTCTGACATTTGTCATACGCTTCCGCCCTCGCCGATTGACACTCAAAATTGCGCACGAGTTGCATTCTGAGCTTTTCTTTCTTCACCACTAACTTTCGTTCAATCCATTGTAATGTCTCATTTTCCTCCCTTTGGTCAGCAAAAGGTGGAGATGAAGAACGAGCTGGTGAGGCTGGAGAAGTTGATGGCGCTGGTAACCGAGGTCCTCCAGGAGAAGGAGGCCAGTTCGCCTGCGTGTAAGCTGATCACACCGCTTCGAGACTTCAGTGGTGGACTTGTTCTTCTTAGATCATATTTGATTTATTTTTGTGGTATTCATTAGGCTCAGGCGTGCAGAAATCGGGTCCACGTGACCCGAACGCAAGGGGTGATCCAGACAGGTTAGTCAGGCGGGTCCTTTCGGGATATGAAACATTGCAGCTTGCCTTGAACAAAATATTTTTAATATTACATTCACACCATGTCGTGCTTTGTTGAGCAGCAGACTCCAAGTATCCCGCGAGTCGGTTATTATTCTCTCCAATAACGTCATTATTCTTATGCATTATTATTTTGCAGGAAAGACCTCGCAGAAGGTGCAGAGGAGCCCATAAGAGAACGGCTGCTTCAGTCCGCCGTCCAGATGTGTAAGGATGTTGCTCCATCTTACATCCCGGTGCTCATTATTATGACTCACTGAGCTTTTCCATTTTCCTGCTTAGCGCCGCCACCTTCGCCACGCTCAGGACCAGCTGGGGAAAGCACGGCTGATTCAAATCCATCCTCCAGCAACAAGGAGAACAAGACTCCCGAGAGAAACGGAGCTAAAATGGTGCTGGTGCCGTCTGGTTTGGGGCCCGCCGAGCAGGTGCGTGTTCATCGGTCGAGACGGCAATTATCCAGCTTAATGGTCAAAGTGGTTGCCGAGGGACGGGCAGCGTGCGCCTGTCATGCCTGTCCGTTTTGCAGGTGGCCATGCGGAGGTTTGCCAGGAAGGTGGGCGCTGGTGTGGTTTCCCAGGTGACCGCGGAAGTGACGCACGTCGTCATGTGCACAGGTAGGCCCGGACACGTCAGGGTAACAATGCAACCATTTTTTCGAACGTCTTAAACCCTTAGCGCATTTTAGCTTCAGTTTGGAATTTCACCAATTAACTTTTTATGAGTAGTCTGGAATTTAGTATATGGTACCCGCAAAACCGCGCTTGGTATTTGGCTGGTCCTTTGGATTGAGCAATCCAAGCAAGCTTTCGAGTTTGGGGGAGGAAAGAACATTTTCATTCTGCAACAGCACTTTGCTGTTTTGCACGGCTCCTTAACACGAGTCTCTCGGAGATAAGCCCCCGACCTCATTCTCTTGCTCGTTGTTAATTACCCTTCCTGATAGATTATTTTTAATTCTCTGTTTCCAAAGCGGCACTTTTCAACAAGGCCTTTTAGCGGGCGGTCGTTTCCTCGGCAACCGAGTAACGGGGAGCGCTTGCCCTTCCGATCCGTGCTGGTTTTAAGCTTTAAGGCCTGCCAAAGACATAAATATTCTTCATTGATGAGTAATAACAATGCCGGATCTGTTCTCGATGTTCACTGCCACGCTTGACGAATCTTTTCTCTTTGAGCGCCATAGCAAATCCAAAAGCATACCAATCAATGATACAACAAGTGTTATGTAATAAAATGTTGTAAATCAATTTGTCTCCCTGCGTTTTTGTCCACCAGATGATCAACTAGTATGCGAGCGTACTCTCAAGTACTTCCTTGGCATTGCAGGCAGGAAGTGGGTGGTGAGCTTCCAGTGTAAGTAATGGCTTTATTTTATTTTTTTATGCCTCTCTCGCTGTTTGTCGTGATTCATATAGCGACGTCACGTGCGCCCCTGTGACAAATTTAACCTGACAATAGCGAGGCACACTAAAACAAGTGAACTTCTCATTTCCTCCTCGCAGGGATCGCCGAATGCCTCAAGCAAAAGAAACTCTTGGACGAGGTACGCTTGGCCCTCCATTTCGAGTCAAGGCCGCCCGACGAGGCTTTCCACGCCGTTTCCCGCGATACTCCTCATGCATTATTTGTCAGCCATTTGCTTTCGCATTCCCGGCATCCGGTGTAATAACCCGGCTGCGCTCATTAAAAAAACAAATAAGTGTTTTTCCAACTTGTACCCGTCGGGCCGTCAGAGAATAGCGGCGTGCTTGGAATGTTTTCACCCACACATTGTTCTTCCCCCCCTCCAACAGAGTTTATTTGAAGTCCGAGGCGACGTGGTGAACGGCGCCGATCACCTCGGCCCTAACAGAGCTCGCACCACCGGTGACGACAATGTGAGCGCACAACTTTTGTGGTAACACAACTCACGATTGAATTAACCATTTTGGGCTCCGCGTCAGTGCCTTTCATACGGAATCATCCAGCCAACTAACAGAGTTCCCGTCAAGCATTTGTTGGAGTGAACGTGCTCTGCAGATCACCTGGCACTCCCAATATGTCCCCAAGGACATTAGTGTTGTCTAAATTAAAAATCTTCACCAGCGAGACTTTTCATCACACAAAGCACCTCTGGCTGGTGATCATTATAAATGCAGCTAAGCGGGAGAAGAAGTGATTTTTCTCCACGCGCTTTTCCGCACCATACACATGCCTCCGACGTCACGCCGTATGACTTATGCGGCCGCCACGGCTCAAGGAAGCCATTTTGCATTTGACTAGTTCCAGCCAAGCGAGCTGACCCTGAACAAAACAAAGTGCTCGCCATCGTTGTTGAGCAGTCGTTTTTCATTTTGCATGCCAAAGGCAGCCATGTTGGCGCTTATTTGTTGTCAAGTAAGGTTTAAGACACTGGCTTTTATTTTGTCTCCACAGCTTCTCATGAAGGGCTATGAAATCTGCCTTCAAGGACCTTTTACAAACATGACCACAGGTAAACACAGTATGCAAAAACTCATCTCAAGATCCCAAAAGGTTTGAGTGGCTCTGCCTCAAACAACAAAACATTAGCGCCATGCTGCTGTTGCAGTGCTGTTTGCAAAATCGTAATTGACTCACGCTGACTTAAAACTTTAATATGATTTTGTCCATGCTGGGTTTTTTTTTTTCCACCCGCTTTTTGGCTTGTAACAATCGAATACAGAGACAACTTATTATTGTCTGTTGCTCACATAAATGCTAATACACGCCACTGCTATGCTGAAATGCCAAAGGAGAAAAAAAAACGGAATGAGGACCGGCGCCTCGTTGGCACACAGCACATCACGGTGGCCCATCTCGTAGCCTCAGACACAATTACGCCGCAGCTTTGCTTGCCTGCAATTTGCATTTCAATGTTTTAATGTTTTGTGTTTGTTCGTCTCCCAGCGCAAATGGAGTGGATGGTGCAGCTGTGTGGCGCCACCGTGGTCAAAGACCTCCACAGTAAACGGGTGAGAACTGCCCTCGCCAAAAAACTACCGCTGACAACATGGATTTGGTGTTTACTCTTTTTGTGACCCTTTCTTAATGTGTCAGAAAAGCCCACATGGTTATATATATATATCGATGAACTCTCTTGTTTTGCTCCCACAGAAGTCCAACCAGCTGGTCATCGTTCAGCCTGGATCAGAGCCATGTTCGTACAGCGGTAAGTTTCATACCGAACCCGCAAAATATTTTCGGAGTATCTAGTTATCCTCCTCCTGCGTTGAAGGTTGAACTTTACAGCCGCCGCAATTGGGTTCCTTTTCCTTCATTGCGACCCCAAAAAAACTCTCACTCTCAATCAGTGTTCCCGTTTAGTGTGAAACTCTCACCGAGTCTAACAGACGAGGTGGCAGACGTTCTTTCAAGACGGTTTCACCGGGCAGAGCCGGGTGCGAAAGAACTCGGGCAGCGAGGAAATGGCCCAGAGCAAATGTCAGACTGAGGGGGCGGGGAGGCAACAAATAATCCAGTCCAATCCTGTATATACAAAAAAAATGAGAAACTGGCTATTATTTACAAAGTAGATGGAGTATGATTGTGATTGTGTTATTGTTATTCACCGACAGGTCTCGCAAAACAGGCCACAGTTGTGACTCGCGCTTGGTTGCTGGACACGGTGGCCACCTACACTTTCCAAGGTTACGAAAACTACCTAATGTGAGTCGAGGACGCGTTTTACCACATTTTTAGATTTAAATGCTGTGTAAAAAAGAAATGTTCAGAAAGCAAAAGAGGAGAGATATGTAAAGTGAAGCTATAATAATAAATAGTTCATCAAATGGTCTGGGTTTTTGGGATCGAGGGCTGGGGGGAAAAAGCAGCTTTCTTAGGAACGTGATTGCTCTTCTTTTGAATCATGAGAGAATCGACCGCTTCATACGTAGCAGGTACGCGTGTTTGTTGGGTCGCGGTATAGCAACGGCGCAATTAGCCTTGTTTTGAACAACAGCTGGCTGCAAACGGGAATGTCAGCACGTCTCTTCGGAGGCCTTTTTAAATGCCAGATGCGCTGGTGCCACGATGCTGCTTTCTTCCAGTCAGCTGTTTTTTGTTTGTATTTTTTTTTTTTTACCCCCTCCCTCATTCAGTAGCATCACTTTCAATGGCGTGTTGAGTTCAAGCACTGAATAGCAATAGTTGTTCTCCTTTATTTGGACTGAAGGAATGTCAGGCCCGTCTCGTTTGAGCGAGTCCAATCACTCGGGTTATTTACAGTGCTCGGAATTTATCCGTCACAAGGTTGTCTCTCTTTAAGTGAGTTACGTCTCTTTTTATACGAATCGCAAACACCAGCCATATTCCTCACTACTACCCTAAGGCGAAAAAATTTTCATCGAAAGAAGAGTGGTCGGTCTTGTTTGGCAAGAGAAGGCGTGTTTGTTGACAATTACGTGGCGTCTCGGCACTTGAATGAGATAACGGTGGAACATTCCGACTTCTAATCGTAATGGGAGATTCCAAACAGGAAATACTGTTAAGTCATAATGATTGTTCACTGCATATTTTGAGTGTGTTGGCTGAGACGCATTTTAAATCTGCAGTAATTCTTTTTGGGTTTTTTCAATGCGTTTGACCCCTGCATATTTTTCCGCCGCATCTATTTTTAATCCGTTCAATTGTACACGCTATTTAAATTGCTCTTGCATTTTTGATGATTCTCTTCCCTTCCCCCTCACTAAGTGACAGCGTAACCATTCGTCGTATCATCACCCCGGTTTTTTTAACAGGTTAGTCACGTTGTTTGAAAAAGTTTTCCGGTTGAAGCCTTTCATTTATCTATAAAAATGTCCACAGCCAACATTACTTGCTTAATTTAATCTGTTTGTTGTTATTCATTGTTAGAATAAAAGCTTTTTTTGATAGATCCAGGTGCGAGGGAGATTTCATCACCTGGGCAAAATAATTCATACGCCCTTGAAGGCTGCAGCCTTTCCTGTTCCAATGTGTAAACGCTTAACTGTTGCCATGCCAACGTTCAACGCAACAGCCTGCAACCTGAATAGGAAAGTGCTAGACTCCCGTAATAGAAAAGCTTTCTGAGGATTTTCCAATGGAATTTTCAATGGCCTTGCCCGTCATACCCGAAGCAGCCGTCGTCGCGTTACATTGTTTTCTGGAACGTACTTACAAGAGCGATGCAGTGAAGGGTTTCTTCTGATAGCTGTTAGCGTCATTGAAGGCTCGACGGATGACTGTTTATTAAATACGTCCTCCCCCCCCCCCTGCCTTTCAAGCCCAAGGCGAAAAAAGACCGCAATGTGTGACAAATATTTCTTCGGGAGCTTTGCCGCCAGCGTTTAACCCTTTCTTGCTTGACTCCATTTGTAAGCGAGGCAGAAGAAACAATGATGTAGCTTATGCCAGCGAGCGAGCGAGCGGCCATCGGTCTGGCTCTGGGCTGCTGTGACCTCGGCGCGGTGGCGCTGCAAAATGTCACTTTGCTATCGTTCAAAGAAGCAGCGCCAGCCGCTCGGGGGGGCGTCAGCCTTTCGCCATCGATGCACAGTCACACTTAAAGGTCATGTAACCAGGCTCATGAATTACGGCTGCCGCTATTGTAGGCATTTATGATGATACTGCGAACTGTGGAATGAATAATGCTTTCTGTAGATTTTTTTTTTTTTTTTTACAATCAGAACCTCAAAACTTTCAGCCCCAATCAAACCAATCAGTGAACAAAATCCCTTCCGACAATCACCAGCCTTTAGTTCTTTTTTTTTTTATTATTATTATTTCATTGTCACATGAAGAAAATGACATCCTGGATCCACGTTCCTCGCCAGTGTTATAACAATATGAATTTAACGACATGAATACGTGATGTTAAGAATCAAAGCACTTGTGGTTTTAGGAAATTAGTGGTAGACTCGTGGTCGATGGTTCGTTTACCGGTGTTGTGCTTGGCTATGGTTCGGGAGCTCCACCAAAACAAAAGCGTATGGTCTACCTCGCATTGTCCTTTTTGTTTCGAAAAAGCAGTGCAAAGACTTGGGACAGAATAAATTAAGTTAGCTGGCGGCTCACATGAGCACGCAGCTCTTGGCGCGCTCCTTCCTGATGGCGGGCGGGCGCTCGTGAATATCAGTCCGAGACGGCTGCTGCGAGACCCGCTTGAGCCCGCGCCGTGAGCCGGCGCGTTTGAGCGCGGGCCGCGGCGCGCGGGTTACCGACGCCATGGTGGTAACGTGGAAAACGTCGCGGACGGTGTTCTCCGAATACTTGGAGGTGCACTCGGCGTAGGCCACGGCGCCGATCTGTCTCGCCAGATGAGTGCCCTACAAGGACAAAAAGGGGTCTTGGTTTAATGTAAGCCTCAAATAAATCACCCAGATAAAAGAGCGGGCCTGAACCAAAAGAATGAAAAAGCAAAACAGTGAAGCGCCGGTCAGGGTAATAATTCTTTGCTTTCAGCAGCTCCTTTCATATTAAAACATTGCTCTTGAAGCTTGGAGCTTTCCTCCTCAGCATTTGAATCAGGACTAACTGTGCTTGGGATTATTCATCACACCTTGACTAGAATTTCTCCTCCCTCTGCCTCTTTCCGAGTTCCACCATTTTGGGATCAACGCTTTGAATGTGGAAAAGTCATCGGAGTCAGTTCACGTTATCCGCTAGCCGCCAAGCAAAGTCGCCATTGTGCTGAGATTGTTCTCCTAAGAGAAGTAAGTCCAACCTGTCCTCAGTCATGGTCAGCCAGTCCGGAGATAACGTGGTTTTTGTATTCTTCATCCTACGTCAAGGGGAAAAGTCTCCCAAGTGTGTTTAGTCATAATTTGAAAATTGGAGGTTAAATACGATTTCGTTTCCAACGTGGATTGTCTGACCACAGCTGCGCCGTGCTTTTGTCTTTGCGGGCAGGATTAAAAGCTTGCTCTCACAATACCTTTTCAAGCACATTTGCTGAGATATGCCCAGGCTGATTTTATTTTTTTATTTTTTTTTTAGACGGGCAGCACTAAGCCCTTCGTCCAAGTTAACTCGCCAAAAATTCCGACTGAAAAAAAGCCGCAGTTAAAAGAAGTCTGTGTTCATCCAAATTCCGACTGAAGTCGCTTGATGTCGGATGTGAAAAGCTTAATGCCGCAATTACGGCCAATTGTTACCTTTTGCTTTGATAGAGAATTGAAAAATAATAACTTGTTGGCTTCCCGGAATGAAGAAATCACATTTACATGAAAATAGGCTATTAAAATTCATGCGCGGTAATGCTCCTTCCTCCAAGACACAAACAAAACAATTGTGTTTGTCTTCCT
Organism: Syngnathus scovelli; assembly: GCF_024217435.2. NCBI lineage: Eukaryota > Metazoa > Chordata > Actinopteri > Syngnathiformes > Syngnathidae > Syngnathus > Syngnathus scovelli. The sequence goes on from NC_090867.1 coordinate 8,442,155, forward strand.
GCTTTGTGAAGCTCTGTGAGTTTTTGTATTTGTTGAAGCGAATCCGCTGTGAAACTTTGTTTTCCAGCGGGTTCCCGTCTGCGCTAATCAGCTGTGTTTGTTTACTGGCGGAATACTTTTAAACAGCATTGAAGTGGCAATGAAAAACAAAATGGAGGCTTGGATGTTCTCCTCACCTGTTCATGGGTGACTGGAATGAGTCTGTGTTTGGAAAGCTCCCTCATGATGTTGACGTCCGTCCTTAGGTCTAATTTGCAGCCCACCAGCACCACTTTGGCTTTGGGACAGAACTCCTGCGTCTCTCCTTGCCACTGTAGAAACACAGATTAAGCAAAATAATATTTCTGGGTTGACAGTAATTTAGCACAGAGCATAGCTAGTCAAATCTGTCTCTGTTGGATGTCTCATTGTTCCCCCCCGTCCGGGTACTGGCAAATCCACTTGTACCCAGTCCTCCTCGTTCACAAGGAGATCTTTTCTCCCGAATTGTCTGGACGAGCGGTCGGCTTCGCCCAACGCCGAGCAACCGGTGAATGGCAGCAATTTAGATGAGTCACAAAGGATCCTCGCCAATAAAGCGGCGTATTGTCTCGTGCTAACAATGCAAATCAGTGAAGGTTTTGTGAGGTAGAGTGTGGGCCGCCATCAGAACTGTGAGTGGGCATAATCGGAGGTTAACCATAAATGCCGTCCTTGGTTCACTCGAAGCACAATCCCGGATTTTCAAGCAATCCTTTAGAGATGTGCTAAATTCTCTTTTGCCGTTTGTTGATTTGAAACGACCATAACGGCGACGCTAATGTTCGTTAGCCCGGCTTATGATAATCTTGGGCTCGTTGTCATCATTTTTTTTGTTGTTGTGTGCGAGCAATGCACTTCACGACTGAACAAACATGGACCTCCAAAGCTCGCGGGTGGTTCCAGAACTTGGCAGTGCTTCTGGCAATGTTTAATGAATTTATGCTATATGACACGTAGTGTATGTAAGATTTTGCTATTTTTAGCCTTGCCCGCAGCTTGACGTTGCTTTCACTAAGATAGTGAATGTTTTAAATACGTGTTTTGTCTGCTTTTAACGCTATCAAATTGAACGTCTGTCGTATGGAATTTTTTCTATCAAGGAAATTGGCTTGTTATATTTCTCCGCCGACCAACACTTTAAGGCATTCAAGTTATATTTGTGATAGCTGAGGTGAATCATAGTTACGTCAGCTGAGTCATTTTTTTCCCCAAAAAAATAAAGATTTTGGAGACAACAAAGGACACGGAGTTGAAAAATAGGTACGATTAAAACCCGAGAGGTATTTTTCAAAGTCTGGGAAGAAAGAGCGAGAGAGGTAAAGGATAATTGAAGGGCAACGTGGTGGCTCACTCAGTCAAGCGCAGTTATTAGAAGAAAAAAGAAAAAAACTGAAATGCGGCATCGTAACATATTATCATCTTTGCACTAATTAGTCATGCATGTTTAATTGCTTGGCTTTTTTTTTTCTTTTGCGCTCTAATTTGAATTGAAAAGCACTGCCCGATGTGTCACTCTGGCATCCGTAGAATGCATTGTGTAACTGTGTGAACTCATCGCGGGAGGGCGGAGTTCAAGTTAGCCGATTGAAGAATTTGTCCACCCTACATTGTTAATGCCTGTGATGATGTCACATGATGAATGATGAGGCGTGTCGGACAAGTCATACACAAAAATGTTAGCAAAAAATAAATAAATCACAGTCGCACTAGTAAGAAAAAATAAAAATCACAAATAGATTGACGTTTAAAATTGTGTCGCTGGGAAAAAAAAAAAATGCACTGACCTTTTTCACCACACTGTCCAGCGTCTCCGGACGACTGATGTCGAAGCAAATGAGGACGGCATCCGAATCGGGATAAGCTAATGGTCGCACGTTGTCGTAGTAGGCGGAACCTGTCAGTTTAAGAAAAAAAAAAAATCAATGAATAAAAAGATACATTTGTAGGACTGAACGAGGGGGGGGGGGGGCGGTGGTCCGTATCATGAATGGCTTGTTGACAATGCAATTTTATTCTCCCTGGGGGCCCCGCGGTGAATTAGGCGCATTGTGACAACATTCCAACGCCACTTGCATCCTAGTTTGCAACATGTTGTCCTTTTGTGGCCAAAATACGCCGCATCAGCACTTTTGACGGAGGAATCCGATAACATTCCACAATGCGTTGCTCTGCTGCCCCGGGAGGTCTCAAGGTCTTCCTGATGTCCACGTTCTTCCCTAATGCATATTGATCCGAGAGTCTTTCGAGTCCTTGTGATCGTAGCAATGGCAACGGCAGTAGTGATGATGCCCCTGGAGGCCACACGCACTAAGAACCAATCTGTCTCCATCTAAAATGAAGGCCCTTAAAGAGCTTCCAGTCTGGTCGCTGTCGAGCAGCTGGTGTTTTGCTGTCAGTGGACATTAGGCCCGCGCAGGAAGTGTACTTATGAATAAATGAGCTACTTTGTTCTTACATGCCTCCCTCCCTCCACCGGTGTTACACAATTAAAGCGCACTTATGTAAAACCCGCAACGGAGCCCTCGAGAGGATTGAAACGGGGGGGGCAGATAAGGTACTCAGACTTTCAGAGAAGTCTCTTGACCATCGTGGCAGGCATAAATTGTCGAACAATACATGTTTGCAATTTCCACTAATGTAATCAAGGACCAACTATTTCTTCCTCATTCATTTGCTCTCAGGGGCGCGTAAAGCAACATGGAATATAAAGTTGGAATGAGCCACGATGTCTCGGCCGAAAGCACCTTTTTAATGAGCCCTTCTGAGCACCTCTTCTAAGACACCGCCAAAAAAAAAACCCAACAACAACCGCGGGGCATATTTATCTAGTCTGCATTTACAGCAAATCCTGTTAGCGATTTTCAACACTCTTATCAACTTCTCACACTGTCGGCCGTTCAAAGTGAAAATCCACATTTGTTTCGTCAGTGGCGCTGAAGGCTGTAAAAGAACTGATAACAGACAATCGGGCTGCCTGTTCAATCTTTTCGTCTTTGGTGATGCTCTGCATAATTCACAAGCCTTCTCACGCACCTTTAATCCTCCCTGATGACATCTTCTATCACAGCGCAGTAATTCTCATTAATATTAAAATCATGTTTTTTTTTTTTGAGCACCCTTTCTTACACAATTCCCGCTGTGTTTTGTGATCCGTTTTTCCGTCGACTCAAACTGCGCCTTGATATGATTATTATTCCGTGGCGCACAAACAAACATAAGCCTAGTGCGGCTAATTGCTTAGCATGCCAGCGAGCGTCAACAATCAGACGCCCTGCAGAGATGATGATGTTCTGCCTCTCACTTAAAATGTCACATTTCTTGATTTGTTTTCGCCCCCGTCGTGTTTGTTTGCCTTCATGTGTTTTCTTAACACTTGGAAGTATTTATTCGGGAGTAAAAGATTCAGATTTGGCTAGCCATGCGAGATTTTGAGTGAACCTTCATGAGTCCATAATGTACATCAGAGTAGTGAGTCAGAGAGAGAGGGAAAGTGTATTTGTTAAAAGCCTGTCAGTCTGGTCTGGCAGGATGCACCAAAAATGGAATGCATGCTGCGTATTCTCATTGTGTGCAAACCTGTTATTGTTTTTTGTTATTGTTTTATTTGTTTGTTGGTTTTTGCAGCAGTCCGTTCCATCAGTCCAAGTCACATTTGTCCTCACTGGCAAACGTCAACACGCATTTTCATTCATTCACGCACTGCTCACACTCTCTCACATCCACACACACTCGCATGCACATCAAATTGTTTCTCACTCTCTCACACTCCCCTCTCACACATTTTACTCACACCATAAAAAAAACTACCAAACAAGACCCTGACTGCATCTATAAATATGACATTGGCCAGGAGCAGAATTGTTCATTTTGAAATATTTGCATTTTATAGAAGACAACAAAGAAGCAACCATCTTTCTTACCTGACGTGTCCCACATGTTGAGCTCGATGCGCTGCTTGTCGATCTCAAAGCTGGCGGTGTAGTTCTCAAACACTGTCGGGACGTAATTCTGCAATAAGAGCCGATGTTTTTAAAACGCACAAAACGTAGTTAGACTCCGACGCTATTGTGTTAATGACCGAAAATAATGCAATTTTCCTGGTGCGTCACGCGTAAAAGCGCACGGACTTGACTCTTAACTTATCATGAACGGATAAAATAACGACGAATTAAATGTTCCCGCACGTTTACCTCTGGATAGGAGTCTTTGGCAAAAACATGCAGCAAAGCCGTTTTTCCACACTGCGTGTCCCCGACCACCACGATCTTACACCGGAGCGGTCCTTTGCCCTCCATCGCGCGTCCTGTGCGGGGGTTACTGCGTGCTTCTGGTCATTTAGGCTTTCCAACTTCCACCAAACGCCGAAAAAAACAACAACCAGCGTTGACGTGCACTTATGGATGTTACGGCTTTACGAAACAAACTCGTTGAGCAACACAAAGGGTGTGAACGAAGAGGTAGACGAGGAGGGTGTGATGAGCTGCATCCTCTGAAGCGCCTCTTGCGGCGCTCAAGTCAAGCGAGAGTCGCTGGCTACTCGATCTCCGGTTATCAAACCACAACAATTCTTCAAAATAAAACACGTGAGTACATGTATCCCTACTATTGTGTAGTGACGCAAATATTTGTTTTACTTTGAAGGCCAAGTCACAATTTCCGTTTTTTTTGTGTGTGCCGCACGTCTTTGTTTCATTACAGTACATTTCACGCTTGTATTCTTTCATTTACAATACGAGGTGAGCTAAAAAAAAATTATTTGCAAATGTCATAGTATAATGTACTAAGAAAGGAATATAAACTAATTTGACTATGTATATCCCATTGACAGCTTCCAGATGCAAATCTAGAGCGCTTTGACGCCGCCTTGTGGCCAAACGGACCAAGTTCACATCTCTTGTAAGTACTTTTCAACTTCACTGATGCATTTTCTAAGGAAAACTGTATCATGATTTTTATTAGGCACCAAAAAGTTGGTTACTTTCCACCATGGAATTATTGGAAGTTTTCAAAAAATCCTTTATTATGAAAATGATAATTGAGAAATATCTGTAAAGCTGCTATTGTTTGAAAACGAATAATTGTATTTGTTTTTGTGCCAGGCTTTCGAGAAAACTTTTATTCTGAAAACCCGAAGTAGTACTAATCCTGTATCTTCTGTGAAGACTTTGACCAATTGACGCGAGTGCGCGTTGCCGTGATCATTGCCAACTTGTTACACTTCTACTGATAACCAGTTTGATTGCATATTTCTCCACTGAGATACACGCAGACCTGACCAGTCAATCCAGCTCCATCCCCAAAAGTCGTCATGTCTGCTGAAGAGGCTTCACCGCCGTCTCCCGGGGAGCAATGCCGGGCCCTGGTGCTCACCGGCTACGGGGGCTACGACAAAGTCAAACTGCAGGTGAAGCCGCTGGGACAACCCAAGCTGCAGCCCGACGAGGTTCTGGTGCGGGTCAAGGCGTGCGGGCTCAACTTCTCCGAGCTGATGGGCAGGCAGGGGCTGTACGATCCGCTGCCTCCCCCGCCGGTCATCCTTGGAATGGAGGGCGCCGGGATCATCGAAGCGGTCGGAGAAGAGGTGAAGGAGCGAAAGGTGAGGACAGAGATAATCCTTTCTCCACTATAAATTACTGTGTTGGCTGACAGTGCATCAGTGAGCGCATCACTTAATTGTAGCTTTTGTTTTCAATTAAATCACGCAAGTGACAACTCAAACAATAGTCAGGCCTTAAAACTGAAACCTAGAAGGTGCTTGAGGGTGTGAGTATTTTTGTTTGTAATTACATCATTTCACAAAGGCAACATCTTGAGTGATTTGTGCTTAACTGTCCTTCAAGGCGGGAAGACATTTCGAAACTCGACCTGGTATTCAATCTACAATTTATTTCTCACTGCAGAACTTTCTATCAATTGCCTTCATGTCACATCAAATCCTCACCTAACCCATCTCGCAGGAACTAAGGTCACATAATAATTAAAAGTGCCGTGTGATCAAAGTCGATCTACTATGGGTGTGTTATCTCACTCGGGTAATAAAATAGATACAAATACTATTCACTCGGTGACATATATAGCAGTGGCTGAATTCCAAGGATTAGACGTAGCCCGTCATTCTTTACACCTCTCGTTGTTTCCTTCCTCGTTGTTCCCCCTCGGGCCACAACACATGCACAAGGAATGTCTTGAAGCTAAAATGGAGTGTGTTTCAAGCATGCCATATTGTGTTGATGGAACGCGTTAGGTTGGCGAGCGTGTGATCGTGATGAAACGCAACGGCATGTGGCAGCAGTTTGTGGTGGTGAACATCCAACACGTCTACCCCATGCCAGAGTCCATGAGCTTCGAGGAGGGCGCTGCGCTGCCCATCAGCTACCTGACGGCGTACTTGATGCTCTTCCGCATGACCAACCTCACGCCGGGAAAGAGCGTGCTGGTCCACATGGCGGCAGGTAGTTTAAATCTCCTTGAATGTCCACCTTGAATTTATGCTACCACTACCTGATAGCGGTGGTTAATCATTTGCTGGTGCCATTTTTTGCACACATGCAGGTGGCGTGGGCACCGCCGCCACCCAGCTGTGTCAGACGGTGCCTGACGTGACCGTTTTCGGCACGGCGTCCTCATCTAAGCACGACTTCATCACCCAGAATGGCGTGACCCACGCTATCGACTATCGGACAAGAGACTATGTGGAGGAAATTCGCAAAATTAGCCCCAAAGGTCAGATGGTGAAATTTATCACATGATCTGGTCTTTTTTCGAATTTATTGCTGTTTTGGTACAATTGCATTGTCTTTGCAGGAGTGGATATTGTTTTGGATCCACTGGGTGGTGCTGACACACAAAAGGGCTTCGGACTGTTAAAAGCTTTTGGCTCACTCGTTATATTTGGTAAGCAAAACAATAATACTCGGTATAGGCGGGTACTGATACAAAAACCCAACTGGCATCGAGTAAGACTTGTTTGCACACCAGGTGCCGCCAACTGCGTGACAGGCCAGAAGAGGAGCCTGATGGCCCTGGTGAAGGTGTGGTACAACCAGCTGTCATTCAACGCACTGAAGCTGATGCAGACCAACAAGGCGGTGTGCGGCTTCCACCTGAGCTACCTGGACGACGAGAACATCAGCGCGTGCATGACCTCCCTGCTGCAGCTCTACGCCGAGGGCAAGCTCAAACCTATCATCGACTCCCGCTTCCACTTCGAGGAGGTGCGGTGAAAAACTATTGTGGTGGAATGGGGTCAGACATGTTGAAACCTAGCCTCTAATCTAGTCAGACCATCAGGCGTTCCGCTGCTGAATGATTCATTTTCCACTTTGGTGTTCTGATCTTTCTTCTCAGGTCACAGATGCAATGCGACGCATGCACGAGCGTCAAAATGTCGGCAAGGTCATCCTTCTTCCTGAGCCCAAAACACAGAATGACACAACGACAAAGAAATGATGTCATTGAAGGGTTGATTAATACAATTTCCCCCACAATGTTTTCTTTCCCCTTAGGTCATAATCAGACATATTGCTTGAATACCGTTACTATACTTACTGTTCCGTTATTTACTTCAACTGAGACTTGCCTCCCCCCAAGTATAACTCACATTCATCTTTCAATTTCATAATCCTGCTGTATGTGTACTTTGGCACGTTTTAAGTTTGATCTCTGATAGGTTTAAACAGTCCCAATAGTTTCCAATGTCATTTAAATTACATCTGGTACAGTTGAAAATAAATAACAATTTTATGTAACAAATGTTAGAATTCATACTATAAATGTATTTAGTCAGAAATGTCCTATTCTCTTGTTTACATGTATTAGCGGATGTTTGTTTTTTTATTTTTTAACTTTGAAAGGGTGTGACGGAAGTGACTTGCTTGTGCATGTCTACCTTAACGCTGTACCTTTTAGCGAGAATGTCATCCTGTGAGTCATGGACGTCGTCATAGACATGCATACGTAATGCTTCGATTAGTATGGAAGCGTACGTCGACGTCGCCGCCATACTGGATGTGGCTGAGTGTGGAAGATGAACTGCCTTATTTGCGTAGCACCCGTTTTCCACCCCGAGCATAATTTCACGAGTATATCTTTACAGGTAAGATTGAGTCATGATTTTTTTCCTGTATGTGCTCTGTAGTTTCAGTTGTAGTTTAGCAACTTTTAATGTGGGATAGTTAAAGTTAAGTTAAAATCTCAGTGATCGTCACACACACCTGAGTGTGGTGAAATGTGTCCTCTGCATTTAACTGCATGTGATTTTGTTTCATCCCCTTTGGTATGACCCAGCCGGGGTTTGAACCCACAACCTTCCAGTCTCAGAACGGACACTTTACCACTACCCCACTGAGCTGGTAATAACAAGATGCCTCGCTATATTTACCATGCAACTTTGACAACACTGCTAAAATTGTGATGCACAATGTAGCTCTTGCCACACCCAACATGGCGTTCAATGAGGTGTTTGTATTTGTCCGCGTCTATGGTGGTCGCCGCCTCCTCCCTCCAGCGTGCTGCTGCTGCGGCGGTGAAGTGTGTGTTAATAGAGCCTGTCGTCACTGGGATGCGGCTGCCTGCTCGTCGGTAAGAGTCGCTTTCTCGTCTTTCGAACCCCCTCTGTTTTGATCATATCTACTCAATAACACCGTGTTTGTGAGTCTGACTTTAGCTTTCTAATCCCCCACATCGACCACCAACGTACGGCTTATGACTTTCATTGGTGACCTCGTTTGCCAAAATAGCAGCACTGTGTTATAATTAGTGTGCAGATATGTGCGGCACACACTCGTGTGTATGCTTGGCAATAAAAAAAAAGGAATGCCTAAACGTGGATGTGGTCCCAGGTTTTTTTTTTTAGCCCCCTCCCCATAGGTATTTTTAACCCTCGTGCACTACTGGTATTTTTGCACCATTTTTATTTGGTAGTCATTTTGCTAAATAAACCTATCAAATTGTGTTAAGGAGGAGGAGCTTCATTTGCTCATACCATAGCCTTGTCTAATAGAAAAAATGTGTCTTATATAGTCCACCTACTGCCCCACTTCACCTTATCTGCTAAAACATACTAGTATCAGTTGCCACACACGCACATGCAATCGGCCTTGCACAAACATTTATTTTTCTGTTAAAAGTAATGGCAGAAGCATTCATAAAGCTCTTTTTAATCCCTTCTATCTTTCCGTGTGTCGTGACCTGTCGTAATAAGATTTACATGTTTTAACAAGTCCGCAGGCCTGTGTACTTAAATGATGGGGAAAAACTTGTTTGAGCGGAGTGGTGTTTGTAATTTAACTTGGAACTATTTGTAACTGTGCAGCAACACGATATAATGGAAGAATTTTTGTGATTAAGTAGGCCAGAGTTCATTGAGTGTAAGCATAGCTTCCGCAAAGGCCAATGGATTTCCAAATCGCGACGAAATGTTGATTTCTAGCAAACAAAGGCAGCGCAGTTAAACTGCACTAAAGTTGTAAAAGTATGCTTGACAGACAGCTTGTTGCTAGGCAGAATTCATAGCTCTCAATCATAACTGCACTACAGGCCAATGGAATTAGGCCAGTAATTAATCTTACCACCACACTTTGTTTACAGAGAGCCTAAGCAAGACCAAAGATGACTGCAGCGCCCCAACCACGTTTCCTGGTCCTGTTTGACTTTGACGAGACGCTCGTGAACGAGAATAGCGACGATGCGGTGTTGCAGGCTCTGCCGGGCCAGCAGCTCCCCGATTGGTTGAAGAACAGCTACCGCGAGGGCCACTACAACGAGTACATGCGGCAGATTCTGGCCTACATGGCCGAGCAGGGCGTGACGCCCCACGCCATCCGCTCGGCCCTGGAGAGCATCCCGCCCACACCCGGTGCCCTCGCACTGCTGCATTTCCTCCAGAGCCACCAGCACGACTTTGAGCTGGCCGTAGTCTCGGACGCCAACATGTACTTCATCGAAACGTGGCTGAAGCACGCGGGGGTGCGCCACCTCTTCCAGAGGATCTTCACCAACCCGGCCAGCTTCGACGACGCCGAGCGTCTGGTGCTGCTCCCCTTCCACACCCACTCGTGCCCCCGTTGCCCTGACAACATGTGCAAGCAAGTCATTCTGAGGGAGTATCTGGCATTGAGGCAGAAAGAGCGCGGCACGCCTTTCCAGCAAGTGTTTTACGTCGGTGACGGCGCCAATGACGTGTGCCCCTCGCTGGCCTTGGGTCCCCGAGACGCTGTCTTCCCTAGGAGGGACTTTCCCCTGCACAGCCTGCTGAAGTCCGAGGGCACCAAGTTTAAGGCTAACCTGATTCCCTGGAGCAGCGGCCAGGACGTCATGGACTGTCTAAAGAAAATCGTGGAAGAGAGATGATAACTGACGAGATGAAAACAACAGTAACAAAGGTGCTCAAATCATATAAAATAGATCATTTAGAAGTATACTAAGTATTTGCATTTCCAAGTATATATATTATGAAATATAACTATATAACTATCATTTCTAATACCGCTCGCATTAAAATCAAGCTCTGAATTTTAGAAGGTATTCAAATATTTTTATTTGAAAAATAATATCTACAAAGTCCACTGGAAAACTATTTTAAATTAAAACTTTTTTTTAGGCAGCATGTAAAAAACAATAGTCTGCATAGACTAGAGGTTTTGACTCTAAAAATGATTCATTAAGAAATTAAAATTGTGTCCGTTTCACAGAGTATAGGGACCAGGTCCACAAAAATGTGTAAATACTTGCCACCCATTCTAAATGTAGTGGAAAAAAAAAAAGCTACAGTATTGTAGACGCCATTGATTTGACGACATCAGTCAAGATCAAGTTGTGACATGATCAATGACCCTGACCTTTGTTGATCAACACTAACTGATAAACCCATCATGCAAACGAACAAAGCGAAGCGAGCCACGATGAGGCAGGTTGATTGGTTTAGGTAACGTGGTGCTTTCAGGGTACTTTCACAACATTTACGCTTTGCACGTGCTGTTCCACAAATTGTGTTTGCTTTTAAGATTGAGCAAAAATCCCTTTGCTTAAAACACCCGTTCCTCTAATATTCTAAATCATCTCCTTATGAATAGAACGAATGCGGAATCGATGCTGACGCAGGTTTCCATGGACATTCAATGTTATGGGATCAGGTACGAAGTGGCGAAACGAGCGCATCGGCTTACAAAAAGAAAGGGGCGATACCTAATCTAGTTCTTGAAGATACCGCGCTGTAATCTACACCAGCATTTCAACAACACTGTATACCCTGCCTGCACTTTAACCCCCGCAATGGAAAGATTTGAGTCAACACAGTCAGTTAGTTATTGCGTGCCCATTTTGATATGCGCATTTCCAATTAAATGCAATCTTAGTGTTTACCAATCAATATTTCTAATGAGATTAAAAGTGCCAGCCCACCACGACCGGGGAAGCATCTTTTGTCATAATGCAAAAGGTTAATCTGACAGTGTTAACAGAAATTCTTACTTTTGGTGTAAATGCAGAATGTATAGGAGAGTTCAAATTAATTATATTAATTATATTTATATAAAAAAAAGGAAACCAGCAAATGTTTTAACGTCACTATACTCGCAAAATATGTCCCTTTTAGAAGCTTCTCAGGGAGAAGAGTTTATTCTGTTGCTTTATAGGAACTGTTGTAAACATTATTCATCACAATGACGTCCATTTTTCTATGTGCGTAATTGAAATATGTGCAATAATGAACCCTACGCAATATGATGTATAGGATACATAAGGGAAACAGATTTTTTTTTTTTTTATTCCTACTACATTTGCTTTAATTTGAGAGCGTATGTCCCTGCTTTCCTTTGACTAGCTGTACTTGGATTTGAAAGATCAATGTAACATAACATTGTAACAGGAATGTAAAAGCCATCATGTCATCAGTCATGCTCCCGAGTGGTTATTCCAATCTTCGCCACAAAACACTTTAATTAGGGTGACCAGATTTGGGTTTCTGAAAGAGGGCTTTTTTTGGGGGGAGGGGGGCGTGGTCATTTTCGAGGGGGCGGAGCCAGTTGTTTTGGGGAGGGGGGTGAAAATGGCGGTGTACTTAATGGAGTTTCCGAGTAACGTTACAGATGAAAGAGCTTATCAGGAGGTGAGGGTGGATGTGGCACGTTTCACTTTCAGTTAAGCTTTGACCATGATTTTTCCTGTAATGAAGTGGCCTGTTATTCGGTACGTATTTGATTTGTTTTGGAATCCCAGAGGTTATCACGGGTGGCATTTCTCATATTGAACAGGAGATGTCGACAGTGTAGCCTCTGAATTAAACTGTTCAGTAATGATGATCCAACAACATTCTAAATTCCACAACTGTTAAGCACGCATGTGGAGAAATCTGTTGGTACACTTCTGTTAATGGAAGATTTATAAGACGGTATATTTGTGCGTGATGACTGGTCACCAGGCGGCGTTAGCGTGCAAAGCGCCGTTGGACGAGCAGGAGAAGAAGATTTGAATTGACGGATGTGACGTCAGTTCATGGTTACGCAACAACGCGGAGATGATGCTTCTCTTTGGGTAATCTTGATTTTATAACACTTATAGTAGGTTTTAAATAACGCATGCATATACACGCCTAAATATTGTCGATTTGCCAAGGAAAGAAAGAACCACTCACTGAAACACCACTTCTTTTATGCACGTTTTCTCCGAGCTAACGGCTAATTTTATTGCATGAAGGGATGCGCCGTTATGCAAAAACGGGGAGATAATGCTGCTCTTTGGGTAATCTTGATTTAAAAAAATTAAAGATCGTGATCAGCGGGGGGGCCCCATTTCAACCCCTTACACTGAGTGCCAAGCAGGGAAGAAATGAGTACCATTGTTATGATGGTCACTGGTATGACCCGGCCGGGATTTGAAACCCCAACCTCCCAATCTCAGGGCGGACACTCTCCTCTTAGGCCACTGAGCTGGTAAACACTTGTATCGTAGTATAACACTTATAGTCGTTTTTAAATAATGTGTATGCCTATATACGCCTAAATATTGTTATCCAATATATCTACTGCAATTTCACATTGGATTGCTGGTTTGAAATGTACTTTTAATATTAGTATTATTATTTTTAATAAACATTAAAAACCTGTTAAAACTTGTCTGGTGTTTTATTCCTTGTTTCTTTTTTCGCCAATTAAAACATTAACTGCTTTATATGACAATATGTGTAGGTACACCTCATGGACACGTCAAAAGGTGCACTACACAAGGTAAGAAAAAGAATAAATGAATAAATAAAGGGTTAATTGCACAACAAAAGCACATCCAGGATTATTCTCACACCTGGGATCGAACCAAGTTCTTACCGAGCAAGAGCCCGAGTCACTAACCAGTCGGCTATTTTGACCGGCAGTATTTTTGAACTAGTGATGTGCATTCCAGTTCGTAAATGAACAGCTAAGAATCGGTTGTGTGTGTTTAACGAGGGTAACTTGGAAAACATATTGGAACGCGGCCCCGAGGACTAGAGCTGGACACTTGTGACCTTTAACCATGATATTTCCCTAATAAAGTGGCCTGTTATTAGGTACACTTGAAAATGGCGGTGTACCTAATGGAGTGTCCAAGTGACGTCACAGATCAAACAGCCAATCAAAAAGTGGGGGTGTGACTCCCTCGTTAAGTGCAGGTGCGGGAAAACTTTTAGCTTCTTTCACGTTCCAAAGTAGCTAAAAGTTTTCCCGCACCTGCACTTAACGAGGGTCACTTGGAAAACATGTTGGAACGCGGCCCCGAGGTACACTTGAAAATGGCGGTGTACCTAATGGAGTGTCCGTGTGATTCCCTCGTTAAGTGCAGGTGCGTGAAAACTTTTAGCTCCTTTGGAACGTGAAAGAAGCTAAAAGTTTTCCCGCACCTGCACTTAACGAGGGAGCCACACCCCCCCCACTTTCTGATTGGCTGTTTGATTTGTGACTTCACTTGGACACTCCATTAGGTACACCGCCATTTTCAAGTGCACCTAATAACAGGCCACTTTATTAGGGAAATATCATGGTCAAAGGTCACAGGTGTCAAGCTCTAGGCCTCAGGGCCGCGTTCCAACATGTTTTCCAAGTGACCCTCGTTAAGTGCAGGTGCGTGAAAACTTTTAGCTCCTTTGGAACGTGAAAGAAGCTAAAAGTTTTCACGCACCTGCACTTAACGAGTGAGCCACACCCCCACTTTCTGATTGGCTGTTTGATCTGTGACTTCACTTGGACACTCCATTAGGTACACCTCCATTTTTAAGTGTACCTAATAACAGGCCACTTTATTAGGGAAATATCATGGTCAAAGGTCACAGGTGTCAAGCTCTAGTCCTCAGGGCCGCGTTCCAACATGTTTTCCAAGTGACCCTCGTTAAGTGCAGGTGCGTGAAAACTTTTAGCTCCTTTGGAACGTGAAAGAAGCTAAAAGTTTTCACGCACCTGCACTTAACGAGGGAGCCACACCCCCACTTTCTGATTGGCTGTTTGATCTGTGACGTCACTTGGACACTCCATTAGGTACACCTACATTTTTAAGTGTCCCTAATAACAGGCCAGTTTATTAGGGAAAAATCATGGCCAAACCTTAACTGAAAGTGAAAAGTGCCACACCCGCCCTCACCCCCACCTCCTGATTGGCTGGTTGATCTGTGACGTCACACCATCATTTTCAAGTGTACCTAATAACTTTATGCATTTTTTGTACGTGTCAAGAATGTGTATTTGACTACTTGCTCTTTATTTTGGGGGACACCAACACACATAACACAACGTATAACACATATACATATTTTCATATAAAGCAGTTAACTTAATGTCAAATGTTTGTTTTCATGCCCAAAAAAATAAAAACAAGGAATAAAACACCAGACAAGTTGTTTGTTTATTAAAAATAATATTAAAAGTACATTTCAAACCAGCAATCCAATATGAAATTGCAGATGTATTGGGTAACAATATTTAGGCGTGTATATGCATACACGTTATTTAAAAACTACTATGAGTGTTATAAAATCAAGATGAACCAACGAGAAGCTTAACCCCCGTTGTTGCATAACGGCGCATCCCTTCATGCAATAAAGTTAGCCGTTAGCTTGGAAAAAACGCGTGGAAAAGAAGTGGAGTTTCAGTGAGTGGTTCTTTCTCTCCTTGGTAAATCGTAAATCGACATTCTGGCTTACATAGTCCACGCCAGGAGGGAGACGCAACACGTTGACTGACTGATCCGTCGATGCACGGGAGGAAGGAGGGCAGTTATCCCATTGACTCGTTCGCGAACGGGAAAGTCATTATTCATTCCCTCACTCATCCGTTCTCGCGATGAACTGGAAATGCGAATCACTCACTCACACATTCGTTGGTGAGTGAGCGAGAAGTGACGTCATTTTCTTCTTCGTTGTGTTTTACGGCGAGGTGGCACCAGCTTCAATGGGCATTACCGACACCTACTGGTTAAAGTCATGAACTTTTTAGAACAGCGAACTGCGCATGCGCGGCGGCCGCAGTGTTTTCGGACAAACACAAGAGCCGCACAGGTCGTGAACAGCCGGAGCGCAAAGGACCAACTGGATATTTTTTTTATTTATATAAAGGCCGGTCCGCAAAAATGGTTGGGGACCACTACTCTATTCGCTTGTGAGCTACTCCATAAAACCATATAGATTCCATGCAATAGGAGCAAGGCTTCTGTAGTGTGGTGGTTAGTTCTCTCGGCTCTCAGACCAGCATCTCGGGTTCGAATCTCGATGGGGAGAAAAATTTTTATCATGGAAAATTTGCAACACAGTTGCTCGTGTGCTGCCCCATATAACCATACACCGCCCTAAAGTTTAGGGTTAGGGTCAGACTAGGGCTGGGGTTAGGGTTAGGGTTTGAAGTAGTTAGGGTTAGAGCTAGGGTTAGAGCTAGTTAGGGTTAGAGCTAGGCTTAGGGTTAGAGCTAGAGTTAGGGTTAGAGCTAGGGTTAGGGATAGAGCTAGAGTTAGGGTTAGGGTTAGAGCTAGTGTTAGGGTTAGAGTTAGAACTAGAATTAGGGTTTCCAAGGAGTCTTGCTATCGCTAATTAAGGTTTCAAACTAGGGTTAGGGTTTCCGACTAGGGTTTTAAACCAAGGTTATGGTTTCGAACTAGGTTTTAAAGCTAGGGTTAGGGTTTCCAACAAAAGTTTCCAACTACTTTTAGGGTTTCTAAGATTAGGGTTTGTAACTAGGCTTTCAAAGCTAGGGTTAGAGCTAGGGTTAGGGTTAGAGCTAGGATTAGGGTTAGGGTTAGAGCTAGGGTTAGAGTTCGAGCTAGGGTTAGGGTTAGAGCTAGGGTTAGGGTTAGGGTTTCCAAGGAGTCTTGCTATCGCTAATTAAGGTTTCAAACTAGGGTTAGGGGTTCCGACTAGGGTTTTAAACCAAGGTTAGGGTTTCGAACTAGGTTTTAAAGCTAGGGTTAGGGTTTCCAACAAAACTTTCCAACTACTTTTAGGGTTTCTAAGATTAGGGTTTGTAACTAGGCTTTCAAAGCTAGGGTTAGAGCTAGGGTTAGGGTTAGAGCTAGGATTAGGGTTAGGGTTAGAGCTAGGGTTAGAGTTCGAGCTAGAGTTAGGGTTAGAGCTAGGGTTAGGGTTTCCAAGGAGTCTTGCTATCGCTAATTAAGGTTTCAAACTAGGGTTAGGGGTTCCGACTAGGGTTTTAAACCAAGGTTAGGGTTTCGAACTAGGTTTTAAAGCTAGGGTTAGGGTTTCCAACAAAAGTTTCCAACTACTTTTAGGGTTTCTAAGATTAGGGTTTGTAACTAGGCTTTCAAAGCTAGGGTTAGAGCTAGGGTTAGGGATAGAGCTAGGATTAGGGTTAGGGTTAGAGCTAGGGTTAGGGTTAGAGCTAGAGCTAGGGTTAGGGTTTCCAAGGAGTCTTGCTATCGCTAATTAAGGTTTCAAACTAGGGTTAGGGGTTCCGACTAGGGTTTTAAACCAAGGTTAGGGTTTCGAACTAGGTTTTAAAGTTATGGTTAGGGTTTCCAACAAAGGTTTCCAACTACTTTTAGGGTTTCTAAGATTAGGGTTTGTAACTAGGCTTTCAAAGCTAGGGTTAGAGCTAGGGTTAGGGTTAGAGCTAGGATTAGGGTTAGGGTTAGAGCTAGGGTTAGGGTTAGAGCTAGAGCTAGGGTTAGGGTTTCCAAGGAGTCTTGCTATCGCTAATTAAGGTTTCAAACTAGGGTTAGGGGTTCCGACTAGGGTTTTAAACCAAGGTTAGGGTTTCGAACTAGGTTTTAAAGTTATGGTTAGGGTTTCCAACAAAGGTTTCCAACTACTTTTAGGGTTTCTAAGATTAGGGTTTGTAACTAGGCTTTCAAAGCTAGGGTTAGAGCTAGGGTTAGGGATAGAGCTAGGATTAGGGTTAGGGTTAGAGCTAGGGTTAGGGTTAGAGCTAGAGCTAGGGTTAGGGTTTCCAAGGAGTCTTGCTATCGCTAATTAAGGTTTCAAACTAGGGTTAGGGGTTCCGACTAGGGTTTTAAACCAAGGTTAGGGTTTCGAACTAGGTTTTAAAGCTAGGGTTAGGGTTTCCAACAAAAGTTTCCAACTACTTTTAGGGTTTCTAAGATTAGGGTTTGTAACTAGGCTTTCAAAGCTAGGGTTAGAGCTAGGGTTAGGGTTAGAGCTAGGATTAGGGTTAGGGTTTGAGCTAGGGTTAGGGTTAGGGTTTCCAAGGAGTCTTGCTATCGCTAATTAAGGTTTCAAACTAGGGTTAGGGGTTCCGACTAGGGTTTTAAACCAAGGTTAGGGTTTCGAACTAGGTTTTAAAGCTGGGGTTAGGGTTTCCAACAAAAGTTTTCAACTACTTTTAGGGTTTCTAAGATTAGGGTTTGTAACTAGGCTTTCAAAGCTAGGCTTAGGGTTAGAGCTAGGATTAGGGTTAGAGCTAGGGTTAGGGTTAGAGCTAGAGCTAGGGTTAGGGTTTCCAAGGAGTCTCGCTATCGCTAATTAAGGTTTCAAACTAGGGTTAGGGTTTCCGACTAGGGTTTTAAACCAAGGTTAGGGTTTCGAACTAGGTTTTAAAGCTAGGGTTAGGGTTTCGAACGAAAGTTTCCAACTACTTTTAGGGTTTCTAAGATTAGGGTTTGTAACTAGGCTTTCAAAGCTAGGGTTAGGGTTAGAGCTAGGGTTAGAGTTAGGGTTAGAGCTAGGGTTAGGGTTAGAGCTAGGGTTAGAGCTAGGGTTAGAGTTCGAGCTAGAGTTAGGGTTAGAGCTAGGGTTAGGGTTAGGTTTAGGGTTTCCAAGGAGTCTTGCTATCGCTAATTAAGGTTTCAAACTAGGGTTAGGGGTTCCGACTAGGGTTTTAAACCAAGGTTAGGGTTTCGAACTAGGTTTTAAAGCTAGGGTTAGGGTTTCCAACAAAAGTTTCCAACTACTTTTAGGGTTTCTAAGATTAGGGTTTGTAACTAGGCTTTCAAAGCTAGGGTTAGGGTTAGAGCTAGGGTTAGAGTTAGGGTTAGAGCTAGGGTTAGGGTTAGGGTTAGGGTTAGGGTTAGGGTTAGGGCTAGGGTTAGGGTTAGAGCTAGAGCTAGGGTTAGGGTTTCCAAGGAGTCTTGCTATCGCTAATTAAGGTTTCAAACTAGGGTTAGGGGTTCCGACTAGGGTTTTAAACCAAGGTTAGGGTTTCGAACTAGGTTTTAAAGCTAGGGTTAGGGTTTCCAACGAAAGTTTCCAACTACTTTTAGGGATTCTAAGATTAGGGTTTGTAACTAGGCTTTCAAAGCTAGGGTTAGAGCTAGGGTTAGGGTTAGAGCTAGGATTAGGGTTAGGGTTAGAGCTAGGGTTAGGGTTAGAGCTAGAGCTAGGGTTAGGGTTTCCAAGGAGTCTTGCTATCGCTAATTAAGGTTTCAAACTAGGGTTAGGGTTTCCGACTAGGGTTTTAAACCACGGTTAGGGTTTCGAACTAGGTTTTAAAGCTAGGGTTAGGGTTTGAGCTAGTTAGGGTTAGAGCTAGAGTTAGGGTTAGGGTTTGAGCCAGTTAGGGTTAGAGCTAGGGTTAGAGCTAGGGTTAGGGTTAGAACTAGAGTTAGGGTTAGAGCTAGTTAGGGTTAGGGTTAGAGCTAGGGTTAGGGTTAGAGCTAGCGTTAGGGTTAGAGCTGGGGTTAGGGTTTGAGCTAGTTAGGGTTAGGGTTGGAGCTAGAGTTAGGGTTAGAGCTAGGGTTAGAGCTAGAGTTAGGGTTAGAGCTAGGGTTAGGATTAGGGTTAGGGTTAAGGTTAGAGCTTGGGTTAGGGTTAGAGCTAGAGTTAGGGTTAGAGCTAGGGTTAGGGTTAGAGCTAGGGTTAGGGTTAGAGCTAGGGTTAGGGTTTGAGCTAGTTAGGGTTAGGGTTAGAGCTAGTTAGGGTTAGAGGTAGGGTTAGAGCTAGTTAGGGTTAGGGTTAGAGCTAGGGTTAGGGTTTGAGTTAGGGTTAGAGCTAGGGTTAGGGTTTGTGCTAGTTAGGGTTAGAGCTAGGGTTAGAGCTAGAGTTAGGGTTAGTGTTAGAGCTAGGGTTAGAGCTAGAGTTAGGGTTAAGGTCAGGGTTAGAGCTAGGGTTAGAGTTTGAACTAGTTAGGGTTAGGGTTAGGGTTAGAGCTAGTTAGGGTTAGAGCAAGGGTTAGAGCAAGAGTTAGGGTTATAGCTAGGGTTACGGTTAGGGTTTGAGAAGGTTAGGGTTAGAGGTAGAGTTAGAGCTAGGGTTAGGGTTAGAGCTAGGGTTAGGGTTTGAGCTAGGGTTAGGGTTAGGGTTTGAGCTTGTTAGGGTTAGGGTTAGAGCTAAGGTTAGAGCTAGTTAGGGTTAGGGTTAGAGCTAGGGTTAGGGTTAGAGCTAGAGTTAGGGTTAGGGTTAGAGCTAGGGTTAGAGCTAGAGTTAGAGCTAGGGTTAGGGTTAGAGCTAGGGTTAGGGTTTAAGCTAGTTAGGGTTAGAGTTAGGGCTAGAGTTAGGGTTAGAGCTAGGGTTAGGGTTAGGGTTAGGGTTAGGGTTTAAGCTAGTTTGGGTTAGGGTTAGAGCTAGGGTTAGGGTTAGAGCTAGAGTTAGGGTTAGGGTTAGAGCTAGGGTTAGGGTTAGAGCTAGGGTTAGAGCTAGGGTTAGAGTTAGAGCTAGAGTTAGGGTTAGGGTTAGGGTTAGAGCAAGGGTTAGGGTTTGAGCTAGTTAGGGTTAGGGTTAGTGCTAGGGTTAGTGCTAGAGTTAAGGTTAGAGCTAGGGTTAGGGTTAGAGCTAGAGTTAGGGTTAGAGCTAGGGTTAGGGTTAGAGCTAGGGTTAGAGCTAGGGTTAGGGTTTGAGCTAGTTAGGGTTAGGGTTAGAGCTAGTTAGGGTTAGAGGTAGGGTTAGAGCTAGTTAGGGTTAGGGTTAGAGCTAGGGTTAGGGTTTGAGTTAGGGTTAGAGCTAGGGTTAGGGTTTGTGCTAGTTAGGGTTAGAGCTAGGGTTAGAGCTAGAGTTAGGGTTAGTCTTAGAGCTAGGGTTAGAGCTAGAGTTAGAGTTAAGGTCAGGGTTAGAGCTAGGGTTAGAGTTTGAACTAGTTAGGGTTAGGGTTAGGGTTAGAGCTAGTTAGGGTTAGAGCAAGGGTTAGAGCAAGAGTTAGGGTTATAGCTAGGGTTACGGTTAGGGTTTGAGCAAGTTAGGGTTAAAGGTAGAGTTAGAGCTAGGGTTAGGGTTAGAGCTACGGTTAGTGTTTGAGCTAGGGTTAGGGTTTGAGCTTGTTAGGGTTAGGGTTAGAGCTAGGGTTAGGGTTAGAGCTAGTTAGGGTTAGGGTTAGAGCTAGGGTTAGGGTTAGAGCTAGAGCTAGAGTTAGGGTTAGGGTTAGAGCTAGGGTTAGGGTTAGAGCTAGAGTTAGAGCTAGGGTTAGGGTTAGAGCTAGGGTTAGGGTTTAAGCTAGTTAGGGTTAGAGTTAGGGCTAGAGTTAGGGTTAGAGCTAGGGTTAGGGTTAGAGCTAGGGTTAGGGTTAGGGTTTAAGCTAGTTTGGGTTAGGGTTAGGGTTAGAGCTAGCGTTAGGGTTTGAGCTAGTTAGGGTTAGGGTTTGAGCTTGTTAGGGTTAGGGTTAGTGCAAGGTTAGAGCTAGTTAGGTTTAGAGCTAGAGTTAGGGTTAGGGTTAGAGCTAGAGTTAGGGTTCTAACCCTAGCTCTAACCCTAACCCTAACTCTAGCTCTAAACCTAACTAGCTCTCACCCTAACTAGCTCTAACCCTAACCCTAGCTCTAACCCTAACTCTAGCTCCAGCTCAAACCCTAACCCTAGCTCTAACCCTAACCCCAACCCTAACCCTAACCCTAACCTCTAACCCTAACTAGCTCAAACCCTAACCCTAGCTCTAACCCTAACTCTAGCTCTAGCTCAAACCCTAACCCTAGCTCTAACCCTAACCCTAACTCTAGCACTAACCCTAGCACTAACCCTAACCCTAACTAGCTCAAACCCTAACCCTTGCTCTAACCCTAACCCTAACTCTAGCTCTAACTCTAACCCTAGCTCTAACCCTAGCTCTAACCCTAACCCTAGCTCTAACCCTAACCCTAACTCTAGCTCTAACCCTAACCCTAGCTCTAACCCTAACCCAAACTAGCTTAAACCCTAACCCTAACCCTAGCTCTAACCCTAACCCTAGCTCTAACCCTAACTCTAGCCCTAACTCTAACCCTAACTAGCTTAAACCCTAACCCTAGCTCTAACCCTAACCCTAGCTCTAACTCTAGCTCTAACCCTAACCCTAACTCTAGCTCTAACCCTAACCCTAGCTCTAACCCTAACCCTAACTAGCTCTAACCCTAACCCTAGCTCTAACCCTAACCCTAACAAGCTCAAACCCTAACCCTAACCCTAGCTCAAACCCTAACCCTAGCTCTAACCCTAACCCTAGCTCTAACTCTACCTCTAACCCTAACTTTCTCAAACCCTAACCGTAACCCTAGCTATAACTCTTGCTCTAACCCTTGCTCTAACCCTAACTAGCTCTAACCCTAACCCTAACCCTAACTAGTTCAAACTCTAACCCTAGCTCTAACCCTGACCTTAACCCTAACTCTAGCTCTAACCCTAGCTCTAAGACTAACCCTAACTCTAGCTCTAACCCTAGCTCTAACGCTAACTAGCACAAACCCTAACCCTAGCTCTAACCCTAACTCAAACCCTAACCCTAGCTCTAACCCTAACCCTAACTAGCTCTAACCCTACCTCTAACCCTAACTAGCTCTAACCCTAACCCTAACTAGCTCAAACCCTAACCCTAGCTCTAACCCTAGCTCTAACCCTAACCCTAGCTCTAACCCTAACTCTAGCTCTAACCCTAACCCGAGCTCTAACCTTAACTCTAGCACTAACCCTAGCACTAACCCTAACCCTAACTAGCTCAAACCCTAACCCTTGCTCTAACCCTAACCCTAACCCTAACCCTAACCCTAACTCTAGCTCTAACTCTAACCCTAGCTCTAACCCTAGCTCTAACCCTAACCCTAGCTCTAACCCTAACCCTAACTCTAGCTCTAACCCTAACCCTAGCTCTAACCCTAACCCAAACTAGCTTAAACCCTAACCCTAACCCTAGCTCTAACCCTAACCCTAGCTCTAACCCTAACTCTAGCCCTAACTCTAACCCTCACTAGCTTAAACCCTAACCCTAGCTCTAACCCTAACCCTAGCTCTAACTCTAGCTCTAACCCTAGCTCTAACCCTAACCCTAACTCTAGCTCTAACCCAAACCCTAGCTCTAACCCTAACCCTAACTAGCTCTAACCTTAGCTCTAACCCTAACCCTAACAAGCTCAAACCCTAACCCTAACCCTAGCTCAAACCCTAACCCTAGCTCTAACCCTAACCCTAGCTCTAACTCTACCTCTAACCCTAACCTTCTCAAACCCTAACCGTAACCCTAGCTATAACCCTAACTCTTGCTCTAACCCTTGCTCTAACCCTAACTAGCTCTAACCCTAACCCTAACCCTAACTAGTTCAAACTCTAACCCTAGCTCTAACCCTGACCTTAACCCTAACTCTAGCTCTAACCCTAGCTCTAACACTAACCCTAACTCTAGCTCTAACCCTAGCTCTAACCCTAACTAGCACAAACCCTAACCCTAGCTCTAACCCTAACTCAAACCCTAACCCTAGCTCTAACCCTAACCCTAACTAGCTCTAACCCTACCTCTAACCCTAACTAGCTCTAACCCTAACCCTAACTAGCTCAAACCCTAACCCTAGCTCTAACCCTAACCCTAGCTCTAACCCTAACCCTAGCTCTAACCCTAACTCTAGCTCTAACCCTAACCCTAGCTCTAACCTTAACCCTAACCCTAATCCTAACCCTAGCTCTAACCCTAACTCTAGCTCTAACCCTAGCTCTAACCCTAACTCTAGCTCCAACCCTAACCCTAACTAGCTCAAACCCTAACCCCAGCTCTAACCCTAACTCTAGCTCTAACCCTAACCCTAGCTCTAACCCTAACCCTAACTAGCTCTAACCCTAACCCTACCTCTAACCCTAACTAGCTCAAACCCTAACCCTAGCTCTAACCCTAACCCCAGCTCAAACCCTAACTTTAGCCCTAACCCTAGCTCTAACCCTAACTAGCTCTAACCCTAATCCTAACCCTAGCTCTAACCCTAACTCTAGTTCTAACCCTAACTCTAGCTCTAACCCTAGCTCTAACCCTAACTGGCTCAAACCCTAACCCTAACTCTAGCTCTAACCCTAACTAGCTCAAACCCTAACCCTAGCTTTAAAACCTAGTTCGAAACCCTAACCGTGGTTTAAAACCCTAGTCGGAAACCCTAACCCTAGTTTGAAACCTTAATTAGCGATAGCAAGACTCCTTGGAAACCCTAACCCTAGCTCTAGCTCTAACCCTAACCCTAGCTCTAACCCTAACCCTAATCCTAGCTCTAACCCTAACCCTAGCTCTAACCCTAGCTTTGAAAGCCTAGTTACAAACCCTAATCTTAGAATCCCTAAAAGTAGTTGGAAACTTTCGTTGGAAACCCTAACCCTAGCTTTAAAACCTAGTTCGAAACCCTAACCTTGGTTTAAAACCCTAGTCGGAACCCCTAACCCTAGTTTGAAACCTTAATTAGCGATAGCAAGACTCCTTGGAAACCCTAACCCTAGCTCTAGCTCTAACCCTAACCCTAGCTCTAACCCTAACCCTAACCCTAACCCTAGCTCTAACCCTAACTCTAACCCTAGCTCTAACCCTAACCCTAGCTTTGAAAGCCTAGTTACAAACCCTAATCTTAGAAACCCTAAAAGTAGTTGGAAACTTTTGTTGGAAACCCTAACCCTAGCTTTAAAACCTAGTTCGAAACCCTAACCTTGGTTTAAAACCCTAGTCGGAACCCCTAACCCTAGTTTGAAACCTTAATTAGCGATAGCAAGACTCCTTGGAAACCCTAACCCTAGCTCTAGCTCTAACCCTAGCTCTAACCCTAACCCTAATCCTAGCTCTAACCCTAACCCTAGCTCTAACCCTAGCTTTGAAAGCCTAGTTACAAACCCTAATCTTAGAAACCCTAAAAGTAGTTGGAAACTTTTGTTGGAAACCGTAACCCTAGCTTTAAAACCTAGTTCGAAACCCTAACCTTGGTTTAAAACCCTAGTCGGAACCCCTAACCCTAGTTTGAAACCTTAATTAGCGATAGCAAGACTCCTTGGAAACCCTAACCCTAACCCTAGCTCTAACCCTAACTCTAGCTCGAACTCTAACCCTAGCTCTAACCCTAACCCTAGCTCTAACCCTAACCCTAGCTTTGAAAGCCTAGTTACAAACCCTAATCTTAGAAACCCTAAAAGTAGTTGGAAACTTTCGTTGGAAACCCTAACCTCAGCTTTAAAACCTAGTTCGAAACCCTAACCTTGGTTTAAAACCCTAGTCGGAAACCCTAACCCTAGTTTGAAACCTTAATTAGCAATAGCAAGACTCCTTGGAAACCCTAACCCTAACCCTAGCTCTAACCCTAGCTTTGAAAGTCTAGTTACAAACCCTAATCTTAGAAACCCTAAAAGTAGTTGGAAACTTTTGTTGGAAACCCTAACCCTAGCTTTAAAACCTAGTTCGAAACCCTAACCTTGGTTTAAAACCCTAGTCGGAACCCCTAACCCTAGTTTGAAACCTTAATTAGCGATAGCAAGACTCCTTGGAAACCCTAACCCTAGCTCTAGCTCTAACCCTAACCCTAGCTCTAACCCTAACCCTAACCCTAACCCTAGCTCTAACCCTAACTCTAACCCTAGCTCTAACCCTAACCCTAGCTTTGAAAGCCTAGTTACAAACCCTAATCTTAGAAACCCTAAAAGTAGTTGGAAACTTTCATTGGAAACCCTAACCCTAGCTTTAAAACCTAGTTCGAAACCCTAACCTTGGTTTAAAACCCTAGTCGGAAACCCTAACCCTAGTTTGAAACCTTAATTAGCGATAGCAAGACTCCTTGGAAACCCTAACCCTAACCCTAGCTCTAACCCTAACCCTAACCCTAGCTCTAACCCTAACTCTAACCCTAGCTCTAACCCTAACCCTAGCTTTGAAAGCCTAGTTACAAACCCTAATCTTAGAAACCCTAAAAGTAGTTGGAAACTTTCGTTGGAAACCCTCACCCTAGCTTTAAAACCTAGTTCGAAACCCTAACCTTGGTTTAAAACCCTAGTCGGAAACCCTAACCCTAGTTTGAAACCTTAATTAGCGATAGCAAGACTCCTTGGAAACCCTAACCCTAGCTCTAGCTCTAACCCTAGCTCTAACCCTAACCCTAATCCTAGCTCTAACCCTAACCCTAGCTCTAACCCTAGCTTTGAAAGCCTAGTTACAAACCCTAATCTTAGAAACCCTAAAAGTAGTTGGAAACTTTTGTTGGAAACCCTAACCCTAGCTTTAAAACCTAGTTCGAAACCCTAACCTTGGTTTAAAACCCTAGTCGGAACCCCTAACCCTAGTTTGAAACCTTAATTAGCGATAGCAAGACTCCTTGGAAACCCTAACCCTAACCCTAGCTCTAACCCTAACTCTAGCTCGAACTCTAACCCTAGCTCTAACCCTAACCCTAATCCTAGCTCTAACCCTAACCCTAGCTCTAACCCTAGCTTTGAAAGCCTAGTTACAAACCCTAATCTTAGAATCCCTAAAAGTAGTTGGAAACTTTCGTTGGAAACCCTAACCCTAGCTTTAAAACCTAGTTCGAAACCCTAACCTTGGTTTAAAACCCTAGTCGGAACCCCTAACCCTAGTTTGAAACCTTAATTAGCGATAGCAAGACTCCTTGGAAACCCTAACCCTAGCTCTAGCTCTAACCCTAACCCTAGCTCTAACCCTAACCCTAATCCTAGCTCTAACCCTAACCCTAGCTCTAACCCTAGCTTTGAAAGCCTAGTTACAAACCCTAATCTTAGAATCCCTAAAAGTAGTTGGAAACTTTCGTTGGAAACCCTAACCCTAGCTTTAAAACCTAGTTCGAAACCCTAACCTTGGTTTAAAACCCTAGTCGGAACCCCTAACCCTAGTTTGAAACCTTAATTAGCGATAGCAAGACTCCTTGGAAACCCTAACCCTAGCTCTAGCTCTAACCCTAACCCTAGCTCTAACCCTAACCCTAATCCTAGCTCTAACCCTAACCCTAGCTCTAACCCTAGCTTTGAAAGCCTAGTTACAAACCCTAATCTTAGAAACCCTAAAAGTAGTTGGAAACTTTTGTTGGAAACCCTAACCCTAGCTTTAAAACCTAGTTCGAAACCCTAACCTTGGTTTAAAACCCTAGTCGGAACCCCTAACCCTAGTTTGAAACCTTAATTAGCGATAGCAAGACTCCTTGGAAACCCTAACCCTAGCTCTAGCTCTAACCCTAACCCTAACCCTAGCTCTAACCCTAACCCTAATCCTAGCTCTAACCCTAACCCTAGCTCTAACCCTAGCTTTGAAAGCCTAGTTACAAACCCTAATCTTAGAAACCCTAAAAGTAGTTGGAAACTTTTGTTGGAAACCCTAACCCTAGCTTTAAAACCTAGTTCGAAACCCTAACCTTGGTTTAAAACCCTAGTCGGAACCCCTAACCCTAGTTTGAAACCTTAATTAGCGATAGCAAGACTCCTTGGAAACCCTAACCCTAGCTCTAGCTCTAACCCTAACCCTAGCTCTAACCCTAACCCTAATCCTAGCTCTATCCCTAACCCTAGTTCTAACCCTAGCTTTGAAAGCCTAGTTACAAACCCTAATCTTAGAAACCCTAAAAGTAGTTGGAAACTTTTGTTGGAAACCCTAACCCTAGCTTTAAAACCTAGTTCGAAACCCTAACCTTGGTTTAAAACCCTAGTCGGAACCCCTAACCCTAGTTTGAAACCTTAATTAGCGATAGCAAGACTCCTTGGAAACCCTAACCCTAACCCTAGCTCTAACCCTAACTCTAGCTCGAACTCTAACCCTAGCTCTAACCCTAACCCTAATCCTAGCTCTAACCCTAACCCTAGCTCTAACCCTAGCTTTGAAAGCCTAGTTACAAACCCTAATCTTAGAAACCCTAAAAGTAGTTGGAAACTTTTGTTGGAAACCCTAACCCTAGCTTTAAAACCTAGTTCGAAACCCTAACCTTGGTTTAAAACCCTAGTCGGAACCCCTAACCCTAGTTTGAAACCTTAATTAGCGATAGCAAGACTCCTTGGAAACCCTAACCCTAACCCTAGCTCTAACCCTAACCCTAGCTCGAACTCTAACCCTAGCTCTAACCCTAACCCTAATCCTAGCTCTAACCCTAACCCTAGCTCTAACCCTAGCTTTGAAAGCCTAGTTACAAACCCTAATCTTAGAAACCCTAAAAGTAGTTGGAAACTTTTGTTGGAAACCCTAACCCTAGCTTTAAAACCTAGTTCGAAACCATAACCTTGGTTTAAAACCCTAGTCGGAAACCCTAACCCTAGTTTGAAACCTTAATTAGCGATAGCAAGACTCCTTGGAAACCCTAATTCTAGTTCTAACTCTAACCCTAACACTAGCTCTAACCCTAACCCTAACTCTAGCTCTATCCCTAACCCTAGCTCTAACCCTAACTCTAGCTCTAACCCTAAGCCTAGCTCTAACCCTAACTAGCTCTAACCCTAGCTCTAACCCTAACTACTTCAAACCCTAACCCTAACCCCAGCCCTAGTCTGACCCTAACCCTAAACTTTAGGGCGGTGTATGGTTATATGGGGCAGCACACGAGCAACTGTGTTGCAAATTTTCCATGATAAAAATTTTTCTCCCCATCGAGATTCGAACCCGAGATGCTGGTCTGAGAGCCGAGAGAACTAACCACCACACTACAGAAGCCTTGCTCCTATTGCATGGAATCTATATGGTTTTATGGAGTAGCTCACAAGCGAATAGAGTAGTGGTCCCCAACCATTTTTGCGGACCGGCCTTTATATAAATAAAAAAAATATCCAGTTGGTCCTTTGCGCTCCGGCTGTTCACGACCTGTGCGGCTCTTGTGTTTGTCCGAAAACACTGCGGCCGCCGCGCATGCGCAGTTCGCTGTTCTAAAAAGTTCATGACTTTAACCAGTAGGTGTCGGTAATGCCCATTGAAGCTGGTGCCACCTCGCCGTAAAACACAACGAAGAAGAAAATGACGTCACTTCTTGCTCACTCACCAACGAATGTGTGAGTGAGTGATTCGCATTTCCAGTTCATCGCGAGAACGGTTGAGTGAGGGAATGAATAATGACTTTCCCGTTCGCGAACGAGTCAATGGGATAACTGCCCTCCTTCCTCCCGTGCATCGACGGATCAGTCAGTCAACGTGTTGCGTCTCCCTCCTGGCGTGGACTATGTAAGCCAGAATGTCGATTTACGATTTACCAAGGAGAGAAAGAACCACTCACTGAAACTCCACTTCTTTTCCACGCGTTTTTTCCAAGCTAACGGCTAACTTTATTGCATGAAGGGATGCGCCGTTATGCAACAACGGGGGTTAAGCTTCTCGTTGGGTCATCTTGATTTTATAACACTCATAGTAGTTTTTAAATAACGTGTATGCATATACACGCCTAAATATTGTTACCCAATACATCTGCAATTTCATATTGGATTGCTGGTTTGAAATGTACTTTTAATATTATTTTTAATAAACAAACAACTTGTCTGGTGTTTTATTCCTTGTTTTTATTTTTTTGGGCATGAAAACAAACATTTGACATTAAGTTAACTGCTTTATATGAAAATATGTATATGTGTTATACGTTGTGTTATGTGTGTTGGTGTCCCCCAAAATAAAGAGCAAGTAGTCAAATACACATTCTTGACACGTACAAAAAATGCATAAAGTTATTAGGTACACTTGAAAATGATGGTGTGACGTCACAGATCAACCAGCCAATCAGGAGGTGGGGGTGAGGGCGGGTGTGGCACTTTTCACTTTCAGTTAAGGTTTGGCCATGATTTTTCCCTAATAAACTGGCCTGTTATTAGGGACACTTAAAAATGTAGGTGTACCTAATGGAGTGTCCAAGTGACGTCACAGATCAAACAGCCAATCAGAAAGTGGGGGTGTGGCTCCCTCGTTAAGTGCAGGTGCGTGAAAACTTTTAGCTTCTTTCACGTTCCAAAGGAGCTAAAAGTTTTCACGCACCTGCACTTAACGAGGGTCACTTGGAAAACATGTTGGAACGCGGCCCTGAGGACTAGAGCTTGACACCTGTGACCTTTGACCATGATATTTCCCTAATAAAGTGGCCTGTTATTAGGTACACTTAAAAATGGAGGTGTACCTAATGGAGTGTCCAAGTGAAGTCACAGATCAAACAGCCAATCAGAAAGTGGGGGTGTGGCTCACTCGTTAAGTGCAGGTGCGTGAAAACTTTTAGCTTCTTTCACGTTCCAAAGGAGCTAAAAGTTTTCACGCACCTGCACTTAACGAGGGTCACTTGGAAAACATGTTGGAACGCGGCCCTGAGGCCTAGAGCTTGACACCTGTGACCTTTGACCATGATATTTCCCTAATAAAGTGGCCTGTTATTAGGTGCACTTGAAAATGGCGGTGTACCTAATGGAGTGTCCAAGTGAAGTCACAAATCAAACAGCCAATCAGAAAGTGGGGGGTGTGGCTCCCTCGTTAAGTGCAGGTGCGGGAAAACTTTTAGCTACTTTGGAACGTGAAAGAAGCTAAAAGTTTTCCCGCACCTGCACTTAACGAGGGAGTCACACCCCCACTTTTTGATTGGCTGTTTGATCTGTGACGTCACTTGGACACTCCATTAGGTACACCGCCATTTTCAAGTGTACCTAATAACAGGCCACTTTATTAGGGAAATATCATGGTTAAAGGTCACAAGTGTCCAGCTCTAGTCCTCGGGGCCGCGTTCCAATATGTTTTCCAAGTTACCCTCGTTAAACACACACAACCGATTCTTAGCTGTTCATTTACGAACTGGAATGCACATCACTAGTTCAAAAATACTGCCGGTCAAAATAGCCGACTGGTTAGTGACTCGGGCTCTTGCTCGGTAAGAATTTGGTTCGATCCCAGGTGTGAGAATAATCCTGGATGTGCTTTTGTTGTGCAATTAACCCTTTATTTATTCATTTATTCTTTTTTTTTACCTCGTGTAGTGCACCTTTTGACGTGTCCATGAGGTGTACCTACACATATTGTCATATAAAGCAGTTAATGTTTTAATTGGCGAAAAAAGAAACAAGGAATAAAACACCAGACAAGTTTTAACAGGTTTTTAATGTTTATTAAAAATAATAATAATAATATTAAAAGTACATTTCAAACCAGCAATCCAATGTGAAATTGCAGTAGATATATTGGATAACAATATTTAGGCGTATATAGGCATACACATTATTTAAAAACGACTATAAGTGTTATACTACGATACAAGTGTTTACCAGCTCAGTGGCCTAAGAGGAGAGTGTCCGCCCTGAGATTGGGAGGTTGGGGTTTCAAATCCCGGCCGGGTCATACCAGTGACCATCATAACAATGGTACTCATTTCTTCCCTGCTTGGCACTCAGTGTAAGGGGTTGAAATGGGGCCCCCCCGCTGATCACGATCTTTAATTTTTTAAAATCAAGATTACCCAAAGAGCAGCATTATCTCCCCGTTTTTGCATAACGGCGCATCCCTTCATGCAATAAAATTAGCCGTTAGCTCGGAGAAAACGTGCATAAAAGAAGTGGTGTTTCAGTGAGTGGTTCTTTCTTTCCTTGGCAAATCGTAAATCGACATTCTGACTTACATAGTTCACGCCAGATGAGACGCAACACCTTCACTGACTGATCCGTTGATGCACCGGGGAACGAACGGGAAAATCCGGATTCGTTCTCTCACTGATCCGTTCTCGCGATGAACTGGAAATGCAACTCACTCACTCACAGATTCGTTCATTCACAGATCCGTTCAGTTGTCGAACGGGAAATGCAATTCACGACTCGTTCGTGAAAGGGACGTGACGTCATCTTCTTCTTCGTTTTGTTTTAAGGCGAGGTGGCACCAGCTTCAATGGGCATTACCGACACCTACTGGTTAAAGTGAAAAAAGAAATTTATAATGCACACTCGAATGAATCGCAGCGAGGAGGATGGCGGACGGCCGAGATGGGAGGAGGCATAGGATGGATGGTGGGGGGGAGAGGGGGCACACAAATAAAAGCTCGTGTGTGAACGCCGGCGCAACGACAGGGAAGTCAAGACACAAAAGAGACGAAGAGGAAGACAGCAGAGAGGAAAAAAAGGAGAATAAGACGAGCCTCTAACAGGGTGAGGATGCTCAAAATTGCGCAGATTCCTTATCGGTTGCCTGGCTACCTCGAATGACTGACATTTGTGTGGTTTTATATATAGAAATATTTTGTTCATTTTAAAACACCCGTTGTTAAGTGCGTTTGTAAATTATAGGGAGTATATAGAAAGTATCCACCTACTAGAAATAAAAAAATTTTTTAAAGGGGGCGGGGTTAAATTAGTGTCAATCACCACAGAAGCATCAGCTTCTTTCACTTTCTGGTATAACTAACTTTTTCCTCCACTGTCCCGTTATTATTTATGAGTTATGGTGTGCTTACCTCGTTGGATATTACTGTATTTAGGCTAATGCTCCCAATAGAATTGATTTACTAAGAGCTTTTGGAGCGCTCCATTCGTTTGCACCCTTAAAAACAAAGTGAGAGGGAGCTTCGAGCGTTTGGCCACCTACCAACAGAGTGCAATGGCTTGCCAAAGAGACCCCGGGTCGTCCATCTGCCCCGCAAGCTGAGTTCAATCTGCTGGCTGGCTCCAGCCTCTGTCTTGCCTGCCTGGCTGCTGTGTGTCATGAAGGTGTTTGGAAGTCGTGTTCCTCTTGTAAGCCTCTTAAGAGCCTTCTGGCTTTCCTCATCGCCTAGCCCTGCATTCTTTTCTCTTTTATTTCCCACACTTAGAATTTGGCATCATCAGATCGGCTTATTTTGTTTGCATGTCAGTGTTTACAGATTGGATTATTTGCTCACCAGTCTTTAACTACCACTGGGGCTTAATTTTTAAATGTAGATGACTCAACTAACTGATATTCAAGAAATAATCTATTTGCTCAGGTGTCTGTGCCACTGACCAATAGTGACCGGCAATGACATGCTTTTCCACTAGGTGGCAGAAAAAACAATTCACCGATGTATCCTCTTTTTGGAACATTTTACTTACTCTAACGCTATAAGATTTGTTTTAGTGTCAAATAAATGCTATTACTTAAGAAACGTTGGATAAAAATTGAAATGTACATGTATACACACACACACACATGGCAGATGGCCACAACTGAATTGATGACCTTGCCCCCGATCCGTCTCTCTCCAAAGACCCGCACTACAGGAATATTAGTTTGGCCAAATGTCCGTGTGTATGTACACGTTTATGTAATAACAGGGACCCTCTGTCAATCAGGCAGAATCACATTAAGCGATTCCAACTGACCGAAGCAATGACTCCAAGCCTTCATTCTATTGTCACGCGATTTGTGAGTTTTCCTGTATGCACAGGATGGGCAGATGGTCTTTTTCTGCCCCCGCCCCCCCACTCCAATCCCAGAGTCACCCCGCAGCAAAATAAGCACGGCAAACAGGTGGCATGTGTGCAGGAACAATTTACCAATTTGTGTCAGGCACGATGACGACTTTGTTGTATAGCTCGATGATTGACAGACATTGATTTTTAACAAGCTTTTAGCCTAATTGCCAAAGTTTATGGCCGGCTTATGTGTGATGCTGCTTATGTCTCAACGCACGTCTATACTGTGAAATTAACAAAGTAGTATGATTCACCAATCGCCATAGCAACCCAGCCAATACAATTTCACCTTGAAACACACATAATGGCCACTTGTCCGTTCCCCTGATCGTCTGCCGCTTGTGTCTCAGCTCTCCAGCAGATGCCATGTTGAATAAAGCAGGCGAGATAATGCCACCATATGTCAGCCAGGAAGGCAGATTGCTGCGAAAAGAAAAGCAGGACGTTGTTGGCTTTGAGCTCTCGTAATTAGAGAGAGTGAGGAGATGAAGGGCGGCAGCGGCGGCTTGAAAGACGAGTGCGCAGTGGGGGAACGGCCACTTCAAATCACCGTATTAATCAGATGGATGACTGACTGGCACTCACCAGTAAAGCAATCAAATTTTTCCGATTTTTTTTTTATGTCCTTGTCTTATCTGGTGAGCAGACAGATGGATGGACATGTGGAATCAGTGGCGATCACGTCGAGGTTAGCGAGGGTGACGCTACCGGTCAAGACACTTTAATAGTTGTGCTTGACCTTTCATTGTGAGAGTTCAATCCCACAATCGTACTCAGCAGTCAAATTCAAGGGTGGCCTTGTTACAATTCATCATAAGGCCATTTCATTCCACCGTGGGAGGGAAATGCTCTGAGCTTTATACTACCATTGATAAATATCAAATGTTTTTCATTGTGAAGACAACTTATCTGGTCTTGAGGAGCAGCGGACACCACCATTGGAGCCACTCTCCTTTCCCTTCCTTGAATGACGCAGCCAAGCATGCCTGTGGTATCTGCAAACACAGGTAGAAGGCACACAACGTGTCGGACGCTTCCGCAATTTCTTTAACAAACTCCATGATGTCATACGATAGATCTACACGAGACATTGGCCCTGCTCACCTCTCAGCTACACCCTGGTGCCAACCATGAGGAGGACCTGGTCTTCCTCAAAGATGTCTTCAGTGAGAAGAGCCTCTGCTACCTAATGAAGGTGGGCGTGTCTTCTCCTGCAAGCAAAAAGACTTCTGTTGCTTTGCTTTAACTCTACAGACAAAATGCATACAAAAATGAGGGCAGGTTCCTCTGTGCTAATGAAGTCCAACTCTCAGATTCATGAGAAACTGAAGCAGTACAAAAAGCAGAGCCCCACGCCGGTCCTGCACAACGCCTCCTGCCTGGCGGAACATGTAAGTGCAGCGCGTCCTCACCCTAAATGTCATTTTTCTTGACAGTTTTGAATTTGTGTCCAAGCTAACAGAAGAACTCCAGAACAGGCTTCTCGAGGAGAAGGAGGGGAAAGAGCTGCTGCTTCTCTTGAATGCCCCTCACATCAAGGTAGACGATTACAAAAAAATAATGTCCTCTTTTGATGAATCCAAACGTGCCTCTCTTCACAGGCTATGCTGTCGACCCATGACACAGTGGCCCAGAAGAATTTTGACCCGGTGCTGCCTCCCTTGCCAGAGGATGTGGAGAACGAGCCCGAGGAGGAGTCGGTGAAGATTGTCCGACTGGTGAAGAACAAGGAGCCTCTGGTGGGATGAAAATTTGGCCACGTCGCTTTGAATTCCATTCATTGTTGGAGTCGGATGGAGGTTTACTTCATTTCCTCCATCCAGGGTGCGACCATTAGGCGAGACGAGGCAACCGGCGCAGTCATCGTGGCGCGGATCATGAGGGGAGGAGCGGCCGACCGTAGTGGTGAGAGGTGCTTTTGCCTTTTTGGGGGGTTTTGACTTTGCAATAAGTGGACTTCCTTGTCAGCTCTGACACACAAGTGAGGAGATTACGTTGTGTAATGCGTTGCAAACTGTCAACAGAGATTAAATCCTTCAGATTAGTGCCAGGAGATTGCATATTTGGAGGTTTCAAACAGGGCTGGCTGGATGTTGCCATGGAGATGTCATCAACTTCGTGCTTCACACAATGTCGTGCGTGTTTGCGTTGCCAGGTCTGGTGCACGTGGGGGACGAGTTGCGGGAGCTCAACGGCAGCCTGATAAACCACAAAAGGCCGGATGAAATAAGTCACATTCTGGTAAACGTCACGTTTTCACCGGTTTCAATTCAGAGACGAAAGCGCTGCTTGACGCCGTGATGTCTTTTAACACCAGTCCAAGTCGCAAGGCTCCATCACATTGAAAATCATCCCAGCCGTCATAGAAGAAGACAAGCTGAAAGAAAGCAGGGTCAGGACATTTTGAAGATGAAAACAAATCATCAGAAGCCAGGAGTAATCTGATTTGACCTTGCCTACGTTGCGCAGGTCTACCTACGGGCTTTGTTTGACTACGTGCCCCTCGAGGACCGAGCTACGCCCTGTCAGGAGGCGGGGCTTCCTTTTAAACGCGGCGACATCCTTCAGGTGGTGAGCCAGGAAGACGCCACTTGGTGGCAGGCCAAGAAAGTGGGCGACTGCAACCTGCGCGCCGCGCTGATCCCCTCGGCGCACTTCCAGGAGAGGTGTGCTTGATCTTAGATATTTTTAAAACAAGCCAACACACTTAGAAATCAACCTGACCCTTTAAAGCCACACGCATCACAAATTCAGTATGATGTTTTAACGAGTCATTTGATTTGGTCATTTGACAGGCGCCTGAGGTACCGCCTGAAGACCAGCTCCTTCCCGTCCATCGCGGCTACATGTAAGACGACCCGCCCGCCCGCCCGCCCGCCATTACCCGTATGCACCCCAAACTGACAAGCGACTTAAGATAAGATCGCTGCTCGTACGCTGTCACACGGGTCAAATGTAATCACAGAGACGAGCAGCATCAAGAGAGATTACGGAACCAGAACAGCGGATCCCGCTTTAATCTCCACAATCTATGGTGTAATCCAATTAGAGGACAGCATTAAATGAAAAAGGGCCGCATAAGCAAAAGGTGCTGCTTTTATTGTGGTTGTTCTTTTGTATGGATGCAGAAAGATGCACTTTGATGTTGAGGATTAGAGTTACATCCAGGACAACAAAAACACAAGGATTTAGCAGTAACAGTTAATGAAACATTTGCTGTTGTTAAAAAAGAAACCGTGGTTGTCATTTTGTGTTGTTCTCTGCAGTGATTGTTGTGTGTCCTTCCTTGCATTGCCCCTCTCAGACGAGCGACACGACCGAGGTAGGACTTTAACACGCTCGAGCGATGTACTAAAGTGTATTCATTCCGGTTGGCTTGCTCACCCCCCGTGATTGTGTTGAACGTGCCGTGTTGTGCCAACCTTCCTCTCGTCCTGTCTCCTCCTCCTCCTCTCCTTTCCACTCGCTCCTCCCCAGACGACAGCGACCTTGAGGGAAAAGATGTT
Organism: Syngnathus scovelli; assembly: GCF_024217435.2. NCBI lineage: Eukaryota > Metazoa > Chordata > Actinopteri > Syngnathiformes > Syngnathidae > Syngnathus > Syngnathus scovelli. The sequence goes on from NC_090867.1 coordinate 8,478,644, forward strand.
GGTGAGGATCAACAAATGTCTGAATCGGTCTTCTCGCATTAGACAGAGATTGTAGTTCCTCCCAATTCCAAGGCCACAGTTGAGTTTCAGAATTGAGTCCAATAACTCTTGTTTGACCACAGCTGGCCAGCGCAGAAGTTTCCGTCTCAAGAGAGAGCAGAAGAACTCATTGGTTGAGCCTTGCACCCCCGACGCCAATCACGTTGATTTCCTGATCTACGAGGAAGTGACGCTTTATCTGCCTGGCGACAGGCCTCGCCTTGTCGTGCTGCTCGGTAGATGGCGTCCGTCCGTCCATCCATCTGGCGCTCCCCTCGTTTGCTAACGGGGGTGGTCGTCCGTGTGTTGTGTTCAGGATCCCTGGGAAGCCGCATCGCCGAGCTCAAACAGAAGGTGATCGCAGACAATCCCAGACTTTACGGATTGGCCGTGCCTCGTGAGTGCCCTCTCGAGAAAGACTCGCACGTTCGAGTCATATTTGTGAGCGGGCGTTGTTTTCTTTCTTTCGATTTGTGCCATCAAAGACACCACACGAGCCAGGAAGAGTCATGAGCGTGAGGGAGTGGAGTATCACTTCATCACCAGAACGTCTTTTGAGGCCGGCATCAACGATGGCAAGTGAGTACAGGACTGTCCAGATGAACGGCGTCAGTCGGGCTGGAAAAGTTTGACATGCCTCTGTTCTCTTGCAGGTTCATTGAATACGGCGAGTATAAGGAGAATTTATACGGCACCAGTTTGGAGTCCATTCACAGAACTCTGCTTCAAAATAAAATTTGCCTTGTGGACGTGCAGCCTGAGGTTGGTGTGGGGAAGTGCTGACCTCAAATAGTGTGGGGGGGGGGTCCCAAAAAAGTTTGAATTTTTTACCATACCTTCTAACACTGCTGCGCTGGTCTTGGCTTGATTGTGATGGTGCCTCAGGTTAAAGTCCCTCGAAGCAGCGGGAGGAGTGATAACAACCTGCTGATGGAAAAAAGTTGTCTATGTTTGAAATTTGCCTTTCAATCAAATTTACCTTGAGCCAAACTTACCATGTTTGAGTTGGATAGCAAAGCCTGACAACCAACTATTTCTGTTAAACGGAGGTTTGACTGCACTTTTTTTCTTCTTGCTGCCTTGCCAACATTTCCCCAAAGGCATTGAAGGTTCTTCGCACGCCGGCTTTCAAGCCCTACGTCATCTTTGTGAGACCTTCTGTCTTGGATAGCGAGAAGAAGTCTCTCAGCTCCTGCTCCTCGCTCGTCAGTGTCGCCGTCACGGTGAGTGGCACGCCCATGTCGGCCTCGGGCGTGATGGTAGAAATGCACATTGGGGTCGTCAAGCTTTTTTTGTTTTTCTGGGGGGTTGCAGGAGCAGGACTTGATGGACATGAGACAGTCGGCAGAGCGGCTAGAGCAGCGCTACGGCCACTGGCTGGATTACGTGCTGGTAAAGGAGGATCCGCTCAGTGCCATGGCAGAGCTCCATGCCGTGCTGGAGCGGGTACGACTGGAGCCCCAGTGGGTGCCCGTGTCCTGGCTGAGGACGTCCTAGACCTTAAACCTGAACCTGCTGCCAACACCACTGTGTCAACATTTTTCTTCAACTTGCTGCAAGTGCCAAATAAATCCACTTTTGTGTTGGTTAACATGCACAGAGTCCATTCACAGCGGCAGCTACTTGTCTGATATTTTTGAAGTGTTTGCTGTTGATAATAAAACTTTTCAAATGAACTTTGTTTTGGTGTGTGTGGGCTATCTATTTATTTTAGGACAAATGCAACAATTTGAAAGTAAACCATGAACAAACTCAGGAAACTATACATGTGAGGCCCGCCTTGTGTGCAAAGAGAAGCAAGTTACTTCCACAGCTTCTTGATGGACATGTTCTTCTCGTTGTCTTTCTGCATCACCTGCAGGACAATTAACCAAAAGCTTAGGAAGTCTTTGCACATAATAACTTTGAAGCTCGCGGCAAAGTTTACTCGATTAAAAAGGGGAAAAAAGAAATCAAAGTTGACCAACCTTTGCCACGGCCATCTCAAAGTCCTCCTGGGTGACGTGTACTCGCCTCTCTCGCAGGGCGTACATGCCCGCCTCCGTGCACACGCCCTTCACAGCACAAGCACAACGTGTTTGGATAACACAAATGCAACTAGCGGGTGGCAAACTCTCACCTTAACCTCGGCGCCCGATGCTCCAGGCATGAGCTCGGCGATCTTCCTCAAGTTGATGCCTCGCGTCAGGTTCATCTTCCGCGAGTGAATCTTGAGGATGTCGAGGCGAGCCTGGCGGACCAAAAAAAAGTGATGTTGTGGTGTGATGTCGCCAGCGTGGATTTGAATCTGGGAGAGCGTCACCTCTTCATTGGGAGGGGGGAACTCAATCTTCCTGTCAATTCTTCCTGGCCTGAGGAGAGCCGAGTCCAGGATGTCGATACGGTTGGTGGCCATGATGACCTGCCGCCGGCACAGAGCACATTTTAGACACACTTGAACACTCACTACGCCAGCGATGGCAGCAGCTCCACCTTGATGTTCTTGGTGGCCTCAAAGCCATCCAGCTGGTTGAGCAACTCTAACATGGTCCTCTGCACTTCGCTGTCTCCGCCCGAGCCACCCTCCAGGCGAGACGAGCCAATGGAATCGATTTCATCCATGAAGATGATGGAGGGCGCATGCTCTCGGGCCATGACAAAAAGCTCGCGCACCATCCGAGCGCCTTTCAGGACAAAACTTAAGTTTAGATTCAAGCAGAAATAAAACGTATCCGGCGACATGCGTGATTAGCACTCACCCTCTCCTATGAACTTTTGCACCAGCTCAGACCCCGACACCCTGATGAAGGTGCAGTCGGTGTGGTGGGCTACAGCTCTGGCCAGCAGGGTCTTTCCTGTCCCCGGAGGTCCGTAGAGCAGCACACCCTAAAACAACCACAAACGTTTAAACATCCGTCCATTTTGAACGTCCTTGCACTTGTCACTCACCTTGGGCTGTGCGATGCCCAAAGCTTCAAAAAGCTCCGGGTGTTTGACGGGAAGTTCGATGACTTCTTTGATTTCCTTAATCTGCTTGTCCAGTCCACCAATCATCTCATAGGTGGAGTCGGGAACCTTCTCCACCATCATGAGGGAGACCAGAGGATCCACCTTGTTGGGGAGGATCTTGTGCAGCGTGTAACTGTCGTTGCGGAGAGCCACGCGGCAGTTGGGGGTTACCTGGGAGAGAAGGGCCCAGTGAAAAGCAGGCTCATGTAAATGGACAAATCAACTTCCACAATACTCACATCATTGATGTCAATGTTTTTATCCACGTCAACCACAAATTTCCCCTCTGGATGTACCTGGGGGAAGTGAAGAAAATAAATCCATATTACTTGTGCTGGCTAAGTGTATTTTTGTCCAAAATCTGGAGTGTATACCTTGACCAGCACTTTCTTTTTGTCCATGACCCTGACCACTTCTCCTACATAGGAGCCTTGCTCTTGAAGCAACTGCAGCTCCTCACGGAGGAGACGCACTGAAAGATAATTCATTGGGGGCAGTTATTTTCACAAAAAGGGGAAAGATTAAAAAAAATAAAATACATAACTAGTGTTAACCCCAAAAATACCTTTAGCGTTGAGCTCATTTCTCTGTGCTTGAAGTCGTCTGAGATTCTGGCTCTTCTCGTTCACAGTCAACTGTTGGAAACAAAAAGGAGGTTAAAGATGTCGAATAGTGGACTATAAGTTTGCAACAAAAAAAACATTTGCTTACCTGTAATTCTTCTATTTTCGATAAGTAGTACTGCCGAAGACCTGTTCCACCTTTACTCTCGCCCATCTCCATCTGGAAAAACAGTGAAATCGATAAATCAGGTGTTATGTTTAATATATGCTGGTTTTATTAACAATAGAAGACGGCTTCAACCTTACTATTATCTATCTTGCCACACTGACATAAAATGATGTCAATGACGAATGACTATACACTAGACCCAATACACGATATGCATCATTTGTTATCATTTTGGATACCTAAAAAAAAATCCAGGATTAATAAATGACTTGAACAAGTGCAAAGACAAGTGCAAACGATTAAAAATGTATCGTAAGCAAGTGAAGGTAAAGTGAGTCAGCAACAAGCAAAGCTCGCAGGCAATGCCGTCGTGTTCGAGGCAGCGGACCGACTAACAGCGTAAACAAAGCAGACGTAAATACGTATATTTATAGTCTACATTGTGAGGGTAAAAAGACATGCCTACATGGATGCGTTAAATGGACACAGCACGAGCTAGCTGCTCGACTAGCCTAGCCGCAATGATACAGCAAACACGGGAGCAACATCGTTTGGTCTCAAGAGGGTTTTATCAATAAACTACACTCGTCATACAAGTTATAATTCATTCAAATTAGATAATAATTGAAATAAAAGTACGCTGACAGCGCTTAAAGGCAATTCTAGGACAAAAGTGTATAAACGAGCTGACAAATCCACCTACATTGTCGGTGCCGTCCCCCTCCATCTTGGAAAGCTAGCATCCGTTTAAGAGGTGACGTATTTCCAGTTGGATATGAATGTACCACAGCGCCCTCTACTGGGCAAAACTAACTCCGCCGAATAAATGCTACCGTAAATCACCCACTAAGAGAGCACTTAAAATAAACACTACAACACCGCTCTTAAACTGATCTATTTTCAGTGATAGGTATATAAGCTGATGTATCAACTTATTTATATTTTCATTAGTTTTGTATAAAAATAGTAATGTTGGTTTGTTGTGTATGTGGTTATTTAAATAGTAACTATAACTCCATGCAAGACCAGCCACACCGGTTCCAACTGAAGCGCCAGAGCTCTCAGACTTGTCCTAACAAGCACCTTCATAGCATCAAGTCAGACTCGTCACCTTGTACCAGTCACTAAAATAAGCACTGTAATATGAAAATTGTCTGCATGTTTATTAAAAAATACTCCATCCATCAATTTTCTACCGCTTATCCGGAGTCGGGTCACGGGGGGTGGGGGGGGGCATACTACAAATGTATAAAAGATCAAGAGCTTGAAGTTCAAATAACATGCAAATATCTAACCACCTTGGGGGGGGGAAAGGAAGAAGCAACATGATATTCTTAACAGTTTGGCATATCTGTAAACATGGAATGTTCAAGGAAATAAAAGCAATCCCGGTGCAACAAAAGCATTCCAATGATGAGCCGATTAATGCAATTACAAAGTATTACAAACAAAACACATTGATTTTACAGACATTTCGAACCTATTTGTGTAACTCAAACAATGTAATACCATAGAAAAATAACATGTAAACATTCACAAAGTTTAAAATAAAAACAGCAATCATTTCCCAAAGACAATTTTTTGCTCTTTCAGAGTATTGGTTCACAATTCTCGAAATAAAAATATACCTTTGTGTATATGTATATTTTAGAATGGCTTCAAATATTTTAGTATTATCAAAAAGATATGACTTACAAACAGACACCTTTGGAATGAAGCGTGGGAAGAAACACTGTACCATAAACTTTTTTTTTTTTTTTTTTTTTTTAAATGCAACAAGGCTGAAAATGACAATCTACTTGGAAGATTGAATGAATTTCAGAAAAGCTAGTAAACATTTGAATTTGGACTCATTCTTAATCAAAAGACGCTTTAGGTGAGTCTGATCCCAAGAACCTGCTCCAGTTCTTGTCTTCGCTGCTGCACCTGAAAGTGAAGCAGGAGTCAGTTAGAAAGAGAACAGCGGAGTCGCAACGTTGCGCCATCCTGACGTACTTTGGTGTACACGTATCTGCCAACTGCTTCGGGCATCCATGGCGCCTGGTAGAATTCAGTCCTCCTCTCTTCTTCTGGATTTCCTGACACTTCTGTCATTACCTGGAGGACAATATCAAGTTAAACAACAAAGTGGGTGTTATGATTAGAAGAAACATAAAATGTTCACTTTAAGGTCTCTGCACTGAGATTTGAGCCAGTCCTGGATGAAGTCCTGAGGATTATTGCTGAAGCTCAACATGAAATCTCTCTCGGTCTTCAGCTGGTTGATGTACTCGATGGTCTCGTGTATCTGCCAATGCGAAGTAACAAGAGTCACGCAAGTTTTTTTTTTTCCTGGATTCAGCTGCTAGATGGACCTTGGTCTCTAGCGCGGCGATTTCCTGCTGGTTGGTGGTGGACGACAGGAAGCTGCTCATTTGGCTCTTCAGCGGGTCGTCCACCTCCACGTCGATGTCGTAGCACGCCGTCTTTTTCTGGTCATTGGGGTCCACGCTGTCCAAAGACAAAGGCACAGAAATGCTAATTCACAATTGCCAATAAATTCCACCAGGGGGTGCCCAAACACAATTTTTCTCTTAGACATGGCTATGACTGACTTCAAAGTAGAGATGCCACAAAATGGCATTGAGCCACTTCAACCAGACATGGTTAAAAAAAAAAATGGAGGAAATTCCAATCCAAGCAAGCATACCTAATCATGTGATTGATCACAATGGGGTCAGGGTGCTGGAGTAGCCCGGCCAGTTTCATCGGAATCTCAGAAAACCTCATGCGAGTGCAGCCAAAAATCTGTTCAACATTACAAATTATAAAAGAAAAAAAGGACAGGCAACAAGCTGTGAGAAAAGTACAAGTAGTGCTTTGGCGTCCTGTTGTTGTCAGACCTTTCTGAAATAATGGTTGCAGTTGATGTACTCCTTCTCGTGACTGTCTTGCAATTTGTTGTTCTTGATGTAGAGCCAAAGTGCCTGCATGATGCTGGCCCGCGTTTGCGTGTGCACGCCCAGCAGCCGAGCCAGCCGCAGATCCAGTTTGTACTGGGGAGGCTGTGCCAAAAGAATAAAAACAGTTGAGCATTCTTTTTTTATTAATATGATAAATGAGAAAGATGACACACACACCTGGTGGTCAAGCATGAGCAGGAGCGTGCATTTGACGTTGACGTCACCGGGTCTTTTTACCTGGAAACCGTCCGTCTCCTGAGTGGTAGGCATTCGGTGCCACTGACACATTCAAGGACAATAAATGTGGTTAAATCACATTCCGGAGTCAATTTGTGGAGTACAAGTTCATAAAAAAAGAAATACAAATATTAAGGAAGTCATTAGTTGCAGGTCTACAAGGAACAAGTCCTTATTGAAGTGAGTTCTAATGTTCTTCCAAATTCAAAGGACAAGGATTATTTTCAGGAGCTACGTTAACCTAACCTTGGTGTTCTGTAATCAAATGTTTATGGACCAACAAAAGATTGAGATCTGGAATTGCCGCCAACCCTGAACCGTGTCAAACAAAGGCCTGATTTGGGGTCAAGTCAGGCTGGTGGAAAGCATTGCTGTTTTGCACATGTTGAAATTCAAAGTGGAATGCTTGCGAACTTATGTCATACCTCCACCAAGTGGTTGTCGGGTCCGTAGAGCTCCTTATCGAGCTCGATCACCAGGCTCTTGAAGAAAGATGAGAACTTCCTCTTCTGCTTGCCAGGCTAGGGACACAGCGTGCGTAGAAGACATACATGAGCAGCGAAAATAAAAACGCTGAGCAAACTAAGATTAAATATCTCAATTTTGTTGAACTACCAACAAAGCTTTTTGTTCAGGCCTTCAAAAGTACAATTCAAGTTTCCCTCTTCTAATGACGCCATCGTTTCCTTAGTTTTGTCCGTGTTTTTATGATTCCAGTTTATGCGACGTTTGCAGCTGCATTGCTTTGCGCTGACCAAATTGAAGCATAAAAAGTGGAGACAAATAGAAAAAGCTGCGAGCACGCCCGCCCGCCCGCCCGCTCCCTCCCCGCCCCACCCCGGCCCTGTGGAAGCATGTTTGCACAACACGACCTCTTTCACTTCTTCTCCGACATCCCTTCTGGGCTGTGAGCAGCATGCCTGAACATCCCCTTCATGTGGCCCCAGATGACACCGCCAGTGCTGCTGGAATTGATGGAGGGAGGAGAGGCATGTCAGCCCCGTGGTATGTAACGGCCTGTGGTTTCAATTCCCGCCTTCCAAACCAACGCGGGGGCCTGCGTGTGTCGGGGTGGAGCGCAGTAAACGCACATCTGGACGCGTCACCCCAGCCAACCGGCCGCGACCAGAAGAGACGCAACAATGGAGCCCGAAAATACAAATGCCCGGAAGGAGATTCCAGTGGAATCGGCTTACTTCTTCCAAAAGTTTTCCCTCCACTCGCAGTTCCCAGGAGGACACCTTCTCTGCCTCCTCGCCCTCGGGCTTGCACGGGGTGTACGTGTTGGAAATGTAGATCCTGAGCTTGCGTTTTTGCTGCGTCATCAAAAAGGAAACAAACAAGCAAGAGCTTTTAGACAAGCTGGCGTCTGTTAAATTTAGAGTGAAGGTTGAAAAATGACAAGCAGATTTTTTTTTTTTTTTTTTTTTTTTACAAAGAACCATGAGTTACTTTCTGAGACAATTTGATTTATTCAAGTACATTTTGCTGGGAAATGTGCTCATTATGAAGATTAGTTACATTTTTGCACAATACGTGGGGTCAGAGAGTGTTCAGAGCTGTTTGTCATTAAGTTTTCGGAAAAATACTCTCATCAAAATGAAGTTTTTGTCTAGCAGTGGTCACAGTGAAACACAAAGAAATGCTGGTGTACCGCAGGGAAGCGCCTTAGGACCATAGCTTTTCTATACATTCCAATTGCCTATTTATGTCACAATGTTACATACGTACCGTAATGGGCTTCTTTATAGCCTCCTGTATTTCCATGCGCTTCCGTGCAATGGTTTGATCCAGTTTCCTCTCAAAAGCCAAGAGGTCCATATAGGCCTGAGACTCTGGCACCAGGTCGCGGATCTACAGAGGCAGCATGAAGATATTATGTAGAATGACCACAGCAAATTCCCAAACGTAATGTTAAATCTCTTACTCTCTGTGGGAGAACCTTGTCGGCCATCTTGCGTCTTTTAGCCCTAAAATCAAATGAAATATGATTATCTGCATCGAGTGCCTACTTAAGTATGGTAAATTCTGGATTTTTTTTTTCCAGAGACTTATTGTTCATTGTTCAAAGAAACCATCACGCTCACACATTTAGCAATTATTTGTACTTCATCACAGTTCCACATCATCAGGAATCCTTTTAAGTATTCTCGGAAGAGTCCAAAGTGTCGCTTCGGGGGCCAATTAATCTACGGGGAGACTTCGGCAGGCCGTGAAAGAGCTTCATTGTGGATGAGACTGCAAACGGAGCCACACCTCAAGACTTGCCGTGGTTGAGTGTGGCATCACAGAGCGGTTTGAAGTCAAAAATAGCCACCGGTCTCCAGTCACGAGATGCTGCCATGACTGTGAGCCTCGTGTGTTTGGTTGAAGATGTATTTACTGTTTAGTGCTTGACTACTAGAATTAGGGATGGTGTTCTATCAAATTTACTGATTGCGTGACTTAGAAATGAAGTTTATCCGTCAGCTTGGCCATGTGGCATTTCAACAGACTTTTTTTAAGAACCGTTGCTTCTTCTTCTTTCATCACACACTTCTTCACGCCTTACCCTCGGCGGTGGCCTCCCAGCGCCTCTTGCTGTTGCTGAAGGTGGTGATGAAATAAGCGCTTCCGCGTGGGGTCCATGCCTGCTGGAGGCCCCATGTTAGGCCGCATGGGCATGCTGCTGCTGCCATACGAGGGACCGGGAAGCTGAACTCCCATCGAGCCCCCAATTCTACCAAGGGGCATCCCTGGACGCTGGCAGGGGGAATAAGAAATATTGACTCACTTAAATAATATATTCTAAATACATATACCAGTGGTTGGCTACTCTTAGTTTCATTATTCTGCTCCATTTTTGAGACGACTGCGTGATTCAGTATTAAAAACAGTAATGGCACATTTGACCCACATGTTGGGTTGACCCCATATGGCTCCGAGTGAGGCTCACTTACAGATGGTGCTAGTGATAAACCTTTGATTTCATTTCAACTCAAAGATCCCGAGTCTTTTGAACTTTTGAAAAATAGAAAACATTCAAAAGTTCCTTCATCATGCCTTGTGCGTTAAACCCGAATTTGTAGCGACTTTCAAATGCGGAAGCACGGCTGCACAATGACGGCGCTGCTTTATTATCGTTTAAAAACGAATGTTTTGTATAGTAAACGCTAATCGGGGATAGAAAACCTTTCGGTTAACCTTTTGACCGCGGAGTTTAATCAAGTATAACCATGCAAAAGAAGCAAAAACCAACCTGGGTGTACTGCGCTGCGCCGCTTAAGGAGCGGGGGTATGCCGCTGCAGTTGGCGGCATCCCGGGCATCCTCAAGCCCGCTGAGAGTCCAACATTCATCGGGTTCAGACCAGGGCTCATAGTCGGACCCGTGAAGCTTCCCCTCGTCGACATTTCGTGATTTCCAGTGACGGGGAAAACGAGAGAAAAGGTCGCTCCAACCTTGAGTGGTTGTGTCTAAGTTTAAAAGTTACTAATTCGCGTTACCTTGACGTGGTCTGACAGCGCGTAATGTAAACAACAACAAAACAAATAAAAATAAACGAGGTTCGATTCCTGTTGTGTTAAGTTCCGGGTTTTTGTTTATAACTAGTTGTTCTGGTTCGAATACTGAACTGATGTGAATGTTGGACGCCTTTTCAACCAGCTTACATTGGCGTTGTGTTTTTTAGGCAATAGCTCGTATGTCGAATGCTGCGTTTACAAACATTGGTAATTTGGCAATAACAATGCGCTTCGCTCTATTTTTCACAGCAAAGCATTGTTTTGTTTGGCTTTTGCAATGACATTTTCCCCACAAATATAATTAGTCTTCATTACTTACCCGCTGAACCTTTTAACAGAATCTTATCAGAAAAGTTATACGATGTACGCATTTTAGTTGCCGGCACCTGAAAGCACCAAACACCGCAGGAGCGCATTACAAAAAAAAAAAAAAAAAAAAACACAAAAAATAAACTTCACATTTCCCTACCACCTGATCAATACAGTGACTATTATCAAAATGAACAATAAATATTTCTTGAAGATTTATTTTAACTATTCCGACTATCTAAATAACACTTCCTGATTCGACAGCGCCCCCTGGTGCTTGGGTCTAAGCAGCAATTAAGTCAGTTGCATTGACGCCCAAAAGACATCTAACAAATTTATTATGATAAAACATGAAAGAAACCGAGCCGTTATAGCAGCAATTCAACTATCTGAATATTTACACTATCACATCACACTGAGGATTTGTGCAACCCTTTTACACTGTAAACACAAGATAGACATGTTCGAACCCTAAAGAACAAGTCCATCCCTCCTCCCAAAAAAAAAGAAAGAAAAAAAAAAGACACCTGCTTCTGCAGCAATTGCTTGTACAATTAAATGTTCACTCGTTGGCGAGCGAATTGTTTCTTGTTCAAACTCACGGAGAGATGTGACAACAGAAGACAACCCATTTCTAGTGATTGTCTGAAACGTAATGTGACCCTTAGTAATTTTCTTCCGGAAGAAAATACAAAGCTGAATTACATACGCGTTCTGTGCGTAATTCACTCTTTTTTTTTTTTTTCCTACAACACATTGATATATGCATTAGAATCATTATCACGGTGAGAGACTGTCCAGCAGAGGACAAAAATAGCCAGTGTCTGTACGATGATTTGAAAAAAAAAAAAAAAAAAGTGTCAAGTATTAAGTGGGAGGTCTGAGAAGTCATTACCGTACGAGCCAGCGAAAAAAAAAATACTTTCACCACATTCAAGCACTGCTGGTTGTTAGCACGCGTCGTTATTGAGGGAAGGTCTCATCTTTCATCAACATGCGTGGGCTTTCCTGGTTGTCCAGGCGACGTCGAGGACCCATCATGCCTGTGGGCAAAAGGTCACAATAAGCAATTTTTACTTCTCCTTTTCAAATGATTTCACTTTTTTTTTTTCAGTTGAGTTGCAACGGTTTTAAGTCACATGAATGGTGGAAAGAAAATTTTAAATTATTTATATTGGACCTTCTCACAAAAACCTGGTATTTTGAAGAGGGGTGTGTAGACTTTTTCTGTTCACTCATTCACAATTTCTGGATGGATAATTATACCTAATGTGGCGGTTCACTTACTGCTCTTATGCTTGAAGGATTTGGATCGTCTTGGTGAATTTGGATTCTGAAGTGACAAGTGACACAAAAGTAATTTTTGGGAATCGGTGAATTTACACTGCACGGCCTCAAAATTAAAAGATGGTTATTAGAACAATAATGATAAAATTACCTTCTCAGCTTTTCTTTTCTTGGCTGTAAATGTGAGCAAATAAAGAATAAGACATTTTACACAATTATTATCATTTAGAAAGCCAATAATTGATAAAGGGACCTTTCTTTTCCGCCCCGTACGACCAGTCGTTATCGTTGACATCGTCGTTGTCTTCTTGGTCGCTCTCGGACTTGTTGTTGGTGTTGTTACCTGTGACTATTCTGTGAAAAAAAAAAAAGGAAGAAAATGCCGTGAAAGTAAGAGTTCAAAAAACATGTCTTCATTCCCATGCCTTTTTTTTTTTTTTTTGTGGGACGCCTTACCTGCGGTTGGCTATACGGCTGCTGTTGCGTCCCATGCCGAGGCACTTCTCCAGGTGCGGGGCGAATCGCGACGCGGCGATACTTCGGTTGCAGTTAGGACAAACGCACTCTTTGTTTTTCCACTGGTTGTACACCTGGCCGAACACATCCAACCCTGGCTGGTCCACGATTTCTTTAGACACAAAAAGAAGATCAGTAAGGATGTGGATTTAGAGAGCACATTGAACAAGACACAAAAGTTGAACCGTTGTTGAGGACAAGTTTGGAGTAGACCACGTTTATGTAGATCTCCTCACCAAAGTCCCGCATGCTTTCTTGGTCCGTGTCTTCCAGGAAGAAATACCCCTGCTTGACAGCCCGGTGCACCTCGAAGCAAAGGCCCAGGCAGGCGTCCTCCACCAGGTCAGACAGGATGTCCTGCGCTAGGCCCTGTAGGCGGCAGGAAACAAGGCTGTCAAACTCAATCCCTCACTCTGCTGCATTTTCTCCGCACCTCCAGCTTGCTGTTGTCCAGGCTGGACATTGAAACCTCCTCCATTTTCATTTGCCAGAAGATCCAAATGAGCCGTCGCTGCTGTGGTCATGCTGCAGCTCAGCAAGCCTCGGCCAAAACAGGGCTGCGGGGAGGAGATTGGTGGAGGAACTCGATCACAAGAAGCAAAACGTGCTGCAGGTGGCTCACAAATGCATATCGGATCACTTGCGAGGATTTCCTCTCTTTTTCCACTTTATATGCTGAGGATGAAGACAAAGAAAAAAAAGCACGTTACATTGGCGAAGACTCCAATTACCTCCACCCCCCCTTTGGAAGAAAAAAAATCAGGCGGAACAAAACAAAGAAAAGCAGGATCGACAAGGCGGCTTACAAGCGGCTTACAAGCGAACACAACGCGATGAGCTTCCAACGTTACATTCAACGAGTTTAAATGAGCGACTCCAAAGTGTTGGTAGTTACCTCCCTTGAATGGCTTTCACCGTCGAGATTTGCGCCGGCCCCGAAAGCTCACGTCAACGCCGCTGCATTGCGGCTGTTGCTCTCGCAACATCTCGTAAAAACACGCGTACACTCGTTTGCAAACATCTCGCCGTGGATTCAAACGCGTCTGCAGTCAGCGCAACCGCGCTAAATGTCTTGATTGGGTTTATTTACCTAGTGCGGCAGGCATCCATCTTTAGATCGCAGATCAGACAGAAGCAATCGATCGCAGCGCGACGCCTTCACTTTCTACCTTTGCTCGCTTCTTGATTGGAGGAAAAAATATATAGACGGTTTAGTTTATTCAATTACTTGAGTAAAAAATAAAACGAGTCCTTGTTATTATTATCCATAGGTGAAATGTGTTTTTTTTAATGAATATATGTGTTAACCTTTCCAATATCAAGAGGTTCTGAATGATGTGAACAGTTTGAATTTGTAATGGGAATGATTTGTTGAAGGTGTCATTTCAACTAACTTTTTTTGGGGGGGTGGAAGAAGTGGAATTCTGGGATAACTGTATTTTTGGAATACTACTAACAGACATCCTAAAAAAACAGCATTCATTTTTCCATGGTATTAAAATATTTTATTAAACACAATGTAAATGCATACCAGTGCAGATAAACATGAATAGAGACACATAGTGGCAATTAATAACATTGTTTCTGCTGGTATTTTGAAAGCATTCATTGATTCAAAATCCAAAGTTTAACATTTCACATAAAAGGAGAACTCTGTCCATCTAAAAGACATTAAAGCAAATGTCACCGACGTCCTCATCGTCATACTCCTGTGGATTGACATTGCTCGTTTTAGTGTGGCAACAACAACAAAATATAAACTCCTGTTTCATCATCCTGACCTCATTGTAATCCAAATACTGCTCCTCTTCATCGCTGCTGCTATCCTCAATGTCTTCATCTTCGGAATCCTGAAAGACAAGCGACACAAAAACATGACAAAAATACCACGCTGTAAACAACAGAGCATTCTTAATACTCACTGAGGGTCTTGGATCATCTTTGTGTCTGTCAGGGCGTTGACGACTCTGTCATTGAAATGTTTGGCGTGAATTTCACATTAGGGCCAAGCGATTTTGAAATGAATCCGATTTTTTTCAATATTGCAATTCAACGTGATGTTTTCCCGCCATGCTCAGCTTCACAATCTTGAAAAAGACTCACCAAACGATAATGCGCCATCTTCTGCGCGTAATCTGTCTTCATCTACGCGAGGTAAATACGATCATACTTCAAATTGATAAACAGTGTCCACGTATAAAAAGCTTGCGCACGTACCGCTTCACAGCGCTTTCTGAAGCTGCTCCTCTCGTCGTTTGTCAACTCACGCCAGCGTTTGGCCCACTCGACCATGTAGGACCTTTTGGGAACGTCCTCCATGGACTGCATCTGCTCCTTGCAGAATAATTGATAACCGCTTCTACAGACACACAACACACAATTTGAAGCAAATAAAAATCCATGTTAACCCATTTGTGCGTGTCTTACATGGGGGGCTTTGGAGGCTGGGGGTCCCCCGTGGATTCCTCCGAACTTTGTTCCTAGAAAGAAATGCATCAATTCGAATTTTGCAACTGCACTGGGTCAAACAAATAAGCCTACAGATGTGAAGTTGTCATACTTTTAATTGCGTCCTCTCCTCATTCCTGCAACAAGAATGAGCCACATGGATTTTTTAAAAACAATATTCAGATGATTTTATCACAAAATGATTTTAGTACCTTAACTTCCTCTTGTATTGCGCAAGCGCATGCTGGTACTTTGCCACATATGGGGACTGTAATTGATCAAATGAGTAGTGATGCATTCACAACAAGAAAAAAAAATTGGGGCTTACTTTTTCTTCTTTTGTCAGGGCTTTGTATTTGTCTGTGATTATTTTGAAGAGCATTTTGCGAGTCAGACTTGGGTGCTGCTCATGATATTTGTACATGTTCTCTTGGTAAAAAATGATGCTTGGATGACCAGGTTTCTTTGGGGGCTTTGAATCAACCTAAAAAACAAATGGATTAAAAGTACTGTGTGTATTTAGTGGGCATTTTCTGTTTACAACGTTAATGATCTGTTGTTAAATGCACCAAATAAGGATTTCATTCATTTACCAGTCTGGGTGTATTTGAAAGTTCGTCTGCAGCTTCATCAAGAAGCTCTGCGAGTGTTCGAAACTTGCGCATCTGTAAATAGAATGAGCATGTTCGTACAAAACAGAATCTGTACAATAAAAAAAAAAAAAAAAAAAGGAAACTCGGCTCACATTGTGCGCTACAACTCTCCACCTATCTCGGCAATCTTCAGGTGAAAAGGGAGGGAATGCCACTTTTCCCCAGTCCAGCGACTTGACGCCTTGGGAAAACGTTTTCATTCGGTCAGAGTCTAAGATGTTCTTTTTCATCGCACTCACAAGCTTCGACAGGTTTTCACTCGTCCATACTTTGTTGCCTAAAAAAACAAAAATACATTTCAAACAACCGGTTGGAGTTGCTGATGTATGCAGTTCCTACCTGTGTCCATTTTGGCTTCGAGCGGACTTCTCGTGTTTCAGCGTTTATCGTGTTAATAACAAAAATATGAGTACCACCATGAATATAATGAGAACATGTCACTGATGGGCAAGCATGGTCTTTTGAGAACCAATCACGAACGAGCATGTCTTCTTCGTGTAATCAGGATGACGGGGACAGGAGGACATTGCGCCCTCTAGCGTTTTAATGTGAGTAAAACTGACTGTTTACTGTATAACAAGGACAGTAATACTAATAATAAACTAGAAAAAACACATTTTAAAAACATTGTTTTGTGTTTATGTTAGAAGGAAGACTATAATCCACGATGGAATGTTTCCGCAATGATCATTTTATTGACTTTCAGTAAAATATTAAGTCTTTTCATGAGTAGGAAAAAGGCACCAATAGCCTGACGGCCAATTTTCTTTTAATTAGAAAAAAATGATTTGTCATATTTAAATAACAGTTCGTAAGAACTATTCTATAGCCACTTTTAATGGAATACAATTCCCAGCAAATTTGAGTGGTGTTTTCTGTTTTTTTTTTTAATTTATTTTTTATTCCAAGTGGCCATTCTCTATATCTACAATGGCATCTGAGTTTCCCAGTAGACATCTTGTCCCGGCTCCTCCTCAAAGGTCACTTTGGCGTCATCAGCATCCAACTAAACAACAATAGAAATGTAAATTAAGAGTTTAACATTCACATCCATAAAGTGTGCTGGATTAAACTGAAAAGCCACTTACGCATTTCATCTCCAGCTCGGTGAAGAGACGCCCAGTCATGAACATGCGTAAGGGAATGGTGAGGATGAGTATGAATGGGAGTGCGAGGGATGCCGGACTGGATTTAATAATCCACAGAAGAGCGAGGGACACGATCTGGATGACTGTGAACAAGTGCATTCTTTTGGTGTTCACCTGCCATCAAAAGTGTCACGTTAGAACCCAAGCCCAAATCCCGCCGGATGTGGTAGTCGTGGCAACCAGCGATTCTTACTTTGGTTGCATACGGCTCGTTGGGATGATATTTTTTGGGGATGAGCAGAAGCAGCATACGATCCCACAGCTGGATGCCGTTGAGTGAGGTGACACCCATGTAGAGGAAGATCCCAAACAAGGCTGCCATGGGAATCAATTTCAGGATGGGCTCCATTAAAATGGACAGACCTAAAAACAAAGAAATATTTTCATAATGTTTGTAAACAATAAGTGTCAGGGTACTTGGGAGTTACTTGTGACCTTCACTTACCAACCAGTAGGGCTACAACAATGCCGCTGACCCTCTGTTCCAGCACCTTCTCGATCACAGGTTTGGTTCCTTTGCTCATGACGGTGAGGGCGTTGGCGTGAGTGACAGAGCGCACGGTGGCGGCGCTGAGCCACGGCACGCCAAATATGGCGCTGATTCCGCCCATGCCCACCAAAATCAGAAGGTCAAAGTGGAAGCCGGAGCCTTTGACCATCTTCCTCTCGGGTTTGCTCACGATCAAGCTGGGGCATTTCATTTGAGGACATCAACCATCTTATCCAAGAAGCTTTTTCTTATGAAACGCCATAAGACCTACGTTGTGATTTGAGACTCCAAGAAGATGAGGATGAAGACGAGCAAAGCCGGAACGCAGCATGCAAACATCATCCATACGGGGAAGGGTGAGTGCTCGCCAAATGGGTTGATGAGCCAGCCCCTTTTGGCGGGATTCGACACCATCAGACCTTTAGGGACCACCAGTTTCTACAGATAGATTTGCTTTTTAAAAACAATGTCTTAGAAATATGCAAGGCATTCACTCCACGCCAACCTGAGTGTAGGTGTCTCCAATGGAGTAGTCCACCACAATCATCAGGAAAATGGCAATGGGCACACCAAAATCACCCAACAAACGTCTGACCTGTAAGAGCAACACCATGATGAGGACTTGAATAATAGTTTGGGGTAAAGGGTAAAAAGAGCTACTCAACTTTCCCGGCAGAAATGTTCCGTTCTTGAACTGGCGCAAGAAATATGCGATGAAGAAACAGCCAAGCATGAGGCACATGGAGAGCAGGGCTGTGTTAGGGTAGGCTGGCATTAAAGTTCGGGCGATGACGGTCGTGTTGCCTGTCTCGTTGTCGAACATGACCGTCCGTTCCACTTTTGGGTGCCAGGGGTTTTCTAAAGATGCGTTCAGATGATCGTAATTCAGAATCAGCGGATGAGCCTTGAAGATCTGGAAAGGTGGGAGAGTTTTGTACTCGGCATCATTTCGGGTGAAGGAAGACGAGCAACGGATGAAGGATTACCCTGGCGAGCTTGGCGAAGGTTTCGTAGATGAAGATGATGGAGATGAGGATGGAGAAGATCTCCTGGGTGAAGCGGGAGATGAAGCGCACCAGGAAGCTTCCCTCGCACGCTACGATGACCACCACGATGATCACCAGCCACACGCCCACCCATACTCGCCCGACGATGTACTCGATCTCCTGGGACTTGCAGAACTGGATCAACAAGACATGTGTCCTCACGTTACGACAAATAATCTGCTCAACGCGTCATTTTGATTCTTTTTATTTTTTTCTGACTCACAGCAAAGAAGGCCTCTTCAAACACTAACAAAGGACCGGAGAAGCCGATGACAAGAACAGGCTGGGCGGCAACGAAACAGAAGATAATCCCCTGGATGCTTGTGGAGATGAGAAGCTCCGAGACGCCCATCATATCCTCCACCTTGTCCGCTGAACGAAGACGTACCACAGCTAAGCACCACCATCTCATTTAATTATATTGGTACTGCATACAGACCTAGGAGGCCCCCAAAAGTGATGGCAGGAGAGAGAGCTGCAAAGTAGATGAAGATAATGGCAGCAAGGACCTGAGCGTTGAGAGCGTCGGTAATGTCGCTCTTGTAATACTGGTATCGTCTTCGAATGTCTCGTATCATCCCGCCGAACGGTCGACCCGTGCGGGACAGGGGGTCTTCGGGCGGTGGTGCGGAAGAGAATGTAACTGCAAGAAACCCAAAACTTGATTAGGTTCTGAAATGTCACCTCTAAAAAGCTTTTCCATGACAATTTCTCCACAAGCTTTGGTGGCCTTACTCTGACTCGGCTTGCTTTCCAACACGGGCTCCGACGAGTGGACTCTATCCTTCAGCAATTTCTTCTGGAAGTTGACGATGGAGGAGAGCATGGCTTCGTTTTGGATCTCGGTGGGTGGGATGACGATGCTGCAGTCCATGAAGTCGCCTACGGCTTCGGTCAGATTTCGGAGGCTTTTCGCCCGAGACGCCGTCTGGTTGAACAACTGGTGGACACAAACGAAGGTAATAATAGCGGACTTCCACTTCTGAGCGTCGGCAGACTCACTTTATCGGCCATGAGCGCCGCCATGGCTCGCCCGGTTTCATGGTAATCCAATTCGGCATTGGCGGGCCCGATCAGGACCAAGACGAAGCGTATCGGCTCTGGAGCTTCCAAGGCCGAGTCGAGCGCCGCCGCCTCTTTCAGACGCACAAAGACGACGGCTGGCTTTTCCAGGAAGTCCAAAACTCCTGCGGCAAAAAATGTTTAGGTGCCTCAAGATGGATGCAACTTTGATTATGTGACAGTGAACTTTCCCACCTACTAACACCATTGAAGCCTCGACGTGGTCAGATTCTTCCTTCTGCACAAAACAGATTGACGGATTGAGTTCCTCGAGATTGTCTTTTATTTTACTTATCACTTCAAGTCGTACCCTTTCCTTGACGGAGAACCTGTGGAGGTCCGCTCCGTCCGTCAGGGCTTGACTCTCTGGATCGGCTTGTTGGCTGGAGGGATGAAATGCAAAATGGTTGGAGATTACAAGTGGAGCGATTCCCCACTGCTTGTTTTGGAGTCTACCAGCGGTTCTGGAGGAGGCATTTCATGACCCCCTCCTGGTCTCCTGGTCTGATCTGCTTCTGCTTAAGCATCTCAGCGACCATCTTCTCTGCGATGTCATCCAAGGTTTTCTCCGCACAGTCAAAAAGCACCACACCTGGATGCAGAAAATGGTGGGCACATTTTTATTGTCTCCCAATGTGACATTTGGAGAGTTCTTTCTTGATTAATAGATGACCAGTGTTCATGGAACGTCGCAACTGGACCAGACTCTTGAAGGTGAGGTACGAGACGGGCGAGGACGCCCACACGCCGGACTGGGGATCGAAGCTCTCCTCGTTGGCCGCCCATCGCCCCGTCTCCTGCCAGTAGGTCTGCTCCTTGTGGTCCATCGTCGACGTTCTCAGCGACAACTGTGGCGAGCAAATGCAAGAACATGGGAGATGATTTGAGATGATTTGGCCTTTGCGTAAATTGTTTTGGTCAAGCCTTTGTCTGCATTGACATCTTGGAGTATGTCTAAAGGTTAAACATAGTGGTAGTAAGCTTTGGGCCGGTGACAGCTCATCCAGGGCATGTTTGGAATGTCAATACGCTAGAAGTGTGCGTGTCCCTCATTTGACAGTGTGTGACAGCTATGGCTCGTTTGGCTGGATTGTGGAAATCAAAATATTTGAATCAGAATTTATCGTTGTGTATTTACTACCCGTTTCAATATAAATGTGCTATTGCTGCATAAAAATGTTTATTATTCTACACGGACGACAATGACTTCAATTCCGATTGGTTTTTCTTGAAGTGAGAAAGTTAATGAGGTGTTGTCCGGCGGCGCATTCCGTAGACGCGGAAGTTGAATGTGGAAACAGAATGATTTATTTCCAAAACACGGATGAACAAAGGGGCGGGAGATTAATATTGGATTGACATTTGGCGGAAGTATGAGTGGCGCCTGTGTGTGTGTGTGTGTTGACTGCCTCGACGTGAGTGACAGTGTGACATTAGAACTAAAAGCTGCACTGAGAGGCTCATCATCTTCATCGGCTCTTTGACTTTTTACACCAAGTACCACCTCAAAAATACTTCATATGATTACCACCAAGTTTAAAATGCATTTTCTCCACAATCTACTGTACAACATTGATAACAATATATCAGAATAATCACCTATGTTATATTCTTCAGATTAGCTGCAAAGCAAATTCTGAATGAACACATTTGTTCTCAATAAAGAAATGAGTCTCATTTTTGACATCTTACTCAAAATAAAGCTTTTCACAAATCATTTTAATTTATAATATGGTGTCAGACCAGAGCAGGTAATCCAACTCTACATCACGCAAAGTTACTATGACATGGATTTAATATTATTATTATTACTACTATGATGTCATACCTGTCCATATATACTTTATTTGATTATTTATCATTCAGCAGGTGTTAGATAAAATACCGCAAATTTACTAACTAACACTGCACGGCTTTCCTATTAAAACTCGTCATGGTAGTCGGAACTTTCGGAGCGACGGTGGCACCTACCTCGTGCAGTCATCCACAGAAGCGGTGACAGGCGACTGACCTGGGAAACAAGAGCAAAGTGCGACTTTATAAAAGGCTATATGTACGGATGCATGCTGCAAGATGATGGGTGGTACGCCCATGCGTGCATCCGATTGACAGTCTGACATCCAGCACCCATAATATTGATAGTATATACAGCTGCTTGCTATGTCACACTATGTCATTACGCAACCAGCATCTTATCCCATTTAATGTCCGTGTTTAGAGGTCAACAAAGGCTTGGATTGCACTTTTGGGTTGAGGTGCTCACCTTCAAAAGGCTAAGCATGGTTGCTCTCCGTGCTGTCCGTAGGCCAGGACGCTCAACGTCCAACGGAGAAGAAGTTTTGAGGTGCTCCATAGCGGAATTTATGACCTGAAACCATCAGAGGGTTATGCCACCTACTGGAGTGGGTGTGCAATTATGATTGACTCTGCAGTGACAAATAAATATATATACTGAATACTTGACCTCAAATAAATGACAAGCCAGTGTCAAGATTGGTCAGCAGGGCCGGCTTGGGTGTAAAAACATATGCAAGTATCAAACTATTAAAAAAGACAAACAAATTATCCATTTACATCTAATAAAATCAATGCTGCACTGAAAAATCTAATGAATAATGATAGTCTTGTGTGATACAGTACTCACTTGGAGTAGCTGTGGATCTCTACCAGCAGGGGGCGACATTGTATCACAGCAATTGCACATCTAGGGTTGATTCATCCTGCAAAAAAAGCACATCTGATACTATATCACATAGAGATTGATGAATACAATCAATACATGTGACAGAATTATCTTTAAGTTCTATAACACTGTGAGTATCTTCCGGATTGATATATAATGACTGCATTGAGAGCCTATATGCCCGAAGGGGAATTTTTTTTTTTTCAACTGTGTCTCCTCATATATGATCAATACAAAAGACCCACTCATTGACAAAAAGCGTCCTAGAAGTCCCTAGATGTCAAAATATGACTCCTTGATGAATAAGTTCAGAGTTCAAACATGACTCTGTACACATTGTCATTGACAGCACTTGAATGTCACGGTTAGTTAGAAAAAAAATAAAAATAGCTTCCACATGGTGCGATTTACACCGATCGACCATATAAAGACTGCAAACGAGCGGGAAGCTGAGGTTACTGTGGCCGTATAAATAATGTATGAATGCAAAGAGGAACAGATGCACACAGAGAGAAAATCCATGTCACTGTCGGCACATCAGCAAAAATGCACGACGGCCATCATTAATTTAGATCCTTTGCTTGGCAATAAAACCAGCAAACACACTCTCCAAGTTAAATATCTTTAAGGGGACGGCGTGGGTCGTCGTGATGTGAACCCAGGGAGCGCTTTTTTTAATTTTGTTTTATATCAAGGCAATATTTCGCCTCAGGTGTCAAATTATTCAACAGAATGCCGTGTCCTCCCATGCATAAAGGCGGCAGTGTTTTGTCCGAGGAGTCACAGTTTAATGAGCAGTTAAAAGAAAAAGGGGGGAAAAAAAAGGAAAGAAAGAAGTCTGTGTTTCATTTAAGGGGAAGACCAAACAAGACTTAAAAAGTTCATGAAGTTAAAGACTTTAATGCGTGGCCGTAAAATGATGCGTTAAATAAAAATAGGAGCGAATCGGGGTCAGCGCTGGTTCAATGGAACAAAATGGGGAAAAATGACAAATTCAATGGCGGGTGAAAATGGGTGTTACGGAAAAAGTTGGTCCCTTTATTATTTAAACTATTTTTTTAAATCAGTGTGCAAAGTGTGAAACTTGGGTGCACTTTTTAACAATCAAAATCAGTACATGTGTGTGGGTGTGTGTGGAGGGGGGAGGAGTAGTGGGCGTGGTGAAGTGAGAGGAAGCCTTGGAGCTGCGAGCGGGTGTCACAAGAGCAGAAATCGCACAAGAAGCAAACATCCGATGGGCCCAACTCTGCCTTTGAGTGGAAGCTGCACACTGAAGAGCGTTTGCGGACGCCCTGCCTGACTTCTTCTTCTGTTAGGGATACACCCCAAGCATGGTCGAGCAGTTGATTGCGCTTGGAAATCTGTGAGCGTGTCATCCTTTCCGCTAAAACGCTCCTCTCGGCAAGATGGGAAGGACTTACGGGACCAATATGATTTTAATAGCTATACTGCTTGGACAGGTGAGTCACTTTTGAGTGACAGTGTTGTTTTTTGTGTCTTGAAGTCGAAAAAAAAAAGTCTTGCAAAGGGACAGAAGCTGCACCTGCTGCTCATGATAATTGTCTGGAATGATGTCATGACATATTAGTCAATCATTGGCGATTTTCAAGACGTGCATTTCGACACGGAGGCCTCCGAGGTCTTAATTACCCTAACCATGTTATGATATGTGATCCCCGTGTTAACATGTTATTCCAACATTCGCCACCGTATTTTGACCGCAGGCAGCGTAACACGGAAGCTCCACCAAGCCATCATCAGAGCCTCCTTAATTTATGGAAAAGTTCCTCCGAGGCCTTGCGAGGACGTAAATAATTCTCGGCTGTGTCACGTGTGACAGGTTTGTCAAGGCTGCGCGGCGCGGCGGGTTCGTCAAGGTTTTACACGTCGACACCCGCCGTGCATCATGTTCATGCAATATTGATAACTCTCCTTTTCTATACGTCTGGATTGAAACCACCTCCGACTTGTAAGGAAGGCCAGCGCGGCGGCGCTCTAATGGTTTAACAAGCGCTGACAGCCCGGGTCCAGAGGTTAAGTGCCTCCAACTGAAAATTGACTGCGGCATTAGCGAGATTGGTCCGAGCGAGGTCACGACTCCAGATGCCTCGGAGCGGCTTTGATCGGGCACTAGATGCTAGCATAGGATTCGTCGTAACCTCCCGACACTGCCGAGAAGGATCCTGCCCTTTCTCTGCGTCATCTTGGGAAGTCTACCACACTCTGCTTACGTCAAGGACGACTCGTTTCTGACCTCGACGACGTAGGCGGCTATCAGCTAGCTACTCCTACGCTAAAACGACGCTCCTATCTTTGCCAACGTTAGAATTACCCGCTGGACTAATGGTTAAGCATCCTTGGGTTGCCGTTATATAAATCAAGTCTATTATTAAGATGGTAGCACATGATAAGCTGTCAAAGGTCAAAAGGGGATGGAATGAAAGGTGCTGCGGGACTTGGCGTGGTTTCAGAGGTGTCACTCAAATATCCGCAAACAGGTTTGTTCACATGTGAGGCCCTCCGACGTTCGACGGTGCTAACAGTTTACATCTACGTTTTGTCTTTTGCAAACCGATGATCATCAGTGTCTCTTTTTGCTTACTGAAATTTCAGATACAGTGTTGTGATAGGCACCATGGCAACTTTATAAAAGGGACCAACCTTCGAAGTGTCACTTCGGGGAATAGCCCAAAGTGGCACACGTGCACGCACAGACATATACGAAGTACCTGCCAGCTGACTCACAGGAGCCCGGGGGGCGCCGCTTGATGTTTTGTCAGCAGCATTCCGCACACACCTTAATGTGACACACAAAGATCGCACCTCTGTCAAAAAAACACTTGACGGTGGAGGAATTCGTTTGTGCGCAGGAGGCACGAGCCAATTGCTTTGTGTGCTACAATTTGTAAATATTTGTTCCTTGTTTAACTGTCACTTTAGCACTTTACTAGTTTGGATGCCAAATAATAGATCGGCATTTTAATGTGTGTGTTATTAGAATGCTGAGGAAGGAAAAAAAAAAAGCTCACTTCTTGATGTTTTTGCAAAAGCACCTGTACGTGTAAGAGTGCAGTGCTTGTACAAACCTGCAAAAATGATCAGACCATGTGGAATCCCATCCACAAATGACTTCTGTTATTATCATGGGAACGCTGGGAGCAAAAAAACAAGAATATTCCCGCTTGTCATTTTACAATGGACTGCCCAGACATTTTTTTTGGAGCTGTTTCAAATGAAACAATTATTAATTGTGTCTTTGAGTTGTAAGGGAGCCAACTAAAGTGTAAATCTTCCTCTGTGGACTCGGAGGATGTAAAGTTATCTCGCGTTTACGCAACGACATTGCTTTTAGAAGGAGTAGCGAAAACATGATGTCATGTCAACATAAATTTTTTTAGCTTAATGCTAAATCATACAGCAAAATGCCATAGATGGGCTAACAAAACTAGCGTTTGTTTACTGTGTCTTGCCTGTTTCCTCCTGTAGTCTTTTCCATTCTGACGATGTGTGTGATGATTGGCAGATGGTTGCCGCAGCCGAGGAAGCGTGCCTGTCGGGTCAGTACACCACCGACGGAAAATGCTGCAAACAGTGTCCGCCCGGCGAGGGTGTCGTCAAGCCGTGCGGAGCCACGCAACCAGTGTGCGCGCCCTGCCTGGACAGTAAGGAACACACACATATAATTCACAACATGCATAGATGTTCCTTCATGATTCGTTATTGTCAGAGTTGCATTTAGAAGCTGAGAAGATTCAGCCTGGCTTGGCAGCATGTTGGGAAATCAGCTGGTAATGAAAGCTGGCTGTCCGTTACCATGTAGGGAGTGAAGCTCCACTGGGCAGAGCACCGGCAGAAGATATTAAGAATGGGCGCCGGTCCAAATGTTGGAGAAAAATATACAATGGAGGATTTTTAGTGGCATGGTAAGAATGGAAGGAGTCAAGAACTCTAGAAGAACATTCAGGGCGCATCTGAAGGTTATTTATATGTGAGCCTGCCTTATTCCAAGAGGTCACATTCAGACCAAGATTGGTTGAGAGCCAGGGCCTGCTCTGTTCCCAGGAAACAGCAAAGCCATGTGGGTCAAGTTCCAGATAAGGAGACCCATCATTCCAAAATGATTCAGGTCGTGAGGGAATATTTCCAAAACGATTCCGTGCCAAAATGTAAGAAAGAAAGTTTCATTTGAGCTGACCTAATTGTGTCGAGTTGGAAACTTTAATGGGCGCCTATTTGAAGGATGCTGAGTGGCACAACAATACATTTTGGTCACAAGATGCTGTCGGACCAGATGGTTGAAATGATTAAAAAATAAACATGCCTAACGGGTCTTTCGTCTGGTAAATTGAAAATAATGACCATCTCGGTGAAATCAAATCTTGTGGCTTCCTGTTATTGCCCAACAGCATCATCAGTACTTAAGAATCACAGTTCAGCTGCTCAGACATGATCAACCGCAGACACGTGAAAAAAGGTGCCATGAAAGCAGATGGCTTTGAGTCAAGTCCTGGAGAAAAGAAAAAAAAAAGAAAAAAAAAAAGACACACTATCAGTAAAGTGACTTTGACAAGTGCTTTTCAACGCAACCTGAAAAACTAAAGGAGGAACAATTGGAGTGGGACTTTTCACAAAACTGTCCTTTCCTATTGTCCGTGAAGGCAACAACAGAAAACTTCGCCAGGAAAAGACCATCTGTAGCCTCGCGTTATTAATGTATTGACTTGCATTATTGATGAACGGCATTATGATAATGGCTCTGAGAGCATTCGGGGAGGAGAAGGCGGAGGTCTGAGTAGATCTGGTAAACAGGGCAACCCCCATCCCCGCCACGTAGAAACCAAGGGACCACCCAAAAATGAGAGGAGGCCACATCTGATAGCATCAGACCCCAACGCTCGGGGTTCATCTCGAGTGACGCTCCATCTGCCAATCTCTCCAGTTCATCACTGCAGTGGGTGGTCCGGTGACACCAAACACCAAGACCTTTCAAACTTTGGCTCCATCGCGTTCCATCACCTCAAATGTGTGCCGCCTATCAAAAAATGACGGCCACTAATCTGCGGTGGTGAGATCCGACCATCTCCCGATTTATCCACGTGTCGCACTCGCGTGGATGCTCCTACAAATGGGTCTGTTGCATAATTTAGTGTTTCCCAGTTCTCAATCCATCTGAGATACAATTCCATATAACATTTCATATTGATTCTGCTAGAAAACATCAGGCATTTAAAGTCAAATGTTTTTTTGTTCTCACCACCCCCCCTGCAAAAAATACAAAAAGGTCATTCGCTTTCTTTGGCTTTCAGGCGAAACCTTCTCGGAAAACTTCAGCCACACCGAGCGATGTCAGCCTTGCACGAAATGCACGGGCCTGTTCCGCATGGAGACGCCGTGTACGGACGCTAACGACGCCACCTGCGTGTGCAACTACGGCTTCTACCTGAACGACCTGTCGCAGAGGTGCGAGCCGTGCACCAAGTGCCCCGTGGGCCAGGGCATGCTCCTCAGCTGCGAGTCGGACCACGACACCGTTTGCGAGGAGTGCGGCAGCGACACCTACTCGGACCAGGAGAGCTCGCGGGAGCCCTGCATCCCTTGCACCACCTGCGACGAGGGCGAGGAGCTGCTACTCCAGGCCTGCACGGCTGTCACCGATACCGTCTGTCAAGGTAAGACGCAAAATCTCAGGCGAGCTTCTTTCAGGACTCTAAGTCAAAACGGCCATTAATGAAAAATCAGGGACGAGAGCCAGCGCAGTCGGCTGAATGGCCCCAAGGTCACGAATCCAAACAATGTTGCGGTCGATGACCCTTGTCATCATCTCAATGTGACACATTGTTGATCCATTGATCCAAATGTCATCCTGGAGCTCATCCCCGCTGTCTTTGGCGACGCGTCGCTACCCCCGACAACACAAAGAGTCTTTCTCCTGGAAGTTGAGGGATTACAGGAAGGTCACGTCCATGAACCGCGCTCTGAGTTTCCTTTTATATATCACTGTACCCTGTGGCTATCAAACTTCACATCTCAAATTCCCCGCGGATGGCGTCAGCGGCCACCGCCACGACCCGATGCCTCGCAGATTAAATCAATGCTTTTGTCCCGTGACAATGAAAGGAGTGTGCCGATCGGCCGTGCGGCAGTCGGTCGCGAGGCCGCTGTTATCACAGTCCAGTCAGAAGTGACTCATTTATGCCTCACCCTTTTTGTTTGGCCATTAATGTGAAATCATCGTGAACTATACGAGGAGCCGTATCAAGACGAGCTTCCCTTGCCACCAAATGAGGTCAATGGCGATGTTCCATTGAGGAGGCTTCTTTAATGCAACTTGATTGCATTGAGAGAGGGAGAAAAGGAAGTCGGGAAGATCAGAATCTTAAGGAGCCAGAACCGCACTTGGTCCTTTTAGATAACCAACACGGCGCATCACGTGACCGAAGCAAACGTGCTGGTTTTTCCAGCCGCAATAGCCGGAGGGGCGCCCGCGCCGGCCGCGTAAGGGCGGCATCATCATTCGTCGCTCTAACCTAATCACGAGCTCCTTATTGCCCGCGTTAATCTTTTTAGCCGAGCACTCGCGTTATCGCTGCCTCCGAATCTGTAGAGCCGCCGCCAGACGTCCGTATGCATTAGGCCAGTCAGACGAAGGCTGGGACTCAGTCAGTCGGCAGGGTGGAGAAAGAGCCAGCGGGCCGCCGCCGCCGCCGCCTGAGTAACGACAAGTAGGAACTTGAGATCTTGCAGACATGGCACCACAACATCCGTCGAACTAACCTGTAGTTTGTAATCACAAACGACGGACGGGGTTTGTAATTACGGCGGTATCGTTGAGATGAATAGAAGTGCCATTAAATTGTTCCAGACACAAAAAAAAAAAAAACGATTAAATGTCTAATGTTCGTGCCTGATTATTGATGTAAAAAAAACTAAATTTGGATACTGTCGGATCATAGCACGGCATATATTTTTTAATCGTCTGCAAATAACAATGGCTGGCGTCATTTTGCCGATTGAACAATCGACAGACCGGTTTGGAGGGGGCTTTCCTTTCCGTCTATCCATTAAGATTTGACTGATGTCGAAAGAGCGCGATGCCAAAAGTAAAATGCCACGGACATTCCGCGTTTAGTATGTCCACAGCATTAGCACATCAATAACCCGGGAGGAATCCCCAGTGGGCCCCGAGCCATCAGACTGCCGAGCTCTATAGGCCACAGTCGTTTATTGTGTGCCTCGACAGACTTGTGCCACCTCTGACTCCGCTCCTCCAGTCCCATAAGTTGCGTATTGTCACTTGAATCGTCCCCTTTGTGGACAAAGTACATTTTTAGGAGGTGATGCGGGACAGAGGGGGCGACCGCGACTCTTGCACTCCGGCTCGTGCCTCCGTTCATCCACGGGGCAAAGTTCCACGCAGCTTTTTGTCCTCTTTGCAAATAACTGGCGGACGTCACAGACCTGGCTCTGTACTGTGACAAGAAAAATAATAATAAAGACGAGGTCACCAAAGGTGGAGCCGCGGCAGAGATGGAGAAAGACAGCAAAGCGTGAAAGAACAGATGCTGGAAAAACACGCTCCGTTCGATAAAAGCGATGGAGTTACTCCTCTGCGCTCTCCGGTTTCTCTGGTTGACCTCCACGAGTGCTGATTGCATTTTGTCGCAAAGCGCACTCACACACATAAAGAAAAATGAGAGGGGGGGAAATCATGCGAGGAAGGAACTGCGGCCTCAAGGAGAGAACTGTCAAGCGAGGGGATTATTCCCGATTGTTTCATTTTTCGCTGTATTGGCGAAGACGGGGGGCAGGTTGCTCTTTGAAAAGACAAATAAGCTGGTGAGGATATGGTGACAGAGGAGCAACGTCTGCTTGGAGATCACATAGATGCGGAGATGGGAGGTGATAATAGAATAAAAGGACATCACCAGGTGGATTGGACACAAACCGTATTGAGTTACTACCTTTGAAAAGCCGCTTCGGAAAGCAGAGAGCCGCCAAACGAGCGCCGGCGATTGTTGGGAAAGAAAACGTCTGTTCAAGAGGCAGTAAAATGCAAAGAAAGGGTTGGGGGGGATGAGTGGGCTATCGTACGGGACAAAGAGGATCTTTGTCATGGATCGGTGTCTGCTTTCAAGTAGCCAAAAAGACAGAGACGGTGAAACGGGAGGGAAATCAATACTACACTGCAGTGGATCACTTTTATTGACCTTTTGGCCGTGATGTCACTTCCGGGTGGGAAGAGCTCCCAACATGGAGTCAAAAGTCAAATCATCTTTCCCTATTGAAGTGAATGGAACAGCCGTTAATCTGTTCCAGCCTCCCACAAAAAAAGGTTTTGTTTTTCAATCAAAATAAAAGCTAAGGATTCTGTACATTGTCCACAATCAAAGTGATTCTTTGCAGAGGATAAAGAATATATTATCATATTCAGTCTGCAAGAAAAGTCCCAAACCCTTTCAAATGTTCTTAGAGAAATCAATGGCTTTAAAGAGCTCAGGATTGATTGTATATTACATTTCACTTTGAAAATTCCGGGCCCTGGCTAAAAGCTGGCCACACAGCATCCATCTTAATAACATTTGAAATGTTTTCGCCTCGTCACGGCACTCAGCGGCTCTCTCTCGAGGTACCTATTCCCCGTTCCTCGGCATGACTTCCTGTTTTCGGTGCTAGACCTCAACTGTTGATGACAATCAAATGTTTGCTCCTCACAGCGCAGTACCCGTCTGTGTCGCCGACGCCCTTCACCGAGCCCACCTACGACGACTTCCCAATAGAAGACCCCCCGTCGGACGGCCCGACGGACAGCAGCGCCACCGCCACCACTGACGGCGACTCCCACGAGCCCATCTACCAGAATCTGAACAACAAGCTCATCCCCGTCTACTGCTCGGTCTTGGCGGCCGTCGTGGTCGGCGTGGTGGCCTTCATCATCTTCAAGAGGTGAGCAAATGGCGGTGGACAACAAAACCACAATTCCCGACAATACATATTTGATGACTAAGCTGTTTTTCCGTTGGCCACACCCTGCTGCATTTATTAATGGTGTCGCATTTATTTACGAAGGGGCTGACGTCTTCCCTTCTCGCTGTGTAGGTGGAACAGCTGCAAGCAGAACAAACAGCAGGCCAACAACTGCACGTCCAACCAGAACCAGACCCCGTCGCCCGAGGGCGAGAAACTGCACAGCGACAGCGGCATCTCGGTGGACAGCCAGAGTCTGCAGGAGCAGCTGGGCCAGACCCAAACACACACGGGTAACAAAAACCTTTTAGCATTTTGAGCCTCTGGAGCTACCACAGAGGTTCTGGTGCATGCTTTGACCACCTTGACTGTTCCAGTGCTCACAATGGATGAGGAGCCCTGCCTGCTGCTGCCTCTCCACACCAGAGACAAGGTGGAGCAGCTGCTGTTCAACGGCGGCGAAGGGGACGACGGCAACATGGAGGACGACTGGTGCAATCTGGCGGGCCTCCTGGGCTACGAGGAGGACCGCATCGCCGCCTTCCGCCAGGACCAGCACCCGGTGCGAGCGCTCCTGTCTGATTGGGCCAGCAAGGACTGCGCCAGCGTGGACGCGCTGTGCACGGCGCTGCGCAAGATCAACCGCGGCGACATCGCCCAGAGTTTGGCGCTCAGTCCCGTCGGCCCTAAACCCACCGCCACCTCCGTGGTCTAAACGGACGAAGCAGTTCTTTATCTTTCTCTGGACATGGAAGGAAATTAGCTTTACCAGTTTGCTCTGCAATCATTCCAATATGGATCCGCGACCTTTAATCTCGGCTATCGGTGTTACGACGAGCCGCGGTTGTACCAAAGACGTGTTCGAGACTCTCCAGGCTGTAGCTGATTATTTACATTTCCGCCTCTTCATTTTGCATTGACAAATGGCTGCCTACAGGATGAAGCGTCCATTCTAGCAAGGGGTCTGGATCTTCGCAAGCGTGACACGCTAAGCGGAGGATGTTTGGATTCTTTCGAAATGGAACTCCTCACCGAGGAATCGTCTACAGGATCGTGGATCATAGGCCTCTAAGGTCGTTGAACTCGGAGTCAGCACGTATAACGTCGACCGGTCGGTCCCCCACTCGCGACATGTAACCATGCATGGATTTATTCTAGCAAAGACACAATGTACATTTCAACACAAATGACTGCCTAGCATTCATATCGCAAATAGTGGCCGCCCCTTTTTACACCTAGTAGAAGCTAGGAAAAAAAATCACGATAAATGAAATATGTTTTCCATTATTAAGCCCATATCTTTTATATACTACTAAACCCAGTGTACTAATATGCTACACGTGACCAAGCTACATTACGTAAACGTGCATGCAGACAGTATAGCAAGCCTCGAGTTAAAAAACATCAAACTAACCAACGCACACGCGATGGGGATGCAAATCAAAATGCAAAGGGTTTCCTCGCTATCCTCTCCGCATTCCTTTCTCAGGGTACGGCCAACCTCCGAGCAACTCAACAATCATGGCGGTGGGCTTTTCCAAGTTATCAATTATGCTGCCCAGATATGAAACCAAGCACCTATTTTTTAAAATGTATTTCTGTTCATTTTTATGTTTTTTTTATTATTAAGATTGTGCCGAGGGAGGGGGGGGGGGTAGTATATTTGAAGGAGCAGATCTTATCGTTACTGAAATGAAGGTATTTCCACTTTTCTTTTCATTGTAGCACTTCAATGTGTAATTAATTCCGTTTGTCTGTTTTACATCACAAGTGCCTGGCAACCATTTCCGGGCTTTTTGATGTTGAACAGTCTTCGATGTTTTTGTAACAACTTTAAATACTTCAAGTTTCTTTCTTTTATTTTTTTAGGAAATGTATTAAGACCGACATAAATATTTACATATTGGGGAAAACAACATTGCATGCATGCTTGTGTCATAAAAATCCTCTCATGTGTTATTCTAACTTTCCAGCGTGTCAAAAATTTGGAAAGTGTGAGGGGACACTTTTTCCTCTGGACAGTATTTTTGTTTTGTCCTGATTTTTGCACTTGAGCGTCGTGTTGTAGTGATGATGCAAAAATGAGGTGAGCTCTTGATGTAGCTGAAATGTACAGCTCTGCTCTATCTGACCATACGTGAATGTTCCTCATATACTAACATACTGTATTATACTTAATGTGAATCTCAGAGCTTCTTCTACAGTGATAAAGGTCATGAATCCGTTTCAATTATTCATTAACGGCCAGCTAACGCGAGAATATGTATTCATTATGCTGTTGAAATAAAAAGCTTCAAAATCCTTGTGTATCTTTTTGTTAATAATGAGATCATTATAAAGAATGTAAATTAATAAAGAGCTTCTCTCATGTTTTTGGGTTGCTTAAATTTAATGGATATTGTGCTGCCCCTTCTCGTGTGGCCATCTGGGGGCAGTATAAAAAAGAAATAGATACAAATGAAAAACTGACTTAATTAGATGCGGTATTAATAATCATTCTTTGCAGAGGATAAAGAATATGTATATCAGTGAGAACTGCTATAGTCTGATAAAAATGATAATACAACTACAACAATGCTATTTATTGGCATTTTTTTCATTACGCGTAGGAGCTAGCATAGCATTAAAAAAAAAAAAAGAGTTTTATAAGTCCACTGAGATTTGACCCAAAAGTCCCAAAACATCCCTATGGCAAGTAATCCAATCCAAACAGGACAACTGAGATTTGCAAAGTGGAAAGAAATATTTCACGCTTCACGCATGTGGCCCGAGTCCGAGACAACAAACAGTCCGTCAAGTCGATGAAGTCCATGAAGTAAGACGAGAAGCTAATGATGCATGAAATCACACACGCTGTCCGCATTTGCCCCCGCGGATTCTATATTATTCTAAGTCATCGTGGGGTTAAGTCAGATTTAAGTACCAAAAGTGGAGATCGGTTCGGAAGTCAACCCGAGTCCAAATGGGAAACACATTCACGCTCCAACGGCGTTCAACCTCCAGTGGGTCGTTTGCGAGGAATGTTGGGACGTGTGAAGAGGAACCATGTGTCAGCGCGGAAGGCTGACCGAACGCGTAGGACATCTTTTTTAACTTGTGACAAAAATATAAATACTATGTTTCAAGATCCGAAGACAAAAAGTTAAATACAACTGAGCTGTGTTCAAGCGTTAATTCTTTCTACTACCACTAGAGTGCGCACAAGTACCACTAGTGATAGTCGTACCACACTTCATTTGAGGTCATTCATTTTATTTCGACAAGAAAAATACGCCGAACACGTTCGCGCTTGTTTCTCTACGACTGGAAAAGTGATTCGATATCTTTGGAGCTTTGTCATGTTGATTTACGCACACTTTATTTACTCTTTGAATCACTTCAGGGGCCAAACAGGAAAGAAGACTCCCCCAGGAAGGTCAAAAAAACCGCAAGGTTGTGGAAGTCGTCGGTGAAAGATTTTCCCAGAGGTTGCTACTCAGAATAACACACAGGGTGATCCGTGGGGGGAACGCCGTACTTAGGGCGAGGCCATAAGAAATTCATTAGCCCCAAAATGTTTTGCGTCCAGGAATAAAAAATTGTGGTTCAAATTAGCTCTAATCGAAGCATTGCGTTTTTTTTTATTTTTTAAGACCCCATTGAGTGTTCTACTTTGTTTACAGCAGGCTACTCAGGGGCTAACTCATTGCTTTTACAAACTGTCCATCCATAAAAATGAAGTGCTGCGGTTTGCCCGCTCGCCCCTTCCGACTCTCCTCATTCTTCTCCTGAGTTTGCATAGGAGAAGAAAAAAAAAAAACACAAGGAAGCTCCGGCCGACCGGCAGCTGCCAATTAAGTGAAGAGTGATGAAATTGAATCTGCGCTCGGAGCAAATGGACGGACGAGTGGATGGGAGAGTCCACTCGGGGAAATTCTATTAAGCCGTGTCACGTGACCATCGTTCACCTGCCCCCGTACGAACGACTCCATCATAGCAACATTCACACTCTCTATTATTCATGTATCGCTTTCCCTCAGGTGCTGCATAGAACATTTTATGAAGTGGTCAATATACTTTCGTTTGAGACCACGCTAACAGAATACAAAATAAGACGAAGATATTCGATTAAAAAAGGACCAATAAAATGTCGGCTATATTAGTCCATATGAAGGACGACGTGTGTTGAATTTATTGCAACCTCTCCGGATGCAACCTAATTAAAGCGTTCCATGTTTGGAATGTTCTCTGGTTACGGATGTTTACCGGCGAGGATTTTGTTTGCCGTGGTTTTGCGGGGCATGATTAAAGGATCCAATTATTTGTCGCAGGTTGTCGTAAGTGAAGAATGCCTTTAAAAGAAACGAATTGATCTTTATGTGAAGCCACATCAAGTCTGCATGCTTTGTGTTCAGGTCTGCTAACCAGACGCCAGTTGGAAAAATCCTTTCCCCGATCAAGTCGACGGTCTCGAGGCCTAACGAGGACTTTCTGAAGGCCGGCCAAACTCTCACTGAGGGTGGCTGAGTGAATTAGAACGTTCATCTGACATTGTTTTGACGCTCCAGGGGGTGCACAAGCTCGCGCAGACGCCCACAAGTATGTGACAATAACAACGTGGGCGTATTCGGACCAGGGCAGGGCAAAAAAAATATTTTCTGTTTGTGATAAAGTTGTAATTTCATGAGGAAAAAAAAATAAATCAGGGGGTGTTTTTATTACTCATAATACCCTTTGGGTTTCTGCTGGGAAGCAAATATGAATACGGACAAAACGATAAAATCTGAAATTTATTTGGGGGTTAATCGCTTTAAGCGACGTGAACAAGCCAAGCAAGGTTGAGGTATTTTTCGGTTTGTGTGTTAACACATTTGGGGGTGTGCGCAGACCTTGCGGCGCAATGCGCTGCAACTTGTCTGTAGGTGGTGTATGCAAAACATACGGAGGGAGGGGGACCAATATCACAAGTGAAGAATTATTTTGTAACTATTTCTCAGGAGGCCAAAGGCACTCCCCAAATTGCAGGCTAAGTTGGGTTAGCGCGCACACAACTGCGTTTCGAGAGGGCTAAATACATTGTTTAATTAAACATCATCTTAAATATCATAACATCGGTTTACGCCAAGCTTTAATAGCATAATTATAATTGGTCTCTTAAGAAACACCGAACGCGCAACAACAACAGCATTATCCTCCAATTTTACGCTCATTATTTTGTAGTTATAAAGCAAGCAAGTGTTTTACTGTACATCATTTTTGGCTGCTGGGTGATTTATAGCATTTATCTGGAAAAGAAAATTGTTTCCAGACAACTACGAGGCGCACATGGACAAGTTCAACTTGATTTGGTAGAGTAATTAAATTCAGTTGAATCCAATTTCTAAATCAAAGTACCGCTTTGTAATCTAAATACCCAATGAATTCGGGTTAAAACGACAAAAATGACAAAGGATCAAAATCAAAAAAGCATCAAGTCCATTGTTCTCATTTGTCCGGTTCGACCGCAGTATCAAGTGTCGGCGATTGGAGTCGGATCAAAAGCGGGCCGCTGAAAAGATCGGGATCCACTCCCTCGCTCCCCCCTCGGGAGTTGTCGTGGGAGTGGCCGATTAGCCTCGTGTGGCTCACGAATTTATTATAGTTAACCAAAAATAACCAGATAACAAATGGGCGCTTACGCGGAAGTCGATCTGGTCCAACATGAAGGTTGCCCACCCTTGCTCATCCTCCAAACACACTAAGAGCAGATTAAGTTAGAAGCGATCGGCTGCCCAATTTATCTCGTATGCTCGGTGATACAGATCTAATTTCAGCCTCTTAGTACCACAAACAGGAAGGAGAAGCTCGTCGATTAACAGCCCATGGCCGCTCTGGTGCAGGAAAGACAATATGATGACACAGGGGAAAGAGGAAAAAAAAAAGCGGGGGGTTGTTGTCCATGGCAAACTCTATCAACCTCTAATTGGCATTGTAAACCTAATTAGGATTCTGCAAATTCACTTAAAAAGCATCGTATGTAAATTTAGAATACTGGGAAGTGAGCCTTGCAGTCATGTTTAAAAATAGCAGCAAAGAAAAAGTCAAAATAATGTGGTAATATTAAATCTAGTCACAATTTTTATCACATTTTCCTGTGCAGTACTCACCTGTGGTGTCCCCCAGGGTATCGTTCTAAGTACAGTTTTAATTTCATATACTACATGTTTCATTTCACAACATAGTGCTATATAAATCCACATTTAACATATTTTATTTGGCTATAATGGTTCCGCAGACCAATAATATTGATTGATGATGATTTTGGGGGTGAATTTAGCTTAAGAAATAAAATCGCAGTGGTTAAAAACATGACAAATTATAGTTCGGATGTAAAACTGAACATTAATGTCTACAAGCTGTCACTTACCTTTGCGTTTTGCACTTTTCTTCTCCAGCTTTGACCGATATCATGTCATACATTTTTCTTTTGTTTCCATCAGCAGTCCAATCAGAAACAAATCTGTTAAGAAAAACAAAATTGCTAAACTTGCTTTCTGTCTCGCTAGCGTAAATCGAATATTAATTAGGTACCTTTTTCCAAATATTTGCTGTTTTTGGCACAGATATCTTCTTTTGACACTGAAATGAAAATGTTGACATCAGATAGCAGCAATTGTTTGACTAAATTATTATCATTGTCCAACTGAAATTAAGATATTACAGACTAATCTGACCATACATACAATCTTTACTTGACATACCTGTGAGAAACCTGATGAGGGAGGTTTGGTTCGCATCTCTTTACAAGGGCTAAGCCGCCTCTGGGTAGATCACCTGGGAAAAACTAAGAAAAATCTGAACTTTCCGGAGTGTGCAAATAACAGTATATTAAGTGTGTACATTTCTACTGTAGGCTTCACACGCACAAAAAAAAAAATGGCAGTGATGGATTTTCTGCACAATGAGAAGATTCATCAGTGTCAGGCAGTCACAATGGAAATTGTGGATAAAAAAAAAAACAAGGAAACTCGAGCCCCCTTTCATCGCCGACAGCTTGTTTCTTGAAATGTTTGGACATGTTCAGTATTTGTCTAGGTTTGTTGTCTGCTCTTTCCTCTATTGCATTATAAGAATGAATAGATCTGCTTTACTTTTAGAGTCCTTTTCAAATGAATTATGTTAAGATCAACGTCAAGCCTTGCATTGGATTTTACAGGGCGTAATGGAGCGTTGCTGCCCTCTGTCGTTCAAACTGAACAACTGACAGACACCTTAAATATTTGTTTTGCATTGAATTGCATCATTATGATTCAATGTAGGTGACTTTTGTTTAACACTTCCACACTGTAAAGTCCAAATGCTAATGCAACATTAATTGTGTTTTATATTAGATTTTGAAAATAAAAAATAAAAAATGGTTCTATGTGAAATAAAGGTTTTTAAAAAAGCAGTCGACGTTTGAATTCAATACAAAATAGTTGTGGTTTATTCTTTCGGGAACAAAAAAATGGCAACAACTAAGTGTCACTTCTCATAAAGCAACAATATCTACAGGAAAGAAACAACTATGGTTCCTTAATTCAATGACTTTTCCTCTCGCTGGCAAAGAGCAATGTCTGTTTTGTTTTTCTTCTCCATTCACATTCGGGTCTCATTTGAACATTAAAACGTGTTCAATTCATTTTAAATGGCCCTCAATCGATAAGCCTGCAAAGAAAGAATATCTGGACTGTTGGTATAAAATCTTAAATAATAAAAAAAAAAAGTGTTTTGGGAGGTTATACGTCAATGTTTTGAATGTTGAGACCTTGGATTTCATTTGCGGTTACACAACGATGACATTGAGCTGTGTGATGCTACTCAATATTGTTTACCTGCTTTGATTTATAATAATAATAAAAATAATAATAATAGAGGTCGCTAATAAAGCATCTTTAAAGGGTATACTTGTCCTGCTTGTTAGTCCATTTGTGCTTTCCCTACAGTAGTTCAACTTAACTGCTGGTAATGCTTGATTGTTAAGGGGGCAGCCTGTGGATTTTTTAGTGCAGTTTTCCCCAAATTTCATTGAGACAAAACCATTTTTTTTTTTTCCCTCCATTTGACTAGCCCTTTGGGTGTCTTTTGTTGGGGGTCTTCGTGTGTAATTCCTCCTAAAGTGTCCTCTTTCGCCTCCTTGCCACACGCAGAAGCTGAAATAATATCACGTTAAAGACCTCGTGTGCGCTTGGCGTCCGAGTTTGTTGAAGGATTCCGGTCTTCACAAATGTGGGGGGAGGGAGTAAAAAAAAAAAAAAAAAAAAAAGAAAAGCGCAACGTTGCACCACACTAGCCACAGAGGAAAGTGCAGGTTTGTTTTTCTGTAAACGACAAATATCCACTTGCATCTCCTCCCCCTCCTACTTGCTCTTCCCTCCATCCTTAGAAGGGACTAAAATACAGCAGGTTCTGGATCGAGGGGGAGCAGAAGGGGGAGCTCGGGAGGGGGGGGTTGGGGGCTGTAGGTAGTGTAGTAACAGCAAAAAGGAGGGGAAATGGTTCAGTTTTTTGTGGGCGTTAAGGGGCCATTTGTGTGAAAGCGGCGAGGGCCCATTAGGACTGTTTGAGGCGTTTGCGCGGCGGTCCGAGGAAAGGGCACTGGGCCGAGGCCAGCGAGCGGTACGCTTCGGCCACCAGGTGAGGATGGGACTCCACCATGGACTTCCAGCCCGCTGTCTCCATCACCTCAGCGGCGTGGCTGATGGGGGGGGGCGAGGAAGGGAGGGACACACACACACACACGGAGGGGTGGGAATAAAGCACACCGTTCAATTGGTTTCATCCAGAATGGGAGACATCTTGGTCCGTCCGATACGTGAGGGTTGCTTTTGAGCGACATTGGAAAAACGCGGGCGAGACACCAAAGAGAGAAATAGCGAAACAAAGCACGTGAACTCACTAGTTGATGAAGTCGACCGCCTGCGTTTTGAGCTGGTCGGCGCTGTGCAGGTCGGCCAGGATGAGGATCTCGGCCGCGTTCTCCACCGACAGACTGGTGCACAGAGCGTCCTCGCACATGACCTTCAATCTTTCCAAAGCGTACTGAGGAGGAAAGCGGGACGTGCTGAATGATCGGCGTCATCGAGATTCAGGTGCCCGTGAGCTGTCATGTGGGTTTGTAAACTTCCAGGGCGGCCTTACTTTGTCAGCTGCAGCGAGCAGGTCGTC
Source organism: Syngnathus scovelli (assembly GCF_024217435.2). Classification (NCBI taxonomy): domain Eukaryota; kingdom Metazoa; phylum Chordata; class Actinopteri; order Syngnathiformes; family Syngnathidae; genus Syngnathus; species Syngnathus scovelli. Next base: position 8,518,855 of record NC_090867.1, read on the forward strand.
GGCCATCTTGTCAAGGTTAGGGGCTTTGTCAGTGTAAATGAAGCACATCATCTCTTTAAAGACCTCGGGCTCCACGTCGTTGATTTCTACGCGGTTCTGACGAGAGAAGACAAAAGGTGATTCGATAATTGCGGCCCTGCGCTATTTCACGTCTGTTTTGTTTGGGCATTTTGGCTTTCGCCGCAGAATCAATCTCCACCCACATAGTGCAGTGGCGCAATTTCATCTCGGGCTTTGCCAAAAAGCGCAGCGATCCCGCGATGAAAATAACTGCAGTGGTAGCGGAAGGCCTGATGACTCACCTTTTTGCTCTCTTCCATCTCGTGTTCAAACATAGCGCTGAACACAGGAGAGCGTGCTGCAACAACCAAGAGAGGAAACTGTGATTTGACGTCGAGGATAACTTTGACGTATGCGTGTGGCGCTAGCGTTCGCTACCTGCCAGGATGGCTTTGTGGGCCTGGAACTCCTGGCCGGCCACGCACAGAGAACAGTCAGTGAAGCGGGAGTTCTCCCACAAGCCGCCCAGCTCGTCGGCTAGTCGGCAGTCGGGAACCTTCACCATGTTCATGGTGTTCTGGCCCGAGATGTTGACCGAGTCCTGCACCACGCTCACCTGCCGTACGGAATGAGCTCGAATCAATCATACCAAGAAAACGGCTCCATTCTGAGCCAAGAATTTGAGGCAACGTCAGCGTACCTCACAAAAAAGTGTGAGCTTGTCATCGGGCAGAAGACCGTTGGCTTCGTCGAGGAGGAAGTCTCTTCGGATGAACTTTTTAAATCCCCAATCCTTCCCTTGCACAAAGCGATACGCTCGCTGGCTTTCTGTGTCGTCAGGGAGGACGAAAACACGTCATCAGATGATCGACAGAAAAAATAAATCAAGGACTCACCCATGGCTTTGGTCTCCTCGCCTTTGGCGTTGAGAATGGAGAACTTGAACTTGGCTCGGACCTCGGCCTTTGGACAGCTGACCAGCAGCAGGTAGAGGGACAAGTAGTCTTTACTCTCCTCGTCCAGGCCTTTGGGGTTGACACGCAAACACCTGAAGGAGGTCGGAAAGGTGGTTCAAGGGAAAGAAAATAAAACGGCAGGGCTTCATTTCATGCGCTCACCACTTCAGCTTGTCATTGGCCCCTGAGGAGAAGGTGGAGCTCTTGATGACCTCACCCATCTCCTCACGACAGAAGCTGAAGTTGTTGATGGTCCACATGTACGAGAACTTCACTACTTTGATCTGCAGGGGGGAAAAAGCACATGTGGAAGGGAATTGTGCAGGTCTTTACGAAGTCCTCAATGTCACGTTACCTGCGTGTAGCACCAGCTCTCAGCCACAGGCCCGCTGGACATTTCCGCCGGGGGAGGGGGACTCGGGACTCTTGACATTGCCAGCGTGACAGAAGGTGTTGGTCTCGACTGGAGAAGGAAATACCGTTTCCACTCGTCAGCGCTTGGTCCAATAGTCCATCTGCAGCGCAACCCGCGAGACAGACGCGGGTCACCCCCTTACAGATCAGAATAACGACAGAATCAATCAAAACTGTGACAGCCCATCAGTACCTTTTATTTTGAGGCGGTCACATTAGGGAAATGAGAAGTCTGAAACTCACATGTAATAAAAAGGTCACACCTTGACAGCAGCCTCCTATTGCTTTAGCATTAGTAAGTTGACCAGAGTTCAAATGATTCACATTTATTATCTCATTTATTTGAGATAAACGAAAGACTGAAATTATCTTCCAATGATTTGTCCGATATAATACTTAACAATACACACATACATAACTTAAAGAGGACCCATTTAACATTACGTTTGACCATTATGGACACAAACGTCACTACGAAATACGTTCTTTTGAGTAACCTTACAAAAGTTTATCTAAAATTATATTTAAAACATCTCGACTTATCTGACAAGGGAACAGGTGTGAGTGTGTGGCAGTTAGCAGGTAGTCAATCTGCTAACAATTGACAATTATGACCCCGTTTTGAAAATATTTTTCGTATTTCAGCCACTATGACAACCGGTGAGAATGGTGAAAAAGAGAAATAAATGATAAGGTCATCTTGAAGCATAAGTGGCGGTGGAGTGTTAGCACGCGAGCTAACTCCAATCAAGCGAGCTAGCTGCTAAGTTAGGCACCTAGACAGGCGAAAACGCCTCGTAAATGACACAAGATACAACTTGAAAAAACGGCGAGACGGGCTCCAGCGTCTTGTTTTAATGCCAGGCGTCCTGTACGTGTCGGATTTGTTCTTATTTATCGACGGTCTCACCTCTTGTTTTAAGCTCGCTAGCTTTCCGGGCTCTTGTGTTGTTGTTAGCGAAAGTGGCAGACCTGAGCCGTGTGACGTCATCAGGGGCGCCGTGCTCCTTTGGCCAGTGTTCTTATTTGATAAATAAATCTTAATTATTATGCTTATTTGGTTGTCTCAAGTTCAATAATAATTAAGTCATGTTATCACAAGTTGTTTATACTCGACGATAATGTAACATTTCTCTTATAATACAGAAGTATTGAGAGAAATAACTGGCTTTCTCTAGTGGTACGCAGAAGAATAAATCACAATTATGAGAACCAATTTAATGAAATTATGAACACGGGATCACATTTCCAAAAAATGCGGACTGAAGTCTGGAAGTGAAAATATTTTATCAGTGGTTTAAATATTGCATCAGCAAACTATTGGGTTTTACAAATAGAAACTAATACTTCTTCATTTTTGGAACGACGACATTCCCGCTGGTTGCTACGGGGATGAGGAGCTTGCGCTGTTCCATCCGAAGGTATTTTTCAATCAACACTTCCACCGGCACCTTGTCATTGACGTGACGCTGCCTGTAGCATGAGCACGATAACAAATTCACACGTTGCATGCCACCAACACGTTACAACCACCTCTCAAATGAAACACGCTACCTTCTCAACAGCAGAACGGCATCTTCCACCTCAATAATCTTTCTCCCGGCGTGAGCGGCATATGTCTCCAGGTCCTCCACCATCCGATCAAGGAATTTGTCCATTCTAGTTTAAAAACGGTAGATACCATATCATAGTATTTTTTTTTGAGTCAGTCAACGCAGTGCACCGCATTTAATTCCAAATACTTGCAGGTACTTACGCGTCCCTTAAGACGGGGTAAACATCGTCGGAGACCCTGGTTTTGGCAAAATGCCTGAAGGTGCTCATAAGGTAGCTCTTAGGAAGACCAAGGTTCTTCTGCTGCGGTGCTCCTCTATTCCGCTTTCTCACCTGCTTTGGTTTGACTGATGGTGCATCTTCAGTTGAAGCACTGGTGAGGGATTATCATTTAGAGGAAAAATGACATCTTTTTTTTTTTTTTTAGGGAAGTGATATATAAGCATGACTTGCCTGGCTTGTGGCTTTACAACAATGGGAGCGGTTGGAAAGGGAAAAGTCTCTTTCTCCCAAATGAATGACGGAGTCTCCATTTCTGTTGACGTTTCAAAAAAATTCCCAGACACCATATTAATAAGTACTTTGTTTTTCTTAAACACTTGACACTGAATCAGAGAGAGACCTTCGGATTCCAGCTCGTCTTTGTCGTCAGAGTCGTTCTCCTCCTCCGACTCTTCCTCGTATACGGTAGGATCGGCAACCTCAGCAGGCGGCGCCTCATCGGGCTGTTGGCTGTTTTCTTCGCCGTCGCTCATCTCAGGAAGATGGAGAGAGGCACCAACCTCTTCCTGCGCGGGGCTTGATAAGTCCACCTCCGAGTCTCCCCTGTTTTCAAGGGCGTGGGAAGCGCTCGCTCGGCGGGTTCCGTCATTGACTTCTGAATGGCCTGCACAAGATTAGATCCAACATATTGTATGACTAAAATTCGTTTTCAGTATGGAGGTGTTGCTAATATTTTGCCTTGGATTTGTAGACCTTATCATTAAGTGTTTTGGTCAAATAAACATTACCATCTTTGAGGCGCTCTTCAAAGGTGGTTACGTTGAGGCTGGGACGCGGTCGGTTCTTCGTCAGTCCGTTTGCCACGCTCGCTTCGAGGTCGGACGTTGGATTGGACAGATCCAACCCAGACAGCGCAATGCTTAAAATGTAAACGGTTCGCTTTGTTTATTATTTGAAATTACAAATCAATGCAAGAAACATGCATGTTGTTGACCTTGGATTGTTGCTGGCAACTGTTGAAGGCAGCAGCGACTCCTCACGGACCACAGGTGACTTGATGGACTCTAAAGAACACCGCATAATTCAAACATCATCATTTCACTCATTTAGAGGTTTTAAATCACAACATCTTACCATCATGGCCTTCTTTCAGGCGCTCTTCAAAATCAGTTACGCCGAGGCTGGGATGTGATCCCGTCCTCCTCAGTCCATTTTCCACGCTCGCTTCGAGGTCGGACGTTAGATCGGGCAGATCCATCCCAGACAGCGCAATGCTTAAAATGTAAACGATTCGCTTTGTTTATTATTTGAAATTACAAATGGCTGCTTAAACAGCAAGAAACGTGCATGTTGTTGACCTTGGATTGTTGCTGGTAATGCCGGCGTCTGCTGAAGGCAGCTGAGACTCCTCACGAACCACAGGTGACTTGATGGACTCTAAAGAATACCGCATCATCATTTCACTCATTTAGAGGTTTCAAATGACAACATCTTACCATCATTGCCTTCTCTTAGGCGCTCTTCAAAAACAGTTACGCCGAGGCTGGGACGTGGTCTCTTCCTCGCCAGTCCATTTTCCACGCTCGCTTCGAGGTCGGACGTTAGATCGGGCAGATCCAACCCAGACAGCTGAATGCTGGCAACTGCTGAAGGGAGCTGCGACTCCTCACGGACCACAGGTGACTTGATGGACTCTAAAGAATACCGCATAAGTCAAACATCATCATTTCACACATTTAGAGGTTTCAAATGACAACATCTTACCATCATGGCCTTCTCTGAGGCGTGCTTCAAAATCGGTTACGTTGAGGCTGGGACGCGGTCTCTTCCTCCTCAGTCCAATTGCCACGCTCGCTTCGAGGTCGGACGTTAGATTGGGCGGATCCAACCCAGACAGCTCAATGCTTAAAATATAACCGGTTTCTTTGTTTATTATTTTACATTCCAAATGAAAATGGCAGCCTAAACAGCAAGAATCACACATATTGTTAACCTTGAATGGCTGCTAACAATGCTGGCATTTGCTGAAGGCAGCAGCGACGGCTCCACTGGCGCAGGTTCCTCACGAACCACAGGTGACCTGATGGGCTCTAAAGAACACCGCAATGGATGCTATTAAACAACCTGATAGCAACATGCGAGTATTTATAGGAGCGTGACGTGCACCTGTCTGCAAGATGTTCATGAGAAGATGCCTCGGCGTGTCTGACTCATCTAATGAAGTTGATGCCAGTGTGTTTGACTTTTTCAGCATGGCAGAGGCCGTTTTTTTTGTAGGTGTCACAGATTGGCTGGTTATGCTCTAGAAAGAGAAGTTGTTGAAAAGAGCTGGCAAGCCCTGCAAGTTAGCTGTGAGGTACCTTTCTCACCTCACGCATCTTCTGCCTCATACTTCGCCTTATGATGTCCTGCGGAGTTTGAGCACGTCCATCTTTAGTTTTTGATCTGCTACTACGTGTTGATGTGCTCCTCTGCTGTTTGGAGACACTAAAAGTAAACACAGAAGTTGTTTTTATTTATTGCAAAAGGTTAAGGAAAACAAGATGAGTCGTTAACAAAAAGACAAATGATATTTATATTATTACACTCGAAAATTGAGGAGTAATGGAGTCGGTATACCTGCGGGTGACGGGAGTCCTGAGTGGCTCCGTACTGAGAATATTTTTGACAAGAACACGAGCAGACAAATCTTCCGTCGAATCCATCTTGATAGACACGCCGCTGGTTTACGTGAGCTTAGACACGTTTGCTCGGAGTATGTACACGACAAAAAGGTCGCAGTTAAGCTAAGGTACGCAGTTGTTTATGTTAGTCAGTAGCCGGAAGTGTTGAGGATCCCGCGTTATTTTTGAATAAATCTCGCGATATTTACCTTCTTCTTCTTTTCTTATGCATTAAGCAAAGGCAACACTGCCTACTTGTGGCCAAAATAGAAATTGCAGCTACAGAAGGTGAACGTGCATTACGGTTATTAAATTTATCCAAATGTATAAGACAGCTATCGTTATTTGTACTTAAATTAATTTTAATATACAATTGTATATACTACATTTCCAAAATATCAACATTTGGCATCTTAATCTTGCAATCAATCAACAAAACAAGAAGGGCAATTTCAATCTTTTTTAATAATTTACAATACAGTAATGTTTAAAATGAACTCATCAATTACTCAGTCAAACAGTTGCGTACCTGTTTTAGTTATACAGTCAGTGATAAATAAATGATTCCCCCCCACTTTCACACTAAATGCATATGCTGACTAATTATCAGTCAGTGTTGTGCCAATGCTCCATGAGGGGGGTGACAGTTTCAAGCTTAGAAATCAGGCCTGTCCTTCTTCATCTTGGAGTAGTCCATGTTTATTGTAAAAAGCTGGAACGAGACACACACAAATAAGTGATATGAACTTTGAGGCATGATAAGCGAGAAGATATGGCAGTGCAGTAAAAGACTGCAATTTATATGAAGCTCCATGAGAAGGAGGAAGGAAATGACTGGAAACAACTACAAACAAAATAATAATACAAAATAATAATAAAAATAACACAATAAATGTTATACAAACACAAATACATTAATTTTGCTGTGGAATTGTTCATACCTTGTACTGCTGATTGGCCTCCATTTTGTTCCAAGGCTCAGGGTTGTTCGTGCGGTCCCAACTAACAAATGGAGAAAAGATTGTTTTTTTTACCTCAATCATTTATGTACATTTTTGTAATTAAGCAAATGGGTGCGGTTGTCAGGAACCTACCAGACATCGGGATTCTTCAGTGCCAGTCTGCCAAGGTACAGCATGCTCATGGTTGTCCCACCACCAATGAAGATGAACAGTGGGATGAGCTGAAGAGGGGAAGGGTCATAAGTTCAATGCTAAGTTTGGCACCGTACATTTTAAGCAAAAAAAATCTAGAAACATTGATCCTCTTCAAAACCTTTGGCTTCAAAGCACAGTAGAAATATATCTCATATATTGACAGCTCACAATAATCGCTCACTGTTTAATAGAATCAATAAGACAATTCATTTTGCACAACTTCCATTAATATGATTTGTCTTTGTACAAGTACAGTACCTTAGGTCATGTTTATCTAGGGAAAGTACAGTGCATTACAATACATACGTGCAGCTGCCACCAACGCAAATGGCTGTGGAGCTATCATGTACACCTTTCTTATTTTTATCAATTTATATTTTGGGACTAGAAATAGCGTCGATGTTAGCTTAAAGATTTTGCTCATTGAAATATATACAATTGTCGTGATATTTATATTTCCACTTGTCAGGGCCTATATGAATTAAATTTTTACATAGGATTACTCGCCAGCCATTATTATTTTAATGCATATAATAATCCAAAATCCGATTGTGGATTTTTTTTCACAAAATATAATTTACGAGTGCCTTTATACAATCAAGGACAGTGCTGCACTGTGGACTCGTCCTTTAGCCGCACCAATGATAAATTTCAATGTCACCGGGTCATTTTTTCATATATCATATCGGGTAGAATTTGAAAGAACACTCACAGCTGGATGGTTCTTGAGCTGCTTAGCGACGGTCCCGAGAATCGACATGGTGACACTGATCGGCTCCGAGGATTAAAACAATGCAACGCTGGTCCTGTGTAGTGACGGCAGGTTATACTGCGGGAAGCTACGTTTCCCGTTTCCCACATTCCAGAAGGATCCCTGAAGTAGACGTGACGCCCCTTTGGAGCTCAGCCAATCAGAACGCTCCGAGGGGAACAGCTGGCGACGTGACGAAATGAACTCTATTTAAACTATTACTGTCAAGTTGGGCAACCATCAAGAAAAAATACAAAAATTGCGTGTTTGACGTCATAGCGTGTATATTATAAGCATACAAGGATGACAAAGATGTGCAATATGTCTTTACCCTCTGTTGGAAATCGGATACAATTGGATTCTTTTTCACATTTTTGTCACAATTTTGGGCATAAAAAGTAAGACGATTATGACAAATGTAGGCGGGGGGGGGGGGGGGGCACGGCTAAATCCAGATAACAGTCCCACTTCCTGTTTACTGTTCCTACAAAATCAAAGCACTTACTAAGCATTCAATCATCCACATGTTGCTCATAGCCACAAGGGAACATATGTGACTCTTTCCTGATAGTGACTGCAAGAAGCCTCAAGTTTGCCCATTTTAAGGCATTCCGGCACCACACTAATGACATGCATCAACAGTCCATGAAAAAAGAATCCGGTCCGTGGCCTAATGCATGTGGACAGAACACAGTACCTGAGATGACACAACTTTCCCCCCCTAAGCATCCACACACATGAAAGTGAGCTTGAGACATTGGCGTCATACAAAATTGAAGTCATACTAGAAAACTAACTATTCCAGCCACATGCACAAACCCAGACTAATGTATGGAAGCAAGGTCATCTTCTTTGTGTAAAAACCCTTTCCTGGAAGTGCATTAAAAGAAAAAAAAAACTATACGATAGAATATTTCACATAACACGTGTGTTGATTATGAAGACAAAACTAAAAGGCTTTTTTTTTAGTTTTGTATTTTTTAGCTTATTTTGCAGGTTATTTAACATAAGAAAAAATGTGTCAAAACTACTTTACAAAAATACAAAAACATAAAAAAATAATTTGCAAAAGAAGCAGTTCCGATTGTGCAAATGTGTCTACCAGGAAATACAACTATACTAACTTGAAGAGAACAACATGACAATTCTACACCACTAAAACTGGTTAGGTAGTCAACTATCTCTCTAAACACACAGTTTTTTTTTGAACCCGTCAACATGTGAACTGATTTCCTCCCTGACTCACTCACTCTCAATATCAGAAACTGTTTAAAGCAGGAATGTTTCCACTGAAGTAACCCAGCCATCATCAAAGTGTGAATGAAAAGAATCCAAGTGATTTGTCATGCTTTTTACGCCAGCGGTGCTCTGTCAAACAAACAGGATGGTGAGAGCCAGATAAATAACCTTTTGTGGACTGGAAAAAAAAAAAAAAAAGGGCAAAAAAGTGTGCGTGTTTCAGTCAAGCAGCAACACGTTAAGACCATCCCACTTCTTGCACATGTTTGGCCAAAATTAAATCTTTGGACCGCACACACTTTTAAAAAAAACAAAAAAACAAGTAGCTCCTCTTTGGATTGACTATTTTCAAAAGAATGATTTTTCCTTCTCCAATAAACATTTCACACCTTATCTGACAAAAAAAAAAAGCTTTTTAAAAATAAAGCAACAGCATCCACTATTGGAAAAAATGTGAGCTTTGATTAGATGGCGTCGGCGTGCGTGCAGCCTTCGCCTGAGGGAGCGGCGGGGGGGTCCAGGCGGTTGCTGCTGACGGACAGGCTGCAGAAGAGCTTGTCCATGGACGGCAGCAACGGGTTGAGGAGGCTGACGGGGCAGAAGGCGGAGCCCCCATAGGGGGTAAAGTTGACCTTGTTGGGGTCTGGGCAGGAGGAGACGGGCACCTCTTTTTGCTGGTTTGAAGTGCTGAGAAGAAGAAGGAAAACATTAACAGGTTTGAAGATTTCTTAGGCCTGCAAAGACGTACCTGGTCTCCTCGCAAACGCGGACTTTTTCGCAGCCCTCTGGAGGTTCCCTCTGGAAGCAGCAGCTCTTATTGAGTCCCGGCGAGGAGGAGATCAGCAGCAAGGGGTCCGCCTCACCCAGGGACGACATTGGAGACAGGAGATCCAAACCTGTCGTAAAGATGACAGTTAATACCTCACAAGGTCACAGAAGGAGCACGCAATTTTGGAACTTACCTTTATGCACGTCCAGATGGCCGTCTTCGGATATGAGCGGAGAGGTGGAGGTGGGAGAGCAGTACGGTGAGGACAAAGCGGAAGACGGCGAGGGAGGTGTGATAGAAGCCGGGTCGCTTTGAGACCCTATGCTGTAGCTCTGAGGTGGGACAGGAGCACGGTGGCCGTCCGGAACCTCCAGAAGCTGGAAAACACAATCAATACCGAATGAGCAAAATGAGCAAACGCCGGCGGCATTTTTAGCATCACCTGATGTTGCCGGTGGCCCGGCTGACAGACGAACATCCCTTCCAGCTCCTGGTTGAGGCCCTCGACGCTGCAGCGCAGCCGAGGAACCAACGTGGAGAGGGGAGCCAGTGGGATGGGAATGGGCTGAGTCTGAAGACACAGATGCAATCTTTTGTTGAAGAAAAAAACAAATAAAAAAACCACAACAGCTGTGCTGAAATACAGAAGCAGTGTGGTGTTGTGTCCTTCCTGTTGCTTCAGCGTTTCATTTCCTGTGATACGCCATCCTGTGCTTTCCCATTTTAGCGATTAAGATACTCGAGTATATATCAAAAATAAAATGTACAGTGCAAGCCTTGGTACGCTGTTGTTTGACGGAAGCGGGAAGAAGCACCTGAGTGGTTCCTAGGTTACAACCCCCGAGAGATGAGCCACGCTGGCGCTCTCGCTCGTGCCCCCCAGAGACGACAGGTTTGCTGCGCTGCTGCAGCTGTTGTTTGAGTTTGGTAATCTGCAATGGGGGTGGAAGAAAAAAAAAAGTGTTATCTTCAGTCAGTCAGTCGACCATTTTGTTTCATGACAGTTGCATTCAGTTGCTTTATGTAAATGTGAACGTGTCGAAGCCGAACGCTCACTTCCTGGAGATGCTCGGCGCTGCCCCAGGACGCCGAGCGTTTGTGTCCGATGACGCCGCCGTCGTCGATGTTGTCCTCCCTCCTGCTGGGCGTTTTGTCGGCCCAGTTAGGAGTCTAGAAGCAAAATGTTAAAATCGTTCACAAGATGCCATTTCTAACTGAACATCAGTGTCAATTTATTTCAAGGCATTCAATCTCGCCTACTGTCAATATTCCGACCGAGTGTGAATCGCCTAAATTTGTCCGACAGTAAAGCACAACACAATTTCAAAAGTTATTTTCATGAAATTGACATTTTACCAGCCAATCACTTTACACTACACAACCTACTAATTCCAACAATACTTACAAAAAGCGTGACCTTGCCGCTGCCACTCGATTACAAGTTTGTCAAGATGTCTTCAAAGGGTGAGTCATTTCACTTCTTTTACATTATTAAGCGCATACCTTTCGTCGTTTCCAAGCAGTTAGGAATGTTGACGCGTGCGATGGTTTGGGCCTGGACCGAACGCAGTCACTGGGCATTATTATCCTCGCTTTGAGATTAGAACTCGGTTGTCGCGAGTGTAGTCATAGGTGCAAAAAGGAAGCGAACATGCAGAGAGGATGGCTGCAGATGACACCTCTTCAAGGCTGTGGTTCTGTGCTTACGTGGGCCGCCGCGAGTAAACACAAACTGAGCCACATCATTTACGCGAGAAAATTCCTACAATTTCAAATAGAAAAGTCCACTCCTATTGACGTTTAGTAGTAAAAGTTGCACCTGAGTGGACTTGTCCGTTCGACACAAGCTTACGTCCGGTTCTTTGGGCCAGTGGCCCTGCAGGTACGGGCCGATGATGGCGTCCAGAGACATGGTCCGCCTCATGCCGGGACTCAGCTGCTGCGCTTTGGCCTTTCCAGCTGTCATCAGGATACAACTGGCGTCAATGAACATCGCACTTGAACGACAAGTCCAATATTAAAATGTTGACTTTGGACTGACTGACCTGGAGCTGAAAATAAGAATTTAATATGCTTGATGAAGATGAATGAGAAGATATTTAGTGAATGCATGTCCATGCTATCAAAAACGGCGACATGGTGATGTAGTAGATGTTGCTGCACATACTTTGATGTGTGCACCTCTTTATTTTATGCACAAATAGACTATTTATTTGGGAATGCATACTGAATGTGCATACTTGAATCAATGTTTTTGACATGACCAGTCTTTAACAGTCAGTACTTCTAGTGTAAATCAGTACTATTTTTACACATGTATTTCTGCAGACTTGCTCGAATATATTATTTTCTCCAAAGTATTTTTGCAACTTTTGCATATTCACATGCCTCCACAATGGCGAGTGACAGGTGGGGAGGCTCATACCTGACTTTCCATCCCTGCCTTTGGCACGGTGCTTGCTGGCCAGCTGATAGGGGACGGTTGCCTTGAGGGGCTGGGGGCCCAGAGCAGCTCCACTCCGGCCTGACATGCCTGCAGCAGCCGTTGGTGGACCAGCGACGGATGTGGAGGAAGGTGATGGAGTGGGGGTTGCTCTCTGGGAAGCACTGCCGCTGCAATCCCTCGATTGTTCGCTTATAATAAACGAGGCAAATTCACGCCAGAGTCACTGAGTAGACATTTCCACGAGTGGGTAAAGAGTTACCTCCGACGCCGAGTGGTTATTTGTGGCTCGTCATGAGCTTTGGACCACTTTTCTTGTCGTGTTCTGGCGAGTTAGCTGCCTAGCAAGCAAAGTTTCTTTGTGAGGATGTGGAGATGTTTTGAGCTCGCTGGCGAACAAGGAAGCAGACACCTTCCACGAGGGAGGAAAAAAAGAAAACGTCAACACAGCGACGACTGCTATGTTTTCTTATTCAATTCCAAAGAATTTGCAATTGTTTTTGTGCGGGCCGGAGGTGGTTGTGGTGGCCTAGAAAGTTGCAAACCTGCTCCGAGGGGAACAATCCGCTTGCTCAGCCTGCAGACTCCAAACACCTCCGCCACGCTGGTGTGGGTTTAATTATGGGCGAGGCGGGACTCGAGGGGGATTCTTACTTTTGATTGGCTAAAAGAACTTTGAGCTGCCTTCCTATTGGATAATTTTCCACAAATCGCTCCAACACCCATGATGAAGTTAGTTGTTGACGCCCCCTTTGTTTCATATCACTTGTTGATACAGTTGAACGTAATATAAACGCAACATCATCGTTAATAAACACGTTAAAGGATCACTTTCAACACTTTAAATACGTGTCTTTCATGGGTGAACTTTGGCACAAAATGTGAAAAGTCGCAGTGTGCTTGTGTTTTTATGGAGACATGATTCAATAGAGAATAAAAACATATGTAGTTGCATACTTAGTTTTTATCAACAGAAATAAAACAAATTGAAAATCTATCCCAAAGCTGCCATTTTGCATGATTTCCAATTTCAAATTCTATTTGGAATCCAGAAAGAATTGTGTATATCCAGCCCTCTGACATCATTACTGTGATGTAGGCTAGCTGTGATGATTTTAGTTTCACACCATGCAGGAATTTGGAGGACTTCATAAGAACCAAAATGGCCCCTGATAGTAACAAGCATCCCCGCCCCGAATTTGAAGGCCTGCAAAATGCATGTGTGAACAACATCTGGGTGGACTGGTTTGGGGTGGTGTGTGTTTGTGTGTACGCTGCAGTGTGCATTGTGACAGATAAATGTCCCGACTCTGTGCAAAAAGGGTGTGCCAATGGTGGGACTGTAAAAGGAGGCCCAGATAACATGCCATGCCCTTCTTTAAGCAACTCCAAGTAGCCTTGCCCTTAAACTGAACTGCAAATGTCCACCTATGCAAATGGCCCTGGACTCAATAACACAAAAAAAAGGCGGGTTTATTGCATTTAAATAACACAATGTACCACATCTTCTACCCGATGAGGGGCTACACTAATCCAGTCGCTTGTTTCTCTCCCGCTTGTGTCGGGTATATGGAAAAAAAATACAATGGAAACATTCATTCTGCATAGTCATGATGCACTTTGCATTGTAATGCTCCTGCAAATTTTGTTAGCCTGATGCTAATAAATCTAGCTAATACTCTAAAGCTAACTCAAGAAGTATCTTTTTTTCCCCCATTGGAGTTAGTCCCTGTAAAGTTAAATGAAATGTTTTTTGAAATTCACACAGCAAAGAGCAATGCTGAAACTATCCGAAGGGAGGACGACTTTTCGGGGGGGCTAGCTAGCTAATTCCAATAGCTAGATACAGAGAAACGTCGACAATAACAGTGACTGGTTGACACTTGTTAGTCAACCCGTAAATGACAAGATGAGAGAAGGGCGTCAGGCAGTACAGCAGCTACTGTTTTTTTCTTTCTTGGAATGTCCTGCTATTCTTTCACAAATGTCAAAATAGCGCTAGAGGGAAAGAAAGTGGTGACAGTCCAAGAGGCGTTAGTTTGTTGCTTTCAGCATCTGGAAAATGGACGGTGGTGTTGACTTTGGCGACCCCTAGCTGGGAGAGAGGGCAGGACTGTTCTCTGTGCTGATGTTGACCAGGCACTCACTGGACTTGAGGCTTGATAGAGACTTGCAGCTTGGAAGGGAGCCCAAGGAGCCACAAAGTCCCATTAGGGAAGGGGTGTAGTCCTTTTCTGGATGCAAGGGAAATATTTTTAGCTCTTTATCGTTGTTGTTTTTTTTAAAAGAAGAACTGTGCTCACCCGTGCACCAGGCGCCTCCATTTTGCTTCCCTTCCGACCTTAGAGGATCTGAATCCACTGACAGCAGCTCCGTGCTAGGGAAACTCCTCCTGAAGATCAAGCAAACGTGGCGTTAGCCAGAGCACAAAAAGCTAGCTAGCACGAGAAAAATATTTCAATTTTTTATGATCCATCAAACCTGCGGAGAAGTTTGACGTGGTCCTGGCTGTTGTACGGCTCGAGCAGAGGCCATTGGTTCACTAGTGGGATGGTCAGGTTCTTAGCCAAGTGGCTGGTGTCACATGGAATCAAACTTGTTCTGTCAAAAATGGGAACATGACTTACTGAGAGGAATTCAAATTTTTAGGTTTTAAGGTGTCACTCACAGTTGCTCCTGAAGCTCCAGGACGACAGTTTCCAGCTCTTTCTTCTCCTGGTGACTCTGACCATGTAGCTCATCCAGGCGGGCCTTCAGCCTCTTGTTCTCCGCCTCTGTGTTCTTCAGTTGGGACTCCCGCAGCCGCACCAGCTCCTCCAAGTAACCCTGACAACGCACACATCATCAAATCCAATTCTGACTTTGTGCTTGAATTAAAAATTGATGGCAGACCTTCTGCGCATGAACAATCTTGAACCTCTGCTCCATCTTGCGACACTTTGTGCTCCAGCTCTCCTCGTCTGTGACCAGAGGCACGTAAGGATGCTCGGGGATGCTGTCGTCACTCGTGCTGCTCTCAACGCTCTGGCGATCGTCGTCGTCGCTCATGTAGTCGTAGCTGGAAAAGAAACATTGCAAACTAAAGTGGATCGGAGACTCCCCGCGCTTAGCTTCCTAAAATGTTTCTTGTACCTTTGTGTGAATTTCAAATATGGCGTGTAGTCAATAACTGCGGACGATTTGCCATCCAAGGCTTCGCCTTTAAGACAGAAACTGTGAAAGGGGAGAAGACACCAATAAGATAAGGTCACAATAGGTTTGATACTCATAATACCTGGAATGAGGGTCACCTGAAGTCGATGGCTCCAAGGCCTATGAGCATCCCGGTTAGCACGGAGGCTTCCTCTCTGAGCATGATGGCTCCCTCTGCATAGAAGCGTCTGCAGACGGGAAAAAATACAGCGGCTGACATATTTGATTAAAAAAAAAAAAAAAAAAGTAGCACCTTGTCGTCCTCGTGTCCCTCAGGGCAGTAGCAATATATTCTGACAGCCTCTTCTCCATCAAGGCCACTCTTATCCAGGCTCGGCCCTGAAGGAATCAAACAAAGACTTGAATCCAGAATATCTTAACGTCTGAAGAAAATTGTTTTTGTTAAAAGTCTTACTTTTGCTCGCGATGGGC
Source organism: Syngnathus scovelli (assembly GCF_024217435.2). Taxonomy (NCBI): domain Eukaryota; kingdom Metazoa; phylum Chordata; class Actinopteri; order Syngnathiformes; family Syngnathidae; genus Syngnathus; species Syngnathus scovelli. Next base: position 8,534,647 of record NC_090867.1, read on the forward strand.
TGATGTTCTCCATGTTCTCGATGCTGCTAATGCAGCTATTTGGCAGCTTGGCGCAAGCCAGTCGAACAAAATCCCAGAAACTCCTCTGGCCATCGAACCAGCTACTAGAGCCTGAAATAAATGTTCCTCTATCTAAATTCATTCCTATCGTGAATTGCAGCTCTTCTGAGGTTAACCAGATCGAAATCAAAGCGGCTTACCTTTAAAACGGTGGCTGAGGATGTGCTCTAGGATGGCTGCAAAGTTGATGAACTCCTCCGATGAGTCATCAATGGGCTCGGCTGTGTATTTCTCCAAGAGGGTCTTGACTGAAAACCTGGAGAGCCGCACAGAAGTTAAATTCCAAGTTTATTTGTATTAAGGTTGTTGATACTATTGATCTAATGAACTCATAGCTTTCACATCCTGAGGTCTAATGTTGCCCCGCCCAAGCTGAACTGATGTCACGCTTAAGGGGAAAATATTTCTGCCAAGCGTTCAGAAGAAGCACAGTCATATTTTACTGGATCAATTAGATGACTCGTCTTTGAATATGGTGCCCCACGTGATGGTTTACAGGCACAGCGAACTGCTACGTCCAGTTTGAGCGCCGTAGAAACACTCATTTGCATTTTTGCCTTCATCCCACCATGAAGCAAATGATCAAACTCGCCATTGTTCCAAATGCATCAATGTCTCATTCAGTAGACAATTTGTATACAGCAGGGAATCACTCGGTGGCTCTTCTTCTCTTCTAATTCCTCTTTTTGAACTAGAACCTCATTCATGAGAAAGCCAAATGGATTAAAAGGTGTGCATAAGGCTGGTTCCCCAGGGTGCCACCCAGTCCTTGCCCCGGGAAGGTTGTCGTCAAGGCAACCACACCATCAGCAGATGGAAGATGACACTGCTAAACTCACTCCGAGCCGCTTTTTATTATCTGTTGCATTTAATTATTTGTTATTTTTCGTACATCATCATGTCAGGACAGAGCTGTCACTGCACGACGGACTTTTAATCGGATGATGTCATCTGAGGTCAATAACATGAAGTGTGACGTAACTAAACGCACAATTGGAGTATGGGATTGGAACATTTCGAGAAAAGTAACACTGACCTGCACACGGTGATGAGGTTCTTCCTCTCCACCGCCACATTCCGAGTGGATGCTTTCTTCGAGACTTCACCCATGGTCAAACAGCAGGGCTCCATCCGCCCGGCAGCCCTGCTATCAAAGGACCCCTCCCTTGTCAACACCGGTCCGCCTCATTCACGCCCGGACGAGAACCAGCCACGACGCGAGAGGATGGAGGAAACGCTCGGAGGAGCCGAAACATGCAAAAGGAGCGGAAGTCGCGTGTCGTGACTCTTTTTATTTTTAATCTCCCCAATTAGACTAGTGGTGGACATCTACGCGCTCCATCCCCTCACAGTGACTCCGCCCCTTTCGTTGACGTCATCATGACGCATGCGGATACGCTCACCGAAAACAAAAAAAACCAAACATTTTTCAAGACATTAATTTACTTTAAATTTATCGTATTTCTTCTTATTATTATATTATATATTTTGTTACTTTTTTAATTGATTATCTGAAGGATATAGTTTGTCTCAAGGTTAGAGCTATGTTCATAACTCAAATCATTGTATCTCAAATCATCTTTCCCCAATTACATGAATGAAAACGCCATTATACAGGCACATAATGTTCTGAGTATTGTATAAAAATAGAACACACACATCCATGCGAATGCTGGTGCATGTTCAGGTACTGTTTGCCATGTGAGCAAGATTCTAAGTGACCTGTGTGAAATTCAGGACGGTGTTGCGAGGTGATTAAGTAGAAAGGTGGCTGGTGAGGGTGCTTGCGACGGAGCCAAAGGCATCTGCTGGGGACTGATGAATCAACAACGAAGGCTGCACTGCAGCGCCTGACCCGTCTAGACGTGTCTGACCACAGCCAACTGTTAGTTAGCAAGCAATGATTACGTTTACAGAAGTTACCTTGTTAAGCCAAGCAGACGAAGTGCAGTGTCGGCTCAATATTCAAAGTTGTATTTCATCATAATGTGGCCAAATGGAATTTCAAATGATGACTACATAAAAATTGGACTTTAAATTGTAATTTTCATATTAACAAGTTGCTTTAAATGAAGCAAAGTTCACCAAATAATATTTACAAGACAGTCTCCAGCTCTTTCACAGACAAGAAAGTGTCTGGATCCGCTTCTCCGGAGATCTCCGCCAGGGATCTTTTAGCCTCATCGTGTTTCTTGCTATCTCTCGCATGTCTTGCAAAGACTCCCCCGGTGGTCCCGGCCCCTGCGGGCCTCTTTGTCGCCATCCCCGAGTTCTCGCATTCACTGGCCGTGTATCTGGGTAGTCTGCTTTGCGGGTGGAGGGCGGCCTGGCGGGGTAGCCTGAGTCCCGCCCCCCCACCGTAGCCGACCACCCCCGCGGCGAGGGGAAACGCTCGGTGATTGACGGCCGACATGCAGACGCTGTGGGTGGTGGTGGCGTGCGACATCATGCCGCCGTAGTAACAGCTGCCTCCGCCGTTACTGCTAGTTATCCTGGCTTTTTGTTTCAGGTCCAGTGCCAGGCTTCGTCTCAGCCACGCCTTCTTCACCTCTGCCTGCACCTGCAAGTGAATAAAAAAACAAAATCTCCTCACCACCTCTGTCTATATCGTCATAAAATCATCACATTACCTCGCCATTGCAGAAGCAGTAGATGAAGGCCACAAAAAATCCCTAAAACACATAAACATCACAATCAAAATCACTTCCATTATTACAATGACACGTGGATTCTGTCCGACCTGCGATGAGTTGAAGAACATCTCGTAGTGCATCTGCACCTGCCACAGCAACCCAGAAACTTCCGTATAAGGAAGAGCCATAAAGACCATGTAGTGGACTCCAAACAAAGGCATGAGCACCAATGTGGACTTGAGAAGTTTCCTAAAGGGTAAGGGTGGTTAAATCTCAAGACAAGACCACTTTGCGAGATCATATCTTACCGGTATTGTTGCCGAGGATCCAGTTTTCCAGTTTTGGTCTCCCATAATTTGGAGGCCAACACGCGTATGATGTTGACAAAGAGCAGGAAATTCACCTGGACATGCAATTTCATGCAATGTCAAAATAATGTAAATAATTGGATTGTACAGATGTACTTAATGAAATGGCCACTTACAACAATGGCTGCCAGAATGGGAACTTGATAAATCCACTTTAGGTTCCCAGCGCTGATATCCCAACATCTACAAAAAGCACCACGTTATCTCCAATTGTATTCCAATTCCCGCCATTTTGATGGTGACTCACTGTGTGTCTGCCAGTGACGCCCGCACGCTGACCCAAATGGACACAAACAAAGCGGGAACGCCTAAAATTAGAATGATGGGCCATTAAATTGGTGTCGGGCGCAAAAGCCCCGCCCCCTCCCGTCCGGCTGGCGGGTGAGCTTACCCCAGCCGATGAGGGTGAGGGCCCACAGGTAGTTCTTGTCAGAGAGGAAGGCCATGAAGATGAGGCTGTGGAGGTAAAGACCCTCCACTAAGATCCAGTAATGATTGGTCGCCAGGAAATAGAGGAAAAACGTAACGGCAACTTTGCAGCCGGCCTTAACACACATACAACCCACAAAGAGAAACCAAGGATGTTATTTTTTTTCCCCACCGATACCAGTTTGAGCTCCCCGATACCAACCATGTGCTGCTTCTGACCCACAAGCTCGACTTCTTCTTCTACAACTTCACCAGAGACCGAGTAGAGCACAGCATCCTTCACAAAGATGCTGATCGCTCGGCAGATGAAGGATGTGAAGAGGTGCACGTGGATGTAGTTGCGGGTGCAGTGCAAGCGTCTGAACAGATAAACAAAATATAAATACTATAAATAAAAGTATGATTCACTGTCGACGTCAGCTGTATCTTACTTGAAGTAGCAGAGGATGAAAACGGCTACCAGGAGAGATGCCAGAGAGACGGAGTAGCCGACAGTGTACATGAGGTGCAGTCTTTCAAAAACCTTCTGCATGACGAGCACAAAAGACAATTTAGCGCACTTGTAAAACAACCAAAAAAAGAAATACCAGGGGCCCTAAAATTGAGCCCTGTGGAACACCACGCAATAGGTCAGAGTGGGGTTCAGAGCAAACAAATGTGTCAATCATCTAGACCACTTAACTAGTAGACATGCTCTCGAATATTAACTCCAAAGCACCTCTTCTTGAGTCCTGTAATTGGCTGATAAGTACGTGGTGCATTCGCTGTAGTTCGCCCACGTCCGGTTGATGACCGACACCTGCTCCCAGGTACCAGACTCATCGCAGTGGCGGTAGGCCCGACCTGAAAATAATCGGAGACATCAACACCAAAGTTAAAACACTGCGCGTTCGAGTACTTGTACTACCTCTGTGGTTGAAGTCGTAGATGTACTCGGGACAGCCCACTGATACCATCTGCCCGGCGCTGCTCCTCGGCCAGCAGATGATGCCGTCCCACTCAGGGATGCAGTCGCCTTCTGTACCCAAAAAAACATAATGACCATTTTTTCCATATGTGATTTGTTCGCGGCGTCTCGATTAGTCTTTTAGCTCATCTGCATTTGCATCAGAGTATGAATGAGAAACGCTTGGCCTTTGTCGGAGCTTCCATTGGCCGGCAGGATATGACCCCTGTTAACTCCTATCCTATCGTCGCTTCCATAAATCACCACTGCAATAATAGCGCTTGCCGATTATGGATTCAGTCTGCTTACTAAACACAATTGGCTTGAATTTACAAATGGAAATCATAATAAAAGCAATTATAGCACACAGCGAACCTTGCATGAGGGTAATTTGTGACTTGATGCTGTTTTCACACTTAGCGTGGGCACCAATCAGCACGAAGATCTGCTCGTCACGCGTGATGACATCATCGGAGTCCACCTATTCGAGTGGGAAAATAGACAATGTCAGATTGTGAAGAAGTGAGATTTTATTAAAAGTGCTTTCTGGTATGTGTGAGGATATCTGGGGTGCCAAGCTGCAACACCGCCCAAATATGTGTCGGGAAATGGTTTTCCATTTACATCATGACATGTTGCCATTTGTAAGGGGAATTTGGGGAATTCTAGTGGGGGCCGGGTACGTGCAAAGGGGGGTTGGGTTGTCAATAGCCACTATTTTACTTATTTTTGAGTATTGTGCATTTCAGAATATTTGAGTGTCATTATAGTTTCTGTTTACGTGTGTTGCGGAACCGTTTGTGTTCAAATCTCCAATGCATCATTGCATCACCATCTATGCTAATTTTGTTAGCCATGAATGCCGTTTTGCATTGTGTGTTAGCATTAAGCTAAATGAATGTGATTTGGTTAAATACTCAACGTGAAGTTGTCTTTGTTTCACACTGAGTTTGACAGTAAACTTCAAGTGGGGGGGCGACAGGAAGCAGTTTCGGTATGTTGTTACTTCCCTCCCGCCAAAGACAAACAGTGGCAGAAAATTGCAGTTCATTCATTTTTGACCAACTAGGGCAATCTGTCAAGTCTTGTGTAGGATTTTGATGAGCTGCCTCAAGGTGTTGTCAAATAGTTGAGAGAAGACGCGGTATGTGATGATGCACCGCCAACCCCTTTGCTTCCCGCCGCCTGGACCGGATGGGCCGGAGACCAGACTGGCGCGCCGCACAATTGCCGCCTTTGTGTGGGTCTAACGACAAAATCAACAAAAGCCCAAAACAAGACAACTGCGCTGGTTTATGACTTTTTATAGTCCTGTTTTATTTTTTGAGGTTTTGTTGCCTGACGGGATGCCTTGTTAGCATTGCTACCCTCAAGAGGTCGCCGTAAAATCTGTATTTTTTTTCCAAATACCTCAAGAGTGGATTAGACAAAGGATCCAACATGGTTAGACGTCATTGCAGTGCAAAAAGAAAAAAAATCTGAGAAGCCCAACAGACACATTTCATTAAATGGCCCATTAAAATAAACTGCCAGTAGGTGAATTTGGCTTTGAATCGGAATGCTGACCGGGTATCATTTGTTTTGAGAACGGGAACGCTCAGCCCAAGTCAATACAACATATTGAGAAATGGAATCGTGGTAGTGAGTCTCATGTGGTGATTCCTGGAAGAGGCGTTCTTGCTTGTTGCGTGTGCAAAGTGTGCTTTGACTTCCAACATGGACGTGGAGATCTTTTCCTCACATGATTCTCAGGCAATTGCATCATTCAGATTCCTTGCAGGCCATGGGAAGGTCCTGCTCGTTATCTTAACCTTTACCTCTGACCTCATCTGTAAATCCCTCTCTGTCTTCTCCTTTAGTGACCTTGGAAATTGTCATTTTTGAATCTTGAAATATTCACATTGATAACTGGTCAAAAACATTTAAAGATTTTCTAGTCAGAGATGCAAGAAAAAATTTAGAAATTATTTTTTACCCAATACTATGTTGCTATGGTTATCGTTACAAAAAACACAGGTCACTATTTACATGACATTAAGACACGAAGATATGAGAAAAAAAATATTTTCTTTCATTGCGTTTTCATATTGCTGTTGAAAAGCTTTCCTGGAAAAAACAAAAAAGCTCACACTGCTCTGTGACATTTTCCATATTTGGCCTTGTGGTATTTCTTACAGTATTATGTCACGATGTGACAATGTTTGATTCATACAATCAAATTCCCTTTTTTTATGTAAAGTAAATATTTTTCAACCATAGCTTCAAGCTGGAATTTAAAAAAAAAACTACATAGCTGCTGGTTTTATTTTCTGAAGTAATTTATTTCCCACGAATTGGTATTATTTAGCTGAATTTGAAAGCCCCTCAAAATTGAGTTTGTGTATAAAAAAATGGAATTGTTTTGCTCATTTGATAATGTAATAAAAATGCCAAAAGTGACACTCACCAATCCTGCCACAAATATTACACTGTGTAGAAGAACCAAAAGTCCAAGTCCAGGCAATATTCCGTACATCATTGTGACAACTTCAGCTTGGCGGTGAATAATTTTCCCCAAGAAACCTTATGTCCACACATTCCCTGGAACTGTCATGGCAAAATTCTTCTCTGGGTCCCACACAGGCTCCTTTCCTTTTGAATGTGTTTCTGCATCAGTCAAATAGGGGCGAAAAGAAAAGACAATTCAGTATCTCTTTTGTGTACCATGATTTTTCAGATTGTGATGTTGCCGTGCATGGCTCACTGGACAGAATGAGGGAGAGGTAGAGGGGGGAAAGTGCAGAAGAGCGTGCTACCTTGTGGGGAGGAGAGAGAGAGAGAGAAGCAATGATGAGGATGCCTCCTCCTCCTCCTGCAGTTTGGAAGGAACTTGATTGTCTTGAGTCATTTTTCGCTTCTGTTATAGTTGTAAAATGACACAAAAGACACATCTGGTGGTCATCATTGCAAAAGTCAAGACAATATCAAGTGAATTAAATCTCTACTTAGCTATAAACAACTATAATATAATATAATATAATATAATATAATATCATATCATATCATATCATATCATATCATATCATATCATATCATATCATATCATATCATATCATATATAACATATATGTTGGCCATGCTGCGGGGAAAAAATACCATGTGAATTAACGGCAAATTGACGTTTGCAATTGTACTGTCGCCCCCTCGTGGTTACGGTCTGAAGTACATGCTTAAACCATTATAATAAACAGACACGATATTATATTATATTATATTATATTATATTATATTATATTATATTATATTATATTATATTATATTATATTATATTATATTATATTATATTATATTAGATAAATATAAAAGTATTTAAATATAATATATAAATATAAAATTATTAATTTTCATTATTGTTGTTATATTTTATTTTGTATTTAATATTATACTTTATTACAAATATCTTCAATATATTATATGCTATATAATAATAATAACTACAAGTAATCATTTTATATAATATAATATAATATTGCGTCTGTGTATTTATTATAATGGTTTAAGCATGTACTTCAGACCATAACCACGAGAGGGCGACAGTACAATTGCAAACGTCAATTTGCTGTTAATTCACATGCTCCGCGGTCCAGTGCAGTGATGTACGTGGACGTGTATTTTTGCCCCGCAGCATGGCCAGTATATTATGTTGTATTATGTTAACTATATTATATTGTGTTATGTTAATTATAGAATATTTTATTATATTAATTATATTATATAAATTATTTCATCTCATAGTATTATATGTATCCAAATTTCGGAAGTCTTTGAAGGCACCATTTGGAGCGACTGCGGTTGATTGGTCGAGAACCAGGAAGTTAGCGGCACTGGCGTACCTTGGGTAAAGTTATTATTGAAATTATTTTTTGCGTGTCGATAGCAAATCATATGAATAAAACCAATACAAATAAATTATCTAATTAAAATATTTATAAGTATAATAAAATATAACACATATAGCAACACTGCTACGGAAGCCCCTTAGTGTCTCATCACGAAAACCCGGAAGTTACGGGTCCACAGCAAGGATGTTGTCACGTTTGTAAACTTGCAAGTTATCGTACAATCGGCAGTCTTATGTTGTTCATTTAGGATGCAAAATTTAGCGGAAGGTATCTGGATGACATTTTAGAGCCACTTGAATGTTCCCGCTAACAACCGTCTAGGATTTGCGCGTGTGTCATTGAAGGGCATGGCCGGGTGGATGGTGCACGGGGCTATCCGAACCCTGCGACCCATCGAGCGGCTATGGTGGAATCCTCCTGTCCGGGCTTTGCACCTCATCCCAGCCTTGTGCGCGGGTCACAACAAATGGTCCAAAGTCAAACACATTAAAGGTCCTAAAGATGAGGCAAGAGGGAAAATGATAGCCAAATTTGTCATGATGATCAAGGTTGCAGTGAAAGGTGAACATGTTTTAAACTGCTATTTTAATTCCTGTTGTCTTATTTGAGTAATAATTTTGTCATATTTGTCCTTTATAGAGGGTGGACCCAATCCAGACTTGAACGTCAATTTAGCCCAACTCCTGGAGCAGTGCAGGAACAAGAACGTGCCAAAAGCATCCATCGAGACTGCAATCAAGAATGTGGTGCGTTTAAAAACATGGATTAATTCTATTAGGCTCGTGGTGGGACGTGGCATTGTCATTTATTTGTCAATTAGCCGGCGACCTATCATTAAACGACAACGTATGCTAAATCACCTTTTCTCGCTGCTCTTTTCACAGGAAAAATCCAAGCCGGCATCACAGCATACGTTTGAAGCTCGTGGACCAGGTGGATGCCTTCTACTCATTGAAGTTCTGACCGATAACAGCTCACGCAGCCAGCAGGATGTCCGACGAGCCCTCAGTAAAAACGGGTCAGGCGAAGCTTCCATAGTGCTTTTTTCACGATTGCATATAGACTAGCAGCAAAGCACTACTTTTGTCTGAAACAAACAAAAGTTGTATAAACTGGAATTAGTACGTACTCGCTTCAACCAGGTGTGATTCTGTATCCATCCACAGGGGAATGTTATCGGAAGGTGCCCGCTATAACTTCAGCAAGAAGGGCGTGGTGGTGGTGCCCGCTCAGAACGTCACATCCGAACGAGCGCTGGAGCTGGCCATAGAAGCTGGAGCGGAGGACGTCCAAGAGACGGAGGACGAGGACGACGACGCGCCCCTCCTGCGGGTATTTTGCACTTAGTTGCCACATTTAGGATTTTTTTTCATGCATTGAACTCACCATGGTCTTTCCAGTATACTTGTGACAACGCGGACCTGCGCAAGGTTCGAGAGTCCTTGGAGGAGCTGGGGATGAAAGTGATGTCTGCATCTTCTGAGTTTGTCCCTCGCAACCTCTTGCCTCTGGATCAGGAGCAGCTGGAAGCAGCTTCCGCTCTCATCGATGCCCTTAGCGACTGCCCCGACGTGGTTCGCATCTGGGACAATATCCAGGCTCAGAGCTGAGATGCTTTCTGGAGACTCTGTGGATACTTTTGTACATTGAGATGCTTTTTAATAAATAAAGCCTATTAGAACAGTTGACCTTAAACAACTTTCTCCCTTTGTGAAACATTTTTCAGCCAAGAAGATTTAGAGTGGGCCATAAACTAAAGTCTGACAACCATAATATTTGAAATCACTCACCTATAAAAAGACAAAAATTTAGTTAGCCTACTGTAGTCCTCAGTGACTCATTCGATCCAGCCCAAGCGACTAAAACACAAAAAAGAACTGCTATAAAAAGCACCATTTAACCAAGCTAATGTTTATACGGCAACGGTGGACTGGCTTTTAAATAAATGATGGGCCTCTGTTGTGATGCTATTTTCTTGATCACTATTGGGACAACTTTAATAAAAACAGATGAAGGTCAAAACTGAAGGTCCAATGTCATCACCAGTCCCCCCCCCCCTCCCATCATTATTATTGTGTCCACGCCGAAGTCAATAAGATAACACATTAGTGATATGCATGCAACATTGAACATTTTCTCGACCATATGGGGCAGGATACTTTCGGATCGCTCGCTGAACTTCCAACATATAGACAAAAGTCCATTTGTATGCTTTTAAGAGAAGCTGTTGTCAATTGTGGAAAGACCTCGGGTCCAATGAAGCCACACCGTGTCCCATGTGGAGGATCCATACGTAACCTGCTAACAGGGGAAGTCCGTTGCGAGAGCCCTCCAGCTTTATTTCTGTGTTTACCGATGATAGCCATCGATTTTCCCGCCTGGCTTCCACAACGTGGCATCGAACGTTTTTCCAGTGTTGACAAAGACATGCGAGCTGCTGGCCAGAGAGGACGGTCCCACCCGAGAGTTTGCATCCAGGGATGAGAAGAAGGAATACTCCATGGACCTTTGAATCTAATGTTTGATCCTCTTCCATGTAAAATTATTAATAGCAAGATTAATCTTTCTGTAGATGTCCGACTCGGACCCGATGAAGTGCGGGGGAGCGGCCAGCAGGTCCCGATCCCCTCCAACCCCCAGGATGGAACTTCTCAGCCCTTCCAAGAAGAAGGATCGATCCCAGAACGTCACAGAGAAAGTCACCCAGGTATGATTGAGGAGTCTGTTCATGTTTGGGGGTTCTTCTGTTAGTTCTACGTACATGACTGCTGTTAATTGGATTGCGAGTGGAAAAATCAGTAGATTCGTTGGGTGGCCGCATGTTTTCCTTCCGGGTGACGAACACGAGCGAGGTTTGATTGAGCCGCAGTTCAATCGGGTCGGCGCCCAGGGGCTCGGCATTCTGCATCACCGCTTCTCCGGGACGCCGGCTGCTATCGGAGCTCCTCGGAATTAAAAAGCTAGACATCCATCTTCTTGGTCCAACTGTCTTGTACAATATGGATATAATCTGAAGAACTTTTGTTTTTCTTCATTGAGAAGAACTGGCTTTCGGGATGCATCACCATGGTGACAGAATCAAAGATTGCCGTCTTGGCCGAGACAGAACTCAGTCTCTCAAGGTTTCTATTTAGTTAGCCGCAAAAATAAATGGACACGTCTTCATCAACCAAGTCCAGTGTCCTCCATTTTTTTTTGCTTGATGATTTTTTTTTTCTGCTTCAGGTTCTTTCCCTGGAGTCTGACGTGCTGCCGGAACACAAACTCCAAGTCCCGGAGACGACGTGGTGGATCTTGCTCCACTACAGCCCCTTCAAGGCCTTCTGGGACTGGATCATCCTTCTCCTGGTGCTCTACACGGCGGTGTTCACGCCATACTCGGCGACGTTCCTCTTGGACGAACACGGCGACGTGCGTCAGAGGATCTGCGGCTACACGTGCAACCCGCTCAACGTGGCCGACCTGATGGTGGACGTGCTGTTCATCGTGGACATCGTCATCAACCTGCGTACCACCTACGTGGACCGTAACGACGAGGTGGTGACGCAGCCAAGCCGGATCGCCAAGCACTACATCAAGGGGTGGTTCCCTATCGATCTCTTCGCGGCCATCCCTTTTGACCTTCTCATTTTTAGGTCCGGCTCTGACGAGGTGAGAACATCAGCGGCGATCCCTGACCGATTCTATGGCTTTGATCCATCGGTTCCTCACTTCCACAGATGGCGACCTTAACGAGTCTGCTGAAAACAGCTCGCTTGCTGCGCTTGGTCCGCGTGGCGAGAAAGCTGGACCGCTATTCCGAGTACGGCGCCGCCGTTCTCTTCCTCCTCATGTGCACGTTTGTGCTCATCGCCCATTGGCTGGCTTGCATCTGGTACGCCATCGGCTTCGTGGAGAGGCCCTACACGGAGACGGGTTGGCTGGACAACCTGGCCGAACAACTGGGCAAGACGTACAACGACAACGACTCCAGCTCCGGCCCGTCCGTCAAAGACAAATACGTGACGGCTCTCTACTTCACCTTGAGCAGTCTGACGAGCGTCGGCTTCGGGAACGTGTCTCCCAACACCAACTCGGAGAAGATCTTCTCCATCTGCGTCATGGTCATCGGCTGTGAGTCAATCGATTCTTCAACTCGGCCAATGACAGCTATTTATTTGTCTTCCTCCCGCTCAGCTCTTATGTACGCCAGCATCTTCGGGAACGTGTCGGCCATCATCCAGCGGCTCTACTCGGGGACGACTCGCTACCACACCCAAATGCTACGTGTCAAAGAGTTCATTCGTTTCCACCAAATCCCCGTCAGCCTACGCCAGCGACTTGAGGAATACTTCCAACACGCGTGGTCCTACACAAACGGCATCGACATGAACGCTGTGAGTTTTACTCGATAGTTACCCGAGGAGTTCACATCACGGTGGTCTTCTCCTCCGCAGGTCTTGAAGGGCTTCCCGGAGTCCTTGCAAGCGGACATCTGTCTGCACTTGAATCGAACTCTGCTCCAGACGTGTAAGGCTTTCCGCGGAGGCAGCCAGGCCTGTCTTCGTGCCTTGACCATGAGGTTCAAGACGGTCCACGCGCCTCCTGGCGACACCCTCATCCACTGCGGCGACATCCTCGACTCGCTCTTCTTCATCTCCCGGGGTTCCATCCAGGTCATCAGGGACGATGGGGTGGTTGCCATACTAGGTAAAGAACACATTTAATCATCTCTTCCGCGCGTGATATCAAAGTCGAAAATTGTCTCCTACAGAGAAGGATGACATCTTCGGCGAGCCCATCCACCTTTACGACGAGCCCGGGAAGTCAAATTCCGATGTGCTGACGATCACTTACTGCGACCTTCACCGGATTCGGAGAGACGACCTGCTGGAGGTTCTGGATATCTACCCGGGCTTTGCCGACAACTTCTGGCGGAACCTGGACTTGACCTTTGACCTCAGGGATGTAAGTTTGGGAATATTTCATTTTTTTGGACTCAAAACAGCCACATCGATTTTTGCGCTGTCTACCAGGCAGATCAAGCGGCGCCGACATTAACTGACGATTCAGGAGACGACAGCGATTTCCGTCACAGGTCGAGACGCAAAATCCACTCTCTGGACTGCAGAATCAGACCAGGTGAGGCGTACCAAAGCACCGCTTTTACCTCAATCGTTAAATCTTCATATTCCAAAAACAGATGGAATGGATCACAAGGATTCCCACCCTCTTCAGTCCTGCCGCCACCGCTGCTCTCCGCCCCAAGCCCACTGGGAAGACGCTTGTAGCTGCGGATCCCAGTGTTCCCAGTCCAGCGAGGACTTGACCAAACTTCTGGCTCAGGGCGCCGAAGTGGACTTTTACCCCTCCAAAGAAGGAAGACGGGAATACGCCCCCTCGGAGGTGCAGCTGCTCCATCCCGGCGGGGCTTCGGTGGACCAGAATCGTCAAGGTACAACCGTCATGTGACTTGAGACAAGTCACGTGACTCAAGAGGTCTTTGTCTTCATAGCGTCATCTTTAAATGTGCCAGAAATGTTGCACTACTGGACAGATCGCCGATCTCAACAGTTGTCCGGTCGGGCCTGGCGATCATCTTCGGTGCGCGACTCGTACCATCCGCCACCTTTCATGGAAGAGCGACCCAGCGAGCTCGAGTCTCGACTGGAAGTTTTGCATTCACAGCTCAACAGGTGAATTTTAAAAATGTTGCAATATTTCGGCAAGCTTTGCTTTACGCACGTTTGACCTCCTCAGATTGGAGACGCGCATGACGGCCGACATCAACGTCATCCTCCAGCTCCTCCAACGGCAGATCGCTCCCGTCCCTCCGGCTTACAGCACCGTGTCATCTCGGACACTCTCCACCGACTCCACGGGGCTTTACGGCGGCGGCGGCGGGACGCCGGTTCTGCACGCCATGTACCCCGTGGCTCCCTTGCAGATCGACAGCCCGGTATCGTTAACCGTCACCATTCATCTCCATCTTGATCAACTCTGATGACATCATATTTTTACGTGTGTTACTCTAGACCTCCACCCACTCAGATATGAAATTCACGGCATCCGGCGGAACCCCCGAAACAGATCACGGTTCAACCACAGCCCGGCCGCCGCATCCCGTGAACCGGGCCACGGGCGCCTCGCAGCGTTACCCGTCGCTACCCGACAACCTGGACATTACCTCAGGACTGTCTGAGATCCAGAAACATCTCTCAGACCCCGTACTTCCTAACAAAACAAGCACTCGGCGGGACATTTGAAGTTGAACGGACACAGCTAGCAGAGAATACATGAATTAAAAAAATCACATATTAGGTGACAAAAAGAATGAACGCTGTTTGGATCGTCTGTCGGGTAGCTCTGACCCCCGGAGGCTTTCCGGGACGATCATATTGGATAAAGTCCACGAGACTATCGATCCCCCACCCCATGCAGTTTGTGGTTCTATACGACCCGAGGCGCCAGTTGCGTGACCCAGATTTTAGGAACACCCTGCAGTCCATCAACTTCTGATTCTTCTGCAGATCATCTTGACCCGGCCACACGCGGGAGTGGAAAATCTTCGGTGTCATTATAAACACTCTGAATTTGTTTGGTGGTCAACGCACACGCCTGCTCTTTTCCATAAATACGTGCTGTGTCCCAGAAAACCAAGCAGGGATTTGCATGTTGTTTTTCTATGGGCCACACGGGGAAGGTATGAAATCCTCGTGCGGAACGGGTTGTCGGATTTCTTCCGTTGCGATACGGCTGCTCTGAGGATGGCCAACACGTCGGCTCTTTTGGACATCTGCGCGGGCATGGAGACCGGCGTGTATTTCTGGATGGCTTCGTCGTTGATTTGTTCCGTGGTGGGTCTCCCGGCAAGTTTTGTCATCCTGTGGGATATTTTCAAGGCACACAGAACCAAAAGTGTTTTCACGTCCGTCAATCTGTTTGTGTTGAACCTGTCAATCATGGACATCATTTTTTTACTATTCCTACCAATCACCATCATAAATGAGATCACATACCAATATGACTTGGTGGATCGTATCACCAACTTTGCGTACACCTTGAACATGTGTGGCCGCCCCTTCCTGATGGCATGCATGAGCGTGGATTTCTATGTGGCCATTGTTCACCCCATTTTCTACCACAGGATGAGGACTGCGACTCCCAGGGTAGTGGGGGTGCTCATCGTCTGGATGGTGACTTTGATCACAGGCAGGCTTTATTTTCGCTCCCATGAGTTGTACTTTACTTTTTTTTCCACTGTGTATTTCATCATCGCCATGGTGATCATCGGCATCTGCAACGCATTCATCATGCACGCGCTGGTCGCACCGGCCGGGAGCAGTAAAGGCGTCCACCCGCAGAAGAAAAGAGCCATTCAGATCATCACCGACAGCTTGGTGGTGGCGTCCATTTCCTACCTCCCTCCGGTGCTTCTCTTCCTATTTGGCCTCCACCTGATTTCGGATCAACACGTCTTCATGTGCACCATCGCCATTCCGGTGGCTGTGACGTCCACGTTGGGTTCTGCTGTCATGCCCGTCCTCTTTTTAAATAATTTGGGAAAATTCAATTGTCTCTGGGTTAGATGTAAGTAAGTCAAATGGAAAATTGGACATAGAGGCAAAGAGAGCGATAGATAACGACAGAGAGGATCAATAAAGGTTGTTAGATATGACTAGCTATAAATAGATGCAATAATAATTTGTGAGCAGGAAGATGTGCACAAAAATCATAGAGGTTTAATTCACTCTGCATAAATTTGCATAAGTATGTAAATGAGTCGCCGATGCAGGTGTGTATTTACATAACCTCAGCGGCCGCAAACATTACACACACCTTCAAAATCTGAAAGCTGCATTATGAAAATGATGAATGAGGTTTTATAATTATATTCAATTAGTTTTTTTTTTTTTAATTGCAGTTCTGCCTATAACCGCTAGATGTCAGTAAATGCATGTATTGACTGTACGGTTGCTTACTTGGGTACTAAAGTTGTACAAAAGAATTTAATAAAAATACTTAAGTCTGCATTTTTTTTTTTATTCATAAACACAACCAATATGCAAACATATCCATGGACCGTTTTCTTCATAAAATATTGTGTTTGCTTACAGATTTTACTCCGCAGTAGACTGATCACAAAATATTCACAATATTACATACAGTATTTACATTATGGGCAAATTCTACAAAAATTGAATTGTATTAATTCATTTTTCTATGTTTAGTTTGGTAGAATTCAGTTTCGGTCTAGCATATTTCATCTTTTATTTTGGGCCATTATTTATATAGCTTTTATGTGCCATTATCACAAACAAATATCAGTACAACAATATTATATATATATATAGTATTTTAAAAAAAACCATTTCTATTGTATAAAAAGCTTATTTCACAGAAGTTAGCAATGGAAGACGGACAAGAAACCTTATTTGCATCTGGCTCAATTTTCAAATGCTGTACTAGAATGTATTTTATTAAGCGTTGCTTTTTGATGACATCATTGTCACGCCAATGCTACCGTATGTTGGAAAAACCAATCTTGCTTCCTCAAGATGGACGCGGAGGGTTTGACAATGTCTCCATTGAGTAGCTTTGGCTCTCCGGCCGGTTGACATGAGGGCAGAAAGTCGGCCGATTATTAACTGGGACGCCATTGTGTGTGTTTTGTCGCGTCGCTGGGAGGAATTTAAGCCATGCGCTGACAACGCCAAGCGAGTGGCGAGTCAAAAAAAAAAAAAAAAAAAACTTGGCCCTCCAGCTACATTTAACACATGGGGCATGTGTGTTAATTCTTCACAATTGTCGGAATATATTCACCGGCGCATGTTTAAATTTTTTTTATGTCAAATTTTAAGACTAATGTAGAATGATCACTGTTTATGGTTTTAATTTTGCTGTACCTGTTAAAATGACAATCTTCGTACTCGATTTATTCCACGTATTTAAAGACTGCACGCTTAAAACAGTCGGGTTAAAAATTAGACCCGAGCAGGAAATCGTTTACCGTATAACGTGCAAACACAACGCCTCCCTCCGTCTTCACCATACAGTGTGCGTGCTGGAGAGATGGGCAGCGCATGGACTCCTCTGTCTTAGAGCCCACGCGAGACCCCCCGCCAGGTTTTTGAATTCAGTGAGCAAAAATACTAAGCCAGTAAAAACCCTGAAAAAAAATAATAAACATTCCATGGTCCAGTCAAAAATGATTGGATGAAAAACGTTTGTTCCTGGACTGAATTATTCACAGCTGAGTAAACTTGCGTTCCAGAAAGGTCGGATTGTCGAGAGGAACATTGACGTCACCGGATGAGTCAAAGCGTGTCTGTACCTTCTCACTTGGTCGGACGGTTGCGCAATCCGCCCAAAACACGCTTAGCTGGATAAGTTTCATCATTCACTTCGGTCACAAGCTGCCACCTACCGAACTTCTTCTTACGATTTATGTATAGCCAGTCCAGGTGTCCGCCAGTCCCAGGTATTCCGGATTCTCCGCCGTGGGAGTGATAAATCCGTTGACTTGTCTCGGTACGTCCCTGTCCGGTTCCGCCGGGCTGTCGGTGACGGCTTTCGCTTTAGCTACTAGGTCCAGGTAGTACGGGTTGTCGAAGGCGGGTGCGGTGGAAGGGACCAAGTACCTGGGGTTCTCCACGCTGTGGCCTGACGTCAAGCCGTTCGGGAGGCGTCTGTCCACTTTAGAGATTTTCCGAGGGAGGGTGTTGGGTCGCGCCGGCTTGGGCTCGTGGACGTCCTGATTGACGTACTCTGTACGAAGGAAGGAAAAACATTTATTTTATTTGCTCCAACCGAATGCTGTGTCAGCAAATGGCGCCTGCCTGCCTACCTGGCGAGATGTGGTTGTTATTATTGACGTGATTTCTCCTGGGCAGCGTGTGATGAAGATGAGGAGGAAGGAACCCGTTGGGCCCGTCCGTCTCCAGTTCGTCCTGACTCCCGTAAGTGGGGTCTTTGCAGTAGCGGCCGGGGCTAGCCGGGGGCAGCGAGTGGTCATCCGGGGAGCCGTCCAGGAAGACCGAGTCGGACTGGCCGCCGGTCGAGGGGCTCCGTGCCAGCGTGGGGTAATGAGGGGTCCACGTACCGTTGGTGGCGCCGGCCCCTCCTGGTAGAGTGGGGTACTGATTGCGAGCGATTGTGCTGAGGGAGGGGTAGCTGCTGCGAGGGGCTGCCGCAACCACGGGGGCCTCGGTGTCTAAGCCCTGATCTCTACTCTGCGCATGATCAGACACAGAAAGGAGTTAGGAAGTCCACAAGTGGATCTTGAGAGTCAAAGGTCACTGACCCTGTAGGACTGATGTCTGGACGGCCCGTTTGACTGCGCCCCGTCTCCCTGAGTCCTGGGATAGAGGTTGGGTTGAGGCACCAGGTACTTCTCGGCATCCAGCAGCTCCCTCATGTTGTTACCGTCCTCCTCCAGAAGCATGCGGAAGAAGTGGCTGTCCACCGGGCTGGACATGCTCATCTGCTCGTCGTTCTGCGAGCACCACGACAAAAAAGGGACGCACATTTGAGTCAGCGCGAGGGGCTCCCATCTTTTTCGCCACGCTTACCTGAATGACCACATAGCGAGGCGGGTCCCTGGCCATGGCGGAAAAATCATTCACCAGATCTTTGAATCTGGGTCGGCTGTCTGGGTCAATCATCCAACCTTCCGTGCGGGAAAAACAATCAAGATGATTTTCAAAGGTCACCAGTCAAGACGCTGGGAAGTCAGAGCTTACATTTAACCATGATCATGTAGACGTCAATGGTGCAAATGAGGGGTTGCGGGAGCCGCTCGCCGCCTTCCAGAACATCGGGGATATCTCTGGCTGGGATCATGTCGTAAGGTTTGGCGCCAAACGTCATCAGCTCCCACACGGTCACTCCTGAGAGGCAAAAACAAGTCAGCAAAAATCACATTTGCACCACGCTGACCAACACCAACCGTAGCTCCAAACGTCGCTTTGATGCGTGAACTTCCTGTGCAGGATGGACTCCAGCGCCATCCATTTAATCGGAACCTAAACGCACAAACGTGTCGGTAAATAATTGAAAAGATACATAAAGATACGGCCATAATGCAATTTTACCTTCCCCCCATCGGCGTGATATTCCGTCTCGTCGATATCCAGCAAGCGTGCCAAGCCGAAATCGGTGATTTTCACGTGGTTGGGGTTTTTCACCAGGACGTTGCGGGCTGCCAAATCTCTGTGGACGAGGCGCACCTCCTCCAAATAGTTCATCCCCTGCGTGGACACCGTTTAAAATTCAGCAAAACTAAAAAAAACAAAATTTTGGGCATAAAGTGACATCACCCACCTTGGCGATCTGGACACACCAGTTGAGGAGGAACTGGGAGCCGATGCGATCTTTGTTCTCCCGGACGTAGTCGAGGAGGCAACCGTACGGCATGAGCTGAGTGACCAGCTGCACCGTGGAGGTCAAACAAATCCCCAGGAGGCGACACACGTAGGGACTGGCCACGCCTGCCATCACATAAGCTTCCTGGCAACAACAGCAAGGCGAAAAATGTTTTCACAGCTCCCAAATCTGTCAATAAAAAAAAGTCCGACTCACATCGAGGATTTCTTTATTGGCTCTAGGCGAGGTGTTCTCCCGTAAAACCTTGATGGCCACCGGGATCTTGACGTTTTCCCCTTCGGGTGTCCACACACCCTGCAAAGAGAATTATTAGTGTTTAAGATGACCACGCTCATGGAAAAGGGTGTCAAACCTTGTGAACGGTTCCAAAAGCTCCAGCTCCGAGTATTCGGAGCTTCTTCAACTCGGTTTCTTTCAGGATGCGCATCTGAGCCTGATTGGGCGAGGCGCCGCTGGGTGTTAAAGGTTCCACCAGCTGCCGAAGAAAATTCCGCCATGAAAAGCATTCCTTAAAGCGCTGGGCTTATTATGCATGGTGCCCACCTCGTGTTCCTGGAGGATCCTCCTCAGTGTCTCTTTCTTTTTCAGCTTCTTCTGTCTCCTCAGGAAGAAGACCAGCAAGGTGAGGAGGATGAAGAAGAGCACCACGCCACCCACAGCGGCTGCGATAGTCGTGCCCGGTCTACGCCCCAAAAAAATTCTTAGAACTTCACAGAAATTTAAATTCACTTTATTTTCAAATGAGCTTACCCCGTCTTGGGATGGACCGGACAACCTCTCTCATCCATCTGAGTGCAGCTGAGAGAAGATACAACCGTCGTCAGATTGTTGCCTTCAGCTTGTTTAGAACATGTGTGAACTCACGACAGGGTGCAGTTGGTGTTGCACGGCAAACAATGTCCCGTGGCGTTGCTGTACTTCCAAACCGTCTGCTGGTCCTCCTTCACCCCGCTGGGGCAATGCTCCACGCAGAACTCGCCGTCCTGGAAGTTCTGGCACTCGGTGCATTGGTCTGCACCCTGCGGTGAGATGTTGTTTTTTTAAGTTCATGTCAGCTGATCTAAAACTTTTGAAGCATCTTACCCGCCCGTGACATGTGACAGAGGCGTTGAGAGGTCGACACTCTGCGTGACAGGCGATGCACAGGAATCCATCGATGTATTCGCGGACGGGCCTGCAAGAAAAACAACAATATTATTGTGAATTTTTATTTATTTTTCATATTTTTATATGAATATATATAATAATTTATACATTTATTTTATATATATTTTTTTAGATTGATTTGAGTGTTAAAAAATGACAACATGAGTGAAAGTTTTAAAGATTTCGTTTTTATTGATTCAGTGCAGGCTCACCCCTGGTGGAGGTCACACTGCTCAACACACTGAGTGCCACGCTGGAAACTCTTGCAGGACACACACTGGCCGGGCCCCGGCCCCCAACATCCACCCTCACACAGGGGGTGACACACATGCCCCTCCCTCTCTGAAAAAAAAAAAATAAAAATTATTGATCTCCTCTCACATGATGCAAAGACAAATTTACCCACCGCAAACTTGGGGGTCTCGGTTTTGGTTGACGATATAGTGGGGCCCCTGGGTGGGATGCAGGAGGCTGCTCCAGGGTAACGAATTGGTATAGCACAGCCGAGGGTTGTTGTGTAACAGAATCAAACCGCCGCTGATGCTACGTAGCGAACGTAGCCCGAGCGACTGAATGTGAAGGTTCTGGACGGCCAGGGAAAACACACCCCTGATAAAAAAAAACAAAATGCAGTTGGAAGCAAAACATTGACAGTCATATCGGGACACATAATCATTCCACGAATGTGAAACACATAAGCGGACCTGGGTCGTGACTTATTTACACTCGCCTTGACCTAGTTTGAACGTGTTGTTCGCACTGACTGTTACTTTTGTCCCGGCTGACGCGTGTTGCCAGTTAAAGCAGTTGGCCTGGCTAATAATTAGCCTTTATAACCAGGAAAGTGTTTCGACTCAACACTCAGAGATTAGAGGCTTTAAAAAAAATTGCAATTCGCTGATCACCGTCTTACTTGTAGAGCATCCTGCCTCGGATCACCTTCAGGTTCTCAAACACAGACAAGTCGTTCCAGTCTTCTGGCCAGGCATCAATATACAAATAACCTGCAAATTCAGACCAAGATATATTATCTAAAGTTATTTATTCATTCGCTTTGCGGGATTTTAAAAAAAAAAAACAACACGAGGAGAGGTGCTATACCTGTAATCTCCTCCAGGTTTTTGAAGGCCTTCAGGTGCTCGAGAGTCAGGCCTGATGTGTTGGTTGCAGGGTCCCTAAATGTCAAAAATGAAGAACTATTTAGGAGGAACTTTAGCGATTTTATAGCATGAACGAACATGACTGATCACTTCCTCGTTCACATTTAAAAAAAAAAAAAACTTACGAAATGAAGCTCTGAGGGAGAAAGGCCAGACTTCCAAATATCTTCTTACAAGCACTGAATTGTTCCACATTAGAAGAGGTTACCATGGCGACACTGTGGTTGTCCATGATGCCAAGGTTGTCCATCCCCAGGCCATAACACACTGTGAATTCAAGTCACAACATGACATGGGGGAGGGGGTGGGGGAGATGATTACAACTCATAAATACATGAAGCAGAACTTTAGAAGGAATCCAAACACTCACCTTTTGGACAATCTCCTTCACACTTTTCACATTTCTGCATCTCGTCCCCGTCGGGATTGGAGACGATGACTTCCTGGTTGGCTTTGGGGCAAACTAACGTGCAGGCGACGTCCATAGCTAGATAATTATCTAAAGACAAAGACCGACGTTAATCCATCACATCGTGGGCTCGCTTCTTGGAATTTTTAACGATCTGGTCTCACATGGACAGGTTTTGATGCAGGTGGCTCCAAAGGTAAACTTTTTGTCCGGGTTGGGTTTGGTCTGAAAGGTGACCGGGTCGTATATGGTGGGCGGGGGACAATCGTACTTGCACACGCCGCTGTCGTTGAAGTGTCGGCACGCCTGCGGAGAAGAAGGCGTGAGGTGACTCTTAGTGAAATCAAAACTAAAAAAATTAAATAATCCAAAGGTGTCATTTACCAGACAGTCGGAGTCTTTGGGTCCAGTGCACCCGGCGGAGCACTGCATGTGACAGCAGTCGTTGGGCAGAGGGCCTTTGCATCGCTGGCAGCCTGACGTGCAACTGATCCGTGTCACTGCAGCAGGGGAAACATCTAAATGGCATGCCGTTTAAAAAAAAACAAAAAAAAAAACAGCACTTACAAGTTTGGCAATCCTGTGAAGTTTCTCCCCAACAGCTGTTCTTGCACACAGGTGAGCAACTCGGACCTGGCGAGGCCAAAGGTGACAAATCAAGTATGCGATTAAGGTGTCAAATATTTCAAGGGATTGCTCACAGTCGGACGCTCTCGGCTGCAGTCGGTGTGGCCCGGCGTGGATGTTCTGCCCATCCAAAGTGTCCCTCCACACAATGTTCTGGGGGTCCGGGAAGCAAAGCTGAGGGTTTCCCCAAATATAAACCACGCCCAAAAGGATCTCTGCGAGAAGATTCATGATAGATGCTCAGAAAGCAAATGATTTTAACCTTCCTACTCGTGACCTTTTCCCAACCTGTTAGGCTCCGAAGACGAAGTGTCCTGAGTCCACCCTGACCGTCCCGGGTGTTATCCTGCACCACCAGGGCATAGCTGGAATTGTACAGCTGGCTGCCTCGGATAATCCGAAGGTTGTCCAAAGGCACCAGGCTCACGGAGACATGAGCCACCAGCACATAGCCTTGCACCTCCACAATCCCCTGTCAAATGCGGACATAAAATGTGAGATGCGATACCGACCCTTCAGGAGGAGGGGGTTCCTCAAGGTTCACTTCTAAGCCCACTGTAGTTAAAATATCAATGCAATCTTGATCTAAAAGAAACACCTGTAGGAAGGAGAGGTCCGGAGTTCCATGAAGGTGCGTAATCTCCAGGTTGCCATGGACGACCTGGCAGCCGGTGTAAAGTAACCTCAAGGTCTCGTAGTGATTTTCCAAGCTGGAGGGCAGGGCAAGCTTCATGTCCGTGCCCAGGCACACTGCAACACATTAAAAACGTCATGGGTGTTTGCGTAAGCGAGCACACCTAGCAATTAGTCAACTCATCAATTGCTTAGAAATTATTTTAATTGTCATTCTGGAATCCACGCTGATTCTTTCATATACCACTAGGGGGAGCACTTTGCAAATCAGTGTATATTAATTGCTAATTTTCTTGATTCTGTGATCTATGTGAGTTTATTTATTGTTGCAAAAGAAAGAGAAGTTGGCGCTAAATACAAAAGATAAATGTTCCACTGAGATTCCCCACAGTGGGCCACTAAATTGGGGGTCGTCCAATGTTGCAGTCCACAGTGGGGGCTCACACATAGCTCCCATGCTTCAGCAATCAGTCATACCGTGGATAGTCCCTCCCCCTCTTCTTCTCGAGGTTATAAATGACTTCCTCTGACATGCTGCCAACAGCCCCGCCACAAAAGTCCACGCACTTTTCCTGCCTGACCCCCCCCCCCCACTTGTACTATCGGTGTCTCTGATACTGTGACTAAGTCTCAGGTCCAAATGAAACCTGACGGGAAGCGGCAAGTCTCTTGACAGCAAATGGCGCAATGCAAGTCTGCCAAAAATACACACCCCAGCCGTCACAGCTTGTGTCAGGTGTCAATTCCTCGCTGCTTGAGCGCTGATATCATCATGAATCGTTTGACTCGTCGAAAGGGGACAAATTAAGTCACGATTCGATCGATGGGTAGAAAGTTTTGCAAATCTGCGCCCGCAAACAGCAGCTCGGACAAACGCCTTTTAAAACCACACACACTCAAAGTTGCAGATGTGAGAAATGGGGACCAACATAACATGAACACATTTTTCCCACTAAAGAAAAAAAAAAAGAGAGAGACGAGTGTTGCTCAACATACAAGCTGAACAGGATCCTACATCGGCGCAAGTCCTCATTCACGCCCGCTGTTGTTTTGAGATTAGCATCACAAACACGGCAGGCTTTCACGTTGACTGCCGCCGCAGTGCATGAGAGCAGCTGCGTTCGGCTTCAAAATGGACGGATTGTATCGAAAAAAGATTCGGACAAAGTCCGCCTTGTTGAAGACGAAATGAATATGAAAGTGGACCAACGCGGGGAGTGAAAATAAATAAATAAGACCACAAGAATCGGAGACTAGTCAATCACAGCTGGCCCGGAGGTGATCTGAAAACTGCATTAATCACAATTTATCATTTCTTTTTTTTAAATCTCTTTATTATGTCGTGTATTCAAATAACAGCCAGTTGTCAGCACTCATGCACAACTGATGCTTAATATTGATTGACGCTCAAAGTGCACCGACCTGTTCCCGCCGACAATGCTCATTTGTTTACCTGTGACAAGCGACCGTGTCACGGTACGTTACGTACCGTAATGGCATCTAAAATCATTCCCGCTCAACTGCCAAGTTACACAATTACTCACAGGCAGAACGCTTTCAAGGCCAGGCCCAAAATAAATCAGCCATATCGATGTAAATATGAAAGTATCATATTGACTGCTCTTAAAACACTGCTTTTAGTCATATTGATCTTTATGTGCTGACCTCAAAAAACAATTTTTATGCACCCCATTGGCATATCTGACCCTGCAACAAGACATTAGCAAATAGGAACCAAAATACTGACGTTGCCACATTCAGAAATATATTATTACTATGAATAAAACAGCTTTAACTTGTATTTTACTCATAGCAATAACAAGTGTTCTTCTTTGTCTCCTAACTACTGCAGGTACCTTTTACACAGTGCCGCCTAGTGGTCGGACTGAAACACTACATGAAGGCATTTTTAATCAAAATTGCAAAATGTCAACACATTATCAAGTCTAAATTTGTAACTTTCCAGGATTCTGCAACACACTTGTGCAAACCTGAGCTTCTCGCAGGAAAATACGTGGCCACTGAGTTCAAGTGTCATGAGCAGGTTGCAACAGGTAGAGTTACCGAAAGGCAGAGATAGATCAAATCGAATTAATTTCGCAGTGAAACTTAAACAGTTGGTGGTGTGCATTCAAAAGCGTCCCTCCTCACACTGGCATGCAGTCAGTCACTCAGACAGACATGACAAGTGGCTCTCTAATCAGACAATGTCCTCCTGTTTTAGAAGCACTGGTGAATAATTGACATCGCAATGATCCTCGCTTGTACAATGCACGTCTTGTTGTTGTTGTTATTGTTGTTTACATGCACGGCTAACTAGCTAACTAGCCGCTTGGCAGTCTGGCTGCACACGCCATAAGTTGCAAAGCAGGTTCTCATATTTGTTACCTGAGCTTTTTTTTCTTCTCCTTTTCTTCTTTTCTACTCGCGCTGTTTGCGTATACGTGCAGTATGTCAAATCGGAACACTTTGTGGGAAGTTAGAAGTAGATGAGGAACTTTTGGGGGCGACAGGTGTGATTCTCAGGTCGAAAGCTATTCAATGTCACACACACACTTTGATTTGATTCAGGGAGATTCTGTTATATAGGGTTAAACGGCGAGTAAATGTGAGTTTGTGTGTGCTGTTTGATGCATAAAAGTCACTCACCTTCCCTGGCCAACGAGCCCGACCCTCGGAGCAACACGGCCCCGAGCAAGAGCAAACTTTTCACCGCCTCCATCTGCAGACTCTCCCCGGGGCGACGCTAGTCCATACCCCCGACTTCCAGACGCCCGCTATTCCCGTTCAGACTTTTCTTGTCCACGATGAGGCAAGTCGCCGTTTTTTGTTGATCGTGATCAACTTTATTTGTCGCCCCTCACACAATCTCAGACTTCCTCTGAGAGATTGCGTGTCTGTTGGTAGTAAAGCGTGTCTGCGCGCGCACGACACCAAGAGCGCTCCTGTGAAGGCCTGACAGGGGCGTGGCCGGACAACCCTTATTACTTAACCCTCTGCTGGATGAATGAATGATAAAATCATTTAAAAAAAAAAATCATATTCTTTGCTTTACATTCAATTGACATTGTGTTGCTCCTTCTGGTGTGCACATCTTGGCCACCTGGTGGCAGTATAATATATAATAGTACTTTACAAAGGTACTAAATGTCCATTTTTTAAATATAATTTCATCTCCAATGAAAAGTCAGAAACCCCACAGTGTGCATTGGCTCATTTCTCCCCTAAATGACATCATTGTGCTTGTGCCAAATTAACTTGGTGCTTCCTGCTGATGTGTAAGAGCCACTGAGAACTCATGGAGACTTATTATTCACCAAGCCCTCTATCCTTTCACTTTTTTTCATGCCCCTCTCTCCAGGCTCGCAAACCAGGAGGAAGAATAAAGTCCATTCATCCTCATGTGGCCCCCAGTGTCTCCACCCACAGGAGCCCGGGTCAGAGTCCAAAGCTAGTGCACCCAACTATCAGCCAACAGTTCAAGTGAAGTCACTTCCTGCCAGATAAAATACCTGTCTCTGCTTTTAAGGTTTATTTTCGCGATTAGAACAAACCCCAAAGAGTGCAAAACAAATTTTTCAAACCGCTTATCCTCACAAAAGCTCATCAAGCCACATTTAATGTAGTGATTGTCTTGTACCGCAAGAGGGAGCCAAAGACCAGCAAGTAACTAGGACTCAAGTTTGCAGCCATGTAAAGTTCAATTTCTACACAACAAAACCACACGAGTGACCGTCCTCTATCAACAAAGAATATTTTTATTTTATTTTTCCAAGATCTTGAAATGTGCTTTTTGTGTGAGGTGAAATGGAGGGTAGGAGACAGTTGATGTGCAGCTAAAAGGGACACAAAATGTAAAAAAAATGGAATTCAAATAATAACTTATTATAACACAGCACTGAACATTTTTTTTTATCTCTTTGGAATAAATTATGTTCATACAGCTTCTTCTTGTAAAATTGATTTTGAATATTGAAGTGATTATGAAACATATATTTAATTTCTTATAGTGTCTACTATGTTCATACCATCACTAAATTTATCCCATCACACTCAAACCCATAGTCACTCGCCAATTTATTAAGTGCACGTGAACTGTTGTGTCGTGAAATGCTCACAAACAATTAGCTGAAGAATTCTATGAAACAAAACACATGGTGCAGGACTATTGTATTCCACTGCATTCATTGTCCCGTCGCAAACAGAAAGGCATGAGGCGAATTCCAAACGCAACGCACGGGCGGGTGCATCCCTAAAGTGCACATATGCAAAGTGGGGGCAGCTCTGAGGGAAATGGGATCAGTCACATGGAAGGATGAGGCAGTGATGACACCAGAATGCAGTCACTAGGGCTGAACAATATCAAATTTGAATTGAAAAAGAAAAAAATTTGATTAATTTTCAAATTGTTCAGCCCTAGTTTACATATAAGGACATTTTGGGGGGAGGTGGCATTCTAAGGGGATACTGCAGCAATGAAATCCATACAAAAGCCATCAAAATTCCTCTTATAATATAGAACACTCTTCTAGAAATGCTTCTTATTCCTTTCAAAAATTTGTCTTCACGCTAAAAAGGCAATCCAGGTGAATAAAATATTAAATTTCATAATGGTCGATCACATCGCACTCAAAATAAAGCACCGTAAAATAATAAGAAAATAATTGAGGGAGTGGGTGATGGATTAAAAAAAAGATCAAAAGCAGCAAAGGAGACAACAGAGGCACGAAATAAAAGAGAAATATCTCAGTCAGCAAAAAGGTCGTTCAAACAAAACCTCGTCCCATTCTTTCTAGAATAATCTACTCAACAAGGGTGACGACGCTGCCACTTTTTGCACGGGGATTTTTAGCGCCACCTATCGAAGGGAAGCGTGAACTGCACTTATGCCGAGTCGGGCTCATAATTCAATATTGGAGAAAACAATACGTTCTTGTTCACCCTGTTTTTCCACATGGCAAATAAATAAAAATAATAAAACAATGTAAACAGTTGTGATCGATGGAAGGTGTCATGCAGGACACGAGGGAGACGGCTCTACTTCTACGTGGAGGGCTTCGGCGGCCACAATTGGAGAGAGGTGGCGCTGTCGGACGACGGGACTCTGGCCCTACTCGAACTTGACGCCCAGCTTCTCGGTGTTGAGCAGGTAGAGGCTGTCGTCGATCAGGAAACTGGAGCGACCAATGCATACTTGTTAACCATTCCAGACATGAATCATCTCTTTGAAATATTTGACCGTATTATTTGGAGGCCTGACCTGTAGAAAAGGAAGTGCACGGGGATGGTGCTCAGGTGCCAAATGGCATGCGCGTCCAGGACCCACCGATAAGGCGGGAAGTCCAGCAGCTCCAGAAGGGCCAGGCCGTGAAGCAGCACAACCACCAGGCCACACTTCCACCAGTACGGCAGCGTCCGCCGGTTGCTCCAACACCAGCACAGCCACCACAGCAGGTTCACCATGCCTTCAAGTAAGAGCCCAAGAATGGATGCTAAGCGCGTTCCTAAACGGTCACCTATTAGCTACCATGTCTTACCAAAAAAGGTGTTGGCGGCCATGTTGTAGCCATAGTCGAAACGGACAAAGGTTAAGTAGGAAATGTGTGACGTGAATGCCAAGATGAGCACCACCCCCATGATGCTGGACACCCACGGGTGCTTCAGCCCCAACGTTCTGCCAAAGACAAGTTTTATGTTCTAACAAGTCCATTTGTTTTGCAGCAACTCGAACGTTGGCAATTACCTGACGCAGCACAAGTAAATGGAGTAGAGAATGACTGCAGTAGCACAGAAATAGTCCATTTTCTGCAAGAGAACATAAAAGTCCAGATCAAGGTCGAGAGATATGCTTCATTTTTGTCCTGTCTTGAATAGCTGTTACCTCAGTGAGGAAGGTGTCGCGAGTGTGGAACACTGTGGACCAGAACCAGGCGTTGAGCGACACCTTTAAACACAAACACAGCGTCATCGAGTTAAAAAAAACCCAAAACGTCCCCGCTTCCTTTTCTGCAATCGTGTTAAATAGCGAGACCAGAGAGAAGGCGTTGATGGTGTGGAACATGGGGCTCTGCCGTGGCACGGTGCTCCGGTAGCGCAGCAGCATGAGAAGGCACGCCAGGCCGTTCAGGAGAGAGGCGAGGGCGGACGCCGGCTCCTCGAAGCACAGGAAGCGTGTAAACGGCCACTGAGATACACATTAGGAAAAAAAATGTCAAATAAAAGACTGTGAGTGTTCATCTAAAGCAACGTTGATATCCACTTAAATCACAAAAGAGATTTTGAACCTTGCCGTGGAACTGCGGGACCTCGTAGCCTCCAGCCTGGTAAAGACCAACGGTGGTCCACATGCACTCATAGCGACAGTCGTCTCGACAAGTCCAACCTGGAGGTCAAATAAAAGTCATTTATAGTGTCACCAGGGGTCTTCATTCACCTGTTGCCATTTATCCACCAGAATAATAATCAAGCAGGGCCAGATAAGTGGATGAAAGTTGAAATTGGGATCAATTGATCAACGCTGGTGATAATGTGCCTAACAATAAAGAATAAGAAACACCAGAATAATTGCAATGAAACCAAAGAGGTGATTATGGTTCAATGCTCCACTTTTGCAACACCTTGCTAGACAAGAAAAACCTGCTTTCAACTTGTGCAGCGACACCAACAGGCCAAACAGTTTAGTTTTTGTCGCAAACAAAACTACTTCAAGTTATCTTCAAAAGCCTCTTAATATAAATACAAAAAAAATTGATGTGTTTTGTTATGAAATTTGTTCAAGGCTGACCAAGTTTTAATCATGACCTTTGAGTATATTATCATCTTTTCAGGCCGAGAATACGAAAATCTGCCGTATCTTCTATATAATAATGGTTCACGGAATATTTGACCCTAGTCCTGGAATTTTACTGACGAGCCCTTGAGCTGGAATAATATGAAATGTGGATTAAATAAACACACAAACCAAAACAACAACAACAACAACAACTAGGACAGCTCACCTGTCAGCGCCATGTACTGCGGCTGGACTGCCTGGTACCACCGTAACCGAACTCCGGTGCAGTTGCTTTGGACACACTGACTCACACAGTCCCGGTACACCGAGTCTTTGTCACCCTGGGAGCCCACCACGGTGGTCGCCGATATGAGCAGCACGACGACCACCACCGAGGCCGCTCTGCCAGATGTGCAGCGGGGGGGGCGCGGCGAGGCCATGGTCGTGGTAGTGGATCTTGGACCGGCGGTGGCACTCACAAAGGCACGGCGAGGCGACAATGGCATCGAGGGATTCCGGAACAAACAGTCCACATTACCAAATTGCCATTTCTCTGTGAGCAAGTGGTTTTGCAGTGGTGATGGTCTCCTCGGGGAACCGCCAGTCAAAGGGGTCCCCCCACCCCCTGGCCTTTGAAAAAACGTCACAACTCATGCATAACTTACTTCCGGTCAAACCTTTCAAAGTAAACTCATTTTGTAATGACGCGGTTTATTCCTTCATCTGAGTCTAGCCACTTATCCATCCTTTCATTTTTAACACTGTTAATGGAGGGTGCTAAAGCCTATCCCAGTTGACGTCAGGCGAAAGGCAGACTGGTCGCCACCCAACACCGGTACACGTCATCCATTCATATTTTCACATCATTATTATTTTATTTTGAAGAAGCTTTTTGTTACGAATCTGTACTTCCTGCGCATAAATCACGTGGGTAAATGAAGGCTACCGGACACTCTATTAGGTACACTAACACAATCCTGCACTGTTTAACAACCTTTAATACATAACAAAGTTGGCTCACGTGTTATTTTAATATCTGTTGTTATCTAGTGGAAGAGCATAAAATAATTCTCCCTTTTGCCATAGTCACTGGAATATATAGATGAACATCAAAATAATATTTTCAGACTAGTTAAGTTAAATTAGATAATTTACCACAGACCACTCATCAATGTCCTAAAAAAATCCCAAAAGTTTAAAGCAAGAATAACATGACATAGATGGACATGACATGCAGAGAAAGAGCGACTGCGGGGCAAAAATACACGTAATGCAATGGACTGCGTAATGTTTTGCATTGCTCTGTCGCCGTCTTGTGGCGAATATGGTGAAATACATGCTTAAACCATTAATGGTTATGTCCCTGCGTCTAGCCTAACCAAAACAACAGAACGGTACGAAATACAGTGGCTTTTATTTGTACTTCTTTCTTTGTTACAATGGAGACATGGACAGTCACAACAACAGGTGGGAAACAGCAGCAAGGGGGGCGAGGAGAGGCAAGCCAGTGTGACTTCTTTCTTTCCTTCCTCCCCCCCCTCATCATCTTTCAGCATCTCTATGGCCCCTGCAACCTGACCTGTCCTCTGGGAGAAGGAAGTGGGTGGACGTTGACTATTTTAGTGCAAAACTCCCGTTCCTCCTCCACAAAAAGAGGACAATTCAGAGTTGAGACAAACAGACCAAGTGGGTCAACCTGCTTACTTGTTTCAAGTAAGAGGACCTGAGTAGGCCGGGGCGGACGGGGTGCATGTATGTGTCAGGGGGGGTTGATATAATTTGGCGTGGAATTAACGTTGTTTTGTTTTGCAGAGAGGAAGGTTTACTCTTCCTTTTCCTCTCCGTGTGTGATGACGTAGCAGATGTTCTTGTAGTCCACGTTGCCAGCCACATCGGGGGGGAAAGCGGCCCACAGGTTGGTCATCTGGATGGAGGACAATGGAAAATGTTGATTTTGTGAAATGAATAAAAAAAAATAAGTGTGTTCATAATAACCGAGCTCACCTCCTCGGCGGTGAACCTGTCACACTGGGTTGTCAGGAGCTCCTCAAGGCTAGAGAAGTCAAATGGACATCAGGTTATGTTGATTCAAAACAGAAGAATGAAACATCTTACAATTCTTTCTTGATGGAGCCGGTGGCCTCGGGGTCCAGGACCTTGAAAGCGCTCACGATAACGTCCTCGGGATCAGCGCCTGATTAAGGAAAGTCCGGTTAACTTTCCTAATGTTGTCAAATTGCCATTGGAGTATTTTTAGTTTTCAAAATCAGCGGACCCTTCAGCTTCTCGCCAAACATGGTGAGGAAGACTGTGAAGTTGATGGGACCACTGGCTTCTTTCACCATGGCCTCCAGCTCCTCATTCTTCACATTGAGTTGGCCCATGGTAGCCAACACGTCCCTCAGGTCGTCCTTGCTGATGATGCCATCTCGGTTCTGGTCAATGATTGTGAAAGCCTGCGGCGACATGACACGTACATCAGAAACGCGCTATTCTGATCATCCATGTGGCTTGCCTACATCAACTTGTAAATGCTGCCCGTCTCACTTTGCCCATGTGAAACCGTAGATGACATCGGACACCGTTGGGGACTTGGCAGCTGGTGGGCCACTTGTTTTCTCAAGGTGTTAAAATGGCTTCGGAATGCCAGACAAGCCCGTTGCATGCGGGCGGTCGGTATCCATGACATCTGTCACCTACCACGCACCCGAACTCGGTCGCCCTTTTTCACCTCGTGGCTATTCTTCTCCTTTCTGTTCCATCACCTCCAGAGGCCATCAAGGGGGGTTTAGCCCCTTATTTGGATCTTTGGCACCCCTGACCAATCATATTGCGCAAACTGCTTTTTATTTAAATGTGACTGTTCCTGCTTCTATTGACTGCTAATCCCACCAGCTGTTGGGCAGCATTCCAGTGGGGTCACACGGGAGGCCGACGTAACCCCTCGGCCACCTCCGGCGTCATCACTTTTATATAGTTCTGTTTTGCATGAGATGGAGAGAAGGTTACCTCCTTGTACTCCTGGATCTGGCTCTGCTCAAACATGGAGAACACGTTGGAGGAGCCGCCCTCGCCCTGCTGCTGTCTCCTCTTGGCCTTCTTGGGTGCCTACAGGTACAATTCATGCCGATTGAATTTTTGAGAAAAAAAAAAAAGTCTGATAATAATTGACTTTATTGCTATTTCATCGTTTGGAAAGTAAGCCAGAGTTCAGTACGAAAATGGCCCAGCATGCAATCTTGAATGCAATTTGAAATCATGACGCAAAAACTCACCATCTCTCAACTTTGTTGGGTTGTTGTTGGTCAAGACGAGAAGCCTACGCCGAGCCGATGTGACTGACATGCAAGCGACGGACCCCTTTGGGCCTTATATACCGGCCCGGTGGGGGGCTAACTTTAGCCACACCATCAGGTTTGGCAGCAAAGCAGAGCTAAGGACAAAGTAAGAGGGAAAAAGAGGCGGAGCGAGGAGGTGGCGGGTCCTACGTCGGCTAACCGGCGTTCCAAAATAGGCATCGGGAAACTTGGAATGAGGTGAATTCAATGCCAGCATGCAGGCTGGGACTAAAATGGCTAAAGTCAACTCCAGGAGAACAAAAGATGAGTACTCATGGACTGACACCAAGTCCGAAGTGACTAATGCGCCGTGCATTTTCAAGTATCATCACCTGTCTCTGCGTTGATCCGTCTTGAGTAGTAGAACCCTGAAGGATTTATAAACAGCCGTGAAACTTGACTGATGTTCTTTGGGTCCGTGCCAGGGATGGCACGCGACTACAAGGCTTGTGATATCACTGAGAAATGTCAACAAGCACACGAAGCTTGTCTCGGATCATGTTTGGAAGCAATTTGTGCAATCTAGCGGAGCAATACCTTCACGTTAAATTGGATTCGATTGGGGTCCGAACGAAGCGAGCACTGACTGAAGGTCATCGGCAGAAAGGCCTCCACTCACTTACGGGCGGGCGAGCGAGCATGGCGAAGGTGAAAAGAGTGAGACAGAGAGAGAAAGACCATAAAAACCAGACAGCTGGACACACCAAAATAGCCGTGGCAGCCCCCTGACACTATTCTCTTAGCTTCCTTCTAAAATTTGACGTCTGGGCCTGAACATGGTAAAAAAAACAACACTAAAAAGTTAAAGATTTTTATTTGGGAATGACGCAACTAAGAGTCTTTCCAAATTGTGTTGATAAATATTAACAAATGTTTTGTTGCTTTGAACTTACTCATTTTTATCAACTATACATTTAGAACACATCTTGAAGTTTTTTTTTTTTTTTAATGTGAAGAATGATACTTTTGTCAACAAAAGTGTCTCTGACTATAAATTGTATTCCAGAAATGACATCACTTCCAGGTCATAAAGCTGAGAACATCATCTCCACGTTCATACTCTGAGGTATGAATAACTTTGGGGTGAACTGCTCAAACAAATACTATTTAAAAAAAAAAAATGATTAAATGTTTTGGAATGATAACATTGCGTTGAGAGCGCTAATTGAAATGAGATTTTGAATATCGGACCAGTTCAGTCAAAGCTACTCAAATCGATCAAGTTTTCCTGGAGTGTCACTTGGCCGGCCCGTCCGTTTCTTGACCAATCAGCAATCAGGTCCTTGACTTCCTTTCCAAAATCATCGTGTAATTTGCTAAATTCTTCCCGGGTGCCCGAACACACCACCGACCAGTCCCCAGCGGGCGGAGCCGGCCCGTTAATCGGCGTCACGTTGGCTGTCCTTTTGGGCCACAGTTTGGGCGACCTCTTAACGGTGGTTTTCAAGGGAACAGTTGGAGTTTGGAGTGTCGGGACGGAGATCGCGGTGGGGCCTGCAGCTCCTGCTGGAAGCCGGCTCAACGTGGACAACTGCGGGCTTCGTCCAACATTCGGGGTGGCTGCGCCGCTGTTTGCTGGGTCACTGAACAATGCCTCTAATGTTTCTAAAGGAACAACAAAAGAGCAAATAAAGACATTTGTTATAGCTATTACCCTCCCTACATAACAAACGTATTAAAAAACTGTTATCGTCCTGTTATCACATGACAACACTCACCTTTGTACTTCTTCTCCAGGTCCATCACAAGCAGAGATAAGTAGCCGTGGTTAGCCGAAAGTAGGGCCTTGAGCCAGCTCTCCTGGCTGGCCTGGTCCTCAGCGGCAAACTTGTAAGGACGCAGGCCCACCTCGCTCCACACCAAAGAAAAGGCAAACTGCTCCTCCGATTCGCACAGCTGAACGGTGCAGCCCTCCAGAACAATGACTCCGATGAGGTCACGGTCATCCGGATGGTCCTTGTAGAAAAGGAGGTTCCCTTTGAGAACAAACCAACGCTTGTGATAGGAAGGCCTGATATCACCCTGCGGGACAATACTTTCAGTTAGTCTGGATTTTATGCAACAGGAAGGCGAGCGGTTTTCCTGCTCAGCACTAAAAACAAAACAAAAAACAAAAAAAACGATAGTGGCCTCATGTTGTGAAGTTTTCTGCTGCCATCTAGTGGCGAATGCCTGAAGTACACTTCAAACTTTTGCTCGTATTACGAATCAAAACAAGACCAGGCGACCACTATTGTGCAGACTAGCTTACCTTGATCATTTTTTGTTTGTTTGTTTACCTTCTTATAGAGATAGCCTGCTTTGTCCACTGGTGAATTGCTGGATTCAAAATAGGACACGACCTTCTCGTCTATCTTCATTTCATCACATCACTGGCTGCTCAGCGCCAAACCTGTTGCGACATGTTTAAGAATTACAACACGAGTCGATTTCCTCACGCACAGTTTTTAAAAAAGTCGTGAAGAAGTGTTAACACGGTAATAACAGACAGAAAGTTTGAAGTTAAACCGGAAACTGCGCTTTTCGACGACTTTTCTCCACCACATTTTCATTAGAGTCGTTTTTCTTGTCATCAAATTTAGTTTGGAATAGTTTTTAAAACTTTTTTTTTAAATGACGAGACGTTCGGCATTTACCTTAACAATGTGTGAGAAGGGCGTGTTTCGTAGAACGTCTCATGAAAAATAAAAATACGCGATAGACTGTGTACGAGTGAACCGAAACAAGTTACACACGATTGTTTACATAAAATTAAACATTTAAGATTTTTTCTCACACACGTTCGTTGTTGTTTACCGCTACTCACCTGTGTGAAGAACGAAAGTGTGGTTTGGTTTCGTGTGAAGCAATCACTTCCGGGTTGTGGAGCAAAATACTCCCCCCCCCCCCCTTCCAAATACACTTTTTGTGTACATTTGTAAATTATAGCCGTCCTTAGACAACTATGTAACTGCATCAAGAATAAAAGTGATTCCTTAATGATTGAGTACCCACCCAAATGTTTTATTATTTTATTTTTAACCCCTTGATAACAAACTTATGAGGCTTGCTTGTGATTTTTTTTAAAAATTGCATTTTCACACTAACATTGTTTGCAATCAAACCAAAGCATCTTAATTTCCATATCTGTTCAAAACAGGTTCCTTACCAGATACAATCTTGTTGCTTCAGCGAAATGCTGTCGTCAAGCAATAGTGCGTGCATAATTCTATATTTGTCCGTGAGATGTGTTGGTCAGTGTGCAAATCTCCAGTATGCTGTCTGCTTGGGCCAAGAGTCTCTCTGGGGTACAGCTGTTAATTTATTGCACATGGTATCCTTGTATTAACGCTTGAGGCAAAATTACATCTACCGAGGAGGTCTTAGCAGGTGCTTATCTGGCTTGTGAAGCTCTTTTGTCACTATCTATGCATGAACTTGCAGATGATACTCATGGGAAAGCAAAGCATGTTTTAAAACGTGATTGAGAAGAAAAAAAATGGCAGAAATAGTGCATTTATGCTGGACGTGAACATTTAAATATTAGTTCCCGAAATACTGTCAGCCTCCAAGTCACGGCTGTGCCTCCACGGCTACTTCCTCGAAGAGACACAGCAGGTTTTTTGGACCGAAGGCGGGTTGGTTCTCTGAGCGGCTGCGGTTGCGTCGCTGTGAGGACCGTCTGCCCTGCCTGGAGTCCAGCCGGTCAGTGTGACTTGGAGAATTGTCCGTGCGTGTTGTGTAGCAGT
This sequence comes from Syngnathus scovelli, assembly GCF_024217435.2. NCBI lineage: Eukaryota > Metazoa > Chordata > Actinopteri > Syngnathiformes > Syngnathidae > Syngnathus > Syngnathus scovelli. The sequence goes on from NC_090867.1 coordinate 8,572,141, forward strand.
CACTGGAGTGGAGGTTGGAGGGTCCCCGGACTTCGTTAGACGGGGACCAGTCAACCGAATCCAGGTGAAGACTCCGGTCGACGTCGCCTGGGGAACATCGGAGCGGCGTGGACGTATTTTTCAAACCCAGTGTGGATTTCATCCTGTTGGAGAAGACCAAAAGGTTCAAGACTTTTAAATTCCTGTGGCAAATTTGCAACTGCAGATATTTTTTTTCACACTTGAACACATTAAGACATAATGAGAAGAAAAAAAAAACCTGGAAAAAAAATTATCAGCAGATTTTAATATGCTGACCTGCCAGAGAAGCTTGGGGAATCATCCGTTCCCACGGATTCCACCAGGAAGGGCTCGTCGTCCTCAGAGCTGTCGCCGTGCGAGGTGCAGGGGGGCAACGTCACCTCCCTGCTCCAGTTGTCTTTGGGGGGAGTGCAGGGTGCTGGTGTGCTCCAGCCAGGAAAGATGGCCAGGTAAAGAGAAGAGAAAAGTCGACGGCCATAGCCTAGCACCATCTAGAAACAAAAGTAAAAAGTAGGACATGCAATGTAACAAAGCGACAGTCCGGAATGTTTTCCCAAATTACCTGGCAGAAGAAGGATAAAGTCAGCATGGTTTCTGCCAACATGAGGTAAGCGCGTCTCTTCCATCTGCGTTTTCTCACTGCGGGCAGCGCGAGAAGCTCACGCACTGTCGGCCTGTCAGAAGGCTCTGGACAAAGCATCATCTGAAGAACTTTCCGAAGGTCCGATGAAAGCCCTGCGCAAATATTCATCTTTTCAACCTTTGCTCCTGGGAGGGGGAAAAAAATATCGATATAATGCAAACTTACCCATCGCGACCTCAGGGAGGCACCCTTGTCTGAGTTGCTGCCAGCCCTCCCCACCATTGGGGACCTCAATATTGCATGCAAGCTCCAGAATGGAAACACCCAAACTAAAAAGTAAACAAGATCATGTTCGATACCCCATAATATAAAAAAATATGACTTCTCATTGAATGTGTACCTGAAAACATCTGCAGCAGGTCCATATTCCCCACGGAGGAGTTCTGGAGCCATGTACCTAGGATCTCCTCCACGGTCATCTTCTCTGACTTTCTCTAAGTTGCTCTCTTTCATCTCCAGCAGAAGCCCAAAGTCGCCCAGTTTGAGCCGCCCCGAGGCCGTGACCAGCACGTTGGCGGGCTTCAGGTCCATATGAACGAAACTGCGAGAGTGCAGGTGGTCCAGCGCCAAGAGGAGGTCGCACAAGTACCACCATGCTGCACGCTCATCTATGTCAACCAGGAAGAGAATAACACAAACTAGGACATCAGAAGACTTTACCATGTTTGTTTGAGTGATTATCTTATTGATTCATCCAGTTAACTGAATACAAAAATATTTTCTCATTCTCATGAGACTCATCCACCTGTGACATCAAAATGGTGGAGACGCTCCCTACCGTTCCCAGGAGTCTGGCTCTCTGCATGGAGCAGCAAACTAGTGTGACAAAGTTCCGTCTGAATGTACAGCCGGCCGCATTCCTCCCAGGCGGCGACCAAGTTGAGGATGTGGGGGTGCGGGCAGACTCGCTCGTGGTTCCTAGCCTCCCTCACCTTGTGGTTCCTGTCATTGTTGCCCCTGTAGCGACTGAGCGAGCGTTTAACTGCAGACAGGCGGCCATCTTTGTTATTTTGAACCTAGGAAAGAAAAGATGACTTTATGGTGCACTTTTTTTAATTTCTCCAGGTTTCACTTTGTCACCCACTCACCTTGTAGACTTCACCAAAGGAACCTCTCCCCAGCAGGCCCAGCCTAGTGAAGCACTGATTGAAATAAGACTGCTGCTTTTTGGGGTCGTACGAGGATTCCGGAGGGGGCGACTGGTTGAGAGAATCGGACAAGGGTGTCCACGTGGACGCCTTTTGGGGTAAGAGGTGGCTCCAGGAGAGAGACTCCTTGGATGGCGCCAGAGTGCGCGTCAGGGTCGGCGCCATCGGCGGGAGAGAGCGTGTCGTGAGATCAGGGGAGGAGACAGAGGAGTTGGATGTGGATGAGGAGGAGAGATGGTGGCGGCGCCTTTTCAAGGGGAAGGACTGCTCCGCGTGGGCAAAATGGGTGGGGAGCGGGAGTACTCGGGTCACTGGGGTATCCACGCTTAGTGACATCATCAGCTCCTTTCTTTCAAGTCAATGCTCTGCAAGTGAAAACAACAAGAGACTGATTGGTCAAGTGCATTTGATATGCAAAGGGAGATACTGGGACACCTAGTGTTCATACTGGTAACTGCTGGCACTGATACTAACATCTCAAGTATTTTAAAACGTGCACATTTAACATAATGGTCAAATGAAAATCAAAGAGGATTTTCACAGGCTGCAACTGCATGAACTGGACGTGTTCACGAACTACTTTGGTAAAAGACAATAATTCCAAAATGCAACAAAGACACAACAACAACAACAACAACAAAGACGTGCAGTGTTGCAAAGTTTAGATTTTAGGCTCCCATAAACGTAAACGGTTCTTTAAGTGTCGTTTAAGATATATTTAATACTGACCACAATTCATCATAAATATGAACAGAACGTATTCCAAACAAACAGAGACGTCCACCCAAGTCCTCAATCGGTCCAGCAAGCGATGAAGTGACGTAGTCGTGTTATTATATATTCCACTTGAATTCTCGGCCGGACACTCGCTAATACAATATGAAGAACAATCATATTGATCCGGGGCTTGTCATGCCGCGAAATATCGATGCGATCAACACATGAAGCTAACTCGCGCCAAATTCTGGAATAAAATCTTACGTAGAGACGCGCACTGGTGTTTTGTGAATGCAACGTAAGCATTTAATTTGCCGTAAAGCCGCGCGTGCGCAGTGAGTCTGGGGCTTGCTGCACTACTGGGCTGGCGCATCGGGCTAGCTAGCTGATAACTTGAGATGGTAAGTGGGTTATTTTAATCACATTAGTTGTTATTTGAGTCGCTCGTTGGCTAATGGAGATTAATCTTCAGTGGGCGGTGTCAAAAATACGACACCGATGGAGATTAAAAAGGCTGATTTGGGGCTTTAATGGCGAGTTTATGCTATATTTGCTACGTTAGCTTCGGGCTTCCCATTTACAGATAGCGAGGTAATTTAGCCCGGCTAACCTTGGGGGTGATGTCATTTGACTCTAGTTAAATATTTAAAAATAGAGACAAATAAAGCGCCGGAATTTATGTTGGAACTTACTCTTTCTAAATGTTGAGGTATATTTGTGAGCTGGTTGTCAACATTTAGCCGACAATTGCTCGCTATTGGATTAATGCCAGGAACTGGTGCTCTTCGGATGAATTTCCTACACGACTTATAATTAGAGTGTTAAGCAATACTTAAACTATTTGGCCTACCTAACTTGTTATTTGAAGACACTGTCAACTTTTTTTCCCTCCGCTAACTTATCTGCAACCATCGGATGAAATATGTACACATATCCTGTCAGAACTTGTCATGAGGGAGAAAATATGACTGATAACTGAATTTATTGTTTTTATAACAGGATGTGTTCTTAATGATCCGGCGTCACAAGACCACCATTTTCACAGACGCCAAGGAGTCCACCACAGTGTATGAGCTAAAGCGAATCGTTGAAGGAATTTTAAAGAGACCACCTGAGGACCAGCGGCTCTACAAAGTGAATTGAACACATTTTGAAGCTGCAAAAGAATTTGGTGACTGATTCCCACTGTGACTTCACAGGACGACCAGTTGCTGGAGGACAGCAAAACTCTGGGAGACAGCGGATTCACCAACCAGACTGCCAGACCACAAGCACCGGCTACTGTGGGTCTGGCTTTTCGAGTCAATGGTATGTTAACATCAAGAAAAGTAGAGTGGTTTTTGTCAAGCAATGTGTCAAAATGTCAAAGTCAGTCCAAGTAGCTGAAACAGAAAAGCAGCGAGATGTTGTCTTGCTAATCTTTCCAGCCAACCAGTATTGGATGTTGCTAGAATGTCGCAATATTTACAGTGTTCTGCCACAAACTTTGCTCTCTTCCCTTTTAGTTTCCGTTTATATTCTTACAGCCCATTGACAGGTAGAAAAGCTGTATGTTTAGAAATTTATTAAAACACATTTTTGATAAGGTTGACATCTACTGTAAGCTACTCAGTAATATTATAGTTATTATAATATTAATATTGTGTAAATATGTTCAAATATAAGTTATTTAAAGCCCCTGCTGATTAGCGTTAATGTGCTAGTATGAAGCTAACAGACATCGCCAAGATCTTTTTTTTTTTGGATTGTAAACACTTTTTTCTCCTATGCCCCGCAAGATGAGATGTTTGAGCAGCTGCACATCGAGGCCTTCTCCAGCCCCCCAGAGCTCCCCGATGTGATGAAGCCTCAGGACTCCGGTAGCACGGCCAATGAACAATCCGTGCAGTGATGCGCGCCCCATCCACCAGGCGACGCACTTGTGGAAGTGGGTGCGGGGCGGGTGTGGGATTAACTGCAGTGAAGAAGTCGTGGGGTGGAGGTTATGTAGTGTTATTTCAGTTGAGGAACGGAGACATTATGGGTAACGGCGCCCGTCCATGTTACCATCATGCTATCATCGCAGCAGCACCCCCCCCCTCCCTCGCTCCCAATTGTCTTCACCTTCACGTGTCAGGTTTTTCGGTAAATATGAGTCCTTGCGTTGGAAAGTGTGAATGTATGCGTGTCTGTGTGTGCGAGAGTTATTCTAATTATTTTCATTCATAATTTTGGAGGATAAAATAAAAGTGCAAGTGTAGTAGTCCTTTTTAGAAGTAACCTGCATGGGTAAGGAGTGTGGCGTGTAACTGGGCAAACTGCATGACCCGAGGGCTTTATCTTCACACAAACGGATGAACGTGTTCTAGTTTCCTTATTTCAGGTCTTCCAGTTTTGTTTTATTAATTTCTGGTGTCCCACCAGGAAAATTTTCTTTTTTTTCACCCCCCCCGTGTGTGGTCACTGTATTACTTCTCTGTACATTTTCCTTAGACCAAAGGCGGGTATCTCTCGGACACCGGAGAAAAGCTATTTTCGGAGATTTTTGCCACAAAGTTCTGGAAATTGTTCCGTCACACGTCATCCTTTTTCAGCAACCCCCCCCATACAAAAATACCCTGTAACTGTGAGCTTGCTTAATTAAAGGTTTTGCGTTTTTGTTTTTTACAATTCTGTCTTTTTTTTTTCCCCTCCTCAAATACGGACACTTAAAAGTCACTGCAAAGTGTTCTGTAGTATAAATATTTTTTTTTCTAGATTATTTGCTCACAGGTGAGAGGCGGGCCACGCCCTGGACTGGTCGCATCAAGACAAACCGCACTGTAAATCTCATACATTAAAACAACACAAGGTATTACAAATCCTTTTGAAGGTATGTTTTGTCTTGCAACTGTTTAAAAAAATAAACTATTTAATATTGTAACCACTGTAACATTATGCACAAAATCATTTGTAAGTTGGTCATGAAGAGAGAAAAAAAAAAGATTTTAGGGACATTTCGTTTCAGAGCAACTCCAAGGGTATTTTTCTGCATTTTGTCCAGACTTTTAGAATTTGATATAAGTCTTTAAACATAAATACATATTCCTCCTGACATTAGTTTGCGCAGCTCGCATGCAGCGCCACTTAAACCCAATTTGTCTCTCTCTACAGCCAGTCATGTAATGACGTCATGTGTCCAGGGAATGCGGGCTGGGAACCGCATTCTTTTTTTTTTTTTCCCCTCCTCCTCCCTCCCTTCAGTTAACGCCTTCCCGACTGAGAGGAGGCACACAGGAAGAGGGAAGGAGTAAGTGGAGGAAAAAAAAAAAAAGGACGGGACGCCCTCCTCCTCTTCCTCCTGTGTGGGCGCATAACGGTGCATGAGAAGTTATTGCAGCCAGACAATAGCGCCAGTTGAGTCTCTATTCCAGGAGCCAAGCTGGGGTGTTCCACCATGGAAGATTTGGGTAAGTACCGAGACTGTGTTGTTCTTTCAAAGCTGTGGACGTGCATCTTTTATCTTCAGCTGTCCAGGCAGGAAATTAGCTCTGTGCTGCCGCTGGTTGCCTGATTTCTCTTCTCCTCGCTACCATGTAAGCCAACAATGTTTTGTGTATCTCAAGAAAGTTGGGAGTCCGATGATGATTTGTGATCAGCTCCCATCCAGCCGGTCTTCTTTGTCTTGTGGAGCGTGCACACGCGCCTAATGCAAGCTTTGGGAAATGACAGTGTGATGGATTGAGTACGCTCTCGACTTATTTTCCTCAAAGCCACAAGACACTTCCTCTTGTTCCCGAAAAGCAGAATGAGAAGGTGGGGAGGACGATGCCCGCAAATAGCCCAAGGCCGTGCTTCTACTACTTCCCCCAACGATACCCTGCCAAGCTGTATGAGAATAAAAATAGGCCTTTTTTTTAAATTATTATTATATTTGGACTATTCTTCCCATTGAGTCTGCTTTTTGGAGTACCACAGGGATGCAGCCGAGCGAAACTCAGCACATCTGGATTAGATTGGCCAGTCAGGCTGGTTTGTAGTAGCCATGTTTGGTCCACTTTTTGCCCCCCCCCCCCCCTCCCCTAGCTCAAATATGTTGTAAGTTAATGTGTTGAGAGAGGAAGCCGGTCGCAGCGGCCAAGACAAACAATTTGGATAGGGCCTGCTCTAAATATGGGCAAAATTCCCTTTGGGAGAATTTTACCTCCTTATATGAGCAGACTGAATGAGAGAAGGGGAGGGGGGGGGGGGGGACGGTTGTAGATTATGCACATGATCCTCACCACACTGTGAATCATCTTGGCTAGATGAGCAAAGGCGGGAGGAATGCCACTTCAATCGAACACATCACAGATTTTTTTAATAGTAATATGCAATAAGTGATGTCAATAGTTGTGGCACAGATTTGATGCCAAAATGAATGACTCATTCGGATGATGTCATGCAGTTGCAGAGCCACAAGTGTGCAAGAAGGGGGCGGGGAATGAAATGCAATGCTAAACACTCTTCCTCCTGCATCCTTTCCATGCTGGCATGTGTTGGTTGGAGTGCTGGAAATATGTGTGTTTTTTCATATGAGGTTGTGAAGCTGTCTCATTTCTTCTCAGGAGACCCTGAGCCGCTTAACTACCCTCTCAGTCCTCGTATTGTTGTCTTTGGTACGTAACTGTCTGTGCATGTGCTTTCTTCTACGTCTCGTCTAGCCGCATGTTGTCTAGTTGTGCTTGGAAAGATATTTCCGCCATGACGTCATCACTCCTTGCATTTCCCACGATCATTCCAGGTGATAATCCGTTTCTTCCGCACAGATGCTCTCCTGGCGGATTTGGAAAGCACCGGCTCACCCCTCGCTCGTTGCCCGGTCCTGCTTACGTCCGATCCGCCAGCTGATCCGGCCGTGCAGAACCCCACTGAGGTCCGCCCACCGCCACCCGCCTACACCCCACAGCAGGTACTTGTTTTTGGGGGGAGGTGTTATATTCCTGAAGATCTCAAAGGTCTGTAAAATGAATCTGTTGTCTCAGACGGTTTCTGCAGCCATGAAGTCCTCCCAAAATTCCAACCCAGACAAACTATACAGGTAATGACTCTTTTTCTTCTCCTCGTGTTTGTTAATCATTGTGCAGCACACTCACGCACTCACTTCTTCCAGCACGGTGTGTAAATCCCGCTCTCCTCGCTCAGCCGATCCCCCTGCTCCTCCAGTTCCTCCAGCCTTCTCCTCCTCCTCACTGCTGGGAGGAGGTCTGAGTGAATTGGACCATCTGCTACAGGAGCTGAACGCCACCCAATTCAACATCACAGGTCAGCTCAGTGAATCATTTTCCTTCAATATCCTGCGTGCTAGTACACTCAGTCCTCGCTCGGAAGACAATTCAGCCAATTCTTATCACATGAACATTTTTCAGATGAGATCCTGGCCCAGTTTCCCACTTCTAAAGAGGATAAGATGAAGGATAAGGACTCCACTGTCTCCAAGTAACACCCAATTGATTGAATTTGTTCCATTTATGTCATTAAAAGCAAAACATTTATTAAAATGGTCGACTTTCCCGTCAGCTCTGCAAAGCCCTCCGCGACATCCGCCACGCTGGAGTTGGACAAACTGATGGCGTCTCTCTCAGACTTCCGTGTCCAGAGCACAGTAAGTAGTCATTTCCAAAATAAAAATGCAAATAAAGAGTACGACAACAATATTGCCGTAATCCCATACCTTGACATTCTAAGGCTCATGGGAAAACTGTTTTTCTTGCTTCCAGCCGGCTGTGTCTGTCAGTCCGGTGATCATGACAACAACGACACCAACAACAACAGCAGTAACACCACAGCAGCCGGTTGTTCCTCCACAACCTTCATCGGGTGGCTCACTGGATAGCATGCTAGGGCTCCTCCAATCTGACTTAACCCGGCAAGGGGTTCAAACTTCCCCTAAAGGAAACTGTTCGGCCTGTCAGAAGCCTGTCGTGGGACAGGTGAGGTCCAACAGAAGTAATTATTATTATTTTTTTCTTCTTCTTATCGTGTGACCGTTCCCCTCACACAGGTAGTGACAGCCCTGGGCAAAGTGTGGCACCCGGAGCATTTTGCGTGCACGGAATGCGAGACAGAGTTGGGCAGCCGCAACTTCTTCGAGAAAGACGGGCGGCCGTACTGCGAGTCCGACTACTTCACGCTTTTCTCCCCTCACTGCGCCAACTGCAATAAGCCCATACTAAATGTAAGAGGTCTCTCGGCACATTCAGGAGCGCAAAGGTCTAAAGATGTTTTATCATCAAACCAGAAAATGGTGACCGCCCTGGAGAAGAACTGGCACCCCGAGTGTTTCTGCTGCGTCAAGTGCAGCAACACGTTTGGCGAAGAAGGTAAATAGCGGAAGTACAAAAGCAGAAGTAACCGATCGACATTTAAAGTAAGGAAGCGGGATGTCGTTTTCATCACCTTCTGGTTCGCAGGCTTCCACGACCGTGAGGGCCAGCAGTACTGCCAGCAGTGCTTCCTGACTTTGTTTGCCTCCCGCTGCCAAGGCTGCAGCCAGCCCATCCTGGAAAACTACATCTCGGCTCTCAACTCTCTGTGGCACCCGCAGTGCTTCGTCTGCAGGGTAAGCGCAAAATGTTTGCAGTTTTTTGCCTCAACGTTCAAGCGGTCCTACCTTTGCACCTACAGGAGTGTTACAGCCCGTTCGTGAACGGCAGCTTCTTCGAGCACGAGGGCAAGCCGCTGTGCGAAGCCCACTACCATCAGTCACGGGGCAGCGTGTGCCAGGCGTGCCAGCAGCCCATCCTGGGTCGCTGCGTCACCGCCATGGGCGCCAAGTTCCACCCCCACCACCTGGTGTGCCACTTCTGCCTGAAGCCGTTGAGCAAAGGATGCTTCAAGGAGCAGGAGAACAAGCCCTACTGCCATCCGTGCTTCATCAAGCTCTTTGGCTGAAGACACGGACCACCTCTCCTCCTTTGGTTTGAAATTTTATACTGCGAAAAAATAATCGAGACCCTGACAATTTTACAATTTCCTGTAGACGCCACAACATATTTCCTGGGCAGACAATGTCACGAGGTAGTGCCAAAGCAGTACTTTTTATATTTTAGATCATGTTTGGCACCAAGAGGCCACCAAATAGCGCAAGAGCATTTGCATTGAGACTATGCTGAGCACAAAAACAGCTCATTTGTTCCTCCAAATTCTGTGAATATGCAAGGGAGCACTGTACTGTAATAAATCAAATTTCCAAATAATTTTCTATTTTCAAAAAAAGAGGACAGCACATAAGCCTGGTGGTGTGAAATACAACTGAAAGAAGTACACTATAATTAGAATCTAATTGTAATGTCTCATTATGAAACACACCAAAAATAATGGCAAATATTTTTGTTACGTGCTTGTATTTATTACATAATGTGCTGAGTCAATTAAATATTTCGAACCAAAGATGTATAAAATAAATATATGGAAGGATTTTTCTTTGCTGAGATGCAGTTGTTTTCAGACCAAATAAATTACTGAAGGTGTTTTTATGTACTCCGCTTCTTACAGTATATAAATAGGACCATTTAAAATATCACATGCTCTATATCAAAATATCAAAAATACTGTATGCACTTTTCCAAAAACTTCCAAAGAATAAAACTACACGTTTCATTTGTAATTTCATTTTTGTATGGCTTTTTATTTTCTTTACGAATATAACAATGCTTTTTATAATGTGTCTAATATTCTATATACACGATAATATCTCAGTATGATTCTGTACCTATTAAATTGTCCGGAAAACGTCTCAATGTAGCACTAAGCCTAACCACTAGATGTCGCCCTTCGCCTATGAAAATAATCGATGACGTACTCGTGCGTCTCCGTGCGTAATGACGTAAGCGTGTTTCCTCGCGCCCAGGTGAGTTAATTAAACAGACAATAAGTAAGTAGCTAACATCAGGGACAACATTTAACTTGACACGATCAAGTTTGAAAGGACCAGAAAAATACATCATGAGTGATTCACAGCGAACAAAAGTAAGTGAAGGACATTTAAGGATGTTTTGAATGAATTAGACGTCATGGTTTTCCTTGTGAAGACGAATTTGGAATCTGATTAGCTAGCCCATTGCTAATACCCAGTTAACATGAGATAATAATATTCAAAAATCCAGGTAGATGAAGAAGTAGAAGAGCTCCAGCAGCCTCAGTGGCCAGAAAATGGAGATAAATGGAGTGAAGGGGAGGCCCATGAGACCAGCATGCTCCTGCAGGCCATGGCGGAGGATGACGAGGAGATCAATATCCACAACGAGGAGACTTTTGGCATGGGTGTGTTGAGACACATTATCTTCAGTGTATGAGCATTCATGTTAGCTGAAAATTCGAAATTCCTCACAGAAATGAATATGAATAGTTGTGATTTTGGTCCAAATCATATTGATCTTTTGTTCATGGCAGATGTCGACGCACAGGTGACCCCAAACGGGCCCAAAAATACCCTCCTTGATTTTGGGGACCTGCCGCCTCTGCCCCCCACGCCGCCTGACCCCAAACCGTCATTGCCTCCCAGCTTGCCCTCGACTCCCATCCGGGTGCCCCATTATTGCAGAGGGCGAGGGAAGAAGAGGGGTCTGGGACTGGGTCAGCTCTTCGAAGACCCCGCCGTGATGAAAGTCGTGGAGGGCCGGCCAAGTCTCAAGGTGACGATTGAGTTGTTTTTTTTGACTTTGTCAGCCCACCTGATTTATTTATTTAACTCCAGAGTATGGATAGCGCCATTGTCGACTGTGGGAATGTTGTGTGTCACCATGAGAATGTAAGTGCAAGTTGTGTAGTTTTCTTTTACGCTTTTTATTTTATTTTTTTTATAAAGCCTTCATTTTGTTCCTGCAGTGGATGGAGCCGTCCTACAGAAAGACCAGCAGAGTATCTGAATTGATACGTCAGGTGATGATCACTCAAGTCTTGGCGTCTCAAGACTTGCAGCCTTATCCAAGGGTTGGGGGGGTCGGTGTTTTTAGGACAGCGCTATAGTGTGTGTGATCGAGGGCCGCGGAGGCCAGCACCTGACCTCCAGATTCCAGGATCCCGTTTCCTCCTTTCGAGGCAGGGGTGGACAGGAACAGTGGGGGGCCTACCCGAAGCGTCAGTTTTGCCCAAGAGGTCCCTTACAGGTGGAGAATATTTTTGAGATTGATGCTTTTGCAACCCATTAAAAGAAAAAAATATTTTTATGTAGGTGCCCATGATGCCAGGTCCCCCTTTCTCCTGTCGGCCACTAACCCAGATGCAGCAGTACAATCAGGTCTGTACGAGGGATCCATTCAGCAAATGGTTTGTCCCAGTAGATGAATTTTATTTTGTGAATCAGACGGAATTCGGATGTCCCAAAAACCAGCCACGCCATTCCACCCCGCTGTCACTCACTCCCAAAATGATGCAGCTTCGTTTTGGCCCCGACTCGCCAAAGCTGTCGCCTTTCTACAGCACCTTATCGAGTCCAGAACAACATTTCAGGTTTGGTAATAATCTTGGATCGTGTGCTTTTATTAAATCAAATGATCAAATAAATATTTCAAGTTGACTGAAACTTGAGTGATTCCGTGTGTCTAATTTGCAGATACCCTGACCCAGTAACCCAGCTCCACCCACATCATCAACGCTTACTCAACCAAAAACAACGTACATTTCAGAGGTGCTTCAAATCTAATATGATAAAAATAATGGCTGTATTTTTATTTGTATGTAATTCCATACTTTCATAGAAAACCGTACAGTTCGGATCCTTACTGTAATCTGATGACAGCCAAGGAGAAGGAATGGATCATCCGTCTTCAGATGATTCAGCTGCAAAGTGAGAATCCCTACCTTGAGGATTACTACTATCAGGTATGAAAATATCTCGAATTAATGTTTTTACTCTCATAATTTGCTTCTATTTGCTGTTTTAGGAGTACTACAGGCGGATGGAAGCCAAGATGGCAGAGGAGGAGCTAGGGCTCAAGAGCAAGCGGGTGCCCCCCAAACTCACCACTCCGTACATCACAAAAACCGAAGCCTACGCACCAGGTGACGCTTGCTACCTTTTTGAATCGAGTTCAGATGTTCTAGTGGAGCTTTTCCCCCTTGCAGTGGTCCACATTGAAGGCTCCCTTGGTCAAGTGGCGGTCTCCACTTGCTACTCTCCCCGCCGTGCCATCGGGGCTGTTCACGCCGTTCAATTTCATGGTCCACTTGAGGTGATTCTTGCCACTTTTATTTTTTTATAAATCCCTTGCTGACTTCTGCTCGACTGCTACAACGGCAGGAGAAAAAAGACATGACACGGCAACGACTGGAACTTCTGAGCGAAATTGAAAAGGTGAAGTGGAGACCAGCTTTATTCATCTTCCTCCTCCTCCTCCAGCGCTTTGAATCATCATCTCGCCCGCAGCTGTTTATAGTTCTGTTAGAGGTGGAAGAGTCAGGTAGGACCAACGCCAAAGTCTTGTCCGGGCCTGAGGAGAGGAGGTTGATGGAGAAGACTCAGAGGAAAGTGGAGCAGATCTACTCCAGGATGCAGCACCATCATGCCCTGTGAGTTGTCCTCACAGTTCTGAAAACTGCATGGACACTTTTCTGAGTTCATCATATTGTCTGTTAGTGATGTTTTTTTTTTTAAATCATTTTAGAAATTCCGAAGGGGAGTTTCTTCCTTTCCTTGTGGTCTCAAAGGGCAAAAAGCTTCTCGCCCGCTTTTTGCCATTCCTGAAGCGTGACTTGGCCATCCACATCCTGAGGGTCATCACGGCCAATCTTCCGACGCTGATGAGCAGAGACACCGAAGAGGTGCAGTTAAGCCATCTTGATGGCGGTTCCTCGTTTCTAAACACGAGTCGGTGGTGTCTTTAGAACCTCCCGGTGCTCTACCCTCCTCTTCGAAACGTGATCGAAAGCCTGACCTTCAGTCAGCTGATCGAGATCCTCCGAGTTTTGACCTCGTCGGAGAATCTGTCCACGAATGAGTGTCTCTCCTTGGCGTGCCAGAACAAGGTGAGGCATTAGCCTGGTGTGGTTGCAGCTGCCAGTTGACACTTTTTTGATTTTTCTCCTTCAGTTTGGGATCTCGCTGCTTTATGCTCTGCTGTCCCGCGGTGAGAAGTTGCTGTCCTCTGGCGTTGCTCTGGAGCCCAGCATTGGTGACTTTGAGACATGGTACCAATACCGCTTTGTTTCTCCTCGAATGGGGGATCAGTTCAGACGCCTCTTCAACATTTTGACTTCCAGGACGGACACAATATTCCAAGTGGCCGGGCAGCTTTCCCAGTGTTCGCTGGTGGAACCGCTCCTCCTGCCCTCCAACGTTCTGACGCTCTTCTGCCGCTACCTGGACAAGCGCACGGTGCACCAGCTAAAAAGCAATATGGAGTAAGTCCTCTCACAAAAAAAAAATAATAATAAAAAAATGATGACCCTGACTAATGCTGCACCCAGATTTATTTTTTTTGGAGACAATCATGCATTGTGGTTGAAAATGGCAGAACAAAATCATTTGTCAGCATTGTTAGGCGTGTATCAAAATAATTTATTGATTCAGCAAAAAAATATTCTGCTAGATCCCCAAATGTTTCATTTAGGTCTGCGACAGGAGGCCTGGCACTTCCATCCTGAGGACGACCGAGTTGTGTCAAGCAAAGGCGGAAATTGCACTTAGGCTTGTTTTTAATGAACAAGCTTATCGTCATATTTCTATTTCTTTCCCCCACTTATTTGTGCACACCCACAAACTGTTTCCTTACTTTTTATTTTTGGTCCCCTTTGTTGCTCTCAAGCAGGCTAGATTATGATGTTGAGGATTGTGTCGTAATATTTATGATTGTACAGTCAAATTTATGGTTTATATTGAGTACTCGCTAAGTTATAACGTGACCCGTTGTACATGAGTTTGTTTTTTCTGTAAAAAGGTACGAGTTTGTGTATATACATGGGTTTGATGTGACCTGTTTATTTTTTTTATTTGGAAACAGGAATTATTTAAATGTCACCCTTGTAGAGCACTTGCAATATAAATAAACAAAAAAAAAAAACATTCCTAAAAATGATCGGCTTGAAGGAGAGATTTTTGGGGAACCTGAAAAATCTACAGTGTAGTTTGTCTTAATTTGTCGGCTTTCAAGCAAATAAGTTGGCGAGCTTTGCCGAGACGCCCATGTGTGACATTCCTCGAAAGAGAGGAACCTCAGACAATGCTGGACTTTTTTTTTTTTTTTATCAGACAGCTGAGGAATTCTAGAACCCCCAAATAATGTAGTTTGCTAATGAGTAGCAATAAAACATGAAGTTCGGAAAATGCAACCCAATGTTTTTTTTTTGGAAACTTCTGACGTTCCCTGAGATTTTTTTTTTTGTGGCTGAACTCCACTTTAATAATTTTTTTTTTGATAAAGCAGGCTGATTTTTTTTTTTATTTGTCAACTATTTTAATTTTTTTTTCTTATTCACAAATTTAAGTGCCACTTGAAGTCCTTTAGATGTCGTCTCCTTTGTGTTGACCGAGTTTGAGTTGCAGAAGCCAAGTATGTGAGAGGTTTGGGCAGAGAAGGAGGTGAGACGTTGACCTCTCCTTGACCTCATAAGATGAGGATTTGGGCTTCCAGTGAGGAATCTAAGTTAAAGGTGAGATTTCGTCTTCTTTTTAGTTGCTCTTTCATTTTGCTTGCTTTAAAATGTGCGTAAGTGAGGCACCGGTGACACCATGGAAACTCAAAGATCTCCCTCATGGTTTCTATGGTGTCACATCTGACATCATGTGGGCTGCTCAACACTTTGTAACAATTGTCAACAGATTTATGGTGCGTTTTGAAGCATGCGGTGTGCCTCAAGGTTCAATTCTAGGTCCTTGTTTCATTTTCATATGCTCCCTGGAGACACCATCATCTCAACAAACATGAGGGATGCCATGCAGAGGTCATCAGTCAGTCCAAACTCCCTCTCTTTGCTTCTCTAACTTTCTCAAAAGTGTAAATGTGCTTTAAATGCCTAATTGCTCACTTTGCGTGAACGTGCTTACAACTTTGGTGTGGATTCAGGAGGGTCATGGGTAGGAGACTGGAGGAGGAGCCCTTGCAGCCAGAGTGTATATGAGACCCTCACATCTGGCTGTATTGCACACTCTTCTTCACCACGTTCTCCTCTAGGGAAGAACAAAAAAAAATTCTGGCCTTTTCCCACTCTTCAGGTCCCAGCATGGGTGGACGCTTGGTGTTGCAGAGTGTGCTGATCCTTTGGCTGGTGCAGTGTGTGCATACTGGGGGTGAGTATACAAAATAACACTTAAAAAAATTGCAAACTCAATTTGAGGTGTGGCAGGCCCACTTAGAGAATATGGAAGTGTGGAAATAACCAGTGGCATTACTTTAATGAGAATTAACAGTTTGTGTCAAATGTGTGAGCAGTAAATTTCCATTCATTGTTTTTTAGACATCTAAAAAAAAAATAGTGTCAGCCACTAGGGGTCAAATAAAAAAATCCTCTCATTCCCAATTTGGTGTGATAACCCCACTATTGTCATTTTATTTTTATTTTTTTAAATCAACTCATGTGTCCCATGGTCTTCTGCCAGCATACTTGTTGCGGCCTTGTACCATTATTCCTGTAACTTGCTCCAAGTTGAGATAAATGTCTTTTTCAACCGCTTGGGTTTACCTGTCAAATTTCAAGCCATCCTGTGAACCGGAAATCTTAGCAACTCCTCTCAGCCGCATATTCTGGTTTTCCTCCGAATCAAAGGCGCTTCAGTGGCAGCAGCCGTCTAAATTTAACATCTCACCGCGAGTCGGAGATTACTACCTGTACACAGTCGCTGCATTGACTTCCACTATTACTTCCTAAAAGTCCTCGCTGACCACAAAGAATGATTTTAAAATGACATCATAATCTGTGCTTGCTTGAAGGTTACGCTGCAGGAGTGTCTGGTGTTCCTAATGGTCATGAAGCTCACTTTAATGGTGAGTCTGGGAGCACATTTACACATTTTTGCAGCTAATGAGGACCTTTTGCTCTAGGAAGAGGTGTCGGGACACCAATCGGCACACAAAATGGTGGATACCCTCATAAAGGTAACATGAAAATAAAAGCAATGTGATTTAAGATGAAGCTCATTTTAGTTTGGGGGTTTTGACTCAAAGGCTATGGAGGAGTTCCCGGGATGGGCCACGGAACCCGAACAAAAGGTTAGTTTCTTGATTTGTCCGTTTGAGGGCTGCTTTGAATAATCGACACTTTTTTTGAAGGCAACGGGAGAGGTCAAGGAGGTTGGCCGCAAGGTAATACATTCATTGTAAACAAAAATGACTTAGCGATAGGGCTGAAAATAGTCCAAGAGTATCATTTTTTTTTTTTTTGTGGTTTTAATGTGTTGCAGGGTATGGCAGCCATGCTGGTGCCACCAACCACCATCCACTGAAAGGCAACGGTACGCTTCCCCTCGGAAATTCTCGTTGTACGAACGCTCCGGTGATGTTTTGATGTTCACGTTGCAGGCTACAGAAGTCACGCCGGGGCATTTGCTGGCCAAGGAAATAAAGGTAATTTTTGATAAGAAAACATTTTTTACAGCTGCCTTTTTTAATTATATCTTATCGTAAAGGTTACGGAGGTCCTGCTGCCGGCCCCCAGAATGGAAACAAAGGTCAGATGAAAGGTGGGTTGTCAGATTTGAGCAACTAAAGAATCCTTTTAAAAAATCAAATGTTCTTTTAGGTTACGCTCCTACAACTGGTGCTCTTGGTGGAGTTCAGCCAAATGGTGAGTGAGCACTTGAGCGTCCAAGTATTATAACTTGAAATTCTATTTTATACCCGTTGCAGGTTATGCACACAGCGGGCTGGCCAGTAAAGGTTACGGTAAGATTCCCTAAATGTGCCGAGATGGCAAATTTTGGCCAATTATTAATTGACTTCACGGCGCTTCATCAGGATATGGAGCAAAAGCTGGTCTACCAAACAGAGCCAGAAACAACGGTAACGTCAAGAAAACCCCCATCGTAAACCTCGTCCGCTTATATTTTGCGTATTGTACTTAACAGGCCGAGGGGGTCCTGAAAGAAAACCCGTGAAAGGATACGGCCAGCCTTACCATGGAGCAGGTGATGAAACTCCTCCACTGTTCTCTTTGGGGGGGTCGACGTTATCTTGTAATTGATTTCCATTAAGGTGCGGGTGTGGGAGCGTCCCATGGTCAGGGAGTGCCTCAGCCTGCCAGGAACCAGGCCAACGGTATATCAATTTCTCTTTCCAGTTTTGTCATATCTGTCCTGATAATTTATATATCTCTCCTTTCAGCGTATGGTAGTTACGGTACACTACCGATAGGTGGTAAGTCCAAGTTGCTCCTCATGGATCTCCCCTACTGTAGAAAAATTGAAGACCTTCCATTTTTGTGTATTTAGGCTACAACGGTGGTTACGGCAGTGCCGGGATGAGCCTGGGACGGCGGTACGGAAGTGGAGGACTCAAAGGACCCAAACCAGGTTGGCACGTCTTGAGACGGTCATCAGAGAAAAGTTGATCATTGTGCTGGAGGCACAGCAAATTCATAATGTTTTTATTTTGAAGGTTATGGATACCCCAATGGTGGCACTCGCTATCCTGTAAAGCCAGGTAGATATATGACATATCCAAAATTTGTATATTAGGTATACGTTATTCATCAGTGTGAGTGTAATTGTATATTTTTTTATTTTAAGGATATGGAAATGGTGTCAAGCCAAATGGTGAGTCATTTTTTTTTTAATATTCAAAATGTGTACATTCAAAAATATAGTTCTAAAATCCATTGTTTTTCAGGATATGGATTAAACAGAGGAGGTAGGACCATCTCATTGTTTTGAGAACGTAAGTAAGTGAAGCACAATTAGCTCTAAGCACATTCTCCATGTGGATTTTTTTAAATCAAGGTTACGTACCGGGAGTTGTCCCAATTGGATACGGAGCCAAACCTACTGGTAGACATTTAACATTAACTCTGATCGAAAAAAAAATGGCGTCTTAATAATTGTTTGGTTGAAGGTTATGGAGCTGGAGCTGGTGGCACAAAAGGATATGGAGCCAAACCCCATGGTGACATTCTAGTAATATAAACGCTAAAAGCGCTTCTTGGTATTACAATAAATATAAACCACTTTATTCAGGATATGGAGCAGGAGGATTCGGACCTCAGGGCCATAAAGGCGTTGGACCGGCGTCACCTGGGCAAGGTTAGTTGCTCTCCCTGCATGGTGATATCTTGGATGACTTGATGGATTTATGTTTACAGGTCTTGGTGGTTCTGGCATAGCGAACCAACCAGCGAAAGTGCCAAATTCTGGTAAGATCCGTCAACTTTCTCCCATATTAGCCTAAATAGCATGCTAGGACAAACTTTTTTTTTTAAACAGGATTTGGCCAGATGCCATATGGTAAAGGTCCAAAGATCCCAGGTGCCCCAAAAGGTCAAGGTGGTCTTAAAGGTGATGTCCTGACACCTCAGCAACCAGGCCCAACTCTCCGGGAGGGCGCCTCACCCCAGCGACCAATCATGGAAGGTGACGCGCTGCCTCCGCCTGAGCCCACCAGTGGCCGGCTTGTACTGGTCACCCAAGACCAGTACCAGAAGCTACCCTCACCTGTGCCACAAGGGAAAAATTACATTCAGCCGCAGGTTACGCCGGGACATGCGCCTGTTTTCCCTCAAGGCAAAGAGCCCAAGTTTGGGCCTGAATCTTCTCCTGGCTCAGCGCACATGAGACCACTGGACAAAGGTTTGAAGCCTTACGAAGCTGGACCGGCAGGAGGTAGACCTGTAGGCAAGTACCAGGATGTCTCGTGTCTTACTTTAGCCAAAATCAAATCATGACTTGGGTTAAGGAGGTCAAACAGTCTCGCTGAGGGCTTAGCAGAACGTTGACAAGATGTATGGCCTCTAGGTTATGTGTTTGGCGGCGATCTGCCCACGCAAAAAAGTCCCGAGGCCCACGATGATGCATTTGGGGTGGGCGTCGACGGTGAGGGTTACGCTGCGGCGGGTTCTAAGAACGTCATCCAAAGGCCTCGAGTAGACCTGAAGGAGGAGCAAGTCCAACGTCTGGAGACCGAGGAAGCAACTGACAGGCGGATGGTCAAAGGTGTCAAACTTTTAGGGGTGCACTAACGGAATCCTGAATTCAACACTGCATGTTTGAATGTCCAAATATTATTTTGCTGGTTCTGAGGTTAAATGGGCAGTTGGAGTTAGTGAGAAACCCGTATAACATTTTGATTGACGATTGAGATGCCTGACATGATACTTGGAATGTGCTCGCTGCATGGTCTGCAATGTCAAATTATTAGGATTATTATTTGCATCCATAAATCATATGTTAGAAAAACAAATATGCACTAACTTTGAAATCTTTCCTGAATTTTAGAGAATGGAGGAGGACCTCCTATATCCAAGGGCCAAGGAGCTAAAGCTGGAAAACCTGGTAAAATTCTTATTTCTTTGGACAATGTAATTTTTTAAACATAATTTATTTGCTTCTTTTTTTTTTGTAGACTGTGGCCCAGGAGGTCCAAATGGACAGTGGGTGAAAATACCAAGACCAGGTGAAAAATACAATTCAAAATGTCCAGTTTTATCCTTGTCATGTGATTAGTAAGAATTTGTAGGTTAAATGTTTTGTCTTTTGAATAATCACAAAAGGTAGTAAATAGTAGTTTTTTGTTTTTTTTCCTGAAACTATAATGCAGGAGCAGCAGGCACCAACACCAAAGGTACTTTATGTAGATTTTGTTTTTTAATATATTCATATATAAAAGTAAAATTCCTCATCATAGTTTCTATTTACCAGGTTACGGCGCAGGAGCAGGTGTTCCAAACCGATTTGGCACCAAACCTGGTAAATCTCATTTATATCACTCTCGACTTTTAAAAACATTGAAATTGCAAATCCATGCGTTGAAAGGTTATGCTAATAATGGATATGGAGGTCTTGGATATCCCAGCGCAGGCAAAGTCCAACAACCAAGTGAGTACTCCAGTCAGTCCCTCACCCCTCCAAAAAAAAAAAAATCTATTTTTTTTTGTGCTTCCTCAGTTTACAGACCAGAAGCCAACCTTGGAGGAGCTGGCTATGTCAAGGGAAACGCTTACCCAGGTCGATATTTGGAATTTGATATTTGTAAATAAAATACATGCAATGTTGATAAACATGAAATATGAATTTATAGGAAATGCAGGTCCTGGTGAACATCCTCAAGCAGGTAAAGTTGATTACTTAAACGACGTCATCCAACTAGTGTGTTGACAATAGATAGTTTTTTCTGCTGAATTTTCAGGTGGTGGCGTGCAAGTGCTTTACAACAGCGCCCCTGCTGGAGTAGATGGTAAAACTACACATCTCAATTGTGAGGTTAAATTTGACTAGGCTGACTTTGTTTTTGTTTTTTTCCTGCAGGTTCGAATCAGCCTGAGCCACAGCCAGTTGGCCTCGGTCCGAATGGAAAACAAGGCCCGGTGTACGGTGGTACGTCAAATCTCTTTTTATGTTTAGTTCAGACAGGAAAAAAGAAAAACATTGTGCACCATTTTGTCCCACCCGTGTCAGGAATGGAGGGCTTGCCTTACGGGGGTCAGGCTGGGATGGGACCCGAGAAAGCCAACGCCAAGTATGGTAAGTTTTTACTCATTCCAAATCTCTTTTTAAAATGCGAATTGTAATTTCTTCTTTTGATCATCCAGGTATCGGTGGATTGCAGTTTGGTGGCAACCCTCAAACGGGAAATAATGGAGGTTATTATGGTATGCCTGAATTTCTTGAGCGAGATGATTCAGAAATGCTCAACCAAGCCTTTCTTCTCAGGATACGGCGGCATCGGCCATCTTCTAGGTCTCGGCAATAATGGACACATGGCTGGTAGATATGGTGAGTCAAGTTTGGACACATGGAAATGTCTTTGGTCCTGATGTTCCACTCCTTCTTGCAGGCTATGGAAGAATGCCCCACGATGTTCAACCTGTTGGCTTTGCTCCTCAGCTCCCGTCTCCTGGTGCCGGACAATATGGTGAATGTTTTGCAGGAAATAAAGCAATAAAGTTGACAATTATTATTTATATTTATTTTCCCGCAGGTCCCGCGGGTTTACCATATCAGTCAGGTCCTCTCGGATTTGGACCAAATGTGAACTATGGTGAGGTCCTTCAAATAGAACTTTTAGGGAGGGTTATTTTTGTTTGAACATGTTTTTATGTGATTGCTAAGGTGGTGGTGGTGACGGGTTCGTTGGACCACAAGGTCACGGTGGAGAAGGGAAGCCTGCTGGGAAACATGGTTTGTTTGCTCTCCCAGAAGAAAAAAAACTTGATTTGAATTTTTTTTTCTTTTCGCAGATAATTTAGCACACCACCAAGGCCAGCCTCTCCAATCGGCATCGGATGGCCGATCAGGTAGAGAAGTTGGAAAGCAAACTTGAAGTGTAACTGATAGTATTTCTATTGACAGGTTCACCTTATGACCTCCGGTCAGCTCCAGCTGAGAACACCAATGGTAAGTCCTCCTTGAAGGAAACAAGTGTTCTCTGTTAACTTTTTTTTTATTTTATTTTAGAAAATGTGGGTTACATAAGTGGAACCAAACTGCAGCCCGAAGGTAACATACATTTCCAAGTCTCCATATTTCATGTTAAATAAAAAAGCTTAATTTTCTCCGCGCAGTGATTTCGCTCCCCGCCGCACCCACTCCCTTGCCGCTGGACTCCGGGAGCTTCACGCCGGGGCGAGCGGACGACCTCTCCTCCGACCTGGCGAGAACCGGCGGCCTGGCGTTCAACCCTGACGCCGACACGCAGGCCGCCGGCCGAGGCCCGGAGCAGCCGGACGACCCGGAGCAGATGCCGCGGCAGCTTCACATCCAGCAGCAGCTCAAGTTGCATTTTCACCCTCAAGGCAAGATCTACAAATTTGAATTTGAAGGAAAAAAAAAAAAAGCTTCAACTTTTGTGCCATTTTGTTTTCAGGAGCAAAGAATTCTAAATACGACTTGAACGGCTTCTTTGGGAACAGTGGCTACTAAGGTAAGAAGTGATTTATCAATCTAAAAATCGAAAAGGATTAATCGGTCTTCTTCCACACAGGTGGACACTGCTGTCATCTCCTTTATTCCTTTGTGTCATTGTAAAATAATTGTCGTCTCTACCTTATTGTATATTAGAGCTTATTTACGTAACCTTTTAGATATCAACTTGCCATCTTATCTCTGTATTATATATATAAAAAAATATATATCTTTCTATCCTGCACTTACGTGGTCACTGGTCACATGCAAACAAATAATGGGACCTTGTTAGTGTTTTTGAATTGAATCACTTTTGCCTTTCTATAGAAAAACAAAATGCTAAGTTATTTTGCATGGCGCTTTTGGGTTTTATTTGACTACTTGTGGTAAGAATGTGGTGTTATTGTACAGTATTTGCGTGATTAAAATTCACATTTCAGCTTTTGTGTATGTGCTCCTGCAATTTGTAACAAGGCAAGTCAATATTGCGTTTTGAAATCAAATTAAAAAGTGGCATAACTGTAAAGGTATAACTAATACTTTTTTGTCCTTTGTTCAAATATAACATTGTAAACACTGATCCTGTTTTTTGTCATTTTGATTTATGTTCACGTAAAATATGAATATTATCTGCGTCAGTTCAGTTTTTGCTGATATTTGCCAGAGATTTTAATTTACAAAAAAAAAGCCAATGATCTATTTCCAATGAGGTCCGATGGACTTATTTGCGAGGCGGCCGCAATCGGGCGCCCCCCTTTTCAGTGAGGATTAGCGCAGCTTTATCCTTAAGAAGAATAAGAAGCGTGTGCTAATTGGCTCCGGCCACCGGCGAGCGTGCATCTCCAACCTCAATGCTTCCGAGTCTCGTCACCTGAGCTGAACGATGGCTTCCAAAGGGCCGCGGCCAGGCCTAGCGTAGGATGCCGGCCGTCCGGGCGAAGGGTCAGGATGGTTCACCCGGGGCCGCGGCTGTTGGACTTCACCAAAACTCCGTCGCACCTGCAGTTCAACAAATACGTCCTGACCGGCTACCGACCCATATCCAGTGCTCACGAGTGCGTCCGGAGTCTTTTTTACATGCACAATGAGCTGGGGAACATCTACAGTCATGGTGAGTAACTTTTTATGTTAGCTACAGGTTCTTGCAGGTGGCGTGGTGAAAAGTTGCAGATGTCTGCTGTACTCTCACTTGTTGCTAGTTTTCAAAGATGACTGGACAGCAGCGTGTAATGAGGATATGGGATTAGCCGTAATCTGTCCCGGGAATCCCTGGCCTGGAAATATCCCGCTGCTAACTGGGTCTTTATCAGATGAGTGTGGAAATGCGTTCAGGTGGCTCAAATTGAAGTATCGCCCTCACACTCTCTTTCTTCTCAGGCATCCCCTTCTTCCTGTTCCTGGTGCTGCTTCCCTTCAGCATCCCCTGGAAGGAGGTGGACAGCGTGTGGATCGGCGTGGTCCACTACCTGGCCTGCCTCAGCCCCACGGTGGGCTCGGTGCTCTACCACGTGTTCATGAACCACGTGGGAGGGGAGCACGTGTACGACACCCTTCTCTCGCTGGACATGTTCGGCGTGTGCTTGGTCAACACGCTAGGTGGGTCTCCTTGTTTGACCTCCATTGAAGAAAATAAGATACAAACCAAATACAAATAAACAGAATGAAAACCACCTCACGCTCGTGTTTGCCACCAGGCGCACTTCCCATCATCCACATCACGCTGCTTTGCTTCCCGACGGTGCAGCAAGCCGCCCTGCTGGCCTACATCTTCTTGTCGGCCTACGGCATCTACTGCGCCACCACGGCTCGCACCAACGTCCTACGCCTGCGGGCCTTCGTGTGGCAAGCCGTGTTCCGCTTCAGCCTCTTCCTGTTTCGCGTGTACGGCAGCGGGGCGGGCAGCCCAAACTCGCTGCGCCTTTTCCTCATCATGGACTCTCTGGCCGTGCTGGGGGGGCTGGTGAACGTGGTCCAGATCCCCGAGCGCTTCGTCCCGGGCCTTTTTGACAACTGGGGTAACAGTCACCAGATCATGCATGTCATGGTTATCTGCTCCATTATTTATCTCCACTGGGGCACGCTGGAAGATCTGACCTGGGTCAAGAACTACCAGTGTCCTGCAGAGTGACCCCATGAATGATTGCGCAACACTTTTCAGAGGAGTTTGACCCTTTTAATAATAATATTTGCACTGGATTACTCATCCATTAACAGGCAAGCTATTAATCAAATCTGCAGAAATCTGTAGTGCATGTTGTGATCTAGATTTTCAGGAGGTTAATCTTGGCCTAGGTCCAAAGTGACCCCTGAAGAAAATGTAAGCGTAAAAAGAAGCACTTTAGCCTAAAAGGTGAGCTTGCTGTTTAATCTCTATCACAACTGGTCAGTGGAATTCACATGGGGGGAAAAAAAAAAAAAACACCAAACATCCTGCTTACTTGATTTGTACAGTAGCCGTAAAAAAAAAGTTATTTTTAAACATGGCATAATAAAGTATATATTTTTGCATCTTATTTGTGTCCGTTTTCTTCAGGGAGGAGAGATGGAAAACTGACGAGTTGCGCTGTTTTGATTTTTCTTTTTTTATTAATCAGCTGTATTTTCATATTCAGTCGTCATCCGAGCTACTGTCCTCTTCGCCCTCCGAAACTTCGGCGATGGGAAAGCGCAAGATGGCCACCACTCCGCTCAGTTGGGTCAGTTCTAAACAGGTAAAATGTCTGAGGCTTTGCGACGCGTTGAAAAACGTCTTCAGCTTCAACTTACGTTCACCGGAGACGTGAAGGCTTGAGAAGATCCTGACATTGCCTCCGCTGTCTTTCACTTTGTCCACAAGGCGAACGTAGCGTGCCCTCGTAGGCACGTCCTGATGCCTGCGCAGCCAAAAATTTACATTGGTGAGTAAATTGACATGAGATGAACATTATTTCTATTTTGGTGTGGAGACAAGGTTGAGAAACGCTTCTTACCTGAAGAGCTTATCACTGATGAGTAAAGTGTCGACGGCGAGGGCTTCTGCGGCTCGTTCCACGTGAGCGACTCTATGAACAAGCGTGGGGAATTTATCACAAAAGTTAACAAGAGTTCAAAATCAATTGGATCATTAATGCTCACCCATAAAAAGCTCGGTCAGGCTCATGTTGGAGCATCTTGTAAAAGTCCTCCAGGGCTTTCACCTCTCCGGCAGCCTGGAATTTGAAATATTGCATTAAAGTCAACAAAAGCCACATAATAGAAAGAGAGGAATATCACCTTGGTATCTGACAGTCTGTTTGTCACTGTGGGGTCTGAAAGGATTTCTGCAAGACAAAAAGCAGGAGAGGTTATGCTATGCCTTGGCCACACGAGGGCGGTATAATACACACGTCATTGAAGCACATTGAGCCTGTCAGAGCTTCTCTTTAAGCTGCAGTAATATTTTCCGTTCTTCACAGAGGATTAAAAACTACTGTCATTTTTATTTACAACAATTAATACTATTTTATGTCAAACCTGCTTCTGATATATATAAAAAGCTATCCAATTGTACCTTTGAGGGAGTACTTGTGACCAGATGACGAGTGGACCATCATGAACTTGGGTCGGTTCTCCAGCAGAATCTTGTTGTCCTGTCGCACGGCCTCTTTAAAAAGGTACGTCATGAACTGGTCCTTCACGAAACCTGGACTAGCAACCAGGATGCATTTCACCACTGAGGAACAAGCAAGTAAGTTAACATGATGCAAACTTCTCCAAATTTTTGGATGAACCTAAAATGAACATTTGTTGAGTCTTACCATCAAAGTTAACGTGGCGAAGTATGGCCTGCATGACCGCTTCGTAGAACCTTTCCAAAGCCTGTGAGGAGATGCCAAGCAAGCTCACATACGTCCATGTGACTGCGTGCATGAAACAACTCGCAGTACGCACGCACCTTCTCGTGCTGGGTGCAGCTCCCCCTCCTCTTGCGAGGAATGGTGAGCTCCACTTTGGCCCGCAGAAGCGTCATGGCGGGGGTCACCAGCACCAGGTTGGCTAAGCCCTCCTGCATCACCACCGCGGCCACGTCCGCCTTCTGCGTGGCGTCGCAGGCCTCGTCTGCAACGCACGATGTATCAGTCCCATTTTTAAAGTTCCTGATTGTTTGCCGCTTACCGATTCTGG
This sequence comes from Syngnathus scovelli, assembly GCF_024217435.2. Lineage (NCBI taxonomy): Eukaryota > Metazoa > Chordata > Actinopteri > Syngnathiformes > Syngnathidae > Syngnathus > Syngnathus scovelli. Next base: position 8,598,794 of record NC_090867.1, read on the forward strand.
CCAACACAATGCTGTCCCAGCTCTTTTTAGCAAGCGTGAACTTCCTGTTGAGCTCCAGCTCAATAGTGTGGTACGCCCCCATCTGATGAGTAAACACATCATTAGCCAAAGCATTTATGGATAATAAATAACTAAATAAATGCTGACCTTGACATACTGGTTCTCCTCAAGATTGGTGCCCTTGACTCTCAGCTGGCATGCCTGAGTGTCAAAGTCAATGGTCTCCACGCATAACGTCAAAGTTGTCCTTACTCTTGAGCTGCCCACACTTCCTGTCGTGGATTCTGTCTGTACTTTTCTGCAAGGTCAGAAAAAAAAAAGTATTATATCAGACATATTGCATGCAACATAGGGCTACCTTATAGTGGACGCTCTCAAACTGTCCCCCTGTTGCAGCAGGTTGTAGGTGTGCCACATGTCCTCTGCTTCTTCTGGCATCAGAGTCACCTGACTGCAAAAGTGCATGGCAGATCACTCATGGTGATGTCACTTAATACGTCACTCACACTGGTGAGGTTTTCCCTCACGTCAACAAATACTTTATTAGCATCACTGCAGTATGATTTGGATTGTTTACAATTTAGTTTACATGCAAGCTGGCGAGTCTGATTTTGTGCATGCGCTTTCCTCTTCGTGAGTGTCTTATTTTTGTTAGCTAAAGTCAACAAACGTGCTGGCACATGGGCACCAGCTGTAAAAATACAGCATGCAGGATTAGCTGCGGCAGCTAGCCACCTTAGCTCACCAGACAGCTCACTTACCCGGCGTTATCTTTTTCAATATCTCTGTGGAGCAGCTTCATGATCGCTGATGTTCTACGCGGTTTTCAAAGGAAAATTCAAGAAGATTTATCAGCGTCCGGCTTCATGATGATCTTAATACTTGCTGTCAGTTTGAAAATGAATTAACTTCGGACAGGAAAAGAAACACAAAATGAACAGTGGTCGCGTCCATGACTGACGTCATCGCCTAACCGTGAATGAAAAAAAAACAACCGAATGGGCGGTGACTTGAGCGTAAAGATCCGCTGTTGAGCGCAAAGTCGTACGTCAATTTCGTTGACATATTGGAGGTGGTTCATTCGGGGGGAAATGACAGCTTACTAAAATAATAGCTAGCTGCATATAGTCTGAATGAAGATTCATCAATCTTTTTAATAGTGAGCTACGTTTTGGGTCCTGATTAATGTGAAAGGCTTATTGTTTTATTAGTTTATTGGGTTAGCTGCCACATCCAATATGGCTCCCGTAGCTGTCCCTTTATACGGCACAACAAACAAAAAAAGACCTAAAAATATGGTTGCTTGAATGTTACATTGTCCGTGTACGACACAATAATGTTAATTCGATCAATAAATTATTGATTTGTATAGCGTGAAATGCTGAGAGACATAGGAACAACCGAAATGCCATAGAACATTGAATTCCACTATTCCCGCCTCCTGGCCAAACGGACCAATAAGAGCCTGGCATCTTGTTCCGCCATTTCCGCCCAACCTTTCAACATAGCGCTCATTCAGTCATTTTTTTTGTCGATGGCATGGTGCTAATCTGCCACGGCAGAAACAACTAAATTCAACACAATTTGATTTGAATTTGGATATCAAATGGGAAATAGTTGACTCGGCGCAGTTTTCGTCGTGAATGTCTGCTATTTCGTACTGAGCGGCGCTGTTTGGGTAGCCCATTCTTCCCCAAGGTTAGCTAGCTGGCTAACGATAGCCGATTAAACGCTATCGCTAAATAAGTTGAGCCGGAAAAAAAAAACACAGTCTCTCAGGACCCCACTATCACTTACTACTACTACTCCCTTAAAGGTTTTTTTTTTAAATTTTTTTTTTATTTGAGTAAAAAGATATGGCGGAGGCCGACAAATTGAACATTGATTCCATCATTCAGCGTCTGCTGGAAGGTAAGACTTCGATGATTTCCACTGAGGTAGCCATTTTAGCTAAGTTTACTAACCTAAACAACGACGGAGTCTTTGTGTAAATTGTTACTGTTTTAACAGTTTTTTTACTGTCATTAATCATATTGACGAATTATCGCACAGTTTACCGCTTTTCACTTAACCCAAACCCTTTTCCCGTTTGTCGAGTAGCTTTAAGAAAAAAAAAAAGAAAAGACGGTCATGGAATGCTCTATTCTCATCATAAATTTGTCCTTGAAATTCATATATAAATACTTAAAATAATATTCGTTTAAATACCTTCCGCGTGCTAGTAAACTACGACGCAAACAACTCGCGTAATCACTTGAGTATAACTAATTATTAGCGTTTTTCTGGGGCCCTGCCCCACTTAACATTCCACTAAATGTATTGTATCAAAATTATATTTAAAATATCTACGTGATATTTTTTTAGCATACCTACACATGTGCTTTTCCGATACTCAGAAACTCTGGTTGAAAATGACAATTGCATTAATAAAAGGGACTACTTGACCAAGTTTTAACAGTTTATTCATTTAAAATGATTTTGCCATGTTCAAAGTGTCAATTTAATCTGTTCCAGCAGCCCCCCCCCTCTCAAATAAAAACTAACAAATTATAAAATGCACAAACGTTCCACTGTGACAATTATGATTCTGAATTATTGTGCTATAAAAACGTGTGAGAGGCTTTTTACACACCGCACTAGTTTTCAAATGAGTTTGACGTTGAGCCAAAAGTCATTTTTTACAACCCAGTCCCACCCATAAAACGTTTGAGTCCATGCCCACCAATTCAGAATCACTGCTTTGCAACACAAATTGTATTAGCCATTAATTGTTTGTACTTTGTAACTTGTGTTTGTCTTTTAACATGTTTAGTCGGAGGTCTTTTGTTGATTTGTCACGCCCACTCTCTCTGTTTGCCTGGGTTGCAGTGAAAGGCTCCAGACCTGGGAAAAACGTCCAGCTGACAGAAAATGAAATCCGGGGCCTTTGCCTCAAATCCAGGGAGATCTTCCTCAGCCAGCCAATCCTGCTCGAACTCGAGGCGCCTCTCAAGATTTGTGGTCAGACTTGTCTTTGGGACTGCCAAATTACTTATTAGTGCTCAGTCTTGATGAAATTGTTACTAGGGTATTAAATCCCAAGTATGTGCTACGATATATCGCAGGGGTAATTTTCTAGAAAAACCTTAAAGCACATTTTTCAAAATACTTTTACCCCTCCCGCAAGCAACAAACACATCAACTGAAAAAATAATTAAACAAGGAACTGTATATTTAATCCATACTCGATCTTTTTATCAATAGGGGATGTACACGGGCAGTACTATGACCTGCTGAGGCTCTTCGAATACGGCGGCTTCCCCCCGGAGAGCAACTACCTGTTCCTGGGAGACTACGTGGACCGAGGCAAGCAGTCGCTGGAGACCATCTGCCTGTTGTTGGCGTACAAGATCAAATACCCAGAAAACTTCTTTCTGCTGAGGGGAAACCACGAGTGCGCCTCCATTAACAGGATATATGGCTTCTATGATGAGTGTGAGTCCGCCCCACCCTTTTTTCTTTTATTTCATATATAGAGCTATATATTTTTTTTTTCATTTGATCAGATTAATTTGTGAGTGTAGTTTATATTCGATCGTAACGGGCAAGAACACCCAGAAACACTTAAACTGTGCTCGGCCTTGGGGGTTCCAATGTTCTTAATTTAGAGCAAATGTTGCAAAAGCGAGTTGCCTTGATCGTGCATGAACAAAGAAGACGTTTTCTTCTGAAAAGCCTCAAAGTTTGTTCTCAGCTGTTAGTGTGTGGTTAGCAACATTGGTACACTGCCAACCTGAAGCTACACGTGATCGAGTGATGTGAGCACATCTGATGTTTACGGTCCAGACTACATAAAATGATTCATTAAAAGTGTGATGCAACAGACTGAACCTTGAGATATTTTATTGGCGGCCAGATAAGAGTGTTTATTTAATTTATTATGATTACTTTTTTAGGTAAGAGGCGGTACAACATAAAGCTGTGGAAGACCTTCACTGACTGTTTCAACTGTTTGCCTGTTGCCGCCATTGTTGATGAGAAGATCTTCTGTTGCCACGGAGGTACCGTCACAATAACAACAAACACGCTCACTCGCTCGTCGCTGCCGGCTGTTGACTGTCAACAGCGTCATCTCCCGACCTTCAAGGCTTGGCCGGTGGCGTTGTCGTTTCATTTGACTCGCAACTGTCTAGTCTCACTTGAAGCAGTTATGTCTTTGGAAATACATCGATGATGTCAAAATGTTCGGGTCCAGGCACTCTGTTGAGATGATCGTCATCCAAATGCCGGATAGCAATTTTTCATGTTGTGACTGCGCAAGATTGAAATATGAAAAAAATGTCTGCTGCAGCTCTTATCAGTCTCAACCATAAACACACACATTGCTGAATATGTAAACAGACGACGGTGATAATCGCGAGGGTAAACACTCCCCAGCGTCCGATCATGCGCTGTTCTGCCGGACAGTCAACAAAGTGTGCACAACGTGCTCGCCAGACGTCCTCATGTGCATGTTGAGAAAATAAGGTGAACCCACAGCTCAGGTGACTCTCTTCCCGCTTTTCCGGCAGGGCTGTCTCCCGATCTGCAGTCCATGGAGCAGGTGCGAAGGGTCATGCGCCCCACCGACGTGCCCGACCAGGGCCTCCTGTGCGACCTGCTGTGGGCTGACCCCGACAAGGACGTGCTGGGCTGGGGCGAAAACGACCGCGGCGTCTCTTTCACCTTTGGCGCCGACGTGGTCACAAAGTTCCTCCACAAGCACGACATGGACCTCATCTGCCGTGCCCATCAGGTCGGCCTGGCAATAGAATTGTAGCTGTGCTTGCATTCATGTAGGCAAGTTTGAAAGAATTGGTCCTTAAACAAAGGTTGACACACCCCTGGTTTAGACTCATTGCAATCCTTCTGCCAGTAGGTGGCAGCACACCTTGCCTTTGACTGTCATCAGATGGTTTTAATGTTCCTCAATACTGAACCTGTCGTCTGCGTTTCAGGTCGTGGAGGACGGCTACGAGTTTTTTGCCAAGAGGCAGCTGGTCACGCTTTTTTCCGCCCCCAACTACTGTGGCGAGTTTGACAACGCCGGCGCCATGATGAGCGTAGACGAGACCCTCATGTGCTCGTTCCAGGTAAGCAAGTCGAAAGATTCCCCTTAAGAATTCTGGACGCGAAACCTCGGTTGGCCAGCAACTCGGTCAGGAAGGATATTTTCAAATCAAGTGTGAAGTGTCAGTTGAGAAGATGATGAGGGAAGACGGAGCGCCAGCAAATTAACATTTTCACAGGTAAGAATGCTGGATCACTGGAATATGTAAATCGGTGTTAACGGTATTATCATACTCAATAAACGTTTGGAATCAAATATTAAGACAGCCATTTATTTGTGCTCGGCGGATGACCAACCCCCTTGCTTTTTTGCTTTCCTTGCCAGATTCTCAAGCCTGCGGACAAGAAGCTGTTTTACGGCGGGGGCGGCGGCATGGGTTCCGGGCGTCCCGTCACCCCACCGAGGAAAGCTAAGAAATGACAGCAATAGTTGAGTCCTTGACCTTTGCCCCCATCCCTCTCTACCTCTCTTCTCCTTTCTTTCACCAAACAGCCAGAAATCAAATCGTAACCCAGGGCTTTTTTTCCTCCCCCTCCCTTTTTTATCTGTACTTCTTAAAAACATTTAATGTTACAAATTGTCCGAGCGAGTGCGCAATCGAGCGAATGTACGCCTCCGTGTGCCGCTGAGCTTTCAAACGGCAGGCGAGTTGTATGCGTCGAGTGAGAGTATTCGAAATTTCTACTGTTCCCCCCTCTCGCTGTCCTGCCACTCTTCCTGTGGAAAGGTTGAAACCGCCGAGCGCAACGGTGCAGCGATTTGACTGAAAATTTGGCAGCGGACCCCTGCCAGTAGGTGGCGCGTGTGTCCTCGAGGGGGGGTATTTTGTTTTCCCTATCCCCCCGTACTGTAAAATCTCCACATGTGTGTGCGTGTGAGCTCATACGCTGTCCACGCGCACACACATGCACAACTCTTCAGATTCATATGAGCCAGAGCTGTAAAAACAAAAACATACAGTTTAGGTTTGTACAGATTTGATTACTTGAAAGAGATTTTTGTGAGTTCGTTTTGTAGTCGTTCATCAAGTTGACCAATAAAGCGAGAATCGAAGACAGAATCACATTTGTTCACGTTTCTTTCGGAACAATTATTTCGGAACACATCCTGACGAAAGACGATATAAAATGAAGACAATTAGTAACTCCCGGGAACAAATTGTATTACTGTATTTCTATTTATGTAGGTGGAGGGTGTGTCTCGAGAGTGCCACACATTCTATATTTATCCCCCCAAAAAAGGATCCCGTTTCCTTCTTAGGTATTTGTTCGTCTCTTTGCATTCATTCATCTTGCTGTCATCGACACCTTTTTCCAAGACGCTCCGTCCATCACTTAGCCTTCAAAATGGACCAATGAGGTTCGAGGTGACAGCAGCTAAAGAAGGCCAGGGTGATGACTAGCTTAACGCCTGCAATGCCAATTAATTTGGAAAACAATGTTGCGGAATAGAAAAATGTAATGATGGTAATAATCATAAATTGAAATGCAATAAGTATCTCATTCTATAAAGTCCATGTGACCATTGCAGAAAATAAAACACAAAATAATAATATTGCATTTTATATATGAATGTGTTGACCTAGACTGAGCAGTGGTCAATCGGTGATCTAAGTTGAAGAACAATCTATTTTCTATCCCGCTGACAGCTCATTGGATTTCATTAGACGGTCCGTGTGTACCTAATGAAGTGTCCAGTGACTGTTAACCACCCTGGCCTCCGCAACAGGTCGTAATACTGTACACGCGTCCTGGTATGCGCTCCATCGAGCGGCCTTCCTCGTTTTACGAGCGGTATCGCGAAACTGGAGAGGGATTTTGTTTACGCTCATGCAATCCCACAGGCTGTCTGCAACTAGATATTTCTATTCTAAATATAATGCGACACACGCGTAGAATGAAATGTAATGGTTAAATTGAAAATGTATGCCATCAAATCAAACAAACAAGTAAGTATATCAGTACTTGAGTATTTTTATACTGATTATTTGAAGACAGCGATTTACTTGGTGAAGTATTTCTGTTATTTTAGCATTCAACAAAGCTGTGGTAAATAACTCAAATGGCAACCTACATGAAAACAGTACTTTAATATCTGTTAGCATCATGCTAACACAAAAGGAAAACTCAATAGATACTTTAATGAAAAGCATCAAGTCACCTGTGCCCATCGTGAGGATGAAAGGTCTAGGAAAAAAATTAAAACACTAATTCCTTTTCATTTTTGCCTTGTTTTGATGTTTCAAATTGCTTTTGATCGGTGCGGCTTTCCTGCCATCTCCCCAGCGTCTTCTATATTGCAGCCTTAAGTGTGAGGAATGGTGCGAACAACCTGGGGGGACCCCAGGGGCCCAATCTGGTTGCCTCAATATTGCAAACATTACATTCTGAACTCCGATTAGGAATGGGAATCAAAAACAGCTTGATATTGCAAACTGTTTTCCATTCATTTGGTTCCTAGGAGTACTTTATTACTTTTAGTGCACCTGTAATGATATTATTGCATTTTAGATTCATCTTGCAGTGTCACCTGAAATCATATTAGTATTCTCCTAAATTATGTTCGACCTGTATTAATAATTAAAAAGTGTGTAAAGCTGCCGTGGTGCCATGCCCAGCAGCACAGTGTCACCTGCTCTATTTTTATCTGCAGAGGAATCCTGGATTCACAGACTCAGCTGCCACTTCTATTATTACTATTAGCTAATGCTGTAAAACGTACCCGGCTAACACGGACGCTGTCGCTCCTTTATCCGTTGCCTTATTGCCCGCTACTAATTATATCCTTGCTGCCAATAGCTCTCGTGTCTTTCAATTCAGTGTTTCCCCGAGCCAACTTCGCCGGTCCATTTCGTTAGTCAGTGAATCCTTCCTGTTCGTGCTTGACAAGCAGTCAAACACGAATGCGAAATGTCAACACTTACAAGCAGAAGCTAACGTATGCGCTAACCGCAGCTCCTTATGGAACTCCATCCTTGTCGTATTCCCCTAAATTGAGATGTGTGATCTCCTGTTCTAGTCCAACTCAAAAGTGTAATGGATTTAGGGTGAGGTTATGTAGGCCAGAGATCTCAAGTTCCTCCACAGCGTGCCTTCATGGACCTTGCTGGACGTAGTGGGAACATTTGGTTCCCACTAGGTAATTTAGTTACCAGCACGCCAGAAAGTGGAAGCACGTTACAGGATGAATTCTCTACCTCTTAGTATGTCCTCTCAGGATCTGATAGTGTCTCTTTGTCCCTTCTGATTTGCTTGTGCAACTCAGCAGAGATGCTCTTGGGTTGCGTAACCGTCCCCCCTCCCCACTAACCACCCGCACTACTTAATACTTAGACGGATAGTGTTCACAAATGATGGAAAGGCTGGGAGGGTTCGGCGTTTGGGGTTAAGATGGCACACGGTAATCCCTCAGACCTGGCAAGATGTCCCGGCATGCTGCGGCCCCACGGCTGTCCCAGCTTGCACCGTGTAGCGGCTCGAAGATGGGAGGGGGTCGGGGAAGGGGGGTGTAGGGAAACACTATCCTTCTGGGATATTGAGTTAAATGTCACTGCGCCGCCCTGAGGGAGACACTGACAGGCCGATCCCAATCGCAGCCCCCCCAAAATCTCAGAGGTCAGAACGCTTGTACAACAGCTGAAGACCAACCGGCAAAGTTCTGGGCCGAACACGTGTGGACAAAAGGCCTCAAATTGGAAATATTAGAATCTGGCCCATTCATTTATGATTAAAGGATCTATCTATTCTATCTGTGCATAGTTCTATTAAAGTTAGGATTGTAAAGGTAGAAAAAATTGATTTTGTGATCAACTAAAAACGTATATACTCCCATAAAGTCCAGTCGTCATCTTTCTATAAAGCGGGCGTTTATTGATGCGGCAACAAATGACAGGCAGCGTTTTTTTAAACAGTTATAGCGTGTATAACGTCAATAGCGCACATAGCTTGAATAACATGTCAAAATAAGCCCGGTGTAGAATTCAAGGCTGCGCGAAGAGGCTTTATCAGTCCTGAAAGGCGACATCACCCCTTCACGCAATCATTTACCACTCACTGAGGTATAAAATGTTATCGTAAAAATAAATAAATAAATAAATAAAATTCTTCAACTACAACTCGTGCATTTGAACTTCACCAATCAGTGTCTTATATTATTTGTGAATATATTGTCCTTCCTTGTATGTCCTATTTGATTTCAAAACTTGTCTTCCAATTCTTGATTATTTTTTTTTCCCACATAATTGCAGCTTGATGGATTGGAGGATCTAATGATGGTGGGAGCTGGAGCAGTGTGACTGACGTGTTATCTTATTGACTTCTAGTGCCAGCTTGAAGACGCCCCCTCCCTCCCTAAGCCTCCCCCCCCCCCCCCCCCCCCCCACGCTCGCCTGTTTATGGCACTTTAGTGCTGTTTAAACAAATAGTAAATCAACTTTTCATCTGCTTTTCCCTCCACTAGTGTGATCGGGTCACTTAACTGCTTTACACCTGCCCAGCAGTCTCCATCCATCCATCTACCCAGCTAGTTACCTATTTATCTAAAATAAAAACTGTCATTTTATTATTAGCCCAGTAACGGCCCATTTTCTATCCAAATCACAATCATTGAGTTTTGCAGGTGTGCCTAATGTTGTGACCGATTCACTGCAGCGACTCTGCCCTCAAGAGGCCATTGTGAGTCGTAGTCTGAGAGCAGCTGAGACTCTTTGCTGCTCGCAACAGGAAAAAAAAAGTGGAATATAATTTGATCCCCTTCATCTATCCATCAGTGCGTCTTCTTGGCGGTGCGATTATGTCGTTGCCAGCTTTGCCCTCGACATTCCTGCTCCCATTCCGCCTCTGCCTGTTCACTTCTCTTATGTTCATATGTAGCGACAGGATTTGAACGAATGACTCACTTTCTAATACTCTTCCACTAGGTGGCAGAAGGTGCAGTTCACCTGTGCGTCCACCTCTTGCTGTTCATACTATTGAGCCCAACTTAATAGGCCCAAGAAATGTATTGGCCTATTTCAAAATGCTAATAGTTGCTCCAAGGCCACCAGCCCGAAGCATTTTTCGAGTTTGGACAACCTTTCCCCAAAGTTCCTTAGCAAAGACCAAGGTTGAACAGGACTAAAAAGTTCACCTGCAAAGGTTAAAGTGCATTTTAGGTTGATCCTGAAATACGAAATGACAAATATCCACCTTAAGAAACATCTCCAGGTTTTGTTCTTAACACGTCTCCAACCTCCCGCAAGTTCCTCAGCACAAACCAGTTGAGCTGTCATTCAATGAACGCCCCCCCCCTACCCCGCCCGACTGCATGATCCCCTCCGTCGCTCTCTCACCTTCTCTCTTCGTCTTATTCCACTGACCATGCATGTTCCAAAAACAGATCCCATTTTCATCTGCGGTGACACCCCCCCTCCGACCCACCGCTGCCGCTTCACCTCCTTTCCCAAAATCCAAGCCTCCTTGTTCCTGTCTCACCTCCTCATCGCTCCACCTCACGCCACACCCCCACCCGTCGCCAGCCCTCCCAGTCGCCATGTGCGCCCCCTATGTTGGTATGCGAAGGCGTGCGCCGGCAGGGGGTGTCCACCAATCCGGGGACCCCTTAGGTGGTATAAAACCCTGAGCAAGTATGCATTTATTCGCTCTTTCTGTCAGACCAGCACTCTTAAATCGGAGGGTGCCACTTAAGAGCGAGGGTGGTGGCTCAAGGGTGTACACACTTGTAGACGAGTAGAACCAACAAGAGAGCGCGGACCGGAACCGTTGTACGGCCCGTCCCTTTATCTATCCCAACAGGATGGAGAACGCACACACCAAGACCCCGGCAGAATGCCTGGCTTACTTTGGCGTGAACGAGACCTCGGGTCTGACCCCCGACCAGTTCAAGAAGAATCTGGACAAGTACGGCCACAACGGTAAGATTGCATAGACTTTGCAAGAGTTTTTTTTTTTTGGGGGGGGGGGTTCTCGGCTTGCACGGCGAAGGCTTTTTTAGCGAGGCCTTGCGACAGCTGCTTGACACGCAGCGAGACATTGAGAAGCAGAGATCTTTGAGGGCTTTGAGAGGCTATTTAAAGATAGCCAAAGAAGATGGCTGGAGAGCGAGAGAGACAGGTGACAGGCTCAAGAAGCTTCCTGGCTGATATATGGGCCGGGGAGCTCGGATAATTTTAGGCAGGTTTCAAAGGGGGCTTAAATGATATGAAACACGATTGACCATTAATGACTTAATTACTGTGCACTGCTTGCATTATTCCTTGGCGGAAACAAACCTTTGTACGCATGAAGCTGATTCACTGACATTTGTTCTCTCCTCTTCTCCTGCAGAGCTGCCCGCTGAGGAGGGTAAGTGTTTAAAGCCCACCGTCAAAACACCACACTCATCTTCACTTGAAGATTGTCAGTGATTAAGGGCTGCCAAGGTTGAATCGAAGCGACTGGACCTGAAGCCTGATTTGAAGTGTGGAGTCTTCCCAATGATCCGGTTTTAAATTTGAAGTGTGAAATCTCTGGGTATTCAAATCTAGAACCTCTTCAAATCTAGATCTGAAGAAGTCTTCTGTTGTCTTCAGTTTTTGATTTGAGGTGTACCTCAGTTTTAAAACCGAAAAGTGAAGAAGTCTCTTGGGTCAATAGGCTTCCTTAGTTCTAGAACCAAAGACTCTCCACACTTAAGATTTTGAAGTGAAGAAGGTTTTGGGGATTTTGGATTACAGGTGAAACAAATTTACAAGAGTCCAGTTGCCTTGATTCATGCTTTGCAGATTTGTCTTTATCTCCATCTGGCAGTTCTGTTTTGCTCGTCACGTGGAAATTCAGGGTGCCTCTGTCCTTTCTTTGCACATCACAGGCAAGAGCATCTGGGAGCTGATCGTCGAGCAGTTTGAGGACTTGCTGGTCAGAATCCTGCTCCTGGCCGCCTGCATCTCTTTTGTAAGTAAACACCGGGCGCTCTGCCCAACCATGTCTGTCATTTTGAATGCAGACTAAATTTCCTGTGGTGTGAGGGACAGCGAGTCCTGTCAGGACTCCTTGGACCGCCCATCCCAAGTCCCCCCAAATCCTGCCCTCTTCGGTTCGGTTCCAAGAACCCTCGGTGTATTTCGGAAGACGACAACTTGAGACAAATTGCGTGTTGTAGGAGGAGGTGTATTAATTCCGGTGCCAGCTTTCACCGCCAGCTGTCATGATGGCCTTAGAAGGCGAATATTGAGGGGCGAGAGGGAGGGTTGGGGGGTCATGAAAGTGAAGGGGGGGGCGCGAGTGAGAGGACGAGGGTAGTTGGTGGGGGGGTGGTGTGTGTGCGGAGGGGGGGGGGTTATTTTAAGGGCAGGCCGAAGCTGAGGAGAGAAACTGAATCCTTCGGGAAAGGTCAGGACTCAAGGAAGGAACGATGGGCTCACAGTTGCAAGGACGTCCAGATCCAATTAATAACGATGATGTCACCTAATTACCTCTCGACCTGCCGTGTCATGATCATTTCTTAAGTGCGGTCATTTCCTCTCTGTAAATTTGAATTCCTAACCATAAACCATCAATTTGATTTTTCTTACCATCAAACACTGAAATGTTTTACCAAACAGTTTCTAAGTCACTGATTTTTATTATATACTTTATTCAACATCATAAAGTCGCCCAAGTTTTCTGAAATCTCAAGTGCATTATAAATGAAACATATTATTTTTACACAACATTTTGAATGTACAGCTAGCTCTACTTTGAATAAAATAGCTTTTTATCGCCCTTAATAAAGACCCACTTTTGACCCCTGACCCTCAGTTTGAAAACTGTTGCTCAACTATGATTGACTCTCTTTTCGTCCTTCAAGGTTCTGGCTTGGTTCGAGGAAGGCGAGGAGACTGTCACCGCCTTCGTGGAGCCCTTTGTCATCCTCCTCATCCTCATCGCGAACGCCGTGGTTGGAGTGTGGCAGGTCAGTGCGGCGGAGTTGGGGGTGCTTGGCACATCGGGCAATAACACGCCTATCGAGTTACGGTGATGTCAGAAGGCGCACGGGGTCCAGTTACCTCTGCTTCATACCCGATCGCTTTTACAGCGGTGAGGCTCAAAATAGCTTTTGGCTGATTTAGGCGCTGGTGTTGCACCATTTAGTACAACGTAGATAAACAATGTCACATGTCACTTCATATGCCGCAAACAAAATAAGACCCCGGCAGTTTTAATCTTGAAAAATGTCTACTTGATTACAGATGCACTCAAGTAGCACCGTACGATGTTAATAAATATTGTAACTTCTTGAACCTACTGCATACTTCATGAGGTACACCCGCATGCTTTAATTAATTATTAGTATGATGAAACGTATGACCTAGCTTAAAATATTGTTAAATTAGTAGTCTACAAAATGGTTGTTGTCCTAGGCTCTTCAAATTTGTAATTTAAAAAATACGGGCTGCGTAGCAAATGCGTTAAGCCCGCCGTGCGTGTGACAGATGTTGTCCCAGCAGGTATTGGCCGATTCCGATTGTCGAGCTATTCAAACACCTCCGCAGGCACGCCGTTAAGTGTTTGGCAGCGCCGTCAGGCATTTGTCAGTGGAGGAACGTTACCACGCCCATGCCAAGGCTTTTTTCTGAATGAGAGCATTTATCATTCTTCATTGTCAGCCGCGGAACAATATAAGCACGAGCAGCTTTGTTTATATCCCACTGCCTTGTGTGCGCACCACAGGAGCGTAATGCCGAGGATGCCATCGAGGCTCTCAAGGAGTACGAGCCCGAGATGGGCAAAGTCTACCGTTCTGACAGAAAGAGCGTACAGAGGATCAAGGCCAGAGAAATCGTCCCTGGAGACATTGTGGAGGTGTCTGGTAAGACATTCTTTTGGGGAATTTTTCTTTCCGGGAATATTAGAACCCATTCCCAGTCCAATCAAAGCATTTTGCATTGAGTTAATTATGAATTTCATATCAAACTGTGCAAGTGCGCCGAATCAAAAGACGCATGATTGACTGCACGGTGAAAGCAGACGGCCAAGCGTCATGTCTTTTTAAGGCAATGCCAAGCAAGGGACGGACGGCGGAGCTGCCGCTGGCCTGTGAAAACATGCTGAGTGGAGCAAAACAAAATCACAAAGTATAAATATCCTGGCTAGCGCCTGCCGCACCTCTTCTCCCCTCCCTTGTCCATGTACACCTGTTACCCCTCTGGCTGACAAGACCCTCCGCCCCCCCCCAACTGCGCTTCATTCTCTCCAGGCATCGGTTTACCCTCCGCACCCTTATGAAATCCATGGATCAAGTATAGAAGTGCTGCAAGGGTCTTCCTCACAGTCACTTGAATATTATGGGGTGTGAAAATAATTAATGTTCCAGCCGAAGGTCATCATATTTATGCAGTCAGTGTGCCGAGGCACGTTAGGTACACTTGCACAATCCAATAAGAAACATATTGGCCAGGGTAAAACCATATGCTTAAATTTATTTCATTTCATCAGAAAATCACACATGAATCAAAAAACAAGCAAATATGATCTTAGCGGCGGTTGGTTGAAGTAGATGGTAACCATTGATTGTTTGTGATTACCAGTTGGTGACAAAGTCCCCGCTGACATCAGGCTTGTTTCCATCAAGTCCACCACCCTGCGTGTTGACCAGTCCATCCTCACTGGTAAGCTGAACTGGAATTTGAAATCCGCATCCAACTGCAATTTGACAAGTGTTTCTTTAAGCAAAAATGAATTTGTAAATTTCATGACAGTTCTTTGTTTCCCCCGTCAGGTGAGTCCGTCAGTGTGATCAAGCACACCGAGTCTGTTCCTGACCCCAGAGCCGTCAACCAGGACAAGAAGAACATGCTTTTCTCTGTAAGCTTCCCCGTACCGCCATCATTTTTTCCGCCCCTTGCATAATCTTCAGCTTCACCTCTTCCACTGTAGGGCACCAACATCGCAGCCGGCAAGGCCGTCGGTGTGGCCATTGCCACCGGAGTCTCCACCGAGATCGGCAAGATCCGTGACCAGATGGCCGCCACCGAGCAGGAGAAGACCCCTCTGCAGGCTAAGCTGGATGAGTTCGGCGAGCAGCTGTCCAAGGTCATCTCCCTGATCTGCGTCGCTGTCTGGGCCATCAATATCGGCCACTTCAACGACCCCGTCCACGGAGGCTCGTGGATCCGCGGTGCCGTCTATTACTTCAAGATCGCCGTCGCCTTGGCTGTGGCCGCCATCCCAGAGGGTGAGACGAACAAGGCTGTCGTCCGGTTTGCGAGTTTCACTTACTGGTCGACCAAAAAAAAAAACCAACAACTTCTTTGTGTCTCAGGTCTTCCCGCTGTCATCACCACCTGCCTGGCTCTCGGAACCCGCCGTATGGCCAAGAAGAACGCCATCGTCAGAAGCCTGCCCTCTGTGGAGACCCTCGGCTGCACCTCTGTCATCTGCTCCGACAAGACCGGCACCCTCACCACCAACCAGATGTGTGTCACCAAGGTGAGTTCCCTAGAAAAATCATCGAGGCTCCAGCAAGTTGTTGAGCGCACTACGTGACGCCTGACGACTTCCCGCGTCGTAGATGTTTGTCGTCA
The DNA here is from genome assembly GCF_024217435.2 of Syngnathus scovelli. Classification (NCBI taxonomy): domain Eukaryota; kingdom Metazoa; phylum Chordata; class Actinopteri; order Syngnathiformes; family Syngnathidae; genus Syngnathus; species Syngnathus scovelli. The sequence continues at coordinate 8,614,423 of NC_090867.1, forward strand.
AGAACGTCGAGGGCAGCCACGTTGACCTCGATGCCTTCGATATCTCTGGATCCAAGTACACCCCTGAGGGCGAGGTGTAAGTTTTCAATTCGTATCTTACGTTGTACAATAGTTACTGGCAGGCACTTTAAAAACATTTCTGATTCTCTGTGCAGTTCCCAGGGTGGTGCAAGGACCAACTGCAGCGCCTACGACGGTCTTGTGGAGCTCGCCACCATCTGCGCCCTTTGCAACGACTCCTCTCTGGACTACAATGAGGTAACGCCTGCGTTTTCATAACACTGACCTCCAAAGATTTTGCTCTGTGACATGGACACATCGATGCCTTTTGTCTTCTCAGTCCAAAAAGATCTATGAGAAGGTTGGTGAGGCCACTGAGACCGCTCTCTGTTGCCTGGTTGAGAAGATGAACGTGTTCAACTCCAACGTGAAGAACCTGTCCAAAATTGAGAGGGCCAACGCTTGCTGCTCTGTAAGATTCCCCCTCCCTTCTCCTCGAATTGCATTAAATTTCACACAATTCTAATGTTTCTTGGTCTACAGGTCATCAAGCAGCTCATGAAGAAGAACTTTACTCTGGAGTTCTCCCGTGACAGGAAGTCCATGTCCGTGTACTGCACTCCCACCAAGGGTGACGGCGGTGCCAAGATGTTTGTGAAGGTTGGCGCCTTTCTCTTGAGCCAAATGTTTCGACTTTCCTAGCACCGGTGTCAAAAAGACTTTCCTCCACAGGGCGCCCCTGAAGGTGTGATCGAGAGGTGCATGTATGTGCGCGTTGGCACCACCCGCGTCCCCCTGACCAACGCCATCAGGGAGAAGATCATGACCGTGATCAGGGACTGGGGTACCGGCCGTGACACCCTTCGTTGCCTGGCCCTGGCCACCTGCGACAACCCTCTGAAGCCCGAGGAGATGAACTTGGAGGATTCCACCAAGTTTGCCGATTACGAGGTCAGAGCTCGATGACCTTGCTTGGCGAATTAACAGTATCCGAGAGTTAACGAAATCTGAACACCTTCCCTTTGGGTCCCTTTCTTCACAGACTGACCTGACCTTTGTTGGCTGCGTGGGAATGCTGGATCCCCCTCGTAAGGAGGTGTCCATCTCCATCGAGCTCTGCAGAGCTGCCGGAATCCGTGTCATTATGATCACCGGTTCGTATCTAGTCTGTCAATCTAACATCGGTGACGGTCACTAACTTAATTCTTGTCTCTTCAGGTGACAACAAGGGAACCGCCATCGCCATCTGCCGTCGTATCGGCATCTTCACCGAAGACGAGGATGTGGAAGGCAAGGCCTACACCGGACGCGAGTTTGACGACCTGCCCACCCACGAGCAGGCCGAGGCCGTCCGTAGAGCTTGCTGCTTTGCCCGCGTGGAGCCGTCCCACAAGTCCAAGATTGTTGAGTACCTGCAGGGTTATGATGACATCACTGCCATGGTAAGACAAGATTACGATGAACCTCAGCGAGACGACAAACACTGACTTGGGGTCTCGCCGTAGACCGGAGATGGAGTGAACGATGCCCCCGCCTTGAAGAAGGCCGAGATTGGCATCGCCATGGGCTCTGGCACTGCCGTTGCCAAGTCTGCCTCTGAGATGGTCCTGGCTGACGACAACTTCTCTTCCATTGTGTCTGCTGTTGAGGAGGGCAGAGCTATCTACAACAACATGAAGCAGTTCATTCGCTACCTGATCTCCTCCAACGTGGGTGAGGTCGTCTGGTAAGGCAGCTAAGCGCTCGGTTTTCCCTTCCGATCTCCAGCTCTGCCTTTGCTTGATGGATCCATGTTTGTGTGGCCCACAGTATCTTCTTGACTGCCGCTCTGGGTCTGCCGGAGGCTCTGATCCCCGTGCAGCTTCTGTGGGTCAACCTGGTGACTGACGGTCTGCCCGCCACTGCTCTGGGCTTCAACCCCCCTGATCTGGACATCATGGGCAAGCCCCCACGTTCCCCCAAGGAGCCCCTGATCTCCGGCTGGCTGTTCTTCAGATACATGGCCATCGGTGGTGCGTGGCTCATCATTGTCTTTTGTCGAAACGTTTTGTTTGTCTGTACCCACACTTCGGGCCCTTCCTGCAGGATACGTCGGCGCCGCTACCGTTGGCGGCGCTGCCTGGTGGTTCCTGTATGACGCCACCGGTCCCGGAGTGACCTACCACCAGCTGGTAGGTGTTTTTCCTCTTGATGACGTTACAAGCTTCCGTGTTCAGATGTTGCATTGAATCCCAAATTCTCCTCTCCACAGTCCCACTTCATGCAGTGCCACGATGAGAACGAGGACTTCACCGGCGTGGAGTGTGAAATCTTTGAGGCCTCTCCTCCCATGACCATGGCTCTGTCCGTCCTGGTCACAATTGAGATGTGCAATGCTCTCAACAGGTACTTCTACAAAAAGATGAGGAGCGTGAGCAGTGATGTAGACTCATTCTTTTTTTTTTTTTTTTTTCCTAGCTTGTCTGAGAACCAGTCCCTGATCCGCATGCCCCCATGGAGCAACTTCTGGCTTCTCGCCGCCATGACTCTCTCCATGTCCCTGCACTTCATGATCATCTATGTTGACCCTCTGCCCGTAAGTTTATTGATGCAGAACATCTTGTTGTACTGCATTTAACACCTGATTCTAGTTTTCCAGACAAAATAAGAATGCCGATCCCGGAAGTAAAACCAAGCATCCCTTTTCCCCCTTTATCTGGAAATAATGAATTCAATATTTTAATTTTTTTCAAATGGGAATGTATTCTTACAAGTCAAAGTTGCGGCAACTCAAATACTTCGGTTTTCTGTGAGGCGTGGTCACCATTGTTGCTTTTCATGCGGCGCCGCTCACTCTTGAACCCTTCACAACCCCCTCAGATGATCTTCAAGTTGACCCATCTGAATGTAGACCAGTGGCTTATGGTCCTCAAACTTTCCTTCCCCGTCATCTTGATTGACGAGGTGTTGAAGTTTGTCGCCCGTAACTACGTTGAGTGTAAGTATCTCTGCATTTGTCTTTCTTTTTTTTATTAATACAACATCTACTCCATTTTCTTTTTAACATCATTAACAAAATGTAAACCCATACCTATCATACCATCCACCCGCCATTCATTCTCACATTAACGCCTTCTGTTGATTTCCAGGCTAATTCAGTCCACCCCCAACGTTAGCCTGTAACTAAAGTAAGATCCTGTAAATATGCCAAAAACTGCCCGTATTTGTCTTTTTAATGCATGAGTGTTTTTTTTTTAATGCATGTCAATGTCCCTTGTCCTCATACACATCCATCTGGTATGTGTGTACTTTTCTATGTATTTCTGAGCCATGTTTGTGCGCATTCCTGATGTCACATGACATCAGTGGTTCCCGTGGCGACTTGAGCTCCAGTCAGTCATTTGTTTTAGAGCTTGTTCATGTCCGCATTAGGAGCACAGTAGTATCGCTGGATCTGTAGTGTCTTATTCAAGACTGTAGACAATTAGTATTAGAAAAAAAGCTTCACGTGTGTCATTTATGGACATATTTCTAGTCCTACGTCGCTTGCTTTTCTTAGAGTTGATGTGGGGGGGAAATTCACATTGACCCCAAATCGTCCTCTATAGTTTCATGTTGTAGCTCATCTCCTTTCCTTTTTTTTTGACTGATTTCTTTTCTCTTGGCAGGTACAGAAGCTAAATAGAGATGTAGAGGGAGATCTTACAAGGGTTGGATAGAAATAGTTGGAGACTAGAGAGAGAGAGAGAGAGAGAAAGAAATGAGCATCACAACCGCAAGGCCCAACTGAACCAACCAACAGAGGAGAGAAGATAAAATACAGGGAAACGTGTAAAAAAATCAACAAAATGTGTTAAAAATGTGTATAAAAATAGCCTCTATATAAGGAAGGAGATTGAAATTTTAAAAAAAGGGAGATGTCCCTGCAAATTCAGTATCAAAGTATTTAAGATTTTATTCTTAGGCAATGATGTATTAAAAGTGACTTTTTTGTTAAACTTGGATATTCTCAGCTGTTGTGTTTTTGTGTCCTCTGTCCATTTTCCTATGAAAGATTTTTCAGCTCATGACTTTTATTCTTTTAGTCTTTACTGGCTCGTGCAGGAGCCGCGCTTCAGGTGAGCTCTGCACAGTGTGCCCGTAGGGTTGCATGAATGAATGAAGGGCAGGAAAGCCAACATCCATCCGGCGGCCAGGGCTTCTACTCACTCCATAGGCAAGCTGCAGTCAATGGTCTCGTGACACATGTTGGGCATGTCCACGCTGTCTCAACACTTTTGGTCTTATATATTGTTTACCTGATGAGATGAAATAAAATGATGATGACAAACGTGCATATTTTATTCTTTTTTTATTATTACTAACGCATTTAAATAAGCTGTGTTTTGAACCATGTTCTCTTCTTCTAGGCTCCTCCTCCTCCTCCCTTAATCCTAACTCAAAATGCCACGCTTTGAACCTAACCCTGCAACGGCTGCCTGACCTACGAACCCGACTGGTAAACACTAACTCAACATCAGCAATACCTTTAACTAACCAAGCTCATAACAGAAACTTAACTGCCAAAGTCAACATTTGACTTCTATTTGCATCTTACTTATCCAGTTAAATGAATGCTGGGCGTGAATATGTTTAAGTCAACTCCATGCATGATGTTTAACAAGCTTAAGTCAGTATTGTGACAAGCAAAGTCATTCTCAAAATAAATCCTGTAATATTATTTCTGATTATAGTACAATGGTTCCTTATGTCCAGCTAACCATTGAAACGTTCAGATCTGCGTTCTGAACGGAATGTTGACATGCTTCATTTTTTTCTCGTAGTCTTCGTCAAACTTTGCTGACTGCTCGGGAGTGAAATGATTTTTCCAATCGCCGACTTCTCCTGTTAATCATAAAAAAGTTAGTTATTGCTATTATAAAAATCGCTTCGACTGACCTTTTCTGATGAAAGTACTGATGGACTGATCAAAAATATGATTGGGAATGAAGCTGTAGTTGACCATCGGGTTCTCCTTCATATTCTTGAAGGTCGTCAGCTCCGCAATGCGGCTGATAATGTCATCAGGGAGGGACAAGTTGAGGTAGTTCATGATTCGTTTAATTTCGCGTGTAGGATTCTGGATGGTAGGCACACAAAAATAGGATGTATAATTATTGTTTATGCCAAGACAAAAATATTAGGGGTGGTATTAAATCACCACCTCTTTCATGTCTTCATAGAAGAGGTAGAGGATGTTCCGCTCTTCTCGTACTTCCCAGTAACCTTTCACATGATCGTACCAGGAACCCCATACCACTGCAGTGACAATAGTCAAGTCAGTGAAAGGCTCAAAAAGTCCGCATGATAATTTCCACTTACGCTCTCCACTCATGAACTTGTGGATGAAGTTCTCCCAGGAGTCAGCCTCAGGGCCCATCTTATTCATGCCACGAAAGTGGTAGAAACTCACCAGAGTGTCCTTAGCATTGCGTGCAACGTAGATCGTCTTGAAAATAGTTCACCTTATTACAAACCAGGGCCGGTTCCAAATTGTCCACCCTGAAAGTGTCATCTTACTTTACACTTGTTTTCCCAAAACCCGACCGGACACAGCTGAAGTGGCAGATGTGTCTTGATGACTCTTGGGGGAGTCATCTCCTTCAGGAGGTCAAGACCTGATGATCACAGCAAAAATATCTGAAGTATCAATGTATACTTTTTTTATGAGATCCAATTGCGGTCTACTCACTTGATTGTTTCAATAGAAAACTGGGAGACTCGAGGAAAGCCTGTCGCTTGACGATTGGAGCTCGTCTTGCGCTTTCAGCATCACCATTATGTAGCAGCAGGTCAACTATCTCCTGGGTCCATGTCGTCCCTTATTACCCAAATGTATAAAAACTTAAATCTCCAAAACACCACATCCATCCATCTAGTTGCAGGGTGGCCTGAAAAAAAAAAGATTGTTCAATGACAAACCTGATTTAGGGAAGGAGACGATGAGGAGGTCTGACGGATCAGGACAGAAACCAGACACGGCGTCCAACTTTTCGACAATGAATTCTGGAAAAGGAATCCCTTTTACTTTGACAATGCAAGGTCGACGGATGCTAGTCTGGACGTCTGACATAACTGATGGCAACTTGTTTTGTGGACGACCCCAAAAAATAGTCGACGTAGCCCTTCCGCGATGGTAGTTCTATTTGAATTTACATCCCCCTGTGCATAAATATATATTCTAGGTCATGTAAACGTGTCATGAATATTTGCTGTGCATCTCCTTCAAATTCAGATCAGTTTCAAAGCCAACAAGCCCCCAGTCCTCTTCGTCACGTTTACACACTCAAAATGTAATCATTAGAAGTCAAAAGATGCTTTTTTTTTTTTTTTGTCTGTTTGCTCCCAAGCAATATCCCAAGCTTCATCTCTGCCATAAATTCTAAAATTGTAAAAGTGTAAAATGATTTTTCCAATCACTAACTAGTCCTGTTTTGGAAACCGAAGAAAGAGACACGCCAGTTTGGTACGTTATGCTAGAAAAATATAAAGATATTTTGATATAGTTGCTATATGGGGCTTTAATGACCTTTTCTCATTAATTTTAAGATTGTCCTGATTAGTCCCTTCATTTAATCAAGACCTGAGGATCAAATACAACTTACTGTAAGTATGTCACCTTGACTTACAACTTAAATTTGTTCAGTGACCAAGCTTGTAACTCAAATGTGTTTTTAATCAATGAAGTGACATTCCAAATTCCCCACTCCCCAAAAAAACATTTCTGAAGAAAAAAAAAATAGTCCGATATAGTATAAAATCATTCTAAAAGCAAATGTTCATTATAAAGTCCATTCATCTCAGCCTCCTCAAGAATAATCAGGCAAAATTTTTTGGAGTGTATTTTATTTGAATACAGACAATAATGTTACAACTGTGTTCTGAACGGTATGTTGATGTTCTTCATTTTCTTTTCGTAGTCCTCGTCGAACTTTGCTGACTGCTCCGGTGTAAAATGAGTTTTCCAATCACCGACTTGTCCTGTTTTGCAAAGCAAAGAAAGAGACACGGCAGAACGGTAAGTTATGCTGAAAATGATGTCGGAAATTGCTGAAGCACTGAAATTGCAGAAAGACAGGAAAAATAAAAAATATTTAGGAAAATATTTGTCACCATTATAAAAATATACAGTAATTATATGACCTTTTCTCATGAATTTGGTGATGGACTGATCATAAGTATTTTTGGAAACGAAGCTGTAGTTTGCCATCGGATTAATCTTCATGTTCTGGAAGGTGGTCAGCTCCACGATGCGGTTGATGACCTCATCAGAGAGGGACAGATCCAGGTACCTCATGATCCGCTCCACTTCACGCCGAGGGTTCTGAAATTAGAGCCAGTTTTACTTAGCCCAATTTGTGATGTGAAATCAAATAGTTCAAACCACCACCTCCTTTAGGTCTTCATAGAAGATGTAGAGGATGTTTTTCTTCTCTCGCTCCCGCCAGTAACCTTTCACGTGATCGTGCCAGGTGCCCCATCCCACTGCAGTGACAATAGTCAAGTGAAACTCTCAAAAAGTCCGCATGATATTTTCACTTACACTCTCCACTCATGAACTTGTGGACGAAGCTCTGCCAGGGGCCAGCCTCAGGACCGGTCTTATTCATGTCGTGAAAGTAGAAGTAGCTCACCACGGTGTCCTTTGCGTTGCGTGCAACGTAGATCATCTTAAAAACAAGTTATTCAATGAGAGGCGACGCTTCGGCGTTGTCGTCGCTGTCGCTTTGACATACTTTGCACTTCTTTTCCCAAAATCCGACCGGAACTAGTTGAATCGGCAAATGGGTCTTAATGATCCTCGGGGGAACCATTTCCTTCAGTTGATCCAGACCTGGTGGTTGACAGCAAATCCTGATGTACTTACAACTTGAATTTGTTCAATGATCAAGCTCATAAATTAAATCACTCCTTTTTGAAAATAACGTTCTTATTACCATTGCAACTTCCCCAAAATTTGCTTAATACCGTTCATGTTGTTCAGGAAATTTTTAGGTATGCTTTGAGTGATGAAGAATGCATTTTGCTTCTAGGTGGAGTGGAAACAGTCAGTTGCAATCAGTTTTGAAGAAATTTCCCGACGCTTTTTTGGAAGACATCTACCATCAAAATGGAGTCCACGCACCTGATTTAGGCCGTAGTCGATCGGAAGCCTCGAGGAAAGCAGCTCGAACCGTTATCGGGGCTCGTCTGCAGGTCTCGGCATCTCCGTTATGAAGAAGCAGATCAACTATCTCCACCGTCCAGGTCGAGCCTGTTTACCCAAAGGTACCCAAAAAAAAGATGTATCTTAAGTGAGAGATTAAGCTAAAAAGAAACTGCACATAAAAAATGGAACGCTCTCAAACCTGATTTAGGGTAAGCACCGATGAGGATGTCCGAAGAATGCGGACAAAAAGCGGACACGGCGTCAATGTTTTTGGCGATGTGATCTAAGAGATTAATCCCTTTTACTGTGACAAAGTCGGGACGTGCGTCCTGGTTGACTGACATGATTGAGATCAAAACGTTTGGTGGAACAACTTACAATATTTGGCGTATAATAGTTCTCCTGCCTTTTTATCTTAGAAGTCCTCTGAATATTTGCTTAGAGGCTTGTGCTCATTTTGTTTGAAATTTAACAAACCCCATATGTAAACAGGGCCACTCCCAATGTAAAATAGGGAGAAATTATAAAATGCCAATCTTAATAACTGCCTTGCAGTTGCGAAAGATAGATTTGGTTAATAAATGCAAAGAAAATGAAGCTTTTATTTTATTGCACGTTTCTAAGCAGCAGGATATGTAGACCATAGAACATTTAATCATTACTCTGTTTGGAACGGTACGTTGACATGCTTCATTTTTTTTTCTTGTAGTCCTCGTCAAATTTGCTGAGTGAGTAAAATGTTTCCAATCACCAACTTGTCCCGTTGAAGATAAAAATAAAAGCTAATGACTGAAATTGCCCCTAACAAAAAAATATGACCAAACAACAGGAGTTAATTTTTTTATTCATGTAAGCATCAAGATATGCAAAACTTATTGTCTATTGTTCAGAATTGACATTCAACAGTGTCATGTCATCATTTTCATGAATCGTGACTATTCTGTAGTGATCCAAACAAAGGCAACAAGGTGCTGGAGTGGATGTGCATAATGGCTGGAAGGATAGATTCAAAGAAGGCTTAGGGCGCATCATACAAATAGTTCAAATTTAAAATTTGTTTGAATTTCACTCATTTAGTTTAATGAACTCTGGGCGGGGAAAGTGTTTGTTTAGTCAACCGTGCCTTTCTTACGGGAAATAACGTACAACCAATGTTGGGACAAGCAAATTGCATTCTAACTTTTTTTTTTTTAATCATTCTTAAAGGACTATTGCAATTAGCAACGATTGAGAAATAACAATTCGAAACTTGTTATAACTCTGTTTTGAATGGGATGTTGACTTGCTTCATTTTCTTCTCGTAGTCTTCATCAAACTCTGCTGACTGCTCAGATGTGAAATGATTTTTCCAATCACCAACTTCTCCTGTTGAGGACAAACAAAAAGATGTTTCTGGTGAGTAGAATATATTTCTTCAAATATTTATAGCAGGCGAAAAGTTCCCCACCATTGTTTGACTTTATTTTGACTGGAAAATAAACCAGTGGGAAACGCAGTAACTCATAAGACCGCTAGAGGTCACTGCTCTCCTATCAAGAATACTCATATTGAATAACCTTTTCTCATGAAGTTAGAAATGGACGAGTCAAAAACAGTCTTAGGAATGCAGGTGTAGTTTGCCATCGGGTTCTCCTTCATGTTTTTAAAACTCGTGAGCTCCACAATGCGGCTGATGACATCATCAGGCAGGGTCAAGTCCAGGTACTTCATGATGCGTTCCACTTCACGTCTGGGATTCTGCATGTCAAAAGGTCATGGGACAATGTGTGCATAAGCTTTTGGAGCTCATGAAAAACAAAATCATGATTAAATCATACCTCTTTCATGTCTTCATAAAAGAGGTAAAGGATGTTCTTCTTTTCTCGAGCCTCCCAGTAGCCTTTCACATGATCGTACCAGGAGCCCCATGACACTGCCGTGCATATACGTGTATGATTTGACACGAAGTCGAAAATGATTCTTTCAATTGAGTCAGATACTGAGCCACTTACACTCGCCACGCATGAATTTGTGAATGTAGCCCTCCCAAGGCCCGGGTTCAGGTTGAGTCTTATTCATGTGATCAAAGTAGTAGTAGCTCACCATGTTGTCCTTTGCATTGCGTGCTATGTAGATAGTCTGCAGTGCACATGACACAAAAAGGAGAGTGAAAACCACAATGTGAGAAGTGACAGTTTTAGTCACATTATATAATCCCACTTATGTCAACTTACTTTGCACTTTTTTTCCCAAAACCCAGTCGGAACCAGCTGAATTGGCAGATGCGTCTTAATGATTCTTGGGGGAGCCATTTTATTTAGCAGGTCCAGACCTGAGAATTTACATTGAAAAGAAAGAAACTATTGATCTGACCTTGGCATTAAGCATCAAAATTATATGCAATCAACATTTCCTCCATAATGCCACATGTACAATTTATCCTTCTGAGTTACTAGGGAAATACCGCCCTCTTGTGGCGTATATGTTGCAGTGCAACCCCAAACACTTGTAGGGTCTATTTCAGTTCAAATCAGCGGTAGTCAGTTCCCAACCAGAAGTACCCTGGTGTCTAATTTTTATGAACAATACGAGCAAAATACCTCAGATCCATTACCCAATCATGGAAAAGCACAATGGAAAGGCAGAATTTTCTTTTTCTTTTCTACCTTTTGACTTTGCCCGCATATTGAATTTAGAACGCAACCGCATATAGAAACAGTACACACCTGAGGGGATGGGTGGTGGGCTCCAGATCTCCAGGAAAGGACTGCGAACCGGCGTGGGGGCTCGTCTACAGGCCTCCGCATCACCGTTGTGAAGAAGCAGATCGACTATCTCCTGGGTCCAAGTTGTCCCTTTACCCCCAAAAGTAGAAGAACACAATGAGCGACATCATTCCTTAATGTGAAGGTGCTGAGAAGCAGCGCATTCTGTCAGACCCGCTTTAGGATAGGTGGCGATGAGGAGGTCTGAGGCGTCAGGACAGAAAGCTGAGATTGCATCAAAGTTGTCGGCGATGTGGCTCATTAAAGGAATTCCTTTGACAGGGATGAGCGGGAAGCGACCCATGGCGCTGCCGGCCTCCTCGATGGCATCGGCATAGGACAACTCTTTGTCCTCTGACATGGCTGAAGTCCAAACGTTTTCTGATGGACAGTCAAGATTGCAGAACGTTGGTTATGTCTGACGTCCTTTCTTCGCTGCTGTCAAATATTTATCAGGGTCTTTTCCTGGAACTCCTTTCCTCGAATGACTACCCCTTTCGTCCGGTCCACTAACATCTGGACTTTGCCTCTGCGAGTTCCCAGGGGCTTGCTCTACAGCGTCTCTGACATGTGAGCACAAAAACTCTCAGTGGGCTGTCCCAACCTTATTTTCCTGGAGACAGAGTGAAGCCTTTGGCTGTACCGTTAAGTCCCCTCCTCCTGATACTTTATCAACTATTTCCTGTGTTACTTGAGGGCATTGTTATCCCACAGGTTTCATTGGATTTATCAGCCATGCATTTTAATCATTGAGAGAAACTATGCTTTCCTCCGACACTTTTGACTGCTAGTTTGGACCCATAGTCAAGTCAGATGTTTTACTCCGTGATTCGCCGTCTTTGTGCGTTTAAGCTCGACCACATGATTAAACCAGGATTGCGCAGTATGGTATTGCATCAGGACAGTTTGCAGAATACACTAGAAGCCATGTGGTGAGCAGTCAGCCTGCAGCAACAGCTTGGAATTGACATCCTTTCAAAGGCTGAAACATAAACAAAGCCCTGGGTTAAAAAAACATTTGCAATGAGACAATCGACATGCCTGTGTTATGAGAAATCTAATCTAAACTTCCGATCAGGCTGGGAAAAGACAGTGCTTTATTTTGTCACATAAGATTCTGGCGGTGGATAAACAATCACAGACCTTAAAAACAATGGCCTAAGAATAGCAAACAAATGTTTTGACTTTACAAATAATCACAAATATATTTACGTTTAACAATTCTTCCTTAATATGCCAATTTATTAAAGAAGATATTGTACATTACTGATAATAAATATATTTTAGCACCTCTGCTTTTACCGGTATTTTACATAACACAAAAAATGTTTCCTTTCTTTTATAAGCTTTACGGTAGTGCCTCCAACCGGAAGTGGCTGCTTCAACTTCCTTGGTAACAAGAAGCCTTCGCAACCCTTCCTGTGTAGCAAGTTTAGCTAGCTCCCTCGAAACACGTATCCGATATTTTACATTTGACTTGGTTTAGTGTGACATTGCGTTAAAAAGATGTCTAAATGTACAACCAACTAGACACCATGCGCGCCGTGGTCATTACGTGACGACATGAACAAGCACCAGTGGCTTCGTCTTCGTTTAGCCTTGGTCGTGTTATCGGTTGTGTGCTTGACCCAAACGCGAGCACAGAAGGATGCAACGCCGACGCAACCCGCGAGTGTAACGCCCCCTTCAGCCAAAAGTACTGGGACTCCCTTTGCAGACAGCCAAACATCCACCGCTGCAACTGTATCACCAAGTGCAGTTGCAACAAATGGGGAATCTCTCAGCTCGGAGACCCCTTCTCCGGGGGTCACCGACGGGGTGACCCCCACCACGGAGTCCATGAATGATACAGTTGGAAGCACTGGGACACCTTTTGAAGACACCCCAAGTCCCACAGCTACTATTGCCCCATTTGTGGGAGACCCTGAGGGTAATTAAAACCTATTTTTTTCATATTTGAAAAAAATTGTCATTACATGCCACAAATACAAGACAGCAAACAGCAGCTACTTGATACATTTGAATTGAGAAGTCTACATACAGATGGAATATCTACTTTAGACTAACACAAACATTGTGTGTTATTTATCCAGCGTGTGCCTGCGATTTAACTCCTGATGTCTGCGACATTGGCTGCTGTTGTGACATTGCTGACTGTGACGTTGCTGACCTGAGTACTGTGTTCACGGGATGTCCTCAGAAAGACACCAAGTAAGAACTTGTCATCAGTGCAAGCAAAAGTGTCTATTTTTTGGTGTTGTTTGTATGCTAACACTTTGTTGTGTACTTTTCAGGTCAGGACACTGTATTGAGAAATGGCTGATGTTCCGCGCCAATGTGGACACTTCCTTGGTTACTGTGACTGAATCATTATTTTGTGTTCAATCTGAAGGTAAATGGTTGCAAATGTATTTATTTATTATTATATTTTTAGTTGACTTGTACGTTTTTTGTGTTATTATGACAGTAACTTAAAAATGACTTGCACAAATTATGACTTTTATTTTTACATTAAACTGTTGTACATGGGCGCCCTCTTGTGGTACATGAAAGAATCACTGCCTGAGTGCAGTTCAATTGTATCTAACGTTTTGAGTTTAATGTGCAAACCTCCGAGTCAGTTTTATTACAAGGAGATGCCCAACACTGTTCTAATGTTGCATTTTTTTTTTTTTTTAATTTTGTTTCTCCCAACAGTTGATCACATCAAGGTCTCCGCTGCTCCACTAAAGCTTCCAGTATTAGGGAACTCTTATCACTTCTCACCACCACAACCAATCAGCGTCGGCCATGGACGACATTTTTATCGGGTAACGGAAACATATTTGTATGCAGCTATTCAAACCCAGGTGCATTACTGAAGCCTTCTTCCCCTCGTTTGTGGTGATTATATCAATTTTCTAGGCCGACGACGTCATCCAGACATACTTCGGCAATTCATCCGTCCGAGGTCTCCTTCGTCAGCCGTCTCCAGGACCTGTTGGTGCATTCTGTCTTAACCGCAATCCCGCACGTAAGCATAAAAGAATTGAATGCAATAAAAATTTCACTCGACCTATAGTGGGATTGTTTTTTTTTTTTTTTTTTTTTTTTTTTACATATATTAACAACTGTAAACTTTTAAGTGTTTTGTTTGTCTTGCAGGCTTCTTGAGGTCCGAGTCTCTGTCCTGTACTCGCATGGTAACCCCTCAGTCGTGCAGCAACGATCCAAATCTCAGCGCGCTCTCCTACTTCTCAGACCTGAGCCTGATTAAAGTAAGCAAGTCTGCTGAAGTTGAAAAAAAAACACGTTCTCTTAAATCAACGCAAATTTTGTCGTTGCAGATTCCCAAACCTGCAGAAGAACAAGTGTCTGACCTTTTGGTGAGAACACATTTGCCTGACCAAGAAGGTCTTAATTAATCAAGATTCTTTTCTTTTTTTCTCCTCTCCAGGTCCCAGTCACCCCACTTTCTGACTGGCCTGCACCAAGTGAGAAAAATAACCTTTGTACAAATGTAGCAAAAGAGGTGAGAAGCTTTATTTGTGTTTTTCAAGCGTAGAATAAAATAAAGCCATATTTACGACCTTGTCAAAACCCCCATCGGCGCGGACGCAGGTGGAGTTTGTCATCGTGTTCACAAACCGAGGAGAGCTGGAGAGTGCCACAGTGAATGTGCTTTTAGCTGATGTGAAAACGGACCAGTTGTTTCAGCAAGTGCATTCGGTCCAATTCAAGGTATTTGCAGCCACGGTCATTATATAAAATGCACATTGTAATGTGTTCCTCTTTTTTTTTTTTTTTTTGTTAAATAGCTGAAGACAGCTCGCCCGTCTCCAACGCCCCAGATTCCCTCAGCTGGACTGCGGGTGGGAGCCAGTGTCCGTGGTCGCTTTAACGGCGTAGTGAAACCCGTATCCTCATGAACTCCTCCGTCAGACCCCGGTTTACATTTTCTAGTTTTGCTGGTCATGCAGAAAGGTTCCTTGACAGCGTGCCAGGTGAGTGTAATGGGGACGGGGCAAGACGGGGAGTGCTCCTCTGATCCCGCCGCACGAATCGGCGTCCTCTTCACGCACAACACAATTGCAGGCTGCTCATTTAGGTAAGACCAAAAAGTCCTTTCCGCTTTGTGTGCAAAATGAAAATACATAAATGTGACATTTTGGAAATAGCTTGACAAGTTCTTCACTGTGTTTTTGCATTCCAAGTTCTTCTTCCGGAAACTGCACAGAACTGCGTTCCAACATCAACAGCATCTTGCTAGGAGACGCCATTCCTGACACCATTGCCATGAGCTCAGGCTCCCAACCAGACTGGACCCGAGTCCTCAAACAGGAGTGCCCCATCAGCTCGGAGGTAGGAAATCACGCGTTGCCAAGGTCATTGGAACCCTCACTTGTGACCTGCCTCATCTTTCCTGACTCTAATGATGAGGATTTAACGGCTTCGGCTTCCCCCTCAGGAAACATGTGACTCTGGCTGCACCCTCCCTCACTCGCTCTCTGTGCAAGTACTGTGGGCACGTATGGGCCTCCTAGATCTCCCTCAGAGCTTCATCCTGGGTGTTAAATACCTCTTTCGATGTCGAAAGTTGCAGGTGGGGCAAAACCTGGCCGATAACTCGCAAAATAATTCTTCCACTGTGAAAATCACCCACCGGCTCTCTCGTGTCTTTCAGTGTCCTCTGTCGTCGCCCGTCAGACTAACCACCGAAGTGGCCTTTGCCGACATGACGGTTTTCCCCTAACCGCTGCTGGAGTTCGGGTCGCCTTAACTGGCGGCACCGCAGATCAGGACAGACTCATTTCTGTTGCAGTTAAGGTCACATAGAGTTTAACACTGCTCACAGCTAACAGGATTAGAATTCTTCACCAGGCAGCTGGACAAGAGAAATTCTACACAAACATTGGCTGAGTGCTTTATTGAAACATTAGTGATGGCATCAATGTGTTTTTGTACATTCTTAGTAAAAGTGTATTTTTGTTGTACGCAGCTCCACTTCTAGCTTCTCCTTTTACTCAGGTTAGTTCCCCTGCGCTCTTTTCTCCTTCTTCCCCGGGGGGCGGATGTAGTTGAGAAGGTGGACAATTGCAGCCGGCGTTATTCCTTGCAAACGTGTAGCGGCGCCCAGCTGAGGGACACAATTTGTTTCACCTCAAAATAAAAATGGATATATCGAAATCTACTTTCAATCTTAACACATTTTTGCCACTTTCACTTTCTTAGGAACCGGTTAGAAGTTTGCTGACGCTATCTAGCGGTGGAAAGCATGTAACACAACAACACAAGTCTGCACATTCATTTTGGACTCACCGTGCTCGGGCGAACTCTGTCCAAAATCTCCCGGACCTCCTGTGACAGAGAGGCAGGCAGAGACAAATAGTCCAAGTCATGTGGGAGAGACATGCTCTCCTCTTTTTGAATCCTTTCAATCTCCTTCTGCTGAAGAGCACAGTGAGGCCTGTACACAGCTACACACAGAAGAACAACATCAAGACTTGAACGGAAAACCACATCCGAACTAGTTCCACACCACCTTCTATCTTCAGCCTTTGTGAGAATTCTGTGTAGGGAGAAAGGCGTTCTGGGAGAATGGATGCCAACATTTCAAAGGTGGCGTCGTTGTACTGCAGAATCTGCAAGCCGCTGAAAAAGAAAGCAGATACCTGATGAATTCAAAGTCAAATGGAGAAAGGTCCTCTTATCTCTCGATGAACCAGCCAGTTTGTAACTTACGTCGGACTGTCTGATTTGTTCTCGCTGATGTGTACGCGAGGCAGCTTCAGTCTCCAGCTTGCGGCGGGCAAAGAAATGTCCTGAAGAACTGCGAGTGCATCTTGGAGACTGTCTCGCACTCTCACAGTCTTCTGGTAGCGCAGGGAGGACACGCAACCCACCTCCTCGAAGCCTGCCAGGACATGTTTCACGATTCAAAATGAAATCTGATTGCCACATTTTAATCAATTTCCCCCTCTTTCACTTCTAGAAAAGTAAATAACACGCTGCTCCAATTCCATCTCATCTCCAGCAAGGCCCTGAAACTCCTGCTTACCTTTCAGGCTAAGTCGCAAGTCAGCATTGTCTGGCCTGAGGGACGTTCGAAACTCCGCCCGGCTGGTGAACATGCGGTAAGGTTCCGTTACGCCCCGCGTCACGAGGTCATCGATCAGAACGCCGATGTAGCTCTCTGTCCGAGATAGCGCCATCGTGGGCATGGAGAGCGCGGCGCGGGCTGCGTTGACCCCCGCCCACAAGCCCTGGAGAGTCATGACATCCAACTTCAATGCGGGTAATTCATTTGATATACGATCTTGAGTCAAGGTAGCATTTTCTTTTCTTTTTTTTTTTTAAATCTATAATAACCTGTGCGGCAGCCTCCTCGTAGCCCGTGGTCCCGTTAATCTGCCCGGCTAAGAAAAGACCTTGGGTGCTTTTCACCTGCAGTGCAGGGCTCAACTGAGTGGGGCACACAAAGTCGTACTGCACGCCATAACCTAAACACATCATGAAAAATAGACTGTTTAAAAAAAACAAAAAAAACATGGGCCGATTCGGGTCACGTGTACCAGCCGTGTGGATTTCGGCCCTGTGCAAGGCCGGGATCTCTCTGATGAGGCGCAGCTGCATGTCAGCGGGCATTGTCATAGAGAGCCCCTGTGGGTACACCAGGTCAGAGGTCAGCCCCTCAGGTTCCAGCCACACCTGATGCTGCCTGCCCGGGAAGCGAAGTACTCGGGACTCAATCGACGGGCAGTACCTGAATAGAAACGGATTCTCAAATGTCTCCATTGTAGGTAGCTGTTAATCGAAAGTGGGTGTGTCTCTACCTGGGGCCCTTTGTGTCCTGCTGTATGTGGCAGTTGAGATGAAGACTCTCATTCACCACTTGGTCCACACCAGGAGTGGTATAGGTCAAGTAGCACGGCAGCTGCTCCTCGGGCTGTCGAAAGGTTCGTTGAAATTCAACCGCAATATCCTCGACTTCACATGTGCTTGAAAATACCTTGCAGTGAGTGTGGCTGTTGAGGAAGCTGAAGGGACTTGGCTGACTATCAGGCTGGTGTAGCGTGGCCTGCTCAAAGTCCACGGAAGCCTTTACAATTCTGGGTGGGGTACCCGTCCGGAGACGGCCCATCTTCAGCCCCAGGCGCTCCCGCAGAGTGTGGGACATTCCGGCGCTGGACGGTGTGTCTCCGATTCGCCCCCCCGGGGACGTGTTCTGACCCATGAAGAGGGAGCCGGATAAGAAAGTCCCGGTCGTAAGAACCACAGAGTGGGCTGAGATCAGGAGGCTTGCACCAGCTGCAAGCAGAAAGTGAGTTTTTATTTTTATTTAATAACAACAATTCTAATAGATAGCATTCAAGTGTAATGTATTTAAAAGTACAACTAAACTAAATGTTCACTGCAATGGGCTGTGATTACTTTGTCCGCCACTAGAGAGAGCCTGAGTTCCATCAATTTTTTTCCCCCACTAAAATGAATAGAAATGTTTTTTTTTTTATGTGTTTGCTGCCTACCTAAACGTATCCCAGTGACTCTGTGGCATCCAGGCTCTTCTGGGTTAGATTCTGTGACAAGAAGCTCCTCCACTGATCCCTCCAGCACAGTCAGTCTGGGAGTGGACAGAAGCTCAGACTGCAGGGAGAAGACAATTCATAAAAATAATTATAAAGTGCTTTGACAAAATGTCTAGACACCCATTTAATCTACAATTGCGTATGAATGTAATCCAGCAAAAACTAAAAATTAAAGGTGCTGTCTTGTCTCATCAACCTTCTTTTTCCTCCCACCTGAATGAATTGGCGGTAGCGTTGGCGGTCCAGCTGAGCCCGCGGCCCCCACACAGCGGGGCCCTTCCTGCGATTCAAGATGGAGAAATGTATGCCGGCCCAGTCTCCGGCTCGACCACACACGCCGTCCAGAGCATCTACTTCCTTCACCAGGTGACCCTTCCCCACCCCGCCCAGAGAAGGGTTGCACGACAGGGCACCTATGTGATGGGAGAAGGACATTCATTCCAAAACGTCGCTGCCAAACACTTTTTGGTCAAATCTCCATCTCTTACCGATGGTGTGAACTTTCTGCGTGACTAACAGCGTCTGTGCTCCAACCCGAGATGCCGCCGCTGCCGCCTCGGTACCTGCGTGACCCCCGCCCACCACGATGACGTCATACTGCTGTCTGGCAAGGTGACTGGCACGTCTGGAGAGCTGGGAGAGCAAGAACTCCAAGGTGGGAAGCTTCCTTGTCAACATGGATGATGGTAAGCTGTATGAGTTGGGGAAAGAACCACACAGACAGTGAAGCAGACGTGCTTACCACTATGATCAAATCATTGTTCTCCCCTATACAAAGTGTTAAATATGATTTCCACAATCCCGTGTAACTACAGCTGGATTTCAAAAGTACTGAATGTTCTTTTCAATATGAATGACAGTTTTTTTAAATATATATTTACGTCGTAGTAAAACGACACGTTAGGCATATAAAGGACTAACACTTGACTGAATGCTCACAAAAATTAAGGAAACATTATATACATGTGTTTACTTGCATAGAAATACGTAATGCCTTTCACCTTGGCGAATGCATTGTGCGATTGCGGTTATCACAGCCCCTAAAATATACCAACTTGAATTACTTACAATTTCTTCGCAAAATTGAGCGGATGGTTCTGCTTTCAGTTGATTTTATAACTTATAAAGCAAGACGACATTTCGGACATAAGGAGGCGGCCATGCTGTGTGTGGCTTACTGTCGTAATATATGCACTAAAGACGCGCACACAAATTTTCCAGCGCTTTGTTTATATTTACATTGAGTAAATGTGGCAATAGCTAAATCCTCTATTTGCCACTTTTGAATTAGAACAGACAATTTTGAATTAAAAGTAGGTTTATATAACGTTCATTTAAAAACATTGATTGATTCATTCATTTAATTGATGTACTTAGTCACACTTAATCATAGTTTTCATTGTTTCTACCCTACTCAATCAGATATATCAATCAGAACAATCCGATCCAATCAATCAGTCCTTCAATGTGCGCGTGATCGTCAGGTCGAAGTTGCGCGCGCACGTCGAGACTCCTCCCCCTCCCTCTACCCCTTTCCGACGTGTTTCCCAGTTCGCCGCGCGCGGATTGAGTCAAGTGAACCAACCGAGAGGTTGTGCTGACCGTCCGCTGCAGGTTTTCTCTACGAAACCTGAATCATTTCACTTTTGGAAGCGACTGACAAGCAAGGCAAAGACTTTATCTTTTTTTTATTTTGACTCGGGAGGTTTTGCCGGTGACGCCGTAGAAGGAAAGAAAGTAAAACACGGAGTGAAAGCGCCTCACTGCATCTTGAGGATCAAAGCTAATGCTTAGCCACCTAGCCGTTTCTAAATAATTACACGAAAACTCGTGTCAGTTGAACCGTCGTTTGCTTTGTCATAACCGCTGATATCACAAAGTACATGTTCGGGGGCGCATTTTGAGAGTGCACGACACATTTGGTAGAAATAGCAGAGGGGGACATTTTAGGCCACAAGCGACTGGTACTCGTTTAGCAAGATTAGCTACCCTAGCCGGTACAACTGAGGTGACACCGGCTCAACTGCTAAAGATAGTTTACAACCGAAGCTACTTAGCGTCGGACGGTTTGTGTTTATTAGTTTCGACACTTTTGGTACGGTCCGAACCCCGTGCTTCTTCACCATGCTGAAACAACAGCAGCCCAACTCCGGCGGGAGAAAAGCGTCAAATGGTACCACGGGCCCCCCCGGTATGTCTTCACCAATAAGTGGCAGCAGCAGCGGCAACAGGACGCCAGCCGGGAGGTGAGTGAGCCGGGCTACACACGTCAGGAAACCCCGGGGTCGGCCCCTTGCGACTAAGGCCTACCGGTTAAAGCTCAGGGTGCTCAATGGGGCGCGTCTCCGCCACAGTAGCTTCTCTCCTGGCCAATCCGTTGCGTTTCTGTAAGATTGAAAGCTAGGCCGAACCAATCGTATTGCTTGAACCGAACCGAAAACGTCTTGAAGGGGCGGGTTTAACTTCGGTGAAACCATTAAGTAGCAAATCAACATACAGGTGAAAGAAAGTTTATCTGGCCGGTCAAGACCCTGAGAGCGGACGCAGCTCGGCGCAAAACAATCCTGTTTACTTGCATCGCTAATTTCAATCTAGCTAGTTTAATGAAATCATCTTTTCATGGCTAACGCAAGGTCAGTCTCGCTCCGTTGTCGCTGACGTGAATGTGCTGGGTTTGTTTTGGTCCGATTGGCCTCTCAGCCTTTGTTTTGTAATCGTGCATGTTTCTTGGCTGCATTGCCACCTCATTGAGCAAGACACATTTGCCTCGTCGAGATTGAAAGTAAACATCGCGCGTTGGCGTCTTTTGTCGGTTTATATTTCGAGGGTTTTACTCCTTTTGTGCTCGATGAGATTTGTTTAAAATGCACACACGATCTAGATGTTGTGGAGCACCATTAGAAGGTCGAATTGGGACATTTGTAGCCTCCCCCATTGTCTTTGATAAAATAGGTATAATGTATGCTGGAGATTCTTTTGTCCGATCGTTTATATAAAAAACGAGTTGCATGGAAAATGGAAATAAAAGATGGGTGCCAGATTTCTGTGCATGTAGCAATTTGTAAAACTAAATTTGAACTGATCTGACAAAGTGTTTGCAAGCATTTATATAGTTTTAATGTTCTAGGATGAATTAAAAGCGTTGCCTGTAAATTCACACAACTGTTTTATCCTTCCGCAGGAATCGAAATACTGCAAAACCATCATTCCAGTCTTCTCCCGTGAGTATTGAGGCCCAAAACATTTGGCCTTCAAACATAAGAAAGAGTTTGAACGTTTTGACCTAATGGAATAAAGATACAACATGTCACAGCCACATCATGTTAGGACAGCTTGTTTGGAATGTGCTGCTGGAGTGTTGATGGATACTTTGTGTCTTGTCCCTTGTGCAGGTTTTTGAGGGTGTGTACAACAATGCTCGAATGCTTCATTTTCTCACAGCTGTTGTGGTGAGTTTTTGTCTGGTGATTAGCCATGGTTCAGATGATTGGTGTCAAGTTCCTGTGATTCAAAATTTCCAATCTTATCTCGCTCAGGGTTCCACTTGCGATATAAGGGTGAAGAATGGGAGTATCTTCGAAGGCATCTTCAAGACGCTAAGTTCACGGGTAAGGCATTGTTTGCTTGTAACGTGCACAGCCTAATAATTGAAATGCCGCATCTACTTCATACAATGATGTTGTGAATTCACTTTTTTGCAATTTACATGCAGCCTAAACTTGTCGATGTTCCCCTAATATTCTTAGTGCGAGTTGGCCGTTGACGCCGTGCACAAACGGGAGGAGGAGGGCTCGACGTCGGCTCCACCGCGGAGGGAAGACATCACCGACACCATGATCTTCAGCCCTTCCGATTTGGTTACGATGATATGCAAAGACGTAGACCTCAACTATGCCACCAGAGGTATTTTCAGTGTTACTTTTGTGTTTGATTGAGTCAATGGTTTACTCATCTCTGTAAACAATGATGAATGAAAGTGCAGAGGGCAACTAAAGATTATTTTACCAACTGTGAGTGTTTGCCATGTGTTGGTCTACAAAACGAGAGACAAAGGACGTTACTGTTGCCAGTTTGAATATTGCATTGCATTGCTTTGCACTGTGTGCAGATACTTTCACCGACACGGCCATCAGCTCCACACGCGTAAATGGAGAGCACAAAGAAAAGGTGTTGCAGAGATGGGAGGGAGGTGACAGCAACGGGGAGAGTTATAATCTGGAGGCAGATGCAGTAAGTGCTTCGCAGTCTTTTGTTGACCCTTTTAGCTTTTGCAGCAAATCATGTAATTGACATGCCAGAGCATTTCTGTCTCCAAAATTGTATTCTGTTCTTTGTATTATTTTCAAGATGTCATTGAATACTCCACTGATGTTATGTTTGATTTGTTAAATGCACCTTGTTGTTCTCCTGCTTAGTCCAATGGCTGGGATGCCAACGAGATGTTCCGCTACAATGAAGTGAAGTACGGAGTTACGTCAACGTATGATTCCAGCCTTTCCATGTATACGTAAGTTTCTAATAGTCTTTGTGGTAACCTTCCTAACAGCCACCCAATAATGTTTAAATAAATTGGGAAATAAATAAAACAATGTTTGCTACCTTCCCCCCAAGTGTGCCACTGGAGCGAGGCAACTCGGAAGTGTATCGACAGCGGGAGGCCCGTGCGACTCGCCTGGCCAGCGAGATTGAGTCCAGCCCCCAGTACCGCCACCGCGTCGGCCTGGAGAACGACGAGGGTAAAAGTGAGGAAGACAAATACAGCGCTGTGGTGCGCGACGGCACCGATCGGGACAGAGGTCACGAGAGCCCTCGCGAGCGCGAAAGGGGTCGAGATAGCCCCGGGGCCAGGTGAGAGCCGTGTTCGTGGTTGTCTAGGTGGCGTCGTCAAACTTAATCAAGTTGTTTTGCCAACGGTTGGACTGTTGTTTTTTTTGTTGTTCAGGGACGGCAAGTACATTCCTTTACCTCAGCGGCAAAGAGAGATGAACCGGGATCGAGTTGAGAGAGGCCCCGGCGGTCCCCCGCCTCACACTCGTCTTAGCGGGGGCTACCGCTCCACTCCCACGTCCTCCTCTAACTCATCTCCCAGACCCCCGGTGGGGGCCCCGCAACCCGGTGGCTCGCCATCGGAGCGAAGCAGTCCCCTGTCAGGCCGAGGTGGGGTTTATGTTGGCCACCACCCCCAAGGAAGCCCCAGCCCGGGTCCCGGCTCTGGTCCCGGCAGTCCATACACACCCGCTTCGCCGGGGGCGGCGCCCACCTCCGCAGCCTCTCTCTCTGCCACCCCTTCGCCGACCAGCCCGCCTGCCCCCCATGGACATGCAGTTCCACATTCCCACTCCCTACCACACTCCCTGTCAGATGCTGGTAGACCTGTTAATGGAGGTAACACGCTTTTGTAGTTGACCAACTTTACATTTGGAATTGTTGTGATAAGGATTTGCCACATTTTTGCTTCTCATCCAGCGGGGCAACAGTGTGGCAATTTTTGTTACTATTTTAGTTGTAAATAGTTTCTATGTATCTTAACAAAACTGTTGAGAGCTCATTTATTATTAAAATGTTTCAGTTATGCATGTTACAGTCATCACCACCACTTTGCTCGTCGTTGCTCAGTTAAGGGCTGTCAACCAAAACAAATGGGAACTTGTCTTTCAGTGGCTGCCAGGACTTCCCCCAAAGCTCAAAGACCTCCACAGTCGAGCAGAACAGTCCGCACTCCAAACGCGCATTCTCAGTCCACCGGTACAAGTTCCTCCCATTTCCAAATATCTGCTCCTCTACTAAACCATTTTTCCTTTTCATCACCACTCATGACTTGGATTCTGTCCTTGCAGCCACTCGCTCGCCAAAATCAGGCTCTTCCCAGGACACGCCTTATTTGGACACGTCGTCCATCTCCTTGCCTGCGCAGAAGACTTCAGGGCCCGCCCCCCTCTTTCCCGTAAATGGTATGGTCAACACTTTCACCTCCTGGTTACCTTTAATTTAAAATTCAATTCCAGCTCATCTGCCAAATTGAGTTGGTCAACACGCCAAATGAAGCGGTACAACCCATTAAGTCGTCATTTGTCATGACAGTGAACGAGATCCTTTGCGCCGCCGCCAAAGAACGCGCCGCCGAGAGCACTGGCGGCACGGAGGAAAGCAAGAGCAACAAAGGTACCAACTTGACAAAGCCGGAACGCCACAATTACTTTCCCGAAACCATGTTTTCATTCTCCTGCTATCCATTTTCTCGCTAGCCCCTTCAGTTCAACAAAGGTCACAAATCGAGGAGCTACGGAAGTTTGGGAAGGAATTTAGGGTGAGTGGTTGCTTGCTGTGTCACGAAATTGGGAAAGCAACCCCTAATTCACTTACTCATTCACTTAGCTGTGTGCTTTTTCTTCTAGCTCCAGCCAAGCGGAGGCAGCTCCAGCTCTCCTAGTTCCCCTGCAGCAGCGACTCCTCCCGCGGTCGGCGACATCGTGCAGGCCGGCGCCGCCAAATTGCCGTTGGATGCTCACGCCGCATCTGAACCCAAGCTGCAGTCCACCACCCCCAGTCCGTCCCATCCTCAGCCGTCGCTGCTCCCGTCTGACGAAGCCTCCAAGGAAGCCGGCACACCCGGTGCCCCCAACTCGGTTGCAGCGGGAGCCATTTCGGACAGGCATTCACCAGCGGTCCCTCAGCCGGCCAGGACCCCGGGAAGTGAGGAGGGCACGTCGGAGCGCACTGAGGGTGTGGCAGAGTAAGTTAAAACAAAAATAATCAAGGATTGACTGTAATTTGAGCTGTTTTAACATCTTTTGGCCTCCTTCTAGCCAAGTGAAGAAATCCACCTTAAACCCCAACGCTAAAGAATTCAATCCAATCAAACCTCAGATGCCTATGGTGAGCATATGGTTACCTTCGCAAGTACATTCATTTCATGATGTGGTCCCTTACCAAGTACCACAATTCTTTTGCCGCCTAGACTAAACCAAACGCGGCGCCCACCCCGCCTCGACCCACTCCTCCGAGCCCCGTGGTCATTCAGCACACGGGTGGGCAGGGCCCACTCTACACTGCCCCCTATCTGTCCTATATGTCGCAAATCCACTCTGTACAGGTACACAAGCAGAGCCCATTCCATAAATATCCATTTCTGATTGTATTATTCTGATTGATTTTTCATTTTCCAGACCCCGCAAATGTACCAGTACACCATGTCTGCGGTCGGCCAGGGAAAGTACCCCAGGACCAAGGGTAATGAATGCATGGTGCAGATTCTTTTTGCCAACCCAGACTGGCAAACGTAGGGCAACTTCCAAATGTCCGCAATGAGAACATGTCCACCATCCCATTTCAGGCTCTGTGGTGGCGCAGCGCTCTGACCATGGCGCCTCAGCTCCCCCTATGCTGCAAGCGGCGGCATCAGCCGCCGGCGCCCCCCTTGTTGCGTCCCCTTACCCTCAGTCGTACCTTCAGTACAACCCGCAGCAGTATGGCCAGCAGCAGGTCATCCAGGCCATGTCACCCTACCCTGGACAGGTAGCGAACGACACCGTGTTGCTTATGTCTCGCCGCGACATTCCAAAAAATAATATCCTACTTGTCTGTCAGCCTATGTACTCCATGCTGCAAGGGGGAGCTCGGATGATAGGGCAAGGCGGGGGTCCCCACCCGCAAGCCCTTGGCCCCCCTGGAGGCCCACAGTTCCAGACACAGGGCGATGGGCCACAAGGCCCTCAGCAAGGCATCTATGGTGAGCAATCAAGTCTTTTTAAACACTGTATACCAAGGAAAGTGCTTTAGCTGCTCTTTTCAAAAAATGTTGTTGATATGGGCTAACAAGAATCGCGTGGATCGTCTTTGCAGCTCCACAGTCTTTCTCCCACCACTCGGGAGCAGTACATCAACCGCAGCCATCCAGTACCCCGACAGGCAACCAGCCCCCACCCCAGCACGCTGCGCCCAGCCCTGGACAGGTGAGTCCACCCGAAAGACTTTGAGCCAGACCTACACCCTCACTACAGTAGAATGTGAGGAAAGTGACCCCAAGTGGACAGAATAATACCTGCGCGCTGTTGTCTTTAATCATTCAAAGTCCATTTTTAGCCGATTGATCAGTTATGCTTATGTTTCCTCCCAGAGCGCCCAGTCAGGCCCGCAGCCCCAGTCCTTGTACCATTCAGGTCCACTGTCGGCACCGACCCCACCCAACATGCCGCCTGGCCACACCTCTCCGCAGGGCTCATACCCAATTCAGGGCTACAGCATCCACGGTCACCAGGGCATGCCGCCCACGTACCCCCTGGGACAGTTGGCGCAGGTAGGAACCCATCCGCTTACTGTGCCCCAAAAAAAATAGCTGATTTTTGTCACGTCCCTCTTTTGGTCAGGCTCATGTACAAGGAGCCATGTCAGGTCCCCACCACTCGGGGAGCCACGGTCAACCCCAGTTAGTGATGCTGCAGCCTCCCCCACAGCAGGGGCCTGGCTCGGTGCCGCAGCACCCGCAGCACGGACCGCAGCAAGGGACACACCAACACTTCTACATAGGACATCCGCAAGGTAGGACAATAGTGTCAATTGCCACGTTCTTTGTGAAATGTCCCTAAGATGGTTCCCAAAGTTTGATTTTAAAAAGCAGTGCTTTGGTGGCATTTTATGACATCGATCTGTCATTGTAAAGCTAAAATTAAAAAAAAGGTTAAAGAAATGACTTAAAAACATAAACTAACTAAAGCTACTTTTTACATATACAAAACTATAATTATAGCAAATATGTCCTTCGTTTTTTGCCTTTGGCAGTTTAAGGGATTGATTTTAAATGTATTTTTTAATCTTTGTTTTGATTTATTAGGGTGCATGCATCTAACTTCAGAAGTGGCATACCAAGGTGTTTTATAATCTTAAACACAAGCAAAGCACTTTTTAAACAAAAACTAAGACTGAAACAAAACTAAATGTTTTTTTTTTTAACTATGCAAATAAAATCTAACAATGCCACACAAAATAAATACAGAAATGTATTATAAATATATAATCTAAAAATAGAAATAGGTTTCGATTACACGCTGTTTTTCACTGCTCAGGGCAGCTTATGATGTGTGGCCTGTTGGATGAAATCCACAGTTGATTTTTCTTTTTGGCACTGACAGCAATGCAGGTTCAGACACACCCGGCCTCCTTCCATCCACCTGGAAACTAAACTTCTATCTCCCAAAAACAAAACGTTCCCGGGATCGAGCGCCGACATCCCCGCGGCCCGCCGGATGACGAGCCGACGGAACGTCCAAATACGAGACTGACAGGAAAGCGCAGCGGGGAAGGACAAAGTCTCATAGCACCTTCTTATTTTACTTCTTCCTCTGCTGTTCTTGTTCATTGGCCCCCGGAAGCAAAGAAGTTTATTTTTAATGCAAACAATGGAGATAGCGAGATGATGAGCGTGGCATCCAACCTCCGTTCAAATCTTGCTCTCCTCTTCAAGTTCTTCCTTTTGTTCCGAGGCATCTTGCTCGCTTGGACCAGTCAGAGGACAAATGGTTTCATCTTCCAGCGGAGTGGTTTTGGCCTTGTTGGGTGTGTAGGCTTTTGGACCCGCAAACGGAATGAATACTTGCTGCATGACAGGAGGCGGCATTTGAAGAGGATGGGACTTTTAACAAATCACTTCTTTCAACTCGCCTCGGTTAAAAAAGAAAAAAAATCACCCATTGACCGTTCTTCTCTTCTTTAGGTTAATAAAATATAAAAAAAGTACAAAAAAAATTCAAAACAAAATGACCAAAAAATAAAGTTTTCAACTTAACTACATCATCATGTTGTGAAGCTATTTTATTCTCCAATTAGTCACATTGACTAGGACTAGTCCATGGACTTTAAACCCGATAGCACGGTTATTTCAAACAGCCACTAGCGGGGAACAGACGTCTTGATAGAGCAGCAGCCTCTTTTGCAAAATGATGTGACAGCCGACGTCCTTGTTGCGACCCTTCTGTCGGTCAGTGGGACACTGTCCCCTCGGCGCCAGTACAACACCAAGCACACGACGGCTCAGCTCGTCCTGTCCCCCGTCAACACATCTGCACATGGCCTACTTTCCCCTCACCTGCGCTCAATGGACCAGCGAGTAGAGCAACTCGCCACTGCGCTCAAGTCGATGGCGGTACTCCAGGCAGCTGTAGTTGCCCTCTGGGACGCCCCGGGTTCCGTAGAGGAGACCCCAGCAGCAGCAAGCGATCACGGCAGTGCTGTCGCTGTCTCCTGGGAACAATGCGAAAGATCAACTAAGTTACATTCTGGGGAACGTGGACAAGAAAGACAAAGGTAATCGCATCCAAACTTCTCCCTTCGCCTTCAAGAAAAGCCAAATAACTATCTGAATTTCAAAATGATCCTCATCAGCCAGGTTAAAATGATGCCAGTGAACCTCCATGGAAAGCAGCCCTGCTCATCAGGTCGTTCCAGTCATCTCCGGCGGCCAGCAGGGCGTCGAGGGCGATCATGGGAGCGTCGTGGCCACTGCGTCCCGCCCAGCCCGCCAGGCTGAAAGTCTTGTACGCTTCGTCTCTCTCAGCCGGCCCGTACGGCTCGGGCCAGATGACCGGACCCACGCAGTTCGAGATGCCCCTCATATCCAGGTACCTGCGGCAAAACCGTACTCACACTCTGTATTGAACCAATAACTGCGCAAAATGTAGTAATTCAAAAGTTGTGAGCTGATGCCAACTATTGCAGTTTTGCTTTAGTGTGCAAACGTCAAAGTGTTGAAAAAAAGTAGTCGTTCTACTTTTCATAATCTGTTTTACTATATATAATTTAGTCCATATGTATCTCATACCACTGCCACTTGTCGCAGAAGTAGTCCCAGTCCTGCTCCGTCTCATCCACAGCGTATCCTCGGCCGCGAACAAAGTTCCTGGCGATGGGGCAGGCCTCATTGAGCAGGCCCACGCCCCATGTGGCCAGAGGCCGGCGCTGCACAGCGTATGCGGCGAAAAGGGCAGAGGCCACAGCTCCCAGAAAACCAGTAGGGTGAGGGTGCGTCATTCTGCCCGTTTCTACGGCAACGGCTACCAAGGACAACAGCTGGTCAGGCTTTGGGTACCTGTCAGTAATTGGTGCAGATGTCAGTAACATGTTGGCCCATTTTTCCCCCTTGGTTGGAAAAGGTTATTCACTTTGTCTCAGGTTTTGAAACTAAACTTGGTAGAGAAAAACATTTCTAATTTGATTTTTTTATTTTAACCTGAGTCCAATGCACATGGATCTCATTGCGGCGCCGCAGCCCGTCCCCTCTGGGTTGTACGCAACCCTGTAGCCCCCTTCCTGCCCGGGCTTCAGCTGGGACACTCCTGAAAAGCAATTTTGGAAGCTAGTTGTTGACATATCACAAGTTAAAACAATAACTATTCTCGTAAGACTTTGGTCAAACTTTTGTCTCTTAATTACTGTAACTTTGCCACTTGATCTTGACAGATGCTTACCCAGAATGCTTGAGGGTCCTGGTTTTCTCCCTTCCATGTCTTTCATCCCCTCCACATAGCGAGCAGCAACCTCGTGCAGAAGCTCTTCCCCTTTCATTCCTGTGTCAAAAAGTTCACCTTCAGTTGCGATCCTCGGCATTCAATAGTGAACCAAAGACCCCTTGCTTAATAACTACCTACATTACGGTTAATATCCAATTCAAATTTACATTCCAGAACACCTGTCAGCCAAATGCAGTAAAGAACAAGAGAGGAAATAAAGAGCAAAGCGGAACAATTCAGCACTCACCGGTGGCAAGTCCTTCGGCCGTGGCCAGATGGAGGACAGTATCATCACTAATAGGCCAATCTGGCAGCTCCACCTTGATGTTCTGCAGCCCGCCCAGCTCCTCGAGCTCCTGCAGACCGAGGAGGGATGAAACTGAATCTGGCTTATCTTAAATTAGCCAGCAAAGCTATCTTCACTATGGTCACGTCAGAGCGCCTCGCTTCGGGGGTGACTTCATTGACCTAACTACAGTTGAGAAACACCAGCATGCTGGATCCGACCTTGTGAATGGCTGGTCCGGACTCATTGTACTCCCACTTCTGGTTCCTGAAGCCCAAAGCATCACCTGCGCCACTCAGCAACATGGCCGCCTTGTAGTGCTCCACTGTAGCAATTCTGCAACCACAAAACGCACATCATTAGTACATGCATGGGAAGATTAAAATTAAGACTAGGTCCCAACTGACTTTGGGTAAGAGTCCAGGTACACTGATTGTTAGGCGATAAACCTAAACCCATATAATTGCACCTATGGACAATTTAGTCTGTAATTAACTTAATATGCATATTATTGTAACGTGAAAAAAATAATGTAAATTGATCAAAACATCACACAAACCTTTATAACATGGAAATATTTGATAGAGTCGTCGAAATTCCTAATCGATACAAGATGACATTGTTCTTATTTAATCATTAAAGTATCGCACACTCACGGGTCCATTGCAGCGACCCTCCCCACAAATTCGTGCCCACAAGGCGGCTTAGCGCAGTAGTCGTTGTTGAAGCTGAGAGGCCTGGAGCGGTGCTCAAGACTTTCCTCGTTCCCTGTGAATTTAGATCGCAATAGAGGAGCAACGTTATCCGGTCCACAGCAGACAAACTGGTAAGAACGTCTTGATGCATAAAAATCGTGTAGTGAATCTAAAATGGATAGCGAATGAACTGGCGTGCCTACGGTAACCGAGAAAGGTCAAAGTGAAAAGTGCCACACCCACCCTTACCCCCAACTCCTGATTGGCAGGTTTCTATATGACGTCACGTATGGACACTTCATTAGGTACACCGCCATTTTCAAGTGCACTTAGAAGAACTGGAATGCACATCATGAACCTAATCACATGCCACTTCATTAGGGCAAAGCTGACGTGAAGTCTGCTTCGTGTGGGGCTCGAAACATGGTCTCCCGAACACCGGGAAAAGTTATAAACCATTCTGCCAGGGAAATTCGGCATTTTTATTAGGTAGTGTATTGTACATAGAGGACGTCTGGTCCAAAGCTGAAAAAGGAAAAATTTAGATGTTCATTTTACGCCGGGTTACATACAAGTGAATGGGGACACTGCCATCTTGCGGTAGCATGGCGTCATTACATGAACCGCTTCATAAACTAGAGTCAAAAGCCTGTGTTTAATATCGTACGACGTACGTATTTATTTAGTTCTGCTTATGTGATGGTATTTTAAACTAAACAAATGTATAGTAAACTACTCATATGTTTAAGTTCTAATAACCATATTGGAACTGAACTAAAATGATATCGTCATTAAAGAAAGAGCAACGATGAAATGGAAATGGACATGTTCATTTTACGCTGGGTTACATACAAGTGAATGGGGGCACTGCCATCTTGCGGTAGCTTGGCGTAATTACATTAACCGCTTCATAAACTAGAGTCAAAAGCCTGTATGTTTAATAACGTACGACGTACGTATTTATTTAATTCTGCTTATGTGATGGTGTTTCAAACTAAAGAAATGTACAGTAAACTACTCATATGTTTAAGTTCTAATAACCATATTGTAACTGAAGTGGAAATATATTTTCATTAAAGAAGGAGCAATGATGAAATGGACATGTTCATTTTACACCGGGTTACATACAAGTGAATGGGGGCACTGCCATCTTGTGGTAGAGTAGCGTCATTACATGAACCTTTTTATTGACTATGGTCAAAAGCCCATTTAATACATTAATTAAATTAATCTATTATATTAATTTATACAATATATTAATTTAATTAACATATTATATTAATTAAGTTATATTAAATTACAATATAGTAATATTTAATGATAATATATAATAATAATTTTGCATATATATATATATATATATATATATATATATATATATATATATATATATATATATATATATATATAATTTATATAATGATTTATAGTGATAATTTCTGTATAGATTTGATTATTATTATTATTATTAGTATATATATATATATATATATATATATATATATATATATATATATATATATATATATATAATTATTTTCATTAAATATAATTATATTATAATTTTATATAATTTAATTAATGGGGTTTTGACTCTATCGTCAATAAAGCGGTTCATGTCATGACGCTAACCTACCACAAGATGGCAGTGCCCCCATTCACTTGTATGTAACCCGGTGTAAAATGAACATGTCCATTTCCATTTCATCATTGCTCCTTCTTTAATGAAAATATATTTCCACTTCAGTTACAAGATGGTTATTAAAACTTAAATATATGTACATTTGTTTAGATTAAAAGATCATCTCATAAGCACAATTAAATAAATACGTACAATATTAAACATACGTGCTTTTGACTCGTTTATGAAGCAGTTCATGTAATGACGCCAAGCTACCGCGAGATGGCAGTGCCCCCATTCACTTGTATGTAACCCAGTGTAAAATGAACATGTCAATTTTTCCTTTTCGTTACCAGACACCCTCTATGTACAATACACTATCACAAAAAAAAGGCCAGATTTCCCCGCCAAAATGGCAGAATGGTTTATAACTTTACCCGGTGTTCGAGAGACCATGGTTCGAGCCCCACACGAAGCGGACTTTGAGCTAAAGTTTGAATAGTGTGAGACTCGAACTCGGTTCTCCCGAACATAAGGCAAAAACTTTAACCACTAGACCACTTGGTGTTCTATATGTGATTGTTGATTTTACAATTTTATCTACTCCTGAAACGTTTTCTATAAGTACATAAGAAAACTTTGGAAATTTCATCGCCAAAATAGTTGAGTGGTTTTTGACTTGGGTTGGTGTCCAGCAGCCTCGGGTTCGAGACCCGCTCCGTGCATCATTTTCCAATAAATAGAGCGACATGCAAGATTCGAACCCGCCTCGCCCAAACTCAAGGCAAAAGCTTTAACCATCCGGCTATTCGAGATCTTAGTCAACCATGTCAATTGCTTGTAATTGAAGGATACTCTGAACTTTTCCTGAAGATAGCTTCATGATTAGGGATAATACAAAGAAGTCTTTCAATCTTGGCCAACGGACAATGGTCGAGGGGATAAGACCATTACCCCTGAAGAAAGCGGTGCTGGTTCGAGGCCCGAACACTCCCAAGCTTTGTCTTTGCAGTTTTTCTCTCGCGCGAGCACCTGTTTGAAAGTTTTTTTTCTTTTTTTCTTCTAATGACGTCATCACAAAAAGAGTATAAAAGGCGTCAAGAACGCGCCACTCATTCGAGCACTCACCACTGACAGCGAGAGCCACGTTGCTCTGGTCCACCTGCGACGCCGGCTCCACAACAGCGTATAAAAGTGACAAGGTGAGTGTACAACTTTTGTTAACCTTTTCAAACTAATTGCTTTTGCTCTCTTTCAGCGTCAACTTGCACTTTGGGCGTGCTTCCATCTTGCAAGCGTGCAAACTAAAAAGTTTGCAGAAGCTAGCGTTAGCAGTTAACAGCTTCAACGACCACCAAAACGCATTTATTTGGCGTGCAACCAAACAATTGAAGCATTTAACGGTGGGTAAGTACAGGTACATTTTCAAAACTGAAGCACGCACCGTGTGGAAAGACTACTAACACCATTTTTGCACAAACATTTAGCAACGTCTGGACGACAGCGCCGTTTGGCTGAAGGTAAGTAGACAAAGCAGCGTTTGCAGAAATCCACCAGAGAATTACTGAAACGGGTATTTCGATGCATTCGTGTTAATTTTCTACTTTCTGTCTGCAGGTGCAAATCCTCAAAACGAGGCCGTCATGGCCGACTTTCTGTGAGTTTTAAAGTCAACTCTTTTAATCGACTGCTTCTAATTGTCTTGTCATTTCTGTCCACAGGCCAGCATCTGGAACAGAGGGAGCAGATTGACTGCAAAATGGCAAAAATATTTTTATGAGCAACAAATTGACTAAATTGTTCTCTTTCTTTTGTCTGCAGGGTCCAAGATGGCTGACTTGCAGTCCTCGCATGGCTTCATGAGACACTTGCAGGTCTACGCTTGCTCAAATTGCTTTTTAGGCTTAAAATGTAAAAGCAGAATGGTTGTAACGTTACCTTGTCTTTCAGACCAGCGAGCTGTGGTTGGAGAGACGTCCGGCGCTGCCCTCCATTTCTCACTGGTGAAACACGCACGCGTCCAAAATGTTTGACACAAGTCAAACATTTCAGCATGTTCTTCCTTCTTTTGTCCACTAGGTGGTGCTAAAGGACCTAGTTTCTGCATCATGGATCTGCTGGTGAAGATCTACAAGGTTTTCATCCTGTGGTATCAATCTCTTGTCCAGGTGACAACTTACTAGAAACTTGGCATTGTTTAAAAGCACTTACCTGCTTTTTTTTTTTTTTAATGCCTCCCGCTTCCTGCAGAGCACTTTCCAGTAAGGATGCAGTTAC
The DNA here is from genome assembly GCF_024217435.2 of Syngnathus scovelli. Classification (NCBI taxonomy): domain Eukaryota; kingdom Metazoa; phylum Chordata; class Actinopteri; order Syngnathiformes; family Syngnathidae; genus Syngnathus; species Syngnathus scovelli. The sequence continues at coordinate 8,649,279 of NC_090867.1, forward strand.
AAAATCTGCCACCTGTTTGAAAAAGGAACAAGCCCTCCCCAACCATGCAGAGGTTCCTCAAGGCTGCCTCCATTTTCAGAGTTGACGCACAAATAAAATGTACTAAATGGCAGCTTGATGGCTCCCTTGTTTGTGTTGTGTGCAGGTGTCCACCCTGGAGAGTCTTTGCAACATTTCAGGAACTCTGCATGTGCACCAGCAACTGGCTGCTTCCACTCTACAGTTAAAAATAAAACCAGTTAACTTAAATGGAGATGTTGTGTCAATGTTCCTTTTTCTTTCCAGGCAGAGGTGGCAAATCCAGGTCCAGAGAGTGGAAAACTTGCCACAGTTGGTCTTCAGCCTCTGTGAGCTTGTTCACCTGGGTCTGTGCTGCCCAAAGAGCCGGAAAGTAAGTCACATTTTAGCCAACATGTCTCAAAATTTGAATTTGTTTTTTTGTGTCCAGTGTGAAGCACCATCAAGTACCTGCTCATAGCGGAAGCTGAGTACCAGAGCAAAGCCGCATACCAGCAACTCTTTAGTCTTGTTGCTGCCTCAGCTCTAAGGCAACCTGAGAAGTGAGGCACTTTAAATGCTCTTCATTGCATAATCTTATCTTTATTCCAATATTTTTTTTTTCTGACAGGCAGCAAGGAACAAAATCACCTTCCTGGGCCATGCAGCAAGGAACAAAATCAGCTTCCTGGTCATGCAGCTTGCAATACTTGGTGCCATGAACTCTACTTGCACACTGGTATGTTTCATGCCAAAACCTTTTCTGCACAAAACATTGACTTAGCTTTTTACTTACCAATCTCTTTTTGTCTAAGGTCCGGGCATGGAGGAACACTTGCCCCGCTGGCCGACCACTTCACCCCTCGTCCCGCTGGCCGACCACTTCACCCCTTGTCCCGCAGGCCGACCACTTCACCACTCGTCCCTCTGGCCGACCACTTCACCACTCTGCATTGAGCAGACTACCATCCAACTTGTTACTTTGTCATTGTTTACTCTGCAAAAGAAATAAAGCTTTATTACAAATAACACAAACTTTCAACTCTTCGTTTTCTATTATAACTTTAAAACAAATATAAAAATTCTTTTCAAACTTTTTTTTAATTTTATTTTTTTTACCTACCCCAAAAATTTCTGGATTTTTTTTTACGGATTTTTTTTACGGATTTTTTTTCTGGTGAAATTTTTTTGAGAAATGGGGCGGAATCATGACTGGAATACTGCTTCATGATTGGCTGAGAGCTCAGAAACTGGGTGGAGCAATGAGAATAAAAGGCTTTGGTTGGTCGAAAAGTGGGCGTAGATATGCAAATGAGGTGCCTTGTGATTGGTTGGCATTGTAGTGGGCGTGGCTTCCTTAAAATAAAGCAATTTGATTGGTCAGATGTGCAAATGCTGCATTTTGATTGGCTGCCAGAAAGTGGGCGTGGCTATGCAAATTTTGAGCCGGGCCGTGATTGGCCAGGCTGAATTTGGGCAGAGTTAGGAGGCGGGCAAAGTGGCACTTAGGTTTTGGAAGGCTCTTTCCAGCTTGGAGTTGAGTGTTTGCCTTCAGCCACTGAACAGAGCCAAGTCTTTGACTGCTTCTCTCGGTCTCCACATGACTCAAAGTGACTGCAACTGTACAATTGCATCACTTTGACTCATGTGGAGACAGAGAGCAGCAAAGACTTGGGTCTGTTGCAGTGACACTCACCTCAAGGCTGAAAACTTGTGTGCATAGTAGTGGACACTTAGGTTTTGGAAGTGGCCAACTCAAGACTTGAAACAGTACTTTGCCAATGCAGTGACCACCAAGCATGAAAGACTTCAAATGAGCAAATTTGCTCATAAATCACAAAGACTCGCATTCCACTTGAACAATTTATTGAATAGAAAATCAGTTTGAAAAGGCCCTGGCTGAATGCATGGAAGCAGCTTAAGTGCTTGATGAGCTCAGGTATGATGTCACTTACTTCTCGTGGCAGGCACTAGGGGGAAGGTGAGCACATGCAAACAGTGCAAACATCTCTCACTGGGACAAAACCTAAGTGCCAGGTACTGCACAGTACCACCACCACTGACTTTTGGACAAGGTTTTCCATGACACTGATGCAAATCAAGTGAGATAAATATATGTTTCTGACTAACTTGGTTTGCTTCAATGTCATCAAAAAACATCCAGACGAGTGTGATGATGATGATATTGTGCAGTACCTGGCACTTAGGTTTTGTGAGAGATGTCAGCTGCTTGCATGTGCTCCCCTTCCCCCTGGTGTGCCATGACAGTATGACATCACACATCAGCTCCTCAAGCACATAACACTACCAACTAACTAACACAAATGTTTTCTTTTTTTTTTTTTAGATTTAAATATTTTTTTAGATTCAAGTCATAATCTTAGAACAAAGTGGTACACTTTCACTTTTCATGTGTGCCAACTATGATGAAAATATACTTTTTAAGTTCAAATGCGAGTGCATTTTTCAAAACGATACTTCTTACATTAGCATGTAACTTTAACCATTGTAGAGCAATTATTTTGTTTCTTTTCATGGTGGCCCAAATAATCATCAGGACATTATTCATTTGGGAAATGACCAATTAAAATGTCCTTTGATAACATTTTGGACTCCTAATATTTCAAGTCATATATGACACGACCTTCTACATTTAAGATTAGGAGGCAAACGTTAAAGTCCACCTTGCTAGTCGCCAGAGGCATAATGCTACATGGAAAATGGGGAGGTACCTTTCAAGATATGCAGACAGACGACCAGCAGCCGACGTGGAGCCTCCAGTCTTCAAGTTTGGACATGGAGAAACATGGAAAAACAACGTTGAAGTCAAACGTTTTCGTTGATTATCCATTGATTGACAGCCGAGTGAGTGCTGCTTGTGGGCGTGCTAGCTAACGCTCCACCTCTTGTTTCACGAGAGCTAGCGAGTTTCCACTGACGTAACGACTAACAAATATCCTCCTTTCATGCCATTGTTTACATGTACGCATTTACATACATACAGCAAATATAAGAGGTTGGAAAAAGTTGACATGACTCACTCGAACCCCCAAAAGGTAACAACTTGAAGAGCTAGCTGCTCGCTGAAGCGGAAGTGTACGGTAGCCGAGAAAGCTCAAATCAAGTCACCAAAAAGCGCGTCTATGGCAACCTGCAGAAAAGACACGCCCACATCATGCATGCAACACTAGCATTAAAGATGATCAAAAACTAGTTAAAAAGACCAGCCTTGTCAAAAAATAATATTCTGTCATATAGTTTGAGTTTCATACAAATTTGTGTTGTACCTTTGATCAAGTTTGACAGTGACAGTAAATTATTTAAAATAAATTATATAGAGCCGCTAGCCAAGTCCACTTTGACCATTCACTTGGTAGCCAAACAGAACCGAGGGACGCCCCTTCCTTACTACTACGGTGCCTTCCGTGCTTGCACTACCCTGGTAAGCACAATAACTTAATTTTCATTTTTGCAGAAACCCACATTCTCTGTTTAAATGATGAATGATGGTAGCAAGCTTTCGGTTGTCATGCGATCGTGGCAAGTTAACGAGTCCCTCACGTCGATACTGCTAGATGGAACGAGTGAAATGTGTTTTCATTTGCAGTTGATACTATTCGGAGCAGTTTTGTCATGGAGATTTCATTTGAAGGCAAACGCGCTCTGGTCACCGGGGCAGGAAAAGGTAAACACAATAGCAAAATGACTGCTATTATGATGATGATGATGATGATGATGATGATGATGATGATGATGATTATTATTATTTTGCGCTATATAGTGACTGTCCGCTGTAAGCACAATTGCTCCATTTCGACCATGTTGCTCTTATTTATTTATTTATTTATTTATTTATTTATTTATTTATTTATTTATTATTTATTCACTGCTCTTATTTATTCATTGTATGTGCCTTCTTGTTTTTACTTTTTGTATTGTTTACTTGAATGTGTAATATGTCTCGTCAACGTGGGATAGTAGGAAACGCAATTTCGATCTCTTTGTGTGTCTTGACATGTGAAGAAATTGACAATAAAGCAGACTTTGACTTTGATTATTATTACTATCATTAAATATTATATTATAATTTTATATAATCTTAATTAATAATGGGCTCTTGACTGTCGTCAATAAAGTGGTTCATGTAATGACGCTAACCTACCACAAGATGGCAGTGCCCCCATTCACTTGTATGTAACCCGGTGTAAAATGAACATGTCCATTTCCATTTCATCATTGCTCCTTCTTTAATGAAAATATATTTCCACTTCAGTTACAATATGGTTATTAGAACTTGAACATATGAGTAGTTTACTGTACATTTGTTTAGTTTAAAATACCATCACATAAGCAGAACTAAATAAATACGTACGTCGTACAATATTAAACATACAGGCTTTTGACTAGTTCATGAAGCGGTTCATGTAATGACGCCAAGCTACCGCGAGATGGCAGTGCCCCCATTCACTTGTATGTAACCCAGCGTAAAATGAGCATGTCAATTTTTCCTTTTCGCGACCAGGCGTCCTCTATGTACCATACACTACCAAAAAAAAAGGCCGAGTTTCCCCGCCAAAATGGCAGAATGGTTTAAAACTTTACCCGGTGTTCGGGAGACTATGGTTCGAGCCCCACACGAAACAGGCTTCGGGCTAAAGTTTGAATAGCGTGAGACTCGAACTCGGTTCTCCCGAACATAAGGCAAAAGCTTTACCTATTACACCAGTTGGTGCTCTGTATTGGAGAAGTAATTTGGTAATTTTATCTATTTCGTGAGACATATACTATGAATACATACAAAAATTCGGAAACCTTCAACGCCAAAATAGCTGAATGGTTTAAGACTTGGGTTGGTGTCCAGCAACTTCGGGTTCGAGACTTGCTCTTTGCAGCTTTTGCAAATTAAATAGAGCAACACGTAAGAGTCGAACCCGCCTCTCCCAAACTCAAGGGAGAAGCTATAACCATTCGGCCATTCGAGATCTTACATAAAACGCTGAAGTGTTTGTAATTGAAGGTTACTCAACCTTTGCTAAAGAGGGCTTCATGATCTGGGATAATACATAAAATTCTGTGTTCGAGTCTCATCGGTCAATGGTCGAGGGGATAACACCATTGCCTCCGAAGTCTGCTGTGCTGGTTCGAGCCCCGGTCCCACCAAAGATTCTTCTTCGCAGATTTTCTCGCTCTCGAGCACCTGTTTGAAAGGGTTATTTTATTCATTTATTTTTTTTCTTCTAATGACGTCATCACAAAAAGAGTATAAAAGGCGTCAAGAACGCGACGCTCATTCCAGCATTCACCACTGACAGCGAGAGCCACGTTGCGACGCCGGCTCCACAACAGCGTATAAAAGTGACAAGGTGGGTGTACAACTTTTGTTAATCTTTTAAAACTAACTGCTTTTGTTCTCTTTCAGCGTCTAGTTGCACTTTGGGCGTGCTTCCATCTTGCAAGCGTGCAAACTAAAAAGTTTGCAGAAGCTAGCGTTAACAGTTAACATCTTCAACGACCACTTAAACGCATTTATTTGGCGTGCAACCAAACAATTGAGGCATTTAACGGCGGGTAAGTACATGTAAATTTTGAAAACGGTGAAGCACGCACCGTGTGGAAAGACTACTAACACAATTTTTGCAGAAACATTTAGCAACGTCTGGACGACAGCGCCGTTTGGCTGAAGGTAAGTAGACAAAGCAGCGTTTGCAGAAATCCACCAGAGAATTACTGAAACGGGTATTTCGATGCATTCGTGTTAATTTTCTACTTTCTGTCTGCAGGTGCAAATCCTCAAAACGCGCCCGTCATGGCCGACTGACTTTCTGTGAGCTTTAAAGTCAACTCTTTCAATCGACTGCTTCTAATTGTCTTATTTCTGTCCACAGGCCAGCATCTGGAACAGAGGGAGATTGACTGCAAAATGGCAAAAATATTTTTATTAGCAAGGCATCTTATCAAATTGACTAAATCAAGCCTATTTTCTTTTTCTCTTATCTGCAGGGTCCAAGATGGCCACCTTGCAGTCCTCGCATGGCTTCATGAAACACTTGCAGGTCTACTCTTGCTCAATTTGCTAGTTAGGCTGAAAATGTAAAAGCAGAATGGTTGTAACGTTACCATGTCTTTCAGACCAGCGAGCTGTGGTTGGAGAGACGTCCGGCGCTGCCCTCCATGCCTCACTGGTGAAACATGCACGCGTCCAAATGTTTGACACATGTCAAACATTTCAGCATGTTCTTCCTCCTTTTGTCCACTAGGTGGGGCCGAAGGACCTAGTTTCTGAAGCATGGATTTACTGGTGAAGATCTACAAGGTTTTTAACCTGTGGCATCAACGTGCTGATAGGTGACAACTTACTACAAACTTGGCATTGTTTAAAAGCACTTGGCTGCTTTTTTTTATGCCTCCCTCTTCCTGCAGAGCGCTTTCCAGTAAGGATGCAGTTGGAAAATCTGCCACCTGCTGGCCAAAGGTAAAAGCCCTCCAAAACTATGCAGAGGTTCCTCAAGGCTGACTCCATTTGAGTTGATGCTCAAATAAAATGTACTAAATGACAGCTTGATGGGTCCCTTGTTTGTGTTGTGTGCAGGTGTCCACCCTGGAGAGTTTTTGCAACATTTCAGAAACTCTGCATGTGCACCAGCAGCCAGCTGCTTCAGTGGGAGGTTCCAGTCTACAGTTAGAAATAAAAGCATTAAACTTAAATGGAGTCGTTGTGTCAATGTACCTCTTTCCAGGCAGAGGTGACAAATTCTGGTCCACAAAGTGAAAAGTCTGCCACAGTTCAGCCTCTGAGCTTGTTCACCTGGGTCTGTGCTGCCTGAAGAGCCCTCGGCTGGTAAGAGAAGGAAAGTAAATGACATTTAAGCCAACAAGTTTCAGAATTTGAATGTCTTTTTGTGTCCAGTGTGGAGCACCATCAAGTACCTGCTCATAGTGGAAGCTGAGGACCAGAGCAAAGCCGCATACAGCAACTCTTTAGTCTTGTTGCTGCCTCGGTTCTAAGGCAACCTGAGAAGTGAGGCACTTTAAATGCGCCTCATTGTACAATCTTATCCTTATTCCAATAATTTTTTTTCCCCCCCTCTTTTCTGACAGGCAGCAAGGAACAAAATCAGCTTCCTGGTCATGCTGCAAGGAACAAAATCGGCTTCCTAGTCATGCAGCTCGCAATACCTGGTGTCATGAACTCTGCTTGCGCACTGGTATGTTACATGCCAAAACGTTTTCTGCACAAAACATTGACTTTACTCTTTACTTACCAATCTCTTTGTCTTAGGTCCAGGCACGGAGTAACACTTGTCCTGCTGGCCGACCACTTCACCCCTCGTCCTACTTGCCGACCACTTCACCACTCGTCCCTCTGGCTGACCACTGCACCACTCGTCCCTCTGGCCGACCACTGCACCACTCGTCCCTCTGGCCGACCACTTCACCACTCTGCATTGAGCAGACTACCATCCAACTTGTTACTTTGTTGTGATTGTTTACTCTGCAAAAGAAATAAAGCTTTATTACAAATAACACAAACTTTCAACTCTTCATTTTCAAATAGAACTTTAAAAGAAAACTAAAAATTCTTTTCAAACTTTTTTAAAAAAAAATTTTTCCCAACCCCAAAAATTTCTGGAATTTTTTTTTTTACGGATTTTTTTTCTGGTGAAATTTTATGAAAAATGGGGTGGAATCCGGACTGGAATACTGCTTCATGATTGGCTGAGAGCTCAAAAACTGGGTGGAGCAATGAGAATAAAAGGCTGTGGTTGGTCAAAAAGTGGGCGTGGATATGCAAATGAGGTGCCTTGTGATTGGTTACCATTGTAGTGGGCGTGGTTTTCTTAAATGACGCAATCTGATTGGTCAGATGTGCAAATGCTGCATTCTGATTGGCTGTTAGAAAGAGGGCGTGGTTATGCAAATTTTGAGCTGGGCCGTGATTGGCCAGGCTCAATTTGGGCAGAGTTAGGAGGCGGGCAAAGTGGCACTTAGGTTTTGGAAGGCTCTTTTCAGCTTGGAGTTGAGTGTTTGCCTTCAGCCACTGAACAGAGCCAAGTCTTTGACTGCTTTTCTCGGTCTCCACATGACTCAAAGTGACTGCAACTGTACAATTGCATCACTTTGACTCATGTGGAGACAGAGAGAAGCAGCAAAGACTTGTGTCTGTTGCAGTGACACTCACCTCAAGGCTGAAAACTTGTGTGCATAGTAGTGGACACTTAGGTTTTGGAAGTGGCCAACTCAAGACTTGAAACAGTACTTTGTTAATGCAGTGACCACCAAGCATGAAAGACTTCAAATGAGCAAATTTGCTCATAAATCACAAAGACTCGCATTCCACTTAAAGAATTTATTGAACAGAAAATCAGTTTGAAAAGGCCCTGGCTGAATGCATGGAAGCAGCTTAAGTGCTTGATGAGCTCAGGTATGATGTCACTTACTTCTCGTGGCAGGCACTAGGGGGAAGGTGAGCACATGCAAACATCTCTCACAGGGACAAAACCTAAGTGCCAGGTACTCCACAGTACCACCACCACCAGTCACTTTTGGACAAGTTTTTCCATGACACTAACGCAAACCAAGTCAGTTAAATATATGTTTCTGACTAACTTGGTTTGCATCAATGTCATCAAAAAACACATCCAGACGAGTGTGATGACGATAATGTGCAGTAGCTGGCACTTAGGTTTTGTGAGAAATGTCAGCTGCTTGCATGTGCTCACCTTCCCCCTGGTGTGCCATGACAATATGACACCACACATCAGCTCATCAAGCAAATAACACTACCAACTAACATAACTTACACACACATTTTTTTAAATAATTATACATGTTTTTAAATTTAAGCCATATTATTTGAAGAACAAAGTGGTACACTTTCACTTTTCATGAGTGCCATCTATGATCAAAAATATACTTTTTAAGTTCAAATGCAAGTTCATTTTTTCAAAACTAAACTTTAACCATTGTAGAGCAATTATTTTGTTTCTTTTCACTGTGGCCCAAATTATCAACAGGAAATTATTCATTTGGAAAATGACCAATTAAAATGTCCATTGATAACATTTTGGACGCCAAATATTTGAAGTCATATATGACACGACCTTCTATATTTAAGATTAGGAGGAAAACGTTAAGGTCCACCAGAGGCATAATACTACATGGAAAACGGGGACGTACCTTTCGAGATATGCAGATAGACCAGCAGCCAACGTGGAGCCTTGTTTTGAACGAAACGTTCACTCACGAGCCAACACTCCTACCGTTGCGGTGGACGTGATGTTGCGGAGTCACGAGAGTGCGACAATCCTGCAACAAACAAACAAAAAAGGCTTGTAAGAAAACGAGACAAACTCTACATTTTTTGGGCCGTATTTGAAAACTCGGCGGCTGAGTCATTAATTGTGAAAATCCATCCAGCAATCCTCGCTTACCTGAGAAAATGGCACACTCCCCTTGAATCTCCAATTCACCTGAACACCTGACGTCACATCCGTCAATTCAAATCCTGCTCCGCTTTGCACACTAGTGCCACCTGGTGGCCTAACATGACTTCTTTGGCGCACGTACATAACTTTACTACGTAAAATGATTGCTAACATGTGTCACAGTTGTCGAAAGTCACACAAACCTGAGATCTTATCTTTATGACTATAGTTATGACATGATTGGTGTTACATATAAATTAACTCCCCGCCCCTTTGCTTGTGCCTACTAAAAGCAAGTTTCGGACGGGAAGGACATTCACATTCAAGTGTCGCCTCCATCCATCCATCCGTCCATCCATCTATCCATCATGTGGCTCCTTGTATTTGTTGTGTGGTTGGTCATGTGGCTGGGGGGCACTTACTGGTACCTTTTCGGCAAGCGCAGCCCCTTCTCGCTGGACTCTGTCAGGCCTCCTGGACCGCGAGAATTTGACCAGAAGAAGAGGGACAAAGTTATCAAGCAAGGTGAGACATTAAACAATGCAGGATTTTTAAAAAAATATATTGCCTAATTCTCACACAAAGCAAAAGCTACGCTCTTTACCCTATCTTGTACGATATCTCAAAATTGTTGAATTTTTTTTATGAGCGGTTTCTATTACAAAATATTACAATAACTTTAGACATCTAAAAATCATTTTCATGGTCTTATTCTGTTTTATGAGTTCAATCAAGATAGCTTGATTTTTTTAAATTTATGCATAGTTGTCATACATCTCAAAAGCATTGATTTATTTTGCCATTTTAGGCGAAAATCCTTTTTGTGTATTGCAACAACAAAAAAATTAGGAATAGAAACAATCTGCTCGCTGTGACACATTTAATTGCACAGCATTATAAATTTAAATGTCACGTTTAAATGCGGTTAGTTCATATGTGTAAAATCCGAAGGCTAATTAGTTTTACCTGTGTATTTTCGGTCAGAGATAAGCTCATAACTTTTTATCTAAATGACCTGTTTTCGGTGCCAAGAGCCACTAAACAAATGTGCAGCACGGCGTCGGCTTGGTATGATCATAATTGAGTTATCACTTGCTGATTATGCTATCTGGCTTCATCCGTTGTTTGGAAATATCATGAGGAAACTAGATCAACCTTCAAACTCTACATAGCATGTTGCCAGTTGCGCAACACGATAACATTTATGATGTCTGGACTCTTCACGAGCTTGTGAACGTCATTCTTCAGTTGTTTATGTAACCGATGTGTGCAGGTTTCAGCATTGATAAGGTCCCGCAGGACCTGGACGTCATTGTGATCGGCAGTGGCATTGGCGGGCTTGCTGCGGGCGCCACGCTCGCTAAGGCGGGCAAGAAGGTTCTGATTCTGGAGCAACATGACCAAGCCGGAGGCTGTTGCCACACCTACGTTGAGAAAGGATTTGAGTTTGACGTTGGTATGATGGAAACTCAAAACCATAACTCTCATCATAACCCCATCATGCTCCTCAGAAAACCCTGATACCAATCCCTAATCCAAGAAAGTCTCCAAAATCTTGTCCTGTCCTCACAGGTCTTCACTACATCGGTCAGCTCCACGAGAACAGTCTGCTGCGCATCATCTTTGACCAGTTGTCCGAGGGCCAGCTGGAGTTCCAGGAGCTAAACCCCCACTTCGACACCATCCAGATAGGCCAGGGGGACGACAAACGGGAGTACACCATCGTCTCGGGCAAAACCGAGATGAAGGCTCACCTCTTGAAGCAATTTCCAGACGATGCGGAGGCCATCGAGACTTTCTTCAAGATCATGAAGGTACACCACCATAGGCTTGCTTATCTCAGTGGATCAGCTGTTCATCCCACTTTGCTGTTCCTCAGATCTCAGCCAAGAAGACTCACTACCTGGCAACCCTGAAGCTTATCCCACAGTGGGTGTCTTTGTTCCTGTTGAAGTCAGGAATCGCAGATCTGGTCTCGCCTGTGTTCCGCCTTACCGGAACCTGTGCGACTGACCTGGTGAACACATTGACCACCAACAAGGACCTCCACGTCATCTTCTCATATCTTTTTTATGGTGCGTGCTCAAACTTTCAAATGTCTTGACTTGCTGAGTTTTACAAAAACAACTTGTCCTTGTACCCAGGTGTACCTCCCAAGGATTCCAGTATTTTGATAAATGCCCTTCTGCTCCATCACTACAAACGAGGGGCATACTACCCTAAAGGAGGAGCCAGTGAGATCGCTTTCAACATCATCCGCACCGTTCAGAAGTATGGCGGCAACTGCCTAGTGCGAGCGCCCGTCTCGCAGATCTTAGTCGATGACAAGGGAGCAGCCTATGGTAAGAAACTGAAGCTCAGGTAGATACTAAAGACTCCTAGAATGAAAACTTGATCACTGTGTCATGGGACAGGAGTGAAAGTGAAAAAAGGCAGAGAAGAAGTGGAGATCCATGCCCCGGTGGTTGTCTCAAACTGCGGTATCTTCACTACCTTCCAAAAACTTCTACCCCCTGAGATCCAGGTCAAGCCAGGTGATCCAGAAGCAATTTTTTTGAGTTTGTATCCAATTTTGAATGTCCAAGGTTCAGAAATGAGCAACAATATCCTTCTGCAGACATCCAGGACAGGCTGAACATGATGAAGCACGGTAGAGGATCCTTCTTGGTCTTCTCTGGGTTCGACGGGACTGAGGAGGAGCTTGGTCTGGAGTCCACAAATTTCTGGCTGTTCAAAAACAACGACATGGACACATCGTACGTAAAAGGGATAGTGTGTTAAATGTTTTGATTTTGTACTTTTCATTCCTTATAAAAAAAAATAATTTATTAATGTACAAAAAAATTTACATTTAAGTTTTCTCTAGCCTTCTTCACTCTTTCACTCTTCCACTGTATTCTTGTTGAGGCTTCTCCTTATTGGGATCACGTATGAAGATCAGCCACTAGAGGGTGCTGTTGTACAAGAGTTCTGTGTGGATCCTTCCTTTTGGAAGCGCTCCTACAAGTTTTTCCACACGTGATCAATGGAAAGAAAAAGTTTGAGTTATTGTTTGACTGTTCTTAGCAAGCTGCAGCTCTTATTTGGTTCTCTAGATGGGGCATGGAGTCATTCAGGAACGTTTTTTTTTTTTTTTTTTTTTAACTATAGCTGAGTCCTCTTTGTGCTTGTTGTAGAATGGAGAACTTTTTTGCTTTGAGCAAAGAAGAAGCTCCAGACAACATCCCCATGATGTTTATCACCATGCCGTCCTCCAAAGATCCAGAGGCCAAGATAAGACACCCTGGTACAAAGCAACACTTTTAACATATTGTTTGGAGGCTTCCTCTCACATTCCCAAGACGTCCAAATTGGTCATCAGTGTGAATGTGAACAGTTTTGTGAACAGCTCCAGCTAACCCAAAGAAGGTTAAGTAGGTTGTGACATCCCTAACTGGTGTCCACAGGAAAATGTTGCATGACCATCCTGACCATGGTGAAGTACGAATGGTTCGAGGAATGGAAGGATACCACGGTTCGCAAACGTGGAGATGAATATCACAACTACAAAATGAGATTTGCTGAAAAACTCTTTGACTGGGCCTGTGAGTTGTTCCCAAAAATCAAGGACAAGGTGAGTTCTTGGATTCGGGAAGGGTCGATAGACACCCTTTTTTATAACGGCAACCTTTGCCCTCCAGCTGGTCTTCCAGGACGTGGCCACACCTCTGACCAACATGCACTACCTGGGCGCCCAGCGTGGAGCCATGTACTCGGCCGAGCACAACCTGGACCGCTTCCAAGCCGAGGCGGTGGCAAGGAACCGCTGCCACACGCCCGTCAAGAACCTCTTTCTCTCTGGTAAGGATCCCCCAAATGATAGACATGGAAGAACCCAGGTTATCCAATAACATGGCTTTTGTCTCCCAGGCCAAGATGTATTCAGCTGCGGGATCGCGGGAGCGCTGCACGGCGGCGTCCTGTGCGCCTCGGCCGTGCTGGACCGCATCGTCTACATCGACCTGCTCTTCATCAAGAAGAAGCTGAAGCGGGGCAAGGCCAAGGAACTGGCCCTGCTGGCTCGGAAGAAGCTGCAGTGAGTTGGCTGCTTGTTCATTTTAAGAGACATCTGCAGGATTTGCAGGTGATCAAAGATTAGCTCCAAGCATTTCTTTTGTGTAATCAATCATGTAAATTTAAATAACTGTTTTATTTTATGGATCTATGTAAGATAGTAGGGATGAATGTGTACATTGAGGTCTGACATCAATAAGTCATGTCATCTTTTTTGGAATAAAATTTAGATATTGTTTTTGAACCATTAAATATTCTTTTTACTTGAAAATAATCCCTTAAATGAATTATATATTTTTTTTCCCCCCTCATCATTTTGTCTGCTACCTGTGCGGTTCCCACCTGAGTAGTTCCAACCTGCCGCTGTTTGCTTTAGCTGCTAAATCAAACATTTTGAGGGAAACCTCAAACTTCCTGCACTAAGTGAACATTTCCTCGCTAAACAGCCGCCAAACAAACTTTAGCAGCGAGGGGCATAAGGGGATGAATGCCCCCTCTGTCCGGTCAGCTGATGGGACGCCAGCGAGCGCACCGAGCGGGGGCTGCTCGGGATGGGGAATGTTTAAGAAGGTTGAAATGAGTGAGGAGTCACTTGAGTTGACTTTGCCAGTCTGGAAGCTGAGCAGCAGACAAAACGTGCAATTAGCATGGCTGGATAAGGAGCACCACTCCCAAAATAAAATTGCAATGCAACGTTACCACTCAGAGTGATATTGTCTCGATCGAACTTGTTGTGCATCAGGAGTGTATTTAATTTTTAATTTTTTTTTAGAAAATATGACCTCTTGACTTTTTATGACAAATCAAGAAAATATTTTATCTATTTTATTTTTTATTCATTCACAACTGTAGCGTTGTAACGAAAGTAAAGCCGATTTGACGAATGAACTAATTTCCGAAATGTATTTCACACTGCCGTAAAGCCTCCATGATTGGAACGCTAAATTAATCTGAAGCTACGGCGGATGCTCCTCCCGTTCTCCTCACCCCTTCCCCAAGCCGCCTCCCCGCTGCCCCTGACTCGACAGCTCACCACAAATCTGTTCGGATCACTTTTGGGATTCAATGACTCTTTTGGGCTCGCGAGCAGGAGCGCCCCCGATAGGCCATGTTGAATATTAACAGGATACGTAAACGCATGATAATGACGTGTGTGTATACCTTTAAGTGTATATGTAGATATGAATTTTAAATATTGTAAACTTAACATGTCACATGTGGATCTCTTGATTCCTTGCTGAGAGTTGGAGTGGATTTGGCTTCGTGGCAGACGTGGGCCTCGTTCATCTGTTTGTAATATGGCAACTTTCATTGTAAATGATCTTGCGTGTTGGAGAGAGAGGAGAGCGAGAGAGCAAAAAAAGAGGGAGGGAAGAGGTTAGGGTTAGGGTTAGTTCAACTCTGCAAAGAAATGAATGTGTGATATTAAGCTGTAAATACAATTTGGGGTTGAATTTGCAGACAGTCATTTATTTGTACGACTTTCATCTTGAAAAGACAATTTTATTTCTAATATGACCTTTTTGTCTGGGGGACTAAATCTGTTCTTGAGAAAAAAATCTTGACAAAATATGAAATTAGTGCCATAATCCAAACACACGTTGTTAACTCTTGCCGTTGAAAAACGGCAAGAGTTAACAACGTGTGTTTGGCAGTCATCTGTGCGCTATTCCGCCTTCTTTCCCTTCTCTCCTCGGATGTTTCACACATGAGCCGAAGTTTCACATTTCACCCCTCCATCCCCGCCCGCCCAAACTAGCCCCTAAAAAAATGCTTTGGCATACGTCACCGCTCTGCCTGCTCACTGTTGACATGAGCGGCCAGCTAATGGAAGCTAAAGCATGCCGAAGGGTCAAAATATTAGCAACAGCTTTGACTCAATGTATGACCATTTTTTAAGATGACGTTCATTTTGGAGTCTTTTTGCTCAGCTGACAGAAGCACACTTCAACTATTTGCGTTGACACTTTACACTCTCGTGGCAAACATCTCACACTTGGACCCGACATGTTCGCAACATGCCGTTAAAAACGTCAAATTGTTTGAACAGAAAATATTAGCGGGTGGATGAAGGCCATCCTTATCTCCAGAATGGTCATTTTGGTCCAAAAAAAAAAAAGTCAGAAATCCACCAATGGGTGGAAAAGCACATTTGAAACATAAAACAAGTTGACTTACCTTTGCCTACACTCAATTTGACGAATGTTTCAGTGTGCTTTTGGAATTCAGAAAAGCTGCTGTTGTTTTTGTTGAGGCACAGATGAACGTTGCACTTTGGACACAGTCGCTCGGGCCTTTGCAAGATGGAGGAAGAAGAAATCACTTTAGAAAAGAGCAGATTTGATCTATTCAATGTGCACACAGTTACAGTTTTACTCAATTTGGATTTTTTTTTTTTTTAAATACTACTTTTGTCAAAACAGTTTATGATTTTCACAAAGCAATCAATTTCATTAAAATGGCAAACAATTAGTCGCGTGGCCTTTCAAGAGAAAAAAAAAAAGGTCTATGCACTGGGAGAATTTTTATTTTTCCTTCTGAGCCTTTACTTTCCAAACGTTGAAGTCAGTGAGCAAAGCTGCAAGTGATTCCAGATGTTTTTTTTTTTTTTCTTTTCTCTCTCTCTCTCGCTCTTTCTAGAATTGGACTCATATGGAAGCAGAAGATGTTCCTTTTCCTGCTCCCATTTTTACCATTTAAATTTGCCAGTCTTGATCAAATGCAAGCACGAGTGTGAGGAGCACCTTCATGCCACCAAAGGGTGACTGCGCTGCCTCCCCAATGAGGAGGGAGACGCCCCGGGGTGGCCACCCCTTTCAAGATTTGGGGGAGGGAGATGGTAAAGGAGAAATGAAGCACTTGAGCAATGTTTGAGGCAGGTAGAGACAGGACTAGTAGAAAAGAGGAAGGCTCATGAAAATGGCGAGGAAATTCAAGGTGATGTTCCAAAAGGTGGACCATCATCGTCGTGACATAAATGGCTCCTCCTTTCCTTCCCCCCTCATCTTTAGTGGTCTGTTTTTTTTTTTTTTGGTCGGCATACATTTTTCCTCATCCCAGCACACTCCCTTTGTGGATGTGGCAGGCCTGGGAATCAACGCCGATGAGAGGCAGAGCACCTCCTCTTCTACTTGCAGACGTGGACACGGGAGGAGCAAAGAGGGGAGGGAAGAAAAGAAAAAAAAGAAGACAATAATTTCAGCAGATAATGTCGGAGTGGAGGAGGGACGAAAGCATCATGTCTTCAGCTGTGCAATGCCACGCTGTTTAATTCACGTTTCATAAAAATGATGAGAAGGAAATATCAAGAACCTCAATCCCAAGTATAACTCAAAGCTGCTTGATAAGAATAAAAAGATGAATTTGTGACAAGCTCGCACTGACTTTTCCAATGCTTGTGAGCCAGCAGACATCTTTCAAGCGCCACGTGACACTCGTCTATATTCGGGCAAGGGGCTGCAACCAATGAGAAGCAGGCGTCAAAAAAGCCCACCCCTCCTCCCTCTGTTCTCCTAAAAAATGTGACGTGGATGCCTTCAATCCACTTTTTATACTTGCATTCAAGTTTCAAGTTCTTCTGGATGTGGTGTTGCTTCGGTGTCACCCTGAGGAACATCTCCAGATACTGACACTGTGGATCCCTAAAAAAAAATGCCATGTCAGCATCCCATAAAGACAATTAATCGAGCGTTTCTATACGCAATGACCGACAGGGCGTCAAAGTTTACACGCATCTTTGTTAGCTGGCATCTGGATGTTAGCCATTAGCAAGCCGGGGCCTCTTTATGAGCGCCACTGTACATCCCTGGGGGGAAAATGATCTCAGCTTAGGTTAATTCGGAAGCAATGATCAACCAGAGATGAAAATCAGCATTTTTTGTAATTAGGATCATGATGGTAGCAAAGGTTTTAGGCCACGTTGTTCTGATCTGGCACGGTGTTGGGATACAAAGGAGAAGACGTTTGACTTCCTCACTGCTCTTGTAGAGAACTGGACAAGGAGCGCTGCAGCGGTTGTGTGTGTGAAGCCAAAAGCCAAACCCAGTGGCCTTTTTTTTTCTTCAGTGAATGCTGCTGCAACCCTCTAATTTAAATTTTATTTTTGGAATGAGTTTATTGAACTCTCTCTTTCACTGCAAAACGCGCAGGAGTCACTCACTATGATCTCTGTTTTTGTTCTTAATCCGGCCAAATGATAAAATATTCATAATAATACAATATGATTATTTTTAAAAGTTCTTAAAATATATGGGTGACTTTTTTGGGAGGTCTCCTGAAAAATTATGATTTTGGACAAAACTACTTTGAATTTAAAATGAATTTAGTTTTCATTTTATGATTCAAAATATTTAAAAATTCTAGTTATAAATTAAAAAATGCACCAATTAAAGTATTAAATAAAATAAAAATTAAATGTAAGTATATTGTTTTAATTTTACAATTAAAATACACTTAATTCTTTTAAGCTCATCTATAGCTACCCCATTAAAATAATATATTTTATATCATATAATCAAATTAAAAGGTGATTCACCCTGTATTGTTGCCCATGTCCAGTGATTGGTGAGACACTTCCTGATTGCACGTTGGGTTGGGCTTGACCCCCAGAAGAGAAGTAAACACAGGCTACAGATCGGGAAGCGATGGCGAGATGTCGTCAGCGGCCTTCTGCTCACAGCCTAGCCAGCAACATGTGAAAAACGTTAGCGCTGCTTTTGCAGGGTGACCCAGGAGGAGAGCAGAACTTTCAGCTCCTCCTCCTCCTCCTCCTCGAGTTGCTTTTCCAACATGTGGCGGGCACCAGGATTCCTCATCATGCATGGAAAAAACAAAAGTAGAGAGATTTGTGCAAATGGGCGGTAATTAAAGAAAAATGAGCGAGAAAAAAAAAAAAAAGGAAAGGAAGCAATAGGAAGTGCTATCGGCTTGTCGATCTTTGTTTACTTGCACACAAGTGACCTTCTCTTTAGGGACTCAAGTGAAGAAAGAAATGAGAGACTTTGATAGTTTGCTCTAAAAGGGAAAAAGTCACTTTTGCTGCTTGGATGTTTCGGGGCGGGAGAAGAGACCACATTGCATTCTTCTTCATTGAGGTCACCTTTTTTTTTCTTCTCCTTCTCGAGTGCTCAGCAGAGTGGAGCTGCAGCTCAGCTTTCTTCTTCTTCGTCGTCGTCTTCTTCTACTGCACATGCTCACAAGTTGTTGTTGTCACTAGGTGGGGGGAAAAAAAAATAAAATAAATCAACCAATCTACCACTTCTATTATTTATATATATATATATATATATATATATATATATATATATATATATATATATATATATATATATATATATATATATATATATATATGTGCAAATAAATAAATCAATAAATAAATGGAAAAAATAAAATAAAAATATTTAAAAAATGAAAACTATTGCAAAAAAAATTAAAAATATTTTTCATACCTGACCTGAGTGATGTAACATGTAAAACCAGTGTGCACACAAGTCACTCAGAACTTCCTGTCTTGCCCTGGAGGCAGTACCACAGGTCCAAAAACATGGCTGCCATTTCTTGCCGTGTCACCCCCCCACCCCTGCAAGAACAACACCCACAAACATACATGTTCATATCACGTCGCCAAGGTGAAACGTGACCGATAACGTTGGGCCGAGGCGGCGAAAATGTCTCGTCACATGTGGCGTGCAGATGATCAGCACTCGCTGAGGACTCGGAGATCCAAAATGGATTCAAGACAATGGAACACAAATAACTTTTTTGTGCCACTTTCCAATTGAGATCTTTTGTACATTTTTGCTCTTTCTGTTGCATACATAATGGACGCCTTCCAACCTCTGCGTGGAAGTTATTGATAGACCTGTGTCCCAATACTTTTGATCACACCAACGTCACAGCATTTCTGTCCCTGCAGCCGAGAGGAGAGCATGAGTCATTTACTTTTTTCCATTTCTAGCCTCTCTCTCTTTCTCTCTAATGTACCTTCTCTTTTTTTTTCACTTCTAGTGCTTCCATAACGTGCAAATTCTCTCTCTCTCTCTGTCTTTGCCACCTCCTACTTCCAGCCTCGCATACGAAGACGGTAACGACAATTCCAGACTGCATTTCCACCCCCTTTCACCTCCATTTTTAATCGCTTGCACTCTAATTTTTGGTGTTAACAGTTCACACCGATATTCAAATCAGAACATTTGCAGCAAAAAAAGAGTTCATACTTTAAATATGAGAACGGTGAGGGTTAAAAGCTTGAGCACGTGGCAGAGGCTGGTAACCAACTTTACCAGATGTTGGGAATGATGAACCACCCCGAAAAAAAAAAAAAAAAAAAAAAAAAGACTCAAGCGCATGAGAGTCAAATAGAAAGAGAAAAAACTGAGGATTCCTCCCTTGGAATGCATCAGTGAACGCACCATTTTTAAAGCTGTACATTTACAATAAAGACCAGTTTGGATCAAAGTGAGGATTTGTGGACACATTTTTTTTTTTTTTTAAGGGTTTAAAAGTCAAAGTGAGTGGAGAGGAATCTGAGAATTCCTCCTTTATAGATTGCCAGCGAACGCACCAGCAGGAGCGTGCCATCATATCAACATTTTTTGAAAGGTTGGGAGAAAATGTGCAACATTCCCGATGTAGGGAAATGTGACACTCTCGATCCCACCCACTTCTTTCGGTCCTCGGCGCTCTTTCAAGACAAACGATCAATAAGTTGGGTTTGTGGAGGGTGTCATTGAACAATCATTCATTAATATTTTCAATCCATTTTCACCGTGTGGCTGCTTTTGAGGAGCGTGCCAACTGACTTGCATATTATCGCAAAGTCCATTCAGTCAGATTTTCCATCTGGGCTGTCTGACTGGATGTCTGCGGGACTGGTGGAGGGAGGGAGGGAAGGAAGGAAGGATGGAAGGGAGAGCACCAGAGAGTGAGGGGGAGAGAGAGCGAGAGGGAGGGAACGATGGATCCGATGGGGGCTGGGATGGAGAACGCAGCCAGACAGTAAAAGAAAACCAGACCGAGACGTCGTGAGAAAAAAAAAATAGAAGGCAATCGGCAACCATGAAGGTGCGCTTGGTTGAGTTTGGTGAGCGAGAACCTCGTCAAATGAGCTCCATGGTAGAAATGGTCCAAGCTGGGAAATTTGAGATGGAAGTCAATAAAGGAGCAGTAACTGAGAAGAGACATTAAAGACTTCTTTTTAAATGTCCACAGTCTTCTTGTGAATGTAAATAGTGTATAGGAAGGTAAGTGAGGCATGAGCGGGGCTTAATCCCAAGATACAAGTAGGAACACGTGAAGGCTGCAATTTACAGGCTTGCTGGGAATGTCAAGCCTGCTCTTTTTCTGACACTTGCTAGCAAGGCTTTAAACTTGTTATTATTCACGTTCACCCACTGCTGATTGATTTGAGAAGGTGGTGAACTTTCGTCTTTGTGTGAGTTTTGGGAATCGTAAACCATGCTTTGATTGGTCATGAATGTAATCACTCCCACAGTGGCACAGACCTCCCTCTCTCAAATCCAAATACACCAACCTGAAGCGTGCCATCACTTTGCCTGCAGATCTTCTGCAGATCAGAATGAGCTTCCGCCCAAAAGGGTGGAAAAGAAAAGAAAAAAAAAAAGGCCACAAAACTATCTGTTAGAGTCAACCAGCCAGCCTCCATTCTGAGGCGCAGAGCAGAAAATTACAAGTTCTATTTAAACATCGAGCTCCGGTTCCCTCGTGGAACTTTTTTTTTTTCTTTTCTTCCCTACACTCCAATGTCACGCGTTTGACTCCATCTAACTAGTACTATAACTAGTACTAGTACTACTGCCGCTCCAACTATCTCTACTGTACGACCACAACTACCAGTACAGCACCACCAACCAGTACTGCTAGCACGACTGCTAGCAGTAAACTAAAAAAACTAGTTACCACAACTAGTTTTCGTGACTCTACTATATTATCAGTATCACTTTTGTGACTATGATTATTATTGCTGCCATTCCAACCATGACTGCTAAATTTTGTAATGACAATAATCCAAAAAGTAATGCTATGAACAGAAAAGGTGTGTTTGATAATGATAAGGTCTCACGTTCACATCTTTTATTGATCCCAGACTTCTTCTTCTTCTCCTTCCTCTTCTCTCTAAAAAAGGAGAGCGAGAAAGAAGGAGAGAGAGAGTGAAATGAGAGGTCAGACTGGGCCAGCGTGTAGAAGCTGCAACGTGTCCACATTGTAAGCAAGCTGGCTGCTTTGTGGGCCTGCCAGCTTTTTTCTTCTCTCTCTCCTTTCTGCCTTATGTCTTCTCGAGCCGCCGCACTTTTAAAATGAACGTGCGCGCGTTTTCAACGTCCCGCTATGTGTTTTATAGAATCACTTTAATATGGATCAACGCGGGATGCCTACACAAAGCATAATTGGGTGGTTTCATTGGATTTAATGGTGATCCATATTTTTGGTTGACACGTTTGATACTACAAGTGCAAAGCGATGACTTTCACATCCAAATCAGTAATGGAGGAGTCCACAAGGAAGCGACCTTGCTTCAAACGCCTCAAGTGTGTCAATGATCCTCACCATCATCGCGCACCAACTTTTTTTCGCCTGCGTGGGACATGTTTAAAGACAGCGACCAGCCCTCTTCCCGCCCCCCCGGCACACGCTGGAAGGAGGGTGCGCGCTCTTGAGGACCTCCCCAAAAAAGCTCGGGGCATATAAAAACCCCGCTAAGTGATTTGTTGAAGCAGTAGGGAGTTTCTGCTGGGGTCTGGATTGGAGTTACACACACAGACCGGACCCTACCGTGTATGAGTGGCATTTGAGGAGACGGAAAAAGGACCCCCCCTATCGCAAAGAATCTACATGTCTAATATTTAGACATGTTCAGCTTTGTGGATATTCGGTTAGCGCTTTTGCTCAGCGTTGCTGTGCTGGTGGTGAGAGGTCAAGGCGAGGATGATAGTAAGTATCCCTCTATAATATTGATATTTTCTTTTCACGGTGGGTCCCCTATCAGGATTGGACAGAGCCTTGGAAAGGGACGATGAACGTTATGGACGCCTTTTTGGGGTTCTCTTGGAGGTCCGTTTGAGCAGGAGTGGATTGTGTGGGTTGGTTTTTTTTCCCCCCTTGGCGTGCACATACACGCTCAGTAAGCGTCCTCCTAAGGGAGTGCAGCTGCATCTCCTCTCTCTGACACATGTTTAGGTTCAGAGAGAAAAAGACACTTTTTATTTGAAGGACAGGGCTTACTTTGGTCAGTTTAGGAGTAAAACCTAACTTTGCACTACATTTTGTCACTTTGGGAGAAAGTCGCCAAACTCGGATAAACGTCTTAAATTAGGATCACTTCTGCAAAGATTCACTAAATTCTACCAAAGGAGCATCCTTACGCTGTTCCTTTATTGTATACGTTGAAGACCACCCTCATAGTCAATTTGGATTAAAACTTACATTAAAATCGGCTGTGATTTTTTTCCCCCAAGACAGGTAGATTTTAAATGTAGAGGGAAAAACTAAATCTGGTGTAAATTCTTCACAAGTCGTACAGTTTGGAAAAAGCTGGGTGGAAGGAGGGGAGACAATGGAAAAATTGCTGAGGTGTGACGTAGGCGCGTCAATTAATCACAGAGTAGGAGGAGGGCGTTCTTTTGTGGGGAAACAGCACCTCTTAGTGGTCAATTTTGGTACTGTCGCGTCTTTCCCTAATTAAAGTTCTCAAACGCCCACTAAGAGTAAAATAAGGGTCCACTTGCTGTTTGTAATGTATGAAACCTCACTGCTAGTTATTTTTTTCCTCTTTTTATCACAAATGATACAAATTTGAGGCTTAAATGTGGAATATTTGTGAAACGTTCTGTTCCCTGCCTTTATTGATTCTGCCTGTTGAAAGTATGAAAAGGGTTGAAGGCCCCACATATAGCAACTAAGAATTCAATCCTGTAATGATGAATGTATTGAAATGAACATTTAAGGCTTAATTTGGTGCTTTTATGTGGGAGAGTGTTTGACCAACACGTTGTTATCGCTCAGGCACATTTGGCAGCTGCACACTAGACGGACAGTTGTACAACGACAAGGATGTGTGGAAACCAGAGCCGTGCCAGATCTGTGTTTGCGACAGCGGCACAGTGATGTGCGACGAGGTCATCTGCGAGGATACTACCGACTGTGCCGACCCCATCATCCCAGAGGGAGAATGCTGCCCCATCTGCCCCGACGGTACGAATTCTCCCTCCGTACCCTCGGCCCCCCTCGGCCTCAATACCTTTACTTTTTTTTGTGGCGACAAGTCGGGGTCCGAGCATTTGTGCGAGCGGCCTAACAAAATGGACGTCGACCT
The DNA here is from genome assembly GCF_024217435.2 of Syngnathus scovelli. Lineage (NCBI taxonomy): Eukaryota > Metazoa > Chordata > Actinopteri > Syngnathiformes > Syngnathidae > Syngnathus > Syngnathus scovelli. The sequence continues at coordinate 8,673,087 of NC_090867.1, forward strand.
TGCACGCCCCTTGGGGATTTTCGTAGGTCTTTATGTACGCTTAGCTTGTAAATTTGGCAAATATCACTTTCTTCAAAAGTACTAATGGTAGATTTATTTTTTCCAATTTGGAGGACGATATTCACAAACGATATACAGAATTGCAAACATGATTTACTAAACACTGTAAATACTGCAATGAATTATACTTTTAACAAAAACGGCTAATGATGATCTGTACGAAAACAGATTTTGCAAATGATAAACAGTACAACTAATATTTTAAACAATAAACCGGGCGATACCAAAGTACACAAAAGAGGAACATACGGATATGAAATTGGTAATCCGACTGACGACAAAGTTTGTAATAGGTCAAACTAACAAAAACAGATCGGGAATGATACACCGACCGACAACAAAGTTTGCAAACAATAAATCAATCAATAAATCAAGTCATATATAAGGAGCTAACATTTTATATGGCACTTCTGCACTTTTCTAATATGACCGCCTCTTTTTGTCTTCTATTTGGGCACATTTTTTATTTTTTAAAATTTCAAAATTTTAATGTCCAAACTGGAATTTTAGCTGCATGGTCACAAAACGAGGCCCAAGGCTACGTGGCTTCCATTCCTGTCAATTGATGATTTAAAATGTCATAATTATTCCTGCACATCATATTTCTGTATATTGCTATAAAATGCTACCATCAGCTATAATTGTGTAGCTTTGAGATGCTAATTACTAGCTTCAAAAGCCAAGCAAAGTTGCATAGTCCTATCATGTGGACATGATGTAACATTATATTATTCCTTCTCCTTCCTTAGGACCCGTGGATCCCCAAGAGGTACTGCTACCTTTTATTGATCCCTCATCAGTATCAATGCATGTTTCCTGATTAGCTTTTCCATGCTACACATGTCCACATAGTCTCACTCTTTTATTTTTTGGGGATGTTTGTAGGGAATCAAGGGAGACGTTGGCCCCAAGGGAGATGTGGTAAGTTATGCAAATATGTTGATTATTCTTTATAATTATTGTGTCATAATATTATTCAATCTGGTTGTCAACGTCTATCTAAAACATTTGCTGGTTACTTTAGGCCCCCCCACCCCCCATTCTGGCCCCTTTGGCAAAAATTAAAGCCTATTAATATGCAATACTCTATCGGATGATGTCATCGTGGCTATGGGATTCAGGTCACGAGTTCACGGGGGCATTAAAAGTTCAAAGGCGGTGACTTTTTTCCAGTGGTAGCACCGCAACTTGTCAGTTGAAGGTTTTCAAAAGAGGTTTCAGTTGCACACCTTTGACTCAACTGCATTCAATATACATATTACGGCAAAGTAAATATACTTTTCCACGGCTAATGGCCCACCTGATATCTTTCTAGGGTCCCATGGGTCCTCCTGGAAATGATGGAATTCCCGGACAGCCTGGACTTCCCGGCCCACCAGGTCCCCCTGGCCCCCCTGGCCTTGGCGGAGTATGTTGGATTCAAATACAGTCGCATTCAATGAATCCTGAACATGAACTGTTATTCATACAATGTTGGCGTTATACCTTCAAAGCTCAGCAGCTAATTTGTTATCTCTTCCTCCCTTGACAGAACTTCTCTCCTCAACTGAGCTCTGGCGCTGGCTATCACACCAAGCACATGGGCGGCCCACAAACGCCCGGCCCCATAGTATGATGGCTGTTCATCTAAATAAGCTAAATCAGGATACACTATGAGTCTCAATGCTTGTACTGACTTTTCACTCACCTTCATCAACAGGGTCCAAGGGGTCCTCGCGGTCCTGCCGGACCTCCCGGACCTGCTGTGAGTATACCTCGAGTCTTTGACATGCTTCTTCATTGTGGATGTTGTTTGGTTAATCTTCTGGATTTGTTGTCCATCAGGGTCCTCAGGGTTTCACTGGTCCCCCAGGAGAGCCCGGTGAGCCCGGAGCTTCTGTGAGTATCCCTCAAGCTTGCTTTCAGCACTCACCCCGACCTGCTGTCGCCATTTACGCTTCAATGTCGTCGTCACTTTGTGCTGCAGGGCCCCATGGGTGCTCGTGGTCCCACTGGCCCACCTGGAAAGAATGGAGACAATGTAAGGGGTTTATTCAAATGCTCATCTTTTAGTTGTCCTCAACACAACACAACACGTGTACGAACCATGTCCCCTGTGTATCGGTAGGGTGAGGCTGGTAAAGCTGGACGCCCTGGTGAGCGTGGAGCCCCTGGCTTGCAGGTAAGTCATCCCCCAGTGGGAACAGGGGCAAAGATCAGGTGACCAAAGTTCTTGGTTGACAACTTCCTCCTGCTGCAGGGTATCCGTGGATTCCCCGGAACCCCCGGACTTCCTGGCATCAAGGGACACAGAGTAAGTTGAGAGGATACGGTTAGGAGCGTCCTCATCATGTTGATGTTAAAATGTTGAATTTGATTGCAGGGTTTCAGCGGTTTGGATGGAGCTAAGGGAGATGCCGGACCTGCCGGACCTAAGGTGAGTGGAAGGATGCGAGGATGGAGCCTCCCGATTTGCTGAGCCGTGTGAAACCATCTCTTGTCTCTGTCTACAGGGAGAGGCTGGTGTCCCTGGTGAGAACGGCGTCCCCGGAGCCATGGTGAGTTTTTGTCTCCCCTCCATCGATACACTGAGCGGACAAAGCCGAAAATGTTGTCTTCATTCTTCAGGGTGCTAGCGGTCTCCCCGGTGAGAGAGGCCGTCCCGGACCTGCTGGCCCTGCTGTAAGCGCTGCGAGCTCCTTTCGACACGTTTTGACCAAAGTTGGTATCGACTCTGTGATTTGACTTGGATTTGAAAACTTCCAACGCAGGGTGCTCGTGGTAACGATGGCAACGCTGGCCCTGCTGGACCCCCTGTGAGTCTTTGTCTTTTTCACTTGCAGGTCACCTGTCTCTTTTAGAATTGTCTGCTAACATCCTGTCTTCATATTTTAGGGACCCACTGGACCTGCTGGACCCCCTGGATTCCCTGGCGGCGCTGGTATGAAGGTAAGTCACCCAAAAGAGGACGTTTCATGATTTGCACTTTTGGTCTTCATGTCCTATGATGAGTTATCGTCTGAAACCTAATCTTCCATAGAAATCCAAATCTGGAATATGAAAGCGGCAATTAATCAAAGATTAAAGCAACTTCGAAACAGAGAGGGTCTTAGCAGGTTCTTTGTTGCCACGAGATTAACATCCACCAGTTTGTCGTTAGCTCGTTAGCATGGAAGAACGCTAACATCAAGGTTCAAGGAAACAAACACTTTTGTTCAGCCTGTGGATGGATTAGAATGTACGACTTACGTTAAATATGACATAACTCCGTGTTCTTTCTCTGCTCAGGGAGAGACTGGTCCCCAAGGAGCTCGTGGAGCTGAGGGAGCCCAGGGAGCTCGTGGTGAGCCTGGTAATCCAGGACCCGCCGGAGCTGCTGGAGCTGCTGTGAGTTTAGGCCACTCTTCTACATTGCCATCTACATTTCACATGGATTTAAGAAAAAAATTAACTGCGGTGTTGGTGCTGCTTCCATAGGGTGCTCCAGGAACTGATGGTGTTCCCGGTGCCAAGGGTGCCACTGTAAGTATGACATTCACAAAATACATCAGATGGGGACCCAGTTGTGACATCTGCTCTCGCTATTCCACAGGGCCCCGCTGGTATTGCTGGTGCTCCCGGTTTCCCCGGTGCTCGTGGTCCCGCTGGAGGTCAGGGTACCGTTGGTGCTCCTGGTCCCAAGGGTAACAATGTGAGTAGACAACAAACGATCATGGTTTTTGGTTTTGACCGGCATATGAGATTTACCGTTACCGTGTTTTTTTGTCATTAGGGCGACCCAGGTGTTTCTGGTCCCAAGGGAGAGCCTGGTGCCAAGGGAGAGACTGTAAGTTTCAGTAAACAAACGTGAACATATCATCACCCTTCAAATGATATGATACAATAACAAAACATGCCTGATGCTTTCTTCTTTAGGGCCCAGCCGGAATTCAGGGACCTGCTGGCCCAGCTGGTGAGGAGGGCAAAAGAGGAGCTCGTGGAGAAACTGGTGCTGGTGGACCCCGTGGACCTACTGGAGAGCGTGTATGTCTTCCTTGTTTTTGTTTTTTTTAATATTTGATGATCCCTTATTTGTGCCACCGAAACCTCAAGCACACAGTAATGTTGTCTTCTTGTTCTCCAAGGGTGCCCCTGGTGGCCGTGGTATTCCTGGAGCTGATGGAGCTGCTGGTGGCAAGGTGAGTTCGTGGCTGACCCCCATCTTTGGCTCCCATCTTTGTATTGCTCCATTAAGTCTTTCCTTTGAACCTTCTTCGACGTGGTAGGGAGCCCCTGGTGAGCGTGGTGCCACCGGCCCTCCCGGACCTCAGGGAGCAACTGGTGAGGCCGGAGCTCATGGCGCTCCTGGCGCACCTGGATCTAAGGTGAGTACTGCTCTGTTTGACTTTTCGTCCAACATTTGAGCATAGATGAGGTCCAAACATGGTGAATCTTTTCACAGGGTATGACTGGTAGCCCCGGAAGCACTGGCGCTGACGGCAAAGTTGGACCTGCTGTAAGTTCAAATTCATTCGGCAGACGCCTTGAGCTCACGTTGGAAACGATGCTCAACTTGGTATCTAATCTTTTAGGGTCCCGCTGGACAAGATGGCCGCCCCGGACCCGCTGGCCCCACTGGACCCAGAGGACAGCCCGGAATTATGGGATTCCCCGGACCCAAGGGAGTTGCTGTGAGTGCAAGACTGAACATTATTCTCCTAAAAGTTGGTTTGCGGCCATCGGATGCTCACGCTCCTTTTCATTTGATTAGGGTGAGAACGGCAAGGCTGGTGAGAAAGGACCCGCTGGTGAAATGGGCGCTGTCGTAAGTGCTATTATTTGATTTGAGGTCAGATTGTGCGCTCGTCTTCATCCACGCAAAATCAGACGGACCTTTCTATTCTTCTCAGGGTGCCCCTGGCAAAGATGGTGATGCTGGTGCTCCTGGCCCCTCTGGCCCTGCCGTAAGTATCAAAACAATTTCGTGTCACGTTGTCAAAACACAAAGACAGGCAGTGAGGTCTCTGATCACCTGGTGTTCCTCAGGGACCTGCTGGAGAGAAGGGAGAGGGTGGTCCTGCTGGACCTTCCGGATTCCAGGTGAGTTTGAGGACATCCCCGTATAAACTGTGATCTCATCATTTTTGGTAGCAAGTGTTGATATTCTGCTTCTCTTCCTCAAACAGGGTCTTCCCGGACCCCAAGGTGCTACTGGTGAGACTGGCAAGCCTGGTGAGCAGGTAAGAATGAGAATGATTATCACATTATACTTACGTCACAATACTTTGTCAACAACTGTGTTGGTTGTTAACCCTGTCCTTCTTTGATTAGGGTGTTGCTGGTGAGGCTGGACCTTCTGGCCCAAGCGGACCCAGAGTGAGTATCCTGGAAATCAGCCGGTTCCTTCAACGTGATTGGCTCCTGACTAATCTCGATCCATTTTTCTTTCTTTCAATCAGGGCGATAGAGGTTTCCCTGGTGAGCGTGGTGCTCCTGGTGCCGGAGGACCAACTGGACCCCGTGGTTCCACTGGCCCTGCTGGTAACGATGGAGCTAAGGTAAATTGGAGAGACCTTTGTAGATGAGGTCCGCGAGGGTTCTAAACTCTGTCGTTTGAGTTTTCAATTCCGTCACACGCAGATTATGACTCTTTAGGCCTAGATGGACTCAAACATTAAAAAGTGCAATTAGATGCCAGGCAATATTGATTTTCTTACCTTGGTTTATCCTGATTATCTTTCCAGCTGGTTAAGAGAAATCAAAACCGTTCTGAGTTAGGACGTGTCCATTTGATGACCTACTGTTGGTTTAAATTCAATTGCCAGCCTCTGCAACAAATTGACAATGCTTCTGTTTCTGTGCGCAGGGAGAGACTGGTGCAGCTGGTGCCAACGGTGCCGTCGGAAGCCCCGGTATGCAGGGAATGCCTGGCGAGCGTGGAGCTTCTGGCCTGCCTGGAGTCAAGGGAGAGAGAGTAAGAATCGCTTCACCTCTTTCCCAATTGTGCCGTCAGTCCACATGAACACCAACAAGATGAATTTTTTACCTCTCAGGGTGAGCCTGGTGCCAAGGGAGGTGAGGGTGCCCTCGGCAAAGATGGCCTGCGCGGTATGACCGGACCTATCGGACCCCCTGGACCTCCTGGTGCTCAGGGTGAGAAGGTAAGATCGCTTTATTCTGATTGCCCAGATGGTGGTCTTCTCTGCCACATCCAAGGACAGATAGCTAGTGCAAGTCAACAGCACCAACGATTTTTTTTTTTTTTTTACGGTCAAGCTGATTTCTTTTACATGTGGTTTTAGGGTGAGCCTGGCCCAGTTGGAGCTGTTGGACCTACCGGTGCTCGTGGTTCCCCTGTAAGTTTTTTGCCAATCATTCAAAAACCAGATACATTTTATGATTTGTGTCAGACATGTATTCTCATGATTTTTCATACCTTCAGGGTGAGCGTGGAGAGGCTGGCCCAGCTGGACCTGCTGGATTTGCCGGACCCCCTGTAAGCACCTCTCTTTATCCAAACCATCCATCATTTAAGGATGGCCATGATTTTTTAACTTTTTTTTTCCCTTCAAATTTTAGGGTGCTGACGGTCAACCTGGTGCCAAGGGAGAGACTGGTGCTACTGGCCCCAAGGGAGATGCTGGTGCTCCTGGTCCCGGTGGACCTGTTGGACCCGCTGGACCCCAGGTGGGGGTTACTGTTTAATCACGTGGAAATGAACTCCTAGTCTTCATTGTGATAGTGTGCCTCTAGTCTCACCTTCAAATGCATGTGTTCACAGGGACTTGCTGGTCCTCCTGGTGCCAAGGGTGCTCGTGGTGGTGTTGGCTCTCCTGTAAGTATATCTTGAGAGGCTTTGTGTACTGGACTTGCTTTCAGTTCCATGTTTCATCTTCTGTGTTGTTGTGCAGGGTGCTACTGGTTTCCCTGGACCCGCTGGCAGAGTTGGACCCGCTGGCCCCGCTGTAAGTGCTTCTCACCATTTGACTCTGAACACCTGTTGTATCAGCAACGATATGACCTCACGGTGTGTCTCTGCAGGGTGCTGCTGGACCCCCTGGACCTGGTGGCCCCGTTGGCAAAGATGGCCAAAGGGGAGCTCGTGGTGAGACTGGTCCCGCCGGTCGCCCTGGTGAGCCTGGTGCTGTTGGTGTTGTTGGACCTGCCGGAGAGAGAGGATCCCCTGGCTCCGATGGTCCCGCCGTAAGTAGACGCACTTTATTCACTTTTTACATATTGCCTGTTCTTTGTCGGCTCGAACTGACCCAGTGTGTCCTTCTTTGCAGGGTGCCCCCGGTGCACCCGGACCCCAAGGTATTATTGGAAAGAATGGTAATATGGGTAGCCCTGGAATGCGAGGTGCCTCTGGGAGCGCTGGTCTGCCCGGACCCGCTGTAAGTGTTCCTCAAAAGATCACTGAACTCGGATCATTTTAAAATGTACACCGTTTCTCATCACTCCAAATGTTTTGATTCAGGGTGAGCCTGGAAAGCAAGGACCTGGTGGACCTGTTGGTTCCCGTGGACCCCCTGGACCCGCCGGACCCCCTGGACTCTCTGGTGCTCCCGGAGAGGCTGGTCGTGAGGTATGAGCTGCTGTTTACTTGCTCCCAATTCAATTCTGATCACTTTGGTATTTATAAGCTAGGTCGTTTGTCTACTTTGTCAAATAACATCCGACCAATTTTTCACAGGGAGCTCAAGGACACGATGGTGCACCCGGTCGCGATGGACCTGCTGGCGCTAAGGTTAGCAATCTATTTTTAAATGTACTTTTCAAAACATTGTAAAACAGTTTGTAATTTGCAGAGTTGTCTGACTGAACGTGCTTTCTATAGGGAGACCGTGGCGAGTCTGGCTTGGCTGGACCCCCAGGACCTCCTGGTGCTCCCGGTGCCCCCGGAGTTGTTGGCCCATCTGGCAAGACTGGCGATCGTGGAGAGCCTGTATGTGTCACCTTTACTGAAATATCGACAATCTCGCCGTCCTCTAATTTTCCAGTGCGTTGACATTTGAACTATTCCATTCCTCACTGCTAGGGTCCCGCTGGTCCTGCTGGTCCTGCTGGCCCTGCCGGTGCCCGTGGTCCTGCTGTAGGTTCCTCATTCCCTCCCTTTTTTCTTTGTGCGGACTGGAAATGGTAAATCAGGTTCCCACCTCCATTTGACTTTTTGTCGTAAAGGGACCCGCCGGAGGCAAGGGAGACAGAGGAGAGACTGGTGAGCCTGGAGAGAGAGGCCACAAAGGACACAGAGGACTCAATGGCATGGATGGTATACCTGGACCTGCTGTGAGTACCATTTCCATGCATCCATCACAAGACTCCTGGCGAGAAGGCTTGGCTCAGTCTGTGATCATTTCTTGAGGGATGAGATTCTCTTTGCATGCTCATGGTGGCTTCTTCTGACTCCAGGGTCCTTCTGGAGAGAGAGGACCCGCTGGAGCCTCTGGACCCGCTGGACAAAGAGTGAGTACAATCCGTCCTGAAAAGTGTGGTAGTCTTGTACGGTGGCTTTCGGGAGATTTCTTCATAATGTTTTTTTTTTTTTTTTGCTCCATAGGGACCTGCTGGATCTCCCGGCGCCCACGGTAAGGATGGCATGAACGGTATGCCCGGACCCATCGGACCTCCCGGACCTCGTGGTCGCAACGGAGAAATGGGACCTCATGTAAGTTTCTTTCACATGCTTGATCTTTCTCCTTGAATCTGAGAGATTTCTAAGCTCCTGTCATGTTTTCTAGGGTCCTCCTGGACCTCCCGGACCTCCCGGACACCCTGGTTCTCCCGGTGGCGGATTCGACTTCATCAGCCAGCCAATTCAGGAGAAGGGACCCGATCCCTACCGCGCTGGCCATTACCGCGCTGACGACCCCAGTGTTCTCCGCGATCGTGACATGGAGGTCGACACCACCCTGGAGTCTCTGACCAAGAGAATCGAGAAGCTGAACAGCCCCGACGGCACCCAGAAGAGCCCCGCCCGCATGTGCCGTGACCTGAGGATGAGCCATCCCGAGTGGCAGAGCGGTGAGTGGGCATCCAGAACCTCCCTAAAAATGATCTTGTGCACTCAATAGTGGTCTTACAAATTATTCATCTCCTTCAGGCACCTACTGGGTGGACCCCAACCAGGGCTCCCCTCTGGACGCCATCAAGGTTCAATGCAACATGGAGACCGGCGAGACTTGCGTCTCTCCCAGCCAGTCCACCGTGCCCATGAAGAACTGGTACATCAGCAGAAACCCCAAAGATAAGAAGCACGTCTGGTTCAGCGAGTCCATGACCGGTGGATTCCAGGTAAGACCAGATGGATTTTTTGGGGATAAGCGCAGGCAAGCTCAGACGGTGTGGATTACAATATCTTCTATGACCTCCACACAGTTCCAGTATGGCACCGACGGAGCTGATGCCGAGGATGTCAGCATCCAGATGACCTTCATGCGTCTGATGGCCAACCAGGCCTCTCAGAACATCACATACCACTGCAAGAACAGCATTGCCTACATGGACTCAGCCTCCGGCAACCTCAAGAAGGCTCTGCTGCTCCAGGGCTCCAACGACGTGGAGATCAGAGCCGAGGGCAACAGCCGCTTCACATACAGCGTCAGCGAGGACGGTTGCACGGTAAGCCCCGGACAAATTTCCAATGCCGAAACGTGAATGTGATGGTTCTGAGCCTTTTTGTCCCCCTGTTTTTTTCCGTCCACAGTCACACACTGGCTCATGGGGCAAGACAGTCATTGACTACAAGACATCAAAAACATCCCGCCTGCCAATCATTGACATTGCTCCTATGGATGTTGGTGCCCCTGATCAGGAATTTGGCGTTGAAGTTGGCCCAGTTTGCTTCTTGTAAAAAGGAGAGGAAAAAAAAGAGGAAGAAATATGGACATGACATTGTTGTTTTTTTTCTAGCAGTCATCTCTAAAAATCCTATTTCTTTTGCATTCAAAACTCATTCGGCCACCGTCGGTCCACACGCTTAAAACCACTCCACTGAAGACAATGATTTTTTTTTTTTTTTTGTTTCTTTCCAATCGTTTCTGGACTGCCACTCCACAAGGACACTTTAAAAAAAAAAAAACGAGAACAAATTTAGAACAAACCGGTTCGTTTACAACGGCAACAAGAACATATTTACTTGTGTAAAATGTCTCCCTTGGAGTTTAAGAAAAAATTATCGCAATGAAATACAGGTGACTTTTGCCGTTTTTCGCCCCCAACTGCGGAAGGACATTAAGAAACAACAAATGATATGTACCATTTTTTCTTGGTGTTAAATAAATTGTAAAAAGTGTGACGTGTCTCCTTGTTGTAAAATTGTCCTAACGGAATGCAAAAAAAAAAAAAATCCCAAACAAAAGTGCACCTTCATTGCTTTGATGGCTACCTCAAAACAAGAAGTCACCGCCACGTTTTCTTTTTTTTTTTCTTAAAGGAAAAGGGTCATATTTTACACACAAGCCTAATGGGGAGCATGTAAACACGTCAAGGTGCTATTGAACCAACTCAACTTATTGTGATGGTGAGACGTTCGCTGTCATACTGTAATTTTGACCACTCGTATGCCCGCCGAACCCTTTTGGTGCTACTTAATTGACTCGTCAACTTGTTATCTTTGCCGTGCAATTGTTTTTTTGTAAACGCATGTCATTGTAGCTGAAAACAAAAGTGACCGTTTCAATTGACATCTCTTGGCCGTTGTTGTTCTTTTTCTGTCTCATCTTCACTAAAAAAGAAAACTACCACAACTCCTGCCCTGTTGTTTTTATATTGTTTGTTGTTGTCTCAAGAAGAAGAAGACAAAAAAAAAAAAAAAAAACTCAACCAGGAAGCAGACCCACTTCCATGGTTGAAAAAGAGAGATTGTGTACTTATGTTGTACATGTATAATAAATCAAGATGTTTTTAATTATTTTTTGCTGGGTGCTGAAATAAAGCATGTGAAGTGGTTCTACTCACTGGCTGACTTTTCACTGTCCTGTCGAGCAACTGTTGTGAAACCCAAAATGGCTGCCGTCTTTAAAGTTAGCATCGATCGGTGCCTAGCCGCACCAACTATTCCACAGCAGTTGCACTTGTGTTTCCTAAGAGCAGCAGTGAAAACAAAGCCAATTATTTTTCTATCATTCAATATAATAGACAATTTACTGATAATAACAATGGAGGAGGAGGCCGGGGTACTCGGGCACAAGAAGTACACGCACCCGTCAAACAGGAAAGCTGAAGGTGAGATTTTAAACTAAGAGCCTCAGAAATGTGAGGCAGTGTTATCCACTTGCACACCGCGCTGCCTCTTTTCAGTTTCATCCACAGAATCAAAATTCTTTTAGGATATTTTTTCCGAAACAAAAACGCACCTTCTAGCGGTAAACAGAGCACTTTATTTCTTAAACACCCATTTCCACAAATCTCACTCAAAAGCCCTGGCATCACAATAAATAAAAAAAGGACACATGTTTTGGACCTTGCAATGTTAACTAAATTACTCTAGCGCCCCCTGGTGGACGTTAAGCGCAATAAGCATTCAGGGTCATTTGTAACCTAAAATTAAGAGTTTATGTAATTTAAAATAATTTCCACCCGTCTATCTTAACCTAACTTGGACTGTTAACGATCAAAATCTCAAAACAGAACTTTTAAAAATGATATTACGATTAATATTGTAACACACTGATGATTAGAGAGAAAAACACTCACAAACGTTAAGCGCACACAAGACATTCCGTCCTCCTGGATCGACGCTCCATTGGTGCTTTTATTTCCTGCAGAGGCAAAGACAACATTTGTTGACTTTAAAGCATCAAGCAGTACGTGGGAACGAAGTCTCACCTTGGCATCGTGTCGACATTGGGGTCACTGCAAGGAGACGCAAATCAGGTAGGAAATGTGCTTTAAATAATATGTGGAGAAAAAAAAAAAGGTTCTTACTGCTGGGCCATGATGAGGGGCATACGGGGGCTGTCGGAGGGCGTCGCCTGGGCTCCTGTACGGCTGTCGAACATGGGCAGCGTGGAGAGCGGCGGGGGGACGCCCCGGTGGTCCGCCATGCTCCTCAACTCGTCAGTGTTGTCCAGAATGGTGTGGTGGTGGTACAGCTGGATCCTGTGCCACAGCGTGAAAATTAGGATATTGAGTCCCTGTTTATTGCTGGCTAGGTTTTTGACTTACTGATTTGTCCTTTCGTTCCTCTTGTCACTGTAAGAAAACATCACGTGGTAGTTAATGTGTTCACAAAGTAGGTCAAATGTCGCGCGGTTGAAAACGTACACGCCTTCGCGACGTCCACACATGATGTAGGTGAGCAGCAGACACAGGACGAGGGCCACCACTAGCGGCACAATAATAGTCACGAGGTAGTCCGGTAAAAAGTCCCGGTCCTCGGGGGACTTGGGTGGCTCGAAGTCCTGGCCGGCCTCGAGCACACCGGAGCCCAAGGTAGGCGCTGGCGGGCTCGGAGCCATCTGGGACAGATCAAACTGAAGGGGTGGGGGGGGGGGGGTGCAAAAGGGGTATTGCATGTAAGCTGTTGCGTTCCCCCCTGATACTCGCCACTCCACATGTCTCACCAGCTCAGTGCTGCACCAGCTGATACAGTTGCTGGGGATGCTGCAGAAGTTGCACTCCCCAGGAACCTTGACCTTGGCGCCCGTCGCACACTGCCGCTGATACTCTGGCGTCTGTACCTGCAGGAGGCAGCCTGAGAAGTTCTGCTCCGATCCAACCTTCACGTACACGCTGGCGCAAAAGTGAGGAGAGAAAAATAAATCAACTGACTGGTGGATGGGAAATAATAATGCCGTGTTACCCTTCAAAATGTCCTGCCAGCGGAAGGGGCACGCGGCCGCCGCGGTCCAGCGCGTTGGAGATGTTGACAATGTCCAAGGCCTCCGTGTCCCACAGCTTCTGCAAATCCTGCTTGATCTCATCCTGGACAGCAGGGGGCAGCACCTTCTCAATCTCTCGCAGCTTGATGAAGAACTCAGCCTGATAGGATGGGCTCTTGGCTAAGTGAGAGTGGGGATGGGATTAACATGAGTTCATCGAAAGTACAGTGGGACCTCGAATCCATCCTTTTCCTACCTGCAATCACGTTAAGGACAAGAATTTGCCTGGTGGTTTCATAGCTTCGCTTGTTGACAGCGTAAATCTGCCAGAAACAAAATGACAATATTGTTTTGCAAAGAAATTTGTTTTCTACCAGTTTGTTAGTTGAGGCAACCATTTTCATCCCATTATTTGGTTAACACATGATGCTGAAATAAAGTCAATCGCTTTGTTGACATTTCTGGAAAGGCTGAAAAAGCTTCTAAAAAATGACACAGCTTGCAATTTTCTCTCCTTGAATTCAAGAGTCCAGATACCTCAATGACGCTTTTCCCGGTCGACATCGGGGTCCCGTACAGAAAGCCGTTGTCGAAGGGATGCCTCTGGGTGAAGCGAAGCCACTCGGGAAGATCTGGGAAGTACTGCAGGTTGCACTTGAACACCATCGGGTCATCGTACAGGCGCCCCACTATACATGATGGAAAAAAAAAACTTGTCAACACTCACTAGGACATATTGGGGGGGGGGGACAAAGCACTGGCTCTTACGGTAGAGCTGGGACAGTGGCTCAAAGTCGCTCTGGAAGGTTTCTCTCATCAACTCGTAGGAGAAAAACTTCCCTGCTGGGATGTTGAATTTGATCTCCGCGTGAGCTGCACTCACAACTGTGTGGATGATTAAACACAGTAGAAATCACAACATGAGTGTCAAAACCAAGGTACATGTTTTTTTTTTTAACATAAAAGACAAAAACTTGCCTGTTAGAAGGAGAAACCAGCTCCTGCACACTGCCATCTTGTTTTGGACCGTGATTGACAGCTACAAGTGCACAGTAAGAAAGACTGGCCGGGGTTATTTTGGTCACTCCCGCCTCCAAAGACATCCAAAGAGGCGGTACTCTTCAGGCTGGTGATTAAAATAAATACAATTGAATTGTATTGCAATTACAATAACATGCATTTACTCAATAATGGGGCGTCAGGAGGTCATTTGAAAGGACTTTGGAGACAGAGGGCCATGGCATACAAGGGTCATGGTCCCGTTGCGGGTAAATTCTATTGGAACCCGCCGGCGCTAGGACCCAGCGGATTCTTCTCCTCCATGCAGCGGCGGCTCTCTGCTCGCGGAGGAGGACCAGGCAGAAATCTGCTGCTCGCCGCAAGAGGAGATCAAAATGATGCTGCCTTTAAAAAGGGATTAAAACGTAAGCAATCTGTCGTCAAGCGCGCTAAAGCCGCCGAGTCTCGTCGCTGCTCTACATTTCGCGTTCAACTGTCATTTGAACGATCGCGACAATCGTGCAAGGATCACCGTTGCAATTTCGCGCAAGCTAATGACAGATGCATCGTGCCCACTTTCTCCACAGCAGTGCATGAGATCTGCAGCGCGGCGCGGTGCGGCGCGGTGCATGCAGGCCTTGAATGCAATCTGTTGTTTTCGTCTCGATCCACCTGCCCCGCTAGCCTGAGCGCATCAGCCGCTCGCCGGTGGATAATACAGCTTTGCAAGGAGTGAAAGAGGGAGGGAGGGAGGGAGGGAGGGAGGGAAGGCATGCCGTCGCAGAGCATCCGTCGCGACGCCTGAGCGAGCCACCATGATGAAGACGGAACCCACTGCCAAGAGCGCCGGCTCCACGCTCAGGAGCCCATCCCCGCACAGGAGCGCCTATGAGGCGGGGATGCAGGCCCTCAAGCCCGTCCCCGACAACGCCGCCAATGGAGATGTGCAGGGCGGCCCCCGGGGTCGCAGGTACGGCTCCAACGTGCACCGCATCAAGAACATGTTCCAGCAGCTGCAGACCACCACGGGCGAAGCCGAGACAGAGGAGGGTGCCAAGGGGAGCGACAAAGCCGTGCGCCTCTCCCTTCCTAGGGCCGGCAGCCTCAACGAGAACGTGGACCACAGCGCGCTGCTCAAGCTCGGCTCGACCGTGTCCGAACGCGTCAGCAAGTTCGACACCAAGCCCGAGAACGGCCACCAGCGGGCTTCGTCGCCCAGCTACTCCAAGCTGCAAGAAACCCGCCGCATTTTTGAGCAGCAGCAGCAGGAGAAGCTGCAGCAGCAGCAGCAGCAGCAGCAGCAGCAGCAGCAGCAGCAACAGGAGAAGGTGCAGCAACAGGAGAAGGTGCAGCAGCAGCTGCAGCAGGAGAAGCTGGCCACCACCAGGGTGCTGCTCAAGCCGGATAAGGCCCCCAGCCTGCAGGAGGGCAGGCTGGACATGATGGCCCGCTTCAACGGCAGCACCGAGTCCCTGGACAGCCTGGACGCCAGCGAGGCCGTGTCCCCCACTGTCAGCCAACTCAGCGCCGTCTTCGAACGGGCAGCCGAGCTCCGGAACAACCTGAACCGCCTCTCGTCCACGCCGCCGCTCCCATCCAGGGGGGTCAGCGCCAAGGTGGGCGTGTTGAACTCGAAAATAATCACCAAGAGGGCGAGTGCCTTGGTCTCCAGCAACCATGGGGATGACCAAGACGGGCCTGCGAGGAGCCTCCGCAGGGGGGCCGAGACCATAAACGGGGGGCAAAAGGAAGAGGCGCAACAGCATAGGTCAAAGACCGTGTCTGATGCGGGCGTGGAGGCCAAGGCAGAGCAACTTGAAGAGGCCAGCATGGTGGCGCGCTTCAACAACGGAGATGCCACTTCACCGGGCCTGGAGGCAGCAGAGGAGGGCAGCCGGACGCCGAGAGACGACGGCTCGAGCCAGGAAGAGGACGAGGACGACCGCTACGAGGCCGAGTCCAGCTGCGTGGAGATCGCAGGGCTCCCCGTGGAGGAGGAACCGCCCCCATCGAGGAAAATCCGCTTCAGTATCGAGCCCATCAAGGTGAGTTCATGATGGTATTTGTTCTTCATTTCTAGAACAGTCCAAAACCATGCACATTAGGGTTACTGAAAACCCCAAATTGGATAAAGTCCATCTTTTTTTGACCTTTAAGGTCAGCATTTTGGTAACTAATGAAGTACTGCTATGATATGTGTACCTAATAATGTGGTCAGTGAGCTACTTATACGATAATGGACAAGTCAAGCTTGCTCAGAGTTGACCCCGAAATGTCTTGACGAAGGGAAACCCTCCCCCCGTCTTCACACTGTACCCCACAGAGGCCTTTGTTATGGAGATTGATGTAGTGTGTGCGTGTCAAAGGAGCGTCGGGGTCAAACGCAGGAGGAGGGGGGGGGGGGGGGGGGGGGGTTATTATGCTATTATGTGACTCAAATGTCACGCGTCCCCGTTGCATAGTCACTTCTATGTCGCTTACCAAACAGGAAGTAACCATTTTTAGCGCCCGCTTCCTGTCGTCGGCAGACAAAAGAGTCTTGTTGCGGCGATGGCGGGTCTCTAAAAAAAAAAAAAAAATTAAAAAGTATGTTTGGGGGTAGGGTTCATACGCAATTCGTCGCTTTGTCATCAGTGTGCTGTTGTTGCCGTTTATAAAAATAGAAACTCCGCCGCGAACATCTCGTTGAGCTCGTTTGCTTTGGAATTTGTTTTTTTGTTTTTCTCCTCACATGTATGCAACTTCAACGTGATGGTTCAAAAGGGATTGTTTTGGGGTAAACGCTTGCATAATAAGTCGAATTTTAGAGCTTATAACTTATCTAGTGATTACGTAAGCATGCAAGGGTATGTCGCAATCAAATCATCAAGAAGATTTGGGAAAAAAGACATTTAAAGACAAATAAGGGTTTTTAAGTCACAACCTAGTCCCAGACTGAGACTTCAACTAAATTCTTGAGGAATTTTTTCTTTTCCAAACGTACTTGGCAAAAAAGATAAGCACACATATTTTATTGGACAACAACAATGTGCCCCCTGCGACTTAATAATAAAAGTACTTTTTAAAGCTCCATGGTAAAAGAGGAGCTTGTTTTGTCTACACAAATAAGCAAAATAAATAAACAAGTAAGTTGTTACGTAAGTTGTCACCTGAACGAGTGGGCGCTCTGACACACACACACACACACACACATTCCACCGACACGTCACAGCGGGACAGAAACAAAAGCGAGGGCCAGTGCGACCTTGCTGATTATCTCGAACAGACGATGTGAAACTCAGTCCGAGTCGTCAATCTCGAACGGCGTGTTTATCGCTCGCCTCTGCTGAGCACCCACCAACGCTAACACAATCAACTGAAAGACATGACACCTCTTTAGTGGGGACAACAGACGGGCGATAAAATGAGTTGGGATATTTCAATTTTTTAAATAAAAAGCGCTTGTTTGCCTCACACTGACCATCTTTAGTTATTCAAATACGATGAAGACAGTGGCATGATTCTAGGCTCTGTCTGTCGCTGACCTTGATATTCTGCCGCTACGTCCCTCTCACGAGGTCACGGCTAAGCTGCCCATCGAACTGGCCTGCCAAAGCAGATGAACCCGAGTGCCATGCAGCTGACCATTATTTTATCTGTGTGTTCTACATGTGAGCTGCGGATTAAGCCCGCCCATTCTAGTTGGTGACGACATCTAATACGTTATCGACTTAATAACCATCGAATCGATGCTTTTATTCATCTTCGACAAAGCGCAACGGCAAATTCACCTGGCAGAGTTTGAGAATGACGGAGCTAGCGGAGAGGAATTTATTTCTGATGCTGGGCACCTTGTTGGCTCGATCCAAATATAGACACGATTGGTGAGGAAGCGAGAGCATCAATTGTTGGAGTGGGCGGAGAAGGTTGCAGAGGAAGTGACTGCAAGTTTACTCACTAGGATCATTTGAGAAAAAGATTCAGATTAACTTATATTATTTGTCTACATGTGTTGCTCCACCGTTTGTGTCCATGGCGTGCTGCATTGTTGGTTATCTTTCAAATAAATGGCCGAAACTGAAGCTAGGAGTGGCAATCGACATTAGAAGGAGGCACAATAGCACGGTTGCGACGAGGAACATTAGGCGAGTTTATGATGCGACTAGCGGGGGTGTTGGAGGCCTATTATGACGGCTCTTCGTCATATAAGTGTTGGTTGTCACTTGCATGCCGTTAGCAGTCTTGAGTGACGCCCACATAGACTCAAACCGGTTAGCGTCTGCGGCTAGCTGCAATTGTAGGACATCCCATACTGAAGAGGGAAGGGAGGGAGTTTCCTGGCCATCTGTTGGCTCCTCTGACCTACTATCTGTCACAACTGGAACGGCGCCCTTCTTTGGCACACACGCCGCCGCCCTCCTCCCTTGTAGCGGCAGCGGCAGCCTGCCTCTAATCCCACTGTTTGTCTTCTATGCGCAACAACATGTCTGCAGGCTGAGGTGAAAGTGTGACGCTGTTGGTTAGTCAGATGCGTGTCACCAACGTGCCAAGCCCACAATGAACACCTTAAATCAGGATGCCACTGTGTCAGTCAATGAGTAGACGAGTGTTGTGGGATGTATAGAAGCTTTCATTGTGTCGATGTGTGTGTATAATCCACATGCTTCTAATCCCGCTAAATACAAAGGTAACCTAAATCAAAAACCTCAGTCAGTGCTTGTCTGTCAGCATCATGGGTTGACTTTGGCCTCAATTTTTTGCAAAGTACACCATGTCTATATTATGAGATAAAAACAATTTTGTTTTTTATTTTAAAACTATAGCCGCTTCTAATTTTTTTTTTTTAGTCCAATTTTTACACAACGTGTTCATTACATTATATTCTATTTGTATTTATCAAGGCAAAATGTTTATATTTTAATTTCAAATGAAGAAGCCTTTGCTCCTTGTTGAGTGTTTCAGCGACGCATGCAAATACAATCATACTGTAAATCTCCGAGAGGAGAAGGCCAAGGGCGGGGCGGGGTGGGGGGGGCTGGTGCCAATTCTGATGAGCTTGCAGCGTTGCTATGGAGACGAAGAAAAGCCGTGTAACGCAGATGGACGCATTTGAACAAAGATCGAAAGAGAGATGCGCACACGACGTGAACACTAAAGTGTGAAAATGTCTCCGGAGTGAGAAGAAGAAAATGTTGAGGACAAATTGAGAGCGCTTGTGACGAGTCGGGCATGCGAGGTGCTGCATGCGTAATTGCCTCCTGTGTGTGCGCATGTGTGTGTGTGTGTGTGCAGCTGCAGGAGGCCTCCATTATTATGCTGGAGGTGTTTATGTGAACAGTCACACTGTTTAAAAAGAAGCAGAATGAACGTGGAATGTTAAAATACGCCTGTGTCGCTTTAAAACAGCTCTCGACCTCACCTGAACGAAATATTCATTTTCAAAATGACATGAGTGGAAAGTATTTGAGCTTTTGTTTAGAAATAAATCAAACAATACCGTTGAATCTAAAGTGCAGCGTGTTTGTGTCGTGCAGGTGTTTGCCACCTACCCCAACGAGGATTACGACAGGCGCAACGAAGACGTGGACCCCATGGCGGCGTCCGCCGAGTATGAGCTGGAGAAGCGGGTGGAGCGGCTGGACCTGTTCCCCGTGGAGCTGGAGAAAGGTGAGACGTGTTCCTAATCATCTGAGCACCTCGTGAACGGCAAAAACTTACCTCCACCCTTCCTCAGGGAGCCTGACCCCCAAGTTCTCTTACACATGGAGTATTCAAATATTTATTTATAAGAGATTATATTTAGAAGTGTGTACATGGCCCATCATTCTTGCTATAAGTGACTTAAAAGCTTTTACTTGAGCTCCCTTCTTGCAAGAGTAAAATGGTTTTTCATGCTAAAAAGTACAAAAAAAAAGTGTGAGGACAAAAATGAAAAAATATTTCTGTCATGTACTATAAATACTTTATTTAAAAAAAAAAGTATATAATTTTTCTTCTCTAAATCGCCTTTATTGAAATAATATTTTTAGGCCTATTTTTAAAAAAATAAAGCAGCAGCATACCTTTAAATGAAGCCAGCTTGCCTTGACTTCCAGATGAGGACGGCCTGGGCATCAGCATCATCGGCATGGGCGCGGGGGCCGACATGGGCCTGGAGAAGCTTGGCATCTTCGTCAAAACCGTTACCGAAGGGGGCGCGGCGCATCGCGACGGCAGGTGCGTTCCCGGTGTCACCTCCACAAACATCAACAATTGCATTTTAGAATGTGTGCTGCAGTGTACAAAAACATGGACACCTACAGAAAGTGCTTGTCGATGGTGCTCCGTGCAGGATCCAGGTGAACGATTTGATCGTGGAGGTGGACGGGACCAGTTTGGTGGGAGTCACCCAGAATTTTGCCGCCTCTGTGCTGAGGAACACCACGGGAACCGTCAAGTAAGATGATAAGTTCAAATCAACAATAATTTGAATAGAACATTATTTAACTTTTTTTTTTTTTGCACTTAAGCATCTTTTCAGGCCCTTAAATGCATTTTATTAGTGGCTAAGCGTCATCCTTAATGGAGTGCAGCCGTTCGGGCCTTTGTGTGACTTGGGATGATCAAAGGCTGTCAGACAGCGCATGCATTATGAATTATCATTAAAGAAAAAAAACACCCTCAGGCTGACAAAAAAAAAACAAACAGGCGCATTAAATTACCCGAAAATTGAAAGGCTTCACAATTCATGCCGTCTTCACTCTCCTCTTTAATTAAGACATTTTGTTTGCTTTGTAGTCACAGTAATGAACTGAGGCAAAATGAGTCATTGAAATTTGTTATTTCTCAAAAACGAGCGCTCTCTCTGGAAATCTTTTGTCTATCTATTATGACTGTTGCCTTATTGATAAATGCGCCGCTCAGGTTCTTCATCGGACGTGAGAAGCCGGGAGAGCAGAGTGAGGTGGCGCAGCTCATCCAGCAGACGCTGGAACAGGAACGCTGGCAGCGTGAAATGCTGGAACAGCGCTACAACCAGTATATGGAAGAGCATGAGGTTTGTCTATTTTTTTGCGGGGGGAGGCAGGGGCATAAAAGTGCACGGCTCGTTATTGTGGAATGTGCGGCGGGGCGGCGGTCGTGCTGCCGGGGAAACGCTGAGTAATCTATTTTGCTCCCCCCCTTGCCTTCCCTCCCCCCACTGACTCGGAATTCTGCCTGCTTTCTCAGCCGAGTTGCCTCATCAATATTTAGCTGGGATTACTTCCACTTTGGGAACAGATGCGTTTGTGTGTATTTTTACACACACACGCGGCCGTCAAAACATCAGTCACGCCTGCGCAACCGAATCAAAGCCATCAAGAAATCGGATCTTGCGTTTATTATCACGGTCGTCAGACATCTAGCTCTGCCGAACAAAGCAACGGAAACATTAGAAAGGTCCTGCTGTGTGTGACCTACAAGCTCTTTTGTCATTGCCACGGTAACGTGACGATTGCAAAATGGCTCCCAGGATGAGCCTCGCTGCTCCCGACCGGTCCTTTCATTGCTACACGTGCGCGGAAACGACCTTTTCCATTGGCGGCAAAAACAGGAAGTGACTCCATTCATCAAGAGGGTGGTTCTTGAAAAGCATCAAGAAAGGATGGCAGAGAATGTGAGGCGATTTTGCCCTACCTACTGGCTGTTTACAGTACTGCACCTGTTTTTTTCTCCATTCCCGTTTTAACCCCTTAAAAGCAGTCATTTCCAACCACTATGCAGAAATTTAATTATTTCCATTTAATTATTTAATTTACTTGCAACAAATCACTTCATATGTCATATGTTCATGAGCTACCTTATCCAACGTGTACATTTTTATTCTCACCGCTTTTGGTTCCTGCAGGAAGGCGAGTACGGCACCGATGAGGATGAGGACGAAGACGTCAGTCCGCAGTACACAGGCGCCATCGAAGTGTTCGACTTGGCGGAGAACGAGGACCTGTCGCCGCTGGAGACGGACCCGGAGAAACTGGCCCATAAATACAAAGAGGTGTGCATGACAATGTGCTACTGTGCACAATAGAAAATTAATTGCTTGGAGTATTTCTGTCCAAAACACGACCACGCGCATAATTATGATATGTTCCTTACCTTGTGTCCTCCCATTCAGCTCCAAATTAAGCACGCTGTGACTCAGGCAGAAATCCAGCAGCTGAAGAGGAAGGTACGCTGGATTCACCTGCAGGAACATCTCCGTTCCTCTCCAGCGCTTCTCGTAAGGAACGATTTCTTTATTCCCGCAGCTCCACCACGCCGAGCAGGACAAGCAGCGCTGGCGCATGGACAAGGCGCAGCTGGAGCAGACCCTGCAGGAGAACAAGGAGCGCATGGAAAAGCTGGAGGGCTACTGGATGGAGGCACAGAGTCTGTGCCAGGCGGTGGATGAGCACCTGAAGGAGACGCAGGCGCAGTACCAGGCGCTGGAGCGCAAGTACAGCAAGGCCAAGCGGCTCATCAAGGAATACCAGCAGAAGTAAGACCGACGTCCAACGCTCTCTTGACCCTTCTTTGGAAATGCTGATTGATCCTCTGCCCTTCTGCAGGGAAATTGAGTACCTGAAGAAGGAGACACAGAGATGTGCACAAGCAGGAGCCGAGGCCTCACTCCTCAAAGAGGAGTCGGGTCAGCTGCAGGAACAGGTTGGTTTTTCATAAAGAGAAAAAGCATTACATGTGTGGGTCAGACGGCTCGAAATAAATGCAGGCTATAAAATAAGAGGTCATTTAAAATAGGCATTGGCTGGTAATTTAAAAATAACTGCTAGAAAGTCTCCCTAACCTGTAGCGCCCTCTAGTGGTTTGGAAAGGGAATTCTAAAGCCAAACAGATGACTATGATACATTTTGGTGCAAATCTGGATTAAAGTGCAGCTGTATGTGTCATAATCAAATTTGTAATTTGGAGATTTACAAAATAGAAAAAGATGACTAGGAAAAATAAAAAAATCCACCTCTTCTTCTGGGCTCCGTTGCAGGTGGCTGATTTGGAGTGCCGTGTGGAGGAGCTCAAATCGGAACCTTTATAAGAAGCCTTTTGGAGGTAGACAAAAAAAAAGGAGAGCACAACAAGGAGCAGCAGGGTATCTTTTGTCTACTCTCCATGTCGAACCCTTTTTCTTTTACACCTGGAGAGTATTTAATCCCGGAATCTGGTATTTATTTCCCCCCCCCCCCCCAATTGCCAAACAAAAACAATGTCCTGTCTTTCTAGTTTGGTGACTTTTTCCAGCGTGTACAGATGTGACTACTGTATAGGTGTGGTTTAACAAGAGTTTTTAATATGTGTCATAATATTTAACACATCATGTAAACTCAAATTAGCCGGACGAGTGTTGTAAATTTGATGTGAGATTGACAACTGGGATCAAAACAGGACTGATTGTAACTGTGGCGACCAACTGCTGCCTAACAGTGTTTTGTGTATTTTATTTATTTTCTTTTTTTACATACTTAAGACTTATAAATATGAATCTAGGCCTCCGTTTATTCATGACTACTAACTGGAGCAGCAAGTACCAGCAGAGGACATTTTAAGGTCTGGAACCAGCAGCTGCAGCATGAGGAGGGATAGGGACGAAAAAAAAAAGGGAAAAAAAAAAAAAACAACAAACCCACTGCCTGAATTGAACGCTACCAACATCTTTGTAGAGCTCAGCTTTTAACTGCGTATTTATAACACAAATATGTGAGCAAAAATTGTGTTTATGTTAAAAAAAAAAGTAATATATCTGGATAACGAAAGTGAAGAAAAACAGGCACGGTTGTATTTTTCCTAATAATAATGATAATAATAATAATAAGGCTTGTACAGTGCACATTCTTGGCATTGTGTGTTTTGTGGATTAAACGGTCAACAATGGTGGACAAAGTGCTTGATTTTATTTCAACTAACAAAAACAAAAAATGGCATGCACTAGGGATAGCCCTTGGCAGGTTAACGATTCAACATATTAAATATTTGTATATTGTTGACAGTGGCAATGGAAATGATTCAATCCTCAAACTTTTTTTTTTCTTTAAACGCAAACAGGTGCAACAGCACGTATAGAATAGAATAAAGCTACCTGATGGTGCAGGTCTACTTGGATGTCGTTCAAGTAGCGGACGTCACATGCTTCTCTTGACCACCACATCACTTGATGGACCTTTTTGTTTTCCCTTTTACAACAGATGTATATGTATTATATATTGTATTGTGTTAGCATAACAATGAAATGCTGTCCAATTAGATGGCAGAAAGTAAATAAGTGTATCCACTTTTTATGACAAATTATTTGCAGTCAGGAACTTTTGGAGCAAATAAATGAACGTGGACAACTTTACCGCAGCACACCGGATGATCTCTCACCGCACACTTCACACTGGCTGGAGACAGAATGGAGCTCAGCGCCGGTGGCTGTGGTCAACATGCTGCTCATCCCTAAAATGCACTGAGGATTATTTGTAACAAATATCAAAAAGCAGATTCAAAGCAAGGCTGGCTGAATGAAATGATTCAGGTGTGCATCTTGCGGTGGTGCCTACGCAAATGATAGTTCCTCGAGAAGCTCTTGCTGCACACGGTGCAGGTAAACATGCGCTGGCCCATGTGCAGCATGCGGTGGGCCTTGAGGCTCTGCGGCCGGCTGAAGCTCTTGCAGCACTGTTCGCACTTGTGGGGCCGCACGCCCGTGTGCTTACGCTCGTGCCGCTTCAGGTCGCCCGACTGGCGGAAGCTCTCGCCGCAGTGCGTGCACAGGTAGGGCTTCTCGCCCGTGTGTGTGCGCAAGTGCACAGTGAGCTGGCTGGAGTTGGCGAAGGCCTTGGCGCAGTGCGGGCAGCCGTGCGGCTTCTCGCCCGTGTGCGTGAGCCGGTGCTGCTTTAGGGTGTAGCGGTTGCCGAAGCCCTTGCCGCAGTCGGCGCAGAAGTAGAGCACCTTTACCTGTTGGAAGCACGAGTGGCTTTTAAAGGCTTTGGCGTTGGAGTAGTCTTTTTTGCAGCGCGAGCACATAAACACTTTGACGTCCTGCTCCTCCTCCGGCAGATACGCCGAGCTGTCGGCCCGGTACTCCGCCGGGTGGTGCCTGCGGACGTGCTTGGCGAGGAAGCTCTTGGCGGTGAAGGAGAACTGGCAATGGGCGCAGGAGAAGAGCTCGGTGGTGCAGTGGTACTTCCTGCAGTTGTCGGCTCGCCGGTGCTGCTCCAGGCCCGCGGACTCTACAAAAACCTTGCTGCAGTGCTCGCAGCGGCGTTGTGGCACGCTGCGGTGGACGGTCCGTTCGTGGCGCCGCAGGAAGACCGAGCGGCCGAACGTCGAGCCGCAGATGGCGCACGTGTGGCGTTGCTGCTCGCACGCGTGCGCCCGCAGCTCGTCTGGGTCGGCGTAGCTTTCATGACAGTGGTTGCAACGGAAAAACTTGCGTTTGGAGAGCTCCTCGCCATCGAGCTGGGTGATGAGGGATATTTTGTATTTGGAGGCGTGTCGCCGGGGCCTCTCACAGGGAGGCCTCGTGACAGCGTCCGGGGGTTTCGAACTGGAATCGGGATTGTCCCGCTGCCCGACCTCCTCCGAGTGACTGGCGCCGATGTGCAGTTGGAGGAGGGCCACGGTGGAGAAGTCGACAGAACACTGGCCACAGCTAAATGGCATCTCGGCGGGCGGCCCGGACAAACGGCGAGCTCTCGGGCGGCCTGTGCGTCGCGTGCGGTGGCGCTGCAGGTGGCGGGTGAGGTCGCTGCACTGGCCGAAGCACCGCTTGCAGAGGGTGCACACGAATGGACGGATCTTGTCGTGCACCAGCGCCTTGTGCTTTTTGAGGAACGCTTTGACACGGAAAGTTTTACCGCACTCAGCGCAAACGTGGGGCTGCTCATCCACTTCTTGCTCTCCAGCTTCACTTGAAATTTTGTCCTTCTCATCACTCGGTTGCTCGCTCGTCGTCGTAACTTCCGGCGTGTTGGAAGCTTCTTCTTGGGCGTCCCCAACCTGCTGGCCATTTTCTGCTAAAAGTGGCGCAGCGGGCTTCCTGTGAACAACCTGGTGTCGGAGCAAACCTGACGCCTGGCTGAAGCTACGCCGGCACAGCGTGCAGCAGTAAGGGCGCCTGTTCCGGTGCACGCACAGTTCGTGCCTCTTCAAGTGAGACGCTTGCTTGAAAGTCTTACCGCAGTCGGAGCAGGCCATCGTCATGACTGCGTCTGGAAGTGGCGTCAGAGCAGGGGCAGAGATCCCGGCGTCTGCGCCGGGATTGTCTGGCTCGGTTTCATCAGAATGCGATTTCTGCCGTTGATGTGAGTGGAAGCAGTCGGCGTGGTGCTGGAGGAAGGCCTCGGTGGTGAAGCTCAGCTGACAGTGGCCGCACACAAAAACCTGTGAGGCTTCAGGTGAGACGCTATCTGCTAAAATAAATGAAGAAATAAAATTTTTGAAGACATTGAGTAACTCTTGAGCCATATGTGATTTCTTTATTTCAAATTCCAAAGTACCTGCAGTCTGGAGCTTGGTTACCCAAAATTGCATCCAAGTCTCGCTAAAGCGTGCAAGGAGCTTGTCGCTGGGCCACACCAGCAACTCTTCTCCAGCGTTGACGCCGCGGCAGCAGTGGTACAAGATGCTGCCTTTGTACTGCACTGCCAGCAGATTGCTCTCATCCCTGTTGCGAGCACGCTTGACATACCTGAAACAGAACGAAAACAGTCAAACGGACACACAACATCATTGTGTTGAGTTTTATTATATAAAAAAATATTACAAGTTTAAGATTAAGAAGAAAAATAATCTCATCAAACCTCATCCAGTTTGAAAACGTTTCTGTGGAAGCATCAATGTACTCATAAGCTTCTTGCGCTTTGTAAATCTGCAAAATGAAAAAAAATATATTCTTTACAATGCTTAAAAGCTACAATCTAAATACGCCACCTACCTCCCAGGAAAAGTCACTTTTGATGGCGTTCTCCATACTCGTCTCTTCCCCCTCAAACGGTCCAAAATGCATCCCAGGAGCAAGCGCCAGCCCGTGGTTGATGACCCCAACACCTGCGCCGGGAATACTGGAGCGGCCCACCGTCAAGCCGTAGGGCAATGTCAAGAGGGCCCTCTCGGGGACGCCCATGCTTGTGGGAAAATCAAGGATAAAAGATGGGCCGCTGGTCTTGAAGGGGTCGCTCTGGTCTTGGTAGAGCGCAAGGCACTCTTCACAGCCTGGAGGACAGTTACAAAATGTTCATGTTTAGACAGTCATTAAAACTGTGAATTTATCTTTATTTAAGGATTTATCTTCCTTACAAAAGCCTTCTTCAGCCTCTCCATTACCGACAAGCAACTTCTGGATTGGTGGAATCCCTGAAAGGTGAAATGGAGACAATGTAGTAAATTGAAAAGCTGCAATACATATAAAAATAAAACTCAAAGATTAGATGTTGTCATTATTTCATTTTATTTGATACATTCTGGTTCCTCCTCACAATTTAGCTGCCAAGTCATTCAACCGTAACTAAACAAGCTGTACATGTTCGCGGGCATTTACCTGCTTGAGGAGAAAGAAAAAAAGCCAAACTACGGCAATATTTTCAATTTATGAGGGATTCGGACACATAAAATACACAAATATTAATATTTCGTTATTTGTGGGAAAAAAGTTTACCAGCTGCGTCGACGCCGTCGGTGGGCAAGCAGCCTTCTATGATAACAACTTGCCCGGTGGACTCGACCCATTCCACGGTGCTGGTCGTGCACGACATGGGGACCCCACACTCCATATAAAACACATATTTTCTTTTTAATTAGTATTTTTCGGCGTTTACGGAGAGAGACATGACGGCGCCAAAACATATCTTACCTTTTAAGGCTTAGCTAGCATGATGTTAGCGAAATACTCGCAAATAAGTCTCCTCAAAACGAACCAGACAGGAAGCGAGTCTTGACTTCGTGTTTGAGTCATGTCGCCATTGTAGTAATATTTTTGTTAAAAGTCGTTTTATTCTGTTTCTACATTGAAATAAGTTTATTTGTCGAGCTCAAAATGTGTCGCTTATTCACACCGGAACAGTTTAACTCTTACCCGGGAATTGTCGATTGTGCATTTTCAGAATAAAAGCATTCCTAGCTGGTCGAATTTCTGAAGATTTTCAGAATAAAAGCTTGTACAATTTGTGTATTAAACAGATATTACAGTATATCATTAAAAAGAAACATTAAAAACACTCAGCACAAACAGAATTAATTGTCATTAGGCATTTTATTTAATGTAAAAGACAATTCTTACAAAAAAAAACAAAAATAAATCACAAAATCATCCATGTGAAAAGGTCTGTGGTACCTGAAAACATCAACTGCAACCAATATGATGATCCATACATTATACTTTATTTACATATCTATCAAAGCTTCAATCACAACACAAAATCATAAGAAAAACAACCTTTGTCAAAAACACATAAATCCAATTTAATTGTGTTCTCCAGGTTGTATATGCACGTTATAATTTTAATACTTGTATCCAAAATAGAGGTTTTACACCACAAACCTTTCAACTTAAATCATCTTTTATAGGAATTATTCCATCATTCGTTTTTATCATACATACGAGTATCTCTTACAGTCTCATGACAACATGACAATCCTAACCACCACATTTAACAACAAAATGTTACTACCACCAAGTCGTACATTTTTTTTTTTTTTAATGATAGTAAAAAGGATGCTGGAAGTGCTCTTAATTCAATATTTCATTTGTAAATGTTAGTTTAGCTATTTACGTTCATATATGCATTTAAAACAAACATTATTTCTTTTTTTAAACTGTTTTTGTCGTATAAAAATTTAACAAGTTACTACAAAAAATCTGTTAAATGATCTATGTATAGTATGCATATTTATAACAAATTATAATGGAAGAAATGGTGTCAATTTTGTCCTTTAGCAGCCTACTGATTGCATATCAATCAAATGACATACGAGTTAAGATATTTACATTTAGTTTCTTCCAAATGTATTTTCCAGGTTATTTTATTTGCATATGCTCACGTGTGTGTGTGGTGTGAGTCACACTTGCTTAATTTCTTCAGGAGGTAGTAGCTATTAATGATATCCAAACATCACGATGCAATATCATGATATGAACCTCACAATATGATAATCAGCAGGATATTGTAGCAATGTCAGTGATGAAAAGAAAAAAAAATAGCTCACAATTCTGTATAAAACCTCTCGATATTTAAAAAAAGAAACTCATGATATTGAACAAAAAAAAATCAGCAGTGACAAAGAAATCGGCTTGGTCAGTTATTTCATATGTTGCTGAGGCAGGTGAAGAGTAATATATATTTTTTTTTTAAATCGCTAGTAGGTATACATCATATACAATAGTTCAATAATAGAGCCTCAAGTAGCTTAAGTCACATCCAAAACATTGCATGAGCTAACATGGATTTTTGACCACGTGCAGTAAATTGCACTTTCAAAACCCAAATATTGGCAATATTTGGGCTTTGAAAGTAAACACGGAAAACCTGCTCATAAATAAGACTATTTAAAAACCAACCATACTTACCCTTGGTAGAAAAGTCGCGGAAATAATGGCCTAAAAGCAAATCAATGTGAATTAAAGGATGGCTATGGTTTATAAATATTACAGTCTGATGTAAGTAAGTTTTGCAGAACATGCCTATCAGCATGTTTATTTATTTTTTTATCTTTATTTGATTGAAGTTTAATAGAAGTTTGTACAACATATTTACTTTGCAGATTGTGGATTCCATTCTTAGAGAATTTTTTGTGTCTGTGAAAATGTGTTAAGCCTTTTGCATTTTCTGATGTGTTGATTTTGTTGATTGTCCAGTATAGACGATTTAGGTTTTTAATTTGTGTGTTCATTTCTTTCTATGTTATTGGCTACTATTGTGAATTATATTGACATTACTAATATTTCTATATTACCAGGGCTCTGTGTGCAGCTACAGTAGTGTAATTATTTTTGTTCATGATGTCATGAGAGTTGCTTCCAGCTAATAAATACTATGATTTTTTTTTTTTTATTATTGATTCATTTACAGGATGAGAGCAAATGTTTGAGGAAATATCAAATATAGAAAGAGAAAAGTTGGAGATTGTGCAAGAATAGTACAACACATCCGTTTATGTGAACAATATAAAAGTGGCACATTAAAGAGGTCAATATTTGTTGGAACAATAAAATATAGTAGTTTGGGAATGGATCAGAACTGCTGTTAGATGTTTTATATTTATATATATCACAATATGGGATGATTTATTTACAGGATGAACATTGACAGCAATTAAACAAATTTAGGATGACTAAGGGGTGATGTGTATTAATTGGAAAATAATTAATAATTGGTGTGATGGAGATAGGTCACAAGAAAAGAAGAAATACACATCCAAAGAAATTAAAAGAAAGAAGAAAAAGTTGTTAAATACATGAGATCTAGGAATTCATCAGCATGACTAGACATTTTCGATAAAGAGGTTAAGATTTGCTTATGAATTAGCTTTCTTTATATATAAATTAAATAATTGGACCTGAATGTTGTGACAGTGTGATTGATATCTCTAGAATGAAAATGTAAAGTAACAGAGAAAATTTAAATGATAAACAAGAAGAAACTAGAGAAAAGGACGGCTCTAGAAGAAAGTAGGAGGATAATTGAGAAATATTTTCAAAGCACATACATTGTTGCTAGTCAGCATTAACTAAACTAGCATTTGCTTCTAACTTCGTAGCTCAGCAACTGGAATACAAGGCTTTATGGAAACCTGAATGGTGATTATTCGTGGGTTTAATCTGAATTGGACATTTGCATAAAGCTAATTTTACCGGGGGGGAAATAATGAGCCACATTTACGTCCATTTTCTGACATGTTACAAACAGTAAGTCAACTCAGATTGACTATTTAAGAAAAAATGGCAGTTGTAGCTCTAAAATCGACAATTTTACAACAAAGCCACATTATCGGTATTGGTTAATCACTCATGGATGATCTGTGTAAAACCCTGATGGGAGCATCCCTAGTTCTGAGCAATTTTCCGCCGTTTTTGCCGTACTTTCAATGACTATAGTGTCATTAAAATCTTGAATACAGATACTTTTCACTTTGAACGTTTTCCACCAAACAATCACTATAATCATTTTAATTTACATTCAAGGTTTCACCACAAATCCACAAAAGCAAGTGTAAAAAAAAAAAAAAAAAAAGCTACATTAAGACAAAACACAAACAATTCAAGCACTACTACTCGATGATCCGTTTAAAAAAAAAAAAAAAGCAAAAACCAAGAAAATGGAGGAAAAAAAAAGCTTCCTCTTTGTGCCAGCTTCTATGTCAAGTGTCTTGGAATTTCTATTTTCAGTGGTTAAATAATGAGTAAGAATCGAAAAATCAAAATGACCCACCACAAGACAGTTATGACATTTTATGCAGGCTCGGAGCACCTTAAACTGACATGGAATGCGTAGGAAAAAGGTTTATTTTTATTGTTCATATATTAGAAAAATAGCTTAATTGAATGTTCAGACAGGAGAAGGGAGATCATAACACCAGTCGACTATACACACACACAAGGAAATGATTTCGGAGAATACCCATATTATTTTCACGAGGTGCGGAACTGACCATGCTCTTCGTTACCATTGATAAAATGTGCACTCACACTGATTCTCCATACTTCTTGCAGTCTTCTCCCGTTTGTCCTGCGTTCAATCCCAGACCTTAGGGTTCCTGTTTAATGTAGAATGTTCCTGAGCCATTACTCTCTTGATCGGAGTTGCCTTGGGAAAAGTTGAACTCGTCCGTCTCCATCATCTCCTCCTTCATTTGCATGAGTGAGTCTGCGAGACAAAGGCGCAACAAAGATGATTACACGTTGAACTTAGATTTCTAAAATATTCTTTATGGCAAGAGCTGTGACAATCGATTATTCCATCCAATGATCATGCAAAAATTTTTGTTTCAATCAATTGCTGTGGTAGACTTTTTTTTTTCCCCCAGTCCTAATTTTAAGAGCTTTAATATCACAAAATAATCCCTTGACATTTATCAAAATTAGCTAAGAATCCATTGGGCCTACTTGAACATATTAGATAATAAAAATGTACAGTAGAACACTGGAACATTCCGAAGCAACAGTACATAAACTCACAAAAAACGAAAAAAATACAGTACAACAAAAGCTCGGCGGCGGACATGTCGGACAAATAATGAGCTTAAAATAAATTCAACGTGACAAAATCAAACAATTTAAACACAAAACATACTTACCGTGGTAAGAGCCAAAATGCCAGAAATCAATCAATCAATCAATGTGAACTGAAGGATAATCTATTTGTTTACAAATTGTGGAAGTGCACACAGGCACCCGTACCTCGCCACTAAACCACAACGCCAACAAACATCGGTTTCCCAAGCTTTGTCCAAGAACCGAGGCAAAGATTTCACTGTGACTTCTTTTGGTAATTATCAATAAAATAGGAGTCACGATAATCAACACCCAGATGATTTGCCAATATCACACAGCCCTAGCAAAATTGGATAAACTGGCAATGATTGTTTTCGGGTGGCCGATAACAGTGATTCACGTGATGTTACCTGATTTATGAGTTTGGTGGAGGTGAGTTCGGAATTGGAGCTGAGCTGGCCCCTCGACATGGTAAAAGGGTGGACTCTGCTCTTCATCCCCTGAGAAGCTTCTCCTTCTGACTGCCTGACTGAAGGGTCGCCGACCAACGGGAATCTTCCTCTCTAAACATCAAGCCAAACTGTGGTCAGCTCCATACATCGAGCCACATCAAAGTCCTGGATTGGCCGAGCCAGTCGAACTAACCTAAGAAATCTAAGGCGAGAGCTGGAACTTCACCAAACTCAAAATCTCCAGAATTTGGAGAGGATCGGCAGAGGAGCGGACGAAACGATTTATGTGCCAAGAAACGTCTGACTGTTGTGCTTGAATGACGGCCCGTTTATTTTGTTTGATTTAATGACCCAATATGATTAAAAGTGAATTTGTTCTGATAAAATCTGGAACTGGCTGTGGACTGATTAAATATCAAATGGAGCATAAGCTCTTCGAATCCTTTTTTAATTGTGACACTGAATGAAAATAATTGAACTCATATTACGAACAACAACTTAGACCAAACTCAACCATCCATAATAAGCAAAGTAGTCAAATATTAAAAAAGTATTTGATGAAGAAATATGACTGACTTTTCTTTTGGCCTTTATACTGCTGGGCTTTTTTCTTCTGCTTGGGTAGCGACTGAGACATTTCTCTGGTACCTGAAAGAAGAAATGATTCCAATCACTATCGTGCTGGCAAGTTGTCGTGAAATCAAACTCTTACTCTGGGAAGCAGGGGGTTGAAGTTGATAGCCCGTCAGCTGACACCAACCCACGGGGTAAAGATCAGGTGACTCGCAGTCAACCCACTGGTCATACTCATCTTCCCAGCCGTCAAAGTGGATCCTTAAGAGCCGATGTACGATTCGCGTCACTGTCGCCACGCACACCAGACGTGGCTCCATCAGGTCAACAGCCTCCAGCTTCATGCCTCGTTGGAAACCGTGGTTGGGAATATCCTATCAAGGCAGCATGGCTAGTTAAAAACAATACCTGTTTAATTCAATCAATTGGTTGATTTATAAAGCTTTTTTTTGAGCGACTGAAATGTCATTTTATTCTTGATTCGAAACAGTAGCCTACCTTGCTGAAGAGCTTAACAGGAGCAGCTATTGAAGCAGTTTCTCTGAGGTAGTCAAACCATTTAAATGGAAGCTTAGTGTACCCTGGAAGATAGGAACCGGAAAAACCATTTGCTCAAGGACAAACACCGATTCAAACATCCGAACGACTCCGATAAATATGGCTATCCAGTACCTCGAGGGGAGGTTAGTTCAATGTTGTTGATTTCACAGAAGCCAACAGGGAAGATGGAGGGTGAGGTGCCATGGTAGCAGAACCAGTCGGATCCATCAACCGCTTCAGAACCATCAATTCCAATCATAAGATAGCCGTCTGCTAACACCTTCACAGCGCGTGACGTTAATATTTGACAGAAATATCCAAGACAAGAGGACACACTTACCTTTCTAACAGTAGCTACACATATCGTTGAGAGATTGAGGGGATCGATCGCTTCCAATTTCATGCCGTCCTTGAACCAATCCGCACTTTGGTCCACATCTCGAACCTGATGAGGATGGGGTCAAATGAGACTAAGGCTAAATGAGGGCGTTATTCAGATTACCTTTTGGAAGATCTGTGGGGGAGCATCAATTTGACCTTCAATTTTCTTTGTTATATCTGTCAAATATATTAGATCATGTTAGACGTACTCTTTCATTCTGATTGGAGCCTTTTAAAACATTCAAAATAGAACCCACCGGATCTTTTAAAGCGATGTCCAATGCTGCGTGACCATCCAATATTATGAATTAAAGGACTGTACATGTGACACCAGAAATCATCCGATCCATCCTGGCTCTCTTCGTAAACGAGCCTGAGCCGACCGCCGATCACTTGCTCCACCAAGGCGACTCGCGTCCGGCATAAATAATTTTTGTCCACCACCTCTACCCGCATCAGCTTCTTAAAAGGGAACTGCGTGTTTTCAATGACCTAGGATGAAAATGACAAAGTATTCAAAGTGTGGTAATTAAAATATCCATCAGCAATATCGTTCTTTATTTTTTTTTTTTTTAGTAAGAACAATCTCACCTTGATATTAAAGTCGGGCGGCAGCGTTTTAGCTCCAGTGAGACGTTTCACGAGAAAGGCTTTCCAGTTCGAATGCTTATGTTGTATGCCTGCAAAAAGACATTACGTAACCACTCGTACAAAACCTGACAAATAAGAACGTATCTCAAAGATGCATCTCCATGGGATCGGTCTCACTTTTTGGCGGTACCAGAGGCTTTCCACTGGAAGCACACCAGCCCACGGGATGAACTTCAGGGATACAGAGGTTACACCAGAAGTCCTTACTGCTGTCAACGTCAAAACCTTCGTAACGGAGAAGAGCTTTGAAGCCTATGGAATAGAGCAGATAGCTATTAGGGTGTGATATCCATACAACTTCAATGCAAGCAGCAGTCGTCTTACCTGCTAACTTAACAATTTCTGCTATCCAGTAAACCTTAGTGGCGTGGTTGGTGTCAGAGTTGAGCACCTCAATTCTCACCCCTTGCTCAATCCCTCCCCAGCATGTCCCCATGGGAGCCTGAAACAATGTTTTGGGAGAATGAGTCAAACCGTTTTACGCTCTTCTGTGTATTAATCATACTTACATGCTTAAAACAGCTGACTGGCGCTCCGGACGTGTTATTGACACATATATAGTGGCCCCAGTCAAAGTTTTCCGATGGAACCACTGGGCGAAACACGTATGAATGTGAGAAGATCAGAGCAGCTTTCGAAAGAACAATCCTTGTAACTAGGGCTGCCACAAATAACTACTTTCTTGATTATTTATCAGATATTAAAGATGACATAAAGTACGAAATAGGTTCTCTACCTTTCAGACACATTTGTTAGCCATGACACTGAATTACCCACGTTGTTTTTGTTTACATTACGGATGTCCTGGTCTTCTAATCTTGGCAGCCCTAATAGTCATCATCATTGCTGATCATACATACCAGCTTTTGATTTGGCCTGGTTCTGTTGACTTGCTTGATACTGAGCATAAGCTGCCAACTTTGCCACAAGAGGTTGTTTCTGTAAAACTTTTGCCTTTTTTGTTGGAGGCTTGCCCTAGTCAAATTCAAAGCAGACAGGAGGATGCGTGTGAATTACTGCTGGAAATAAATCAATACAATTTTATAACAAACACCTACCTGGAGTCTCGCCATAATGCTGGCTTTTTTTGAATTAGAAGAATAGCTCCTGGAACAAGAAACACTGCAGAAACGCTTTGTTTTAGAGTAAAAAGCGTCTCGGACTCCAATCATTCCACACATCTCACAGGTGGCTGTGACAAAAAAAAAGTAAATAGAGTATGGTATACAGTCTAGTCAATGGGTATTTAATCAACAAATCAAATTATTAAATAATAATTAATAAGAAAGCTGCAAGCAGCTATATCACAGCGTGGGCCACTTTTGGGTTTTCAACATGTTTGTCGCAGAGACAAACAACCATTCGCACTCGCGGGCAATTTGGAGTGCTCAATCGGCCTACCATGTTTTTGGGATGTGGGAGGAAACCCCACGCAGACACGGGGAGAACATGCAAACTCCACACAGGGAGAACCTGCACCCTCTGAAGTGTGAGGCAGACGTGCCGCCACACAAAACAAATCAAATAAATGATACATTTTGTACAAACCCATTCCAGCCTTTCCGTCTGGGTAAGTATAGATCTGGCCATTGTTCTTGATAATGGGAAGACTGGCGGGGAGAGAGGATACCACCTCATCCTCGCTGTCCTCTGAGCTGGAGCTGCTGGTGGACTCCTCACTACAACTGTCATAGCCATCTAACATCCCAAACGAATCCCTCCGCTTACGTTCTGAACGTGGGGTTCGCTCAGCCTTCAATAAAAAACAAAAAAAAACATCAGTTATTATATGCAATTTCGATTTTAAACTTAGTCATAATGTTGTGGTTTATTCATTTCGTCAGTTAGACATCAATTAGTTGAGTGCAAGCCACATCGTGAACAAAATAATCAATAAAGATATGAATTTATTTGATTAAAATTGCAGATAAGTGAATTGATGATGTGCAAGTACTTCCCGGAATATTGTTTACTTTAAACATTGTCGCTTCCTGCTTTTGGCAACACGTGACCCCACTGCTGGTATCGACAAAATACTACGTTGGGTCTAATAAGTAATTATAATTTCAATGTACACAAGAAGAATAAATAAATAAAGAAATAGAGAGGTAGATAGACACATAGTTGCAGAATGAACACCAAAACACAATTAGCTCAATTAGCATTAGCATAGTTTGCTTGCGGAAACCTTTTGAAATAATTTTACTCAGCAGCAATTACATGGAACAAAAACATTCTCAGCCACGTTTCAAGATTATGTAATTATATTATACATCTTTTAAAATGCTCGACAACTTTGCAATAAGATATAAAGCAGAGCTATACTCACTAGCTCCAGTAAATAAGACAACAACAAAGGATCCTCAAAAGTATTGCTTCGTAGGCTTGCGGCCCGAAATGCTCAATGCACTTACCAAATCCCGTGCGTCTTCCATTAGCCCCTCATGTAGACCTTCTCTTGACTAGCGCATCCGCTCTTAAATGGCGCAAACGGTGCGCTTGTTAATTCGGAATTCGTAAGCGCTAAGCTTCGGACTCACAATACTACAGTCAAAAGAGGATATCAACAAATTACGCTGGCTTGTGCGCATGCGCGTTTTTAACCTACTTTTGCGTGATTGGTCAAGCTGAAAGGCTGTCAAAAACGATCAATTTAGGTTCAACGAAAATAAAATAAAAAATCAAACAAATAATTTAATAGAAAAATACAAATACAAAAAAAATACATATACAAAAGAGATATGTGTTATTTAATTAGAATTACATTTTAATTGCACCTCCTTGGGTCAGTTGAAATGAATTTCTGGAATTTGATATATAAACACATTTTTCACCCATGTGCAATAACCGACACAATCGTAGGTCACTGTTTAAAAAAAAAAAAGTAAAATAACAATAAACAATCAATATGATCAAGCAGCACAACAGCTTTGTTTTTCCCTTTTACTTCCAAAAAATAAAATATCAATAAAAACATCTGATGACAAAGATAAATAAAAGGAATTTGAGCAAATTGGTGATTTCAGTAGGCCTTCACATTAATCAGTACCTAAGAAGTAGCTTTCAGTTTTAGAGGATGTTCATAATTGCTTGTAACTGTAATATTGGTTGCATTTCATGTATGGCTGATTTTGAGGAATGCTATCTTCAGATGATAGCCAACAATTTGATAGCAATAATAACAATGTGTCAGAATTCCCAAGGACAACCACAGTCGAGGTTCAGGTCCACCACAAAACAGTGCCTTCAAGTCTTTAAAACAATTTCAAATCAGATGACAAACCTATGATGCTGCAGAGGCCCTGAGCAAAATAAAAAAAATAACCTCAATTTAACGATTATCATTTGAAGCCTAAAAAAAGAGCACACAAGTTGATCTGATACAACTCATACTGGCAAAAGTGGTAAAAGTCCTCTTTTGTTATTCGCAGTTCCGAGTCGAATTATTGATCAACTTGTCAAACGTCGCCGATTAGAATGGAGAATTCATTCCGAGCTTTGTTTCAAACTGAAGCTTCTGTCTCTTCTGGTAGCGAACCCGCACCCTGAGAACAACACAAAACCATTAGCCACATTGGAAACAACACTCACAGAAGATTATTTGAAAATACTTTACATCACATATGCATCAGTGTCTACTTTTTTTACCTTATCTCATGTAGCTTCACCAACTCATTAACTATCACCACCAGCAGAAGCGACAGCGAGACGAGCAGCCAGCCAAGCAGAGGTATGTCACGCAGACCAAAATTCAGGAGGCTGCCTTGGTCATGCCATAACTGGTAATCCACAGTGGCCTGGACAATCTGACTGACCAGACTGAAGGAGAAAGGTGTGTGAATAAAAAAGATGGACCTTATTTTCAATAATAATGACTTACACCACAGGTACAGTGAGACACCACCAGGCATTGCTAAAAGGACTTTTTCGCCACAAAGACTGGGAACGGTGGACATAGCTGAGCGAGATGACCACTGAAACAAGAAACAAAATTACTTTGTAACGTACATAAATGTTCAAATATGAATGTACTACCTTTATGTAAGACCAGGAAACCCGTCATTAATTTCTGCGTCAGTAGCAGGCCATTTGACAGATCCGTGAACCAGTGAGGAGCATGGTTTGAAGAGCTAAAGAAATAAAAAAAATAAGAACGATATTCAGTGATAAATTAATAGTTGGCTAAAAAGTTGGATTCGTGGAATTCTTACCTGGCTGTGAGTATATGCTGGCATTCTACAGTGGCATTTTCAACCATGGTTAGGTTTGTGCTTCTCAAACACACCTCTTGTAGTGTGAATCCAAAGGCCAACAAATAGGCACACACTGTCAGGCCGAACTTCAAAACAAAGCAGCCGAGGAAGTAGTTTTGAGTCTAACAAAAAAAAATGAGAAAATATTACAAGTCAGTGGCCATCTTGGCACCAAATACTACAAAACTGCTTTATCAATTTGAATGTAAAAAAAAAAAGGGATACAGCTGTGTCTTTTTTTTAAACAGCATCTCTTTTTAAGGGTCAAAGGTCATCAATCAAAATTCTGCCGAGCTCCATTGTAATATTCTCTCTATGTTAGAACAGACTTGGAACTTGTAAATTTCCACTTCTTGTACTTTATTTGTGTTGCCGCGGTATTTTGTAGCACTCAAACTTATTGTTCGTTAGCATAATTAGCAAATAGCATAGTTAGAAATGCCCAAAAAGTCACAATTGCCTCGGCATCCCCCACTTCACGACCTTACCTTCTTTGGGATGGCATCAAGGTTCTTCCCCGTGGCGACGGTCATGACCGAACTATCTCGAGGCTTTCCCAAAAGTGACAGGCTGTCAAAACAGTCGCGACTCTTTTAAATTTACATCAAAATACTATTCTCAAGTCTTGCAAAGGGGTCCAACCTTAGCAACGGGCAGCTGAAGCATGACAGCCAGAGGATGTCCGTAGTGTTCATAGGAGGAGGGAGCTGAGCTAAACAAGATAAAAACTGAAGAAAAAAAAAAAAACATCATTTAAAGTCAACCCCTATTTATTATCTTGCAAAACAAAAAGTACGTCAAGTCTCTTCTTACCTGTATAATCACCAGAGTGAGTTGGCATTGCAGTAGAAAAAGGAAGCACTTGCGAATACCGTAAGTTGTATGTCGTGCCTGCAACAAACAAACCAGAATAAATATATTCAATAAAATATTGCGTAACCTTATTGAGCCGTACGTGCGACGTACTTGCTCTATGAGCTTGGCCATGCTGACACTCTCTCCTTGGTGGAAGGCCACAGAGCAGCCGAGACTATTAAGCTGCCCCGAGAGTCTGAGTGGAGACAGACCTTCGGTGCTCCTGTTGAACGGACCCGTGGTGCGACTGAATGTCTCCCACGAACACTGGGATGGGTACAGTGGTTCCAGAGCGATACTATTCAAGCACATATTATACTGTTAACATGTAGGTCATTACTTTAAAAAAAAAAAAAAATCATTTTTGTGAAGCTAAGCATGAATATGTTCACATACCTGAGGTCGCTCTGCAGAAAAAGGCGACTGTTGCGGAAATTGGCAGCGCTTCCCAAACAGCACGTGACCTCCCTGTTCTCCTGCATGATCTTTATCATCTCACACATAGCTGGAAAAAAAAAATCACAATTGTAATGGTAAATAGAAAAATCTAATTGTATGCATCATTAAATTTTAGTATTTAGTTTTAGTCTCGAGCAGTAATTTAGTGGAAGAGGACATACTATCAGGGGTGCAGTCAGTGAAGAGTGGCACCAGTAGAGGCACATTGTCAATGTTCTTCAAATGAGGTCGAACCTGGTGAATTCCACGCGGAAGCTTCGCCTAAGATAAAAAAAAGAGAACAGCAAAAATGACAAAACTTAAATTGGGTAAAAATGGAACTCATTTTGTTCACCAACATCATTATTTACCCGGTTGCAATCTTCCAGAAAGCTGGGCAGATCACTGTCTGTGGGCTGGAAACTTGCCAGGTCCGAATGAACTTCCTCTTCTGACAGCAACGGACCTTCCGCTTCATCTCGAGAATCTAATTACATTTGAAGGTGACGGTTAGTAAAGCTCTCGTGAAATAGCCGAGATAAGCGTTAAAAAGCACCTTCATGGAGTGAGCCATGATAGGGGCTGGAGGGAGCTCCTTCACATGGACCATCTCCATTTGGAGTCAGTGAGATATGACAGTTCCAACCTGTCTCTAAGCCCATTTTCTCTGCAAAAACCTACAAAACGACGTCAAGACTCACACTTTTGAGGGCCTTCCCCAAATTGAGCTGGAGTGTTTTTACCTTGCTACGAAGTTCATCCTCCATGGAAAAGTACACAAATCGAATGCACGCCGTGATCAAAGCGTCAATGAGTCGGACCGTGTCCAGTCGGGCTTGGAACTGGGATGAAACCATGCCCATGAAGATCTGGCCGCTCAGGGCTTGCACACCATCGTCACATTCCATTCCTTCACCGATACCCTCTATTAGAAAAAGGGAGAATTGTCATTGCACAAATTATTAGGCATCATCATTTGTTAGTATGGACAGAAAAATATTCAAAGCATGGAGCTGAGACATACCGTCAGAGCTCCAACTGTTCCTGCTGGAAGGATGCTTGTTAGGGGTGCTTAAGGACAGCTCCAGTCCTGAAAATAGACAGGGGCCGGATGCCAACTCCACACACTTGCCGTTTAATTGGCTGGCCAATGAGCGCTGCATGGGTTTATATGCAAAGGCTGAGCAGTAGCCAGACAGACAGGCACGTTGGTAGAAATCCAGAATCTTTTTTCTATCAACAAGATATGGGAGAAGATTAGATTGATATCAGATTTTACGCAGACGAAAAAGAAACGTTGTGTACCTGTCAGAACCTAAAAGGGGATAAATATCAGCACCGTCCCAAAAGTCAGTGCTGGCCTCCAAGATAAGGTCAGCTGAGCCGTGTGACAGCATCTGGACACACTCTGCAAAACAAAAGTGAGTCAAAATCCATCCATCCGAAAAAATAGAACGAGTCGGCTCACCTGAGGAAGAGTCTCGTACAAAAAGGGAGATCATGTGGGAGATAGGAGGCTGTCGCTTCGTGAAGTAATGCAAGCGGTGCGAAGGCACATCTTTTGGCATGTCTCCAGTTGGCAGCTGGTAAAGAGCCAAGTGGCTCTCCTGTTCAAACATCTCCCTTGCACCAGGGGTGAACCCTGACACCCACAAAATGGGACTGTTAAGATGTCCACACTCTCAAAACGGAATCAAGAACCTTTACCTATAAGCCTGGAGAGCTCGCAAAGCCCCCAAGGAACATAAACGGGCTGCACGCTGCCGTGGCTCTCTTGCAGTGCCAAGTTGGACAGATGATCGGAGAAGCAGCAGAGCTGTTGAGTGACGTTATTGTTGCAGAGGTTGAGCATGATGTTGAGGCCCAGGGGTTTGAGCGAAGGCAAGTGACACTGCCATGCTAAGTCATCAAACTGAATGCTTGCTGGGTTTTGCTGATCTTGTGAAAGACTCAACATTTCCAGGTGATAGTCACACACGTAATCCTCGGCCTCACTTTCTTGGTTGTCCAAAAGAAATTCCTGGAGACAGCAATGACGTGGAATTATTTGCCATTTAAATATGTTGGTTTTGCTTTCAGATTTCACCTGAGTTTGGTCCTCGCCTCCTTCTGTATGGCGACTGAAGCTCACGTTGGACCCAGAGTTGTGTTTGATGCGACTATTTGCAGGTTGGCAGGAACGCCAGTGCATTAGTGTGTCTGTTGTAGGAGTCGGATCATTCCAAGTCTCCCTGGGCTCGGGTATTTCTCCGATTCGGGGGGCGGGCTCCTCTGGTAAACACAGGAGAGTCTCCGCCTCTTGGTTCTGTTGAGCAGTTCAGCATCGAAATAAATGATCAATAACAAAGTTTTGCAGCTGACACTTTGAAGTAACTTATAAGTCATAATTCATCCAGAAAGTACAAACCTTGCCATCATCGGTTTCTGGTTTGCAGTAGGAGTTGATTGACAAACCATCTATGAGATCATCCTGACTATTTT
Source organism: Syngnathus scovelli (assembly GCF_024217435.2). Taxonomy (NCBI): domain Eukaryota; kingdom Metazoa; phylum Chordata; class Actinopteri; order Syngnathiformes; family Syngnathidae; genus Syngnathus; species Syngnathus scovelli. The sequence continues at coordinate 8,715,727 of NC_090867.1, forward strand.
CAACTCTTCCACTGAAGAACAAAACTGTCTCAGGGCTTGGATTAGGCCATGACAGAATGCCTTGTTTGTCCACACAACACAATACCTGCACACACAAACATGCAGTTGCAAGAAGAAAAAAAAAAAAATCCTTTTCTGCATCAATTGGTCAGAGTACTTACGGTGACAGATCCAAGCGTGTGTAAAAGGTTGGAAGTGTAGCAAAGAGTCTGAGACTCTCCCTTCAGTACACCAATGAAGTGTCTCCACACGGAAAGTATCATCTCCTGCACACAAGAACAAACAAGTCTTAATTATCGTGAGAAGATGAGAACATCGATGAGTCAGTCCCTGACGTGGATACCTGGGAGGAGACCACTTCAGTGTAGCTGCTTAGAGTGTCCTCGGAGAATTTAGAAAGCTGGGGAGAGGGGGGGGGAGAGGAAAATGGAGTTAAAACCCTGGATAGTCAAAGGACATTTTCAGAAAATTAATTCAAAAGAGTGGAGCTGCAAGGGAACATTCTGTCCAACTTAAAAAAGGTCTTCCTCACCAATCCTGCAGGAGAGCCATGGCTGAACTCCGCAAGGACTCTCGCCTCTCCAAAGGCGTTGACCAGCACCCACATGACAGGAAAGAGCAGTGGTAAGACGGGAAGGACCCCCATCAACTGAAAGAAAATACAATTTGCTTATTACGTTTCTAAAATGTGAGTATACATGCGTAGAAGAGTCAGAAGTTATTAGGGAGTGGAAAATGACCTGAAGCTGCAAAAAATTGTAGCTACTGGGGGTGAGGTTGGGTGCATCACAAAAGTAGCGTATGGAGTTCACCAGCAGAAATGTAACCTACAACAAAAATGACTTTTAAATGCTTCAAGAACATTTAAAGGAACAACCATTTAAAGTGATTTTCCTCACCAGCACAACCGGACAGACAAGCTTGGTGATGAGGGACTGGACTGTAAACCTCTCGTTGTCCAGCACTGTAACTGGTCTGGATCCTGCAAACTCCAAACTATTCCTTTTAAAAAGGAAAGAGCAAGAGTTGAGGTTGGTTAACTGGCGACCTTCTTCCCCCCCTGGAATCTTATCTAAAGTCACTAGTCTCCAAATTGGCTTTTAAAATATTAGCAGTTACATTTTGACATCCACGTAAAGAAATCCCGGTTCCTACCTGACAATGTCTAAAACCGGAGTTCGGACTACTCTGAAGAGACGATGTTGTTGTGGGTTCTGGGGTCCTTTTTTCTCACTTGCTGGTGCGGAAGGAGATGATGGGGGGAACAAATCTCCAGGTTCCAAAACAATGTGTTCATCATCCTGTCAATAGAAAAAGTGTCAATTTATTTATTTATTTTAAATAAGATTAATCCTAACTAACTAACCTTTATCCCTCGGAGCGAGGCAAATGCTTCTTGCCCAGGTCTGAGAACAATTATATCTCCTTCCACAAGCAGACTGACGGGCAGATTAACCAACTGGGAGTCACGGTACGTCCAGTGAAGGGACCACGATGGAGACGAGGGCGTATAGAGATCAGGGTAAAGACATGGTGGCCACTGCACTTCGCCAACCCAACCTGAAAGGTAATCTACAACAAATAGATCAATTTCAAAGAGTGGCAATGGGAAGATGAAAGAGGTATGTGAAATCAGGTCAGACGTAGGTACCATTGAGTTGCGCGATGATGCTTTTGAGACGCCGAACCATCTCGCTTCTTTTGAGCCTCTCCTGTCTTCTGACGAGCATCAGATTCAACAGCAAAAGGATGAGGAGGGCGATTGCGTTCACCAGCTCACTGCCAGAACTGGAAAGGTCAAGGTCATATTAGAAGTATCAAGTTCATGGCTGTCATCGAACAAAAATCCACTGGGTGTGAGGTTGCACAATTTAATCAGATCAGGCATACAAAGGAACTACCTGCCCTTCGGTTGACTGCCATAGCAACACACGAGTCCAAGTGCCACTAGCACAGTGACAGCAGCTTCCGGCCAGTGGAGACATGAATGTCGGTTTCCATGGTAAAGGAAGCTATTCACCCATTGTTCCTGTCAAAACAAAAAATCCAGTTGTGGTCAGATGTTTCATGTTATAGCTTTTACCGATTTATCTAAAATAATCTTTTTCCATGGAGGCATGATTATACAAGATAAATTGCAAGATTATTAATATAAAGAACTCCATGTACCTGTACGGAGCCCTGTCTGCATGTTGTCTTCAGGTGCTGGTCCAGTAAGGTGCTAAGCTGATCCCTGAGTTTTCCTAGAGCCTGCTGAGTCAACAAGCCCAAAGCAACGGAATTTTCCTCCTAGAACACAGCACATCATATAATAGTATTTAGTTCCACATTAATATCAATTAAACAATTCAACTTACCTGCTTCATGTCCTTTGACTCCATGGGAACCGCAAGCACTCCACATACTCTTCTTCTCCACTCGTCAGCACCACCTGACAGATTCCGTGCAAGCCAGATCCAAATTTGGACTCTCAGGTCGCGCCCCGGTCAGCCTGGAGAGATGCTTCATAAATTTGGAGGAAGAATGAGAGAGCAGCTTCAGTCATATGGAAAAGTAAACAAGCCATCCCGAGCAAACCACAAATGATCAATTGCAGGTAAAAAAAAAAAAAAAACAACAACAACAGTGAGATCTTATTAATGCACAAAAATGGTCTTACTGTGCATTTGATTTAAATCGAGCGATGCATCAAATTCGCCCCCGCAATCACTACTTGCTTCCGCAATCCTTGGTATAAATGAAGTCCGTCAAAAAAAGGGGTCCGGACGGACACGCGACATTTCCGCACAACCAGCGGTGAGATGCGCAAAATGAATGACAGCTCCATCCAAAGAGTCCAGCGCAGAAATAACCAAATGTTTTAGAAATTGAAGGTGTTATTTGAATAGTGTATATTAAGCAGTAACCCCTTTATAAGCACAAAGGAACTAAAAGAAGTCCCGAGAAAGAGCAGCTTAGGGCATCCATTGCCAATGTTTTCTGGTTTGCTAATATCTCGAGCGCCCAGGCCGTATATTATGTAGATGTGGGAGAAGGACTCCGGTTACCGTGGACGCAGCGGCAGTTAAACCGTCTTACCTGTCAACATTTGCATCCGATTTGATATTTGATAACTAGTTCTTTTTCGAGCGGAGACGTCATCAGATTGTGTACAACACTAACGTTTAGTTAGCTGTGTTGCATTTTTCTTTTTTTCAAAAACTTTATTCATATACTCAATGCAATAACAAAAACACACAACAGAAATAATACAATTGCAAGGGGTTATCCATAAGGTCAGATAATAGGTGATCGATACATTCAAACTTTTCCGTTTTGATAATATTAAGATTTTTCAGATAAGAAATACTGTCCTTGTTGTAGTGAAGAAACGTTCCAAATGTCACAATGTCTTGAAACAAGTGGAACATCAAAATATCCTTGAGTCCATTCATGCGCTCTTCTTCTTATTCTTTTTTTTCTTCTTCTACTACTTCTTTTTAAACTTTATTGAATAGATGTTTTTTTTCCTAATGCTTTATTGAAAACATAATGGACAAATATGGCAATTAACATTCTGCATACATTTAAACACAGCAATTATTTATCATGTTGTTCAGAATTTGTGTGAAGGCCTTCACATCTTTATTATTCCGCTTCTTCTATTTTATTCTCCTCACTTTTTTGTGTATACGAACACACACGTGTGTGCAAATACATGTGCCTGTGTGTATAGAAGACCCACACTCAAGCATATTATCAATAATAAAATATCCAGTTAGGGGCCCACTGTGCTCCTAGTTGATCATTTAATCATCACAGGAATGAATGACACCATTTAGTCTGCAACATGAACATTTATTTTGCAGTAGAAATTTGTCAATGCCATCATCACACAAAGGAATGGAATGTCAGCAACAAAATAAATGCACCCTAAAAATCACAGTACAGTCTGAAATAACTACTTGTGTTGTAGGTAAAATTGGATAAGGGGCATTTAAGGAATGTGCTCAATAGATCCAGCTGGATGCACAGCTCGTGTAGCAGTTGAGCTCGTCTTCTTTGAACCACAGGGCAATCTCCTTTGTTGCACTCTCAACCGAGTCACTTCCATGGATGATGTTTCTGTGAAGCAAAAAGGGAAGAATAAGAGTGCCACTCGATCAAGAGACTGACTATACCCAAGATGACCCTTACTTGCTGACGTCGATGCAGAAGTCTCCTCGAATGGTTCCAGGTTTGGAGTCTGCTGGGTTGGTTTCACCGAGCATTACCCTGCCGGTCTTAACGGCACCCTTGCCTTCCCACACCTTAATGTTGAACAAAAAGATACCATGTTGACCTCTCAAACTAAAGATTCAGTGGCTAGTTATGACGGGTCTCACCATGGCAACCACCGGGCCGCTACCCATGAAATTGACAAGATCAGGGAAGAATGGACGGCCTTTCAGGTCACTATAATGCTCCATCAGCAGATCCTCTGATGCCTGCAAGCATAAATGCAATTTGCATGTTTGAAACGAGGGTAGATGAACCTGTGTACAGTTTTAGAAGACTCATTTTAGTTGCATTTTCTGCCTGGCTGTCGCCGAGCCCCAAATTCCATATTATGGCACAAATGTCAAGAACAAAACATGGAAAGTGTTTACTTGGTCTGGACTGACTCTACAGTTGATAAACACTTAAAGCCACTGGTACGAAAATGGAGTCTTTACTCAGATTATCTGCGATCCCGAAATAGACGTGGTTGATAATCCGCTCACTTGGTCACTCGGCACCCACAATATACATCAGTTCAGTGTGTAAGTAACACGTTAAGAAAACAAAGCATTTATACTTACTTGCATCATTTTCAAGGCCACAAGTTTGAAACCTTTCTTCTCAAATCTTGCAATGACCTCGCCAATGATGCCTCTTTGAACACCATCAGGCTTGATGGCAATAAAGGTGCGCTCATCTGCCATGACTCTGGTGGTAGGAAGAAAAAAAATTAGCATACTGTAGATATATCCATACATAGCACATACATAGATGCCCCCGACATCATGGTGCAAACATGGATCATGAGAACCCCAAGCAGAACGACTGCTACCAGTACGTTGAATTGCTAGCACAGAAAATATTTTAGCCACCCAGAAACCTTTTATTACATTATAGTCTCCCTCAACCCAACTTCAGAATGCCTTTTATTGTCATTATGCAAAGTACAACGAGATAAGAGCTGCCCAAACGGTGTAATATAAAACTATAAAGTATGAAAAACTGCACAGTTGTAGAGGTTGACCTATTAATGAGACATCACCTTGTAATGCAGTATTGAGCAGGGGAAGACCATTATCATGTGATTATGATTACCGATCGCGATCAATTTCAGGTCGATTACGGTGCATGTGCCTGGTTGCAATCGACAATCAAATCCAGTAAGGCTATGGATGCAAACCATCATTATACAAGATAAACGCGAATCTGAAACCATCGCTTGGAGTTATCCTTTAAAAAAAAAAAATCACGCTATTGTTGGGAAGAAGGTCACTCAAAGTCGGTTGTGTGGCGTTGATTTAGATGATCTCTAGTGATGCAAATTGAATTAAGTCAATATACAAGGTATACCGACGGTCAGTGTCTACAGACAAATCTGTTTAATCCTTTAAAGAAGAACCAGCCAAGTGATTATGCAGTACCAGACTAGTGATTCTACAGAAACGGACGATTCTGTAAAATTGTCATTTCATTCTAATCACAAATAAAAAAGAAGTTTTGGGATCTGGAACTGACGCGTTTAGGAGCGGTCCAGATGGCCTAGTTCATAAAACCCCTCATATTGTGTGATTACGAAGGTTTTGATAGATTTTAGAGGTTGAAACGAAATTTTCATGAGGAAAACATCTCACGCGGATCACCTAAGATGGTTACTTACAGAATATCTAGATAATAAATAAAATGACGTTACCTTAATTTTTGTCCTGCGAGGTCTCGGACTTCCGCTGCTGCGATGGAAAGCTGAAAGGCTGCCTCGTTCCGCGTTGCCGCTTTTTATGCGAAGGGGCGGAGACTTTGACGTCACGCTACGGCAACTCTAATAAGACAAACTAAACTAAACCTCAATTAAAAAAAAAAAAAGATGCGCTCGGCATCATTCAAATATAATACAAAGAATTTGACAATTTCTAGAATCAGGATGTATTCTAAGAGTTTGTTCATTCAATTCACATCCAAATTTAAACAAATGTACATTTTTAATCCGGATATTAACAACAAACCGGACTGTAACGAGTCAGAATGTAATCATTCAATTCATATTTAACCATAATTGTACATTTCTAATCCATCTTGCCATCTTTCATTGTCATGAATGCCCCTGAATTCCTGTTTGGAAGGTAATAAAATGGTTTAAAGTTAAAAAAGAGAAAAAAAAACAAAAATAGATGTGTTGTGAGGCTGTGCAAAAGTTGACTTGTTAGAAATAAAAGAATGAACTTTTTGTAGGTCCGAACATTTAACACATCTTAATGAATTACAATGAAACACATTCACAGTTCAAACACACGTGCATGACTGAAGTCATGTTAGCTCCATTTAATTTCAGAAAAAGCACCAATAAAATATTCCAAATAAAAAAATGTATTTACAGAGATGCAAATAAAACATGGTGAAAGGTCATATACATCTGTAACCCTGCTGTTTAGCCATATAGAAGGGTATCTGAAAACATTTACGACAGTTTGTTCCAGTCTCGTGTTGCCTCCATGAGATGTCGCTGCCCGTGGCCAATCCAATGTTCCTGGCTGTTGAATAGCCGACCACAGAACCAGCAGTCGAACACCACAGTCTTTTGGCTACTATCTGACAGAGGTTCCACAACTTCATACTTTTTTTGGTTCTTTTTCCTTAGCTTCAGCTTGAGGAGGAAACGCTCTCGGACCACGCTTTGAATCGCTCGTGGGCTGGGCGAATTGTTTTGCAGCAGAACGCCTTCAGTCAAAATCTCCCCCCCTTGGGGACCAAGCTCAGCGAGCGCTTTAACGGTTTTCTGCGAAAGGGCCACCTTGACAACAGCGCCTCTGTGTCGATTGATTGCCTTCATTATATTGGCCACTTCGGGAATATCGGCGTCTGGATGATTGAGCACGACGACGGGTTGGTATCTACGGGGGCATTTAATTTGTTGTAGAAAGTTGAACGGGGCGAGTCTCAAGGTTCTTTCAACTTCTTTTGCTATGGGACTCCAAAACACAGTTGTGTCTTTTTCAGTCTGTACTTGGTTGGAGAACCTTCTGGCCTTATGGACTGTTTCTGGAAGCTCATCAAACAGTACTTTCCTGCGCACCTTTCTTCGACTTGGAGGTCGACTTGGTCGTGGAGCTAGTTGAGGTTTATCTGCTTGACTTGGTTTGAACTTGGGTGTCAATTGAGGCATTGATTCCCTGACAGCGCTTTGGGCTGAATTCTGCCCGACAATGATCTTGTTCACGTTGTTGCAAGCATTTGTTTTGTTGGAAGGCATAAGAAAACATTGGGTTGGAGGTGAGGTGGCCAAAAGTAAAGGTTGACAACTGGAGGAAGGTGAGCCATTCTGAAGAAGACTCGTGGTAGGGCTAACAATTTTAAATACAACTTTGTTCCCTCTTTTGTCTCTGCTGTGGCAAGACTGACTGATGGATTTTGTTTCCAGATGATTGAGAAGCACATTGGACTTGGGTGGGGAAATGTACCGAAGCAAAAACGTTTGGCGACCGCTCTGCAAATTGCTCGATTTGTCGCTAGAACTTACAGGCATGGCCAGAACAGGTCTATCTGAGTTCAACGGGAGCTTCGCGCTTGCTAGCTTGAGGCCAGAGCTGCTTGGAGCTTGAACAAAAGGAATTGACCTTGGCAACAAGTAGCAAGTTGGCTGTGTTTTCGTCACTTTGTCTGGAGCGTTGGATGATGCGCTCGAAAGGAATACAGGACCTTTTAAATTTGAGCTATTGAGAAGATAATGATGAGGGGAGGTACTAAGCCCACTTTGAAGAGACGAAAGTGTTACTTTATCACTCGACGCTGCCTTATTTGGATGTTTTAGAGGAGGAACGGGCTCACGGGTGTGATTGCTTGAGGTTTCCAACCCAGACTTTGTCGTGTAAGAGACATTGATTTGAGGATTTACGCATTGAGTGATTAGCTTAAAACTCGGTGTGGGCTTGAGCTGCATTGGCATAGCGGAATTTTTCTCGTTAGTCGTCAAGACCACTTGCTGTTTTTCATGTTGCTCTTGAAGTCTTCCAATCGACTTTGTTTGTTTGGAACAATCAAATGAATCGATATTTGAAGATTCGGTTCTTTCCTTATGAAGTTGTTGTGTAATAATTTCATCCGAGTGTTGTTCGACAAAATTGCCCAACGCGGATGAAGTACTTGTTTCATTGGACGATACGGGAATGAGATCCTCCTCAATTTTTATAACATTAAAATCTTTCAGCACCGATTCGGGGTTTTCCTCATCGGCATCAACACAGTCATCGTCCTCAAAAGCTTCCGACAACTCGGATAACGTCGGACTAAAATTAGATGCTATATTATTGATTTCTCTGCCGGCTGTCAGTTCTGGCGCGCCATCATTTTGATTAGATGCTCTGGGTGACATACCAAGCGCTTCCTTGGAATAATTGTGAAAAGCGAATACTTGGTGGTTGAAAGAACTTTGTGGTGTTACAGCATTTTCTCCAAAAGAGGAGGATGAGGCCATCTCTGCCAAATGTTTCTTAGGATGCTGGTAATCGTGGAATTGAATCGTGCTCTCAGTACTTTCTGGAGTGTTCTGGGAACACTGGGCAGTCATTTC